>NW_026988523.1:29281785-30522857 GCF_030222135.1 Aotus nancymaae
GGCTGGAGTGTGTGGAGCTGGGTGGTTGACAAGCATGGACTGAGCTGCTGCTGGACCATTCTCCTTGGTGCTGAAGGAAGGCAAAGGAGAGGGGCAGAAAGAAATGAAAGAGCCTTGGCTTCCTAGCTAGGGCAACCTCATCAATGTGAAATCTTCATTTGAAGAACCGGTTAATACAGAAAGGCAGTGTACTATATAAACAGGAAGTAGACTCGGGCTGCCTAGAACCAGGGGTGTGGGGGTTGGGGAAAACAGAGGAGTCACTACTAATAGGGTTTTCTGAGGGGGAATCAAGAGCTTCTAAAATTACACTGTAACAGCCGGGCGCGGTGGCTCACGCCTGTAATCCCAGCACTTTGGGAGGCTGAGGCGGGTGGATCACAAGGTCAAGAGATCGAGACCATCCTGGTCAACATGGTGAAACCCCGTCTCTACTAATACAAAAAAAAAAATTAGCTGGGCATGGTGGCACGTGCCTGTAATCCCAGCTACTCAGGAGGCTGAGGCAGGAGAATTGCCTGAACCCAGGAGGCGGAGGTTGCGGTGAGCCGAGATCGCGCCATTGCACTCCAGCCTGGGTAACAAGAGCGAAACTCCGTCTCAATTTAAAAAAAAAAAATGATATGGTAACAATGCTTGCACAACCCTGTCAATATAGTAAAAACACTGAATCATCTACTTTAAATGGGTGAACTGGTTTGCACATCAACTACATCTCAGTAACTGTTTAAAAGAAAAAGAATACGTACGGTGGTGATACTGGGCCACAGGCTCCTCCTGCAATAAGAGAAAAAGAAACACCATGAGGAGTACATCTTGCTGGGTCCTGTTGGCACAGGTCTTGTATTCACTTGGTGACATTAGAAAACCAGATGGCAGGCTGGGTGCGGTGGCTCACGCATGTAATCCCAGCACGTTGGGAGGCTGAGGCTCAGGAGATTGAGACCATCCTGGCCAACATGCTGAAACCCCACCTCTACTAACAACTACAAAAAAGCTGGGTGTGGTGGTGGCAAGAGCCTGTAGTCCCAGCTACTCGGGAGGCTGAGGCAGGAGAATTGCTTGAACACAGTAGGTGGAGGCTGCAGTGATCCGAGATCACACCACTGCACTGTAGCCTCGTGACAGAGAGACTCTGTCTCACAAACAAAACTAAACTAAACAAAACAAAGAACCAGATGTCAAACAGTGATGAAGTTATGGGCCCCATATGAAGCACAGGGGATGCTTGCAGAAAATGCAGTGGGTTTGGAATATTTAGCAAGTTTCTATGTTGGCTGGGAAATACAAAATCATTTTTCAAGAAGAAAACGTTGCTGCTGAGAAATACGCTCACGACCAGTTTGTAATTTATGCCATCTTTTGACTGACATCGCCAGTCAGGTCTCAGTTGGTCATAAACTCCAATGACTGGTCGCTAGAGTCCATGACAACCGAGGTCTGATTCACAATGGCAGTCAAAAAAATTCACTTGATATTCTAGAAGACGCAGAAAAAAACATGTCTCCTCAAGACAAAGAAATGTATCTTACCAGGTCAGAGGGCATCTCGTCCTCTTCCAAATATTTTATCATGACGTCCTGTAGGGCCTCAACAGAACCTAAGAGAACACAGAGTGACAGTCAGTGCATTGGTGCTGCTGAGGAATCTCACAAGGAGCTTTGGGGAATGTGGACGGGGGCTGGAGTGTGTGGAGCTGGGTGGTTGACAAGCATGGACTGAGCTGCTGCTGGACCATTCTCCTTGGTGCTGAAGGAAGGCAAAGGAGAGGGGCAGAAAGAAATGAAAGAGCCTTGGCTTCCTAGCTAGGGCAACCTCATCAATGTGAAATCTTCATTTGAAGAACCGGTTAATACAGAAAGGCAGTGTACTATATAAACAGGAAGTAGACTCGGGCTGCCTAGAACCAGGGGTGTGGGGGTTGGGGAAAACAGAGGAGTCACTACTAATAGGGTTTTCTGAGGGGGAATCAAGAGCTTCTAAAATTACACTGTAACAGCCGGGCGCGGTGGCTCACGCCTGTAATCCCAGCACTTTGGGAGGCTGAGGCGGGTGGATCACAAGGTCAAGAGATCGAGACCATCCTGGTCAACATGGTGAAACCCCGTCTCTACTAATACAAAAAAAAAAATTAGCTGGGCATGGTGGCACGTGCCTGTAATCCCAGCTACTCAGGAGGCTGAGGCAGGAGAATTGCCTGAACCCAGGAGGCGGAGGTTGCGGTGAGCCGAGATCGCGCCATTGCACTCCAGCCTGGGTAACAAGAGCGAAACTCCGTCTCAATTTAAAAAAAAAAAATGATATGGTAACAATGCTTGCACAACCCTGTCAATATAGTAAAAACACTGAATCATCTACTTTAAATGGGTGAACTGGTTTGCACATCAACTACATCTCAGTAACTGTTTAAAAGAAAAAGAATACGTACGGTGGTGATACTGGGCCACAGGCTCCTCCTGCAATAAGAGAAAAAGAAACACCATGAGGAGTACATCTTGCTGGGTCCTGTTGGCACAGGTCTTGTATTCACTTGGTGACATTAGAAAACCAGATGGCAGGCTGGGTGCGGTGGCTCACGCATGTAATCCCAGCACGTTGGGAGGCTGAGGCTCAAGAGATTGAGACCATCCTGGCCAACATGCTGAAACCCCACCTCTACTAACAACTACAAAAAAGCTGGGTGTGGTGGTGGCAAGAGCCTGTAGTCCCAGCTACTCGGGAGGCTGAGGCAGGAGAATTGCTTGAACACAGTAGGTGGAGGCTGCAGTGATCCGAGATCACACCACTGCACTGTAGCCTCGTGACAGAGAGACTCTGTCTCACAAACAAAACTAAACTAAACAAAACAAAGAACCAGATGTCAAACAGTGATGAAGTTATGGGCCCCATATGAAGCACAGGGGATGCTTGCAGAAAATGCAGTGGGTTTGGAATATTTAGCAAGTTTCTATGTTGGCTGGGAAATACAAAATCATTTTTCAAGAAGAAAACGTTGCTGCTGAGAAATACGCTCACGACCAGTTTGTAATTTATGCCATCTTTTGACTGACATCGCCAGTCAGGTCTCAGTTGGTCATAAACTCCAATGACTGGTCGCTAGAGTCCATGACAACCGAGGTCTGATTCACAATGGCAGTCAAAAAAATTCACTTGATATTCTAGAAGACGCAGAAAAAAACATGTCTCCTCAAGACAAAGAAATGTATCTTACCAGGTCAGAGGGCATCTCGTCCTCTTCCAAATATTTTATCATGACGTCCTGTAGGGCCTCAACAGAACCTAAGAGAACACAGAGTGACAGTCAGTGCATTGGTGCTGCTGAGGAATCTCACAAGGAGCTTTGGGGAATGTGGACGGGGGCTGGAGTGTGTGGAGCTGGGTGGTTGACAAGCATGGACTGAGCTGCTGCTGGACCATTCTCCTTGGTGCTGAAGGAAGGCAAAGGAGAGGGGCAGAAAGAAATGAAAGAGCCTTGGCTTCCTAGCTAGGGCAACCTCATCAATGTGAAATCTTCATTTGAAGAACCGGTTAATACAGAAAGGCAGTGTACTATATAAACAGGAAGTAGACTCGGGCTGCCTAGAACCAGGGGTGTGGGGGTTGGGGAAAACAGAGGAGTCACTACTAATAGGGTTTTCTGAGGGGGAATCAAGAGCTTCTAAAATTACACTGTAACAGCCGGGCGCGGTGGCTCACGCCTGTAATCCCAGCACTTTGGGAGGCTGAGGCGGGTGGATCACAAGGTCAAGAGATCGAGACCATCCTGGTCAACATGGTGAAACCCCGTCTCTACTAATACAAAAAAAAAAATTAGCTGGGCATGGTGGCACGTGCCTGTAATCCCAGCTACTCAGGAGGCTGAGGCAGGAGAATTGCCTGAACCCAGGAGGCGGAGGTTGCGGTGAGCCGAGATCGCGCCATTGCACTCCAGCCTGGGTAACAAGAGCGAAACTCCGTCTCAATTTAAAAAAAAAAAATGATATGGTAACAATGCTTGCACAACCCTGTCAATATAGTAAAAACACTGAATCATCTACTTTAAATGGGTGAACTGGTTTGCACATCAACTACATCTCAGTAACTGTTTAAAAGAAAAAGAATACGTACGGTGGTGATACTGGGCCACAGGCTCCTCCTGCAATAAGAGAAAAAGAAACACCATGAGGAGTACATCTTGCTGGGTCCTGTTGGCACAGGTCTTGTATTCACTTGGTGACATTAGAAAACCAGATGGCAGGCTGGGTGCGGTGGCTCACGCATGTAATCCCAGCACGTTGGGAGGCTGAGGCTCAAGAGATTGAGACCATCCTGGCCAACATGCTGAAACCCCACCTCTACTAACAACTACAAAAAAGCTGGGTGTGGTGGTGGCAAGAGCCTGTAGTCCCAGCTACTCGGGAGGCTGAGGCAGGAGAATTGCTTGAACACAGTAGGTGGAGGCTGCAGTGATCCGAGATCACACCACTGCACTGTAGCCTCGTGACAGAGAGACTCTGTCTCACAAACAAAACTAAACTAAACAAAACAAAGAACCAGATGTCAAACAGTGATGAAGTTATGGGCCCCATATGAAGCACAGGGGATGCTTGCAGAAAATGCAGTGGGTTTGGAATATTTAGCAAGTTTCTATGTTGGCTGGGAAATACAAAATCATTTTTCAAGAAGAAAACGTTGCTGCTGAGAAATACGCTCACGACCAGTTTGTAATTTATGCCATCTTTTGACTGACATCGCCAGTCAGGTCTCAGTTGGTCATAAACTCCAATGACTGGTCGCTAGAGTCCATGACAACCGAGGTCTGATTCACAATGGCAGTCAAAAAAATTCACTTGATATTCTAGAAGACGCAGAAAAAAACATGTCTCCTCAAGACAAAGAAATGTATCTTACCAGGTCAGAGGGCATCTCGTCCTCTTCCAAATATTTTATCATGACGTCCTGTAGGGCCTCAACAGAACCTAAGAGAACACAGAGTGACAGTCAGTGCATTGGTGCTGCTGAGGAATCTCACAAGGAGCTTTGGGGAATGTGGACGGGGGCTGGAGTGTGTGGAGCTGGGCGGTTGACAAGCATGGACTGAGCTGCTGCTGGACTATTCTCCTTGGTGTTGAAGGAAGGCAAAGGAGAGGGGAAGAAAGAAATGAAAGAGCCTTGGCTTTCCAACTAGGGCAACCTCATCAGTGTGAAATAGTCTAGGAACCGGTTAATACAGAAAAGCACTGTATGGCTCAGTGAGAGCATTTCATCACACCTGCTGCCCATGTGAAGGTCCAGGCAAATCCCCACATTTTAGGAAATGTTACAGGATTATTTAACTTCTGTGGATCTATATATCCTGCTACTATATTTATCATCTAATCTGGTGTATTTTTAAAATTGCAGTGAAGTATACATATTTATCATTGTAATTAATAAGTGTGCATTTTAATGATATTATAGTCATTCAGTAACATTCATGATGCTGTGTCAAAATAAATATGTTTATCTACTTTGAGATTCACTTGATTTTCTCAAGTCAGCCTCTTTCAGGTCACTGTTGTTCTCTTCACTGTTGGCTCTCACCTGAACTACTCCACCAGCCTCCTAGCTGCTCTTCCTGCTTCTACCCTTGCCTGTATTACAGTGTATTTGCACGGAGCCACTGTTCAGTCTTTTTCTCATAGAATTAATAGTAACCTCTGGGCTATAATCCTCCAGTGGTTTTCCATCTCAACTGAAGTCCATCTTCTCTGTGAGTGCTCACTACGTGTACAAGGCCTTCACCCACCATATTCCTCCCAGCATCCTTTCACTCTGCTGCAGCCACCCTTGTGTCTTTCTGTCCTTTGCCTAAAACAACTTTGTTTCTATTTCAGGAATTCCAAAGCAGATAGCCCTCTCTGGAAGCCCTCTCCCATCATCCTCACAAGGTTCCCCTCACTTTATTATTTTTAAAAATAAATAAGATGGGGTGTCTCTGTGTTGGCCAGGCTGGTCTTAGACTTCCAGCCTCAAGGAATCCCCTCATCCTTGCTTTCCAAAGTGCTGGGATTAAAGCTGGGAGCCACTACACCCAGCCCATTTCACTTTTAAGACTGTTCACATGTCACTTAAAGAGAACATCCAGCTCTTACCCTCAACCCTCCATAAAATTGCCCTCCTCTTTAATCCATTACCCTGTTTTACTTTCTCCCCAGCACGTCACCGCCTGCCATTCTTGACTATTCATGTGCTATCTGCCCTTACCTCCCTATTGAATGTAAGGGTCAGACTTAGAATGGGGCTTTATGTTGTGTTCCACTGTTTGCCCTGTGTCTGCAACACTGCCAGGCCATTTAAAAGTGCTCAATAAATGTATTTCATTTTACCCCAAACTAGTTAAGTTTCTCCCAATTCTCCCAGATCTGTTAAATTTGTCTTTTGATTTATCATCTAAGACAGCATCAGATTTTTTTAACTGGTAGCTATTTAGAATTAAAGACACAAGCTATCAAGATCCACAAAAACATAAATGAAAAATGTTAATGTCTATTTAAAAGTCAAGGGTAACTGCAGTTTGACACAAGTACATTTAATACTAAAATACCTTAAATACAAAGTGACTCATTTCATCGGTTTAATTATGTCACTAGACAAAATATATTATCTGAACTTTATAATGAGATATCACACATCTGTCATCAAAATGTGCTTTATGCGTGTTCTTAGAATCAAACATAACAGGATTGTGTCTGACTTTACGAAAAAAGACAGCCAATCGCAAAGGGTAGGTAAACAAATAATGCTTTAACCAGTCTGTAGTACACTAAGCAGTTATTCAAAGTCATCAGGTACAGCAGGGTGCCCTGGCATGCAAAGACATCCTAGAGTGCTCTCTAGGTGTCAAGTACTGTTTGAGAAACTTACGCCATTATTTCACTGCTTTAAGTAAAAGTTACAAGGCAGCACATATAAAATGATCAAAAAGTTTTATTTTACAAAAAAGTTTGTGAAATAAAATATATTCAAATGCATACCAAAAATTTCCAGAAGAACCAGTACTCAAATAGTAACACAAGTGAGCTCTGGGTATTCTGAGTATAATAAATAATTTTTCTTTATTTTCTATTTCTTTTACATGAAACATACTGATAGTCATTTTAAAAGCAGGGTTGAAAAAAGCTACTAGAAAGCTGAAAGACCTGCTGCTCAGAGGTCTCTACATCATATGCCCATTCTTTCCCTTCCCTGACCCCTCACTTGAGAGAGCCAGCAAATGAGCAGCGTTCCTAAGGTAAGAACACAAAAAGCTGCATGAAAAGTTGATGGGTAGTGATAAAACTGGATAATGACCTCCTACTACCTTAATCTGTGTTACTTGTATTACCCCCAGTCATATTAGACATACTGCTAAATAAAGGCAAGATAGGACGAAATATGTTTGAGTCTGTCTGAGATCTAAAGTGGGTTCTTAGAACGTCTCTTTGAAATAGCTTCAAGACACAATGTTCTTTTGAAATATTTCAGAAGAGAACAATGAAGCAGAGCATCATTTATGGCATAAGTTCCTGGAACAGGACTTGCCACCTAGAGAGCACTCCAGGATGTCTTTCCACAGCAGTGTGCCCTGCTCTACCTGATGACTTTAAATGACTGTTTAGTGTGCCACAGAATGGTTGGAGCACTGGTTGCTGTGGTATTTGTCTAAGTCACCAAAAGAATTCAATTCCTCATTATAGAAAGGCTAAAATGTTTCACATCTAAGTAGAAATGTATCACTTTCCAAGAAAAGTGATACACAATTTTCTGAAATAAAGATATTAACAAACTTTGAATGTGTCTATACTTTATATATTAGAATGTTCTGAACATGTTTCTTTCTTATTTGCCCAGCCCAGGCTGGAGTGTATTGGCACGATCTCGGCTCACTGCAAACTGCAACTCCCGGATTCAAGCGATTCTCACGATTCTCCTGCCTCAGCCTCCCAGGTAGCTGGGATTACAGGTACGTGCCACCACGCCTGGCTAATTTTTTGTATATTTAGTAAAGAAGGGGTTTCATCATGTTGGCCCAAACTCCTGACCTCAGGTAATCCGCCCACCTTAGCCTCCCAAAATGCTGGGATTACAGGCATGAGCCACCATGCCTGGCCAAAGAATAAACATTGAAATTGAGGTTTCTGTTACCCCTTTATTAAATACCACAAAAATAGATTTGAAGAGACATAGAGAAACTTACTGTCATGCAAATACACATAAAACGGTAAATTCTGTGCTCACAAACTATTTTTTCAACTGCTCTGACTTAACACTTCTTACTCAGCATCCTGTGCTTAACGTGTGGGGCCTTACCTGCCCTCTTGCCAGCTTCTCCCAACCAGGGCATTCTCAGCTTCAAATCAGTTAGCAGAAGAAACTCTTCAACACTTATTAAACTGTTGATTTGACTGGTAAATGTAGGCCATTTTGTTACCTCTACTTTTATCCTTATCCATTTCAATAAATGTATAGACAGAAGGTAGAGCCAGGAGAGACGGCACATGCCTGTATTGTCAGCTCTGCTACAGGCTGAGGCAGCAGGAGTGCTTGAGCCCAGGCCAGGAGTCAGAAGCCGGCCTGTGCCACACAGTGAGGACCCATCTCTTTAGGAGGAAAAATGGAGAGGTAAATGTTGCCTGTAAGTTGTGTAAAATAAAATGCAAAGGAACTAATCAAGACAAAAGTAAGTTCTAAGAGAGGTCTATGTTATGGGTAGACCTTACAATAGAAGACATTCTGGAGTCTGTCAAGTTCTTTAAGAACTGAGTTTGACATCACTACGACCTCCATGTCTACTTTGATGACTTAGAACCTCAGTTCTGTTCAGTAGCTGTCTCACACAGTCCCTTCAGATCTCTAAGCCTTCCTTTCTGCATCAGCAACATAGGGAGAATATACACAGCCCTTATTTGTATTTGGAAGGTTCCAATAAAATGTACGTGAAAACATGTTTTACATCCTAAAGAATAAGGAAAAGGCTCACTTTGTTCTCTCACTACCTCATCTACCAAATCGTACAGAATATTACACAGAGCCTTGCCATACACCACCAAGCAAGGAGTTTTCACAGGTACTTGCATGATTTGTGTATAAGGTACAATCTATTAAGTCTCATAATTATTTGTTCATTCTTTCACAATTTTTCAATATTCTGAAAACAGAGTACAGCACTTCCTTGTTACAAAGCCACACCCATCATGAGGCTTAATTATTCTGTGAAAGTAAGAGCCAAACTCAAGTTTAAATACAAGAGCTGTTAAGACGTTTTCTCCATACTAATAAAATCTCTGCCATTAAAATGAAAGAAATGAGCTGATCATATTTCTATGTCTTTATGATATAATATCTTCTATTTCAGTGGACTTAGTTTTTGTTCAAGGAACTGCTTACTCAGAATTATCTGTAGCTACATTCATCTATTCCTAAAATCCTAAAGGATTTTAGACTGAAGGCTGCTGGCCCTGGCTGATGCCTATCACCCAAAAAGCCTATGTCACCTGATTACCAGGAAACAACCAAGTCAGGCTAGTGGCTTACAATGCCCCATACCACAGCCCCACCCAATGGCTCACAATGCCCATCCCTGCTGCTGCCCACTTTGTGGTCACTGTGCCCCTCCGTGTGACTGCATTATTCATCCTGGGCTGCCTGAGCTTTCCAGTCCTGAGAAAAGTGTATGTGTGGAGGGGAGGGTGGTTGTTATTGGAAGTCATCCTGGGCGCTGAACTCAATAGAAAACCCTGGTTACTAATGTCAGTTCCATTAGCATCTCTGGTTTTCTGAGTCTGGTAGCTTTCATTTGCTCAACAAATGTAGTGATACACAAATGTTTGACTGATTTTGTAACTAAATGCTCCTCTCCTGCCTCACGAGTGTTAGTTTTTGTCTTCAACTTGACCATAGCAAAAAAAATGAAATGTTTCCTCTCTCCTCCCCTTTCCCATCCTGTAGGAAGGGGAGCCATGAAAACAAACTCTTTTCCACAGGCAGGGTCTAGCCTTCTAACTCTCAAGTCTTTACCTTACAAATTCACGTCTAAAGTCATTTCATCTCTTTTGGAACCTGTAACCATGAGCTAGCTCTACCTGTCTTTCAGAACAAGGAGGTAAACAAAGCCCGTGAAGTTACTGGAGTAGGGCTGAAGAGACATTCATGTCAAAGTGGGAATTTTAAAGTAATCAGAGCTCCAAGGCTGAACTTTTGGGTAAAACCAAAACAGAAACAACTATTTTTTACAGCTCTGGCAGTAACATTTCATACCCTTTGCAGTCATTTTAAGTATGTCCTTCAATTTTTCCTTCAGTTTTCAAATTACAATTGGAAGAAATAAAGCTGCTTCTGTCAAGGTAACTTAAAACCATCTATTAAGAACACCATATAATCTCTTCCATGGTAAACTCTATTTTAAATTTAAGAAGTCTCCAAATATTTGAGTCTGAATTATCCCAATTATTAGCTTCCTTATTGAATAGGAGAAAAGAAACGATTGGGCCTTTAACCGGCTCCTTCACTGAGGTACCATAGTAGCTGGATAGGTCAGGCTAGAGAATGGGATGGAGACTCCAAAACTGGAGTATTTGAATTTTCATCGAGGAAAGGGGGAGACTAGACCAAAAAGGCCTCAAGCAAGAAGGCTCAACAACAAAGACAAGAGGCAGGACTAGCCTTTGTCCCCCACGCCCAGCCCTGGGAAAGCTGGCTATAGGCAGGAGGGAGCTGGAAGCTGAGGATGTCTCTGGGGTGAGGGGATGGGAAGCAGGTGGGGGAGGTGGTGGCCAGAGATGTGCCAGAGAGCAAATGGCACCCGTGGCTTCTTTACCTTTGCGCCTCTTTGAGTTGGTGACGGGCTGCATGTACTGGACCTCTGCCACTTCGGAATCTGACGTGGCAGACTCTGCAGTGGTGCATACTATCATAGACTCAGTCTCGGATTCACAACAAGACGCCACCTTCTGCCTGCAGCAGGCACAACAGAGGCCAGCCCTGGGGTCTAGGCAACAGCTTAATATATTTCCCATGGGTGACCTAGAAGGGGACCTTCAAAAGAAAGTAACACACAAAATCAAAAAAACAACAACAACAAAAAAGAAAAAAAACAAAACAAAGCAACACACAAAAGAAAAAAAAGAAAAAAAGCAACAGAGCAAGCGCCAAGGGCACAAAAACTGCCGTGAGTGTAGTCGGAGCTCCTCCTCCTCCCACTACCAGCTTCCGACTGAAGGCTGCTGGCCCTGGCTGATGCCTGTCACCCACAAAGCCTCCTATGTCACCTGGTTACCAGGAAACAACAAAGTCAGGCCAGTGGCTCACAATGCCACGCCCCACAACCCCATCCAATGGCTCACAATGCCCATCCCTGCTGCTGGCCACCTGTGGCCACCCTGCCCCTCTTGGTGACTGCATTATTCATCCTGGGCTGCCTGAGATATTCCATTTTTCACTACAGGCCTTGAAAGGCTCAGAAATGTCCCTTCATAGATTCTATAGAGAGAGTGTGTTAGCTGTGAATAAAAACGAAGGCTTCATTCTGCGTGATAAATCCACAAACACGAAGCATTTTCACAGAATCCTTTGGGGCCCACCTCTCACCTTCAGCTTCCTGTTCTTGGTTGTTTGGGCTTCTGTCTTGTGTGCTCTGTCAGGCTCTAGGCCTTTTAAGGTTGAGTTCCGTGTCTTCACTCATTTATATGTGCCCAGTAGGGCTGCCTCTTGGGAGGGTCTTCATGGTGACTGAGGTCATGGATCCTTCACACTGTTCCTTGAATCCACTTGACACAAAATACTCATCCTGAAACGATGCTTTGAAAGTGATGCTTCCAGTCAATTACGGGTCCATTGTATTATGGGTCCCTAGCACCCAATACATGGCATATAAGAAATGAATGAAAAATAGTGAGTGAATGAACTCAAGTGTGCCTACAAGGTGAGAGAAAGGTGGTCCTGCTTACTAGGTGTGCTACGAAGGCATCTGGGACTGTTGGCTTTGCTATTTCATAGTAGGCCTGGGGCTTTGAAAGCTGGCATTTCCTCATTCTAAACCTCAAATTCCAATAAATTACCACCAAGTGGACAAAGGTCCACGGGCCAGAGCTCTTGGTGTGAACAACATACCTTTTTTGGGTGTGATTAATGGACAGGGACTCTACAAAACTAAAAACAATGTTTGTATGCTGACTACCTGCAAGCTGTGGTGATAAAGCACTCTGCATACATGACCTTATTCAATGCTTGTTACAAATCCATGAAGTGGATTTTTAGACAAACTTTCTATTCTAGAGCATTCTGAACAAGAGGCTAGTGTAGTGAGCTTTCGCCTACTCAGCAGCAGATTCAGATGTTTGTTATCTCATGGCCAATCTTGTTACATGTATGCTCCTACATGCTTCTCCTCTTCCTCTCGTGATTTTATAGCAAATCCCACACATCATATAATTTCCTCCTTGACTGTCTTGGTATATGTCTGTAAAAGATACAATTCTTGTTTGTTCTTTCAAGACAAGGTCTCTGTCACCCAGGCTGGAGTTCAGTGGCATGATCTTCGTTCACTGTGGTCTCTCCTGCCTCAGCTTCCTAAGTAGCTGCAACTACAGACTCACACCACCATGCCCAGCTAATTTTTTTATTTGTATTTTAGTAGAGACAGAGTCTTGCTATGTTGCCTGGGCTGGTCTACAATTCCTGGATTCAAAGGATCTTCCCGCCTTGATCTCCCATACTACTGAGATTATAGGTGTGAACTGCTGTGCCCGGAGACAAGAACTCTTTAAAAAATATAATCCCAATACCATCATCAACCAACCATCTCACACCATTGCTCTTTATCACTGTCAACTCTCCTGCTAGCTCCAAATTTCCAGTCATTTCATGTATTTATTGTTTGAATCAGGATCCAAGTAAAGTCTCTCTTTGGGATTGTTTGATTCGCCTCTTAGGTTTTTTTTGATCCTGACAGCTTCCCACTTTGATCTCTGTGTTGTGTTGTGTTGTCCCTTGCAGTTCATTTACTGAATAAATCAGGCCATTTCCCCATAGTTTGGATTATGCTAAGTGTATTCTCATTACGCTGTTTCCCATACTGTGAATTTTGCTAATTGTGTCTTGTGATGTTGGTTAATTTGCTCTTCACTTTGTTCTAGTTTTTATAAATTAGTAGTTGATCTCAAGACTTGGTCAGATTCAGGCTGGACTTGAGGGTCAGGGCAAAAAGACTGTGCTAGTTTCTTCTGGGAGGAGGTGTGTACTCTCTGGACATCTTTTTTTTTAAATTGGTGATGTTAATGGCCATTGATCAATTATGGATTGAACAATGAAGGTATTGTTGTATCATTCCTTCTTCGTTTATGAGCTGCCATACTTCCAGAAAGAGATACTGCTACCCTAAGAAGGGCATTGCATGCAGAAAAAAATGAAGTAAATATAAAAAAGAGATGCTGCTTCTTATAAACTGTGTTACTCACTTGTACAACTTATATAGAAAATGCCAGTTCATGGCTTGATTTCTTCTGTTTATCATTTTTCAAAATGATGGGCTGTTTCATTTATATCCTTCAATGGTGACCACTTCTATTAATTAATTTATTTAGACAGGGAGGGTCTAGCTCTGTTGCCCAGGCTGGTATGCAGAGAAGCAGTCATGCCACTGCAGCCTCAAACTTCTAGGCTCAGGTGACCCTCCCATCTCAGCTTCCTGAGTAGCTGGGACCAAAGACATGGGCCCTCATACCTGAGTAATTTTAAAAATGTTTTGTAGAGACAAAGTCCCCCTACGTTGCACAGGCTTGTCTTGAACTCCTGGATGAAGTGATCCCCCTAACTTAGCCTCCCAGAGTGTTGAAATTACAGGCATGAGGACTGTGCCAGCCCACTTTTATTTTTTCAAAAGGATCATTATGAATGCAGACATTCAAACATATCTGATATATGTCAATTCACTGCAACTATTATCCTTATTAATGTACAAAATGTCCTATCTTTGCTTAGGAGTCCAATCAGATTGGCCCTTCAGACATGTTGAAATCATCCTAATAATCTTTGATGGATTCTTTGCTATCCAGAGTGACAATATGTCCCAGGCTCCTTACACATTTCTGGCCTAGACCTGGAATCAGCACGTTCTCTAGGAAGGCTTGTCTTCTTTCATTGGGCAATGGTATTTTGAGACTATTTTGAGACTACAATCTTGGTGCTAGGGGTAAATAGTATAATTTTAAAACTTAAAAAACTGCCTGGCTCATGCCTGTAATCCCAGCACTTTGGGAGGCTGACACGGGTGGATCACCTGAGGTCACGACTTCCAGACCAGCCTGGACAACATGGTGAAACCCCATCTGTACTAAAAATACAAAAAATCAGCCAGGCATCATGGCGGGAGCCTGTAATCCCAGCTACTTGGGAGGCTGAGGCAGGAGAATCGCTTGAACCTAGGAGGCAGAGGTTGTCATGAGCTGAGATTGCATCACTGCACTCCAGCCTGGGCAAAAACAGCAAAATTCTGTCTCAAAAAAAAAAAAACCTTAAAAATAATTTAAATATTAACAGCTTTATAGAGGTGTGATTTACATACTAAAATTTACCCATTTTAAGTGTACAATGTGTGTGTGTGTGTGTGTGTGTGTGTGTGTGTGTGTGTGTGTATATGAGAGAGACAGGTGCCATCATGGCTCACTGCAGCCTCAACCTCTTGGGATCAGGTGATCCTCCTGCCTCAGCTTCCTGAGTACCTGAGACTACAGGCTTGTGCCACCATACCTGTTTAAGTGTTTAAATTATTTGTAGAGATGGAGTCACTTTATGTTTCCTAGGCTGTTCTTGAACTCCTGGGCTCAAGTGATCTTCTTGCCGTGGCCTCCCAAAGTGTTGGGATTACAGGTGTGAGCCACTGTGCTTGGTCCAATTCAATGATTTTTAGTATACTTAGTATATTTACAGAATTATGTGACAATCACCAAAATCTAGTTTAAGAACATTTCATCATCCCAGAAAGAAACTTGTACCCATCAGAGTCACTTTTCAGTCTCATTCCCAGCCCTAGTCAACCAGTAAGCTGCTTTCTATCTCTATGTTAGGCTGTTCTGGACCTTTCATATAAACGAAATCATGTGATGTGTGTTCTTTTGCATCTGGCTTCTTTCACAAAGCATTGCGTTGTTGAGGTTGATCACCGTGGTAGCATGCCTCAGAACTCATTTTTGATTGCTAAATAGTATTCCTTTGTATTCCCCACATTTGAATTCCTTCAACAGTTGATGGGCATTTGGCTTGTCTCCACTTTTTGGTTCTTGTGAGTGGTGGTGTTGTGAACATTCACCTACTAGTCTTTGTGTAAACATACATTTTCATTTTTCCCGGTTAGATACCTAGAAGTAAAGTTGCTGACTTTAAGGCAATTTTACTTTTCTATTTTATTATTATTTTTGTCTTGAGCCCCTTGCAGTTCTGCTAGAGAAGGCAATTTTATTTTTAACATTTTGAGAAACTGTCATACTATCTTCCAAAAAAGTGGCTGTACCATTTTACATTCCCACTGGCAGTGTATGAGGGTTCTGTTCTCCACGCGCTCTCCAGCACTTGGTGTTATGCATCTGCTTGGTTGTAGTTATTGTAGTGGGTGGAAAGAGACATCTCATTATGGATTAATTTGCATTTTCCTAGTGACTAGCGATGTTGAACACTTTTTAATGTGCTTATTGGACATTAAAATGTAATCTTTGGAGAAATGTTTATTCATGTTCTTTTCCCATTTTTAAGTTGGATTGTCTTTTAATACTGAGTTATAAGAGTTCTTCTGGATATATCAGTTATTAGACATATGACTTATAAATATTTTCTCCCATTCTGTGGGCTGTCTTCCCCTTTCTTGATTGTATCTTTTGATGTGCCAAAGTTTTAAATTCAGCTGACGTTCAATTTTTTATTTTCTTGCTTTTTCCCTTTCCTCCTTTTCCAGGTCTCATTAGGTAGCCCTGGCTGGTCTTCAACTGCGCTTTGGATGTTGTATCTAAGACATCAGTGCCTTACACAAGATCACAAGAATTTACTCTTACACGTTTTCTTCTAAGAGTTTTATTGTTTTAGTTTTACATTTAGGTCTGTGATCCATTTTCAGTTAATTTTTGAGTATGGTGTTAGGCAGGGGCCCAGATTAATTTATTTGTACATGAATATCCAGTTGCCTCACCATCATTTGTTGAAAAGTCTATTTGTGGTTGGCAACAGTGGTTCATGACTGTCATTCCAGCACTTTAGGAGGCCAAGGCTGGAGTACTGCTTGAGTCCAGGAGTTTAAGGCTAACATCTGCCTAATTCTCCCCATAACTTCTCCAACATCTGCTTTCTTCCCCACACCCAGCCCTGGGTAACCACCATTCTACTCTCTGCCTCTATGAGTTCAACATTTTTTCTTTTTTCCTTTTTCTTTTTCTTTCTTTTTTTTTTAACGAATCAGTTCCTAAGCAGAGTTGAACTTTTTAAGGACCACACATGAATGACATCATGTAGTATTTGTCTTTCGGTGCTCTGCTTATTTCGCTTAGCATAATATCCAGCCATGTCATTGCAAATGCAACAATTTTTTTTCTATTTTAAGGTTAAATAACATTCCATTGTGAATACAGAAACATGTATTCCTATATTCCTCACAATTCTGTGTTAAGGCTGAATGGTATTCCATTGTGAATATACGAATATATATTCCCATATTCCAAATTTTATTGTATGCAAGGATTCTCTTTTCTCCACATCGTCACCAACACGTGTTATCCTAATCCCTTTCAAAATTCCACTGGTATTCCCCATAGAAATAGAAAAAAACTGATTCTAAAACTTGTATGGAAGCATGAAAGATCCTGAATAACCAAAGCAATTTTGACTGAACACAAGAACAAAGCTGGAGGAATCACACTACCTGATCTCAAAGTCCACTATAAAGTCACAGTAGTGAAAAAAGCATGGTACTGCTACAAAGATAGACATGATCGACCACTGGAACAAAACAGAGAGCCCGGAAATAAATCCATGGATTTACAATGAACGAATCTTCCATAAAAAACACCAAGAACATGCAACCCAGAAAACACATTATGTTCACAAAATGCTGTTGGGAAAACCTAATATCCACATGCAAAAGAATCAAATTGAACCTCTCTTTCACCCCATATATAAAAATCAACTTGAAATGGGATAAATGCTTAAATGTAAGACCTCAAAAGCTTCTTGACATTGGTGTAGAAAAGATTTTATGGATATGACCCCAAAAGCACAGAGAACAGAAGCAAACATGGACAAATGGGCTTTCATCAAACTAAAACTTACATGGAGCACAGGAAACAATCAACAGAATAAAGAAACAATCTACAGAATGGGAAGAAATATTTGGGGATCATACACCTGATAGGGAGTTAATATTCAAAATATTCAATGAACTCAAACAACTAGATAACAAGAACACAAGCAACCTAATTTTAAAAGGACCTGACTATTTCTCGGTTAAAAAAAAAAAGATATAAGACATGTAAATGGCTGAAAATATGAAAAAAAATGCTTGACATCAGTAATCATCAGGGAAATGCAAATCGAAATGACAATGAGTTATCAACCCATACCTATTAGGATGTCTATCATGAAAAAGATAGGGGCCGGGCGTGGTGGCTTACGCCTGTAATCCCAGCACTTTGGGAGGCCGAGGCGGGTGGATCACGAGGTCAAGAGATCGAGACCATCCTGGTCAACATGGTGAAACCCCATCTCTACTAAAAATGCAAAAAATTAGCTGGGCATGGTGACGTGTGCCTGTAATCCCAGCTACTCAGGAGGCTGAGGCAGGAGAATTGCCTGAACCCAGGAGGCGGAGGTTGCAGTGAGCTGAGATCGCGCCATTGCACTCCAGCCTGGGTAACAAGAGCGAAACTCCATCTCAAAAAAAAAAGAAAGATGAGATATCTATTGACTTCAAGTGTAATGGTTTCTTTCCAAAATTTCAATTATTTTTCAATTAATCAATGAATTTTTTTCGAGACAGGGTCTTATTGTCTTGCCTGGTGCGATCATAGCTTACTGCAGCCTCAAACTCCTGAGCTCAAGTCATCCTCCTGCCTCAGTCTCCTAAGTAGCTGGGACGAAAAGTGTGTCCCACCATGCCTGGCTAATATTTTTCTTTTTGAGACAAAGTCTCCCTCTGTTGTCCAGGCTGAAGTGTAGTGGTACGACGTCAGCTCACTACAACCCCCACCTCCCAGGTTCTAAGTGATTCTCCTGCCTCAGCCTCTGGAGTAGCTGGGATTACAGGCATGCACCACCACAGCCAGCTTATTTTGTACTTTTAGTAGAGAGAGAATTTTGCCATGTTGGCCGGGCTGGTCTCAAACTCCTGACCTCAGGTGATCCACCCTCTTCCACCTCCCAAAGTGCTGGGATTACAAGCCTGAGCCACCGTGTCCGGCCATAATTTTTAATGTAATTCAGTTTTCATAAAGACAGAGTATTTTTATGTTGCCCAGGCTGGTCTCAAACTCCTGGCTTCAAGGGATCCTCTTGTGTTGGGATTACAGGGATGAGACACCACACTTGGCTTTCTTTTTTTCTTTTACACATTTTCTTTCTTTTGCCAAGTTTGGAGTGTAGTAGCCAACCATGGCTCACTGCAGCCTCAAATTCCTAGGCTCAGGAGATCCTCTCACCTCAGCTTCCTGACCAGGTGGGATTGCAGGCCTGTACCACCATGCCTGGCCTATTAAAAACAAATTTCTAGTTTTGTTTATTTTTTTGTAGACAGATCTCACTCTCTATGTTGCCCAAGCTGGTCTTGAACTCCTGGTCTCAAGGGATTCCCCCCCACCTCAGCCTCACAAAGTGCTGCAATTACAGGCATGAGTGCCCAGCTTGAGCTTTCAATTATATTCCAGTGACCTATACATCTGTCTTTGAGCCAGTACAATACTCTCCTGATTACTTTGTAGCAAGTTTTGAAATTAGGAAGATAAGTCCTCCAACTTCGTTCTTCTTTTTCAGGATCATTTTGCTTATTCTGTGTCCTTTGCCTTTCCACATGAATTTTAGAAACAGTTTGTCAATTTCTGCAGAAAAGGTAGCTAGGATTCTGACAGGAATCAGGTTGAACATGTAGACTAATTTGAGGAGTACTGACAACAATATTTAGTCTTCTGATCCATCAATATTGAGTATCTTTCACTTATTTAGTTCTTCTTTAGTATCTTTCCACAGTGAGTGAGTATTCTTTGAGATGCTATTGCAAATGAAATAATTTCATGAATTTCATTTTTGGATTGTTTATTGCTAACGTACAGAAATACAACTGATTTATGTATGCTGATTTTGTGAACTTGGTGAACTAGTTTCGTTTTTTTTTCTTTTTGTTAATTGTACTTTAAGTTCTGGGGTACATGTGCAGAACATGCAGGTTTGTTAAATAGGTTTACACGTGCCATGGTTGTTGGCTGCATCCATCACCACGTCATCTACATTAGGTATTTCTCCTAATGCTATCCCTCCCCTAGCCCCCCAACCCGAGAGTCCCTGGTGTGTGATGTTCTCCTCCCTGTGTCCATGTGTTCTTATTGTTCAACTCCCACTTACGAGTGAGAATATGCAGCGTTTGGTTTTCTGTTCTTCTGTTACTTTGCTGAGAAGGATGGTTTCCAGCTTCATCCATGTCCTTGCAAATGACGTGAACTCATCCTTTTTTATGGCTGCATAGTATTCCATGCTGTATATATGCCACATTTTCCTTATCCAGTCTATCACTGATGGGCATTTGGGTTGGTTCCAAGTTTTTCCTATCGTGAACAGTTTTTTTTGTTTTGTTTTAATGTGGATGCCTTAGAATTTGCTGTATACAAGATCATGACATTCAGAAGTAAGACAGTTTTACGGTTTGCTTTCTAACCTGGATCCTTTTACATATTGATCGCCTAGCTGTCCTGGCCAGGACCAAAGGTGAACAGACCTGTTGAACGTGGCCTTGCTTGTTCCCAATCTTAGGGAAAAAGCATTTAGTCTTGCACCATGAAATCTGTTAACTGCTAGGTTTTCACAGATGCTTTTTATCATGATGATGAAGTTCCTTCCTGTTTTTAGTTTGTTGAGGACTTTTTTCCATGCAGGAGTAGATAATTTTATTCTCATTTACAGAAAAGAAAACCTTCATTTGGACAGTCGGCCCCCAAAGATCAAGCCCTGAACCACAGTGCTATCTCCACAGCACACTCTTTCATTTCAGTTTTCCTCTGCCCCTCCTCGGAATTCTCTTTCAGGTGACTTGGGAATGTTGGTGTGCTCCAGGAGGCTCAGCCCTCTGCTTGGGTGCTTCTCTCCTGAAGTGGGAAGATGGCTTCAGCTGTCACCTGCAAGCTGATGACTCCACACTCCCTATCTCCTTGCCCTCACTGAGCTCTGGTGTATCTTCATGCTTCCAAGACTTTTCCACTCAGATATGTCAAGGAATCTCAAACCTGTCCTATCCTGGAATACACTGTCAACTCCCAGCACCTTGGGAGGCCGAGACAGGTGGATCATGAGGTCAGGACATCGAGACCAGCCTGGCCAAGATGGTAAAAGTAACCCTGTCTCTATTTTAAAAAATAATAAGATGAAAATAATTAAATAAACATAGATTGATAATAATAAATAAATGCAAGATGGCCTGCTTGTCACTAAGAAAATAAATAAGTAATTAAGTAAATAAATAAATAAAGGCCGGGCACCATGGCTAAAGCCTGTAATCCCAGCACCTTGGGAGGCTGAGATGGGCAGATGACGAGGTCAAGAGATCAAGACCATCCTGGCCGACATGGTGAAACCCCGTCTCTACTAAAAATACAAAAATATTAGCCAGGCGCGGTGGCACTCGCCTGTGGTCCCAGATACTCGGGAGACTTAGGAGGAAGAATCGCTTGAATCCAGGAGGGGGAGGTTGCAGTAAGTCAAGATTGCACAACTGCACCACTCCAGCCTGGTGACAGAGCAAGACTCCCTCTAAAATAAATAAACAAAAAAATAAATAAATAAGTAAATAAATGCAAGACTGCCTCTAAATCATTATATAGATAATTGAGAAAATGAATAAATGCAAGCCTGCACACAAATACATAAGTATAAAAAAAATGTTGTGAGCCTGGGTCTAAATAAAATAAATGAGTAAATGTGAGCCTGCCTCTAAATAATTAGATAGCTAGACAGATAAATACATCAATCCCAGCCTGCCTCAAAATATACAAATAAATAAATATAGAAATAACTAAATGTGACCTGCTTCTCCATAAGTACATGAGCAAATAAATAAATGAACATGTCTGCCTCTAAATAAATCAATTAATAGATAGATAAATAAATCAATAAATAAGCAGCCCCTCTTACTGGCTCATGTTTTTAATCCTCCGCCCATTGGGAGCCTGAGCAGGCTATACCACCTGAAGGCAGGACATCAAGACCAGCCTGGCCAAGATGGTGAAAGAATCCCTGTCTCTATTTAAAAAAATAATAAGATGAAAATAATTAAATAAATTAAAAAATAAATCAATGCAAGCTGGCCTTCCTCCCTCTAAGGAAATAAATAAATAATTCTGTAAATAAATAAATAAAGGCCAGGCGAGATGGCTCAGTCCTGTAATCCCAGCACTTTGGGAGGCCGAGACGGTTGGATCACGAGGTCAAGAGAGCGAGACCATCCTGGCCAACGTGGAGAAACACGGTCTCTATTAAAAATGCAAAAATATTAGCCGGATGTGGTGGCATGCACCTGGAGTCCCAGCTACAAGGGAGGCTGAAGCGGAAGAATCACTTGAACCAAAGAGAGGGAGGTTGCAGGGAGCCAGGATTGCGCCACTGCACTCCAGCCTGGTGAGAGAGCAAGAATCCATCTAAAATCAATCAATCAATCAATCAATCCATCAAGAAATGCGAGACAGCCTCTAAATCATTATATAGATAGTTAAGGAAATGAATAAATGCAAGCCTGCACACAAATACATAAGTATATAAATAAATGTTGCCAGCCTGGGTTTAAATAAATAAATGAGTAAATGTGAGCCTGCCTCTAAATAATTACATAGTTACACAGATAAATACATAAATCCAAGCCTGCCTCCAAATATATAATTAAATGCGACCTGCTTCTCCATAAGTACATAAGTAAATAAATAAATGTAAGTCTGCCTCTAAATAAATCGATTGATAGATAGATACATAAATCAATCAATAAAGAGCCCCACTTGGAGACTCATGCTTTTAATCCCCCACCAACTGGAAGCCTGAGCAGGGTATATTACCTGAGGTCAGGACATCAAGACCAGTCTGGCCAAGATGGTGAAAGAAACCCTGTCTCTATTTAAAAAATAATAACGTGAAAATAATTAATTAAATATAGATATATATATATAAACACACACACACACACACACACACAAATAAATAAATGCAAGATGGCCTGCCTGCCTCTAAGTAAATAAATAAGTAAGTAAGTAAATAAATAAAGGCAGGGTGCAGTGGCTCACGCCTGTAATCCCAGCACTTTGGGAGGCCAAAACAGGCAGATGACGAGGTCAAGAGATCAAGACCATTCTGGCCAACATGGTGAAACCTCATCTCTACTAAAAATACAAAAATATTAGCCAGGAGTGGTGGCACGCACCTGTGGTCCCAGCTACTCGGGAGGCTGAGGCAGAAGAATTGCTTGAACCCAGGAGGCGGAGGCTGCAGTGAGCCAAGATTGCACAACTGCACTCCAGCCTAGTGACAGAGAAGACGCCGTCTTAAATAAATAAATAAATAAATAATAAATAAATAAATGCGAGCCTGCATCTAAGTTAATAAATGCAAGGCTGCCTCTAAATCACTATACAGATAGATAAGTAAATAAATAAATGCAAGGCTGCACACTAATACATAAGTATATAAATAAATGTTGCGGCCTGGGTCTAAATAAATAAATGAGTAAATGTCAGGCTGCCTCTAAATAATTAGATAGCTAGATAAATAATTAGATAGCTAGATAGATAAATACATCAATCCAAGCCTGCCTCAAAATATACAAATAAAGTAAATAAATATAGAAATAACTAAATGCAACCTGCTTCTCCATAAGTATGTCTGTAAATAAATAAATAAATGCAAGTTTGCCTCTAAATAAATCGATTAATACATAGATAAAGAAATCAATAAATAAATAGCCCTGCTTGGTGGCTCATGCTTTTAATCCCCCACCCATTTGGAGCCTGAGCTGGGTATATCACCTAAGGTCAGGACATCGAGACCAGCCTGGCAAAGGTTCTCTTTAAAAAGAAAACCCTGTCTCTATTTAAAAAAATACTAAGATGAAAATAATGAAATAAACAAATATAGATTTATATATATAAATAAATGCAAGACAGCATTCCTGCCACTAAGTAAATAAATAAGTGATTAAGTAAATAAATAAACAAAGGTGGGTGCAGTGGCTAAAGCCTGTAATCCCAGCACCTTGGGAGGCCGAGTCGGGCAGATCACCTGAGGTCGGGAGTTCAAGACCTGACTGACCAACATGGTGAAACCCCGTCATCAAAAAAAAATAAAAAAAAGAAAAAGAAAAAAAAGTAAATAAGTAAATAAATGCGAGACTGCCTCTAAATCATTATAGTTAAGAAAATGAATAAATGCAAGCCTGCACACAAATACATAAGTATAAAATAATGTTGTGAGCCTAAGTCTAAATAAAATAAATGAATAAATGTGAGCCTGCCTCTAAATAATTAGATAGCTAGATAAATACATAAATCCAAGCCTGCCACCAAATATATAAATAAATAAATAAGTAAATTCGACCTGCTTCCCCATAAATACATCAGCAAATAAATAATGCAAGTCTGCCTCTAAATAAATCAATTAATAGATAGATAAATAAATCCATAAATAAGCAGCCCCACTTGGTGGCTCATGTTTCTAATCCCTCGCCCGCTGGGAGCGTAAGCCGGCTATATCGCCTGAGGTCAGGACATCGAGACCAGCCTGGCCAAGATGGTGAAAGAATCCCTGTCTCTATTTGAAAAAATAATAAGATGAAAATAATTAAATAAATAAATAAAAATATAAATAAATAAATGCAAGCCAGCCTTCCTGCCTCTAAATAAATAAATAAATAATTATGTAAATAAATAACTAAAGGCCCGGTGAGATGGCTCAATCTTGTAATACCAGCACTTTGGGAGGCCAAGACAGTTGGAAAAAAAAGTCAAGAGATCGAGACCATCCTGGCCAACATGGAGAAACCCAGTATCTACTAAAAATACAAAAATATTAGCCAAGCGTGGTGGCACGTGCCTGGGGTCCCAGCTACAAGAGAGGCTGAGGTGGAAGAATTGCTTGAACCAAAGTGTGGGAGGTTGCAGTGGGCCAAGATTGCGTCACTGCACTCCAGCCTGGTGAGGGAGCAAGAATCCGGCTTAAATAAATAAATAAATAAATGCGAGCCTACATCTAAGTAAATAAATGGAAGCCTGCCTCTAAATCACTATACAGATAGATAAGTAAATAAATAAATGCAAGGCTGCACACTAATACATAAGTATATAAATAAATGTTGCAAGCCTGGGTCTAAATAAATAAATAAGTAAATGTCAGGCTGCCTCTAAATAATTAGATAGCTAGATAGATAAACATATCAATCCAAGCCTGCCTCAAAATATACAAATAAAGTAAATAAATATAGAAATAACTAAATGCGACCTGCTTCTCCATAAGTACATCAGTAAATAAATAAATAAATGCACGTTTGCCTCTAAATAAATCGATTAATACATAGATAAAGAAATCAATAAATAAATAGCCCTGCTTGGTGGCTCATGCTTTTAATCCCCCGCCCATTTGGTGCCTGAGCTGGGTATATCACCCGAGGTCAGGACATCAAGAACAGCCTGGCCAAAGGGAGTGAAAGAAACTCTGTCTCTATTTAAAACAATAATAAGATGAAAATAATTAAATAAATAAATATAGAGTTATATAGATAAATAAATGCAAGATGGCCTGCCTGCCACTAAGTAAATACATAAGTAATTAAGTAAATAAATAAAGAAAGACCAGGCACCGTGGCTAAAGCCTGTAATCCCAGCACCTTGGGAGGCTGAGATGGGCAGATAACGAGGTCAAGAGACGGAGACCATCCCGGCCAACATGGTGAAACCCAATCTCTACTAAAAATACAAAAATATTAGCTAGGCGTGGTGGCACTCACCTGTGGTCCCAGATACTCGGGAGGCTGAGGAGGAAGAATCGCTTGAACTCAGGAGGCGGAGGTTGCAATAAGCCAAGATTAGGCCAGTGCACTCCAGCCTGGTGACAGAGCAAGACTCCCTCTAAGGTAAATAAACAAACAAACAAACAAATAAATATATAAATAGGTAAATAAATGCGAGACTGCCTCTAAATCATTATCCAGACAGGTAAGAAAATGAATAAAAGCAAGCCAGCACACAAATACATAAGTATAAAAATAATGTTGTGAGCCGGGGTCTAAATAAAATAAATGAGTAAATGTGAGCCTGCCTCTAAATAATTAGAGAGCTAGACAGATAAATACATCAATCCCAGCCTGCCTCAAAATATACAAATAAATAAATATAGAAATAACTAAATGTGACATGCTTCTCGATAAGTATGTCAGTAAATAAATAAATAAATGCAAGTTTGCCTCTAAATAAATTGATTAATACATAGATACAGAAATCAATAAATAAATAGCCCCGCTTGGTGGCTCATGCTTTTAATCCTCCACCCATCTGGAGCCTGAGCTGGGTATATCACTTGAGGTGAGGACATCGAGATCAGCCTGGCAAAGATGGTGAAAGGAACCCTGTCTCTATTTAAAAAAATAGTAAGATGAAAATAATGAAATAAATAAATAGAGATTTATATACATAAATAAATGCAAGAAGGCCTGCCTGCCACTAAGTAAATACATAAGTAATTAAGTAAATAAATAAACAAAGGCAGGCCGGGCGCGGTGGCTCACGCCTATAATCCCAGCACTTTGGGAGGCGGAGGCGGGTGGATCACGATGTCAAGAGATCGAGACCATCCTGGTCAACATGGTGAAACCCCGTCTCTACTAAAAATACAAAAATGAGCTGGGCATGGTGGTGCGCGCCTGTAATCCCAGCTACTCAGGAGGCTGAGGCAGGAGAATTGCCTGAACCCAGGAGGCGGAGGTTGTGGTGAGCCAAGATCGCACCATTGCACTCCAGCCTGGGTAACAAGGGTGAAACTCCGTCTCGAAAAGAAAAAAAAGAAACAAAGGCTGGGTGCGGTGGCTAAAGCCTGTAATCCCAGCACCTTGGGAGGCCGAGTCAGGTGGATCACGAGGTCAAGAGATCGAGACCATCCTGGCTGACATGGTGAAACCCTGTCTCTACTAAAAATACAAAAATATTAGCCAGGCTCGGTGGCACTCGCCTGTGGTCCCAGATACTCCAGAGGCTGACGAGGAAGAATCGCTTGAACCCAGGAGGCAGAGGTTGCAGTAAGCCAAGACTGGGCCAGTGCACTCCAGCCTGGTGATAGAGCAAGACTCCGTCTAAAATAAACAAATTGGCCAGGCATAGTGGCTCACACCTGTAATCCAAGCACTTTGGAGGCCAAGGCAGGCGGATCACCTGAGGTTGGGAGTTCAAGACCTGACTGACCAACATGGTGAAACCCTGTCTTTTAAAAATAAGAAAAAGAAAAAAAGAAAAGAAAAAGTAAATAAGTAAATAAATAAATAAGTAAATAAATGCAAGACTGCCTCTAAATCATTATAGATAGTTAAGAAAATGAATAAATGCAAGCCTGCACACAAATACATAAGTATAAAAATAATGTTGTGAGCCTGGGTCTAAATAAAATAAATGAGTAAACATGAGCCTGCCTCTAAATAATTAGATAGCTAGATAGATAAATACATAAATCTGAGCCTGCCTCCAAATAAATAAATAATTAGCCCTGCTTCTCCATAAGTACATCAGCAAATAAATAAATAAATGCAAGTCTGCCTCTAAATCAATCAATTAATTGATAGATAAATAAATCCATAAATAAGCAGCCCCACTTGGTGTTTCATGTTTTTAATCCCTCGCCCATTGGGAGCCTGAGCTGGCTATATCACCTGAGGTCACGACATCGAGACCAGCCTGGCCAAGATGGTGAAAGAAACCCTGTCTCTATTTAAAATATAATAAGGTAAAAATAATTAAATAAATAAATATATATACACACACACATATATATACAAATGCCAGATGGCCTGCCTACCTCTAAGTAAATAAATAAATAAGTAAGTAAGTAAATAAAGAAAAGTAAGTAAATAAAGAAAGGCCGGGTGCAGTGGCTAATGCCTGTAATCCCAGCACTTTGAGAGGCCAAGACAGGCAGATCACAAGGTAAAGAGGTCGAGACCATTCTGGCCAACATGGTGAAACCTCGTCTCTACTAAAAATACAAAATTATTAGCCAGGCATGTTGGCACACACCTGTGGTCCCAGATACTCGGGAGGCTGAGGCGGAAGAATCGCTTGAACTCAGGAGGCGGAAGTTGCAGTGAGCCAAGATTGCACAAATGCACTCCAGCCTGGTGACACAGCAAGACTCTGTCTAAAATCAATCAATCAATCAATCAATCAATCAATGAGAGCCTATTATTTACATTATATCTATGTAAATAAATGCAAGCCTGCCTCTAAATCATTATACAGATAGGTAAGTAAATAAATAAATGCAAGGCTGCACACTAATACGTAAGTATATAAATAAATGTTGCGAGCCTGGGTCTAGATAAATAAATGAGTAAATGTGAGCCTGACTCTAAATAATTAGATAGCTAGATAGATAAATACAGAAATCCAAGCCTGCCTCCAAATATATACATAATTAAATGTGACCTGCTTCTTCATAAGTATGTTCAGTAAATAAATAAATAAATAAATGCAAGTCTGCCTCTAAATATAACAATTAACAGATACATACATAAATCAATAAATAAATAGCCCCCCCTTGGGGGCTCATGCTTTTAATCCCCCACCAATTGGGAGCCTGAGCCAGGTATATCACCTGAGGTCAGTACATTGATACCAGACTGGCCAAGATGGTGAAAGAAACCCTGACTCTATTTTAAAAACAATAAGGTGAAAATAATTAAATAAATAAATATATAAATATACATAAAAATGCAAGATGGCCTGCCTGCTTGTAAGTAAATAAATAAATAAGTAAGTAAGTAAATAAAGGCTGGGCTCAGTGGTTCCCGCCTGTAATCCTAATCCCAGCACTTTGGGAGGCCGAGACAGGCGGATAACAAGGTCAAGAGATAGAGACCATTCTGGCCAACATGGTGAAACCTCGTCTCTTCTAAAAATACAAAAATATTAGCCAGGCATGGTGGCACGTGCCTGTGGTCCCAGCTACTCGGGAGGCTGAGGCGGAAGAATTGCTTGAACCCAGGAGGTGGAGGCTGCAGTGAGCCAAGATTGCACAACTGCACTCCAGCCTGGTGACAGAGCAAGACTCCATCTAAAATAAATAAATAAATCAATAAATAAATGTGAGCCTGCATCTAAGTAAATCAATGCAAGTCTGTCTCTAAATCATTATATAGATAGATAAGTAAATAAATAAATGCAAGGCTGCACACTAATACATAAGTATATAAATAAATGTTGTGAGCCTGGGTCTAAATAAATAAATGAGTAAATGTCAGGCTGTCTCTAAATAATTAGATACCTAGATCAATACATCAGTCCAAGCCTGCCTCAAAATATACAAATAAATAAATAAGTAAATAAATATAGAAATAACTAAATGCGACCTGCTTCTCCATAATACGTCAGTAAATAAATAAATAAATGCAAGTTTGCCTCTAAATAAATTGATTAGTAGATACATAAATAAATCAATAAATAAATAGCCCCACTTGATGGCTGATGATTTTAATCCCCCGCCCATTTGGAGCCTGAGCCGGGTACATTACCTGAGGTCAGGACATCGAGACCAACCTGGCCAAGATGGTGAAAGGAACCCCGTCTCTATTTAAGAAAATAGTAAGATGAAAATGATTAAATAAATAAATATAGATTTACATAAATAAATAAATGCAAGATGGCCTGCCTGCCAACTAAGTAAGTAAATAAATGAATAAATAAAGGCCGGGTGCAGTGGCTAAAACCTGTAATCCCAGCACCTTGGGAGGCTGAGATGCGGGGATCACGAGGTCAAGAGATCGAGACCATTCTGGCCAACATAGTGAAACCCCATCTCTACTAAAAATACAAAAATGTTAGCCAGGCGCAGTGGCACTTGCCTGTGCTCCCAGATACTCCAGAGGTTGAGAAAGAAGAATCGCTTGAACCCAGAGGGTGGAGGTCGCAATAAGCCAAGATTGGGCCAGTGCACTCCAGCCTGGTGACAGAGCAAGACTCCCTCCAAAATAAATAAATAAGTAAGTAAATACATGCGAGACTGCCTCTAAAGCATTATACAGATAGTTAAGAAAATGAATAAATGCAAGCCCGCACACAAACACGTAAGTATAAAAATCATGTTGTGAGCCTGGGTCTAAATAAAATAAATGAGTAAATGTGAGCCTGCCTCTAAATAGATAGCTAGATAGATAAATACATAAATCCAAGTCTGCCTCCAAATATATAAATAAATAAACAAATAAATAAGTAAATTCGACCTGCTTCTCCATAAGTACATCAGCAAATAAATAAATAAATGCAAGTCTGCCTCTAAATAGATCAATTAATAGATAGATAAATAAATCAATAAATAAGCAACCCCTCTGGTGGCTCATGTTTTTAATGCCCCGCCCATTGGGAGCCTGAGCCAGTTATATTACCTGAGGTCAGGACATCGAGACCAGCCTGGCCAAGATGGTGAAAGAATCCCTGTCACTATTTAAAAAAATAATGAGATGAAAATAATTAAATAAATAAATAAAAACATAAATAAATAAATGCAAGCCGGCCTTCCTGCCTCTAAGGAAATAAATCAATAATTATGTAAATAAATAAATAAAGGCTGGGCGAGATGGCTCAGTCCTGTAATCCCAGCACTTTGGGAGGCCGAGATGGTTGGATCACCGGGTCAAGAGATTGAGACTATTCTGTCCAACATGGAGAAACCCAGTCTAAAAATACAAAAATATTAGCCGGGTGTGGTGGCACGCACCTGGGTTCCCAGCTACAAGGGAGGCCGAGGCGGAAGAATCGCTTGAACCAAAGCGGGGGAGACTGCAGTGAGCCAGGATTGCGCCACTGAGCTACAGTCTGGTGAGAGCAAGAATCTGTCTAAACTCAATCAATCAATCAATCAATCCATCAAGAAATGCGAGACAGCAGCCTCTAAATCATTATATAGATAGTTAAGGAAATGAATAAATGCAAGCCTGCACACAAATACATAAGTATATAAATAAACGTTGTGAGCCTGGGTCTAAATAAATAAATGGGTAAATGTCAGGCTGCCTCTAAATAATTAGATAGCTAGATAAATACATAAATCCAAGCCTGTCTCAAAATATACAAATAAATAAGTAAATAAATATAAATACAAACGTTAGTCAGGCATGGTGGCATGGCTCTGTAATCCCAGCTACTCAGGAGGCTGAGACAGGAGAATCACTTGAACCTGGGAGGCAGTGGTTGCAGTAAGCCGAGACTGTGCCACCGGATTCCCGCGTCGGCAAAATAGCAAGACTCCATATCAAAAAAACCCCAAACTTATCTGGAACCTCTGTCTCTCTTTCTAATAAGTTGCTTTTCTGAAAAAAAAAAAACAAAAACAAAAACAAAAAGTCACAAAATCAACTGGTCCTATTATACCTTTCATCTGCCTTCATTTTCCTGGTACAAAGAAAACATTGTTAAAGCCCAACAATAAATTAGAAAAATGCTGAATAGTAAAAAATAAATGAAAAGGTGCTAAAATAGAAGGCAAAATGAGGAAAAGAAATGAAAGGAATATAAAATGATCCAGAGAGGTATCATATATATGAACAAAAATCAAGAGGTAGAACAAAATGTATTCGTCATGATGGTTATCGGTGGTCTCGGGGTGATATTAGCCATCCAAATTAATATATTTTCTTCAATGATATTAAATAAATATCAGTGCCCTTTATAGCCCGACTTTTTTTTTTTTTGAGACAGACTGTCTCTCTGTCGCCAGGCTGGAGCGCAGTGGCGCGATCTTGTCTCACTGCAACCTCCGCCTCCTGGATTCAAGTGATTCTCTTGCCTCAGCCTTCCGAGTAGCTGGGACTACCTGTGCACACTATCATTCCTTGCGAATTTTTGTATTTTCGGTAGAGACAGGGTGTAGCCTGACTTTTATAATAGAACAGCCTTTAACAGGACATGGATCTCAAAAGGAAAGGAATATACATTGAGTGCTGACTATATGCAAGGCATTGTTTTAGACACCAAAGCTGTCTTCTCATTTAATCTCTGCAATCACTGTGTGAAACAGGCACTATTAAGATTTTGACACTGAGGCTCAGAGCAATCCATAAAACAAATGACAACATGGGTAGCCCCAGTAATTGTCCCTGTTTTTTATCCCCTGTTCAGTATCATAAGCATCTACACTTCAGGAATAAAAAAAAAGGCATGAAAAGAACACAATAGTAAAACAAATAAAAATTTCAACAAAGAATAAAAGGAAAAAATAGCCATTCTCTTACCTCTCTGGATGGGCATGGAACTTCACCAGACTGCTAGAGAGCTGTCTCTTTGCCTCTAAGTCCTCACTGAGCTGACTCTGTTCATCTACTAGTCCTTCTAGCATCAGCAGCAACTGAGGAAAGAAGAGAGAAGAAGCAATACACAAATGGCACAGTGAGACATGAAGCCACAGTTCATTCTGAGAAACAAGAAAATGCATTAGCATGTACTATGACTTAAAAAGCCCGCTATCTTAGTTTTAAGTTTTTTATAGTATTTTATAGTTTTCCCAAGAAGCAAGAAAATGCATTAGCATGTACTATGACTTAAAAAGCCCGCTATCGGCCAGGCGCGGTGGCTCACGCCTGTAATCCCAGCACTTTGGGAGGCCGAGGCGGGTGGATCACGAGGTCAAGAGATCGAGACCATCCTGGTCAACATGGTGAAACCCTGTCTCTACTAAAAATACAAAAAATTAGCTGGGCACGGTGGTGCGTGCCTGTAATCCCAGCTACTCAGGAGGTTGAGGCAGGAGAACTGCCTGAACCCAGGAGGTGGAGGTTGCAGTGAGCCGAGATCGCGCCATTGCACTGCAGCCTGGGTAACAAGAGCAAAACTCCGTCTCAAAAAAAAAAAAAAAGCCGGCTATCTTAGTACTTAAGCTTTTGATAGTATTTTATAGTTTTCCCAAGAAGCAAGAAAATGCAGTAGCATGTACTATGACTTAAAAAGTCCGCTATCTTAGTACTTAAGCTTTTGATAGTTTTGTATAGTTTTCAAATCAATGTCATATTCACTATTTTTTTAATCTTTAAAACCCTGTAAGGTGGAATTCAAACATGGGAGCAAAAAGAAGAAAAAGGAGAGAGAACCTGGAAGCTCAGGAAAGCAGCTAAGAGAAAGGAGTAAGAGGGAAACGGGACAGGCAAGAGGGAAACATATATAATAGGAGTTATCAGTATTCTTCATTCATTCAGTAAATATTTATTGAGCACCTTCTATGGGAAAGACTCCGTTCCAGGTTCTAAGTGAAAGCCTACTATTTAGTGCAGGAAAAAGACATTCATTAATCACAGACGTGTGCCATTGTGAGTGTAACAGTGCTATAAAGATAATGAGCTATGATAATGTATAACCAACAGAGCTGTTTAAGGCAGAGTTGAAAGCCAGAATGGAGTGGGGCGAGTAGTTAGTGAGAGAGATGCTAATGGAGACCAGGAGTACAGGCAAGTAACTCTGTTGGAAAAGAAAGGTTAAACAGGGCTGTAGCTGTAAAGAAAGTTGGGGCAAAGGCAGGGGTTTCTTTCTCTTTTTTTAAACTGGGAGAGACGTGAACATGGTTAAATGCAGATAGAGGAGAAAGATTCAGTTGAGAGGGAGATGACTTAGGTATGAGTGTGAGGGATAACTATTGGTATGTGTCCAAAAGAACTGCTGCTCTTTACAGAGCCACACGTTAGAAAGAGGCATCTATAGCTGCTACCAATCAAAGTAGGAAACTTTAGAGCAGTTTCCTCATGAAATACCATTTATGAAAAACCAATACCATGGTTTATTTCACAGTAGAAAAACAAGGTTTGTGCCGGGTGTGGTGGTATGCACCTGCAGCTCCAGCTACTCAGGAGGCTGAGGCAGGAAGATGCCTTGAGCCCCAGAGTTTGAGGCTGCAGTGAGCCATGGTCGTACCACTGCACTCGAGCTTGGGTGACACAGTGAGACTCCGTGTGTGTGTGTGTGTGTGTGTAGAGAGAGAGAGAGACATTGAGAAAGAGAGAGAGAGAGAGAGTCTATATTCCAGTGACTTACCTGTTGTCTTTGGTTTCCTCAAATTTCTTGACCCTGGGATTCTACTGAAGCAACTTTTTCCCAAAGAAGTAATACTTTCTGGGTCAGGCGTTCCACAGCTGGTATGTCTTCAGGATAACCAGTTGTATTTGCAGGTCCTAGAAGTCAAAAATAAGTGTAAACATGAAAATAATAATAAAAGTATTATTCAGTTGACAAGCAGAGAACAAATGTTCTTGAGACAGTCTGCCTATACTTTCAAGTGGGATACTGATAAGCACTGGGCAAGGGATTCAATGTGTGCATAGTGTCTGAAGATGCCCTACAGGTAATTTGAGATGTGAACATTTCCAATGGTCTGTAAAAAGTTTGGAAGTACCTTTATGAGGTCTTCTTTAATCTGTATTTTCCTGGTGAGAGGCTCCATATCAGCAGCCTGTACTTGCGGCTCCTCTTTCCGCACCTGCAGCTCCTCTTCCGCACCTGCGGCTCTTCTTCTGCACCTGCGGCTCCTCTTCCCACACCTGCGGCTCCTCTTCCCGCACCTGCGGCTCTTCCTCTTGCACCTGCGGCTCTTCTTCCACACCTGCGGCTCTTCTTCCTGCACCTGCAGCTCTTCTTCTCGCACCTGCGGCTCTTCCTCTTGCACCTGCGGCTCTTCTTCCACACCTGCGGCTCTTCTTCCTGCACCTGCGGCTCTTCTTCTCGCACCTGCAGCTCTTCTTCTTGCACAGCCATCATGGACTGTAGAGCAGAAAGTTCCAAATGTAAATAGAGGAAACAATATCTGCCATGTTTATATTTTAACACGGAGGCAAATGCTTTTGCATATCATATCACTATCAGCCAGTAATGCAAGAGAAAACGAGACAAGAATAGGGCTCTGCAAGGGCTGTTCCAGAGCCCTTGCAACTTGAAGTAGATAATGAAGGGCATTTCATGCAGGTAAGAAGTGTCTCCTCAGTGTTACCAACCCAATTTCTGAAAGAAAAAAGATGGTAAAATACCTAACTCCCAGCCACGTGTGGTGGCTCACGCACGTAATTCCAGCACTTTGGGAGGCTAAGGTGGGTGGATCCCCTGAGGTTCAGAGCTCGAGAACAGCCTGACCAACACGGAAAAACTCTGTCTCTACTAAAAATACAAAATTAGCTGGGCATGGTGGTGCATGCCTGTAAACCCAGCAACTCGAAAGGCTGAAGCACAAGAATCACTTGAACCCTAGAGCTAGAAGTTGCAGTGAGCTGAGACTGCACATAGCACTCCAGCATGGTGGCTCACACCTGTAATCCCAACACTCTGGGAGGCCGAGGCGGGCAGATCAACTGAGGTTGGGAGTTCAAGACCAGCCTAACCAACATGGAGAAACCCCATCTCTACTAAAAATACGAAATTACCTTGGCGTGGTGGTGTGTGTCTGTAATCCCAGCTACTCGGGAGGCTGAGGCAGGAGAATTGCTTGAACCCAGGAGGCAGAGGTTGCAGTGAGCCGAGGTCGCGCCACTGCACTCCAGCCTGGTGCCTGGTGACAGAGTGAGACTCTGGCTCAAAAAAACAAACAAATAAATAAATAAATAAATAAACAAACAAACTTAACTCAGCATAACATTATCTTCAAATTCATCATCTGCATTTCTAATAGGAGATTTTCTTTTAGCTCTTTCGCTTGTGCTCACCAGACAAGGTTTGATAGCAACTATCTGTCACCAGCACAGATGAACCAATTCAAGGAGAGCAATAAACAGGACTATTAAGTTCCGCCAAAGAAAGTCCTTAGAATAAAATATCTCCTCTGGTTGCCACAAGAGTAAGACAATGGTCCGTTATATAAAATTCCAATCTAATAAATGATTAAACTTAATGTTGTCTGTTTTCCAAATGTTTTATTTTGTTCAGGCTCTGTCGTGGTGATCAGGAATTGGAAAATGACTGCAAAGAGGCTCTGCGGAACCTGGGGAGGTAAGAAACGTATTCTAAGAGGGGACTGAGGTGATGGCTGCAAAATTCTTTTTTTTTTTTAATATGTATATATTTTTTAAAGATGAGGTTTCACCATGTTGGTCAGGCTGTTCTTGAACTCCTGACCTCAGGTGATCCACCTACCTTGGCCTCCAAAGTGCTTGGATTACAGGCGTGAGCCACCACACCCGGCCGATGGCTGCAAAATTCATAATCTACTTAAATTATTCAATTCTACATTTGCGATTAGTGACTTTCATTACAAGTAATTTGTTAAATGAAATTTCTGGTTTCTACTCCAACTTGTAAGGAGCCAGGAGGTCACCACTTGTCCTCACAACAAGAAAAAAGCTGAACAAACTGAACATTATCAAACCTTATTAGAGGGCCTAGAGGAGAGATCACAGGGCAAACTGCCATGCTGAAAACAAGAAAGACAGGCAAATACAGGGAACAGAAGCCGCTGAAGCCAGCAACTGGGAGGAGCACTTAAATGGTACTGATAGATTACTAGAAGCTGAGGGTGTCCTGGCTTGAGCATTAAAAACTCCTTGGGGACCAAATTTAGTGGGGATCTCACACTTTTCTAAGTTTTACCACCAGGAGCCCAACCAGGTTCTCATAGTAAAGATCAGAAAAATCCCCACAGAACTGATGACGCTGCCGACTTCAGTACTAATTATAAAGCTACAGTAACCAAACAGTGTCGAAATTGGTGAAGAAACAAAAAAAAAAAACCAGACAAATAGGTCACTAGAAAAGAATACAGAGCTCAGAAATACACCTACATAAATACTCAACTGATCTTTGAGAAAGGCAATTTAACAGGGAAAGGATACTCTTTTCAACAAATGGTGCTAGAATGACTAGACATCCATATGTGGAAAATGAATAAATCGAGGCACAGATTTTACACCTTTCACAAAATGGATCTTACACCTGAATGTGAGGTGCAAAACTGTAAGACTCCTGGATGACCACATAGGGGAAAATCTGGGTGACTTTGGGATTGGTGATGACTTCTCAGATACAATGCCAAAAGCACAATCCAGGAAAGAAAAAATTGATAAGTTGAACTTCATTAAAATTAAAAACTTCTGCTCTGTGAAAGACATTGTTAAGAAAATGAATAAACAAGTGATAAACTGGGGAAAAAAATATTGGCAAAATACAGATCTGATGAAAGACTGGTGTCCAAAAATACAAACGACTCTTAAAAGTCAATCATAAAAAAGCAAACAACCCAATTTAGCAATGGGCAAAAGATCTGGATACTTCACCAGAAAAGATATATGGATGGCAAATAAGCATTATGAAAAAGATGCTCAAAACCACGTGTCACTAGGAAACTGCATATTAAACCAATGAGATGCCACTACACTATAATATACACCTAATAGGAAGGCTCAAATCCAAACAAGTGACAATACCACAGGCTGTCAAAGATGCAGAGCCATGGGAACTCTCATTCACTGCTATGGAAATGCAAAATGCTAGTCACTTTGGAAAACAGTTTGGCAGGTATTTTTTATTTTTTAACAAAGCTAAAACACAGCCGTGCCACAAAATCCTGCAAATAGCAGTTTTAGATATTTACCAAAGTAATTTGGAAACATGTTCACTCAAAAACTTGCATCCAAGTATTTACAGCAATAAAACTCATACTTGTATGTCAAAAACTGAAAGTAACCAAAATGTCCTTCACTTAGTGAATGGCTAAACAAACTATGGTATATCTGTACAAGAGAATATGATTCACTGATAAATGAAATGAGCTATCAGGCCATGAGAAGACATGGAGGAACTTTAAATACATACTGCTAAGAAGAAACTAGTCTAAAGACTCTACACACTGTATGATTCCAACACTAGGACATTCCAGGAAAGTCAAAATGGTAGAGACAGTGAAATGATCAGTGACTGCCAAGCATGGAGGAGGGATGAATTGGTTGAACACAAGTAGGTTTTCAGCAGTGAAAATCTTCTGTGTGATACTGTACTGGGGATTCATGACATGGTAATTGTCAAGCCCCACAGAACTGTAAAAGTCAAAGAATGAACCCTAATGTAAACTCTGGAGTTTAGTTAATAATAACGTATCAATATTGATTAATCAATTGTAAACATGTATCACACTAACAGAAGATACTAATGATAGAGGAAATTGTGTGCTAGGGGACAAGAGAGAATAGGGGAATTCCCTGTACTATCAGCTCAATTTATCTGTAAATCTAGAATTATTCTAAAAAATAATGTATATTAAATGTTATTGAAGTTAGGATGCAACAGACCCAAATCAAAATGTTGGTGGCATCCTGTTATTGTGTGGTTAATACTGGGCGCTGAGGTGTACCAACCTGGAGTCAGATCAGTCGGAGACATCAACGTCTGTGCCTTCAACCTCTGGCTCGGTGGGTGTCCCCGGAATCCAGAGAGCAGATCAGTTAGCTTGAGACAGACTCAGTGCTCCATATAGTGCAGGCTTCTGGTAAGGACAGGGAGAAATCATCTCAGGGCAGTGATATGGCCAATATATATGTTATTTTGGACGTGGGTGAATCCTGAAGTCTAAAAAGTATTTAACTTAGAAAACAGATACTCTCTGCTCATTATTTTAAGAACAAATTTAAAATCGTTGTTAAACTTACATCGTTATTTCCCTAGCTGGCCAGGACCTCATCAGTAGCTACTGATGTCACTAGTGTCCTCTGATCACCTTGGCAGTGTTAACTGTTTTGACCCAAGAGGAAACTGAGGTGTTGCTTGTACCTAAGATGCTGACACCTGGCAGAAGTCCAGGGTCACTGGCCCAGAGCAAGTCAGCCAGCTGTCGATAACAACCAGAAGGGGGACCAGGCCATCCACTGAGGTCATCTCAATGCAGCATGAGCCACTTGCTCTAATGAAGCCACCATCACTACACTTCTCTTAACTCACTATTCACTAGACTGAGAGTTCTGTGAAAGCTGAGATCGTATTCTACTCATCTCTCTGTTGACGATTCCCAGCTTAGGGTCTGGCACTAAGGAAGGTCTCAGCAGTGTTCACTCAAGATAGGATAAAACTGACTACAGACATCCAATCCAATCACCGACACTCCTCTCCAAAATGTGCTACCAGGGATACTATAATTTCTCCCAAGATGCAGCAAGCCCCCTTCCTACACCTGTAGGGCCCTGTTCTACACCAATCATGCGCCAGGATCTTCTTCTGTGGGACACTGGAGGAAAAACGGGACTACTCTGAAGAATTCCTCTTATGGTTCCCCCTGTCATTAAGAGCAATGCCGACCAGGCGAGGTGGCTCATGCCTGCAATCCCAGCATTTTGGGAGGCCGAGGCGGGTGGATCACGAGGTTAAGAGATCAAGACTATCCTGGTCAACATGGTGAAACCCTGTCTCTACTAAAAATTAAAAAAAAATTAGCTGGGCATGGTGGCGCGTGCCTGTAATCCCAGCTACTCAGGAGGCTGAGGCAGAAGAACTGCCTGAACCCAGGAGGTGGAGGTTGTGGTGAGCCTAGATCACGCCATTGCACTCTAGCCTGGGTAACAAGAGCGAAACTCCGTCTAAAAAAAAAAAAAAAAAAAAAAAGAGCAATGTCTTCACCTACACTCCCATCCTCGGGGCTGCCATGACACCCCACTTCCAGAGAACTACAGTATTTTCTTGAAATCATGTATTTGTGTTCTTTCTCTCATAGGCTTGAGTTCCTTGGGGAAACATTACTATTTGAACCCCAAGTGCTTAACACAGTATACAGAAAATTAAACACCCAGTAAATACGCATATCACATAGGACCTTCCTGATCTGAAAGTGAAGAGGAATAGTGTAAGTAGCACTGCCTCATATACTGGCAAGAATCACTTACTCTGGCACCTGACCTAGGTCAGAACTGTTTAATATAAGAACGGACATCTCTAACCCTTCTCCAAGCACGGTTATTCCCTCTAACCCACACTGACCGGAAGAGCATCCACTGCTATGACAGCCCCGAGGTCGAGGCTCCGGGGTCTGGGGCGGGGACTCACGGTCGCATCCTCCCTGTCTTGGAGTTGGTGCTGCCCCTCACTATAAACCAGCTCTGATCCACCCTTTGTCTCCCCCTGGCCAGGGTCAGGAGACTCCTGTGGACTAAGTTTCTCTCTCGGTCCCCACTGCCCAGCTTGCGCTGCTCCTCGAGTGCTCAAATGATCATAGGCCCATTGCCCATTTCCCCTGAGGCTTCTGGCCCAGTTTGTCCTTATTCTCCCCTTCTTTGGTTTTTCACCTGTTCTAGCATTGACTTGTCCTTTGCAGGTTATTCTCTTTTCCAAAACCTGCCAACTTTCTTTCTTCCATCTGTTCCCTTGCTTCTGGACTTCCAGGGCGTGGGACTCAGCTCAGGCTCTGCAGGAGAAACACAGGGGCCAGAGTCAGGAGTCAGACCCAGAGAGGTGATAGGCAGGTTACAGGTCCAGGGAGTGTTAAAAACCATCATAGCCCCTCAAGGACTCAGAGAAAACTGAGCAGGAAGGGACCTCAGAGAGGTAAAATAAGCCTCTACTTTACTGATGAGAAAACTGAAGTCCAGAAAGACTAAGACTCTCCCAGGCTCCCTCAACACTTGGTAGCAGCAGATACACCACGCAAGCCTTGGCCTCAGCCTCCCTGTGCAGAGCAGGTAACTCACCCTCCAGAAACTCACTGTTGCCTATCAGAAAACTTTGGATTAAATACAGCAATTTCACATTGCAAACAGAGTCAAAGGGCCTTTCCTTGGACAATTCTTTATCATGGTTCTATAGTCCTATTATTTATTCTCAGTCCATTCTCATTCGCTGGTTAGTAGATTGGGGCAGGGAGCACATGAGAATTAAATAGTGCTTAACACAACCCTGCTTTCCCAGTCTGGGCATTCAGCTCCTCCATTCTTCCTCAGGGAGTTTCCTCTACTGTAACTGCTGGAGAGTCCAGGCCCTCACGTGGGTCATTTCTCCATGAAGATCCCTGTCATTTCTTCCTCTCCTGGAGACAGAGAGGGCAGAGAATGGCTCTGGGACTCCATAGTCTTAGGTTTTCTCCTAAGCCAGCCAGGTCAGCTGAAAGCAATCATGACTGAGAGGGGTCAGGTCAGTGAAGACAGTCCCAGAGGAGCACAGGCGCAAAAGGAGAGCCTCTCATGGAGACGGTCAGGACCGTGACATGGGCAATATCTGACCAATTCTGCTGAGGATGACGGATCAAGGATTAAGCGGAGGATGCTGCCATCAGGAGGAAGGAGAAGAACCAAAGGAGTGGGGAAAAAAATAAGATAGATAATAATGGTTTCAAGAAATGCAGAGCAAAGATCCCAGAGGCAAAGTCCCACAGGATGGAGGGTCAGTCCCAAGCTGTGGATTCTACTTAAGAACCTCCTGCTGGATTTTGTCCAGCTCCATTTCCAAACTATTTTGGGTCAGTGCCTTCCTTCTCCCTTCCATGTTCCTTCTTTCTGAACTAGAATCACTGTAATTGTCATTCTGTGTCTGTCCCGCCATTCCACATTAGGAGCAGATAAGCAGTTTGTTCAGTTTCACAGGTCGACAGAGCTAAGGAAATTATGTCCAGGATCTGTACTTAATGGACACCCTCAGAAGTCTCATCCACACCTGGTGTGGATGATTCAGATGAGATTTTAAACTTTGGATCTGATGTGGTCTATGTGACATTTTTCATGTTGAACTAATGCTTTAATGACATGAAACTTGGAAACTTTAGAGGAGAGGGTGAATGTATTTTGCAGATGGGGGAATGTGAGTGTCAACTGGTAGACAGGATTTCTGAAATGGTCCCTAAACATGCCATACCCTTGTCTCTGAATCCTGTTAAGGTGAAGAGACACCATTCCTGTGATTACGTTGGTATATGACAGTTACATGACTTGAAGATGGTGAGGTTACCTGCATGAACTGGATCGAATCACATCACTCCGTAGGTGACAGAGCTTTCTGTGGCTGGTGGGAGAAGATGCAGTGAGAGAAGGGTGGAGCCTGAGGACGACTCCATGAGTTGTGATTGGTTGAAAGATGGAAAAGACAGGTAAGGAGGAAAGCAGGTGGCCTCTGAAGTCAGAGTAAAAGGGCCCTCAGTCCTCCATGAGCAAGAATAGAAACTCTTTCCATACATGTAGTGAACTCAGAAAAATAGCCTGAGCTCTAGAGAAAAAGCATTCCCAGGCCATTCCTGGATTTTAGCCTCACATGACCCTGATCAGAAAACTGAGGAAGGAAGGAAAAGAAGGAAAGAAGGGAGGAATGGGGGAACAGACAAACTTACATGAAGATGAGAAGACCCAGGGGAACTTACACCACCGATATTTTCCATTAACAGGAACATGCTAACTACTTAAGAGAGAGAGACGCACTACTGTAAAACCATATACTGTGTCCACAGCGTACAATCCTTCCTGCTTCTCTGGGACACTTTCTGTCTCTGGCCTGCTGTTGCTAGAGACACTGAGTCTTCCCTTTGGACAAGTCCTGGCACCCACAGGAATGAGATGGGACAGTGGACCCCAGAACACCAGGCCACGGCCTTCCCTGCTGCTCCCTGTCCACTCCAGAAGCTGCCCAGCTGCAGGTGGGGGTCTCAGCCCCTGGGTCTGACATCATCCCTTTGCCTTGCTCACTGGGCTTCTCTCCTTGCACTGGTTCCCACTCCCCTAGGACCTGGCAGGTGACCATATGAGAAGGACACAAACAGGACACACCGCTTTCTTTCTCCCCCTCTTGATGCCTGTAGTGATGGGTTCCATGGGGTAGTGACCTGATATTTAGTCATTATGGTGCCCCTAGCCCAGAGCACGGCCTGGCACCTAATAGCCACCCTGTGAATGCTCAGTGAAAGAAGGCATCCACCACAAGGTCCTGAGGAACCAAGAATTCCACAGTGGCCCATCAGTTTTAAGTCCTACACGATTCTAGAATGGGAGATTGAAAGGTCTTCAAAAGTGGCCACTCTCTGAAACCATTATACTGGCAGCTGAGCCATGTTTCCCCACCCTGGACACACCTAGAGGGCACCACCTCCAGACACCCTCAGGAGGACAGTAAAGGACAACGTGCCAGTGAGAGCCTGGGTCAGCAGGAACCTCCGCCTGGGTCTGAACATGATTAGCCTTCATATGGGCTATGACATAAAAGAGAGAAATCAAGGTTAACATTAAGATTTGGGGCTTGGGTAATGTGAAGGATGAAACTGCCATTTGTTGAGACTCGGAGACTGAGAAAGGAGCAGACTGAAAGGTGGCGGGAACTAGGGTTGGTTGGGTTTCTGTCGTACGCAATCAACGGTCCTGACCAGCCTGGGCAACATAGTAAGACCCTGTCTCTGAAAATAAAAAACTAGCCAAGCATGGTGGTGCACACGTGCAGTCTCAGCTACTTGGGAGACTGAGGCAGGAGGATTCCTTGAGGCTTGAGTTAGAGGTTACAGTGAGCTATGATGGCACCACTGCACTCCAACCTGCAGGAGGGGGGAAAAAAAAGGTCCTGATTAAATACTTGCGTACCCAGAGAAGTTTTCACAAAGTACTCTTTGAGGCAGATCTTAGTGAACAGGAATTCCATTCTTTCTGTTAGGAAATTAAGAGAGTGTGGGAGTGGTTAGTTAATGCTGATTGAACTATCTTTGGAATCTCATCTACTGGTCTATCTGGTCTACTTATATATGTATATTCTATCTGCCATCTCACTGAGCTTTGCTAGTTTCTGCTGCAGTAACAAAAGCCCCCAAATCTTAGCAGCTACACATAACAAAGGCTGATTTTCATTGATATTTCCTTGTATGGCAGGTTAACTGTGACTCTACTCTAGACAAGCTCTTTTATTTGTTACATGGTGAACGCTGTGATACTTGGAGAATTTTTGAATGTGGTTCATTCATTCATTTAACAACTATTTCTTCAATATCTGTTTCATACCAGGCAAGGTCAAGTACTGAGAACACAGTAGTAAATAAGAGACCAAGAGGCTTTGCTGTGGGTTCCTGTTTACCTTTTTATCTCCCCCTTTCGCCTGATAAATACCATTCCCCCTCAACTGTCAACGTCTGTGTGCCTACCTTTTCCTGGTTGTGTGACAAGAACCCAGTTTTATCTACAACATTTTTGGCGTCCGGACGTGGGGCTTGAAGAAGGCCATGTGAAGAAGGATGTGTTTGCTTCCCCTTCCACCATGATTGAAAAGGTCAAATATGGCTGAAAATTCCTTACAGTGAGTCGATCCAAGATGGCTGATTAGGAGGAACTCGGGATTGCAGCTCCGAGAGAAGGCACAGAGGCTGAGTGGACACCGCATTTCCAGACGGATTTTTACTGCCCACAGACCAGGAGATTCACAGGAGGAGGAGCCCCACGGGTGGCCAGCGCTGCTGGTCTGACCAGCGCGGCCGCTCGGCCTACACCCTGGGGCGGGGGGCAGCAGCTCCTTGAGCAGAGTGAGAGAGACTGAGTCCCCTCTGAGCCAGCAAGGGGAGCTGAAGCAGGAAGTCAAGCCAGGAAATTCCCGGGCAAGGGCGCACCACGAATCTCAGAGCCGCTGCTTCAGCTGACGCAGCGGCTCACAGGGCAGCAGATTTTTACTGCCCACGGACCAGGAGACTCACAGACGGAGGAGCTCCACGGGTTGCCAGTGCCTCTGGTTGGACCGGCGCGGCCGCTTGGCCAACACCTGGGGCAGGGGGCAGTGCTCCTTGTGCAGAATGAACAAGACTGGGTCCCCTCTGGGCCAGCAAGGGGAGCTGAGGCAGGGAATCAAGCCAAGAGATTCCCGGGCAAAGAGGGCACCACGGGAAGCACGGCTGAACCTGGGACGGTCCAGCTCTGTGGGGGAGGGGCGGCCTCCATCAGCAAACACCCTTCAGTTCCCAGGGCAATCTGCCATAACCAAGGTAACCCGCCACTACAGAGACCCAACATAGCGGAAGCAGTTCTAACTACACCCATATAAACAGGACTGCAGGGAAGTTCACACGGAAGCTGGGCGGAGCCCACAGCAGCTCAGCGAAGCCTCTGCAGGCCGAGTGTGACTAGGCTGCCACCTTGTGGGCAGGGAAAACGGTAGCAAGACAGCGGGAAATCATAAAGCCCTAACTCCCTGGGACAGAACACCTGGGGGGAAGAAAAGGGGGTTTATGAGTTCAGCTGCTGCAGACTTAAAATTACCAAAATCAGAAAGACAGCAACTACAAAGTCGATAGGTGGATAAATCCACAAAGATGGGAAGAAACCAGCGCAAAAAGGACGAAAACACCCAAAACCAGAACACCTCTCCTCCTACAAGGGAGCGCAACTCCTCACCAGCAAGGGAACAAGACTGGATGGAGAATGAGTGTGATGAAATGACAGAATCAGCTTTCAGAAAATGGATAATAAGAAACTTCCGTGAGCTAAAAGAACATGTTCTAACCCAATGCAAAGAAACCAAGAACCTTGAAAAAAGACTTGACGAAATGCTAACGAGAATGGACAACTTAGAGAGGAATATGAGTGAATTGATGGAGCTGAAAAACACAACACGAGAACTTCGCAAAGCATGTACAAGTTTCAACAGCCGAATTGACCAAGCAGAAGAAAGGATATCAAAGGTCGAAGATCAACTCAATGAAATAAAACGAGAAGGCAAGATTAGAGAAAACAGGGTAAAAAGGAATGAACAGAGTCAACAAGAATTATGGGACTATGTGAAAAGACCTAATCTACATTTGACAGGTGTACCTGAATGTGACGAAGAGAATGCATCAAAGCTGGAAAATACTCTTCAGGATATTATCCAGGAAAACTTCCCCAACCTAGCAAGGCAGGCCAATATTCAAGCCCAGGAAATACAGAGAACACCACAAAGATATTCCTCTAGAAGAGCAACCCCAAGGCACATAATCGTCAGATTCACCAGGGTCGAAATGAAGGAGAAAATACTAAGGGCAGCCAGAGAGAAAGGTCGGGTTACCCATAAAGGGAAGCCCATCAGACTCACAGCAGATCTCTCAGCAGAAACCCTACAGGCCTGAAGAGAGTGGGGGCCGATATTCAACATCCTTAAAGAAAAGAACTTTCAACCCAGAATTTCCTATCCAGCCAAACTAAGCTTCATAAGTGAAGGAAAAATATAATCCTTTGAGAACAAGCAAGTACTCAGAGATTTCATCACCACCAGACCAGCTTTACAAGAGCTCCTGAAGGAGGCACTACACATAGAAAAGAACCACCAGTACCAGCCACTCCAAAAACACACGAAATGGTAAAGAGCATCAACACAATGAAGAATCTGCATCAACCAATGGGCAAAACAGCCAGCTAGCATCAAAATGACAGGATCAAATTCACACTTAACAATATTAACCCTAAATGTAAACGGACTAAATGCCCCAATCAAAAGACACAGACTGGCAAATTGGATAAAAAGCCAAAACCCATCAGTGTGCTGTATCCAGGAAACCCACCTCACATGCAAGGATACACAAAGGCTCAAAATAAAGGGATGGAGGAAGATTTACCAAGCAAATGGAGAGCTAAAAAAAGCAGGAGTTGCAATTCTCATCTCTGATAAAACAGACTTTAAAGCAACAAAGACCAAAAGAGACAAAGAAGGACATTACATAATGGTAAAAGGATCAATGCAACAAGAAGAGCTAACGATCCTAAATATATATGCACCTAATACAGGAGCACCCAGATACATAAGGCAAGTTCTTAAAGACTTACAAAGAGACCTAGACTCCCACACAATAATAGTGGGAGACTTCAACACACCATTGTCAATATTAGACAGATCAACGACATAGAAAATTAACAAGGATATCCAGGACTTGAACTCAGACCTGGAACAAGCAAACCTAATAGACATTTACAGAACTCTCCACCCCAAATCCACAGAATATACATTCTTCTCAGCACCACATCACACCTACTCTAAAATTGACCACATAATTGGAAGTAAATCACTCCTCAGCAAATGCAAAAGAATGGAAACCATAACAAACAGTCTCTCAGACCACAGTGCAATCAAGTTAGAACTCAGAATTCAGAAGCCAACCCAGAACCACACAGCCTCATGGAAAATGAACAACTTTCTCCTGAATGTTCACTGGATAAACAATGAAATGAAGGCAGAAATAAAGATGTTCTTTGAAACCAACGAGAACAAAGACACCACATACCAGAATCTCTGGGACACATTTAAAGCAGTCTCTAGAGGAAAATATATAGCAATAAGTGCACACATGAGAAGAAAGGAGAGATCTAAAATCGACACCCTATCATCAAAATTGAAAGAGCTAGAGGAGCAAGATCAATAAAACTCAAAACCTAGCAGAAGACAAGAAATAACTAAGATCAAAGCAGAATTGAAGGAGATAGAGCACGGAAAACCCTACAAAAAAATCAATAAATCCAGGAGCTGGTTTTTTGAAAAGATCAACAAAATAGACCACTATCCAGACTAATAAAAAAGAAAAGAGAGAATAAGCAAATAGATGCAATAAAAAATGATAAAGGGGATATCACCACAGATTCCACAGAAATTCAAACCATCATCAGAGATTATTACAAACAACTCTATGCACATAAACTAGAAAACCTGAAAGAAATGGATAAATCCCTGGACAGTTGCCTCCTCCCAAGCCTAAACCAGGAAGAAGTCGAAACCCTGAATAGACCAATAACAAGGTCTGAAGTCGAGGCAGCAATTAAGAGCCTACCACACAAAAAAAGCCCAGGTCCAGATGGGTTCACAGCCGAATTCTACCAGACATACAAAGAGGAACTGGTACCATTCCTACTGAAACTATTCCAAATAATCCAAAAAGAGGGAATCCTTCCCAAATCATTTTATGAGACCAACATCATCCTAATACCAAAACCCGGCAAAGACTCAACAAGAAAAGAAAATTACAGGCCAATATCCATGATGAACATAGATGCAAAAATCTTCAATAAAATACTGGCAAGCCAATTGCAACAGCACATCAAAAAGCTTATCCACCATGATCAAGTAGGATTCATCCCGGGGATGCAAGGCTGGTTCAATATACGCAAGTCTGTAAATGTAATTCACCACATAAACAGAACCAAAGACAAAAACCACATGATTATCTCAATTGATGCAGAGAAGGCCTTCGACAAAATTCAGCAGCCCTTTATGCTAAAAACTCTCAATAAACTAGGTATGACGGAACGTATCTCAAAATAATAAAAGCTATTTACGACAAACCGACAGCCAATATCATACTGAATGGGCAAAAACTGGAAGCATTCCCTTTGAAATCGGGCACTAGACAAGGATGCCCTCTCTCACCACTCCTATTCAATATAGTACTGGAAGTTCTAGCCAGAGCAATCAGGCAAGAAAAAGAAATAAAGGGTATTCAATTAGGAAAGGAGGAAGTCAAATTGTCTCTATTTGCAGACGACATGATTGTATATCTAGAAGACCCCATCATCTCAGCCCAAAATCTCCTGAAACTGATAAGCAACTTCAGCGAAGTCTCAGGATACAAAATCAACGTGCAAAAATCACAAGCATTCCTATACACCAATAACAGACTTAAAGAGAGCCAAATCAAGAACGAACTGCCATTCACAATTGCTACAAAGAGAATAAAATACCTAGGAATACAACTAACAAGGAACGTAAAGGACCTCTTCAAGGAGAACTACAAACCACTGCTCAACGAAATAAGAGAGGACACAAACAGATGGAGAAACATTCCATGTTCATGGTTAGGAAGAATTAATATCGTGAAAATGGCCATACTGCCCAAAGTAATTTACAGATTCAACGCTATCCCCATCAAGCTACCAATGACCTTCTTCACAGAACTGGAAAAAACCACCTTAAACTTCATATGGAACCAAAAGAGAGCCCGCATAGCCAAGTCAATTCTAAGCAAAAAGAACAAAGCGGGAGGCATCACACTACCGGACATCAAACTATACTACAAGGATACAGTAATCTAAACAGCATGGTACTGGTACCAAAACAGAGATATAGACCAATGGAACAGAACAGAGGCGTCGGAGGCGACACAACATATCTACAACCACCCGATCTTTGACAAACCTGATAAAAACAAGCAATGGGGAAAGGATTCCCTGTTCAATAAGTGGTGTTGGGAAAACTGGCTAGCCATATGCAGAAAGCAGAAACTCGACCCCTTCCTGACACCTTACACTAAAATTGACTCCAGATGGATTAAAGACTTAAACATAAGACCTAACACCATAAAAACACTAGAAGGAAACCTAGGGAAAACCATTCAGGACATAGGTGTAGGCAAGGACTTTATGACCAAAACACCAAAAGCATTGGCAACAAAAGCCAAAATAGACAAATGGGAGGGACCTAATCAAACTCCACAGCTTCTGCACGGCAAAAGAAACAGTCAATAGAGTGAATCGGCAACCAACAGAATGGGAAAAAATTTTTGCAGCCTACCCGTCTGACAAAGGGCTGATATCCAGAATTTACAACGAGCTAAAACAGATTTACAAGAAAAAAACAAACAAGCCCATTCAAAAATGGGCGAAGGATATGAACAGATACTTTACAAAAGAAGACATACATGAGGCCAACAAGCATATGAAAAAATGCTCATCATCACTGGTCATTAGAGAAATGCAAATCAAAACTACATTGAGATACCATCTCATGCCAGTTAGAATGGCGATCATTAACAAATCTGGAGACAACAGATGCTGGAGAGGATGTGGAGAAATAGGAACACTTTTACACTGTTGGTGGGAGAGTAAATTAGTTCAACCATTGTGGAAGACAGTGTGGCGATTCCTCAAGGACCTAGAAATAGAAATTCCATTTGACCCAGCAATCCCATTACTAGGCATATATCCAAAGGATTATAAATCGTTCTACTATAAGGACACATGCACACGAATGTTCATTGCAGCACAGTTTACAATAGCAAAGACCTGGAACCAACCCAAATGCCCATCGATGATAGACTGGACAGGAAAAATGTGGCACATATACACCATGGAATATTATGCAGCCATCAAAAACGATGAGTTTGCGTTCTTTGTAGGGACATGGATGAACCTGGAAACCATCATTCTCAGCAAACTGACACAAGAACACAAAATCAAACACCACATGTTCTCACTCATAGGCGGGTGTTGAACAATGAGAACACATGGACACAAGGAGGGGAGCACTATACACTGGGGTCTGTTGGGGGGGAGTGGGGGGGACAGTGGGGGAGTGGGGAGTTGGGGAGGGATAGCATGGGCAGAAATGCCAGATATAGGTGAAGGGGAGGAAGGCAGCAAATCACACTGCCACGTATGCACCTATGCAACAACCTTGCATGTTTTTCACATGTACCCCAAAACCTAAAATGCAATAAAAAAAATTTAAAAAATTAAAAAAAGAGACAAGATCTCTAATTTCCAAGAGCTTATATTAAATGAGATTAGATACATACAAAATAATACATACAAAATATCATCATAATAATGAATATTATATTCATAAATAGACTTAGTAAATATTCTAAGTTAGAAAAATATAAAATTATTAAAATTAAAATGGCCAGATGTGATGGCTCACGCCTGTAATACCAACACTTTGGGATGACAAGGTGGGAGGATCATTTGAGCCCAGGAGTTTCAGATCAGTCTGGGCACCATAGGAAGACCCTGCATACAAAAGATACAAAATTAGCCAGGCGTAGTGGTGCATGCCTCTAGTTCCAGCTACTTAAGAAGGCTGAGGTGGGAGGCTGCTTGAGCCTGAGAGGTCAAAGCTGCAGTGAGCCACGATCATACCGCTACACCACTGTACTCCAGCCTCGGCAACAGAGTGAGACCCTGTCTCAAAAAAAAAAAAAGAAGAAGAAGAAATAATTTAATCGATATACTCCCGAAACTATTATGTAGAATCCTACTGTCTATATTACATGACATCAGCCCTTTAAAGTGGCTTAACAGTTAGATATGATCCATAAAATTTTCCTGGTAATTAAGTATACCTAAGAACAATTAAGTATAAAAGAGGTACTGCCTTGACAGGAAGATCGTAAAAAAATTTTAAAGACAAATAAATAAATAAGAAAATAAAACCTGTAGCTCTGTGAGGCGCAAACAACATCTAATCGAAGTCGCAACGAACATCTAGCAATCATTCTGAACACCATAGAATTCACTTAATACACTTTGCCTGAACTCCCAACAGATCTCACTTACCAACACCTGTATGTAGCCAAGAAATTGACAATCATTTATAAATTACCACCTATGACTCCATCTGCTCTATCCACTTAACAAATTTCATGTACTTCTTTTTTTATTTATTATTTTTTGTAGAGATTGGATCTTGCTATGTTGCCCAGGTTGGTCCAGAAACAGACCCACACTGATTTCGTCAATCAGATGATCATACAGCCATCCAATTGATGAAAAAAAGTGCTACCCAGTGCAGAAGGACAAAGATGGTCCTTCCTATACATGGTGCTGGATCAAGCAGTCACATCCATGTAGTAAAAAGTGAATCATGGGTGGGTGGGTTGGCTCGAACCTGTAATCTCAGCACTCTGGGAGGCTGAAGCGGGCAGACTACTTGAGCCCAAGAGTTTGAGACCAACCTGGGAAAACGGTGAATCCCCATCTCTACGAAAAAAAAATACAAAACTTAGCCAGGCATGGTGGCACACGCCTGTGGTCTCAGGGACTCAGGAGGCTGAGCGGGGAGGATCGCTTGAGTCAGGAGGTGGAGGTTGCAGTGAGCTGAGATCATGCCACCGCGCTCCAGCCTGAGCAATAGAGTGAGAGCCTATCTGGGGCGTGGGGGTGGGGAAGTAGGGAAGCATAAACTAAACTGAAATTGCTAAGAGGTTAAGTGTTCATATTCGTAGGTTAGGCACTGATTCACAGGACACAAAAAGCAGTCACCATAAAGGAAAAGATTGATCAAGTATAATTTCATTAAAATTAAGACACTCAGGCTGGGTACACTGGCTCATGCCCGTAATCCCTACACTTTGGGAGGCCGAGGCAGGTGTATCACTTGATCCCAGGAATTCCAGACCAGCCTATGCAACATGTTTGAACCCAATCTCTACTGAAAATACGAAAAAGAGCTGAGCATAATGGTGCTCCCTGTAGGTCCCAGCTACTTGGGGGCTCAGGCAGGAGGATCACTTGAGCCTTGGGAGCTGGAGGTTGCACTGAGCTGTGATTGTGCCACTGCACTGAGGCCTGAACAACAGAATGAGATCCTATCTCAAAAAGAAAAAAAAAAAAACTGGAGAATCTCCACTCATGTAAAAACACCATTAAAAGAGTGAAAAGGCATGCTACAGTTTGAAAAATAGAGAAATGTAATACATATAATACATATATATCCTAGAAAGGACACACATCCAGAATAAAGTATTACAGATCAACAGAAGAACAAGCCTATCAATGAAAACAGGATACAAAGATTGAACAGGCACTTCACAAAAGAGGACATATAAATGGCAATAAAAAATACTCAATCTCAATACCAGGAAAATGCAAAAGGAAACTACACTGATACATTACTGCACCTCTACTAGAATGGCAAAATAATTTTTAATTGACAAGCATAAGCAAGGATGTGAGGTAACCACAATATTCCCTGCTAAACGGTACAACCACTTTGTGAAGATGATCAACAATAACTGATACTAAAGTTTTGTCATTCATATACCTCTAAAACCAACAATGCCATTCCTACATATATATACACCAATCTAGTAATGTTCTATTTCTTGATTTGTGGTGAAATTTACTTAGTGTAAATTCATTACCTGTATTTTTTTTTCTTTTCTTGAGACAGACTCTCACTCTGCCATCCAGGCCTGAGTGCACTGGCACGATCATGGCTCACTGTAATCTCAACCTCCCAGGCTCTGGTGATCCTCCCATCTCAGCCTGCCGGGTAGCTAGGACTACAGGCACACACCACCACACACAGCTAATTTTTGTCGTTTCAGTAGAGATGGGGTTTTGCCACATTGCCCAGGCTGGTCTGGAACTCCTGGGCTCAACTGATCTGCTCACCTTGGCCTCCGGAAGTGCTGGGATTACAGGTGTGATCCACCGCCCCGGGACCACCTGCACATTTAAAATTGTGAGCTTCTTCTGTAGACGTCAGTCACTTTTCCAAGATTTCTTTGACACAAAGTTCTCAGAAATCTTAAAGCTAGCATTTTAGAAGAGAAAAAAAGAGCTTCTGGTTCACAGGTGAAAATTTACCAATTCAATTTAAAAACAAAACAAAGCTACTAACGCGTATCAGCTCAGAACAAAGGTTAAAAACTACCAGCAGGTTTCTTTTCTTTCACTTCGTCAAGCACTGGGAGTCAAAGAAAAGATAGCACTGCAAGAAAAGACTTCCTTGTGAAAGCAGCTATACCAGTAAAAGACAGAAGGAAAGCGAGGAAACCATTCCAAAAGTCTTGCTTAACTCTTCTGTGAGAGGATGCCAAACGAGATGATCTGAGAAGCTCCCAAGGCGGACAGACACAGGGAAACCACAGCAACTCTTTGGAGCGCAAACAGCAGCACCACAATCCAACCTACTGGAAATGCTGCGGTTAATCTGAGGCTTGCCCCGCTAGTCCTGAGTAGATTCAGCGACGGCTACAAACGCTCCCCTAGTGCATCCTGGATCTGGCGCACCTGGCTTGCCCACCACCAGGCTGGAGACAGCGCCAGGTGCGGAATCCCGGACGCCAATAAAGACCCCAACTTTGCAAATTTGGGGCTTGAGATCTCTCGCCCCTCAGGTCCCCAGAGGGAACCGATTTCTGGCCTCGAAGATGGGGCAAAGGATCAATGTCCTCCACCAGATCTAGGAGGATGTGCCCCGGAAGCTGCTCCATCCCTCCACCCCCTGGGATGCAACAGGAAGACCCGCCCGCGAGTTTCTTCCCCAGAGCCCACGAGAGCAGGGCTGCGGCACGCAGCGGCAGGCAAGGAATCCAACGCAGGGAACTTAACCCGGCGCGCCCGCCCCGCTGGCACAGCAAAAGTTGTGGAGGCCCCCGGCGCGCACATCGACCCAGCTGTGCGCCGCGGGTCCCGGACTCACCGCTCTCCCAGCTTGGCCCGGCGCCCTCACCTCGGAAAGGCTGGGTGGACTTCTCCCTAACTAAACCTTGACTTCCTACTAAACCTTTGACTTTCAGTGCAGATCCCGGCCGCCGCCCCGCCACGGCACTCACCTCGGAAACGCTGCGTGGACGTCCCGGTAAACCTTAACTCGGCGCGCCGCCGACGCACCGGCCCGCGCCACCCATGCGCGGCCAGCGCCTACCGCGACGCTGACGCCCAGTCACCGCCGACGCGCCGACCGCGCCGCGGACGCCACCGACGCGCCACAGACCCTCTGAAAGCCGCCGACCGCGCCACAGACACCCACGACGCGCCAACCGCGTCTCGGACACCGCCGTCGCGCCGCGGACGCCCCTGACGCGCCAACCTCGCAGCTGACGCCCCCGACGCCGCAGACCCTCTGGACACCACCGACGCACCCGACGCGCAGACCGCGCCGCCGACGCCACTGACGCTGTCAGCGCCTAGGACGCTGCCGACCCGCTGACCGCGCAGCGGCCGCCCCCGACCAGCCTACCGCGCCACCGACACTCCCGACGCGCCGACTGCGCCGACTGCGCCGCCGATGCCATCCGCACCTGGGACACCGCCGAAGCTCCTCGGACGCCTCCGTCGCGCCGCAGACGCCGCAGACGCCCCCAACACTCCGCAGACGCCCCAGACGCGCCGACTGCGCCTCGGACGCCGCCGTCCCGCCGCAGACCCCGCGGACGCCCACGACGTGCTGACCGCGCCGCCGACGCCACTGACACTGTCAGCGCCTGGGACGCCGCCAAACCGCTGACCGCGCGGCGGATGTCCCCGACAAGGTACCGCGCCGCCGATGCCATCCTCGCCTGGGACGCCGCCGTCGTGGCGCAGACCCCACGGACGCCGCCGACGCGCCTCGGATGCCGCCGTCGCGCCGCTGACGTCACTGACGCGCCGACCGCGCTGCCTCGGCGCGGACGCCCCCGACGCACGGACAGTGCCTCAGACGCCGCCGTCGCGATGCAGACCCCGCGGACGCCGCCAAACCGCTGACCGCGCGGCGGATGTCCCCAACAAGCCTACCGCGCCGCAGACGCCACTGACGCTGTCAGCGGCTGGCAAGCCGCCGAACCGCTGACTGCGCCGTGGATGCCCCCAGCCAGCCTACCGCGCCGCCGATGCCGTCCTCGCCTGGGACGCCGCCGTCGTGCCGCAGATCCCACGGACGCCGCCGACGCGCCTCGGATGCCGCCGTCGCGCCACTGCCGCGCCGACTTCGGCGCGGACGCCGCAGACCCTCTGGACACCGCCGATGCCGACCGCGCCGCCGATGCCACTGACGCTGTCAGCGCCTGGGACGCCGCCAACCCGCTGACCACGCCGCGGCCGCCCCCGACGAGCCTCTACCGCGCCTCCGACACTCCCGACGCGCTGAGGAATGCAGGAGAGAGAGGGGAAAGAGCAGACAGGAGAAAGGAGACAAGGAGGTGGGGAGGAGAAAGGGTGTGTGAGGGCCAGGATTCACCCTGACTGTCCAGTGACTGCTTCCTGCCACCCAGGTTCTCACCGTGGCACCTTCCTGCAGGTGATTTCCATCTCTTATTGATGGCCTAAGAACTTGGCTCTATGAAAGGCCCCACCCTATTTGTCTGGCATGAGTCCTGGCAAAGTTTCTTTTCCTCATTTGGGGGATGGGATGGGGATGCATAGGTTTGCAAGTGACTAGGACCCAAGTCAGGACCTTATGGAACCCCTCAGAGTTAACTAACACGTAGCCTCCTTCCCTGACTCCCCCTGCAGGACAGTTGCTTGCAAGACAAGGCCTGGAGAAGTCCAGGGCGCCCAAAGCCACAAAAATGCCCAGGGATGAGTCCCGGCTGGAGATGCCTTGGTTCATCTGACTGTGCCCTTCCAGGGCACACAGGGCAGGAACTCTGGGGGTTTGGCCAGGATACTGAGCAAGAGAACCAGGGAGGTTATGCAGCAGGCTTCTGCACAGCAAGGCAGAAGTTCTTCTTGGAGCCACCACCCCAAGTCAGGTCCTCTACCTCCTCTTCCTAAGGACCTTTCATTGCAGCTATTCTTTTACTAGAACCACAAGGTTATAGTACATAGATTTCAGCGCCCTCATCTGGTGAACCATCTGCAGCTACCAATGCCCAAGGTGGCCTCCCTCCCTACCAAGACCTGAACTCAGGACCTTACCTTAAGGAGATGTCCTGTTCTTTCCCACCAGAACTGCCTGGCCGAGACCCTATCTCTGTCTGGTGACCAGGACAGTCCCCTCACCTGTCTCCCAGGTTGGGGAGTGCAGATTCTCCTAAGCTCCCTGGCGCTGTAAGTCCCCAACAGTCTCGTGTGGCCCCAGCTCACACAGGAATATCCGTGGCCCATATTTCTGAAAACTCTTTTCCTCCCACTCTGAATCCATCCTCTACTGCATGTTCCCCTCACAGAACAGACACTGTTTTCTTCACATCCTCGGTTTGCCTGCCCATACCCCAGACTGACCTTTCTTTCTCTGAACCCTCTCCCTCTTTGGACAGTGTCTTTCTGGTACTACACATGAAGATGTCCCACCCTCCCCTGCTCACGGAGAGAGCGCCTGACCTGGGCTGGGCCGTCATATCCAGTACTTACCTGGAATAGGAGAAAGACAGGCCGGGTGGCCAAAGACTACATAAATCTCTGAAGCTCATCCACTTGAGAGAGAGTCCCGGAAGATACTGGTCCTTCATTCCTGCTATGTATATCCAATGTGACTGAACTCTGAATAAAATGTACAAGTTACAATAATGTAGGAATTGACTCAGCAAACTAGGACACAAACATGTTAGAGGGTGAGGCGTTGAGAGGCGTGTTTGGGGGTAGTGGCGATAAACAAGTATGTGAAGGAGAGATAGGGCCTAAACTCAGAAAGCAAAGAGGAATAATAGCTATTTAGAGATAAGGAGCTAACTAATTGCTTATGTATGATGAAACTCTGGGAGTCCACAGGGGACTGCTGTTTTACTAAACAAATTTTGAAGTATGTGTAACTTTGATGAAGTATCCTAAATAAAAAAATTTTTTGCCATATATTTATGTGTGTATATATTTACATACACATATATTTATATTCATTGTATTTTGAATATAAATTTGTATACAGTCATGTTAGTCCATTTTCATTTAAGGATTTGAGTTTGATGTCATGCATAAAACGTGTTCCCACTGTATGACCACAGAAATGTTGGCAAAAGTAAGTTCAGAGGAAATGGTAGGCAAATACTACCCAGTTTTGGCCGGAAGAGGGAGAAAAAAAGACTTCTCACAAAATGGTAAAAATGTGACTTGTTATATCATCTTTCCACAGCAATTTAGACAGAAATTAGCCAAATCAGAAATTGTATAAATACCTTGATCTGGCAATTCCATTTCCAGGTATCTGTGGAGAAGTAGACAGGGGATGCCTGACAGATGTATGTGTCAATCTGATCCCTGCAGTTGTATTTGTAATAATACACATCGGAGCAATTTCATGGCCATCAGTTAGAGAAGGTTTGAAGAATGATCCACTTGTATCAAGAAGGATGTTTAAAAGATCAAAGCCTGATGGAAATGCTGGAGGCAACGGCGCTGATAGGAGCTCATGTGTATTGAACAACTACTACGTGACAGGCATTGGGCTCCACGCTTTTCCTGCACAGCTCATTTAAACATTGGACAACCTGAGTGTTCTGATTTAGTGCATTTGACATATAGAAATGGAGGCACAGAAAGTTAATGTGTTTCACTTCAAACCTTGGCAGATTAGGTTTCTCCCCCAGAGTCTGTGGCTTCACTAGAGGTGTGATTCAGGTTCTGTCATTCTCCATTTTAGGAATTTCTAGTGTTCCAAATATGAGCAGCTGAGAAAACAAACTCAAACCCTAAACACCAGGAGAAGTAAGGGAAGATGTTTGTTGGGTGTAGATTTAAAATGGACTATTTTTGCCCCAAGCAACAAAGAGGCACATTGGAAAATAGACAAGAGACAAGAAGAAGAGAAGTTTTAAGATATATTTGGTCCAAGGAAGAGACTCTTCAGATGGAAGGTCATGTCAGCTAGAAACATTAATGTGACTGGATGGGCTCAAACCACTGATGTTTCAGTCAACATCCAACAGCACTAACCTAGTGGTCCAGAGACACTGCTTATGAAACAGTGAAAGCTGTTGCTCAACTGTGTCATTCATCATTGTCAGATATTGTCATTTAGTAGTACAAGGAAATATTCTCTGTTGCCAAGCTGAAGTACCCATAACTCTTCTGTTTTGTTGAACATTCCTCCCCACCACCAGCCTCTTTAGAAGACTAAGAGCTCTGGAAATGTTGAGGCCGAGAGTCCTGTCCTTGTGCATGTTTGGGCATTGATCCAGGCCCAAATCTATGGGAGACTCCGCCACACACTCCAGGTCCCCAGGTGACAGCAGCAGTCTCTAGGTCTGGGGTCATCCACTTTCCCATTCCTAGCCCACCTCAGTCATCATGAAGCCTGGTCAGGATTGCCAGACTCCAGTGAGCAGGTGCTGATATTTGTGTTTGCCAAAAGAAAACAAGAAACCTGCTGTGTGCCCACCTGGCTGATCCCTCCACCTTTCCAGCCAAGGGCTTCATGAGCCAGGGCCCTTGAGTTTGCTCACAGGGCAGCCCCTCACCTAGTAGGCATTAGTTCATTCCATATGTATATGTTTATTTTATGTATATGTATATGTATATGATCCTCAGGTTGTATTCCTTAAATACATACAAATATATAGAATTCCTTAAATATATAATTTTAATAAAAATTGTTTTAAAAGATTCCTTTAAATAAACATTTCCAATAACATCAGGAAATATAAACTATATAGCAAAGATGTGAAATCCAGCCAGGCTCAGCTTCAAATCCCAGTAATTTGGAAGGCTGTGGCAGGAGAGTCGCTTGAGCTCAGAAATTTAAAACTAGCCTGGGCAACATAGTGAGACCTCGTCTCTACTGAAAACTACAAAAATTATCCAGGTGTGGCAGTGTGAGCCTGTAGCCCCAGGTGCTCAGTGGATGAGGCCCTAGGATCTCATGGGCCTGAGAATTCCATGTTGCAGTGAGCTGTGACTGTGCCCCTGCACTCCAGCCTGAGAGAAAGAGTGAGATTCTGTCTAGAAACAAATGGAAAAAAAAAAAAATGTGAAAGCCTGTATATTGAAGACTACCAGGTATTGCTGAGAGCAGTTAAAGACCTTTGGAATAGAGGATGTTCCTTCTTGCATTTCAAGATTGCTTTTGTTTTGGGGGCACACTTGCAATTTCTTAGGAATATGAAGTTCTTCTCAGCCATTCCTGTAAAAAGGGCCACTTTGAGAAAGTTGTATTGAATCTGTGGATTGATTTGAGTTGTATTTTTGTCTTATCCATGTTATATCTTTTAACCCACGGACACAAGATATCTTTCCACGTATTTAGGTCTTCTTTAATCTCCTTGAGCAATGTTCACGGAACTGGAAAAAAACAACTTAAACTTCATATGGAACCAGAAAAGAGCCCACATAGCCACAACAATCCTAAGAAAAAAGAACAAAGCTGGAGGCATCACACTACCTGACTTCAAACTATACTACAGGGCTACAGTAATTAAAACAGCATGGTACTGGTACCAAAACAGAGCTATAGACCAATGGAACAGAACAGAGGCCTCAGAAATACTGTCACACATCTACAACCATCTGATCTTTGACAAACCTGACAAAAACAAGCAATGGAGAAAGGATTCCCTGTTTAATAAATGGTGTTGGGGAAACTGGCTAGCCATGTGCAGAAAGCTGAAGCTGGACTCCTTCCTTACACTTTATACAAAAATTAACTCCAGATAAATTAAAGATTTAAACATAAGACCTAACACCATAAAAACCCAAGAAGAAAACCTAGGCAATACCATTCAGGACATAGGCATAGGCAAGGACTTTATGACTTAAACATCAAAAGCATTGGAAGCAAAAGCACAAATAGATAAATGGGATCTAATTAAACTTAAGAGCTTCTGCACAGCAAAAGAAACAATCATTAGAGTGAACCAGCAACCAACAAAATGGGAAAAAAAATTTTGCAAGTTACCCATCTGACAAAAAACTAATAAACAGAATCTATAAAGAACTAAAACAAATATACAAGAAACAAACAACCCCATCAAAGATGGGCAAAGGCTATGAACAGACACTTTTCAAAAGAAGACATTTATGTGGCCAATAAACATAAGAAAAATGCTCACCATCACTGGTCATTAGAAAAATGCAGATCAAAATCACATTGAGATATCATCTCACGCCAGTTAGAATGGCGATCATTAAAAAATCAGGAGACAAGAGATGCTGAAGGGAATGTGGAGAAATAGGAATACTTTTACACTGTTGGTGGGAGTGTAAATTTCTTCAATCATTGTGGAAGAAAGTGTAGTCATTCCTCAAGGATCTAGAAAGAGAAATACCATTTGACCCAGCAATCCCATTACTGAGTATATACCCAAAGGATTATAAATCCTTCTATTATAAAGACACATGCACACATATGTTCATTTTGGCACTGTTTACAATAGCAAAGACTTGGAACCAACCCAAATGCCCATTAATGACAGACTGGATAAAGAAAAAGTTGCACATATACACCATGGAATACTATGCAGCCATAAAAAAGGATGAGTTCATGTCATTTGCAGGGACATGGATGAAGCTGGAAACCATCATTCTCAGCAAACTGACACAAAAACAGAAAACCAAATACCGCATGTTTTCACTGATAGAAGAATATTGAACAATGAGAACACATGGACACAGGGAGGGGAACACCACAAACTGAGGTCTGTTGAGGGTGGGGGGTGAGGGAGGGATAGCAGGGGATGGGAAAATTGGGAAAAAATAGCATTAGGAGAAATACCTAACATAAGTGATGGAGGGATAGAGGTAGCAAACCACCATGGCATGTGTATCAATCCTGCAAGATCTGCACATGCACCCCAGAACTTAAGGTAAAATGAAGAAAAAAAAAAGGAAAAGAAGATACACCCTGGTATGTGGTTATTCCCAGTAATTTGAAATATTTAAAGAATGGTTAAATGATCACTTGACAGTTATGCTATAAACAGGAATAAGACAGCCTGAGTTAAACATCATTACTTTGAGAAGATAAATTTTAATGCCATTTTCAATCTTTAAAATCTTTGGTTTTATTTTGAAAAAAAAAAACCTCAATCTTAAAAAGATCACTGCAAAAATTAGAAAAAGGAGTATAGTCCATTTGCTTTCTCAAATAATAAACTTGGAAATATGTTCTTATGAATGTCAACAGTCAATGTAATGTGGCATATTAAGAACTGACTTTCACATAATGACTAAGTTTAGAGAGATTACATTTCATGGGGAAATGTGTTACGAATGTTAATGGTGCATGTTTATTTAAATCTAATTTTCTATTCTGTTTTGGGAAATAGTTGTTTGTGTCTTTTAGTGTATTCTCCTTCCTGTCCACATATGTGGAATCTGCCTATTCTCCTCTGTTTTGAAATAGTTTAAAAGACTCAAAGAGAATGGCCTGGGCTTTGCATATCCTTAGTCTGATTGACATTTCCCTGGCTGCTCACTTAAATAGATATTAGCAGCTAACTAAGTAAACTACGTCTCTTGTCAGCCAGAAATTAATAATGGCTTAAAAATTAGCAAAATCTGCTTTGCTGTGGCTTTAGGTGCTGATGGTCTTATCTTAAGACAAAAAATTTTAATGGTATAGATTAAAATTAACTTTGGCAAAAATTAAAATGTAGGCACAGAATTTTTTTTTCAACAACAGAAACTAGCAAAAGCAAAGATACAGTAAAAATTGAAAATTTCCAGTGTAGAGATATAAATATAATTGACACAGCCAGGGATGATTAATGAATAATAAAATGTTTAGAGGACGATCATCTGAATACAGGATATTAATACTTTTAAAAACCATTTTTCCAATTACTTCGGTATAAATAAGGTGTCTCTGAAAGGTACAGATCTGGCATCATGATCATGGTGATAGACAAATGGTGGAACAGTCCTGGTACCACGATCATGGTGATAGACACACGGGACCTTCTCTGCCTGCAGATGGGTGAGGTAGCATTGACGCTGCAGTGTTCCCAGAAAAACACTTAGGCTGAATTTAATCATGAGGACATTTTCAGGCAACTTCAGAGTGTAGAGCATTGAGCCAGACAGCTGACCTGTCCTCTACAAACAAGCCCATGTCACCACTATCAGTGACAACAACAAAAAGGTGAGGAGACACTTTGGGTTCAAAAGAACCAAAGAAATGGAGCTACATTATGTTTTTACTCTATTTCAACCCAAAATGTCTCTTCTCCTTTTAGTTGTGTGATTTGTGGTGACATGGGCTGTCTGAAGGAGACAGGTCATTCGTGCTGCTCACTGGTCTACATTCTGAAGTTGCCTGGAGATTACCTCAGGCTATGAAACTCAGGCTAAGTGTTTTCAGCAAGAACATGGCGTTGTTCATACTCTGCACCGGCAGAGTCCCATGTGACATGTTGTCTTAGTGTGGGAATATGACCCCTATCCAGGAGACCAGGTGGAGTCTTATCACCGTCATAGTAAGAAACCTACTGTCCATGTCCAAAGTCAAGTGAACATGTTCTTCCACAAATAAAAAAATGGCATATGTGTAATCCTGGCATGTGTAATAAAACTCAGGATAAGCTGTATACGTTGAATGCAATATATCCAGTGAGTACTGGAAGACTTCAGGCGCTTCTGCTTCAAACAGCTCCATGCTGAGCCTAACAAAGGAGGAAAAACCAAAGAATAAGTCAGGGAAAATAAGACACCACAGAGCCCCAAGTAGATTCCATGGGTAGCACAAGGAAGTGGATAATAAAGAAAAAACATAGATCCATTAATGATGTAACAAATTATTGCCTTATGCTGGGATGGACAAGAGTAGGGTAAAAAAGAATGAAAGAGAAAGACAGAGAGAGAGAAAGAAAGAAAGTAGGCTCAGTGAACTGACCAGGTGACACACTGATGAGGGAGTAAAAGGACACTCTGAGTTAGTACCCTCAGGACACACAGCGTACACTGATCATAAAAACAAGTATGGTCAACCTCCCGTAGTTAGTAAATGATAAGGGGAGGAAGAAATGGAAACCTAAATATCTACTGCAATGAAACCAACAGCCATGTTAGTAGGAATAGTTCAGGCTTTGTTGAAAAGATGGTACCGATATTGTCAGCCCACTCTGTTTTCCCTGGACCTGGCATCTCCAGATGTCAACACAAAATTAGCTGTTCACAATTGTTCAAAGTTACCTGAGGCACAGTGGGCCTTGGTCTTCTTCCTCTTCTTGGTTCTTTTTAATCTCGGCAATAAATTCAGACAGGGACAGACAAAATAAGCCATTCCCCTACACCCATAACAGTCCACTGTCTAATCCCTGCACAGGGACCTCAGGCTCCTCAGCATGAGAACAGGATAATGTGAGATAGACTTCAGGAGGTCTCAAGGCCAATCATGATAGAGATTCCTTGGTTTGTGTCTCAGAACCAATGGTGAAACATCCCTATTCTGGTAAACCATTATCCCTTTATCCCAAGTTTGTACAAACAGGAAAGAACCTCACAGACAGGCTTGGGGAGCAAAATTTATGAGGGACGTGGTAGCTGGCAAGAGACATTTAATTCAGATTGACAGACAACTTGTGGGCATGTGCTGCATGGCTTGGTGTGAGTTTGCCACACCTGCCTTGGGTTTCAATGTCCTGACAGTCAGTCCAGGGTGTGACAGGCATGGCCTGAGACTAGAGAGAGAGCAAAGCTCACTGACCCACCCCATGCCCATGCTTCGGACTGGAATCCAGAGTGATTGAAATCTACATTGATGTATAGGTTCAGCTCACAGTGATGACAACTCTCAGCCTGGCCAGGGGAGCAAGGCCCAAAGACTACGGGGTCTATCTGGGACACAAAGTGGAGCTTTATCAACTTCACAATGGAGAACTCACTGCCTATGTCACGAGCCAAGTCAACTTGCTGCTCCTCTAATGAGTGCAAGTTGCTCCTGTAAGGCTCATTGAAGGCAGATGTGCCAGGAGGAATTGAGAGGGTTGAATAACCTTCACCCCGGGACTCCTGGGGGGCTTCCTCCTCCACAGGCTCCTGCAGATTCCTGATCAGCCAGGTAGGACAGGATGACAGAAGATTAAACCAACAGAGATTAGACAACAAAGTCTCCCAGCTGATCTGATGGAAGTCAGAATGGAGTGGTCACAGAAAGCAAAGGCATTTTTCCTTCAAGAGAAAAAAACTATCCCTTGTAAATGCAGGGTCGGGGGTGACTACCCTGGGGACAGAGCACAAAGGAGCAGCAAGTGCTCAGTGCATTTGCCACAGATGAGCCACTGCAGGCCACCCAGACTCCCTGTAAACTATCATCATGAACTGCAGCACGAGAACTAACACGGGGCTTCAACTGCCTCGCGTAAGTTGTATTGAGTTTTACATGTGGCATTCAAGTGAACAGAGCTCTTGAGGCATTTCAGACACCCAGATCTTGAGCATTAAGGGCCTCTGTTTTCCAGTATTTTGATATAATATGTGTATGTTTTGAATTTCTCTTCACAAATCCTAGCAAACACACTCACAACAAATGGGCAGAAAGCATATATGCGTCTCTCCCTGGGTTTAAACACAGTGGGGAGAACAGGCAAAACCAGGAAATTCCTGTTTGCTGAATACACCTGGTTCATCTGATTGCAGGTTTCCATCTTGGGAGGAGTGAAAAATTAAAACCTATACAAGTGCCACAAATCACCCACAACACTGTCAATAAGGACAATTTGTAGCTGGGTGAATGGAAGAAAGAGTTCTAGTCATCACTCCCTCATTTTCCCTGGATCTGCAGTCTCCAGGTATCACTATTGAACTAACGGCCCACAATTCCACGGCATTACCTGGGGGACACTGGCCCTTTTTCTTCCTCTTCCTCATCATCACTTTGACTTTCTGTAAATAAATTCAGAAACGCAGGTCACATTAAGCAAATCACACTTCACATATGACCAAATCAGTGTTTAGTCATAGCACAGCACAGAAATGTTCTCAGGGCAAGAATACAAATTCTGACAGGACTATTCCAGGGTGCCCTAGATGAAGCCTGGTGAGTAGATGAGCCTGCTTTCCAGACACACAGGCCAAAATCTCCCTCTACGGGTAGACCATAACACCATATTCTCTTCCTGAGTCTATGCAAAGTTAAACCAAATTTTTTCCCAGAAAAATCTCCAAAAATTGGTCAAACTATTTTCTGGGAGTGTTGCTGCAATACTGACTTATCTCACCAGGTAGCAAGGTCATTGAATGGTTAGAGGCATCTATACATGAAACTGGACGGATATGTAAATTCTAACAACACTTGCTTGAAAAAGAATCTGTGAGCTTTGCGCAGTGGCAGTATCGTAGCCAATGAGGTTTATCCGAGATGAGATTATTGGTAATTGAAAACTTTCCCCAAGACCCTGCCGTGATGACATGTAATAGAATCTGTGGGCCGGGCATGGTGGCTCACGCCTGTAATCCCAGCACTCTCAAAGGCCGAGGTGAGCACTTCACGAGGTCAGGAGATTGGGGCCACCTTGGCTAACATGGTGAAAGCCGGTCTCTATTAAAAATACAAAGAAATTAGCTGGGAATGGTGACACATGCCTGCAGTCTCAGCTACTCGGGAGGCTAAGGCAGCAGAATCATCTGAACCCAGGAGGTGGAGGTTGCAGTGAGCTGAGATCGTGCAACTGAACTCCAGCCTGCATAACAGAGGGAGACTCCATTGCCAAAAAAAAATCTGTGATTTCAAAGGACAAGGTGGGTGAACCACTTTAAGTCAGGAGTTCAAGACTAGCCTGGCCAATATGGTGAAACCTAGTCTCTACTAAAAATACAAAAATTAGCTAGGTGTGCTGGGGGCCACTTACAGTCCCACCTACTCAGGAGGCAGAGGCAGGAGAATCACTGGAGTCTGGGAATTAGAGACTGCAGTAAGCCAAGATGGTGCCACTGCACTCCAGCCTGGGTGACAAAAGGAGACTCCATCTCAACAACAACAAACAATACGTGATGCTACAAAGAAACATCAGATCGGCCATTGCATGGATGGGGTGGAGAGCCGGGGTGAGCCTTGCTTTATGGAAACATATCAGCAAGGTAAAGAGGAAATGTTTTCATCCTGGTTTCAGGGTGACTGTGCAACTAAGCAAGCTGACTTAAAAGAGATCAAGACTGAAGCTCAGAGCAGTGAAACCTGGGGAACAATATCCCCAAATAAATAGGCAAGGCTCCCAGCTTCCGTAAAAAGAAATAGAAACTCCATGGACATTGTTCAGGGACAGATGACATAATTACAGGTGAGGAGAGATACCGACTCAAAGCTAGGAGACCTGACAGACACCTCCTGTACACCTCCTGCACTCAGGTGACCATGAGTTTGTCACACTGGCCTGGGGTCTGGTAACTTGATACTTGGGCCTGGGAGACAAATGCATGGCATAAGCTGAGGATGAGATAAAAATTCCCTGATATCTGTGCTTAGTATCCCATCATACGTATTTATTCAAACCAATTTGTGTGTTTAGAGCCTGTCTTCAGAGTTGATCTTCCTCAGCCTAGACAGAGATACCAAAAACCAGGAATGTAGAGGTCACCTGAAAGAATGATTAGAGCATCCTCCACTACATCATGAGATGATTCACTCTCTACAACCAGCGCAGAGTCGACGTTGTCTTCCTCAAATGTGATTTTGGTGTCTCCGTGAGGCTGGCTGGAGTCAGTAGGGCCATAGTTATTTGAACAAGTGATGACACATTCCTCCAGTGAGTCCTCAGGGACTTTCTTGACTTCAATCTTCTGCACCTCTCTGATGAGCCAGATGGGATAGAGATGACAGAAGATTACACAAAGGGGGACTGGACCCCAGGAAGTCCTGGCTGGTTTTCACAGGAGGAATAAGAGAGGGGTCCCAGAAGGCAAATGGGAGGTTCCGTTTGAGAGGAAACAGGCAATCCTCCTCTCTGCAACAGAGCATGGCTGCCATGGGAACCAGAGAGAAAGAGAGAGCTGGTACTCATCACACTGGGCAGGAAGGAGCTGAGAAGAAAAGAGACTCAGTTATCCCTGTATAATTCAGACATGGCACTCAGCACATACAAAGAACCACAACAGCTGCCACACCCTGTGTCTAAGTTGGGTTGAACTGAACATATTGTGGCCAAGGGAATGCAGGCTTTTGGCCCATGGTAGATGCCAGAGAGGGTGAGATTCTAGACCTTTTCCATACTTTACCACCCATTACTTGCCCCTGATTATTCGATGTTACCTGGGGGCATGTGACTCCTGTATTTTCTCAGCCGCCGCAACATGAACATCTTCATCCTCATCTTTGTCATTTTCTGCAAGTACAGATGTGTTTGTTCAGATCTTTCCCATTTCACACTCTGCAAGCACAGCCAGCCCAACGTGCACAGGGACATGAACGTCTGTGTATGGGTCCCTGTTCTACTGAAAGCTCTCATGTTTTCTCTTTAACAAAATGCCCTGATGTTGTTTCTTGATCCACCAGGCAATGCATTTCAGATCCAGAGGGTCACCGTCAAGATGAGTCCAAATGTTGAAAAGACTCTGTTCCCACATCACTGGAGGTTTGTGCAGCCTCTCTCCGGACTTTGGCAGCTGTCTCCGCCATCCTGACACAGATCTGATGCCCAGGGACAGGCTTGGTGTCCTGTCACAGTTCACACTTACAACCTATTTCTTTCTCTTAGGAGAGGACAAACAAACTTGTCCCACAATCCTCTGCACATCAGGTGACTTCACAGGCCCTCCAAGTGGCTTCTGCTGTGTTATTCAGGGACATTCTCTCCACGGGGAGTGCTCCAGTCTGAACCACTTCCTAACACCAAATGCCCACACAGCAAGTGCTGTCTCCAACACCACACAGCCAGGGGCTTTATCTCATTGTGATAAGCGGTCATAAGTGTTCGCACATTTAAATGCTTCAGACACTGCAACATGTCTGCCTTTGCAGATGGAGAGAGAGAAATTTACCTGTCTTTGCAGATGGAGACAGAGAAAGTCAGGAAGGGGAAATCAATTGCTGACTGACAGTTACTAGGAACACTGCTGAAGATACAGCCCGGGAACCTTCATTCTTAGTCCAGAGCTCTTTCCACTCCAACAACCGCCCTCCTGTCACAGCTTCCTTCCTGTCCTTTACAACTGGACAGATGCTGCCTCTTGTTCCAAAGACCACCTTCCATGAAGGAAGGAGGGACGTTTGCAATACTGTGAGCTCCAACCCCATGGGTTTCCCATCTGTGTTCTCATTCAGAAAGTCCTGGTCATGTCATGGCCACATATGTTTAGTGGAAGAAAACACCACTGATAAAACTGTCATTGCGGAAGTATGGAGGTCTGGAGTCTCTCATAAGGCCATAAAGGAAATATGCACAAAGACTAATAAAGTTTCTCTTATGCTAGACAGAGAGAATGAAGAACTAATAGACAGTGTTTACTCTGTGCCAACAACAGTCCCGGGAGAGTTACAATAAACAGGCCATGTAAACAGTGCAGCAATTGACAGAGGTAGGTATTATTATGGTATCCTATGAACAGATGACAAAACTGAGTAACAAACAAAACAGGCAACTGGGATGGAGCCCAGGACACTGGCCCACGGTGCCTACTCTATGCACTGCAGCCTCCACAAAGTCATGGGTGCCATTGTTCTTCCTGTTTACCAACGAGAGCCTCTGCACAGAAAGCAGGACGTCCCTCTGACCAGAGTAATCCCTGCTCTTGATGATGCCACTTACCGATACCACAGGTTACGTAAGGAGCAGAGTCCTCTTAAGCTCCCCACAGTGGGTATAGTGTGCTACCATCTCACTTCCCCCAGAACAGAGCTTTCCCTGCTGAGCCTCAGCAGAAACCAAAACCGAATGGAAGTTCAGCAGCCTCAGACATTTAGAACAACAGACTAGATGCTACTTGTCTGCAGGATCTTAGGTGGTACAGAGAGGATTCCTGTAAATATTACTTAGCCTCTTGCTGAGAAAAACAGGTGGTTCTGTGCCTGTGTCAGGAATCAACAGCTGAGACCTTACCCTCAGTCCCACACCCGCCTTACTGCAGACGTGGAAAAGGTGCTACCAACTTTGGTCTCTCTCATCCATTTTTAACAAAATGTTAAGATACAAATTTATATTTGCCTAGAAGTATGGGAAAAAAATAAATTCTGATGAGGAGAGTGTTCAGTTTCTCAGAGAAAAGACAGAATATCATTCAGCACTTTCGTGACTGTGAACCTATAGAACTTACCTTCCGCCTTCAGCCGGCAGCCCAGGTAGTAGGCCGCTTGACTCATAAGAAGTTTATTTTTGCTGTCTCTGTATTTCTGTTCTTCATCGTGATCTTTTTGATCATCTGTAAACAAATTCAGAAGAGCAGGTCACATTGAGCAAATCTCACTTCAGGCTCACCCTGCTCGCATCGTGGTTGCTACTCTGTGCTGTGGCCGCAGCAAACTCGGCTGGAATCAGAGTCACTGCAGTGTCCCTTCTAGGGTGTAGGGCTCTTCTTTCCCTTTAGCCTCCAACCTCAGCCTGGGCTCCGCGGTTTACCTGTGACTAGAGAGGTTACAACTTTCCTGTGGCTTCAGAGCTCTCTGCCGCGGCAGGAATAGAAGGAACCTGTAACCTGCATGCCGGGGTCCGTCATCTCGAAAGGCTAGACTTTTGCCCCCTCTCTGAGCAAGTGCAATACCCAAAAGCTGAGGAGCTCCCTCTCAGTCAGCCTTATTGGAATCCTTTACTGTTGACAGGATGTGGCCGTACCTGTTTCTTTAGCGCAGATATTTCAAACATCCTTAGGGTCTTTTCAGGCCAAAACAGAAATGAACAAGAGAAGATGACAGTTCACACTCCAACCGGGTATTTGAAGTGAAACCTAAAGAATACAATAAAATGTAAACTTAATGACATTCCCAAACCCCAATTTTTAATGTTGTTTTTACTGCTTTATTTGGTTACACTCTTGTGTTCTCTTTTTCTCTCTCTTTTTGAGACAGAGTCTCACTCTGTCAGCCAGGCTGGAGTGCAATGGCTCGATCTCAGCTCACTGCAACCTCTGCCTCCCAGGTTCAAGCCATTCTCCTACCTCAGCCTCCCAAGTAGCTGGGATTAAAGCCTTCTTCCTCAGCCATACTCAGTGTCTCAATGATTGGCTTTCTGTGTGCCGAGCAGCGGGAAATGGAACAAGAGCCAATAGTGCTAAGGATCCAGGTCTGTAACAGGGGCCTGTCAGGTGCAGGATTCTGTTGGCTCCAGTGATGTTTCTCAGACGGGCTGATTTTTATGGACATAGTCTCTGAAAGAAATCAGTCAGGGAATAATTCAGAGACACTTACCTGCATGTTAATTCTTCATTAATACAGAAGGGAGACCTGGCATTAGATTGTTTTCAGCAGATAAAAGTCAAATCAAAATTTAGAAAGAAAAGAGGAATGGGAAGGAGAAAAAATGTCTGGGACCATTGTGATTTTACTCCTTTGGATAAGCGACTTGGCAGAAGGCTATCAAAGAGGTCACTGTGACCTGTCCTCTCTGGACCCATGTGACTTGGTCACCACAGGAAACAATTACAAGTTGGGCACGGTGACTCACAACTGTAATACCAGCACTTTGGGAGGCTGAGGCAGGCGGATCATTTGAGCTCAGTTGGAGAGTAGCCCCAGCAACATGGTGAAACCCCGTCTCTACAAAAAGATATAAAAATTAGCCAGCCAGCATTGGTGTATGCTGGTAGTCCCAGCTACTCAGGAGACTGAGGGGGGAGGATCACCTGAGCCCGGGGAGGTGGAGGCAGTGAGCCATGATCATGCTCCACTGTGACCATGCCACTGCATGGCTGCCTTGGCAACAGCGTGAGACCTTGACTCAAAAATCAAATGAAATGTCCTAGAAGTTTACCTGTCCATCCTGTGCCACAGAATATCTGTGTGTAATGTCCTCCATGTCCTTCTGTTGTATCATCCCCTTAGTTAAGCCACAAAGCCACCTAGCCCCTTATTAGAATATCCTGGGCACATGGCCAAGCACGGTGGCTCACGCCTGAAATCTCAGCACTTTGGGAGGCCAAGGCAGATGGATCTGTTGAGCCCAGGAGTTAGAGACCAACATGGGCAACAAAGCAAGACCCTATCTCTCAAAAAAAAAAAAAAAAAAAAAACAAAAAATCTGAATGTGGTGGTGCATGCCAGTAGATCCAGCTACTGTGGAGGCTGAGGTGTGAGGATCACTGGAGCCCAGGGGGTGGAGGTTGCAGTGAGCTGAGATCACGCCACTGCATGCCACACTGGGTGACAGAGTGACACCTACTCTAAAAAAAGATGGGGAGGGAGAAGAAAGTTTGTTGTGCCAGCAAGTAAATGAAGAAAGGGACAGTATTAGAGTTGAGAAATAAATTGGAATATGATTTGGTACCTCTCTGGCAGAAGATAAATTTGCTAAATTTGCTGAAGTTACAGGCGTTATACAAGGCCCAATGCAGTGGCTCATGCCAGTAAATCCTGGCACCTTGTTAGGCCTCAGAGCTGCTTGAGCCCAGTAGAATCCACACAGACCAAAATGTGCTAATTTTAGCTTCAATTAAGATTAGGAGACCAGCCTGTGCAACATGGTGAAATCCCTTCTCTACAAAACATACAAAAATCAGTAGAGCATGATGGCCCATGCCTGTAGTCCCAGCTACTGGGAAGGCTGAGAGATGGGAGGATCGCTTGAGCCTGGGAATTCGAGGCTGCAGTGAGATGTGATCGGGCCACTGCGCTCCAGCCTGAGAGACAGAATGAGACCCTGTCACAAAAACTAAAAATTAAAATTAAAAAGCCTGTAATATGGCAGTGGCACATCCAGTTCTCTACACTACAGGAATGTAAGTGGCCAAAGAGATGTGTGCAAGAATGATCACTGCAGGATTCTTCAAAATCCTAAAATCATGAAGCCAACCTCATTTCCAACACATTTTGAAAAAGGTCAAATAAATCATGCACAAACTGAGGGGGGAAATGCTGTTTTCAAAAATGATGGAGAGGATTGTGATGATGATGAATGATTCTACTGGTCACATTATGTAAATCCAGGCACATCCTGGGAATAGGACACCTCTCTAAGCTTCCTGTGAAAAATGTAAAAAATTGAAGCTGGTATATAACCCATCCAAGCCTATGAAGGGCAGCATGAGGATTTTATCGCACCAGATGGACTCGTTTGGTCTCTGTTTCTTGTACACAGGCACAAGACAACCTGACATTTCAGGAGATGCTCTGTCAGAATTGGATCTGTGAGGGGCCCTGTTAACTGTGACTAAAATCCTGAGAAGAGAAAACCCTCCTTGAAATGGGCATATCCCTGGCTGACCCTACTGATTGGTAATATATGAACGCTTTAAAAGTTAGAAGAGGCGTCCCTGGGTGGGCTCGAACCACCAACCTTTCGGTTAACAGCCGAATGCGCTAACCGATTGCGCCACAGAGACAGGTGCTGGTGGCTCCACTGAGTGCTATAGGTAGGGCCACTCACCAAACGTCCCGCATCCCTTCCAGACTAAGGGCTGCCCCGGCAGGACGGATAGCGAGGCCCAGAGAGATTAGAGCAGCGAGTCCGCTGGTCCCTTAGGACACCCGCGCATTGGGAGATTCTGGAGTCAGAGGACAGCGGAATGGCCTTCGCCGGCCCTGCCCCGCCGCTGCTTCGGAAGCCCCCGGAAACGCCCCGTCCGCGACCCGGGCGGAGGCACTTGGGGGTCTAAGGGAAGCTGAGCGCCCGGCGGGCTCCCGGGATGGCTCTTCCCGTTCTTTGCGCCGACTTCACCCAGTGAGGGAGCCTCTGCCCACCTGCCCAGTCGCTTCCGCTGCCGTCTTCGGGTCCTGTGTCCCGCATGGGGGCTCCACCAGGGCAGGGATGGGGTGAGGGTCGCTCGTGGGTCCCCTGGCGGGGAGCAGGGTCCTGCACTCAGTAGGGCGCACGACTAGGACTTGTCGAATAAACGCATCGTCGCCTTTATCTTTTAGTCCTTTGAAAAGCCTGGAGAATGAAAATCATGAGAGATTTTTCCCTGGAAATTCCATTTACAAAGCGTTTATTCAGGTTGATTTCTCGGCGCTCCGCGGGGTGAGCGAAGGGCAGGGCCTCCAGGGCACCTTCTGCGCGGTGGAGCCGGGGGCGCAGCTGTGCTGGGGTCGGATCGTGGGGCGGGAAGGCGGGGAAAGGGAAAAGCGGGGAGAGAAGCCGGGGAGCGGTGGACCAGACATCAGACCTCCTAAAAGCCTCGTGCAGAGGCGCTGGCGGTGAGATTTAATTTTTTTATTGCAGCAGAATAGGGTGGAATTGAGGGGAAAACGGAGATAGAACCTGGAAGAGCCCAAATGCGAGAACCTGTAGCTCCCCAAGAATAAGATCTTCCAGAAGAATTAGCCCGAAAACTAGGCGTCTGGGAACCCTGAGATCCATGCAGGAGTAGCATCTCATGACCCTCTGCGTTCCTTTAGGCAAAAGGACTTCCTTCCACTGTTCGATTGTTTGTGTTTGTTGAATGAAGCGTTTTCCATTATGTTCGAAATTGCGTTGGTTCCATTACTTTAGGATTACAAACAATGCTGCACTCATCATTCTTGTTCACTTCTCACTGGCCGCCGGTGTGTTTCTATAGGAGAGAGGCCTGGAGAGCAGTTGTTCCAGCATAGTGATCACATGGCTTTTATATCAGTCCATTTTCTTTCCTTTTTTGGCTTATTAGCTATAAGTCTTCCTTTTGTCGTGTCAGTGATGGCTTTCGGGTTTCTAGACTACATCTTGATCAGGTGCCATCAAGTGACATTGCACCTCCCCTTCTGGCCTTTATGCTAGTGTTGTCATGTAATTTGATTTTAGACGTGTTATAAACCCCGACATGGAAGTACCCACATAGCGATTTTCAGTCGTCTGTATTTCTTTGTGGAGGTCCAGATTTCTGTCTGGTGTCCTTATCTGAGGCCCGGAGGCCTCCTTTACATTTCCTGTAGTGTGGGTCAGTGAATGCTTTCATGTATTTGTATGTCTTTATTTTTATTTGTGTTTTTGTTTTCGTTTAAGAGCAGAAGTTTAACAGGTGAAAGAAAGAGAAAAGCTCCCTCGTGCAGACGAAAGGGTCCAAGTGGGTTTCCCTATTTGTATTTTTTTTTTTTTTAGATGGAGTCTTGCTCCATCGTCCAGGCTGAAGTACAGTGGCATGATCTCAGCTCGCTGCAACCTCCGTCTCCTGGGTTCAAGTGATTCTCATGCTTAAGCCTCCTGGGTGGCTGGGATTATAGCTGCGTGCCACCACACCTGGCTAATTTTTGTATTTTTAGTAGAGGCAAGGCTTTGCCATGTTGGCCAGCTGGTCTCTGACTCCCTGACCTCAAGTGATCCCCCGGCTTCCCAAAATGCTGGGATTACAGGCCTGAGTCACTGCGCCTGGCCTCATTTTTTGTATGTCTTTCAATGTCCTTACTTCAGTCACGATTTTGAAAGATCTTTCACTGTGGCATAGAATATTCCAGAGTAACTTTTTTTCTCTTTCACTACTTTAGGATGTTGCCACTTTGACATCTTGTCATCGATGTGCCATCTTTTCTTTCTGTAAAACTGGCATAAAGGAGGCTTCCTAAACCTGTTATGTAATTTGTGGAATGTGTATTTAAATTTTGAATTTTTTTCTTTATTATACTTCAAGTAGGGATACACATGCAGAATGTGCAGGTTTATTATTTGTACCTATACATGTGCTATGGTGGTTTGCTGCACCCATCAACCCATCATCTACATTAGGTGTCTGTCCTAATGCTATCTCTCCCCTTGCCCCGCAACCCCCAACAGGCCCCGGTGTGTGATGTTCCCCTCCCTGTGCTTATGTGTTCTCATTTTTCAACTCACACTTATGAGTGAAAACATGCAGTGTTTGGTTTTCTGTTCCTGTGTTAATTTGCTGAGAATGACAGTTTCCAGCTTCATCCATTCCCCGCAAAGGACATGAACTCATCCTTTTTTATGGCTGCATAGTATTCCATGGTGTATATGTGCCACGTTTTCTTTATCCATTCTATCATTGATGGGCATTTGGGTTGGTTCCAAGTCTTTGCTATTGAAGAGTGCTGCAATAAACCTATGTGTGCATGTGTCTTTATAGTAAAACGATGTATAATCATTTGGGCATATACCCAGTAATGGGATTGCTGGGTCACATGGTATTTCTGGTTCTAGATCCCTGAGAAATTACCACACTGTCTTCCACAATTGTCGAGCTAAATTTAATATATTAAAATGGGCTGGGTGAGGTGGCTCACATTTGTAATCTGGACACTTTGGGAGGGGGAGATGGGAGGATTGATTGAGGCCCAGAGTTGGAGACCAGCCAGGACAAGGCAGCAAGACGCTCTCTCTATATCTATATCTATATCTATATCTATATCTATATCTATATCTATATCTATCTATCTATATCTGTAGGTGTGTGTATATTGTGTGTATATATATGTGTACACACACACACAGATACATCCATCATGAAAGGCCTAGATTCATCTTAACTTCCACCAAAAGTGCACTTAACATAAAATGTGCCCACCCTGAGGGTCAAACCTACCTGCTGATGTGTAATTTGTGTTTGTGAGACTTTCGCATAGCGTTGCTTTCCCTAGCGTAGTGCTTTTCATGTTTTCCTCACACCTGAATGTCTCAGTGTAAAATCTGTCAGAATTCATTTCTTTCGTGGTTTTTCTTTGAGAACACTCCAGGGTTTTGTTTTATTTATTTATTTAATACCTTTAAAAAGTGTAGAGACAAAGACTGGCAACTGGCATATGTTACTATATTAGTCCGAGTTCTCCAGAGAAAGAAAACGAGCAGGACACACAGAGAGAGAGAGAGAAACAGAGACAGAGATGGGGGGGGAGAGAGAGAGAGAGAGAAAGAGAGAGAGAGATTTACATTGGCTCACGTGATCATGGAAGCAGAGAAATCCAGGTCTACACTGAGTAAGCTGTAGACCCAGGAGAGTCGAATATAGTTCACCGCCAAGTCCAAGGCCCACGGCAGAAGACTGATGTCCCAGCTCAAAGACAGTGAAACACAAAGACTTCTTTCTTAGACTTTCATTCTGTTGAAGCCTTCTGTGGGTTGGATGAGGCCCACGCACACTGGCGAAGGCAATCTGCTTTACTCAGTTTACCGATTCAAACGTCAATCGCATCCAGAAACACCCTCAGAGATACAGTGAGAAATAATGCCTAACCAAATATCTGGGCGCTCCCTGGCCCAGTCAAATTATCCCAGAATTAACCTTCACGAACAGTCTGAGTAAAAGTGACGAATAAACATAGCATCATGTCCTGAATGTTGGTTTTTCTGTATTGTTGATTTTTCATGCATCACCCGGTAATGACAAGATTGCCAGCAGGAAAAGGTGATCGCAGTTGACAGACATATTCCAGAAACTGGATTGATAAACACAAATAGCTTCCAGGTAGATAAGGCCAAGGCAAGGAAATCACAGTGAACACAGGCTGTGTTTTCAGAGGGAGGGGATTCTAAACAACAAGGAAAATCAACACTAAATGCACATATGAGAGAAAAGACCTGGGAAGACTAAACATGGGATATTTATGAAACTATCATCCAGATAGGCATATCACATATATATATATTTTATTAAAAACACATGCCAAATATACATAATGTATATGACAAATGACATAAATGCATATATTTATATGTAAAAATCTATTGAAAGAAAGTATTACATAGGGATGTGGAAGAGGTTAACTTTTTAATCACTAACGTTATAATCTGGTCCATTGAAATTGGAAGAAATTGTAGAAAAATAAGACGAATGAGTTAGAGAAGGCGTGGTAGGGAACAAATGCCCTATTAGACAGCAGGGAGACGTCTCCAGGTAAAGGAGAATGAAACAACAGGCATTCCCTCTGTCCTGTTGCCTGGAGCCTGGTCAGTGCTCTGGATTCCTGGGAAAGCCAGCAGGTGAGAGTGTTGGAGCCAGCGGGGGTGAGTCCTGACTGGGGGTGTGGGAATCCATGGGAAAGCAAAGAGACACAAGTGAAGAAATCAGTTTCAATACTCGAAGTTCTCACGGCACGTGTCAGGGACTGTGCATCCCCCGACACTCACTGAGCGCCTTCCCTGTGTCCTCTCCACAGACCCAGATGCTGCTCCTTATCTCACGTGACCTCCCTCCTCCTGAGGACAGGGCTCCCCTCATTCCTCAGCTGAGGGCATCGCCTGACAGATGAGCACCAGGCAGCCCCAGAGGCTCCAGGAGGAGACATGGAGTGGGGAGGAGAGTAAGGATGAACACCACCCAGGGTTTTAAGGAAATCCGAGCGGAAGTGGATCCCTGTGAGAAGGAAACTGAGGACAGGGCCGTGGACATGAGTGGAGATGATGGACTAAATGGAGTTTCATAAAAGAGACAGATTTGTACACTTTCCATGAGAAGGTTGCCCTTTATTGTTTTATTTCAAAATGAGGGGGAAAAACAGAGCAAGAAGCTGGATATGTCAGGAGACTGACTTGTGGGCCCAGGATTTGCACTTTTACTGAATGTGCCTAATACGTTGTTACTGAAAGTGCTTGACGGGGGAAAATTAACTTAAAAAGGGATGTTGACAGAGATGAAGAAAACTGGCGAAAGAGACTTTCTAAGAAAACACAGGAAGAGTGGTCCCTAGAAAGTAGAGATCCGGCCGGGCGCAGTGGCTCACGCCTGTAATCCCAGCACGTTGGGAGGCCAAGGTGGGTGGATCACGAGGTCAAGAGATCGAGACCATCCTGGTCAACATGGTGAAACCTAGTCTCTACTAAAAATACAAAAAAATTAGCTGGGCATGGTGGTGCGTGCCTGTAATCCCAGCTACTCAGGAGGCTGAGGCAGGAGAATTGCCTGAACCCAGGAGGCGGAGGTTGCGGTGAGCCGAGATCGCGCCATTGCACTCCAGCCTGGGTAACAAGGGCGAAACTCCGTCTCAAAAAAAAAAAAAAAGAAAGTAGAGATCCTAACAGTTGCTCTTTTTCACATGAAACAATGCATGTGATGTCACTTCCTAAGTGCTAATTTACCAGAAAGAGAACAGAATTAGGTAACATCTATTCATATATTTATTAAGCAATTTTTATTGAATTAGCCCTTTGGAAGGTATAATAATGTTATCAACAAAGATTGGACGTGGATATGATTTTTCAGGTCTCTCAGACGGTGGAACTTCTGATGAAAATACCAGCGCCGCAAATGACTTGGCCAAGGTGAATAATGAGTGCGGGATAGACCCTGGACCTGAGAGCAGATTTGATCCCAAACCCCAGGCTCTTGCTCACCTCACTGGGCTGGAGCATCTGGATTTCTACTTGACCCTAAGGGAGCATGAAGAGACCCCACCGCCTCCTCCCCTCACAGCACCACGACCACCAACACCCGGATTAGAGATTCCTGGCCCCCCTTCCTTCCCCACTTTGGAAGGGCCATTGATTCCCAGGATCGGCAGAACATTCTTGCAAAATACAGATCTGATAAAGTGCTTGTGTCCAAAATAAACGAAGAACTCTTCAAACTCAATAATAAGAAAGTGAACAACCCGATTTACAAGTGGGCAAAAGATCTGAACACCTCGCCAAAAAGATAAACAGATAGCAAATAGGTATATGAAAGAGAAACTCAAAGTCATCTGTCATTAGAAAATTGCTTGTGGAAGCAAAGAGGTAACAGATCACACCTATTACAGTGGCTAAAATCTGTAGAAAGTGAAAATCTCAAAAGCTGTCACACAAACAGCTACAGGAACTCTCACTGATTGTTGGTAGAAATGCAACAGAGTACAATCACTTTAGAAAATACTTTTGGAAGTTTTTTGGTTTTTTTTTTTGTTTTTTAAAGGTAAATATAGTCTTGCTATATAATCTCGCAATGGCAGTTTGATTAGCCAAATGAGAGGAAAACTTATGTTCGCTCAAAAACCTGCACACAAATATTTACAGCAGTTTCATTTCTTCTCATCAAAAACTAGAAGTAACCAAAATGTCCTTCTCAACAAGTGAATGGATAAACAGAATTGTGCTGTATCCATACACTGGAAGGCTAATCGGTGATGAAAAGAAATTAGTTATCAAGCCATGAAAAGACCTAAAGGAATGTTCAATTGATAACGCCTGAAAGAAGCCAGCCTGAAAACCTACATACCCTGTCATTCCAACTGTAGGACATTCTGAGAAAGTCAAAAAGATACAGTAAAATCATCAGAGGTTGCCAAGGGTGAAGGAGGGAAAGGAGGGGTGGATTCGTGACGCACAGGGAGTTTTCAGCTGTGAAACTATTACATATGATACTGTACTGGGGATTCATGACACCGTCAATTTTAAAAACCCACAGAATTGTTAAAAAAGAAAAAAAGATAAATGATGGAATGCTTAATATAAACTATAGACTTTAGTTAATTATAATCATCAGTATTGGTTTATCCAATGTAACAAATGTACCACACTATTGCAAGATACTAATGGCGGAAATTGTGTATTGAAGGACAGGGATGCACATGGGAACTCTCTACAGTCTCTGCTCAATTTATCTGTAAGCCTAGAACTGCTCTCTAAAGTGGTATCTATAAAGTTTTCTAAATTAGAATGTGAAGGCTCCCAATGCAGTCTTTGGCGGCTTCCTGATACTGTGTGGTTAATACTGGGCCTTGAGATGCACAAGCTGGAGTCAGAGCAGTTGAAGATTCCAATGTCTGCGCTTCACCCTCTGTCCCGGGGGTGCCCCTGGAATCCAGAGGGCAGATCAGTTAGGTCACTGTGGCATCAGCACTCCAGACAGTGCAGGTTCTGGTAAGGATGGGTCGAAACCAGCTTGGATGGCAGAACTTGGCGAATACTTGGAACCACAGATCAAAGGAGAAGGAGACGGGGAGGAGCCGCAGGCTACAGAATATGCTCCCTGACTGAAAGATAAAGGTAGCCTCAGAGATTTTGGCAAATTCTGAGAGAGAATTAGGAGTCAGAAAAAGAACTTAGGTTTCAGAGCAAAGTGGTCTATTTAAAAAGAAAGGGAAGCTGGGAGAGTGGCTCACGCCTGTAATCCCAGCACTTTGGGAGGCCAAGGTGAGCAAATCACCTGAGGTCAGGAGTTCGAGACCAGCCTGGCCAATATGTTGAAACCCTGTCTCTACTTAAAAATACAAAAATGAGCTGGGCATGGTGGCGCTGTCCTGCAGTCCCACCTACTTGGGAGGCTGAGGCAGGAGAATCACTGGAACCCGGGAGGCGGAGGTTGTAGTGAGCTGAGATCATGCTACTGCACTCCAGCCTGCTGTCAGAGAGAGACTCCGTTTCAAAAAAAAAGGAAGAAAGAAAGGGAAGGAAAGAAAAAAGGAAGAAAGAAAGGGAAGGAAAGAAAAAAGGAGAGAGGGAGGAAGGAAGGGAGGGAACTTAGGTGAAGACTAGAATATCTGGGAATGGGCCTAAGCCATCAATCCTTTCCGTTCATGGCCACATGCTAACTAATCATAGCACAGAGAAATGATACTGTAACACCCAATACAGTTAGCGTGGGGTGAGAAGCTGCTCCCCAACCTCTCCTTTCTCCTCTAAGGACACAGTCAGAATTCACTGGGATTGGAGATATTGAATCTGGCCTTTGGTAAGTTTGGATATCCACATGAAGGAGCTGGGGCACCGGACACCAGAACGCCAGGTCATGACCTTCCCCGCCGCCCGTTGCCTGCATCGGAAGCCGCCCCACTGCGGGTGGGGCCCTCAGCCCCAGCTCTGATGTTGTCCATTTGCTTTCTCACGGGGCTTCTCTCCTTGCACCGGCTCCTACTTTCCCAGGACCCAATGAGTAGTCACCTGGGAAGGACGCAAACTGGCCATGCCCCTTTCTCTCTGACACCTCTCGAAGCCTGCAGAGGTGGGCTCCAGACCCACCCCATGAGTCGTGACTTGAGACTCGCTCACAATGATATCCCTATCCCAGAGCAGGGCCTGGCACTTCATAGCCATGCCATGACAGCTCAGTGAAAGGAGGCATCCCCCACACGGTCCTGGAGGACAAGAATTCCACTGTGGCCCAGAACTTTCTAGTCCCAAAAGATCCCGGACTGAGAGATGTGAAAGGCTTTCGAGAGTGGCCATCCTTTCAAACCATTATACTGGCAGCTGCTCCATGTTCCCCACCCTGGACATGTCTAGAGGGCGCCAGTCACAGCCACACACATCTCCCCGCCCAGGACAGTGCAGCAGCGTTAGCTTGGGGGATGCCAGTGGGCAGGGAAGGGGGGACCATGAACGCTAAAGAGGAGAAAGCAGGTGGCAGTGGGACAGCAGAGCGGAAACAGAGAGAGAAAATAAAGGAGGGTAGAGAATGAGGGGGCTCAGGAGGAGAGACAGACAGAGACAGAGAGAGAGGGAGAGAGAGACAGAGAGAGGGAGAGAGAGAGAGACAGAGATAGACAGAGAGAGGGAGAGAGAGACAGAGAAAGACAGAGAGAGGGAGATCGGGAGAGGGAGATCTAGCCACTGAGGAAAAATCCAGAAGAGAACACTTGTCTGCTCAAGTAAAATAACTTACACCTAACCAGGGGCAAGGGCACTGCAGGTCATGGGTGCCCTGTCCTGGTCACGCTGTGATGTTTAGGGACCATGACATCTTCCCTTTGAATCTAAATTATAATAGAGAGGGGACGCTGTCCCTATCTAGCTGGTAATGCCTTGTGATTTCACCTTTTGGATCTGCCGGCTCTTCACGTCTGCTCACTTTGTGGGAGGCAGCTCTTGGTGCACCACATCAGGACGATTCAAAAATCAGAGCCTTGGAGACCTCACTGGAAGCCCTGAACAGCGGGAGCCGGTGGCCTCCCCGGGTGAAGTCCAAGAGGTAGCAGTGCTGAGGCTCCACACGGCCTCAGGAGGATGGAAGGGGCAATCTCTTGGTGAGCGCCCACATCCCCAGGAGCCTCTGCCTAGGGGGAAATGGGCCCCACGTGTAGCTTTTCTCTGCACAGGCCCTAGCCAGGCGTCCGGGGTACTGGCTGAGTCCTGGGTGATGCAAATCCCTGTGTCTTGACCTCGCGGTGGCTGGAAGGAGAAATCGTGATGCTTCCACTCGGAACTGGACTTGCAAAGAAAAGGGCTCCCGCTGCTGTCAATTTCCTCGGCCTTCTGGAATGGGAGCATGACGCTTTTGCGTCGCCCCAGATATGGGGTGGCCTTGGATCTGCCGGTCCTGCCCAGGCCCTGAGGACTGGCTGACGTCCATCGCCTCTGTTGGTGTCGCTGCACTCACACTCACCAGTGAAGAGCCCCCAAATGTCCTGACTAGAAACATCCGCCTCCACTTCCTCTCCGACCGTGGTGGGCCATTTTTCTGTGAGTGTAGGCTGCGTGGGAGGTCGGTGGTGGGTAGGGTGGGAGCCTGGAGAAGGAAGAGGAACGGGGGCCAGAAGGAGTGGAGGAGGAGGAGGAGGCAGGAAGGATAGAGAGCTGGAGGGGCTGGGAAAATGGGTGTGGGGGGCTGTGAGGAAGACAGGGGGCAGGACGGGGGTTGGAAATGGAGTGACAGGAGCAGGAGAAGGGGGAGGAGATAGAGGAGGAGGAGAAGGCAGAAGAAGAAGAGCAGAAAGCCCAGCATACTCCAGATCCCGTTCTGGAAATGGTCAGCAGTGCTCCATGCACAAAGGGAAGAGGTCAGTTGCAAAGAAAAAGAAAGAAACCCCAGCGGGTAGGGGGCTTGGCAGAATTCTCACCTCGGGGCAGGAAACTCCGGCAACTGGGAGAACTGGCGGCTTTTGTGGAGGCCTAAATCTAGCTCTTCCGGGTTCCTAATCCCAAAAGCTGCTTCATCTCATTCTCTGAGATGGAAACCTAAAGAGAAGAGCAGAGAGACGCGAGTCAGGGGCGACTCCTCCTGTTGTAGTTGAAAGGTACTCAGGTCCTGTGTGACCAAAGAAAACAGCTGCGAAGGAAATTCTGGTGACGCTGAGAATTCACTTGCGAATGCCAATAACCGAGAGTGCTGTCGGCAGGCGGTTCCATGGTGTAATGGTGAGCACTCTGGACTCTGAATCCAGCGATCCGAGTTCAAATCTCGGTGGGACCTTGTCGTTTGCTGTGCACAAAAGCCGGTCTTTTGCACGGGAGCCAGAAGGCGTTCCAGGAGGCAAACTCCCGCCTCAAAGATAAAGGGAAAGGGGTGTGGATTCCGTTTGCCCTTTGTTCCAAGTCCTGGGTCAGAGGAGGGAAAGGTTTGGGTACCGGGAGGGTTCCCTGCAGGGTGTGGCTGCTGCAAGTCTCCGCGTCCCTCCTGCTCCCGCCTCGCAATGCGTACCCGGTGATGTCACTTGTGCTCTCCTATCCCCTCGTCAGGGGACCGGCTCCCAAAAACTGGGTTCTCACAGTGGCCTGGTCCACAGGGAAATTGCCGAAACCTCCAATCGGAGTCACCAAGCCTGGAGGGTAGGGTCCTCGTCCTGAGCGGGCCTCCTGACCCCAACCAATCGGAGGGCCAGAGCCCAGAGCCAGTGCCCCAGCAACCCAGGAAGCCCCCACCCCGTGACCCTGGGTTTTGGGGTGAGAGATCTCCTCCACTAAAATGGCTGCCGCCCCTCAATCCTAGACCGGAGATGCCTTTCACCCAGAACATCTCGTAATGGCACCCACTGTCTTTTTGGTAAGGAATGGTGGCATGAAAGTTTGGTGGGGTTAGCTCAGTCAGTCATTGGTGATCGTGTCTGGGTGTGGGGTCGATGGCTGGAGACCCAACTTAGGAGTAATACTGTTTTATTCAGATGGCTCATCCTATTCCGAATATTAATTTACTGTTCTTCATATTCAGATTTTATGCCGAATTTCTAGTTCCCACGTCTCTATTGCGGGCTCTTTGTCGCTGTTTCACTAAGCTTTGGAACCTGACTCTGGAAATCTCATTCTTTGGTCCCAAGATCTCAGCCGGAAAGAGAAATCCGCGCAGCGGCCTCTTAAGCTCGCGGGCTGGGAGCCCTGGTCCTGATCCTCCGTAGCCTGGAAGGAGCTCCTGCAGGGCCACAGGGAAGAGGAGGCTGAGCAGCCCAGAGGGATGAGTGTCGGACGCTGGGGCTCCCCCTCAACCGACCAGAACCCCGCCCCAAGAAGACGAAGCCTTAGGATGAGACAGATGCAAAAATGTTTTCTTCTGCGCCGCAGAACACTTAGCATGAGGCTCATGGTGGGTGTTGAGAGCGAGCTAAGATGTCCCTCCAGGCGCTCAGGACCATCGCTCTGATTTTCATATTTTGAAAATATGAGAATTTTCAGCAGTTACAAAGGACTGAAAAACACCGCAGTCTTTGAGGGGGTCAGTTTGGAGGGTGTGGGGAGGTGAGGTGGGGGGGTGGGAGACAGGTGCCTTGGTGGCTCCTTGGAGTGGACCGGCAGGAGGGAAAACACATACACTCCATTTCCCTTTGCAGGCTGGACTGAAGGGCCTGGGATGGAAAATTGCACAGTCAAAGAGGAGCAGGTGCATTGAAAATTGTTATCCCTAGAGAGAAGTGCGGGGCAGGACACTGCCGTGACTGCTGCTGTTCACCACGAGCTTTGCAGCATGTGTGACTTCCATAACAGTGTATAGTGCATGCAAATCACTCCTGTTTACAAGCAACTGATCACAATTCCTTACAGATTTCTTTGTTCCTTCCCCACTCCCGCTGCTTACTTGACTACACTTAAAGGAAAAAATAAAACATTTGTTTTTACACATGACATTGTTTAAGTTGATCCTCAGCCCACCCTCCTCAAGTAGCTGGGATCACAGGTGTACAACACGGTGTCCAGCTAATTTTTGTATATTTTGTAGCAATGGGGGTTTTGCCATGTTGGCCAGGTTGGTCTTGAACTCCTGGACTCAAGCGATCTGCCTGCCTGGGCCTCCCAAAGTGTTGGGATTAAGTGCTGGCCTGCGTGCCCAGCCATCATTTGTATTTCACATTTAAATATTTTATAGTCATATGTATCATTCCTCAAAGGTTCTGGGTTTTGTAGCATGTGAATGACGGGGTTCAGGACACGCTACTCCAAAATATAACACCCTGGGCTCTTAAATATTTTATACTAAAGGGATTTGAGAAAACAACAGAAGCAGGAAGGCCACTGTCACCTCCCCCTGCCCTTCTTCCCTGAAGCCAATCATAAGGCTCTCATGTGAGAGGTGCCCTCTCTGTACCCAGAGGAAAGGTGCATCGTTGTGTCTGAAGATACAGGGACACAGAGAAGAGTCTGAACATAGAGGCCTGACTATGTTTTCCCCAGTTTATTACCATTAGATCGTACTGTAGGGCTGAGGGCCCGCAGGGTCATGGAGTGTGCCTTATGCTGTGCTGAGACACAGGATCCGAGAAATAAAGAGACAGGACACAGAAGTACAAGGAAAAATGCAGCTGGGCTTGGGGGGCCACGCCACCTATGAGTGGAGCCAGGTGAGGCCCTGAATGTCCAGAAGCGTGAATATTTATTTTGTTTAAATTAGGGGCAAGGCAGTGAGTGAAGTCATCTTTAAGGATAGTGATAGGGTCGTAAGCAATAAAACAAGGGGTCCACCCCCATTAGGTCACCTAGGCTGGGAGGAGGACAGTGCACAGCAGGGAGTCCATTACCATTAGGTCATCGAGGCAAGGGCCATGTGCAGTAAGGGGTTCACCCCCATTAGGTCACCGAGGCATGGAGGTGGGCCATGTGCAGTGAAGAGGGTGCAGTGTGCAATACCTGTATCTATGGGCAAGCTACTAAGAAGATTGATAGGAGGATGCTTTAAGTCACACAGCAGTGACAGAGCTGTCAGGGTCTACACCACCTGGTGGCAGCTTCCAATGAGTTCTATAGGGGAATGCTTTTCGAGCAGCACAGTAACAAGAACTGATAAAGTTCGCAGTCGCCAAGGTGCGATTGCCGTTCTGAGGGCAGCCTTCCACAAGAACTGGAGCAAGGTCCTACAACTCCTTTATCAGGAGGAGTGGCTCTCGCCCCAAGCCTGCCATACAGCGGGTATCTTTACGATACTGAACGCTGCCGCCTGGGCCAAGGATTCTTGTCCTGGTATAACTGTTTTTCCCTTAAATCATGCTGTGCACTGTGTCTGCTCTAGGCATTCCTCTGATTATAAACTAAGATATCATTCTATATATATATATATGGAAATAACTGAATGGTAAGATATTCTTTAGGCACTCATTCTATGAGCTAATATATGATTATATAGAAAGGATTGTATAAAGGGAAATCACTGAGTAGTAACACTATAAACCGAGATATTCTCCAAGCCCTATTTCTATAAACTGAGATATTCTCCAGGGCTTAATTGTGCCAGGATTCTGCTTAGCTCTCCTTCCTCGGTACCTCTATGGGGGGTTCCCCACATCATACTCTTTTCATTCCGTCACACCTCTCTATGACTATCCACTCTTCATCTAACCTACTGTTAAAGAAAAAAAAAAAAAAGGAAGAGGTTTAGCTGTTTCCATGGGCCTTCATTTCCTTTGGAAGGTGCTCCCGTCATGTGAAACTGACATTAAATAACTAGGTATGCTTTTCTCTTGTTAATCTGACTTTTGCTGTAAGGATCTCAGCAGTGAACCTAGGCTGAGTGAGGAAAAGTCGTATTTCCTCCCCTACGTGTACAGATGTCTTCCACTTTAAAACTACAGAAATTTTATCGAGGCTGATTTGAAGCAAGAAATTGAATCACTGATTTCCTTCAGATGAGCTGAAGAGATGAGCTAATAAAGTCCCAGTTCCTCCCAGAGAGAAACAGCTTTTTGTTTTGTTTTGTTTTTTGAGACCAAGTTTCACTTGTTGCCCAGGCTAAAGGGCAATGGTGTGATCTTGGCTCACCGCAACCTCCAACTCCCGGGTTCAAGTGATTCTCCTGCCTCAGCCTCCCAGGTAGCTGGGATTACAGGCATGCACCATCATGCCCAGCTAATTTCATATTTTTAGTAGAGACGGGGTTTCTCCATGTTGGTCAGGCTGGTGTTGAACTCCTGACCTCACGTGATCCTCCCACCTTGGCCTCTCAAAGTGCTGGGATTACAGACATGAGCCACCGTGCACAGCCAGAGAAACACTTCTATAGCTCATTCCCTGAAGCTCCTTGAGGGTCAAACCTGCTGAAGATTGAGGGGCCTTCCTGGGACCTCCCACCCCAGGAGATCACTGCTGGTGAGAGAATTGTCGCAGTCTCCCTGGGAGGGTGCGTGGCCACTGGAAAGTATCCCTGCTGTGACTTCAACACAACTGGTTTTCATCACATCTGCTCTTTCTGTTTGTTTTTTTGGAGATGGAGTCTTGCTCTATCACCCAGGCTATAGTGATAGTGGTGCAATCACAGCTCACTGCAACCTCTGCCTCCTCGGTTCAAGTGATTCTTCTGCCTCAGCCTCCCGAGTAGCTGGGATTACAGATGCACCACAATGGGGGGCTATTTTTTGTATTTTTAGTGGAGACGGAGTTTCGCCGTGATGGCCAGGCTAGTCTCGAACTCCTGACCTCAGTGTCTCCGCCCACCTCGGCCTCCCATAGTGCTGGGATTACAGGCATGAGCCCCGGCACCTGGACACGTCCGCTCTTTGCGCACTGCTGCAGGAAACTACAAGAGCTAACATGCAAATGAGTAACAGATCCACATCATCCGACTGTGCCTGATATGCAAAGTGCCACATGGCAGGCACAGCTGATGAGTGTGTGTGATTATTTAGTCCTTACAGGCCAAGGTCACACCATCATCTTCATCTTCCACATGAGAGGACTGGGATGCAGAGATGTTAAGTAACCGGCTCAGGGTCACTCAGGTCAGATTTCTTTGACAGTCACACTTTTCCTATGTCAGGTTTTTCTCACTGTCATAGTTTTTGCAAGGGCACTTTCGTCAGGAGCCGTATAAACACAGTGGTTCTGAGAATGCCTTCTGGAGCCAGGCTGCCTTCAGTTCAAATTCCTACTTTGAAATCCTCCTTCCCTGGCTAAGTGACTCTGAGCACTGTGACCTTGCTTCTAACCTCCAAGCTGCCCTTGGTATTCCTGGGCATAGGCCAGGCTAAATATGGGAGAAATTTACTGTCAAATCTAAGTCTGAAACAAAGATGATAACAGCTCCTTCCTGAGACAAACTCCTTCCTTTCATGGGCATCAGAGCTCCTTAGCAAAGCTAACAAATTAGACACGAGATTGAAAATTACGGCTCAGGAGCCATGCAGCCAGAAGCCACACCATTCCTAAGCTCCCCAGTTGCTCCCAGAATGATAAATAACATCATTCGTATAAAACCTAAGATTGGCGTTCAAGGTATTTTTCAGACCCTGCCATATGACGAACTAGCTGGTGCCACCCAGACAGGTGAACTGGCTCATCTGGTTCTGTGGCCCCCAGCCAGGGACTGACTCAGTGCAAGAAGACAAGCTCCAACTCCCTGTGATTTCATCCCCAACCCAACCAATCAGTTTTCCCCACTTCCTAGCCCTCTGCTGGCCAAACTATCCTTTAAAAAACCCTAGTCTCTGAATTTGCGGTGGGGCGGGGAGACAGATTTATTAATGAACCTCTGTCCTGTTGCTTAGCTGGCTCTGCATGCATTAGATCCTTTCTCTATTGCAGGAAGCCTGGTGTTCTCAGCTCCATTGACTTTTCTGGGCAACCTGCAAGATAAACCCACCAGTTACATTAATGAAAGAAAAACACAAATGGCACATATGCTTGAAAAGAAATGTAAGTCCATGTATTTCTTTTGAAGAAATGCAAAAGGAGGAGGAATGATATGACAGGCAGTACACTGTCTAAATATTTTCATGATTCTCCTGTCTCCCCATATCCTTCTCCAAAAAACTGCTCCCCAGATACCTTCAACTTAAACACGATTCCTGCCAGAACCGGGTTTGTCCTCCCCTTCACATTTTCCTCTCACCTGCCCCACACCCCTTCCATAGCTAATCTGTTCTTTCACTTCCAGGTCATTGAGTTTTTCCCCATTTAAAAATATAAGATACAGAAAGACGAAAATAACCAGTCATCCATATTTCCACCACCTGGAATTAAGTGTTATTCACACATGTACAATTTTTCTTCCAAACCATTTTAAAGTTACTCTCTTTTTTTTAAAAAATCATACATGCATAGCATAGACCATACCACCAGTACAGAAAAAGTACAGTTATGTAAGATTTCTGATCACCTTAAGTTCAAAATCACTTTTGTTGACATCGGGGCAACGCTGATGGAGTCGTGTTCTTCTGCTGTATCTACAGAGAGAAGAATGTATATTTTAGCTAGACTGTCCCCTGCCCACCCCCGCAGAAGAAAAATCAATAAAGAAGGCCATATGTAAATATGTTTTTGTAAAATTGAGCTTAGACTCACATTAAATTAAGGCGAAGGCATTAAACACACATTAAGTTAAGGCTAAGGCATTAGGATTTGCAGTGGTTTCCTTCTGTTGTTATTGTTGGTTATTTTTTGAAACACTGTTTCTCTCTGATATTGAAGGACTTTCAGTTTCAAGTGGAATGCTACATCACCAGGATAGCCATGTGAAAAGAACCAGTTTTCTTTGTAATCCTAAACTAGTCTGCGAATTAAAGGCCATTATTTGAGGAAGGATGCGCAGGCTCCAGCTGGCAGCCTCAGGGGTGCTCGGTAACAAAGGATAACGACCCGCTTCTTTGGGAGCGAACAGACGCGGGGAGGGAAGGGAGAGGCCAACGTCACTTCCCCGCCGGCTCCGGCAGCGGGTCGGTCGGCTGAGTGGCGGAAGAGCAGACGGGACTGGGAAGGCGCTGTCGGTGACATCACGGAGAGGGCGACTTCTATGTAGATGAGGCGGCTCAGGGGCTGCTACTTGGCCACCTGCTGCTTCGTCAGGAAGGCTTTTCTGTTTTGTGGGAGCGAGTCCAGGACCGCTGGTCGGACCCAAGAGTCCCAATTGTGTGTCAGGGCTAGGAGGGCTGGGGGTGCGGTGCCCGCGGCGAGTGACCGTGCATGTAAAGGGTGAGGAGTATGAGGCTGTGTCGGGGCGGAGGCAGAGGAACTCATACTTACCTGGCAGGGGAGATACCATGATCACGAAGGTGGTTTTCCCAGGGCGAGGCTTATCCATTGCACTCCGGATGTGCTGACCCCTGCGATTTCCCCAAATGTGGGAAACTCGACTGCATAATTTGTGGTAGTGGGGGACTGCGTTCGCGCTTTCCCCTGACTTTCGTAGTACCTAAAAAGAGAAGCAGTAAAGCTGGTGGTCGTATGTTTTCGTGTTTTCCTTTATGTCTTACGGTTCTTGCCACAAACGTTGGGCAAGAGTAAGGGCTGTGTTGCTGTTTTTTTCGCTGAACAGCAACAGTGCCTCAGACAAACGTGGTCTCACTGGTTTTCTCTTTCTGCTTTTTATGGAGGTTCTTATGTGGCCTGTAGTCTCGGGTTCTCACGCTCTGTGAAAACTTTCGTGTTTTATTTCCTTATACCGTCAGTGTGACCTTTTAGAGTTCCGCGGATTTCTGTGCTACTGAGAAATGTGTTTTCACCTCATAGGACCAGGTGGAAACTATGTAGACGGGCGCTCATCTTTGGGATCAAAGCAGGGCCTTTGAGGCTTAGGGGTCCGACCCCTTCAGTTGTAGATACAACCCGCTTACATCGTGTAGGGGAACGGCTCTGCCGGCGCCCAGGTGCCCTTGCGCAGATTGATCGAGGTCCACAGGTTAGAACCGCAATCTCACCTGCCTTAGCAGAAATGCCCTGCCATCCTTCCTGAAATAGAAGGCCGGAAGTTTGATAAGGAGCCGGGTCTAGTTTCCCTACTATCTTCTGTCGTTTACATAGCTCGTCTTTCTTCAGGCTTCACTTAAGTGGCAGTTTCCTTGTTCGATGGATCGCTTCCACATCCTACATCCATTGCCCGGCAACCTTCTAGAAAGCACCCCGACCCATCCCTCCCACCCCCCCACCGCCTCTTCCTATTTCTGCCGCCTGTGTTCTCCCCGTCCCTCTTTCTTCAGGCCCTCGCTTATCACCTTCATGGACAGAAAATACTTAGCTCTCTCTCAACCTGCGGTGTGCACCTGACACGCATCAGCACCCTGGCAGATTCCTTAACACCCCTTCTCAAATGGCATTGGAAATTCATCTCTTTTTAACTCCCGCAAGTATCTCATTGGTTTTGTCCCTGCGCTACATGAACACGAATATTCCACTACACAAGAAAGCCCCAGGCCTGGTGATGGCGCTTCTGGGCATTTTGCCAACCTCTCCCAGGGTGTGTTTTCTGACCCCACTCACTTGTGATTTGTAATGTCCTAGTGAATAGAAACTCCCCGGCTCACACTGAAGTAACGGAGGACGGGGTCAGGATGGGTGCCGGTTGGTTGTGGTCGGTCAGGTAGTGGGGGTGGGTGGGACGGCCTATGGCGTCCCCTGGTGGCTACCCCGGGAATGGCACTCAGATCCGCATGTCCGGAGAAGCCTCTGCCATTCCGACCGGGGTGCGGGTGCAGAAACCCTGCGGCTCCAAAGAAACCTGGCTAGAAAGCACAGGATGCCCACGGAGTGTTCAGGACACTGCGAGTGGAAGCCCTACGGACTGATGCAGTTGGATGATGAGCCATTTACTTCTCCAACCCCAGCAGCAGACACTGCCTTGCTCAAACATAAAATATATGAAGCAAAACCGAAAGCAACTTTCAGTGCTTTACTGATAAGCAAACAGGTTTTGAGAATGTTTAAGAAATGTCCCTTGATCCGGGACGGTCATCACTAACGTATGCTTCGGATTCCTGATGGAGAGGTTTCTGAACAAAAGCAGCCCACCAATCCAGTGGCTAAGAACTGCTTGGATATTGGTTTCCAGGCCCATGCAACATACCGAGGTTCTGACAAAGACGTGGGCTTCTGTCTGCCTTTGGGAAGGCTGATGCGTCAGATAAAAAAAGTTTTTTAAATTTTTCTTGTTGGAAGCATTGATGATCAAAAGCTTAGTCAGGGTATCCCTCTTTGCCAGAAAGGCTCATTCCTGGATAACCCTGTCCCACGCTGGGGACGGGAGGAAAGGAGCCGCCTTTCTAAGGAATGTTTAAGAGTGCCTGGCTGGGGGCGGTGGCTCACGCTTATAATCCCAGCACTTTGGGAGGCTGAGGCGGGTGGATCACGAGGTCAAGAGATCGAGACCATCCTGGTTAACATGGTGAAACCCCGTCTCTACTAAAAATACAAAAATTAGCTGGGCACGGTGGCACGTGCCTGTAGTCCCAGCTACTCGGGAGGCTGAGGCAGGAGAATTGCTTGAACTCAGGAGGCAGAGGTTGTGGTGAGCCGAGATCGCGCCATCGCACTCCAGCCTAGGTAACAAGAGTGAAACTCCGTCTCAAAAAAAAAAGAGAGTGCCTAAAAGTCCAATGGAAAGGGCATTACAGCCAGGTGTGGTGGCTCACACCTGTAATCCCAGCACCTCACAAGGCAGAGGTGGGTGGATCGCCTGAGTCCAGGAGTTCCAGACCAGCCTGGGCAACATGGCAAAACCCGACCTCTACTGAAAAGGTGTTGTGGTATGTGCCTGTAATTCCAGCTACTCAGGAGGCTGAGGCATGAGAATCATTTAAACCTGAGAGGCGGAGGTTGCAGTGAGCTAAGATTGCACCACTGCACTCCAGCCTGGGTGATAAAGTGAGACTCTGTCTCAAGAAGAAAAAAGGGCATCACAGAGTGACCAGAGAGGAGAGAGTGAGAGGCCTCAGTTAAGTCTCCAGCTGCTGTGACTTGTTGAATCACCTCTAGTCTTGAAAAAAGGGCATCACAGAGTGACCAGAGAGAAGGAGAGAGTGAGAGGCCTCAGTTACAAGTCTCCAGCTGCTGTGACTTGTTGAATCACCTCTAGTCTTGAGAATACCATGAAATTAGTTTTCTCAGACGTAAATCGATGAGAAATAATAATAATGACATTGCACTTGATCATTTGATGCCCTTAGACATTTATAGGACCGTGGATGGTAATGTTTTCAAGAGAAAAAAATAAAGGCTGGTGCAGAACAGTTAAGTGCACTGTAATTTGGATACATCCGCTTTTGGGCATTTAAATCATGGGTCAGGAATTGAGGGCAAGAGGGCAGGTTGGAATCCTGACAGCAGGTGGGGGACGTTACCCTTTTAAATTTTCCAACTGCGTCATGGTGTTTACCACCCTTATTTCAGCAACATCCGCTGTGGTCTGAAATAACAAGGTCTGGAAGTGACCAAACAGCAAACCACACCATAGAATCAGTACAAACCTCTGCGACTATTAGCAGAAACACACGCTTATCTGTTATTCATACTGCAAAAAAAAAAAAAAACAGGGGAAAGCGCGAACGCAGTCCCCCACTACTACAAATTATGCAATCGAGTTTCCCACATTTGGGGAAATCGCAGGGGTCAGCACATCCGGAGTGCAATGGATAAGCCTCGCCCTGGGAAAACCACCTTCGTGATCATGGTATCCCCCCTGCCAGGTAAGTATGAGTTCCTCTGCCTCCGCCCCGACACAGCCTCATACGCCTCACCCTTTACACGCACGGTCACTCGCCGTGGGCACCGCACCCCCAGCCCTCCTAGCCCTGACACACAGCTGGGACTCTCGGGTCCGACTAGCTGTCCTGGACTCGCTCCCACAAAACAGAAAAGCCTTCCTGGCGAAGCAGCAGGTGGCCAAGCAGCAGCCCCTGAGCCGCCTCATCTACATAGACGTCGCTCTCTCCGTGATGTCACCGACAGCGCCTTCCCAGTCCCCTCTGCTCCTCCACCACTCAGCCACCAACCCGCTGTCAGAGCTGGTGGGGAAGTGACGTCGGCCTCTCCCTTCCTTCCCTCCCCCGGTCTGTTCGCTCCCAAAGAAGCGTGTCCTTATTCTATGTTGCCGAGCCCCATTCTTCAAATAATGGTTTTTAATTCGCAGACTAGAACGTTTAGGGTTACAAAGGAAACTGGTTCTTTTCACATCCTTATCCTTGTGATGTAGCATTCCCCTTGAAATTGGAAGCCGTTCAGTATCCGAGAGAAACCATATTTATGAAGCTAGACGGCTCCGATGCCTGCACAGCAGCCGTCCAGGTCAGAACCGCAGTCTCACCTGTCTTGGTGGAATGCTGCGGTCCTCCCAGGAATACAAACCAGCGATAACGGTTTTATCGCTCGTAATGTTGTAAAAACAGTTGCCCAGTTTCATGAATCTTGTAGGGTTTTTTTTCCTCCAAATTCAGTATTGTAGAAACATATGCTGCCCGAGAAGAGACGATTGGACACTCTCACGCGTGGCGCCGGACAACGTCATCTCCTGCACAGCCTTCTCCAGACCTCAGTGCTGACCTCATGTTCGTATTTTATATTCTGCAAAGACAAAAACAAAATAATCCACATTTGACACAAACACCTGGGATACATCTTGTGTGACGTGTTTAACAAACGCCTGGATCTTCTTTCCCCGTATTGGATTATAACGCAGGAAACGCTGTGAAGTAAGCAAAGCTGGAATGCCCAAGTCAAAGACCGTTTGAATATTTACAAGTAGATTTGAGACAGGAATAGTACAGAGTGGTCACAGGACAACAAATTCTAGGCAGCAGATTTACGTGACTCGAGGCTATGAGCTAAGATGTTGAAAAACCAGGGTGTAGACAAGCTGGCTGAGACTGACTGGACCCAATGTGGTGCTGGATTTGACGTGGGTTTCACCTAGGACCTCACTATATGCTCATTAACATACGAAATCACACACCCACCAGTGCCAGGACAGTTCTGAGATCACCAATATTTCATATAAAAATGGGTGGCATCACAGCCAAGAAATCTCCACCTTTACCCAGGAATTTTCATGAATATTCCACTCCTTGTTTGAAGAAAACGTCAAGATGAAACCGCAGACCCCATTGTTCTCTCTCCTGGGTTTGCCCAAACTCCCCTTTCTTGAGTGTGTACTTTTTGCTTTGCAATAAATCTCTTCTTTAACTATTTACTGACTCATCTTTGACTTCCTTCTTGAGATGGTGTCAAGAGCCTGGACACCACAGCTGGGGTCGAGATCCCACCAGTGTTCGGGGACCTCCCCCGGCCCACCAGTATCAGATTCTATTCCATTGCTCAAATCACAAAACATCGAGTGGTGAGCTCTTTGGAGACCATAACGCACAGATTCCGTGGCATGGTGGCCAGTTAGGCCACTGGAAGGCGTGGCAAAATGTTGAAAATGATGGATTAGGTGACAGTGTAGCAACGGCCAAATACTAAATACTTGATCCAGGCCCCATTTCCTGGATACTGACAGGGAGACGCACTGTCCAGGCGGTAGCGGAGAAATATTCTCTGGGTATCTGACCAGGCTTTGCAGAAAGAACTGGCACCATCCTGCAGATATGACCACCTGAAGGGGTTCTTCCTGCCCACCGTACAAACAAAATCAGTTCATGGAGACCATGGATTGCAGTAAAGAGTTTAACTGACACAGGCCAGCCATGACATGTGGGAGACAGAGTTACTACTCAAATCAATCTTACTGAAGACTCGGAGGTAAGGGGTCTTTCAAAAATAGTTTGGTGGGGAGGGGGCTAGGGTTTGGGTAGTGCTGACTGTTGGGGATGAAATCTCAGGGGTGTGGAAAATGGCCCTCTTGCACTGAGTCAGCTTCTGGGTGGGGCCTGAGGGACTGGTTGATTTTCGGGCCAAATGGTGACATCCGGTAGTCAGAAATGCAAAAGCCTGAAAAGATATCTCAAGAGGCCAATCTTAGGTTCTACAACAGTGATGTTCTTCCCAGCAGTAATTGGGGAAGCTGCAAATCTTGTGACCTCTGGAATAATGGCTAGGAATGATCTAACGAGGCATACATCTTAGTAGAATTCAGGCCCCTTTCATCCTCCTAACTTGGTGGCCTTTCATTAATTTCACAGGGGTAATTTCATTTTGGGGAAGTTATCATTTAAACCAATCTTTTGGCCATTCCTAACCTTTTTGCCATCAGGGACTGGTTTCATGGAAGACAATTTTTCTACGCAAGGGGGTGGGGGATGGTTTCCGGATGAAACTGTCCACTTCAGGTCATCAGGCATTAGTTAGATGAGACAGGAATAGCACAGGGTGGTCACGGGATTAGTCAGAGTCTCATAAGGAGCATGGAACCTAGATCCCTCACATGCACAGCTCTCAATAGGGTTCGAGCTCCTATAAGAATCTGATGCCGATGCTGATCTGACAAGAGGCAGAGTTCAGGTAGTAACGCTTGAAAGCCTGCAGCTCACCGCCTGCTGTTCGGCTGGGTTCCTAACAGTCCCAGGGACTAGTACCGTCTGTGGCCCTAGGGGTTGGGGACGCCTGATTTCAACTATAAACTCAAATTTTTCCAAAAATAGCTTGGGAGCAATTGCACAGGAATGAGTGAAGGCAGCTAGCCTGCGAGGCTAGAACCAAGATGGAGGCAGCCATGTCAGATTTCTCTTATTGTCATAATTTTGCAAAGTAGTTTCAGAGGGACTACACTGGACGCTTGTTAAAAACCTGAGGCAGATTTTAATGTATGTACTACAGTAGGCAAGAGAGACCAGCAGAGAACCGAGCTCAACTCTCTTTCAATTGGCCATTTAAGTTTAGTAGTAAAAGACTGGTCAATGATAGCAATGCATCGTAACACCTTCAGAAGGAAAGGAGAATGTTTTGTGGACCACTTTGGTTTGCTTTTTTGCGTGTGGCAGTTTTAAGTCATTGGTTTTTAAAATCAGTACTTTTTAATGAAACAACTTGACCAACAATTTGTCACAGAATTTTGAGACCCATTAAAAAAGTTTAATGAGAAAAAAAAAGAAGCAAGAAAAGATGAAGCTTTATAGCCAACCAGCAAGATATTAAAGTCAGTGGATGGAAAATTACTAAGAGGAACTTGATTAGCTATCAAAGGTGGTGGGGAAGACTCTTGCTAAACTCAGCTCAACAGGATTCTTTTCTAAAACTGGACTTGGCAGGCCAGGAACTAACAGAGAAAAGGGCTCAGAGGAAACTGACTGAGGGCTGGTCAAAGATGGTGTCCTCGTCAGCTCTGCACCGAAGCTTCTGCAAATGAACGAAGACCAACACAATGGAAAAAAAATAAAAGCAAAGGCTACATATTCTGAGCTTGCTGTTGCAAGGAGTCAGCCTCTGTTACCTGTGTTTTGGCAGAGACTTGAAGGCAACCAGAAGAGTGGGAAAGATTTTTTTAAAAAAAGGCTTCAGGTCTGCTGGGATCGGGGGCTGCCAGCATGGTGAGGCTGTAGATAGATGAAGAAAATAAAAATATTTTACCCCAGAATATATTTCTTTGGCATATTTCAAAGTAGCTGTCAGAGAGCCGGCAAACAGAAGTAACCCTGTAAAGCTATCTGTGTGTGCGTGTGTGTGTGTGTGTGTGTGTGTGTGTGTGTGTGATGAAGTTTTGCTCTTGTTGTCCGGGCTGGAGTGCAATGGTGCCATCTCGCCTCACTGCAACCTCCGCCTCCCAGGTTCAAGTGATTCTCCTGCCTCAGCCTCCTGAGTAGCTGGGATTACAGGCATGTGCCACCATACCCAGCTAATTTTGTATTTTAGTAGAGACAGACAGGGTATCTCCATGTTGGTTAGGCTAGTCTCAAACTCCCGACCTCAGGTGATCCACCCACCTCGGCCTCCCAAAGTGATGGGATGACAGGCGTGAGCGACTGCTACCAGCGAAAATTCTTTTGTAGGGGAAATTTACACCTGCAGAGAATCTGCATTAATCCAGCCTTCTCGTGTCAGGATTGAAAAATAAAAATAAGCTTTAAGCCCTACAACTGGACTCCCTCTAGGCTGACAGGACCGCAGAGAAACCTTGAAAACCGAGTTTCTGGCTATGACAGAATCGGAGGTTGCACATCGCACTTGCTCCCTTAAAACCCCTCCCTCACTAACTGCCATTATGAGGCAACGTGCAAGCGCACAAGGGCCGAAGTAACTAAGCAATCTCCCTATCAAGCGAAAGGCAAACACTGCCTAAAGATTAGCCGTTCTGGTGAAGAGAAGGAAAAAAACACACAGAAAAAGACCCAGTGTATCCACCAAACTAATACTGATGTCATCTCCCGGAGGTCAGGCCGCTCTCCCCTCTCTGAGAGTGTTACTGTGCTTAATAAACTTTGCTTTGCTGCTTTGTGTGTGTCATGTGCAGTTCTTTGTTTGGGACACCAGGAACCTGGAACTGCATGGCACCATCTGGTAACAATTAGGCTTGTTTTTCCTCAGGGTTAACAAACCAGCCCTTTGGAAAGACCTGCTTCGCCACTGTTACCAACTAACGGCCTGAGGCTTTCCCTCCCTTCTGTGGTTTTGATAAAAAACCAGCATTCCCTTCTGATAAGTGACCACCGACCTAGGAATGAATCCGGCCAGCCTACAGAGGATGTACAGCGATGGTTTTCATGTCCTCTGCTTCAGCGTTTGACGTCAGAAGGCCACAAACGCCACTCTCAGATGATTCCTCATGCCACCGTTTTATGAACATGGGTCCCATGGAGAGGCACGCAGCTTAATTGCACATCTGCACATTTTTCCTGTTATAAATATTCATATTGGAATATTATTTGGTACTGCTCCCGTGAAAGATACGTTCTCAGAGTGTCCTCAGATTAGAAGCATGATATAAACACTGTAATGCAGCAATGGCGCATCCAGTTCCCTACACTATAGAAATGTCTGCGGGGAAGACACGACCACAATGACCACAGCCAGGTGTACAAGAGTGGTGACTGCAGAGTTCTTTGTCATCCTAAAACTGAAACCAACCTCATCTCAAAAACTTTTTTTTGAGATGGAGTCTTGCTCTGTTGCCCAGGCTGGAGTGTAGTGGTGCAATCTCAGCTCACTGCAGCCTCCATCTCCCAGGTTCAAACAATTCTCCTTCCTCAGCCTCCCGAGTAGCTGGGATTACAGGCACCTATAATTGTTAGAGCGATTGCTCTATCAGTGTGAACATGGGTCCCATGGAGAGGCACATCTGCACATTTTTCCTTTTATAGATATTCATATTGTAATATTATCTGGCACTGCTCCCGTGAAAGATACATTTGCAGAATGTACTCAAATTAGAGGCATACAAACTCTATAATGTATCATTGGTGCATCCAGTTCTCTACACTACAGAAATATCAAATCCAGGCACATCCTGGAGATACTACTGGCCTCCTATTGTTAAAAAATGAAAAACTAGGCCGGGCGCAGTGGCTCAAGTCTGTAATCCCAGCACTTTGGGAGGCCGAGGCAGGCGGATCGCGAGGTCAAGAGATCGAGACTATCCTGGTCAACATGGTGAAACCCCGTCTCTACTAAAAATACAAAAATTAGCTGGCCATGGTGGTGTGCGCCTGTAGTCCCAGCTACTCAGGAGGCTGAGGCAGGAGAATTGCCTGAACCCAGGAGGCGGAGGTTGCAGTGAGCCGAGATCGCCCCATTGAGCCTGGGTAACGAGCGAAACTCCGTCTCAAAAAAAAGAAAAAAAGAAAAACTAGAGGCACATAAATTACTCGTTTAAGCGAATAACGGACTGAATTAGGATTTTATCACACCAGAAGTGTGTTCCTAGCTCTCTGTTTCAGGATTCCTGAGTTGCACAGGTGTAAACCTGGCACTTCAGAAGACATCTGGTTAAGAATCTGGTCGGGGAGGTGGGCTGGGCTTTGACTCGGATCAGTCATAAATTAGTGGCTTAGGACTTCAGGAAGATAAAATCTACACCACTTATCTAGTGATTGACAAATCGTGAATGCTTTAAAAGTTCCAAACTAGCGTCCCTGGGTGGGCTCGAACCACCAACCTTTCGGTTAACAGCCGAACGCGCTAACCGATTGCGCCACAGAGACAGGTGCTGTGTCTCTACTGGGCACTACAGGTAGGGCTCACTCACTAAACTTCCTCCGTCTAGTCCATCGTCACAGCCCGCCGGCAGGACGACTGAGCAAGGCCTTGGAAAACCGGAGAGACCGGAGCGGTCACGCTGGACACCCGCGCGCTGGGAGATTCCGGAGCGAGGACAGATGAATGGCCTTCGCCCACCCCGCCCCTCGCCTGTTTCAGAAGCCCCCGGAATCTCCCTGGTCCGACCCCGCCTGAGCCCCCTAGGGGCCCAAGGGAAGCTGAGCGCACGGCGGGCTCCCGGGATGGCTCTTCCCGTTCTTTGCGCCGCCTTCACCCAGTGAGGGAGCCTCTGCCCACCCTGCCCAGTCGCTATCGGGGCCGCTGTGGAGCTTCCGCTACCATCTTCGGATCCTGTGTCCCGCACGGGGGCTCCACCAGGGCAGAGATGGGGTGAGGGTCGCTCGCGGGTCCCCTGGCGGGGAGCAGGGGCTGGCGCTCAGCAGGGCGCACGACTAGGACTTGAAGAATTAATGCATCCTCGCCTTTAGCTTTTAGTCCTCTGAAGAGCCCTGAGAACGGAAATCAGGGGGGCTTTTTCCACGGGGAAGTTATTTTCACAAAGGGTTTATTGACGTTGATTGCTCGGCACCCCGCGGGCGGCAACGGGCAGGGTCTCCAGTGCATCTACCGCGCGGTGGGGCCGGGGCGCAGCTGGACGGCGGTGGGTCCTGGCGGGAGGGCGGGAGCCGGGAAGAGAAAAGCAAAAGCAGAAACAGAAGCCGGGGAGCGGTGGGCCAGACATCCAGACCTCCTGAAAGGCTCCCGCGGAGGCACAGGCGGGACCTTCTGGAAGTGAGAATTGGTTTTTTGGTTTTGAGGGGATTTTGTTTTTGTTTTGTTTTGTTTTCATTGTAGCAGAATAAGGAAATGGAGAAAGAACCTGAAAGCACCCCCAAAGGCGAGGACCTATTGCTCCTCAAGAATAAGATCTTCCAGAAGAACTAGGCGTCTGGGAACCCCGAAATCTTTGGAGGAGTAGCGTCTCATGACCCTCAGCGTTCCTTTTGGCAAAGGACTTGCTTCCATTGTTTGTTTGTTCCACTGTCTGTTTGTTAAATAAATAAAACCCTTTTCTTATATCTTTATAATTACAAACAATGCTGCAGTCATCATTCTGTTCACTTCTCACTGGCCACTGTGTGCTTCTATAGGGAAAGGCCTGGAGAGCAGTTGTTCCAGCAGAGTGATCACATGGTTTTTATTTCATTCCATTTTTTTTCTTTGTTGCTTTATTAGCTATAACGCTTTCCTTATTTCAGCGACTGCTTTAGGGTTTCTGGGACACATCTTTAATTCACCACAGTCAGCTTTCAAGTGACATGACACCTCCCTTTCTGCCCTTTATCTTAGTGTTACCATGTGTTTTTATTTTACCCGTTATGTTTGTAATTCATTATTATTACTTTTATTTATTACGTCAAATATTTTTTAGAAATATTTAAATTCTAATTTAATTTAATCTAATCTGATCTGATCTAATTTAAATAAGAAAACGTGCAGTACATGCTTTCTAAAAGCCATTTCTAATATTCACTTCTTTGTGTAGGTCCACATTTTTATCTGGTATCCTTTTGCTTCCACCTGGAGGACTCTTAAGATTTCTTGCAGAGAGGTTTGGTGAATTATTTTAGCTTCTGTATGTTTTCTTTTTCCTTTTTTTTTTTTTTTGAGTCGGAGTCTCACTCTGTCCCCCAGGCTGAAGTGCAATGGTGCGGTCCTGGCTCACTGCAACCTCCACCTCCTGGGTTCTAGCGATTCTCCTGCCTCAGCCTCCGAGTAGCTGAGATTACAGGTGCCCACCACCATGCCTGACCAATTTTTGTATATTTATAGAGAAGAGGTTTCACCATGTTGACCAGGCTCGTCTTGAACTCCTGACCTCATGATCTGCCCGCCTCAACCTCCCAAAGTGCTGGGATTACAGGTGTGAGCCACCATGCCCAGCTGATAGTTATCATTTAAAGTTATTTCCCTATTAAATATTTTTATTATCTGTGAATTTCAGATTTTCCTAAGTAAGAACCTTAAGGTTACTCTGGGCATGGTGACTCATACCTCATGAAGCCAGTACTTTGAGAGGCTGAGGTGGGTGGATCTTGAATCCCGGAATTCAAGATCACCCCTTCAAAACCCTGCCTTTACAATACAAAACTAAACCAAAAAAAAAAAAAAAACTCTTAAGATTAGATAAATGGTTGGTTGTTTGTTTTGGCCAATAACTCAAGACTTAGCTATTTTCATTAAACAAACAATATTAATTGCCTTATTTATCAAAAATTACACAAACAAAGATAATTCTCTTTTGGGCCACATTCATAGCTTTATAACCCTCATTTCAAATTGACACCTTATACTACATAGCAGAGATAAATATAAAACCACTTGACCAGTAAATTTCAATGAAAAGGTATGTTGTCAATTCTGAAGCCATTTCTAATTCTCTTTTACCAATAATTTTAAAACCAGTTTATTTACTAAAGATTTACTTAGGTGACATGAACTTGTAAAAGCATTTGTCTTCAAGTCTATTTTTTCTGATGGTGTATTTCATTTAAGTGCTTTTTTTCCCTTTAAGTCAATTAAATCGAGTTTTTAAAATGTGTTTTTAGTACTGAAACATATATACGACACGTAATTATATAATGCATTAGACGTGCTGATAGGAGTAGATCTTATACATTCAGAAGAACTCTTCTGTTTCCTCCTGTTTTAGACTTCCAATTTTTTGATCACCTGTTTCGTTGCTCTAGGCAGTTGTCAGCTAGAGAGTCCTAATTTATATATTAAGGAACAACTCTTAGGTGAAACATCAGATAGCAAAATTTAGATATCAAAGTATAGTGAGAAAGAGTCTGGTGTACTAGAGGGAGATTAAAAATGGATGCCAAATCAAACATAACATTACAGAAATCTATCCTAGGATTGCATAAGTAGACCAATTATATTTAGATAGTTCTCAATTTAGTCTCTATCTTTTAATTGGACCTGAGCTCTCAGCAGAGCTCACACTGAATCCTAAATCTTCAAAAGATAGAATTACCCTGGGCTAGGCCACATAATTATTTTATAGTGCATTTTGTTACAAAGACACCCTTTCTTATCTTAAACACCCCAGGAGTATCCTCTGTTGTAATAACTATTTTAGTCAATACTTAGTAAAAAAAAAAAAAAAATCGGTAGCACAGTACAAAAGCAAGCACTTTAAGATCTGAGAGGAACTTTTCTGTTTACACCCTTGGGATTCCATAAGAAAAAACAGAGGTTTCTACCAAAAATAAGTCTGGCAATCCCGCCATTTTCATTAAGAAATCCCAGGCTGTTAGGAACTATTTCAGGTCCCTCATGCAGCAGAGGGTGGCCAGGGAAAGGAGAGACAGACAGAAGTAAACGGAGAAAACAGAATTCGGTCAGCTGAGAAGAAAAAGGACTTTTTCTCAAACAACAAGGTCCAAGAAGACAAAAAAGTATTAATGACTTTTAAATAAATATATATTTTAACATATATTAACATTTATAAATATGTGTGCATATTATAATTTTTAATATACATATACATATATTGAAATATACATATTAAAAATCCTTTTAGCCTCCATTACTGTACTTCAGCTGGGACAAACAGCTGATATTTCAAAAGCAACCCAAATATCAGTTGGAAAGAAATTGATTTAGGAACCAAACCAGGTTGTCATGGTGAAAAGCGGGGCAGAACCTGAGCTACTGAACTGCAGCCTGGGGCACGAGGTGGCAGCCATCGCTCTGTTAGTTTGGTCTGGCTCACAAAAGTGGCTCTGTGATATAAATAAAGACCCTGAAGTAGTCAAAACCTTTATTTTCTTGATGGCTGCTTTTTTTCCCCAGGTCTCCCTCTTTTTTTAATTTTAATTTTATTATTATTTTATCTTTTTTTTAACCACCCAGTTCCTACACTTTAGCTGTGGAATTTTTATTTTTAATTAATTTTTTTTTTCACAAAATTATCCGATTCAGAGGCCTTGTTCCCCGTAATTTGGAACTTTTTTTTTGGATTTGATCAAGTCAGATGGTCAAACCCAATGGAAAAGAAGAAGGAAATAAAACCAGACCAGAAAGTTAAGAAAATCAATGATCGCACAATTCACATGACTGCTGAGCGCTCTAGTGGGAAGGGGAAATTATGATCAGTTGGTTTCTAATCTTGAGTCATTCAGGAGAATTTCCAAGACAAAACACAGATTCGGTTATTTACCTAGGAATGGGGACCAGGCTGCAGACTGCTCTGTACCATCCCAGAAGCAGGAAAAAACTCAAACTCTCCTTCCCTGTTAGAAGTGAGCTGAGGAGGGTGCAGGCAAAAAATAAAAAAAGAAGTGAGCTGAAACGCCAGAAAGGAACTGCCTGCTCTCCACCATCATGGAAGCAGGAAAACTTGCTTCATTGTTGGCAGCAGGTAAAACTCCAGAAAATGAGTTGTACAGCAAAATAAACCTTAGATTTCAACCAAATTTTGGGAAATCAGGATTCTCTGGAGGTGGGGATCTCTGAGGTCTCAGCAAATTGTCCTGTTGGTTTGAGCAATAAAGGTAGCTCAAGCTGGTACCAAGCACCGATTGGAGATTTGTCAAAGGTCAGGGCACCTCCACTCAGAATCCCTTCATGGTTATCAGTTGTAAACCAAAAAGGATGTGAGACAGATGTGAATTGATTCAGAAGGCTTATGTCAGACTCTGACTCATAGGTAATTTAGTCTTCCTAGAGGTATAGCAGCCAGGTGCAAATTGTGGGGACCTGGCAATAGTTTAGGTATGACAGAGATTAAAGAATTTGTCTAAGCAATACCTTGGCAACTTTGGGAGCCAGCTTGTAATCCTGGAGGGATTAATGCTTGGCCTGAGATGTGACAACCACTCCTCCAGGTTGTCTTTTAACATGAGAAGTAAGCTCTAGTGTGTTTCTGTAGTGTGGAACGTTTAGAAATAATATCCTTGTCACATTTGCCAATACCCATGGCTGATCTAGACAAAATACCATCCAGTCACTGTTTAGCCCTGATTTGCATGTGAGGCTTTGGGCTGGTCCTCTGGTAACTTCTCACTATGCAGTGGGGATGCAGTAACTGGAACTTCAGAAGGAAGACTTACTAGATACCTCAAAAGTGGTGAAGATATTAGAAGCCCTGGCGTTAGGGCTCAAGGAAGAGCAAGGTTTGTGGGTAATAATCTGTATAAAACTGATAGAAAGCTATAAGGAGGGCTCTTAGAACTTTGGAGTAGGTGAAGGTTAGAGCCTTGATGAATTAGGGGCCTGTGACTTCTAATACAATCAGTTGCCTGTACGCAGCCACCTTCAGCAGTGCTATCTGGCTCTAGAGAGCCATAGCGTTCCAGGAGAGGAGAGAAAGCTGCACAAAGCCCTCATGGTTGTATCTGCCAATCTAGACAGACATAATAGCATGCAGGGACAAAGCGAAAGAGAAGACTAGGCAGAGACAAAGTGAATCTGTTTACCACATATGGCAAATGCATTTAAAAATATTGTTAGCGCACATCTGCACGTAGCACTAATTATGAAGTTGTTGGACTGAGGACTTTACTTCTTTGACTGTGACTCTCACCATCTTCAAAGTCAGCAACGAAGAATTTCTTCCTCCTCGAATCACTAACATGTTTTGGATCTCTGACTTCCTAGTTCACTGACCTCTGACCTCTAGACCCAGACTTTAAAGGCCCATATGATTAGATTAGCTAGCCTGGATAATCTCCCTATTTTAAAGTTAATTTAATTATATCTGTAAAATCCCTTTGCCGTACAATGTAACATAATCATGGAATTAGCAACCACAGGAAAGCGCAGTGACTTTGAAACCAACCCAATTGTCCCATAGAACTGATGTTTATGGTTTCTTTTGAACAACATAGAAATTGACCCTCTCAGTCTTAAAATTTGAGAAAGTTACATTTGTATTACCTGAGTTCCTGTCTCAGGAAACCAACTATGGGTCTTCCAGAGTGTATCAAAGAACTGAAATTTACCAGAGTACCCACTCTGGACAATGAGATGTGAGACCCCTCATCCCATTCTAATTGCCTAAGCCACCACCTACTTCCTGTTGACCAATTCCTCCTTCTTACCTCTCCCTGCATGTAGTTACATTATTTCTTCCCTGCTCTCTAAACTCCACATTTGAGTTGGTCAGGGAGCTGGATTTGAGACTGATCTCCACCTCCTCAGCTGTAGAACCTGAGGAAAGCCTTCTTTCCTGCCAGAACTACTTGTCTCAGTGACTGGAATTCTGTGCAGTGAGCAGCAAGACTTAAATCAAACCCCTGGTGTTTGCCCAGTAACAACTGTGCTAATACTAGACAAAATAAACGAGAGGTTTTTTTTTTTTTTTTTTTGAGACGGAGTTTCGCTCTTGTTGCCCAGGCTGGAGTGCAATGGCATGATCTCGGCTCACCGCAACCTCCGCCTCCCGGTTCAAGCGATTCTCTTGCCTCAGCCTCCCAAGTAGCAGGGATTACAGACATGCACCACCACGCCCAGCTGATTTTGTATTTTTAGTAGAGACGAGTTTTCTTCATGTTGGTCAGGCTGGTCTTGAACTCCTGACCTCAGGAGATCCGCTGCCTCGGCCTCCCAAAATGCTGGGATTACAGGCGAGAGCCACCACGCGCGGCCTAAACAAGGGACTTTAACACAAGTTACCAAAGACAATGAGGGGTATTTTGTAATGAAAACAGGGTTAATCTATCAGGAAGAAAGTACAATTATAAACACATATGCATCTAACCGAGCCTCAAAACACGGGAAGCAAACGCTGGTAGAATTGAAAGGAGAGGGCTGAGCGGCGGCCGCAGCTGCAGCCGGACACCGGAAACCGCGCGCCGGGAACCTCGAGGGGCGCGCGCGACAACCTCTGCCCGGTGCCTGCCCGGCCGCCTGCGCCCCCGGGAAGCCGCCCGCGCACGATGGGACCGGCAGCTTGAGCAGCGGCTACAGCGGCCTGGAGGAGGACGCGGAGGACTTCTTCACCGCCAGGACCTGCTGCTTCGGGAGAGCGCCCCAGGGCAACGTTGAGAAAGAAGGAAACCAGGCCGGGCGCGGTGGCTCATGCCTGTAATCCCAGCACTTTGGGAGGCCCAGGCGGGAGGATCACGAGGTCAAGAGATCGAAACCATCCTGGTCAACATGGTGAAACCCCGTCTCTACTAAAAATACAAAAATTCGCTGGGCGTGGTGGCGCGCGCCTGTAATCCCAGCTACTCGGGAGGCTGAGGCAGGAGAATTGTTTGAACCCGGGAGGCGGAGGTTGCAGTGAGCCGAGATCGCGCCACTGCACTCCAGCCTGGCACCTGGCTACGGAGCGAGACTCCATCTCAAAAAAAAAAAGAGAAGGAAACCCAGTTACCTCAGCAAAGAGGAAATCAAAAGAGAAAGTTCATAAATACAACTTAGCAGTCACAGACAAGTTAAAGATGACCATGAATTCAAATGGGATTTACTTTTCAGAGAATACCCATCTTGTTGGAGGCAGACTTAAGTTCTTATGCTGTGCCACACAATTTACTGAGACAATCTTATCTTCCTAAGCATTTAAGGAAAGTTGAAGAAAAAAAAAAAAACAGAATTAGCAGCTATAAAATATGTGTGGCACATCTTGTTTAATTTTGCATGTAACTTCTCTTTAGTACATTGATGAGGTTTTAGTGACGTTGTCATCCAGCACTTTACCTTTACTGTTCAGGGAATGCCTTTGTGATTTTTATGCTAATTTTACTACTCAGACTATGGCCTGGGTTTGAGTATATTGTTCTCAGCCACCTGGTTTTTTACTCATTCATCCCAGTAAACTTAGATTTTGTGGGGCATTTGTTTCTCAGATTAAGACACTGTTAGAACCTAAAGCAGTAGCTGATGGGTATCTGTGAATTTTTTTTTTTTTTTTAACTACTTGGAGTAGACTGTCTAACTAGGCATCCTCATCTATAATCATCCAGAACCTCGCTGACTGTCCACTACAAATTGCAATTTGGAAACTTACTGTATTGAAATTCTGTCAGTTCATAGTTCTTGAAGACTGAGGTTTTTCCCCAAACACTGGTTACGGCAGGAGCATTTTTAATGTGTAAGTGAAGAAAAAAGGCCACTAAGACCAAAGATTTTTTAAGAATCATTGTACAAATCGTTATGTTCAACTATCTAAGCTTTGCTGTCATGCTGTTTTCTCTTCAGAGTGTGATGGGACAGGAACGATGTTAAACGAAGGGGTAGTATTGCAGGGGAGCATTTTAAATGGCAGAAGTAAAAAGTTACAATATTCGGTGGCTCACGCCTGTAATCCCAGCACTTTGGGAGGGCGAGGCGGGTGGATCACGAGGTCAAGAGATTGAAACCATCCTGGTCAACATAGTGAAACCCCGTCTCTACTAAAAATACAAAAAATTAGCTGGGCATGGTGGCGCGTGCCTGTAGTGCCAGCTACTCAGGAGACTGAGGCAGGAGAATTGGCTGAGGCAGGAGAATTGCCTGAACCCAGGAGGTGGAGGTTGTGGGGAGCCAAGATCGCGCCATTGCACTCCGGCCTGGGTAACAAGAGTGAAACTCCGTCTCAAAAAAAAAAAAAAAAAAAAAGTTACAATATTTATCATTTTGATGGGTTTATTTTTGTAGGGAAGATTTTTCTCCCCTAACATTGTTTCTAGAATGGCAAAGTTGTTTCCATTATTAAAAATCTAAGTTATTAGTTAAAAAAAAAAAACAAAAAAACTGAAGGGAGAAATAGACAATTCAACAATAGTAGATGAAGACTTTTATACCACAATTTTCAATAATGGATAGAGCAACTAGGCAGAAGATCAATAAGGAAATAAAAGATTTAAACAACACAACATACCAGACATCTGTAGAATACTCCACCCAACAAGAACAGAATACACTTCCCCTCAAGTACACATGAGACGTTCTATAGGGCTGACCATCTGCTAACCCTTATAAATCATAATAAATGTAAAAGGATTGAAATCACATAGTTTTTGAGGCATCTCACTAATACTCTCACACAGCATAGTTGCAGGTTAGCATGGAGAGTGTGCAGTTTGTTGGCCCTCCTTCCTTCAGTTTGTCATGAAAATGGAGGTGACCAGGGTTACACATGTGTAGGCCAGTAGCCCAGGAAAGTCAGGCAGCTGAAGGGAAAAGACAGATATTCCATAAGAGTCTCCCTAGTGTCAGTCTCACAAAACCAGGGAGGAAGTGATACACAGGAAGTGAGGAGGTGCGTCAGGGCATCGCTTCTCTTCTGCCTATTTGTGCCTGTCATTAAAACCTCAGCTTCTATCCTACTAAGCCCCACTGCACAGGAAAGTCGTGGATCACCGCCGACTGCCACAGACCCGTGACCCTGATTTCTACCACCCTGCGTCTGAGAGTACATCCTCAGGCCAATGGCTTTGGGTCAATGCAAATCATTAATGTTCCATAAAAACTGCTTCAAACATATAAAATAATAACAGTTTATACATGAAACTGTGTAGTCATAGCTGTTCTTCTGGTTGAGATAGTAGCAGGGATTCTTTTGGGGGGGGTGGGGAATGAAAATGAGCTTTTATTGAGTTTAAAATAAAATCCAAACTCCTTGCCATGGTCTACACTGAATTGTCTCCATCTTCCATCCCCCAACCCCCATGTTTATGCTAAAGAGCAAACTAATGAAATGTAATTCCCATAGTGAAAAATTCTAATATATGAACTAGACAGATTATTAAATATTGACAAATGAAATCATCACCCAGATAAAGTTACAGAAAATTTCCATCATCCCAAAAAGATCTTGACACCAGGTATGGTAGCTCATGCTCGTAATCCCAGCACTTGGGAGGCTGAGGTGGAAAGATGATTGACTGAGCCAGGGAGTTTGAGACCAGCCTGGGTAACATGGCAAGACCCCATCCCCTATAAAAAAATTTTTTTAATTTAAAAAAATATAAAATTTTTTTTAAAGGTCCATAGAGTCCCTTCCAGGCAATCCCACATTCTCCACTTAGTCACTATTCTGATTATCAGTTCATCACCACCATTCTGTTTATCACCACAGATTATGTTGCTCACTGCTTGAAATTCACATAAATTCACTTTTTGTGTTTTTTTTTTTTTTCATGTCTTTAGTATATATCCACATTATTGTATGTATCTAGTTGATTTGGGTGTTACTGGTGAGTGCTATTCCAATGTGTGAATACACCACAGTTGATGGACAATTTTGGTTATTTCTAGTTTGGACTATTATGAAAAAGGCTGCTGTGCATGAATATTCCTGCACAAATCTATTTGTTAACAAGTTTTCTGTGTTTTCTTAGATTTTGTATTTGTCTCTATTTGGCATCTATTAATCACAGGACAATTACAATAACTGTATGTTCTTATTTTCTGTATTTTTTTCTTTAATCAATTTACTAATGTATGTTTGGTATACTAAAAGCTGTACATATTTAATGAACACAACTTGCTGAGTTTGGAAATAAGTATAGACCCATCAAATCATCACCACAATGTATACTATAAAATCATTTGGCTGGGCGCGGTGGTTCACGCCTGTAATCCCAGCACTTTGGGAGGCCCAGGCTGGAAGATCACTTGAGGTCAGGAGTTCAATAACAACTTGGCCAACATGGTGAAACACCATCTCGACTAAAAATACAAAAATTAGTCAGCATGATGGCGCACACCTGTAATTTCAGCTACTTGGGAGGCTGAGACATAAGGATTGCTTAAACCTGGGAGACGGAGGTTGCAGTGAGCTGAGAACACAGCACTGCACTCCAGCCTGGGCGACAAAGCGAGATTCCATCTCAAAAAAAAAAAAAAATCACTTCCAAAAGTTTTCTCCTGCCTTCTTTGCTTATTATTATTATTATTTTGTTTTACATTCTAATTGATATGAAATAATGATACATATTTATGGGAGTACATATGATATTTTGATACATGCCTATGAGGTGCAATGATCAAATCAGAGTGTTTAGGATATCCATCATCTCAAACATTTTATCATTTCTTTGTGTTGGGAACATTTCAAATCTCTCTTCTTAGCTACTGTGAAATATGCTATATACTGCTGTTAGCTATATTCACACTATGTGCTGAATCCCCTGATGTTCCAGCTGCTATGGTTGTCCAAACTTTGTCCTCTGTTCTTTAATCTAGGAAGACAGTTTGTTTTTGTTTTTTTTTTTTTGAGGCGGAGTTTCGCTCTTGTTACCCAGGCTGGAGTGCAATGGCGCGATCTGGGCTCACCGCAACCTCCGCCTCCTGGGTTCAAGCAATTCTCCTGCCTCAGCCTCCCGAGTAGCTGGGATTACAGGCGCGCACCACCATGTCCAGCTAATTTTTTGTGTTTTTAGTAGAGACTGGGTTTCATCTTGTCGACCAGGATGGTCTCGACCTCTTGACCTTGTGATCCACCCGCCTCGGCCTCTCAAAGTGCTGGGATTATAGGCGTGAGCCACCGCACCTGGCCCGACAGTTTGGTTTTGTATTGTAATTTAGCTAACCCAAGTAAGGTGGACCGAACTTTGTTCAATAAACTAAAAATAAAACCCTAAGTCCCCCAACTGACTAAATGGACCACCTGTTGGCCAACAGGACCCTGGACAAACCTTAAAAACTGAGACCCTGGCCAAGAAGAAACAGGAGGCCAGACAAGCCTCATTATATTCACACCCTTTTGCAGTTTCAACAAAACTGACCAACCTTAACGTTATCATAGCAATCATAAGACTGACGGAACGGACTCTTTATGGCAATAAGACACCAAATTATAAACAGGACCTAGGACCATGCCAGGCAAGGGTGAAATCACACACCCCCTACAAGTAAAGAATCAACTATGTTCTAACTGCCACAGGGTTTTTCTCTAGCAGCTGAACAAGCCCTAGCCTTGAGTAGAAGCAGCGTGGAAGCACTTGCTGCTCACCCCTCACTACATACCGAACCCCCTTTCCACAAGCCGTAAGTACAGCCTAGATTGGACAAGAGACTGATTTCAGTAACTTTATCCTGATGAGAAGACCAGCGACCATGGACTGGTTCTGTCAGATTTACAGTAGCTGTGCATTGTGTGCCTTTGTGTCCTGAAAAGACCTTTGTGTATAGGGTCTCATTGTAATGCATTTAAATGCTAAGTATCCACAACAAGGTGAACAAGGTAGTATATTATGTGAATGTCTGTTCAATAAGCATGCATCAGGACCCCCTTCATAAATATTCATGAATCCTCCTATAACTTGTTGAATATGTATGTTTGGTCAACTCATTCAACTTAAATTCCTGTCTTGCTCCTCCCTCCCTCAAAGTGCCTGCTTCTGGGCGACAAAGCGGAACCGTCAAAAGAGAGAAGTACAGAAAGGAAGAAAGAAAGAAAGAGAGAGGTGGGGCGAGGGAAGCAGAACGACGGGCAGTAGGTGTGGGGTGCCTTGGGATTCTACAGTAGTTGGGACTCTGCCTACCTGCAGTAACCTCGGTTCTTTTTTTTTTCTTTCTTTTTTTCTTTTTTTTGTTTCTGAACATAAACTCAAGATTTTATTGTCTTCATAAAAGAAAAAATGACTCTTAGAACTGGCTCACTTGGCCCTTTCTCTCTTATCTCCTCCCATTCAAAATGCTTGCATCTTTCAGTAGCCAGCATTCTCAGATCTGCAGTTGGGCTCAAGGCACTTGATCAAGCCTTAGCACAATTTCTTTGTAGTTTTGGCTTTTTTCCGGAAAACGGGCTTAGCGCCCACCATAGCCACTCTGCTTCCTGTCACGACGCCGCTTTCCCTGGGCATGCAGAGAATCCTGGCCCTTCTTGTGCTGTGTCACTTGTGGGATTTATGCCTGCCACACTTCTTACAGAAAGTCCGGCGGGTTTTAGGAACATTCACCATGTTGGTGTGAGCGCTACCGGCACGGAAAGCAGCAATCACGATTCTAATCCTAATCCTGGTACAGTCTGGCTATAACTTGGACCCACTGGGGTGAACCCACGTGTCTTTTGGTTTGCTTTTAATTTTTCCACCAGCTGCGGCCTTTATCTGCAGACAGATAGCCAGAAAGCAATAGTTCACAAACAAGAGGCCCAATCAAAGAGAAAACTTCAACGTGCTCTGTGTCTCACTGTTTAGCGGAAACTATGAAGCGACTCGCAACCTGGCTGGTCTGCAGCTTCAGGACAGAAAAAAGAGAGGGAGAGAGAGAGAAGGAAGCCGTAAACGTTTTTGGGTGGGCGTGAGGCCATGTCAGTCTTGAACCCGGTTATGTCAGCGCAGCCCTCTTCTGGCACAAACACCGTTTCCCACATTGAGGAAATCACCGGGATCAGCAAGTCTAGAGTGCGATGAGGAAGTTTCACTCTGGGAGAAGCCCTTTCGTGACCACGGTCTCTCCCCTGCCAGGTAAGTATGAATGAGCGCATAACCTGCAGGGACAGCACAGCCTCCTCTCCCCTGGCGGTGTGTTCACCCCTCGCCATTCTTCCACCAAAGATGGAACCTTCCGCCATTCTCTCCGCCAGAGATTCCATCCACAGTAACCCACGCGACAACCCAGGCCTCCTTTCAGCAGCGGCTCCCGCCCCGCAGCCACCCCACCCTCTAACTGCAGCCGCTCTGCCCGCCGCCTCTGCCGAGTCTGTGCACTTCACCTCCCAGGCTCCCGCTCTCCCCTGATGTTACGGTGGGCGCGGGGTTCTGCACGGAAGTCTGCGCAAGCGCTTGGTAGAGTGCAGACATTGTGGGATTTGACTGTGGTACAATTGTTTTGAGGTCCCAAAGCTGATTTTTCCACCTGCCTTCTGCTGAGGACACCAGCAACAGTTTTCCGTTTATGCCTCCTCCACCTGCTGCCTTCGTTTGGTCAGCGAACATCGTCTTCCTCCACCGCTCAATCTACAAACGGAAGGGCCCTGGAGACTTCATCCGCGCTCACTCTCCTCCCACCCTCCCGGGCATCGCCTCCAGTCACCTCTTTCGAAGGCCTAACAAACACGGCAGCTGCAAACGGAGGTGAGGAGGCTCAGCTGACTCGCCCGTGTACGCACAAACGCCACGACTCGGCTTGGCCTCTCTCTTAGTTCGCAGCTCAGCCCCGTCGGCGCCTCCGGGGCGGCGGCGGCAAAAAGGGTGGGCTTCTTGTGTGCAGATCGCAGGGGCTGGCATCTCTTCGCGGCTGGGTACACCTGAGTGCGACGCTCAGTCGCTCTCTAAAGCTGCTTTAGCAGATAACTGACACGGAGTTAAGCCAGAGCCGTGTCTTGAGAGGCGGTCCACCAGGACGTGCCCTCCTTCGCCAGGGTTTGCACCTCACTGCGGAGACTGTTCTACGTCTGCTCCTTGGAGCAGGCCGGCTGACAGCGGAGTAAGAAGATTCCCTGATTCCCGGGGGAGGAAGGCTGGTGCCAAAAGCTTCCCTGACCGGGAATCGAACCCGGGCCGCGGCGGTGAAAGCGCCGAATCCTAGCCACTAGACCACCAGGGAGATGCACGACAATGCTTTCTCTCCTGTCTTTGGTCTGAAGTGACAGTGACCCTGTGCTCTGGGAGGACTTCGGCCTTGTAGGGGTCGCTGATGGCTCCTGGAGTCGTCTCACAAGGCCGTTCCCTCTTTTCTCCAAAAGAAGAGCCCGCAGGCAACGCAATGAGCGCTCAGCGAGGCCCACCAAGGCCACAAGTTCCGAGTTCCTGAGCGAGGTGCAGCCTCCCGCCTGCACCTGACCACTGACCTACAGACGCGCCTTTGCGAGGCGGTAGCGCGTGGAAAGGCGGCCGCAGGTTGCCGGGGCCTGAGCCACGCACCAGGTTGCCCGGAGGAGGCGGGAGCGGGGAGGCACCCGGGGTGAGACCAGGACACCCTCAGCATCATAAAGGACTCAGACCCCGGCATCCCCGACATCATAAAGGACTCAGACGGATGCGGAAACCGAGACGGGCTGGATGGAAAACTCTTTCCAGGAAGTATCGGGACCCTGAAACTTCCCTCCTGCAACCTTCCCCCCTGCAACGTGCGACAACTGCCGTTTTCCCATCTTAGGTAACTGCGACGCCACCCTTCCATATTCTTCGGCCAAAACCCGAGAGTTTCCTCTGACGCTGGAGTTTTTCCCTCAGATCCAAGATCCAATTGGTCGCCAATTCTCGATTTCCCGTCGGCCAAGTGCGTGGACGTTGATGATCTACACGCGAGTTTCTCCACCTCCGCGGAACAGCTACTTCGGGGTGGGGGTGGGGGAGGGGCCCTCGGGTGGATCCTAGGGTGTTTAGCAGCATCCCTCGCCTCCGCTGACGAGATGGATGCCAGGGGCTTGACATTCTCCCTCCCGCTTCCCCCAGTCGCGGCCTAGGGTCCCCGCGGGGATGGGGGAGGGGTGTGAGGGCGAAGTTGCCCCCTGTTGAGAACCATTGGTGCGCCTAGTCCTGCTGTCTGAGCTTGTGCAGAGGACTCTCCAGATGAAGGCTCGGGGGTCCATCCAGCTCCAGATCCCCTCCCTCCCCCGCACAGTCGGACCTTAGGATTTGAGTCTTTTAACATCTGGACATCATGAGAGTCTACCTTTAGGTCTTTTCTTCCGTTCTGTCCTCCAAATCGGCCTCTTCCGAGCCTATTGACCAGGGCCAGCCGGGCAGACGACTGGGTTCACCCGCCTCTCCTGGAGCTTCGGGTCTCTTCAGTTGAGCCTGCGGAGAAGCCTAGGGGAAAGAGCGGACCACTTCGGTCCTGTCCGAAAGGGATCCCTTTCTGAGGGGAAAGAAAGGCCGCGACTCCTGTCATATTGGTTAGGCAGAAGAGAGATCAAAGGGAAGAGAAAAAAATCCTGTGAGGTTTCAGGATCTCAAGTTACCATTTAGTTGACCTAACCTCCTCTGGAGGTCCTCCCAGTGTTTCCGTGGCTGGCGAAGGTGAGTTGAGTCCCCGTCGCCAGTTTGCCAAGGCGGACAAAGCCAACGACAATGGGCCTGTCCACCATCTTCCTTCCTATGCACAAAATGCCAGCTCTTCTTGTTTCCAGCTGGCAACATCCCACCTGATGACCAGCTTAGCAAATTAGACTCTCCATGGGATTCCATCTCTGTCTCAGTTCGGGCTTCTATAACAATGTACCATAAACTGGGTGGCTAACTCACAACAGAAATTTATTTCTCACAGTTCTGGAGATTGGAAGTCCGAGATCAAGGTGCCAACATGGTAGGATTATGGTGAGGGACTTTTTTTCTGGTTATAGACTGGCACTTTCTCATTGTATCATCAGGGCGGAAAGAGGGTTAGAGAACTCTCTGGGGTCCCTTTTATAAAAGTATTAGTCCCATTCAGACTAATGGGACTAAATCCAGACTGTGCTGAGTGTTGCGGACTTTTTGCATGTTCATCCTTCCTGCAGACACCTGGAGATCCGTTGTCCCCAGAAGGTACAATAGACAATCTTTGGTCACAAGTCAGCAACCAGCATATGTGAGTGACAGCATGTGTCCCACTCTGAAATGAGTGTATTTGTCCGTTTTCACACTGGTGATAAAGACATACCTGAGATTGGGAAGAAAAAGAGGTTTAATTGGACTTAGAGTTCCACATGGCTGGGGAGGCAAAAGGTGCTTCTTACATGGCAGCAGAAAATGAGAAAGAAGCAAAAGGGGAAACACCTGATAACCCCATCAGATGGGGAAACTTATTCACTATCAGGAGAATAGCACTGGAAAGACCAGCCCCCATGATTCAATTACCTCCTCCTGGGTCCCTCCCACAACACCTGGGAATTCTGGGCGACAAATTGAAGTTGAGATTTGGGTGAGGGCACAGCCAAACATATCAGAGAGGGAGGAAGCGACAGCATATCCCGATGTGTGTGAGGGTTTTCATGAGTTGTTACCTATTTCAAAATTTATTGAACCGTGTGAAAAAGAGCAAAACAAGGATTTGCACTATCTGACTTTAAGGCTTACTATAAGCTATTATAGGCAAGGCATCAGGAGTGACAAATAGATAAACAGACAGAGTTAAGGGGCCTGAAACTGATCCACAGCTATACGGGTCAATAGATGGGTTTTCAATAAAAGCAGTTCATTCGAAGAAAAGAAATCATTTCAATTGATGGACTTTCCTGTGGAGGTGGAGGAGACCAACAGTGTTATTCTCCCTCACGCTGCACACGGAAGTCATTTTATACCAAAACTGGAAAGTTAGCAGTATAAAGCATTTCAAGGATACTTCGAGACTTGTTGGAATGCAAAGATTAGCCTACCAACAAGTAGGACACAGAAAATATATATATGAAAGAAAGACAGGATAAATTAGACGTCATCACCATTAGCCATATCTTTTCATCAAAAGATACCACTAAGAAAGTGGAAAGGCCGGCAAGCCACAGACAGAGAGAAAACAGTCACAAAATGTATCTGACCTCTACGCCTTGTAATTATAATTATCTGACCTCCACACCTTGTAATTATAATTACAGCGGTCCAGTGCCCTGCACTCAGTTTCTGCTGGAGTATTTTCTGGGTGTCTCTAATGGTAAGAGAGGGCCCCATGGGATATTCCTACAGTTCCCAGATGAACAATGGGGAAGACTCCATGTTGACCAACCCTGGGGGCCTGAAAACCAAGGTCCTCAAGGAAGGTAGAGGATATCTGGACCCTGACCCAGGCCCCTGGATGGGCTGTGCCAAGAGACCCCGCAAGGGAAAGGATTCCTTCCTGCCTCAGTTTCTCTGTTCTTCTGGGATTAGACGACCTGGACCCAACTCCCTCCCCCAGCACTGGGGATGGGGCTTTTCCAAGGGCCGGGGATCTTGCTGTCCTAAGGACAGCAGAACAAGTGGGTGGAGGAGAAGTTCGGGTGGTGGAGGAGGGGAAATCAGGTGAGATGCCTGAAGCAGTTGGCTATGCCAGGCACAGGGAGGACCCACTGGACCCAAGAGCCTGCATGTGAAGCCCGGCCTTGGGCCACCGTGCTCCTCAAAGGGGTGCCTCTTCCACGGGGTCTGCAAAGGGGCTGTGGAAAGAGAGGCCTTCGGCCCACGCCTCTGAATGCTGTTCCACCACAGCGTGCCCTGCAGCCTCTGTCTTGCTGGTGTGGGGCAGTCAGAACCGCAGAGCTGCAGAACCTCTGTACTGGGCGGCATCCCAGCCTGAGCGCCAGAGCTCAGTGGGCGGGCCCCGGAGCAAGTAGAGAGGATGGCACCTTTTGGACAGAATGTGTGGAACAAGAGCAACGGCTCAACCCTTCGGGTTCCTCATGAAATGAGAAGTCAGGAAGATCAGGGTGCAGACCTGATTTCCCACGCAGGGCTGAAGGCAGACAACTGGAGAGAGAGCAGCACCTGGGCCAGTGAGGTCGGACACAGAAGACCGCAGTGTACTCCTGCCCTCAACCTTACCCGCTCCCACCCGCATCGTCCACACCCCCTGGCCACCTTCCTCAGAAGTGTAATAGGAATTACACCGGATTCCACCCGGCCTGCTAGCTGTGGGAGGCACAGTGGCCTGATGGAACCTGAGGCAGGTGTGGGAAGATGCAGATTGTCTAACTGGAGGTTGGGAGTCCAGGGTGCAGAAGGAGAAGCTTGGAGGGTAGGATTTGGTGGCATGTGTGTGGCAGTAAGCAAAAGAAAGAGATAGCTAAGCCACTGGAAATACCTTAAGAATTCAGTTAGAAAATTCCCGGAGAAGTATGCGTGCAGGCGTTCACGAGATCCAGAAAACAGCTGCCGCGTAACTGCAAGCTGCAAGAAAGCCCTGAACTGCTGATCTTTAAACAGCCTGTTGGGTTTACAAAGACAGTTTCTGAATAGTCTTAAGAGCAGAGGTGCACTAAAGCCACTGTGCCCTGCAGCCCAGGATCCAAGTAAATTCTTTAAGGACCATAAATGGAAGATTTTTGAAACTGTCCTTGGTAACCCCCAAGAATGTTTTGGTTGTTTTGGTTATGAGTAGAATTTTAGATGTCATCGATTTAAAAATTAAAACTAGAACTCTGGAACCCATAGAGAGATAAAATTAAAAGAATACATCCACTATCCTGAGTAGAAAGATTTATTATAGGATATAAGCTTTAAAAATGAAGAAAATATAAGGCAAAATTTCATCAAAATTAAATGCTTTGAGAACTAAAAATAAACTCCGAAGCCACTCAACCAACTAGACAGAGCCCTTCTTCACCCAGAAGACCCCAGAGAAGTCTTAAGTACTGACTTCCTGGCCAGTATTTGGGAGGTCACACACCTGTCCTTAGACTCTCTCCCTTTTGTGGTTTAGACACAACTGAGCAGTACTAATGTTAAAGCAGAGACCATAAGACTGTCAGAGCAGACTCTTTACAGCAGGAAGACACCACATTATACACAAGATGTAAGGCCATGCCAGGCAAGGTTAAGCCACGCACCCCTCAACTTAAAGAATAAACTATGTTCTAATTGCCACAGGTATTTTTCCTCTTCCTTTTTTCTCTAGCAGCTAAACCAGCACTGGCCTTGAGATAAGCAATGCTGAAGAACTCTCAGCTCACCCATTACCACACACTGACTGAGCGCCCCCGTGCACGTGCGCACACACACATGCACATGCTGTAACTACAGCTTTGATTGGACAAGAGACTGATTTCAGTCACTTTCTCTTGGTAAGAGACCTCTGGCTGTGGACAGGTTCTGGCCAGTTTACAGAGGCTGTGCACCTGATTGCCTTTGTGTCCCTCCTTCGCCTTTTGAAGCATGAGGCCTAATTATAATGTATTTAAATGTTGTCTCCACCCCAGTCGACATGGGTTGCATGTAGCAGGCATGTTTCTTCAGCATTCATGCAGCAGGATCCCTGCATGAATATTCAGAGCTCTCCTATTCCCTGTTGAATATGTATATGTGGCCAGCCAGATCAACATAAATACCTGTTCCACTCTCCCCTCCCTGGAAACCTACCTTTCCGGTTTCAGCAGGAGGGTATGCCTCCCAGTCTGTCAGAATGGCCACCTTGCACGCTTGAACCCTTTATAAAAAATAAAATCTCCTTTCGAAGTTTATAAATTATGTAACTTTTCAGTTGACAATTTTCAGTTGTCAGTCAAGCCACAGACTGGGAAAAGTCATTTGCAATATATTTATTTGAAAAATGACTCAATTCCTGAATATCTAAGAGAACTTCTGTAGATCTGTAATAGAGAGCTAAGTCAAATAGAATCAGGCAAAATATTCGAATAGGCTTTTGTAAAGGAGAATTTCTTACATGTTGGAAGCCATAAGAAAATATGCTTGATAGTATCACTCATCAGGCAGGTACACATTAATTCTGCATTGAGATAGCACTAAACACTCACCAGTGTGTGGCTACTTTTTTTCCCCTGAGACAGGGTCTCACTCTATCACCCAAGCTGGAGTGCAATGGCGCAATCTCCACTCACTGCAACCTCCCCCTCCTGAGTAGCTGGGACTACAGGTGCATGCCACCATGCCTGGCTAATTTTTGTATTTTTAGTAGAGACGGGATTTCACCATGTTGGCCAGACTGGTCTGAGAGCATAGCTACATTTCACAAAGTTAGTACACCAATTGCTGACAAGAATTTGGTGCCACTTCAACTGTCATTGCTGTCGAAAAACCATTCTAGAAGACTGACAACGTATACTAACGTTAAACTTATAATCAGGTCATGACCCAGCAATTGAAGTACTTCCATGAATCTCAAGTGCACAAAAGACTGTTATGCAGATCACGAGGTCAAGAGATCGAGACCGTCCTGGCCAACATAGCGAAACCCTGTTTCTACTAAAATACAAACATTAGCTGGTCGTGGTGGCACATGCCTGTAGTCTCAGGTACTCAGGAGGCTGAGGCAGGAGAACTGCTTGAAGCCAGGAGGCAGAGGTTGCAGTGAGCTGAGATCATGCCACTGCACTCCAACCTGGCATGTGTATACCTATGTAGCAATCCTACAAGATCTGCACATGTACCCCAGAACGTAAAGTAAAATAAAAAAAAAAGAAGATACACCCTGGAACGTGGTTTGTTCCCAGTAATTTGAGACATTTAAAGAATGGTTAAATGATCACTTGACAGTTATGCTATAAACAGGAATAAGACAGCCTGAGTTAAACATCGTTTTTGAGAAGATAAATTTTAATGTCATTTTCAATCTTTAAAATCTTTGGTTTTATTTTGAAAAACAAAATCCTCAATCTTAAACAGATTACTGCAAAAATTTAAAAAAGGAGTATAGTCCATTTGCTTTTTCAAATAATAAACTTAGAAAAGTATTCTTATGAATATCAACAGTCAATGTAGTATGGTATATTAAGCATTGACTTTCACATAATGACTAAGTTTAGAGAGATTACATTTCATGGGGAAATGTGTTACGAATGTTAATGGTGCATGTTTATTTAAATCTAATTTTCTATTCTGCTGTACTCAGCATAAAGTTATTTCTCATTATGGTAAGTTATAATTAATTTGCCAGAATATAATTCATTATCAAGATAAAGTTATTTATCATCATGGCAAGGACAAAAAAAAAATTTCCCTAGATGTGGCTGGTCTTAGATTTTAAGCAATTGTTAAAAGGGGAGAAAATCTTCCAAAAATCTTTGGAAGAAAATTCATCACCTGTTGTCATTTGTTGTGTCTCTAACGCAGTAACATCCTCACAGCACAACCAGGTAAACAGTTCCCAGATTCTGTTCTTTGCTTTCCGGTGTTACAAATATATTTTTTGAACCGGGCATGGTGGTTTAGCTGTAATCTCAGCTACTCCAGAGGCTGAGGCGGGAGGATCACGGGAGCCCAGGAGTTCTAGACTGCAGTGAGCTAGAAGTGCGTCATTGCAACGCAGCCTGGGCAACAGAGTGAGGCCCTGTCTCTTAAAAAAATAAAATAAAATAAAAAATAAATATAAATGTAATTTTCGGGCCAACACCTTTTTTATTTTTTTGAGACAGAGTCTTGCTCTGCCGCCCAGGCTGGGTGCAGTGGACCCATCTTGGCTCACTACAACCTCCGCCTCCCGGGTTCAAGCTGTTCTCCTGCTTCAGCCTCCCAAGTAGCTGGAATAACAAGTGCACACCACTACGCTCGGCTAATTTTTATATTTTTAGTAGAGGCGTGGTTTCACCGTGTTAGCCAGGCTGGTCTTGAACTCTTGACCTCAAGCCATCCAGCCACCTCAGCCTCCCAAAGTGCTGGGATTACAGGTGTGAGCCACCATGCTGGGCCAAATTTCAGGCCAACACCTGTTGACCCACAAAACACTTGGAGGCCCTGGTAGCTGACGATGTTAGCAAATTCGGTTCTCGGTGTCTGGGGTACAGCCCCGAGGGTCCCCTGCACAAGTACCAGTCTCCACAGCCCCCTCATCTCCACATAGATTCTTCCCCACACGCTTCTCTTTTCTCGGGCCACTGAGCCTCTTAGACCTCTGAGGTGACTGCCCCGCCCACAGCTTCTCTCCTTCCGGGAACTTCATTTCTTGATCCTCACATTTGTGGCTCAGCGGGAAGCCCAAAGTCCAGCATGCGAATCAGGAACCTGATGGTTTCTTGGGTTTGCAGGGATCCGCCCAGAAAATAGATGAAAGTAACAGGTACCAATATCAAAACTGCAGTGACTCGCCAGAAATACTTCGTATTTGACACTTTGCTAAGTGGTTTGTGGAGTCCAACAACTGCAAGGGTCCCGGGTTAGTCTCCTGAATGTCTTTTGGCATGATCTTGGCCAGTTTACCTTGTGGTGATGAAGCCTTTAAATGCACTATTAGGGTATGCAGCAGTATAATTTTGCAGGGCAGGAGGGTTAAAGGAGCTACAAGGGAAGTAAAGCTCAAAGTCTAACTGCATTGGCCAGGAATTGAACCCAGGTCTCCTGTGTGGGAGGCAAGAAGTCTACCACTGAACCACCAATGCTTCTCTGTTCTTAGTGTCTAGTGGAATAACTGAAAAGAGTATCCAGAAAGACATAGAACCTGTTAGAAGAGGCTTTTTCAAGTGTCAACTCAAAGCTAACAAAGACATCCAAGCAAGTGTTTTTACAGAAAAATTTTACTAGATAAAGTTATAAATATTAAAATAGCTTATTTATCTTATCGAACTCTTAACTCTGAAAATGATCTTTCTACCTGCATTACAAACCCCTGATAATAAAACATAAAAAGTTCATTCATGTTTCTTTCTTCTAATCCTAAATCTTCAATTGTCAACCTCAAACTGCTGCCTTAGTGGCTCTGAGAAGGTAACCTAACTGGTAGTTTAGGTAAATAAAGTTCTAACTGGGGAAATAAGAAGCAGAAGCAGAATTAGAATTAGAAGAAAGAGAAAATAAAAGGTCAGAATCCAGGTAGAGATAATGAAGAAACAAAGGTTGGTCCACTGAGATAGTCCTTTGTAGCTGTTTTTTAGCAAAAGCGTAATTAATGATCAGTCTTGTAACCATTATAATACTACTATTTGTCTGCTTGAAGATGTCTAATGCATTGGAAGGAAATGTGATATAAAAAGGTTAATAATGCTTGCAGTCAATGTTTCCTTGTTTGGGAGTATCCAATTTCCTAAGTTAATCTGCTTTGATGTATTAGCTATGAAAGGAGTAGATGGTTTAAGCAAATATTGAAGGTCAAAATATTAACAAATTAGTCTTTGATGAAGTTCAAATAGTAGAATTGTTTCCTTCCTCAATCTTCCCTTGAGGGATTAAACTGAAGAGAAATCTAGAGTTTGCCCCACCTGTTGGGTCTGGGAGTCATTAAGACTTTTTCAAAGACAGGAGCTGTGACGTGAAATCATGCTTCTTCTCTAGCCAAGAAGCCAAGCCAGGTTCAGGCTGAGTCATAAACTTGAGCCCAACAAGGAAATCACCCTTCACATTGACCTCGCAGAGCTGCGGCTCTATCTGTTCTCTGCCTAACACCCGAGACACATACCAGCTCTGGCCAACAAACCTTCATATATTGTCTGTGTCAACCAGAGCCACATTTATTCCCAAATCTCTTTCTAAAATACAAATCTGTACTTTCTATTCTCAACTCTGAAATTTACAAAGGCCTCATATGCATCTCAGAGTCACAGATACTAAAACTCAACACACCAGGGCGTTCCCTGTCAGCATCATGTACCACCATCTACCTCAACACTCAGTGATCAGCCCCAAGCCAGCATCTCCCAGAGAGTAGCGGGTGGTCCTGGGTGTTTCAGCAGACACTGAAAGCAGCTTCTACCCCTGCCTAGACACTTAGCCTCACCATCATCCATCCTATTTCCCAAAGCAAATCTTCCTTTGGATAAACTCTCCTGTTTTCATGATATAACAATTTCAGTTCAATTCAAAAAATCGTGTTTAAGTGTATTGGATACTCCACAAGCATACTGCCGCTTTAATATCACACTTTTCCGTCTATCGGTTCTTGTGACCATTAACATAAGCAGATAAATTACAGCCAGTGTAGTCTGCACCATTTACTTGCCACACTGTATGCTGAGTGACCCTTCCACAGCTTAAATCTGCACCTAACTTCAGCCTAAAGCCATGTCATGTCCCTGTATTTCTTCGGTACAATGACTAATACCTTATTCTCTGTACCCTGTTTCCCTCTATGCTCATCATTCTAACAGCTCTTGCCAATACTCAAATCCAGGAGCAGCAAACTACTTGACATGTCACAAACTTCTCACGGGTTCACGCCAGTGGATTCCCCAGTGAACCAGCGGTCTCAACTCAGGCTTCCATAACAAAATACCACAGACTGGGTAGACTGGGTGGCTTAAACACAAGGAATTTCTTTCTCACAGTTTGAGAGGCTGAGAAGTCCAAGATCAAAGTGCCAGCTGATTCAGTTCCCTGGTGAGGGGTCACTCCCTGGCTTGCAGACTGCTACCTTCTCCCTCTCCCTGGCATGATGGAGAGAGAGAGAGAGAAAACACTTGGTCTTTCTCTGTTTCTTGTAATGACAGTGATTTCACCATGGAGATCGCATGGTCATGACCTGATCTAAATCTGATTACCCTCCAAAGGCCCTACCTCCAAAACTACCTTCACATTGGGGGCTAAGGCTTCAATAAGTAATTTGAAGAAGACACAAACATCCATTCCACCACACCAGCCCCTGCGTTTGCAATACAGTCTCTGGGTCAGGCTTAGCAGTACAGAGTCCAAGGCTTCAACTGACAGGATTTTTATGCTCTCATGCTCTGGCTCCTTGGCTCCAGAAGCTTCTGGAACCAGTAGGGTGGCACATTCTTTAGCAACCATACTATAAAACACATGGTGGGTAAAGGAATGCCTTATTAAGTATTTTGGTTATGCCCTATTAGTGTGCTTGGCTCAACCTATTAATAGTAAGTAGTGATTCGCATCCACCTCAGTACCATCCCCTGCAGTCATCCTGTCAGTTTCCATTCCATTCTTTTATCTTTGGCTTGCTCGTTCAATATTCTCAAGTGATTTACTCCTGGTGCTCCACTTTTTTCCTCAGAGATATCTTGTGGTTTCTTTGATTCTCTCCACCTCTACAGGTTAATACGTCTAATTTTTAAAAAATCCGTAGAGGGATGTTGGGAAGCTGTAGGCAGAGCCCCTTGGGCTTTTCGCCTGGGTAAATTGCAGATTCCTGGGGATTCTGGGCCTCCGCCTCCAGCTGCACTAGTGCCGGCCACTTAGCTGTTCTCAGCAGCGTCACCTGGGGCCATAGTGCTTAAGCACGCTGTTGAGAGGACAGGAAGCAAAGCGACAGTCGGTGGCCTGGAATCCATCTAGGCAAAATTAAGGGCGTGCGGGGACAAAGCGGCAGAGAAGGGTGGGCAATCCAGGATCTGGACACCACACATTAGGAATTGCATTTATTAAATCATTGATTATCTAAACCTCAGGAGAGTAGTTTGGACACTTACCGGTTTTCTGAGGATTATTTGGGGAAGGGGTATACATGCAAATGTGTATGTATGTACATAATTTGTGTGATTTCCGAATATTGACTCTACAGAGCTCCAGATGCAGATTTAGAACCTTTTCAAAAAATATTTTCTTTTTGTTGTCTCGCAAATCAGTCAGACCTGCAACTGTACCAGAGTAAAGCGGAGCCAAGCAGGACGCTTAGGAAATGCGCTAAGGTGTCATCCACTTCCAGCGTCAGCCTGTGAAAATTCAGGGGATCGAAGAGCATGAAGAGAACCTTAAGGAATTTCTGGAACCAAAGCTACTATTAAGCAGGCCTGCCGTGATGTCCCCTTACTGGCAGACCAGTGGCAATTGTAGCCTGGTCGACAATCTGTCTAGATTGATGAAGTCTAAAACGTACACCAAGTTCAACGAGTTTTCTGTTTGTTTCCCAACCTCGATTAATTTCACTAAATTTAGGGGCAAAATCCTCATGTTTCCGCCCGGTTTCGAACCGAGGACCTTTCGCGTGTGAGGCGAACGTGATAACCACTACACCACGGAAACCACATGTGTGCCCAAAAGACAAAATATAATCATGAAAATCTTAGATCAGCCATTTCTATTACAGTGTCTAACGTAAGAAATCCAATCGCATTTTGAAATTTGCCCAACTTTGGACTGAAAAAAGCCCAACAAGCACCAGCCATCAAGGAGACTATGGCTCCCAATAGGGCCAGGCTTAACGTTCCGCGCCTATCCCCAAAACGAAGACCATGGGGAGCCATACCCGGGCTTTAAACCCGGGAGGCCGTGGGGTTTCCAGTTCCAGAACTAAGGGCCCGGGTGCGGGATCCTCCCGGCGGACACTCTCCACCTCCCAGAAGCTGCAGCAGCCGCTGGGTTTGGAGCGATCAGAGCCCCGGGCGCCCCGCGCCGCGGAGGAGTGTGGACGCCGCCTGTCCAGGGATGAGGACCGCACGTCGGGGACTTTTCCCCGGCGCCGGCAGTCAGCGTTCTGCGCGGTTCGCGTCCTCCCAGGAACCGTAGGATCATCCCTGCCCGCCCTTCCCCAGGCCGAGGGGTCCGGGCTGCGCGCTCTTTCCTCGCGGGCCCTTGGGCCTCAGCGCCTCGACGTCTTCCTCCCAAAGGGCGTCCCTCACTGCCGCCGTCTCTTAGTCTACCCGACTCAATTTACGTAACAGTTCATCACACTTCCAAATTTTAGCAGGTGCCGTAGCAAAGTATGACAGCCTTCAATCAGGAAATTCCGTGGGATCCCACCCCTCTACCGCTCCGAAGTGTCTCAGGGCACTTGGCTGTTTGAAAATATGAGCACATCGACTCAGGCCAAGCCACGCCTTCGCGAGGCCGAGTATGAAACCCTGGAAGACGGGGCAGCCCACTCAGATTCACGCTCGCACCTCTCTCCTTCGTCGGTCTTCTGATTCTTCTTGAAGGGCAGTTTCTACAATGCTGAAACGTCTTCTATTTGCTCAATAGGGTTATGGAGTGTTTTAACCTAAGAGGACAAAGAAGGAAAGGCGGTTTTTCACTGAAAGCGTCTGGATGGATTTTCACATTCACTCGCAGAAAACGGCCAACAGGCAGAAAGAGTCTCTTTTTGCTCGAAGACGTTAAAATCTCTCTCTATCGCTCTCTCTCTCTCCCTCGCCTTTCTCTGCACCCCCCCCCCCCCAAAAAAAAACTTAGCTACTCCGGAGGCTGAGGCAGGAGAAGTCTAAAACGTACACACAGGTTCAACTAGTTTTCTGTTTGTTTCCCAACCTCGATTAATTTCACTAAATTTAGGAATTTAAATTAATTTTTTTTCACTAAATTTAGTGAACCCAGGAGGCAGAAGTCGCAGTGAGCCGAGATCGCGCCACTGCACTCCAGCCTGGACGACAGAGCGAGAGTGTCTGGAAAAAAGTTTGGAGAAGAAGGTGCCATTTTCCCTAGTTGCTTTTCTTCCTGCAGTGGTGGAAATGCAGTGGTGACCGCATTTCCTTCACACCTGCAGTCCAAGAGCTTCCACCCGGGGGAATATGCAGACCGCTCGGTCAATGACGCCAGGCCGCAATGCCGGCCTCCTTCTGCTTTTGGATCAAAATGCAGTCGGGGACAAGACTGGACCTCGCCAGATACTGGTGGGATGTTACCCTCGCCAGAGACTGGAGGGCCGCCCTCCCAAAGAGGCCTGCTTCATGACAGCCTTCAATCAGGAAATTCGTGGCATTCCACCCCTCTACCGCCCCATTTCCATATTCTATCTCCTCCCCTGCCCACTCTGAGAGGATTCGCCGCCTTTCTGGACCCTTTGGAGTCCCACGTGGACAAGACAAAAATGGCATTGCCTTTTCCTGCAGAAGCGGGAAGAGCAGTCACAGCGGAGGAAACGAGGACGCACCTCGCTCAGCCCCACATACTTGCGCCCTGCCGGGTTCCAGCAAACCCAACCAAGCACTCTCTGAAGCGTCTCTGGAAAAGGAAGGACTGTGAGGTTTCTGATGCGGCAAGAGTAGACAAAGAGAGGCCGGGCGCGGTGGCTCACGCCTGTAATCCCAGCACTTTGGGAGGCCGAGGCGGGTGGATCACGAGGTCAAGAGATCGAGACCATCCTGGTCAACATGGTGAAACCCTGTCTCTACTAAAAATACAAAAAATTAGCTGGGCACGGTGGTGCGTGCCTGTAATCCCAGCTACTCAGGAGGCTGAGGCAGGAGAATTGCCTGAACCCAGGAGGCGGAGGTTGCGGTGAGCCGAGATCGCGCCATTGTACTCCAGCCTGGGTAACAAGAGCGAAACTCTGTCTCAAAAAAAAAAAAAAAAAAAAAAAAAAAAAAAAAAAGTAGACAAAGAGAGAGGACCCAGTCCTTCCCCTGGCTCTAGAGAACAAACCCGGAAGAGGGGCAGATCCAAAGGAAAAACGCAAAGGCGGCCCTACCCCACGACCTGAGCCAGCCAAGGGTCGCGCGTTAATTGCGTTTATCAGAACAGTTGTTTGCTCACATTGAGAAATCAAGGAAAAGGGATTGTGTAAGCAATCTGAGCGTTTCATTCATGAATGGATATTGGATGTGGCCAATGCTTTTTCTGCCTCAAGTGGTGTATAATCATATTCCTTTTCTTTTTAGCTTGTTGATATGGTGGACGGCACTGATTAATTTTGGAATGTTGAACCAATCTTGCACAGTTGGAATAAATCCTGCTTTGTGATGGTTTATGTTTTTTTTTTTTTTTTTTTTGAGACGGAGTTTTGCTCTTGTTACCCAGGCTGGAGTGCAATGGCGCGATCTCGGCTCACCGCAACCTCCGCCTCCTGGGTTCAGGCAATTCTCCTGCCTCAGCCTCCTGAGTAGCTGGGATTACAGGCACGCGCCACCGTGCCCAGCTAATTTTTTGTATTTTTAATAGAGATGGGGTTTCACCAGGTTGACCAGGATGGTCTCGATCTCTTGACCTTGTGATCCACCCACCTCGGCCTCCCAAAGTGCTGGGATTACAGGTGTATGATTTTTTATACATTGCTGGATTTGATTTGCTAATATTTTGATGATGATTTTTGCATCTAAATTTAAGAGGGATATTGGTTTATAGTTGTCTTTTGTACTGTCTTTGCCTGGTTTTGACGTCAAGGTGATATCAGCCTCACAAAATGACTTGGCAAGTGTTCCCTCCTCTTATATTTTTCCAGAAAAGATTGTGTGAATTGGTGTTCATCCTCTTTTAAATGTTAGTAGAATTCTTCAGTAAAACCATCTTGGCCTGACCATTTCTTTGTGGGGAGTTATTTAATTACAAATTCAATTTTCCAGTGTTTATAGGACTACTCAGATTGTCTGTTTCATCTTGGTTGAGTTTGATATTTTGCAGTTTCTGAGAAATTTGTCCATTTCTTCCAAGTTGTTGACTTAAGAATGTAAAGTTGTTCTTATTATGCATTTATTATTGACGCAATGACTGAAGGCCATTCCCTATTTTGAATGTTATTCACCCTTCCCCGTATTTTCGTCATGTTTTTATTATGGCACTTCTCATGCAATATGGCCATTATTTGACTACTCACCTGAGATCCCCTTGACAGTTTAGATAATGTTTTATTGATCTCTGAATCCATGTATTCAGCGCAGGGCCAAGTATTAAAGAAGGTTCTTAGTAACATTTGTCCAACGGCTGAAAAGAGAAATGCTTGCAAACTTCCAATCATCTCAACCATATACTTGTCCCAAGTTTCCTCTCAGGGGTGCTCTACATTTTCCAAGGATGCAACAATTTCCCTTCCCTAGAAAGAACTCTGCTTTATACCATTTGGTCCATGTCCTGGGTTCAGTTATCTGTGGTGAGACTTGATGAAAACAGACAGTCCTCAGCAATTCCTCTCAATGGTTCACTCTCTCATATAGAAGAGGTGTTCTTGGCCTGTCTGCCTTACTTTGAGCTATCACTACACCCAGTTTAGGAGAGCTACCACATTTGTTGAAATTATCTGTTTGTGATCTTCCTCCCACTGGCTTGAGTTCCTCAGGAAGACATTAATATCTGAACCCAATTGTTAAACACAGAGAAAGGAAAATTCAGCACTTAACATTGTTTATAAGATATTGCGTGTAAAGTCTTTCCCAACTGTAAATACAGAAGTGTATTATTAGCATCGCTGCTTCAGATGCAAGAATTCTCTTACCTCAGCCCCTCCTAAACTTAGGGCAGAACTATTGAAGGCAAGAATGGATGTCTCCAACCCTTCTCTAAGCACCATTCATTCCCGCTAAGCCCGCACTTACTTGAAGAGAATCCACTGCGAGGGCAGCCCCAGGGTCAAGTCTGCTGGGTCTTGGGCAGGGTTTCATGGAATCGGTGTTCCCCTCTTGGACTTGGTGTTTCCCCTCAGTATAAACCAGACCTGAGTTTATCTTGTGGCTCTCCTTCACATGGTGCAAAAGTTCACTGTGGAGTAAGTTACTCACACTGCTCAGCCCAAGATGTTCTTTGAGGAATCTGATAATGCTGTAGACACTCCTTTTTCCCCTGATTTATCCAAACCCAGCTTGAAATCTGTCCTTATTCTCACCACCATAGGCTACCCCATGTTCCACCATTACTTCAGAATTTAAAAAAATTATTTTCATCCTCCAAACCTGCTGACTTTCTTCCATTTTGACTCTCAGCTTTGCACTTTAAGGGCATTGGCTCAGGCTGGGCCAGGTCCTGGAAACACGCAGTAGGGGCCGAGGTCAGGTCTCCGCGGCAGTGTCTGGAGTATGCTGAATACCCATCTCACTCCCTCATAGACTCAGAGAAAACTGAGCAGAAAGTGACCTTAGAGAACTACAACAATAACCTGATCTTTCTGATGAGGAAACTGAGGCTCAGAAAGGCTAAAAGATGTTCCTGATCTCCCTCACCACTTGATGGCAGCAGAGCCACCACACAAGCTTTGGTCTCAGCTTCCCTGTCCAAAGCACCTAATTCACCCTCTGGGAACTCACATCTGAATGTCAAAGGACTTCGTACAAACATAGTTATTTCCACTGTTAAAACAAAAATTTCAGAAGGGCTTCTCCTGGGAAATATCTTTTTTCAGTTATACAGTCCTATTATTTATACTCAGTCAGTTTTCAATCACTGGCTGATACAAAAGGACCAAGGAACACGTACATATCAACTAACACCTCCGTCCAATAACATGTATTTATGGGATTATCTGTAAAATGTCTAGAGTGAAATTTTGGTGAGTTTCCAAGATGGCTGACTAGGGACACCGGTTCTCCTCAGAAAGATTAAAGTTACCAGTGAATGGACAAGTTCCAAACGGAAATCTGAGAGAAGAAAGCCAGGTCCTGTCGGAGTGCTCACAGGAAGTAGCCGGGGTGCAGGAAAGGAAAGCAGCAGGAGTCTGGCAGAGATCAACCCCGAAGGACCGTGGAGCTCCACAGGGCAGGTGGGAGCGCTTCTCTGCTCCCCTCACCCCTCTGACAGTCTGCTTACTGCTAAACTGTTGGGGAGACCCTCTGCCCTTATGATAGGGCAACACCATCGTAGCGGTTTGCAAACTTCCCAGGGACGGAGAACTGTGCGGCCAGGACACTCAGGCATGCCTGCATTCTCCTCAGACCCAAACGGAGACCCCGGCCACCATACTGGTTGTGCAGCCATGGTGGAGCCCTATCCCGCCTGGGGATTCTCTACCCTGCCTGGGGATTCTCTACCCTCCAGTCATTGTCCACCTGCACATAGACCCCCACAGCCTATTCTGACTTTGGCAATACAGGACAGGTCCCTGGGGAGCTGCAGGAGCCCTGGAGATGCAATGCTGAGCGTGGGCCACCCCAAAGGGAGGAGGAGCACAGACTGCCACAGCCCTTCTAGGGACAAAGCAAACACTGGCGTGGCACCAATTGCAGAAGGAGACAGCACTGACACCCAGGAATGGGCGTGGAAAAGCAGGGGTCACCTCTCCCCTACCCCCTATATGGCCGCAGACACAGCAGTGGTTCTTCTCTCCAGGACCCAGTAAGTGTGCACTAAGAACGTTTTTCAAGTTTTTCATGGCGGTACCACCCAGGCTGCAAGCGAGCCTGTGCCACTTGGGATTTCAGGAAGGACGGGCCCAACTCTCCCTCCCTATACAGGCCATGGAGCTGCCTGCCCTGGACTGGAAGAAGCAGCTTTGCCCCAAACCCCATTTTAGTGGAAGCTGTTAGAGTGGTATATCCACAGACTTCAGCTGCACCACAGCCAGGAACTAAAGGACTAAGGCTTTATAAACTGAAGACTGTGAGCTCTGTGGCAGGGGTATGAGAGCAAAGCGGATCACATTCTTGCCTACTCAGGAGGAGGAGCTGGTGCACCTCTACCCCTTCCCCTGAGGCCTCAGCACACCCCAGCATGACCTCTTGCTACCACCCTGTCAGGGCAGGTGTTTCCGCTGGGCACCAGCCTACCTGCCAGCCCTTACTCCTAAACACCATCTACTGGACTGCATCCTAAACTGCACCACCAAATAAAAACCTGCTGCCGGAAGGGTTTAGTCCATGAGACAAGCTTCCTGAGATTCCGTACCCTCAGCCCCTAACAAAGGTTAATGTGTCAGCTTTTACTTCCAATACATCATTACAACAACAGAATCTGAGAAATCTGTTCAGAAACCATCCACAACCAAGAAGCACATACAGAGCTTGGGCCCCCTGAAAGCACCCAAATATGAAGCCAAACAATCATACACAGCATACACCACAGTCACACAATCAAGGAAAGAAAAAAGAATAAAAAAATTAAAAATCCTCATCCAAACAGTAGCAAATTCAAAAATAAGAAGCAACAGCTCCCTGGGATGAGAAGGAGTGAGTGCAAGAATTCCAGCATACTCAAAGTGTTTGCACACTTCCAAACGATTGCACTAGTTTTCTAGCAATTGATCCTAGCCAGACTAAAATGTCTGAAATGACAGATAAGAATTCAAACTATGGATTGCAAGGAAACGCAACAAGATCCAAGAAAAAATTGAAGTCCGATACAAAGAAACCAGAAAAACAATGCAGAATATGAAAGTCAAGATAACTATATTAAGAAAAAAACAAATAGAACTTCTGTAATTGAAAAATTTACTAAAGGAATTTCAAATACATTGAAAGCTTTAACAATAGACTAGACAAGCAGAAGAACGAATTTCAGAGCTTGAAGGACGGGCCCTTTGGTCTTTCAAATTCACCCAGTCAGACAAAAATAAAGAAAAAAGAACTTTTTAAAATGTACAAAGCTTTTGAGAATTATGGGGTAAAGCAACCAAACCTATGATTATTGGCATTCCTGAGAGAGAAGAAGAAAAAGTAGGTAACCTGGAAAACATATTTGAGGGAATAATTCAGGAAAAAATTTTCCTCATCTTACTAGAGAGATTGATATCCAGATACAAGAAATTTGGACAACTTCTGCAATATACTATACAAGATAACCATGCAAGGCATACACTCATCAGACTTTCCACGGTCAGTGTGTAAGAAAAAATCTTAAAGGCAGCTAAAGAAAAGGGCCAAATTATCTATAAAGGAAATCCCGTCAGACTAACAGCAAACTTCTCAACGGAAATCTTACAAGTCAGAAGAGATTGGGGCCTATTTTTTAGCTACCTAAAAGAAAAAAAAAGTGTCTGTCAAACTTTCAGACTGTGCCAAACTAAGCTTCATAAATGAAGAAGAAATAGTTTTTCCCAGAAAAAGAAATGCTAAGGGAATTCATTAACACCACACAGGCTCTATAAAAATGTTCAAAGACGTTCTAAACATGGATGCTACTTGCTACCATAAAAGCACATGTAATTACAAAGTTCATAGACCCTATAAACAATACATAATTGAGTCTACAAAGCAACTAGCTAAACACTATGATAGGAACAACACCTCACACATCAATATTAACCTTGAATGTAAATAGCCTAAAAGCTCCACTTAAAAGGCATAGAGCCGGCCAGGTGTGGTGGCTCACACCTGTAATCCCAGCACTTTGGGAGGCCAAGGTGGGAAGATCACTTGTGGTCAGGAGTTCCAGACCAGCCTGGCTGACATCATGAAACTAAATCTCCACTAAAAATACAAAAACTAGCTGGATATGGTGGCAGGTGCCTGTAATGCCAGCTAGTCGAGAAGCTGGGGCAGGAGAATCACTTGAACCCAGGAGGTGGAGGTTGCAGTGAGCCAAGAGGGTATCACTGCACTCTAGCCTGGGCAACAAAGCGAGACTTCATCTCAGAAAGAAGGAAGGCATAGAGTGGCAATTTGGGGGAAAAAAAAAATCTAACTTTCTGTGGCCTTTAAGAGAGACTTATCTCACATGTAATAGCCCCCACAGACTCAAAGTAAAGGGATAGAGAGAGATCTGTTATGCAAATGGACAACAAAAAAGATCAGGAGTTGCTATTCTTGTATCAAATAAAAAACTAAACTAACAACAGTTAAAAAAAAGACAAAGAAGGTCATTATATAATCATAAAGCATTCAATTCAACAAGATTTGAACTAACCTAAATATATATGCACCTAACATTGGAGTACCCAGATTTATAAAACAAATACTACTAGACCTAAGCAAAGAAACAGATAGCCATACTATAATAGCGGAGGACTTCAACATCCCACTGTCAACACTAGACAGATCACTGAGGCAGAAACCTAACAAAGGAACTTTGGACTTAAATTGGACTCTTGACCAAATGAACCTAATAGATGTCTATAGAATACCCAACAACCACAGGATATACATTCTTCTCATCGGTGCACAGAACATTCCTAAGATTGACCTCATACTCAGTCATAAAGCAAGTCTCCATAATTTTTTTTAAAAAATGAAATTATATCAACTATCTTCTCAGACAACAGTAGAATAAAAGCAGAAATTAATGCCAAGAGCAACTCTCAAAACCACACAAATACATGGAAACTAAACAACTGAATCAATTTTGGGTAAACAATAAAATTAAGGCAGAAATAAAAAAAAATTGAAACAAATGAAAGTAGAGACAAAACATGCCAAAACTTCTGGAATACAGCAAAAGCAGTATTAGGAGGAAAGTTTACAGCACTAAATGCCTACCTCGAAACGATAGAAATATCTCAAGTTAACAACCTAATATCACACGTAAAGGAACTAGAAAAACAAGAAACAAAACCAAAAGCTAGGAGAAGGAAAAAAATAACTAAATCAGAGCAGAACTAAATGAAATAGAGACCAAAAAACAAAACCATACAAAGGATCAATGAAATGAAAAGTTGGTTATTTGAATGGATAAACATGATCGATAGACCACTAGCTAGATTAATCAAGAAAAAAGATCCAAATAAGCACAATCAGAAATGACAAAGATGACATTACAACTCATACCACAGAAATACAAAAGATCTTCAGAGACTACTATGAGCATCTCTATATGCACAAACTAGAAAACGTAAAGGAAATAGTTAAATTCCCCGAAACACACAGCTTCTTAAAATTGAACCAGGAAGAAATTGAAATCCTGAAAAGACCAAAAATGAGTTATGAAATTGAATCAGTAATAAAAATTCTACTAACCTGAAAGAGCCCTGGACCAGACAGATTTACGGCTGAATTCTACCAGACGTGCAAAAAGAACTGGTACCAATCTTACTAAAAAACTATTCCAAAAAATTGAGGCAGAGGGATTCCTAACTCATTATATGAAACCAGTCTCATCCTGATACCAAAATCTGGCAGAGACACAATAAAAAAAAAACTACCGGCCAATATCCCTGATGAACATAGATGTGAAAATTCTCAACAAAAATACTAGCAAACTGAATCCCGCAGCACATCAAAAAGATAATTCATCATGATCAAGTGGGCCTTATTCCTAGGATGCAAGGATGGTTTAACATATGCAAATCAAAAAATGCTATCCACCACCTAAACAGAATTAAAAACACAAACAATATGATTATCCCAATAGATGCAAAAAAAAACCATTAAATAAAATCTTACATCCTTTGCATAATACACACCTTCAACAAACCAGGTATCAAAGGAACATTAACTCAAAATAATAAGAGCCATCTATGATAAACCCATAGCCAACATCATACTGAATAGGCAAAAGTTGGAAGCATTTCCCCTAATAACTGGAAGAAGACAAGGATGGCCACTCTCACCACTCCTATTCAACATAGTACTGGAAATCCTAGCCAGAGAAATCAGGCAGGAGAAAGAAATAAAAGCTATCCAAACAGGAAAAGAGGAAGTCAAATTATCTCTGTTCACCAGACATAATCCTGTATCTAGAAACCCCTAAAGATTTCTCCAAAATACTCCTAGACTTTATAAACAAGTTCAGTAAAGTTTCAGGTTACGACATCAGCATACATAAATCAGTAGCATTTCTATACACCAATAATGCTCAAGCTGAGAATTAAATAAAGAACTTACTCCCATTTACAATAGCCACACATACACACAAAAGTAAACAAAACACCTAGGAATACATTTAACCAAGGAGGTGAAAGATCTCTACTGGGAGAACCACAAAACACTGATAAAAGAAATAACAGACTACACAAACAAGTGGGAAAACAGTCAATGCTTGTGGACTGGAAGAATCAATATTGTTAAAATGATCATTCTGCCCGAAGCAATCTAAAGATTCAATGCAATTCCTATTAAGTTACCATTGTCATTTTTTTTTTCTTTTACAGAATTAGAAAAAAATGGGCTGGACATGGTGGCTCACACGTGCAACCCCAGCACTTTGGGAGGCCGAGGCAGGAGGATTACTTGAGGTCAGGAGATCAGGAGCAGCCTGCACAATGTGGTAAAACCCTGTCTCTACCAAAAAAACACAAAAATTAGCCAGGCGTAGTGGCGCACGCCTATAGTCCCAGATACTTCAAGAGGCTGAGGTGGGAGAATTCCTTGAACCCAGAGGCAGAGGTTGCAGTGAGCTGAGATCATGCCACAACACTCTAGCCTAGGTGACAGAGAGAGATCCCCGTCTCAAAAAAAAAAAAAAAAAAAAATTTCATGAAACCAAAAAAGAGCTCGAATAGCCAAGCAGTCCAAAGCAAAAAGAACAATCCAGAGGAATCACATTACCTGACTTCAAAGTATACTACAAGGCTATAGCAACCAAACAGCATGGTACTGGTAAAGAAATAGACACATGAATCAATGGATAAGAATAGAGAACCCAGAAATAAAGCCACACACCTACAATGAACTGATCTTTAGCAAAGTTTTCAAAATAAACAATGAGGGGAAGGATACCCTATTCAATAAATGGTGCTGGGAAAACTAGCTAGCCAAATGCAGAAGAATGAAACTGGACCCGTACATCCCACCACATACAAAAATTAATTCAAGATGGTTTAGAGACTTAAATACAGGATGTCAAACTATAAAAATGTAGAAGAAAACCTAGGAAAAACTCTTGTCAACATTGGCCCATGACTAAGACCTCAAAAGCAAATACAACAAAAACAAAAATTGACAAATGGGACTGAAACTTAAAAAGCTTCTGCATAGCAAAAGAAACAATCAACAGAGTAAACACACAACCTACAGAATGGGAGAAAATGTTTGAAAACCATGCATCAGACAAATACAAGCAACCAACAAACGTGAAAAAATGCATATTGCTAAGCATCACAGAAATGAAAATTAAAACTACAGCGAGATATCATCTCACAGTAGTCAGAATGGCTATTTTCCAGACTCGAGGCAACCACGCTCTTCATGACTTCTCAATCTTTATTCACATTGAGAAGCAAGTTCTGACATCCTCTTGAATGAAGTTCACCTGGTACAGTAAGTTGTCCTCACTTAAAAACATTCAGGTTTTATCCTGCTATCCTTTCACATATGATAGATTTTCTGTTCTTTCTAAGCATGTAATGGAAGTCAAGGAATTCTACATCCTCACGATCTATTAATATTTCTTACCTTCCCACAGCAGTGAGCTTCCCATTCTAGTCTTCTGAAACAGAGGTAGCTAATAAAGAAAACTCATTTCTCCTTTAACCTTTTCCAAGAATTTCAGACCATTCTGGGTTTTATTCTTTTCTACACAAATTTTACTCTTTATAGGTGTTCACTAAATAAACATAAACACTAATTTAAAAAATAATTTATTAATTTGATCTCTTCATTTAAAGGTACTATCTGATGTCTCCAGGTTCCCACCCAGGAATTCTGTTGGATAGGGCTGGAAAAGTTCTGGAGAACATTCTTCTAGACCCTCTAGGCATCATGTCACAGGATGTCCTCACCAGAGCCGGAAGAGTGACTCTGAGTATATGAATGAGGGGCTAGAGCGGACTGTGCGGTCCCTAGGGAGGGAGAGACAGGGCTGCAATGAAGTCTGGAGGGATTTAGGGAATTCACTGATTTTACCAAACAGAAACTGATATCCTTCCCCCTCCTATTCCATACTCGGCTGAAAGTGGGAGACAGGAAGAGAGACACCAAGCTGCTTTCTCGTTGACACCCAGTAACTCTCTGATTATCTGCAAAATTCAGAAAGGAGCTTATACATTACATGTAGATTTTCCAGAACTATTTACTCCTGGAGCGAGGAGTCTGCGAACCTGTAGGAGAGATCCTGTAAGTAGTAGCCTTATCTAGATTGAGAATACGTGATTATAGTTTTAGGCTGTGTGGATCTGGTCAATTTTTGTGCTGCCTACTTCTCTTTGCTTCTGCAACTGGGCATAGCTGCAGAAAGGAAGAAATATGGAAGTGACCTCAGCTTTGATTTTTTTCCTTCTGAGAGCCTGAAAATTCCAGTTTGCTTCCCTGAGGTCCTTTTCCTGTTGCAGAGGTAGGATGTGGAGTGCAGGTCCTCCCCATAAAAGATAGAGGTAGCTACTTCACAGGGAAGACAAACAACCCAGCCATGTCACACGTTTAGGGAACAGATACTTTCAAAGATGTACTTTCCTGCACCCATTAAAGTTTTAGTCTCAGCCAAGCAGAAACTCTGGCGTCCCCATGCACTGGGATAACAGCGCGGTATGGCTCAGGCTCAGGTTTGGCTGAGCACCCACAGCAGGCCACACACTCTCACGTGCACTGGCTTCAGGTATGGATCAGGGTCTTTCCCCCTAACTGGCTGCTGTTGTGATGTGGGAGGTCATCACTCTTCTGGCCTTAACACGGGAGAAGAAGGAGTGTGGAAGGATTGGCCTCCAAGTGAGAGCATCCAGGGGGAAGAGTGTGGGAATAAGGGTTATTAGCATAAGAGAAGAAGCAGGTGATATCCAGTCACGGCATAAAGGTGGAAGGTCACTCTCATTCTGCTGAAGTGGGCACCATGGAAACCTTGGTGCTGTCACTCGCCAGCCAGGCCACAAGCCCAAGAACAGCACCAGGCTGTATAAGGACATATAAGAATGGCATCACTTCACATAGTCCTGGGAAGGAGACCGATCCCTGCTTGGGGCAAACCACTCAGTGGGAACAGTAGTACCCTTCCTGCTTCCCTGTCTGGGCTGACTGTAAGGAACAAGTGAAATCAGGCACACCAGCGTGCTTTAAAACGGAAACTCTGCCCCAAGAAGCTATATGCCTTTTAGAGACTTTCCCTAGATGTGAACAGAAACATAAAATGTCTGCCTTCCTACCTTTCCCTTGGTCACCGTGGCTGAGGACACGCTTGAGCCTCTCCCTCAGGCGGTCACTGACGGTGACGGACTCCTCCAGGCGCTGGCGCAGCTTCTGGATCTCAGCAAGATTCTTTTCCAGCAGGTCAGCCCCTACCGCAAAGCACCAAGATACAGGGAGACAGAAGCCTGATCGTCCCTGGGCAGCTGTGGGGCCCGCCTGGCATCTCTCTGCGAGATCCCTGCCAATCTCCATCGTTCTGTCAGCTTCCTCCTCTCCCCTGGGCATTCAGGAAGCACCAGGCAACTTTACTTAAAGAATTCCTGGGCTTTCAATCACACAGTGGCCCCCTGTGAGGAAACACCACAGGCCTCCTCCCAGACAGAGACCGCCAAGCACATCTCAGGGAGATGGACACTGGGTGAGAAACTGCTAAAGGCCTCTAGGCAGAACTGACCTAGTAATGGGAAAGGCTGTCTGCCTCCTGGCCGTGGATAACAATCCAGAGCCTCCCTCTCCCCGTTATCCCTCTCCCCTGTGATGATCCCCGACTCCACAGCCTTTGAGAGAAAGACCACGGTAAGTGCACTCGAAACTAAACCAGGCTGTGAATAATGAGTGACAGCGAATGTTCTCCTTTAACCAGCTTTGGCAAAGAGGAGCATGGAAGAGCCTGTGGAGGTGTCAGGATCTGAAGGGGGACAGGAGAGAAGGGAACAATCTCCAAGGAAGGAAAAAGATGCACGGAGGGGGGAGGCTGAGAAGAGGCTTCACCCACTGGGAGGTTTTGCGTGGGGTCCAGTTTTTCTCTGAGAATTTCAGGTGTCTTGTTGTTACACTACCTGGGACCCAGAAATGGAGCTGCTTTAAGCCATTCCTCTAAACAGCTGCACTCCTAGCTGCTGGGTGCCAGCGTGTCTGGCTCCAAATCCAAAAGCAATGTTTACAGGGCAGGATTGGCTCATGGTTGTATGCACAGTGTGTGTGGAAAAAGTGGAAGAGTGTGGAGGGGTGGGTGACTCTGTAGAAATAGTTTCCCATCCTACAGTAGCTCTTGACCTAAGGAAGACCTTCCCCATGGAAATCCGAGCTTAGCCTTCCAGGACAGTCTTACTCTAGGCCTAAGAGGGCTGTAGCAGAGAGAGAAGGCAGCATTTAAATGTGAGGTCACTAATCCTCCTTGTGGAGCACCTCAGAATGTCCCTGACTTCTCCCACTCTCCTGTCCACAGTGAGTTCCTAGGTAGGGCGGCTAGGAGAAGACACTCGCGAGGAACCAGCACTGAGCTGGTTCTCATTGTCTGGCGGATCCACATATTGTCCCGTCATCTTTTATGAGCCAGGTTCTATCAGAGGAATCAAAAAATTCTCTGGCCAGGAAAGGAATGTGTCATTCCTATCAATGGGCTCGATTTCACCAAGTGCTCCTTTGTGTTTTAACAGAGGTTTTGGAGTTTGGCCGGTACAAAGAGGAGGAGGAAGTCAGGTCTCCAGATTCATTCATTTTTTGAGGCTTCATCTCGTCCCATGGGCCACTGCTGCCATGTTCTAGTGTCCTGCTCAGCTGGCCGGTGCTGCTTGGAGGGTGGAAGGGCTGGGCAGGCCTGGTTCCTTGGTAGCTGGGCAAAGCAGCTGAATCAACAGGAATGGCAGGGCTGGCATCTGTCCAGAAAGGAATCTTAGTGAGAAACCAACAGGGAAGTCATAAATGAGTGTTTTAAGGGTAATTATGGTGAAATGAAGAGTGCAACCAAAAATTCACTCGGCAATGTCATTCATTCAGTTCACCTGGAACTTCAGAATGTGACTTTATTTGTAAACGGGGTTTTTGCAGATACAATAAGTTAAGATGAGATGATACTGGATTGGAGGTAGGTCTTAAATCCAACATGACTTACGTCCTTATGAGAGGAGACACAGAGGTCAAGCGACACACAGAGAAGACCATGTACCAACAGAGGCAGAAATTGGGGTGATGTGTCTACAAGCCAGGGGAACACCCCCAGAAACCACCAGAAGCTAGGAAGAGGCCAGGAAGGGTCCTTCCCTGGAGCCTTCAGAGGGAGTGTGGCCCTGCCGACACCCTGATTTCAGACGTCTGACCTCCAGAACCGTGAAAGAATACATTTCTGTTTTAAGATGCCCAGTTTGTGGTGCTTTGTTTTGGAAGCCCTAGAAAGCTAATAAAGCAATCCAGGGAATGAAGACGAAGGCGGATGTCATCAGACTCATTTCCCAGGGACTATCCATTTCACCTCAAAGTCACTGGCATTTCTTGGCCCATGACCTAAGCAGCAGTGGCTAGATGTAATGTCTGAGCATCGCCGGGCACACACAGGAGAAGGATGGGGCCCCTCTCCTCGCTTCCTTTATGATTCCCAATGCTGGAACGATCCCGGGGAGGTACTTCAGAAATGTTTCTCCCAATACAGGACTCACAGCCAGTCCTAGGAGTTCAGACAGTGAGGGGTGAAGCATTTTGTGGTCTGTGAGCAGGTGACTATTCAACAGTCTACGCCCTTGCCAGAAACAAACCAGCTGCTCCCGCCTGGAACTGTTCTACATTGAGGTTGTTGGGGAGGAGGGAAAATGGCCTCCACTTCTGGACAACGTGCAGAGAACCTGGACAGTGTCGCTTCCACTCCTGGTGGTTCTCACTCCGGTCTCGGCTGACTCTGGACCTGCCCTGAAGCTGAGGAGGTTTCTGTCTAAGGCAAGCGGTGATTTGGATTCCACCTAGAATGGCTCGTGACACTGCAAAAATAATTCTTATGTACAGTTCACATTGTATGGCTCCTGTACAAAGAATAGCTAGTGGACTCCTGGGTGGGGGACTGCAGAATCAGAAAATACCTGGCATCTTACAGCTCAATGGTGCCATGAGAACACGGTCAGAGCCTCTGGGCTCTTCATTACTGTCGCCCTTTGAGAGAAAAAACCAGCTGGGGTGACAGAGCCATAATTCAGAGAAGTTTACTTTTTTATGTTTATTTATTTATTTGTTTGTTTGTTTGTTTTGAGACAGAGTTTTGCTCTTGTTGCCCAGGCTGGAGTGCAATGGCGCGATCTCAGCTCACTGCAACCTCCGCCTCTAAGGTTAAAGCAATTCTCCTGCCTCAGCCTCCTGAGTAGCTGGAACTACAGGTGCCTGCCACCATGCCCAGCTAATTTTTGTATTTTCAGTAGAGTGAGGGTTTCACTATATTGGCCAGGTTGGTCTCGAACTCCTGACCCTATGATCCGCGCATCTCGGCCTCCCAAAGTGCTGGGATTACAGGCGTGAACCACCACACCTGGCCAATTCAGAGAAGTCTAACAGTCTTTCCCTTTTCAAAGATTGTTATCAACGGCTACAGAACAGACAAGTTTCTCCTCTGAGCAGGTGGGATGAAGTTTCTGTTTGCCCTCAACAACATCACGATCTTCTAGGAACTGGATATTTATATCAGTATCCGCAGATCTCTCTTCCCCCAATGAATAAAGTATCAGATACTCATTAGAATCACTGTGAAATAAAGAGTAAGGAAAACTATGTTAAGTCTTCAGTACAATGCCTGACTTAAAGTAGGAACTCAATCAAAATGTGATCCCCGCCCCCTCTCAAACCTCCTTTATGCCAGAAAATCAGTTTACTCTCAACCATGGCCATAGGAGGTTCTAAGTCTTACCTGTAACTGTGATCAGTGTTTTAACGTTCCCTGGTCATGCCCCACGGGGAACATGCTCTACCCTGCAGATGGAAAGCAACAGAGACTTGGCTTTGGTGAGGGGAATTCAGCCTCACAGTGCAGCTGCTATGCCAGTGCACTGCTACTGGTTGACCGTTCTAGAAATTTTGGCTCAAAAAGCAAAGAGGAACTGGCGATAAACAGTTACCCGTCTGAAAGGAGAGTGACTTCAAATGGGAAAGAGAAGGACTTCGATCTCCCTCAGAAAAGATGGTCATGGCAAAAAGTCAGGCTGGGGCTCTCCAGATGCGTCACTCCGGAGCCACTCCTCCCTGCAGGCGGTGGAGGGATTGCAGGTGAGGGAAAACGTGCGCTTGCCTTCCTGCCATCTCCTGGGCAATGCTGAGGTTGAAACAAGTGTCTCTGGGCAACTGAGTCAAGGACGCACATGAAACTCCTGTTGGCTCCTTGGAACAGGTGATGTGCATATCAAGCACAGCTCATCTACTGATAAATTCTTAGAAAGAAGTGCAGGATGTATAAGGTCTTGTCCCATCTTCAGAGGCCAGGACTCTGTGCTGGGTGCACGGAGCAGAAAAAGTGGAATGGAAAAAACATTGGCTCCAGAAGCCCAGCAAAGAGGTGCTGAGAAGCAGTGAGCACCCTCTGTGTGCAGTCCCTGACTTCTCAGGCTGCAGAGTGAAGGACTCAGAACCTGAGCTTTGAGTCAGGTAGACTCCAATTTATGTGACCCCAAACTTCTTTGTCTTCAGTAAGTTCCTTAACTTTACTGAGCCTCAGTGTCCTCCACTATAAAACCAGAACATCACTCCTTACTTGAGGGGATCCCTGTGTCAATTAAATGAGGCGACATACGGATAGTGGTCAGTACTGTGAGCATAGTAGTCAGTACTGTGAGCATAGTAGGTGCTCAGTCATTGAGAAGTTCCTGTCTTTTCTTGGCTGCTATAATCCTAGAGGCAACATTTTGTTGCTTTGTTTCTCAGGGTGAAATGAGAAACGGGAATAGTACCAGATCAAAACCCACGTGGGCCAGGCGCGGTGGCTCATGCCTGTAAGCCCAGCACTTTGGGAAGCCGAGGCAGGTGGATCACCTGAGGTCAAAAGTTCGAGACCAGCCTAGCCAACATGGTGAAACCTCGTCTCTACTAAACATATAAAAATTAGCCGGGCGTGGTGGTGAGCACCTGTAATCCCAGCTACTTGAGAGGCTGAGGCAGGAGAATCATTTGAACCTGGGAGCCAGAGGTTTCAGTGAGCCAAGATCGCAGCACTGCACTCCAGCTTGGGTGACAAGAGCAAAACTCTGTCTCAAAACAACAACAACAAAACCTTTATGGCTCATTCATTGCCTAAAATAGCCAATTAGGAAAAACATCAGATATTGCCAGGGACTAAAAATAATTTCTTGGTATTGTCCACATTAGGATTTAATTCATCCTGGCCTAAAGCTTCAAACAATAAAGCTTCAAACACTTTCCTCAGGAGGGAAATTAAAGAGAAAACTAAGCAGGAGAAAGTGAAGGTCTGGTTTAAAACTTAATCTCCTCTTCTCATCTCTACCAAGGCTACCCCAAGGACCCTCTCTGGGAAATTCTCAGGACGGACATGCCGGTGGTGTTGGTGACAGACTCAGCTTGAATCTCACAGCATGTCCCCATTTACTGAGGTTTAGAGGATGTTACAGGAAACTTATCAGGAAGATGGATGGGATCTGTAAATTCACAAATAATAAAGATGATTTGGTTGTGAACAGAAATTAGGAACCGTGGCTATTTACCCCAGGGATTCCAGGATCAGGTGCACAATGTCAGCAACATTCATGTCCCTAGTTTGAAAGATGACTTAACTGTGTTGCAGTGAAGAGGGACTATTTACCCCCTTTGCCCCCTTCCCAACCCATGCCCCATGCCCCCCAAGTCCAGCATCATGTATGTGCCAGAGAGGATCTAGTGACTGATGACATGTGAGACTAGGAATGGAGAAAAGCTACTTGAAACACTTGGGGCTTATGCTCGGCACCGAGTCCCAGAGCTGTGCCCAACCAGGTACATCACGGTGGATCTGCAGGGCCTGGCTGCCAAGATGCCACCTCTTGGCCTAGACAATGCGTGAGCACCAAAAACTGGAGCCATGTGGTACTCACTGATGACAGTCATTGCAGGATGCACTTCCTGCGTGTCAAGCCACGGGGAGGTGCTGCTCAGGGAGTGATGGGGGCAGACCGGGTGTGGCTGCTGCATCGGATCTGGGGCTGAGTCTGGGACCGGGCATCCCGCTTGGTCTCTAGGACTTCCGTCACTTTACCCATATTATACATCTTCCTCAAGATACTAGTGGGATAAGAAAGAAGGAAAAATAAAGGTCACCTGAATGCCACAGCTGTACTGTTGTGGAAGCTCAGAGGAGAAGTAAAGGGAAGGTCGAGAGGATCGTTCCTTCAGAGAAGCCACACGATTCATTTCTGTTTAGGGATAGAGCGCGGAGGAAAGGCAGGGGCGGGGAGAGCAGCAGTTGTCCAGTGCACTGGCTACAAACACGCTGAGAAAAGAGAAGCCTTAATGGGCCCTTTAAATAACACTCATGCTTCCTTCACAAGACACCCAGAGGCCCGTAAGAGTTCAACTCCAGGCAGGCCGGGCGCAGTGGTTCACACCTGTAATCCCAGCACTTTGGGAGGCCAAGATGGGCAGATCATGACATCAGGAGATCGAGACCATCCTGGCCAACATGGCGAGACCCTGTCTCTACTAATATACAAAAAATTAGCCGGACATGGTGGCGTGCACCGGTAGTCCCAGCTACTCGGGAGGCTGAGGCAGGGGAATCACTTGAACTCGAGAGGCAGAAGTTGCAGTGACCCAAGACTGTGCCACTGCACTCCAGCCTGGTGACAGAGCCAGACTCTGTCTAAAAAAAAAAGACGAGTTCAACTCCAGGTATGGGCATGGTGGCTCATGCGTATAATTTGGGAGGCCAAGGCAGGAGGATTGCTTGAGCCCAGGAATTCTAGACCAAACTGAGAAACATAGTGAAACCCTCTCTCTACAAAAAAATAAAAATAGAAAATGTGCTGGATGTGCTGCATGCCAATGCACCTGTAGTCCCAGCTACTCAGGAGGCTGAGGCAGGAGGATCACTTGAGCCCAGGAGATCAAGGATGCAGTGAGCAGTGATCGTGCCACTGCATTCCAGCCTGGGCAACAGAGCAAGACCTCATCCCCAAAATAAAATAAAGTAAAATAAAATGTGAAACAAAAAAAGAGTTCAACTCACTCTGTCAACATAATTCGTTAAATAGTATTTGCCATAGACCATTTAAAACAAATTCCTGGAGCGTCACTGGTGTCTTGCAGTATCTAGATCTCCCTCCCATAATGATTATAGAGACACAGTATAAACTTTTATTTGCCAGGAAAATCTGTAGCTATTTAACATCTGCCAGCACTCCTTGGGTCACCCTTGAAGAAATCAGATATGATCTTACTCTGGTCTTTAAACAAGGGAAACCAGAGGTGATCCCTGGAGCTTCAGAAGACTCCTAAGACCCAGATAGGCTACAGCAGCTCTGTTTTACTAAATTGGTGAATTAATTGGTGAAAACAAAAGAAGAACACATTTTTAAAAAATTTTTAAATGAGACTGCCTTATCACTAAGGATACATACATAATGGTTTAATAAATAAATTTGTTTTTTATTTGCCATGTGAGCTCCTGTTTCTTTGAGCTTCTGGGTCTTGCTTCTAGATTCTTTACCAGATTACATCTTCGATAGCCCCTGAAAATTTGGAGTTACCTGAGAGTCGAAGACCCCTGTCCTGCTTGATTCTTCTTACTTGTGCAGTCATCTGAGAACAAAATTCAAAAAAGACCAGTCATGATTTAAGCAGGTCTTATTTCCCAGACTGCAAACAAACATGGAGTTCTGTCTGGGACCAGAGACATAACTACTTGATGCTTGATTCCAGGACACTCTGATGAATTTTCCCAGGTCGTGGGTTGAGTCTTTAGAGAGCTTGCCTGGCAGGCTTTCCTGAGCCCAGCATGAAGGTTGTCATCTCCACTTGCTTTGCCCTGAGTCTTTATTCCCACAGATCATGGGACTCGTATCCAGGTGGCCTCTGGACCCCTCCAGCCAAAGTCTCCAAGTCCTGGCATGAGGCCAGCACCAGACCCATGGCCGTGTGTTTCACTGTAGCTTCCATGCAGAACCTCCTCCCTTCTCCGAGGAGATGAGACATCCCTGTCCCACCTGCCATCAGGAGACAGCACACAACTCAAGCCTTCTGTTACTGTGTGCCCTTGGGTACTCAAGGGGAAATTCCATGTAAGAAGCTCCTGAAACAGCTAATTTTCTCACCACCTTGTACTAGCACACAGAGTGCCTAAACCATGCCAAAGTCAGCATGATTCTTTATTATTTTTTTGAAGTAAACCGATTAATGTTACCTATTTAATCCCCAGAACAATCATGCAACATTCAGGGGCTGGTATAATTTTTTAGGTGGGAAAACAGAAATCAAAATCAATATTAACCTGTCCAGAGCTAGTAAAGAACACACATAAGCTAGAGGTGTGGTCTTTGGATTACAGAAACCAGCTGCCACTGTTCCTTCTCTCTTTCTGCCCAATAGTTTCAGATAAATACCATCATCCCTGGGGAGGCCTCCTGCCCTAACATCCATACACCATGAGGGATGGAGGGGCTGGTGATTATCATGGCATCCTCAGCCCAATGTGTTTCTTCTTGGAGCGCCTCACCAGCCAGTCCTGACTCTGTCATGGTCCTAAGGTGGTGATTACAAAGCAGGACACCAGGTTGAAAAGTGACTTGTGAATAGGGGTAGGCTCCTGTGAACTCAGGACCTTGGGAGCGACTGAAAGTCTTCCTAAGCTCTGTGGCCAACTTCCCTGTGCTGAATTTTCTGGCAAGGCTCTCTGCCAGCTGGCTTCCTTTAGCCAGCTGCTCGTGGAAACGCTGCTCCATATAGTGGTCAATGTTATTGCTCCTGAATAGCTCCTCAAAGGTCTTTACTGTGTTCTCGACATGCTGGATGAGAAGAGAAGAGGCTGCTCTCCCAATCTGCATCTTCTGCCGTAGATGGGTTAACTCTCCAGCCTCATCCTGGATCAAATAACACTTCCTAAAACAGAAAAAAAGAAGTAAAGGTAGATAGGTATACCTGTTAGGTCACAGCACTTTAGGAGAGGGGACTGGAGAGTATCACCAAAGGAGGCCACACACTGAATTCTAGCGTATGTTTAGTGCCCTGAATATGGTAAAAGGAACGAAGGAAGGAAAATAAAAACAATCTTATGTGATGATCCCTTCGAAGACTGTCATTTTCCCTGCTTGCTGGGAAGAAAGGGAAAATTGTCATTTTCCCTGCTTGCTGCAGAGGAAAAATCACATGATCCTACTAATAGATGAAGAAAAAGCATTTGACAAAATTCAACACTCATTAATCATGAAAACTCTCAACAAGGTGAGAATGGAGGGGAACTTCCTTAACTTGATAAAGAACATCTGTAAAAACTCTACACGAGGTTCAGTCAGGTCCTGGCAGCGGCTGCAGCACTCTCTTCTTCTGCGGCTTTCCGTGCCCTCTCCTTTTCGCTTCCGGAAACATGGCCTCTGGTGTGGCTGTCTCCGATGGAGTCATCAAGGTGTTCAAAGACATGAAGGTGCGTAAGTCTTCAACGCCAGAGGAGGTGAAGAAGCGCAAGAAGGCTGTGCTCTTCTGCCTGAGTGAGGACAAGAAGAACATCATCCTGGAGGAGGGCAAGGAGATCCTGGTGGGCGATGTGGGCCAAACTGTCGATGACCCCTACACCACCTTTGTCAAGATGCTGCCGGATAAGGACTGTTGCTATGCCCTTTATGATGCAACCTACAAGACCAAGGAGAGCAAGAAGGAGGACCTGGTGTTTATCTTCTGGGCTCCTAAGTCTGCGCCCTTTAAAAGCAAAATGATCTATGCCAGCTCCAAGGACGCCATCAAGAAGAAGCTGACGGGGATCAAGCATGAATTGCAAGCAAACTGCTATGAAGAGGTCAAGGACCACTGCACCCTGGCAGAGAAGCTGGGGGGCAGTGCCGTCATCTCCCTGGAGGGTAAGCCTTTGTGAGCCCCTTCTGGCCCCCTGCCTGGAGCATCTGGCAGCCCCATACCTGCCCTTGGGGGTTGCAGGCTGCCCTCTTCCTGCCAGACCGGAGGGGCTGGGGGGATCACAGCAGGGGGATCCCAGCAGGGGGAGGGCAATCCCTTCATCCCAGTTGCCAAACAGACCCCCCACCCCCTGGATTTTCCTCCTCCCTCCATCCCTGACGGTTCTGGCCTTCCCAAACTGCTTTTGATATTCTGATTCCTCTTGGGTTGAAGCAGACCAAGTTGTGGGGCCTCCCAGTTGTGGGGGGAGCCTGTATTTTTTTTTTTTTTTTTGAGACGGAGTTTCGCTCTTGTTACCCAGGCTGGAGTGCAATGGCGCGATCTCGGCTCACCTCAATCTCCGCCTCCTGGGTTCAGGCAATTCTCCTGCCTCAGCCCCCTGAGTAGCTGGGATTACAGGCACGTGCCACCACGCCCAGCTAATTTTTTGTATTTTTAGTAGAGACGGGGTTTCACCATGTTGACCAGGATGGTCTCCATCTGTTGACCTCGTGATCCACCCTCCTCGGCCTCCCAAAGTGCTGGGATTACAGGCGTGAGCCACCACGCCCGGCCCAGCCTGTATTTTTTTTAACAACATCCCCAATCCCCACTTGTTCCTCCCCCTTCCCATGCTGCCAACTTCTAACCGCAATAGTGACTCTGTGCTTGTCTGTTTAGTTCTGTGTATAAATGGAATGTTGTGGAGATGACCCCTCCCTGTGCCAGCTGGTTCCTCTCCCTTTTCCCCTGGTCACTGCTACTCACGGAAGCAGGACCACTAAGGGACCTTCGATTAAATAAAAAGACAATAAAAAGACTCAAAAAAAAAAAACCAAAAAAACAAAAAAAAAACTCTACATGAATGTCATACTAGAAACTAGATGCTTTCCCATTAAGATCAGCAATAAGACTGGACATGGTGGCTCACGCCTGTAATCCCAGCACTTTATGAGGCTGAGGCCGGTGGATCACGAGGTCAGGAGTTCAAGACCAGCCTGACCAAGATGACGATACCCTGTTTCTACTAAAAATACAAAAATTAGCCAGGCGTGGTGGTGGGTGCCTATAATCTCAGTTACTCAGGAGGCTGAGGCAGAGAATTGTTTAAACCCAGGAGGCGGAGGTTGCAGTGAGCCTAGATAGTGCCACTGCACTCCAACCTAGGCTACAGAGCAAGACTCCATCTCAAAAAAAAAAAAAAAATCAGCAATAAGGCAAAGATTTCCCCCTTACCACTCCTTTTCAACATCATACTGGAAATCCTAGCTAATGCAGTCAGATAAGCAAAGGAAATAAACAGGATGCAGATTAGAAAAGAGGAACTAAAACTGTCTGTGTTCGCACATGACACAGTTATCTGTGTATTATAGAAAATCTCCAACATGGTGAAACCCTGTCTCTACTGAAAACACAAAAATTAGCCAGGCATCGTGGCATGCGCCTATAATCCCATTACTGGGGAGGCTGAGGCAGGAGAATCGCTTGAACCCAGGTAGCGGAGGTTGTAGTGAGCTGAGATCATGTCACTGCACTTTAGCCTGGGCAACGAAGCAAGACTCTGTCAAAAAGAAAGGAAGGAAGGGAGGAAGAAGGGAGGGAGGGAGGGAAAGAAGGAAGGAAGGAGGGAGGGAGGGAAAGAAGGAAAGAAGGAAGGAAGGAAGGAAGGAAGGAAAAAGAAAAGAAAAGAAAAAAGAAAAGCTGAAAGATCTGACAACAAAAATCTCCTGGAACTAGTAAGTGATTATGTCAAGGTAAAATCTAACAAAACATGTACAAGATCTGTATGGGGAAAACTATAAAACTCCATTGAGAGAAATCAAAGAAGGACTAAATACACAGAGAGACATTCTGTGTTCATGGACAGGAAGACTGAATATTGTCAAGATGTCAGTTCTTCCCAACTTGATCTAAAGATTCAACACAATCCCAATCAAAATATCAGCAAGTTACTTTGTGGATATCAACTAATAGATGCTAAGGTTTACATAGAGAGGCAAAAGACCCAGAATGCACAACACAATATTGAGACGGAACAGAGGGCTGATACGACCTGACTTCAAGACTTACTGTAAAGCTACAGTAATCATGGCAGTATGAGATTTGTGAAAGATAGACAAAGAAGTGAGTGGAACAGAATAGAGATCCCAGTAGACTCCAAAATACAGCAGATTGATCTTTGACAAAGGGACAAGGGCAATGCAATGGAGAAAAGATCGTATTTTCAACAAACGGTGCTGGAACGGCTGGACCTCCACATGCAAAAAAAATGAATCTAGACACAGACTTCACATTCTTCACAAAAACTCACTCAAAATGGATCATAGGCCTAAATGTAAAACATAAAACTATAAAAACTCCTAAAAGTTAACAGCAGCAGAAAATCTAGATGACCTTGGGTTTGGTGATGACTTTTTATTTAGTTTATTCATCTAAAGATTCAATGCAATATCAACTTTAATTTAGAGACAGAGTCTCTAAAAAAATAAATAAATAATTTTCTTTATTTGCTGGAGTGCAGTGGCATGATCATGGTTCACTGCAGCCAAACTCTTGGGCTCAAGTGATCCTCTTGCCTCAGACTTCCAAAGGGGTGGGATTGCAGGTATGAGCCACGGAGCCCAGCTGCCTGGTTGCTTTTCAGATATAACACAAAAGGCACGATCCATGAAAGAAATAACTGATAATCTGGACTTTATTAAAATTAAAAACTTCTGCTCTGCAAAAGACTCATCAAGAAAATTAGAAGACAACAAACTGGGAGGAAATATTTGCAAAAGGCACATCTGGCAAAGGACTGTTAACCCGAATACACAGAGAACTCTTAAATTCAGCAATATTGAACAATCCAATAAAAAATGGGCAAAAGACACCTCACCAAAGATGATGTACAGATAATGAATAAGAACATAGAAAGATGCTCACATCGTACGCCATTAGGGAATTGAAAATTAAAACATGATACCACTCTACACCTGTTAGAATGGCAAAATCCAGAACACTGTTAACACCAACACTGTTAAGAACAACAGGCATTCTCATTCGTTGCTGGTGGGAATGCAAAATAGTAAAGCCACTTTGGAAGACAGTTTGGCATTTTCTTGTGAAACTAAACATACCCTTACCAAATGACCCAGCAATCTGCTCCTTGGTATTTACCCAAATGAGCTGAAAATGTATGTTCACACAAAAACCTGCACATGGTGTTTACAGCAGCTTTAGCCATAACTGCAAAATCGTGGAAACAGCCAAGATGTCCTTCAGCAGGTGAATGGATAAATTTTGGTACATGCGATCAATGGAATATTATTTGGTACTGAAAAGAAATGAGCTATGGAGCCATGGAAAGACATGAAAGAAGCTTAAATGTATTACTCCATGAAAGAAGCTGCATACTAAAAAAGCTGCATACTGTATGACTCTGACTATATGACACCATGGAATAGGCAAAACACTGAAGACAGTGAAAAGATCAGTGGTTGCCCCGTGCTGGGGAAAAGGAGAATGAATAGACAAAACACAGAGCATTTTTAGGGCGGGGAATAGTCATTCTTTATTATAATGGTGGATACATGCCATTATACATTTATTCTTGTGTCAAAATCCATAGAATATATACCACCAAGAGTGAACCCACTGCAAACTGTGGACTTTGGGTGATGATGATGAGTCAATGTAGGTTCATTGATTGTAACAAATGTTATCACTTGGGGGCAAGATACTGAGTGAGGAAGGCGGTGTGTACGCAGGGGTAGGGGGTGAGGGGAACTTTCTGTTACTTTCCACTCAAGTTTGCTGCGAACCTAAAACTGCTCTAAGAATGTCTATTAAAAAAAGAAAAGAATATGTAAGGCCAGTTGCCTCGCCGACAGCTCGGTCGCACACCCTGCCCCCCCTTTTCTTCGAAAGCTCGGACATGCTCGGGCAAGTTCGGACATGCTCGGACATGCTCAGGCATGTTCCCTTCTCCCCTTCTCGCACAGCCTGGCCTTCAAACAAAGGCTTGTAACCCTACCCAATAGTAGCCCTGCTTCGTCCACACCCTGCTCTCCCACAACCAATCGAGCTCCTTCACTCCCTATAAAACCCTGTGCCTGAGAAAAGTCAGTGCGACTTCTCCGGCCCCTCCTGTCAGGCCGCAGAACCTCACCCGGGAGCTTGAATAAACCCTTCGCATTGGATCTTCTTGTGCTGGCCTCAGTTTCTTTGTTTTAAACTCGGCGAGAACAAACCTTACACAATGATCACAGGGGTATAGTTTTTAAAAATATGTTTGACAAAGTGGGTGTAGTGTGGGCTTTGTGAATCGAGAGCACAGGATTCTAATGTTATCTCTGCCAGAGGCTATTATGCAACTTTGATCAAATGACTATCACTTGGGGCCTAAGTGTTCTAGCTTCTAAAATGAGGAAATGAGACTAACTGACTCCAGAGGTTTTGTTTTGTTTGTTCTTTTGGTTTTTTGTTTTTGAGATGGAGTCTCACTCTGTCGTCCAGGCTGGAGTGCAGTGGTATGATCTCAGCTCACTGCAATCTCCGTCTTCCAGATTGAAGCAATTCTCCTGCCTGAGTTTCCGGAGTAGCTGGGATTACAGGCGCCCACCACCGTGCTTCACTAATTTTTGTGTTTTCATTAGAGACTCACCATATTAGCCGGGCTATCTCAAACTCCTGACATCTAGTGATCCGCCTGCCTCAGCCTCCCAAAGTGCTGGGATTACAGGCGTGAGTCACCGCGCCCGGCCTAGAGTTATTTTACATCTAAATAACATTATTCTCTGAGTCAGTGAAATTTAAGGGGACTATATTGGGGAGTGACCTAATGGAGCATGAAGCAGGATTTGAATCGCTTCCAAAGCTGTGCAGCACTTGGGCGAATTAGTGACAATTAGTATTTTCAGTAACTGGTGCTCAAAGGCAAATGTGTAATGGCTTTACTCCATATTATTTAAATGCTTCCAAAAAGCTGTAGGAAAATGGCCATTAAAAACAAACTGACAAATCTAGCCAACGGGCAACTATTTGACAATCTAAGCTTATTTTAAAAACTGAGCTTATCAAATTGCCATTCCGGAAGCCAGGGACCTGAGTTTCCATAGAGGATGGAGTAGGATGGAGGGACCTCTGGATAAATCTACCTCCTTGGCCGGGCGCAGTGGCTCACGCCTGTAATCCCAGCATTTTGAGAGGCCGAGGCAGGCGGATCACAAGGTCAAGAGATTGAGACCATCCTGGCCAACATGGTGAAATCCCGTCTCTACTAAAAAAAATACAAAAATTAGCTGGGCGTGGTGGCGGCACCTGTAGTCCCAGCTACTCAGGAGGCTGAGGCAGGAGAATTGCTCGAACCCGGGAGGAGGACGTTGCAGTGAGCCGAGATCACGCCACTGCACTCCAGCCTGGCCCCTGGAGACAGGAGACTTGTCTCAAAAAAAAAAAAAACAAAAAAACAAAAAAAAACTACCTCCTCGGGCACTCAGATGGTTTCGCATTCACCAGAGTGACATATGAAGAAATTAGGAGATTCCAACATGCTCCCGTGGATCCAGAGAGAGACCATTCATGTGATTGGAAGATTTCCAGCTCAGGTACCCATGAAGACCATATTGTAAGGTTTGTTCTTGGGTTCTTGCCGAGTTTAAAAGGAAGAAACTGAGGCCAACACCAGAAGATCCAATATGAAGGAATTTACTCAGACTCCCGGGCAGGGTTCTGCAGTCCGACAGGAGGGGCGGGAGAAGTCGCACGGACTCCTCTCAGACGTGGGGTTTTATAGGGAGTGAAGGAGCTCAATTGGTTGTGGGAGAGCAGAACTACTATTGGGTAAGGTTACAAGCCTTTGTTTGCATACAGGACTCGGCTGCTATTGGCTAGAATCACAAGACCCTGCTTGCATACTGGGCTCTTTAAGGGAAAGCCAGGCTGTGCGAGAAAGGGAGAAGGGAACATGCCCGAGCATGTCCAAGCTTTCGGACAAAAAGCGGGGGACGGTGTGTGTGTCCGAGCTCCCAGTGAGGCAACCGGCCTTACACATATATTTGGTGAATACATGCAATGTTAGAATAAAACCACATTTCTCTGAATAATATAAAGTCATTACTCATAAAAATTTTACAGATTTTTATCTAAAGAAGTTTCCAGGAAGATGTTAAGAGAAAGTCCTACAATTAAGGTATGGAGGCTGGATGCAGGCCCTGAGAGCTGCTCTGATGAGCAATGACTTAACGCTGATAGTGAGAAGTCTCTTACCCACTGAGGGATACAGAGGAGAATTCTGCTTCCTCGGGCCAAGGCTTCTGCTTATCCACTCCCTTCCTATCAGGTCCCTTCTTCTCTGCGGGCTGACGCATCCCAGCCTTCAGTTGGAGCATTTTCTCCTGAAGTGCTCTCTTACAGCCGTCTTTGAATGGAAGGACAGAGATGAAAGGTGTGTATGTTTTTCTCCAAAGCTACCTAAAGGAATTGAAACAAAGTCATGGCTTACAGAAGTTAGATTATTAGTGGAGATCCTGTAGGAGGATGGAATCTCACGAGCAGAGCCTACAAGGAAATAGAGTGAGCCTACCATGTGCCCCCTTGAAGAGAACGTCCTCAGCCACGAGGACCCAGCCACCCACTGGGGTCTGGGGGTGCTGTGATGAGGAGGAAGGGGAAGGCCCACACCCACAGGTGTTTCAGAAGAAAACAAATGAATGAAAACAAACGGGGTTTAAATTGAGCTAAGGGGTGAGTATTTTTGTTTCTTATAGTTGAGATAAGGTTCTTATAAAGTTCCCAGGGAATGTCCTAACTTCCTTCAGAGGTCAGGAAGCATTTTTGCTTCCAGAAGTTTTGAGAGTCATGAAGGCAGGAACACATTTTGAGATGCCAGAGCTCAAATCCCATGTCACCGGGACATCAACAACAGTGCTATGGGGAAGACTCGGGGTGGCAGCTCTTGAGTTGCAATCACAGAATTAGAATGTGGAGGTAGCTACAGAACCCAGGAAAGTCCCGCCTTCTGATGGCCTGCCACACTCAATGCAAGGCTGCCTGTTTCACCCTGGAGGTCCCTGCATCAGTGGAGGACACCCCCTCCTCAGCCAGCTTTAATATTTGTGTACACTTTTGCTTATATTGCCACCCAATTTCTAACCACAGCAAAATAACCTAAGCATGCCTCTCCTTGGAAACATCCAAACATTTTCTCAGCAACTTTTGTTTTTTGGGGACAGTTTCAATAAAAACAATTCTTGGGGCTTTTCCTAAATGATTTTTTTTTTTTAACTTCTGGTGATTCTTACTGTTCCTTTTTAGGAACTCTCTAGGTTTTCACTTCCTACATTCTTTCAAGAGTATAGTGACCCAAAGCTGGAGTATAATCATCTAACTATGACTAATAAATTTAGCATCATGCTGTATTACCTTTAATACATAATAAATAATATATCCCAATGCGATACTTGCTTCCTTTCCCTTGCAGTAGCAATGCGTAGGGGTTTCATTTAATATGACGAAGTCGATTTTAACCTTCCAAACTCCCACCCCACTCACCTTTGCTTTCACTCATGGGAAGGCTCAGTCCGTATCTGGTTTGCCCACATTCCTGGGCTATAAACCTCTAGACCTCCCAATTTGCGAGGCACCATTTTTTTGGAGGGTACTGAATTTTTATTTCTGTCTCCTTTGCACCCTTACCAATGAAAGCTGCTTTCAGACACTCTCTGCTGGCCTTTCTCCAGCACAGAGCTGAATTTGCAAATGCCTTGAGGGGAATACCTTTACCAAGTGTTCAGTTCACGTCTCAATTCACTCTAGAATCTTGGCTTTTCAAGTCACAATACCTGGACAGCTCCACATGTCTACCACTCCCCACCCCCATGAGGTTACTTAAAGTGCTGCTGTTTTCTCTGACTCTTTTTTTTTTTTTGAGACGGAGTTTCGCTCTTGTTACCCAGGCTGGAGTGCAATGGCGCGATCTCGGCTCACCGCAACCTCCGCCTCCTGGGTTCAGGCAATTCTTCTGCCTCAGCCTCCTGAGTAGCTGGGATTGCAGGCACACACCACCATGCCCAGCTAATTTTTTGTATTTTTAGTAGAGATGGGGTTTCACCATGTTGACCAGGATGGTCTCGATCTCTTGACCTCGCGATCCACCCACCTCGGCCTCCCAAAGTGCTGGGATTACAGGCGTGAGCCACCATGCCCGGCATGTTTCCTCTGACTCTTAACCACTGCCCTCTCCCCAGCTTCTCACCCTCTTGTCCCTTGCCAGGAAATAGCAAATGCCCTGAGGAGGCAAAAATTGTTTCATTCCAAGAGCTCCTCTCTCTCTCTCTCTCTCTCTCTCTCTCTCTCTCTCTCTCTCTCTCTCTCTCTCTCTCTCTCTCTCCCCCTCCTCACTTTCTGTAGCTGGCCCTGTGGGTCCCAGCTTTTCAAACAGAATTGCTTTAAACCAGATTCTATCTACTTTTTTTCAGAGGGAGTACTGGTTTGCTACAAAATTCCATCATAACTGAAAGAGGAAATCTACAAATTCCAGGCAAATCAAAATTTCCTACTTTGATTTCTGAAGAAAACAAAAAAAGAGAAGAGGTCCCTGGTAGGTACATACTTGCATTTTTCTTGTAAATCTTGGGTTAAGTTTGAATGGATATTAAAGGCTCTTGCTAGACTCATGTGCAAAAGATTGTCTACCGTCAGCTAAACAATCATGCCTGTCCAAGGTCCAAGAATTTGATGAGTTTGGATCCAGTCCCCTGATGCACTAACAGAGATCCTGTAGGAGGATAGAAACCTGCTATAGGATTCTACGTCTGCACTTTGAGTAGACCCTTCAAGTAACCAGTGTTTCAGACACCTGGCCATGAATGTAGGGAGAATAGGTCAACCAAACCACTGAACACTTCTAATTTATTTTAGGGAATGTTGAAAGTTCTCACTGGTACAGTTAGAAATGAAAACAAAGACATAATAATAGTAATGATAGTAATAACTGATTCAAGAGCATTATTCTGTGACTGGCACGGTTCCTAAGTGCTTTACTGTGGAGTAACTTATTTAGTCCACATAACAGCCCTGTAAGATAGTGTTTTTTTTTGTTTGCTTGTTTTTTGTTGTTTTTTGAGACGGAGTCTTACTCTGTCACCCAGGCTGCAGTGCAGTGGCACAATCTTGGCTCACTGCAACCTCTGCCTGCCAGGTTCAAGGGATGCTCCTGCCTCAGCCTCCCAAATAGCTGGATCACAGGTGCCTGCCACCATATCGAGCTAATTATTGTATTTTTAGTAGAGACGGGGTTTCACCATGTCGGCCAGGCTTGTCTCAAACTCCTGACCTCAGGTGATCTGTCCACCTTGGCCTCCCAAAGTGCTGGGACAGGCTGAGCCACCGCGCCTAGCTGATAGTGTTGATTATTACAACCCCTTGTTGCAGATGAGAACATTGTACTGAAAGGCTGAACTTACCTCTCCAAGGGTCCCATCATCTCTATGACAGTGAGAACCAGGACTCATCCAGGCAATTTGTCCTCCAAACCTGTGCTCTGAGCCATTAGGCTTGGTGGTAGCTATGAAGACTCCACTAAGATGTGCATTTCCTCCTTGCTTAACCTCCAAGATTTCAAGGAGAAAATGGAAATTAAAAGTGAAGCCCACAAGAGTGTCTATTATTTTAAAAAGAAGGAAAGAAAATTACCAGTGTTGGTGAGGATGCAGAAAAACTGGAACCCCTGTGCACTGCTTGTTGCTGGGAATGTATTAGGTTGGTGCAAAAGTAACTGCAGTTTTTGTCATTACTTTTAACAGCAAAGATTGCGATTACTTTCACACCAACCTAATAAAATGGTACAGCTACTGTGGAAAACCATATGGTGGTTTCTCAAAATATTAAAAATAATTATGATGATGCAATAATTCTCCTTCTGGGTATAGACTCAACAGAACTGAAAGCAAGGACTCAAAGAGACATTCGCACACTGACATCCCTAGTGGTATTACTCCCAATGGCTAAAAAATGAAAACAACCCAAGTGTCCAACGACAGGTAAATGAATAAACATAATGTGGTATATACATGCAACGGAATATTATTCAGCCTTAGAAAAGAAATTCTGACACATGCTACAACATAGATGAACCTAGGGACATTGTGCTGAGTGAAATAAACCAGTCACAGAAGGAAAAATCCTATTTGATTCTGCTTATATGAAATACCTAAAGGAGTCAAATTCATAGAGACAGAAAACAGAATGATGGTTGTGCCCGGGACTAGGAAGGGAAGAATGGGAAATTAATGGGTATAGGGTTTAGGAACTTTAGTCTAAGAAAGTAGAATATTGGATGCGAACAATTCAGTTTTCCTTCTGTTCCAAGATCCCCTTTAGCTAGAGCAATATATCGAAGTCACAGTTCTTAAGGGAAAATCATTGTCTATGGAGATCATTCTTGTGGATAAAAAGTGCATCAATAGTAGATCAAAAGATATTCCACTTTTGCAGATATTGACACCTGCTGGACCCATAGGATTTTACCTAGTATTAGATAGATAAGATGTGAACCACTTCTCAACACTGCAGACTCAAATACCAGGAAATACTAAGACTCTCAGGACAAACAAATAGCCCATTAAAAAAGACTCACAGACTAGATAAGCTTTCCTCTACCACCTAACAGAGAATGTATCCCAGTTAACCACTAAGCCCAGATGTTTGTTTCATAGAATCAAAACCAGAATTCCGTGTTGATCGCTGATGGGAAAAAATAATTGACAACGTACAAATGAGAGAGAGAGGAAAAAATACTTGTCTAAGAATTACATTTAGTGTCTAAAAGCCAAATAGCTCAATTTCTGCTCATGAGATGTAACAGATGAACTGAGGGAACATATGCCAATAGCTCTAAAATTGTAGGTCTGTATGGGATGCCCGTCAGGTGCAGGATTCTGTTACTATGATGATATGTCTCAGGTGGGCAAATCTTTGTGGAAATAGCAAGAAAAAAGAAAAACTGTCAATGAATAATATAGAGCTAGCGTAGTGGTTAATTTTTTGTGTCAACTTAGCTAGACCACAGTGCCCAGGTATGTGGTTAAATGTCATTCTGGAGGTCTCTGGGAAGGGGTCTTTTGGGTGAGATGAACATTTTTTTTTTTTTTTTTTTTGAGATGGAGTTTTGTTCTTGTTACCCAGGCTGGAGTGCAATGGCGCGATCTCGGCTCACCGCAACCTCCGCCTCCTGGGTTCAGGCAATTCTCCTGCCTCAGCCTCCTGAGTAGCTGGGATTACAGGCACGCGTCACCATGCCCAGCTAATTTTTTGTATTTTTAGTAGAGATGGGGTTTCACCATATTGACCAGGATGGTCTCGATCTCTTGACCTCATGATCCACCCGTCTCAGCCTCCCAAAGTGCTGGGATTATAGGCGTGAGCCACCGTGCCCGGCCTCTTTTTTTTTAATACTGAGTTTTACTCTTGTTGCCCAGGCTAGAGTGCAATGGCAGGATCTCAGCTCACCGTAACCTCTGCCAAAGGAGATGAACATTTGTATTAGTAGACTTTGAGTAGAGCAGCTTGCTCTACTTCATGTGGGTGGACCTTATCCAATCAGTTGAAGGCCTGAATAGAAAGAGATTGACCTTGCTGCGAGAAGAGGAAACTCTATCAACAGAACATCTTAGTATTTGAATAACAACTCTTCTCTGGGTCTCCAGCCTGCCTGCCTTGAACTGTCACGATCACGTGAGCTAATTCCTTAAAATAAATAAAGATAGGTAGATAATAGATAGATGGATGATTCCGTTTCTCTGGAGAACTTTGACTAATCCAGACAGCATACTAATTTACCCTTGCCATTTATAGAGGGAAGAGTGGAGGAATAAGTGTCAGGAACCAGGAAAGTTATTCTTCCCTTGTGTGAGCTGCTTGGCACAAAGCTATTAAAGAGGTGACTCTGGCTTGGCCTTCTCCAGATCTGGTCACCACAGAAACAAATTATAGTTATAGAAAGTATCTTGAAAGTTTAGCTGAAAAGCAGATGGGGCAATACCCTACTGCTTAATGTCCACCATGTCATCTGTTGTACCTCCCCGTAGTTAAGTCAGGAGGGGAACACTCCCTTTATCTATTTTTTTATTTTATGTGTGTGTGTGTGTGTGTGTGTGTGTGTGTGTGTGTGTGTGATGGAGTCTCACTCTGTGGCCCAGGCTGGAGTGCAGTGGTGTGATCTCGGCTCACTGCAACCTCTGCCTCTGGGGTTCAAGTGATTCTCATGCCTTAGCCTCCTGAGTAGCTAAGATTACAGGTGTAGGCCATCACACCCAGCTAATTTTTGTCTTTTTAGCAGAGATGGGGTTTCGCTATGTGGGCAAGGCTGGTCTCAAACTTCTGACTTCAGGTGATCTGCTCACCTTGGCCTCCCAAAGTGCTGGGATTACAGGCATGAGCCATGACGCATGGCCCCTTTATTTGATTATCAGACAGATGATTAGAAAGTTTATTGTGCTAACAAGAGTATGGAGAAAAGGATCTCTGAGTTGAAAAAATAAACTGAAATATAAATTGGTGCCACTTCTATGGAAGGCAAATTTACAGGGCTTATTACTTAAAATAAAAAATGTGTACTCTAACCGCTATGATACAGCAATTGCACTTCCAGGACTCTACCCTATAGAAATACACGTAACAATTAACAAAAGATATTTGTTCAAGAATGATGACTGCAGCATTATTTGTAATCATAAAATAATGGAATCAACTTAATTTCAAAAACAACACGTAAAGGGTTAGATGATGGAATAAGCAAAAGAAGAAATACCCTCATCAAAAGTAAGGCAGAGGATAATAATCTTGATTCTACTGATAACATTATTGATTGAGCAATTATTAAATCTAGGCACATCCTGCAAATAAGGCATTATTACCATCCTCATATTACAGTTGAAAAAAATATTGAGGTACAAAAAGCTTGTCAGTAGCCCAAGGGCACACACAAAAAGAAACAAGATTTCACCCAGAACCCCTGCACAGATCACACAAAGTCTCTCTTGTTCCCTGGTCCAAGAACTTCTGTACCTTCCAACTACATTTCTTCCCAGCACAAACTTCTGGGAGGATGAGAAGCAGCCACTAAATGACAGGAGGGGAAGTGAGGTATTTGGCTTCAAGGGAGAAGACCTCCTTGGGAATTATAAAAGGTCAATGACAATAACGTCCCTGGGTGGGCTCGAACCACCAACCTTTTGGTTAACAGCCAAACGCGCTAACCGATTGCGCCACAGAGACACAGATAGAAATGTTCTTTCATTCTAAAAGGGGGTAAGCTGTCACTAAAAGCTAGCTAGCACCGTCCGCCTTTTGCAAAATGACTGAGTAATCTCTCCAATGCCTCGGAAAGCCGGAGCAGTCAGAGAGACGAAACCTGTGACTTGTCTGTCAAGTTTGAAACCTGTGCGTTGGGTGGTTCTCAAACGCCCGGCGCCCCGCCGTGCCGCCTCACCTGCCTCGGAAGCCAGCGCCTCCGGAGATGCCGGGATCCTGTTAGAGCGACTTGGGCCCCAGGGAAGCTGACAGCCCAGGGCGCTCAATTAGGACTTGTTGAATTAATAATACATTTGAGAGACTGAATATACAATTGGACAATGGCCGGACTGTATATATAAAAATAGAACTCTGATCCACAAACTGGGGCCACCTGCCCAGGAAATCAACCTCCTTATCTACAAATAAACAGCCGGGGAAGCCAGCCTGCTATTATACAAGTCAGACTTGGCTGGGAGCCAGACAGTTTAACAAACAAAGCGTCTGTAACAATCGGTTCTAAAGGGCCTGAGCTTGGTTAGTAACTGACACTTCCCCTAATTTATATTCCCACTTGCAAGGTAGGACCCACCAGGGAAAGCCAAATATGCACCCCTAACCAAGCACATGGGATGCCCTGCTTCTAGTTAGCCCACGGGCAGCTTCCCCACACCAACAGCCTCCACTCAGGGCCACCTGAAGCCTTCCCTGTCGTCAGCTATAAGGCCGTCCCACTCCTCTGCCTGCCTGCAAAGCTTTCTCAAAATGCAAGTGCCGGTGGCTGACGCCCTTGCGTCGAAATAAATAACCATTGCTTTTTCATCTGGTTGGCCTTCATTTCCACACTTTGACATCTTCAAGCTTTTAGTCCTTTGAAGAATTCTGAGAGTGGAAAATAAATGAAAGTTTTTTTTCAAAGGGGGAAGTCCTTTTTTAAAAGGCTTTATTCTGGTCAGTTGGTTTCCAAGTGTGCAGTGTCCCATGGGGTAGGCAACAAAGGGGCCTGGAGTGCGCCATCTGTGCCGCTGCAGCTCCCCGCTCTCAACAGAACGGAGATCTGAGGAGTCTGTGGGGTCAGTGGGCGAGACCAGGAAAGGGGCAGGGACCAGAAGAGCCATGAAGAGGGGAACAGCAGATAGGGACAATGAGACCTCCCGGGAGACCTGTGCGGAGGCCAAGGCTGGCTCCCGAGAGATGAGAATGGTTTTCGTCATGCATTTGAATGGGAAGAAATGGAAAAAGGACTTGAAATAGAAAAAAAAAAAAAAAAAAATGCATGAACTTGTAGCTATGCAAGAACGAAACAGGAAAATATTGTGGATGTTTTTCCATCAAAAATATTAAAAGCAGCCCACTGGCCACCCCAGGTTATGGTGCGCCATGATGGTGTATAATAGAGCTCTTCCTTGTGGTCGAGGCAACCCTGGCTGGAATTGGAGCCAGAGTAGCATCTGGCTTCTTTCCTGACAAGCTTTGGTATGTGTTACAGTTTCACTTTTTAAATCCCGTTACCAACTGCACCCAGTAGCTCTGGTCAGAGAGCAGGGATTACTGTGTCTCCCTGCGAGGCTCTCAGGACTACAGAAGGAAACCCCCACAGCACACTAACCTAGGGCAGAGTCTCTGGAGCAGGTTAGAAGGGGCTGTGTCTGCGCATGTGCAGGAACCATCTCAGAAGGTAAAGCCCTGACTCTCCAGGAGCCTTGTCTGTGGCTTATCTGATGTAATGGTGTGGTAATAACCATTTTTCTGGCTGAGATATTTCAAAGGTCAGTAAGGCCTTTTTAGATGCAATGACAATGAGCTTTGTATGAGTTCACATTCAACAGGGTATTTTACAATAAAATCTGATGATATAAAACCCAATAAATATAATAGAACCTGAACTGGCTGTCATCCTCCGCCTCCCCTACCCCATTTTTTGGCAGGTGTGGGGGAGCACTAATAGTACATTATTGACATGTAATTCACATAGAGTAAAATGCGCAAATCTTAAGGGCATAGAAATGTAACCATCACCTAGATCAAGTTATAGAAAATTTCTGTCAGCCCAGAAAGGCCAATAACCTCCTTTAGATTCCCACCAACCTTCCTTTCACTTAGGCAAACCATTCTGATTTCTTTCTTTCTTTTTTTTTTTTTTTTGAGACAGAGTCTTGTTCCGTTGCCAGGGGCCAGGCTAGAGTGCAGTGGCACGATCTCGGCTCACTGCAACCTCCACCTCCCGGATTCAAGCAATTCTGCCTCAGCCTCCCGAGTAGCTGGGACTACAGGCGCACGCCACCATGACCAGCTAATTTTTGTATTTTTAGTAGAGACGGGGTTTCACCATGTGGCCAAGATGGTCTCGATCTCTTGACCTAGTGATCCACCCACCTCGGCCTCCCAAAGTGCTGGGATTACAGGCGTGAGCCACCGTGCCCGGCCACCATTATGATTTCTATCTTCACAGATGAATGTTGACTGTTTCTGAAATTCACATAACGAATATACTTTTCTGTGTCTGGCTTCTAATTTCATGCAGCATGTTTTTGAAACGCATCCATGTTTTGAGTGTATTATTTTGGTGTTATGGATGACTGCTATTTCTGTGTGTATGCTTGGGTTATTTCCAATTCTAGCTCTCGTGAACAAAGCTGCTATATTCTAGTGCAATTCTTTTTGTAGACATGTGCACTCATTTTTCTTGAGTTTAGACTTTGAAGTGGAGTTGCTAGGTCACGGAGTAGGTCTAAATTTAACTTTATTATTGACTGCCAAGCAGTTTTCCAGAATGGTTGTGCTATTTTACCTTCTCACCAGCAATGAGAGTATAGTTACTCCACATTCTTGTCAGTACATCTTGTCTTTCAAATTTCGAGCTGTTAAGATACCTTAAACTTGGTTTAAGGTAAAATACATTTTACTGTTCAAGCTTTTAAAATACCTTAAACCAAGTAGCTTACAAACAACAGAAATTTATTTCTCACAGTTCTGGAGGCTGGGAAGTCCAAGTTCAAGGTGCCAGCAGATTCTGTGTCTGATGGGGGCTCACTCTCTGGTTCATAGGCTGTACCTTCTCCATGCATCCTCACATGGTGGAAGGGCAAACAAGCTCCCTCCAGCATCTTTTATAGAGATACTAATCCTATGCATGCAGGCAGAGTCCTCATGATCTGATCACCTTCCAAAGGCCTAAACCTCCTATTGTCACCAGCTTGGGGATTAGGAGTTCAACAAATAAATGTGGTGGGGGAGGCAGACACACAAACGTTCAGACCATAGCAGTGCATAAAGGTGCCTCAGCACTGAGGTTTTAATTTGTGTCTAACTAACAAGGAATGATTTTCAACATTTTTTCTTATGTCTTTTGGCCATGTAGAAATTTTGTGTGTATGAAGAAAGCCTATTCCACTATTTTGCTCACTTTTAAATAGCTTGGCTTTTATTATTGATTTCTAAAATTTCTCTCTAAATATTTGTTATCTGAGTCATTTTTCAAATAAGTATACTGCAAATGACGTCTCCCAGTCTACGGCTTTCTTATGGTCATTTTTTGATGAGTAGCAGTTTTCAATTTTGATGAAGTCCAATTTTCTTTTTTTTTTTATTTTGCGACCTCTAAGACATCTTTCCTACCCCAAGATTGTCAATATATTTTCCTATATTTTCTTCCAGAAATGTATGCTTTTATTTTTAAATCTGTAATTCTTCTCAATTTCATCTCCTGATCTCAGCACAATGCTTAACCGCTATAACATCCAGTTTGCAGACCAATAGTCCGTTCTCCAAGAAACTTGCATAACCCTTGATGTAACAACATTTAGAGTCGTTTCCTGCTGTGCTCTTTGACAACGATACATCCTTGTGCTCCCACCCCTCACTCACTCCCTCTCTTGCCTTCTCCCTTCTCTCACCTCTTCTCACCCCTACAATCTGAGAAAACCAAAAAGACCTAAAACTAAGGAGAAGACCTAGTCTAATCTGTGCTCGGGATATTAGTGCACAAGAAGAAGAAAGACTGAGTCTGATCTGTGCTCAAAACACACCGGTATTCTGGTTTGTAAATCTGGTTCTGCTCCTGTGTGACCTTGGTTAAATAACTTTAACTTTATGTGCCTCAATTCTTTCTTCTGTAAAATGGGGCTAATAAGAGTAGTCTTAGGCCAAGCACGGTGGCTCACGCCTGTAATCCCAGCACTGTGGGAGGCTGAGGCAGGCGGATCACTTGAGGTCAGGAGTTCAAGACCAACCTGGTCAACATGATGAAACCCTGTCCAACTAAAAATACAAAATTTAGCTGGATGTGGTGGTGGGCATCTGTAATCTCAGCTACTCAGGAAGCTGAGGCAGGAGAATTGGTTGAATCCAGGAGTTGGAGGTTGGAGTGAGCTGAGATCACATCACTGCACTCCAGCCTGGGTGACAGAGCAAGACTCCATCTCAAAAAAAAAAAATTGTCAACAAAATCCAGACACAGCTAACAATGGCAAAGTGAAGTAGACTACTTTTTTTTTTTTTTTTAATGGAGTCTTGCTCTGTCACCCAGGCTGGAGAGCAGTGGCATGATCTCGGCTCACTGTAACCTCCACCTCCTGGGTTCAAGCAATTCCCTGCCTCAGTCTCTGGAGTAGCTGGGATTACAGGAGCCTGCCACTATGCCTGGCTAATGTATTTTTAGTAGAGACAGGGTCTTAGCCAGGCTGGTCTTGAACTCCTGACTTTGTGATCCACCGGCTTCGGTCTCCCAAAGTGCTGGTATTACAGGCATGAGCCACCACGCCTGGCCAAGCATTTTTTTTTTTTTTTTTGAGACAGATTCTCGCTCCATCGCGAGGCTGGAGTGCAGTGGTTCAATCTGGGCTCACAGCAACCTCCATCTCCCAGGTTCAAGCAATTCTCCTGCCTCAGCCTGCCAAGTAGCTGGGACTACAGGCGTGTGCCACCATGCCCAGCTAAATTTTGTATTTTTAGCAGAGAAGTTTCACCATGTTGGCCAGGATGGTCTCCATCTCTTGACCTTGTGATCCGCCCACCTCGGCCTCCCAAAGTGCTGGGATTGCAGCCAAGCATTCGTTTATGAGCTGACTGGCCACCAGTGTACTTTCTTTTCTGAAGTGTCCATTCAAGCTTTTGCCCATTTTTAAAAATGGGTGTTTCCATTTCTAATTGTGAATTGTAGGAGCTAATTATGTACTCTGGATACAGGTTCTTGGTCAAATATGTTTCGTGAATATTTTCTCCTAGTCCATGGCTTGCTTTTTCACTTACTTAATGGTGTCTTTGGATGAAAAGACATATTTCATATTGGTAAAGCCTAATTTATCATGTTTCTGTTTTACTTATTTCTCTGTAATATTAAATAAATATTTGCTTTCTGCCAAGTCATAGATATTTTCATGCATTTTATTCTAAAACTTTATTTGTGTCATTTATTCTGTGATCCAACTCAAATTAGCTTTTGTGTATGTTGTGAGTGTAAGGGTTCTTGGGTTCTTGCCAAGTTTAAGATGAAGAAACTGAGGCCAGCACAAGAAGATCCAATGTGAATTTATTCAGCTCCCAGGTGAGGTTCTGCAGTCCGACAGGAGGAGCCGGAGAAGTCGCAGGGACTTCGCTCAGACGTGGGGTTTTATAGGGAGCAGGCAAGCTTGCTATTGGCAGGTAGGCAGGGTTTGAATGCTATTGGGTAGGTTTACAAGACTCGACTGCTACTGGGCAGCTAAGACTTGAATGCTATTGGGTAGATTTACAAGACTTCTTTTGCATTTTATCGGGGTTCTTTAAGGGAGGGCTAGGCTGTGTGAGGGGGGTGGGCGTGTCTGAGCTCCCGGAGAGGGGAGCGGCCTTACAGTGAGGTAGGGACTGAGATTTTTTTCCTCACTAGTAGACATCTGGTTGGTCCAGCACTATTTGTTGAAATGACACTTCTTTCCCCATTGTATAGCTTTAGTGCCTTTTTTTGAAAAAAATCAATTGGCCATATAATAAGGATCTGTTTTAGGTGTCTCACTTCAGTTTCATTTATCGATATGTGTATCCTTTTGCCACGTTCACACTGTTTTGTTTATATTAATAAACAGCTTAATATAAGAATGTCTTCCAGGTTTCATTTTTTTCAGCTCAATAAACCTGAAATGTGTTCGTCCACCATGCCACATGCCACCATGGAAATCAAGATATGCTGTCACTTACTGTCTCTCATTTCACTAGAGGACACATGCTGTCACAAATAATGGTTGACCTCTTAGCCAAAGATCCTCTGTTGTACCCTCTGGAGAAAATAAATCTCCTGTTACCCTGAGAGCTGATCTAGAGGGCAAATGTCTGCAACATTCAGCAATGAATTTAGATTTTCCTTGGAAAAAAGTTTATTTTCAAGGTGGTTCTTTTTTTGCCATAGATTTTTTTTTCTGTTATTTATTAACATGAAGTACAATGTTTGGTTTGCAATTTCTGTTCTTTCTAAGAAGAAAAACTTTAGTAGAAACAACCAGTATTTAAAGACCATTTTATGAGACTGTCATTCACATACCATCTCTCTTTGCTGCTTTTGTTAAAATGGCATAAAGTGGGCTTTATATGCTTTCTGTATATTTTTGGAATGTGTATTTACACTAAAAACTTAAAATGAAAATATTCATCCAGACTCAAGTTCCACCAACAGTACACTTCAAATAGGATGAGTCCAACCTAAGCGAACCCACCTGCTTGAAGTGTGCAGTTGGTGTGTGTGACACACTCAACAGTATTTGTGTTCCCTGCTGTAGTGATTTTCGTGTTCCTCCCACCCCTGAAAGTCCTCGACTTAAAACCCATCTAGAACATTTTCTTTGCTAAGACTTTAAAGTATTCTTTCTTCAAGTAAGAACAGTTTTTAAATAGTTATCAGTTGCGTTCTCAGCATTCATAGAAAGCTTGGGGAGAAACAATTCAACTCACAAGTTCAATCGCCCAACGGGGCGGAGAAGGGACTGCGTTCCCGCCGGTTGCCAGGCCAAAGTCGTCGGCCTTCCCTGCTTTGGCTCAGACGGGAGACGGAAACTCCCTGCAACAGGGACCGGAGGCCGGAGACAAGGAGCAGGAGGGCGGCTGCCCGTCGCCGACGGTCCCTCCCTGCCTTGGCGCCTTCGGAGTTCCAGCTGACCCGGGGCATTACTGGAGCCGGCAGGAACTGCAAACTCCACGCGCGCGTCCCCCGGCACCCGCCCCTGCGCCTCGCGGACTCCCGGCCAGTTGAACACCGGGTCCCTCGCGGAGCTTCGCCGCAGTTTACAGGAAAGGGGTGCAGGGTTGCGGACCCAGCGGGAGGCGGGAGGAGCCGCGCGGAGAGGACCGGGCCCTGCCGGTGGCCCCCGAGAAGACAGGCCCAGAGAGGCTGATTTTGACCTGCGGGGCCAAAGGCTAACGGCGGCCTCAAAACCTAACGTCTAGGTGAGCCGCGGGGAGCGAGTTGAAGCGATCTCCATGCCTTGCTTGTCGTTTGCCAGGATTCAGAGACCAAGAAAGAGAATAGTTGCGTGGATCAAAGTCTGCAATTAACCAAAAAAGAAGCATGATCCTATGTTAGCTTGCTTAGGGAAAAAGGAAGAAGGAAGGAAAAAAGAAGGGAGGAAGGGAGGAGGGAGAGAGAGAGGGGAGAAAATGAAAAAAAAAAAAAATCAATCAAAAAAAGAAACATGAATTTCCTAACTAATCAGATGTGAGTTGTGAGGGAAAGACCTGCGTCGAGGTTTCGGCCTGAACGCGTTGAGGGTGGAATTGCCATTAACGATCGTGGGGAAAAGGCAGGTGTAGCATGTTGTAGAGAAAAGCTCCGGGTTCGGTTCCGGGGCTGGGGTCTCGCTTCAGTTTTCCATCCAGGCCGTCTCGGTTTCCGCATCCGTCTGAGTGGCTGACGCTGCCGGGAATGCAGGGGTCTGAGTCCTTTACGACGTCGAGTGTGCCCCGGTCTCCCCCCGGGCGCCTCCCGGCTCCAGCCTCCTCCCGGGAACCTGGTACGCTCGGCCCCGGCGACCCGCCGCCGTCTCTCCACGCGCTGCCGCCTCGCCAAGGCGCATCTCTAGGTCAGCGGTGAAGGGCGCGGGGACGATGCAACTCGCTCCGGGACTTGGAGACCCAGCACGTCTTCCGGGAGCGCCACTGGCTGGACGGGAACGGAGAGAGCTCCGCACAGCGCGTGTGGGCTTGCAACTTGAAAGCAGGGAGAGGACGGCCTTTCGGGACTATTTTTTGGATGGGCAGGTGGCACCAGGAAAGGTAGAGGGAGCTTTCTAGAGGTCAATGTCAGCGTCATTTCTGCTGGAACAATGGAAGGAGAGAGAGAAAAAAAAAAAGCCTGTGGTTTGTGGTTCCCTGGTAGTCTAGCGGGTAAAGTTTGGCGCTTTCCCCGCCGGCACCGGGCTGATTCCTGATCAGGGGAGGTCTCGGCCTCACTGTGAGGTGTTGTTCTTTACTGATTTGCCATCTACCACCGCTGCGGCTCAATTATTCCACGACTGCTGGAGAAACGCAGTTAATGTCGATCCTAAAATTTAAGCTATTTATCTAGGATAAATTCCAGGTAGTGGAACGGCTAGCTGAAATTTAGTGTGAATTGAAGATTCCGATGTACACGGCCCACCAACGCGTAAGCACCAATTACACTCCCAAAAGTGTGTGAGAGAGCATTTTCCACCAGCATTTAAAACCAACGCTAGAAATTATCAATCTTTTACAGATAATTTTAAGCTATATTTATCATCAAAGGATTTCTTCATAGTCAACTTTCCCTTCGACTGTAAATCCACAAGAGACGGCAAAACTGGAAGAACTGCCTAGAATTTCAGCAATCTTGAAATCAATAATCTCTCTGCTGTCTCCTGTTTTGGCACCTACCCATTTCTTCCAGGTAAGATTGGTCACAATAGAAAAATAATTAATAAATGTAATAAAAATAAAAGCCTGGATTTTTGCTCACAGTGTTCTCACCGGGTCTAAATTTCGTGAATGTGGTGCTGCTCCTTTGATAGTCTCACGGCTATGCTTGAGACTTTAGGACCCTGGACACCTGGTGCACGGGAGGGTCCCAAAACCCATCTTTGGAAGTGCTGGCAGAGTAAATGGGCACCAGTAATAAAGGCAGCGGTGCCTGAGGACCTAAGGCTGGTTGGACCCAGGGCAGATTTTTCAAAACCAGAGCGGACTTTTTTGTTCTTAATTCAATCATTTAATTTTTATTTTGATGAAATTTAAATTTGATTTAAATTTTTGTAACTTAATTATTTTGATGGCAACTTTATTTTGACGAAGACACTAGTGGAGGAAAGTCTCTTTATTGGACCATCAATTTTCCTATAAGTCTTTGTCTCAGAAAAATTTAATAATAAATTATAATAAAATAATGTTTCACATCTTACATTATTCACATTTGATTGAGTTGGCTTATGCTGTCAGTGTGTTGCCCACTGTGTAACACTACCCGATGAGTTACATTCAACTGTGTAGTAATACATATTACTACATACACACACGTATACACATGCACAACTAAATTTACATATGCATATACACATGTATACGTGTGTGTATATATATAACCATATGTAATTTCAAAAGGTAAATTAAATATAGTGGGAAGGTGTTGGTAACCTCTTAGATAGTGTAGCGCTAAGATAGCTGAATTTATGGCATGGTCTCATATACTGCGGATATCTACACTGTAATATTAAAATGACATTTCCTTGGACAACTGAATTGTCCATTTCCTGGCCCAGCATGATACACGAAAGGAGTAAAACTAGAAAGAAAATAGCCTTTTGAAGGACTTGCCTAATACGCTTCTTCCATAGTATTATTTGGAGTGACATCAGAAAATTGGAATGAAATATATCTGTAAAAAAGGCAAATCTCTGCTCTATTTCTTCCCCAATCCTTAATACACAAAGGAGGAAACCTAGCCTCAGGTTAGGTTTTCTCTTCTCATTCTTCACATATCAGGTCAGGTACTGAGCTCATTTGCTGATGTTTGGGGACATAGTATTTGAGGGATATAGTCATTACTGCCCCTTTTCTACCAGACCAGTAATTCCAGAACTTTGGGAGGCCGAGAAAGGTAGATCACTTGAGGTCAGGAGTTTGAGACCAGCCTGGCCAATGTCGTGAAACCCCGTCTCTACTAAAAATATAAAAATTAGCCGAGTGTGGCAGCACGCCTGTTAATTCCAGCTACTTGGGAGCCTGAGGCAGAGGATCCCTTGAACCTGGGAGGTGGAGGTTACCGTGAACTGAGACCACACACTGCTCTCCAGCCTGGGTTACAGAGCAAGACTCTATCTCAAAAAAAAAAAAAGAAAAAAAAAGAAAAGAAAGAAAAGAAAAAGCAATAACAAGTAATAGGGTAGTCTGTAAAATTAGGAGCAGTAACATAGAGGAGTAATTAGAGTAGGCTGAAAAAAATTGAAAGATCTTCTTGAACAAGATCCTGAAGAAATGTGTGAAAATGAGTTAACTAAGGGAATAAGGAAGCACATGAGTAAATACAGCAGCATTACCTAAATTCCCTTTCTATCATCTCCCCGTCATCTTCTCCCACATCTCCTAACCAACCTACAGAAATTTAAAAACATTGAATTTTTATCTAAATCTGATAGGGGATGGACCGGAAGAGAATTACTGATTACTCTTTCAGTCGGGATTCATCCTAGCAGTAATTATTTGCAATTTAACAGAAATAAGTTCATTTGACTAAAGTGATAGCTTGGAAATCACTAAAATGAAAAAAGAAATGTTTTAGAGAGTATGGATTATATATGTGAATAAAAGAGAAATCACGTCACCCTTAAACTCACTGGTTTGAGGAAGTGAGGGCCCCACATATCTGATATACAGATCTCACATGTGAGTTTTCTGAACTGAACCATCTGCCATCTATCTGCGCTAGTGAGATAGTATTCCTAACCAAATCAGGGAAAATAATGATATGATCCCAGGAAGTCCTTGCATTCCCAGACTTCTGATCTCATCTGTTTAATTTGTCATTGTAGAGACCAAGAAAAAGCTTCCCCTTCTACCCTCTGAAAGTTTGCTGAACGTGGACTATTGACAAATTAATAAGAAGAGAAAAAGCATACAAAATTGATTTAACATGTATAGCTCAGAGGAATCAAAATAAGTTGATTACCCAATAACCCAATAAAGTCCAAATGCATATATACCCTTCCTCATAGGGAAAGGGGAGATGAAGGGTATAGCAATGAATGGTTTTCAGGGGGAATGAATGAACCCAAAGAACAATGATCTGGGACAAAGTTCCTATGAGCTCTGGGGTAGGTAGCCAGATGGTGAAGGGCACAACTGTGAACAAACGTTGTTTTATTATGCAGATAAAGCCTCTCAGGTACTCTCTCTGAGCTGCACTTGGAGGAATACAGGAAAAGTCTGTCAGGGCAAGGTGAGGACGCCTAGTTTCTTCACTTGTGGTTAATCTTTCCTAGTTATTTGATGAGATTCCTGGGGAGGGGGTTTTTAAGACAATTGCATTCCTATTTTATTTTATTTTATTTTATTCTTTTAGATGGAGTCTTGCTCTGTCGCCCAGGCTGGAGTGCAATGACGCAATCTCAGTTCACTGCAACCTCCACCTCCCAGGTTCAAGTAATTCTCCTGCCTCAGCCTCCCGAGTAGCTGGGATTACAGGGACCCTCCACCACACCCAGCTAATTTTTTGTATTTTTAGTAGAGATGAGGTTTCACCATGTTGGCCAGGCTGGTTCGAACTCTTGGACTCAAGTGATCCGCCCACCTCAGCTTCCCAAAGTGCTGGGGTTACAGGCATGAGCCACCATGCCCGGCTGACAATTTGCATGTCTTTTGGAAAGAATCTTTCTTAGATAAGGAAATTCCATAGAGAGTCCCTGCTGGTGCTTCAGGAAAGTAAGAGGATGGGGGCGAGGTGTAGGTAAGGGTGGGGAGAGGTCAGAGAAAGTTACCTTGAGGCAGCTTCTTTAGTTCAGCATGTCAAAGTGCCGTATTTTGGGGTATCGTTTTCTGAGCCCCAGCAGCATCACAGGCCATAGTTCCTAAACCTATAGAGACAGCACTGAAGACTGCCATGTTAGAAACATGGAAATAGTTCATTTCCATTTGAGACAGCCTCAGCCTGGACTTTATTGTCCATATCAATATCAGCATTTTGGTCAAAGCTGTTCAACAAGTCTCTAGGAAGTTCCGAACTTTCCCACATCTTCCTGTCTTCTTTGGATATTGTTTAGATGTCTCTGAAGTGAAAAGAGCCAAGACTTGGATCTAGAAGTCAGTGGTAGAATGGGAAAGACTCTAGTTGTAACTTAGAAACCACCTCAATTCTCCCCGGTTTGGCATTTGTCATTGTTTATTTAGGCTGCTGCCAAGGGGTTCTATTCAAGCCTCTGTGACTCAGCAGTGGGCACAAGCGTAGCTATCCCCCTTCCTTCTAGGCTAATGTTCAAAAGAAAACCTTGCCACAAACTATGCATTACACGTATCTTCCAATATCTTCATAGAGTCAGGTGAGGAGGGAGGCCAGAGGATCGTCTCAAATGCTAACAGTATCCTGAACAGGGTCTTCATTGAGCTCTACCCTAGTATTGTAAAATAGAGTTGTAAGAAGAACTGTCTCCCCATGTCCCTTTTGACCACAAGAAGCCTGTACTCACCCCACGAAAAGCCAGAAGATGTACAATATCTGCTACTTCTACCAAATGCTAAGCCACTATGAGGATATAATGCTTTATTTTATTTTTATGTATTCATTTATTTAGAGACAGAGTCTTACTCTGTCACCCAGGATGAAGTGCAGTGGTGCAATCATGGATCCCTGCAGCCTCAAACTCCTGGGCACAGTGATCCTCCTGCCTCAGCCTCCCAAGTAGCTGGGATTGTAGCCATGAGCCACCAGGCCAGGAATGCTTGCTTTCTTTTCTTTTGTTTTCTTTTCTTTTCTTCTTTCTTTCTTTCCTTCCTTCCTTCCTTCCTTCCTTCCTTCCTTCTTTCTTACTTTCTTTCTTCCTGCCTTCCTGCCTTCCTGCCTTTCTGCCTTTCTTTTGTGAGACAGAGTCTCACTCTGTCACTGCGAGACTCCGTTCACTGCACAATCTCCGTTCACTGCAACCTCTGCCTCCCGGATTCAAGCAATTATCCTGCTTCAGTCTTCTGAGTAGCTGAGACTACAGATGCATGCCACCAAGCCTGGCTAATTTTTGTATTTTTTAGTAGAGACAGGGTTTCACCATTGGCCAAGCTGGTCTTAAACTTCTGACCTCGTGATCCATCCGCCTCGGCCTCCAAAAGTGCTGAGATTACATACGTGAGCCACTGCACCCAGCCAACAGTGCTTCATTTCCTGACTCTCTCTCTACACCCCTGCTGCAAAGGACTAATTTTCCCCAAAAATGACTTGACTCTGACTAATTTTAGCCCCTTCCTCTTCCACATGATAAAGCTGCTAATTGCGTGACAGAGGATTGCTGAGTTACAAGTGTAGAGGGAAGCCTATTCAAGGGCAATTAGCAATCATTCTGTTTCTGTTAAACCTTATGATTTTTCTGTCACTACTGCACAGAACTACACAGGGAGCTAGTTTGTGTCTCGCTGCACCATTTACTAATTTTTTGACCCAGAGGAAGTAACTTGACCTCTTGTAGTTTTATCTCAAGTACAAAATTGAGACAACAGTAAGATGTTCTCATCTGAGTAAAACGTTGAAACGTTGGCGTGTTCCAGGCTTGTTTAGATGGGTGGAAAACACACACACACATTCTCTGTCTCTCTCTCTCTTACTCTGTCTTTCTGATAAGTTTTGTTTTCACTTCCTGCTAAGAATCAGTCCAGAGATGACTGGAGGAAGAGAAACTAAGTTGTGGTGACAAAGAACGAGACTATGAATAAGGATAGTCTTACCCTAATAGACCGGACAAACCCCTAAGAAACAAAATCACTGTGCAAAACCTTTCAGGCAACGTGCGGTGGCTCACACTTTTAATCCCAGCACTTCAGGAGGCCAAGGCAGGAGGATCACTTGAGCCAACAGTTCAAGGCCAGCCGGGACAACGTAAGAAGACCTTGACTCTACAAAAAATATAAAAATGAGCAGAGCGTGGTGGTGCATGCCTGTAGTCCAAGCTACTCGGGAGGCTGAGGTGGGAAGATCACTTGAGCACAAGAGGTCAATGCTGCAGTGAGCCATGATCATGCCACTGCACTCCAGCCTGAGTGACAGAGCAAAACCCTGTCTTAAAAAAATTTTTTTTCAAGGATTAGAACCACTGCACATGCTCCTTCTGATCCCCCAAAGTGTAAGATTTTCAGCAAATGACTATCTCAGGACAGTCTTGCTGAGTCCACCAGTCCACAGCTACCCAAGCCCTAAGAGTTATGTGAGTTGAGAGCTTTTCAAGGTTCAGAGAAACTGATCTGACTCCCACAAACCTTGATCACAGAGTAAAGGTTACTTATCGCCTGGATTATGTGCTGGAGGAGCTGTGGGCAGGAGCATTAGCTACATCATTAGAGCGGAAGCTTCCGGTTGATGTAGTATTACGTTGTAAAACACTTCAAACAGTCAAATCCGCTTACAGAGAAGTTTCTCACTACTACTTGAATCTGCTTCCTCCCATAGGTCATTACAGGAAAAATGATCGCCACCCTTATTCATTCACTAATCCCCAAGAATATTGAGAGACACAAAGACTGTTTCACCAAGAGTAAAATTGTTAGAAATTCTGGATCATGCTGTTATAAAGGAGGTCATTTGTTTTGTACATATGTCCGATGTTGAAAGAATTTGTAATATATGTGCACATTCAGCCATATGCATGTGCGTGTGCACACACACACACACACACACACACTGCAGACAATCAGCATCTTCATAGATAGATTTGCCAGAGTTGAAATACTTTGAGGAAGAAGGTGATAATGTAGAGTGGCTACAGAAAAATATCTACACATTAGGAATCTACAACCATGAATTTTTGGTAATAATTCTGTTGCCACTGCCTACAACCTGAAAATGGTGAATGAATTCTCCTCTAAAGATTTCATCCTAGCCGGGCGTGGTGGCTCACGCATGTAATCCCAGCACTTTGGGAGGCTGAGGAGGGTGGATCACGAGGTCAAGAGATTGAGACCATTCTGGTCAACATGGTGAAACCCCATCTCTACTAAAAATACAAAAAATTAGCTGGGCATGGTGGCGCGTGCCTGTAGTCCCAGCTACTCAGGAGGCTGAGGCAGGAGAATTGCCTGAACTCAGGAGGCGGAGGTTGCGTTGAGCCCAGATCGTGCCATTGCACTCCAGCCTGGGTAACAAGAGCGAAACTCCATCTCAAAAAAAAAAAAAGATTTCATCCTGGTGATTATTTTCATGCTTTCTCATACAAAACATGCATGGTACACTGTTAGAAAAATTACTAAAAAATAGAAATACAATATTCACAAATAACTGTGTTTCTGTTATTTGTCAGAACACTAATCCAAACGTATGGGATACAGCTAAAAGAGTAGTTAGAATAAAAAAGAGACTCTTACATTCCTATATTAGAAGTGAAGAAGGGTTAACATTAACAACCTAAGCATGGGACTTGAGAAATTAGAAAAAGGACAGAATAGAACCAAATAAAGGAAAAACAAGATAAAAATAAGAGCAAAAGTGATTAAAATAGAAAAGACAAGATACAATAAATAGAATCTACAAAGTCTAAGGTAGATTCTTTAAAAAGACTAATAACTGGCCAGGCGTGGTGGCTCACGCCTGTAATCCCAGCACTTTGGGAGGCCGAGGAGGGTGGATCACGAGGTCAAGAGATCGAGACCATCCTGGTCAACATGGTGAAACCCCGTCTCTACTAAAAATACAAAAATTAGCTGGGCACGGTGGCGCGTGCCTGTAATCCCAGCTACTCAGGAGGCTGAGGCAGGAGAATTGCCTGAACCCAGGAGGCGGAGGTTGCAGTGAGCCGAGATCGTGCCATTGCACTCCAGCTTGCGTAACAAGAGCGAAACTCCGTCTCAAAAAAAAAAAAAAATACTAATAACTGGTCGGGCATGGTTGCTCATGCCCATAATCCCAGCACTTTGGGAGGCTGAGGGGGACAGATCACCTGAAGTTGGGAGTTTGAGACCAGCCTGGCCAACATGGTGAAACCCTATCTCTACTAAAAATACAAAAATTAGCTGGGCATGGTCGTAGGTGCCTGTAATCCCAGCTACTCGAGAGACTGAGGCAGGAGAATTGCTTGAACCTGTGAGGCAGAGGTTGCAGTGAGCCAAGATTGTGCCACTGCACTTCAGCCTGGGTGACAGAGCTAGACTTTGTCTCAAAAAAAAAAAAAAAAAAAAAAAAAAAACAAAACTAAAAACTTTGAAAAGCTCCTGGTGAAATTTATGAATGCATATTTAACAATCTTAAGTACAAGACATTAACAAACCAAATCCATCAATATCTTATAACATGTAATAAATCATGCTGAAATTAGATTTACTTGGGAATTTAAGAGTTCTTTAACAGCAAGAATCTAAAAATGTAATTAGCCACAGTAATACATTTAAAGAGTAAAACTATATTATGATCTCAGTTTATAGAGAATAAGCATTCAATAAAATTAACATCCATTTATGATTTAGGAAACTAAGAAGTAAGATATCATTTTTCCTGGAAAAAAAAAAGTCTACCAAAATCCTACAGAAAATCACTGCGTAGGTATTGTAAAGAAGAAATTTATTTATTTATTTATTCATTCATTTATTTTGAGACAGAGTCTCACTGTGTCACCCAGGCTGGAGTGCAGTGACCACTGCAACCTCCACCTCCTGCATTCAAGCTATTCTCCTGCCTCAGCCTCCTGAGCAGCTGGGATTACCAACACGCCCAGCTAATGTTTGTATTTTTAGTAGAGATGGGTTTCACCATGTTGGCAAGGCTGCTTTCGAACCCCTGACCTCAGGTGATCCACCCGCCTCAGCCTTCCAAAGGGCTAGGATTACAGGTATGAGTCACAATGCCCAGTCAACAGGAAGAAATTTAAAGCTCTAAACATTTGCAGAAAATAGGAATGTGTGCAAAGAAGACACAAAAAATTTTGTAAAATAATCTAATCTAAAAAAAATTTTAAAGACTTTTAGTGAGGTATCTGGATATAAAATCAATGCTCCCTAAATCAGCTGTGTTTCCATTATATCATAAACAAACATTTAGAATTGAATTAGCAAAGACAAACACACACACACACACACACACACACACACCCCTAGAAAGAAATCCTGCAAGATTTGCACAGGGCATTTATGAAGAAAACTATGCAAATTATGGGAAGTTATTAAGAAAGACCAAATAATTGAATAGATATACTTCGTTTATGGTTTGGAAGACTCAATGTCATAAAGTATAAATCCTCTTCAAATTTGTTACATATTCAGTGTAAATCTGATCTAAATCCCAACAAATATTAAGAAATCTGACAACTCGATTCAATGTGTACATTAATGAGCAAAAATCCAAGAATAACTATGAAAATCCTGAGATGAATAAGGAGATTGCACTACCATGTATAAAGATGTATTATAAAGCTATAGTATTAAGACAATGTGGTATTGAGACAAAGACAAGCCAATTGCTGGTGAAACAGCATAAGCTCTAGAAAGAGAAACACACATATGTGAAACTTTGTGATAGAACTGTCAGTTCATATCAAAAAGAGGATGATTAGGTTTTTTAAATGGTACTGGGACAATTGGTTATACATATGGGGAAAAAAAAGAAATTAGATACTTGCCTTACATCACCTACAAATATGGATTTAAGTCTTAAATGTAAAAGGCAAAACTCTAATACTTTTAGAAGAAAATCCTTTGGAATCAGCAAAGATTTCATAAGCAAGACAAAATACCAACCATAAAATAAAATACTGACAAACCACATCAAAATTAAGAACTTTTATATATGAAAAGACAACATAAAGTCAGATGAGTTGCAAATCAGGAAAAAATAATTTCAACAGAAGTAAGCCATGAGGGTTTGTATCAGGCTAAATTTTTAAACCTTTGTAAACCAATAAGAAGACAAAAGTGTATACAATGAACAAAATAAAAGCCACAAACAGATATTTCATGGAAGAAACTACATAAATGGTAAATTAACATACGAAAAAGCTGTCAACTTCATTAGTAATCAGGGAAATCTAAACTAAGACTACTATAGAGTATTATTTTATAACTACAAAAATGGAGATGGGGACTGAGAAGTCTTCTTGTAGTATATAAACCAAAAATAAAATTCTAAGGCCCTCCAAGCATCTGAATGGACCCCTACTCTTGGCCAAGGGCATTCCAAAGTTAACCCGAAACATTAGTTCAGGCCATGATGGGAAGCGGGAGCTGAACATGCCTCATCATATCCCCCTCCCTTTAAAAATTACTGATAGAACAGACTCTTTAAGTCTGATAAAAAACATTTACAATCTACTCTCTCTGAAGTCTGCTGCTTGGACACCTGGAGGCTTCATCTTGATGATAAAACCTTGGTGTCCACAACATCTTTTTTTTTTTTTTGAGACAGAGTCTTGCTCTGTTGCCAGGCACCAGGCTGGAGTGCAGTGGCTCAATCTCGGCTCACTGCAACCTCTGTCTCCCAGATTCAAGCATTTCTCCTGCCTCAGCCTCCCGAGTAGCTGGGACCACAGGTGTGTGCCACCACGCCCAGCTAATTTTTGTATTTTTTAGTAGAGATGGGGATTCACCATGGTCTCGATCTCTTGACCTCATGATCCGCCCACCTCGGCCTCCCAAAGTGCTGAGATTTCAGGCGTGAGATGCCACAACCTCTTATCACAAGCCAGACATTCCTTTCTATTGATAATAACCAATTGCCAATCAGAAAATCTTTGAATCTGTCTGTGACTTGGAAGCCACCCCACCCCTGCCTGCTACTTCCAGCTGTTCTGACTTTCCAAACTGAATCCATGTACATTTTACATGTATTGATTGATGCCTTATGTCTCCATAAAATATATAAAACCAAGGTGCGTCCTGACCATCTTGGGTGCATGTTCTCAGGATCTCCTGAGGGCTGTGTCACGGGCCATTGTGCACTCATATTTGGCTCAAAATAAATCTCCAAAATTTTACAGAGTTTGGCTCTTTTTGTTGACAAATACTAAGTGTTGACCAAGAATTTAATGACATAGAAATCCTCATATCCTATTAATGGCAGGGCAAAGTAATATAGCCATGTAGAAATTAACTTGGCATCATCTTATAAAATTAAACATTTACATATCTATAACATCTTTTTTTCTTTTAGTACTTTTTAAAGATTTTGCAGCTACATTGTCTTCTCACTTGCATTATTTCCAGCAAGAAATCTGATGTTTTCTTTGTTTTTCTGTGTGTAGCATGTCTTTTTTTCCTCTGATCACTTTTGAGATTTTATCTTCATCACAAATTTTCAGTAATTTGATTATTATATCCTTATGCTATTTTTTTCATGGTTTTTGTTGTTTGGGGGGTGTTTTGATTTGTTTTTGTGCTTGGGGTTCATTGAGAATCTTGGAATTGTAAATTTATAGTGTAGGGGAGACAAAATAATTTTTCTTCTACCCTTCTGAGTTCTCAGCTAGGACCTTAATAAACCTTAATAACAAAAGACAGATTAACAAGAGAAAAACAGATACTCAGGGAAAAATGAATAACTCTCAAAGAGATGGCCTAGAATTTTCACTTATATAGCATCTTCAACTAAAAGAAAGAAAGAAAGGTGTTGGGAAAGCCAGTTTTGGGAAAATGTTCAGGAAAGCAAACAAGAGTAAGGTTTATTATGCAGATTTAAATTGGTACCTTCTACCTTGATAAGAGCCTCTGTGATTTAGTCTTCCTTCTTTTCCTAGCACAAAGAGGGAGATAGCCTTACAAATGGAGATTTCCTTTAAAAATGTAAATTTCCAGCCACTGTGGTGTCTCACCTCTGAAATCACAGAACTTCGGGAGACTGAGGTGGGTAGATCACCTGAGGTCAGGAGTTCCAGACCAGCCTGACCAACATGATGAAACCCCACCTCTACTAAAAATACAAAAATTAGCCAGGTGTGGTGGCACATGCCTGTAATCCCAGCTACTTGGGAAGCTGAGGCAGGAGAATCACTTGAACCTGAGAGGCAGAGATTGCACCAATGAGCTGAGATCACACCACTGCACTCCAGCCTGGGTGACAGAGGAAGACTCTCTCTCAAAAAAAAATGTAAATTGCCCTTACAGAAGAGTAACTTCTACTGTGTTTTTAGAATTCTCCAGTGTCTACTGTTTTTCAAAATAATCAGCTCAAAATAATCCTTATGCCAAAAAGTCATATTTTAGGGTGGCACATTCTTGTCTCCTACAAGTTTTCATCAAGTTTGAAAAGTTTTTGACCATTCTTCGTTCAAATATTTTTTCTATCTGTTACCAGAAAGGTGTCCTAATCCAGACCCCAAGAGAGGGTTCTTGGATCTCATGCAAGGAAGAATTTGGGGTGAGTTCGTAAAGTGAAAGCAAGTTTATTTAAGAAAGTAAAAGAATAAAGAATGGCTACTCCATAGGCAGAGCAGCCCCAAGGGTTGCTGGTTGGCTATTTTTGTGGTTATTTCTTGATAATTTGCTAAACAAAGGGTGGATTACTCATGAGTTTTTCAGGAATGGTGAGTAATTCCAGGAACTGACAGTTCTTCCCCTTTTTAGACCATATAGTATAATTTTCTGACGTTGCCATGGCATTTGTAAACCGTAATGGTGTTCATGGGAGTGGCTTTTAACATGCTAATGCATTATAAGCAGCATATAATGAGCAGTGAGGACGATTAAAGGTCACTTTCATCACCATCTTGGTTTTGGTGGGTTTTGGCCAGCGTCTTCACCGTATCCTTTTATCAGCAAAGTCTTTGTGACCTGTACCTTGTGCTGACCTCCTATCTCATCCTGTGACTAAGAATGCCTTAACCTCCTGGGAATGCAGCCCAGTAGGTCTCAGCCTTATTTTTCCCCTACCCCTATTCAAGATAGAGTTGCTCTGGTTCCAACTCCTCTGACATATCCACCTCCCTCTTTTTTCAAGGACTCCAATTACACATATATTAGCCCACTTGAAGTTGTCCCACACCTCACTGATGCTCTTTTCATTTTCTTTTTAACTCTCTATTTCATTTTGGACTGTTTCTATTGTTCTGTCTTTGTGTTCATTCATCTTTTTTCTGTGGTCCAATGTGCTCTTAGTCTCATCCAGCATACTGGTTTCCATCTCTAGAAGTTGGATTTTAGTCCTTCTCTATTTTCCATGTCTTAACTGAGGTAAGACCCTTCTGCGTTCTCTGTTACATGCCTTGCGAATTGTGCTCTCCGTTTTTGGGAACTGGCACTATTTCCAGCCCTGTGTGAGCACTGGGTACCGTTCCAGTTACTGTTTTCAAGTGATTCTTTCCGGGTTAGTTTTTTCACACACACGCACCTGTGAAATTAAAAAAAAAAAAAAAAAGAAGAAACTTTTTATCTGAGGAATGTGAGCCCCTTTAAATTATCAGGCCCGGCCGGGCGCAGTGGCTCACGCCTGTAATCTCAGCACTTTGGGAGGCCGAGGCGGGTGGATCACGAGGTCAAGAGATCGAGACCATCCTGGTCAACACGGTGAAACCCCGTCTCTACTAAAAATATAAAAAATAGCCGGGCATGGTGGCACGTGCACCTGTGGTCCCAGCTACTCGGGAGGCTGAGGCGGAAGAATCGCTTGAATCCAGGAGGCAGAGGTTGCAGTGAGCCGAGATCACACCATTGCACTCCAGCCTGGCGATAGAGCAAGACTCTGTCTCAAAAAAAAAAAAAAAAAAAAAATTATCAGGCTCAGAGAGGTATTGGAATGAAACTGCAGTCATCACTTCCCCTTGAGCTAAATAATTCTCTCTTAAATTATTTAGCTCTCTTAATTTATTTATTCTCCGCTTGCTAAATTATTTATTCTCTGCTTGCTATACGGGCTCCAGACTGATGCCAAGCAGCCATAAAATGCCATATGCTGGACACCATAACTCATGCCCTATAGTTCAACAATGTATAGCCAATAACTAATCAATGTTATCTTTGTAAACCAATTAAAATTTCTATCAAAGAACTTTGTATCCACCCACTTCTTCTTCTTCTTCTTCTTCTTCTTTTTTTTTTTTTTGAGACGGAGTTTCGCTCTTTTACCCAGGCCGGAGTGCAATGGCTCGATCTCGGCTCACCACAACCTCCGCCTCCTGGGCTCAGGCAATTCTCCTGCCTCAGCCTCCTGAGTAGCTGGGACTACAGACCTGTGCCACCACACCCAGCTAATTTTTGTATTTTTAGTAGAGTCGGGGTTCCACCAAGTTGACCAGGATGGTCTCGATCTCCTGACCTCATGATCCACCCACCTCGGCCTCCCAAAATGCTGGGATTACAGGCGTGAGCCACCGCGCCCAGCCGCACCCACTCCTTCTTACCTTTGCCTCTAATAACCTGCGTCTGACAGAGGCTGACTGAGCACTCCCTGAGTTAACTTGGAAGTGTGTCTCGGGCAGCTGTGGCTCAAGTAAACCTTTTAAATTACATGTTGTGCTTCAGCCTCTTCCTCCTAGATCCACACACTGATTACTACTCTGCTGAATACTTGGTGGGGACCCTCAGCAGATCTCTCTATGTGCAGCTTTTTCATTTCCATTTCTTTGTTCCATGAACTCTAGCCACTTTGATCTCTCCGGACTCTCAGCTGTGTCTCCTCAACTCCAGGACTCCACTGGGATCTGTCTGAGTTCCCCTCCCTGTACCATAGCCTGGAGACCCTCTCAATGCAGTGGGCGAGGCAATTGTAGGAAGAAAAAAAAAATCATCTGTTTTCTTCCCTATCTCTCAGGGATGACTGTCTTTTGTTGCCTGATGTCCACGGTTTCAGAAAAACATTTTCATGTATGTTATTCTTTTGTTTAGCTTAGTTTTGTTTCAGGTGAGAGGATAAATCCAGTCTCTGATACTCCATCTTGGCTGGAAATCTGGTATGACATTAATAATATTCTAGTTGTTAATTTGGGTTGTGGGTTCATAAATGTTCATTTTCTTATTTTGCACCATTCACCATATTTTTTCATTTGTATAAAATATTAGTCGACTTTTTTAAGTTCTAAAAGAAAGTAAAGATTTTTTTTGAGATGGAGTTTTACTCCTGTTACCCAGGCTGGAGTGCAATGGCACATTCTCGGCTCACTGCAACCTCCACCTCTTGGGTTCAAGCGATTCTCCTGTCTCAGCCTCCCAAGTAGATGGGATTACAGGCATGTGCCACCATGTCCGGCTAATTTTTTGCGTTTTTAGTAGAGACAGGGTTTCACCATGTTGACCAGGATGGTCTCGATCTCTTGACCTCGTGATCCACCCGCCTTGGCCTCCTAAAGTGCTGGGATTACAGGTGTGAGCCACTGTGCCTGGCCTGTAAAGTGATTTTTTTAAAAAATAAAGCCTATGAGTATGATGGCATTATAAAAGTATCAGTACAGGCCGGGTGCGGTGGCTCACGCCTGTAATCCCAGCACTTTGGGAGGCCGAGGCAGGTAGATCACGAGGTCAAGAGATCAAGACCATCCTGGTCAACATGGTGAAACCCTGTCTCTACTAAAAATACAAAAAATTAGCTGGGCATGGTGGCGCGTGCCTGTAATCCCAGCTACTCAGGAGGCTGAGGCAGGAGAATTGCCTGAACCCAGGAGGCGGAGGTTGCGGTGAGCCGAGATTGCGCCATTGCACTCCAGCCTGGGTAACAAGAGCGAAACTCTGTCTCAAAAAAAAAAAAAAAAAAGTATCAGTATTAAAAAAAGAGAAAATAACAATATATGCATAAAAAAAGGATCGGTATATGGAAATACAAATGTCATATACGGATGTAAATTCTCCTAATGGTTCTTATAAGCATCATGATTTTTTTTCCATCAATTTTTATTTTAGGTTCCGGGGTTCATGTGCGGGATGTGCAGGTTTGTTATGTAGGTAAATGTGTGCCATAGTGATTTGCTGCACAGATCAACCCATCACCTAGGTATTAGCTGTTCTTCCTGATACTCTCCCTCCCCTCACCCCACCCGACAGGTCGCAGAGTGTTGTTCCGCCACCACGTGTCCATGTTCTCATCGCTCAGCTCCGCTTATAAGTGAGAAGAGAGCTGAAGACATACCCAAGACAAGAAAATAGAAAAAAAATAATAATAAGTGAGAACAGAGCATGATTTTCATTGTCCATCAAATGCTAGAAAACTACTCTGCATTCGTCACTATGTTTGCTCCATTTTTCTAGCTCTTCTCACATGAATTTAAACCTCCATCAACGGCTATTTCCTCAACATTTGGAAACAACAGATATTTATTAGAAAAAAAAGTAGTTTATCCTTCCAAGTTATAGATCTTACATTCCCCTTACACAACAATCCTAATTCCCTCATACTATCTTGATCAATGAAATGATTTCACTTATTTTTCAAAGAAGCAGCTATTTTCCTACAAAGCAGGAATTGTAAGGGATGGGGTGGGCACCGTTTACTCCCTTGGTGAGTAGGCAAATGAAATCGAACTGTCTGGTTTCGAATCCTGCTTCTACTTTTTACAACCTTGGACAAATTACCGATCTCCTCTTTCACTAGATGTATTATTTGTAAAATGGAGATACTATTGTCTCCTCACAGATTATTGTGAGGCTTAAATAAGAAAATATGCATCAAGCGTATTTGTCTGGCATGTAATAAGCACTCTAAAATTTATTCAGTGATGAGGACAATGATGACAGACAATCTGATAGCATCTTATCCAAAGTAAAAAAAATGTACATTTCCTTTGAGTAAGCACTACTGATTCTAGGAATGTGTTCGAAGGAAGCAGTAAGTCAAATGTTTAAAGGTAGGCACAGGACTATCAATGGTAGCAAACAGTCTTTTTTACTGATCATACGGTAAAAAATTAAAAATAACCTACATGTTCATGAACAGAAGTTGATGAAATAAATTATGGTACATGCATACAGTTGAAAACTTCGGAGACAAAATAGTAAAATAATTACAAATACAGGCTTTGAACATAAATTTCAACAAGCTGAGGCTTCTCTCATCTCTTCAGAACACCCTGATTCTTCCCAGCCTTTCTTCCTTGCTTTTCATTTGTGTCAGTCAGCTATTGTTCGTGTAACGATCTTAAAATCTCAGTGGCATATAATGGTAAGCGTTTAGTTCTCACTCACAAGTTTGCAGGGCAGGTGAGGCAGCTGCACGTCAAGCTACAATGTCCAGGGCAGCTCTGCTTCGTACTGTGGCTGGCTAGCTAAAACATGATCTTGTCTCAGCAATCACAGGAGAACAAGAGGGTGAGAGATAATGTGTGAGGCTTCCTTCCTAAGTGTCAAGTTTGAAATTAGCACCATGTCGTTTCCATTCATATTTCACTGGCCAATGAAAGTTGCGTGATGAGCCACAGTCAAAGAGTCAGAGAATTACCTTTATGAGGCTGTAGAGAGAGTGTAGATTCCGGGAGAGGTGAGAAACTGGGGCCAGTATGTCAATCTACAGCATGATTTGTCATCATTTTTCATTCTCTGCCAGTAAGATTGCCACCCGAGTCTCTCTACACTCCCACTTTCTGTTTAGCTCTCTCTCTTATCACCACAGCTAAAAGTCTTTTTATAGGGTTACAAGTCTGTCTCAGAACCACCTCAGTTTAGTGGCACAGAGCTCCCCACTTGTACTCTGAAATTCTCTTCTTGAGGATATTCATATCCGTGTACATGAGTTATTTTTTTCCTCTATAGCATCCACATTAAAAATTTAATTTCCCTGGATTTAGCCAAAATAAACACTCCAAATTCATGACGTCTTTCAGGAAGAGTTTCTTTTCTTTTTTAACAAAAATGGGAGATTGAGCCTGTCTGTGTTCCGCAGAGGAGCAGAGGGTGGTTTGTATTAGGGCAGTTCTCATAGATGAGTAACTTTTCCCATGGCCTCACAGAGGCCGATATGGAAACTTCTGGATTCAAATGATCATTTGGTGGCATTATCCAGGCATTGAACCAATTTTTAAAAGTGAGGTTTTGCCATATTCTAACCCTAAGAAACAGAAATGGTAGAAGGAAAAGATAATCGGAATAGAATGTCAATAAAACTTCAGCTTTTACCTGGATTCTGAGAGTTCATAACCTAAAAGTCAGAGCTTCAGACTGGGAGAGATGGGCTAAGAGGTACAAGAATTGGGGAAAGCATGTTTCATAAATTCAAGATGTATTTCTCAAAAAAGGAACATGATGAAAATGTTCAGAAGAGGCAATTTCCTTCCTCTTTTCTACTTGGACTCCAGAGCCCCCAGCAGAACCTCTTCAATATCTTCAGATTTCACTGCTCCCACCAGCTTGAAGATAACATGTGGTTCTTGACAGTTCTGCTCCTTTGGGGTAAGTTGGACTCAGAGCGGATGGTTAGAAGGGTTCAGGCTGTGGCTGTGGGGAGTCAAGAGTTTTGTCTTGCTGGGGTAACTTTGGGTAGAACTCGTGAATATAGAGACAACTGTATCTGTGCTTCCCTGGTTTATTAGAGCTTATTTTATCAAAAGGATGGGAAGGGAGGCCCTGAGGTAACATTAAGTCTGGAAGCACCACAGTAACGTTTCATTGATAACCATCTGTAGCTTGTTCAGTTCTGTTAGTATTTAATTTTGAGAAAGGAAAATAGAACCTCAAAAGACCTAAGCTGATCCCTGAGTCTACATTAATTCTGTCTCCCAAATTCTCTCTTCTTCATCATTTTCCCTGGACCAACTGGTATCTTTATTCTCTGATCTCTTGCAGTTCCAGTTGATGGGCAAGTGGGTGAGTGATCTCCAATTCTCCTTCTATGCCATTTTCCTACTTCCAAAGGATGGGTTCTATTAACCTGAAGAAGAGCACATAGGGAAAGCAGAAAAAGGAGAAAGATTTACAAATTATGTCAAATCTCCCATGTTCAGAGTATGATTTTCATAAGAACTGTGATTTTTAAGCTCTCTTTCAAAAGTTTTCTGAATGAGCTCTTTCCTCTAAATGAAATGCCTAAATGTATATATAACAACAGCAAAGGGCCAGAATCGCACAAACCCTGAGGTAGTCTGCTGGGTTTCCCAGCGGGATGTTGGGAAACCAGTCTCCCTTACGAGAAAGATCAGTGGTTTTTTTTTTTTCTCCTCTTAAAGAGCCAGGCAAGTACTGAAGGCTTCAAAGAGAGGAGTTTCAACCTCCGTTTCCAGCGCAGAAGCTGCTGACCTGCGCTGTACTCTCAGAGACAGTGTAGCCCAGAGGATAAGGAAAACAGCTTGTCCAAGTCTAAAACCCTGCTTCATTGCTCCCAACAGAAAAACCTACATCAGTAATTCAATCCTCAGGAGCCCCAAATTCCCAACACTCGATGAGGATTTGATAACACGAACAGAAGTCTCTGCAGCAGGAGTTGAACACTCTTAAAGGCTGGCTTATGTAGTTTCCACTTGCCTATTTTTCAAATAAATCTAAATATGTATTTTCCCTTGTGCTATCCACAAAAAGCCTTACCGGTTGCCCAGAGCCCTCCCTTTTACTCCACTTGATCTTCTTCTTTTTCTTCTTTTAATCTCCAAGTAGACCCCACAAAGGCAGTGATCACTTTGGAGCCTCCCTGGGTCAGCGTGTTCCCAGAGGAAACCGTAACATTACAGTGTGTGGGGCCCCATGCGCCTGGGAACAGCGCCACACAGTGGTTTCTCAACGGTACAGCCACTCAGACCTCGACCCCTAGTTACAGCATCACCTCTGCCAGTGTCGACGATAGCGGTGAATACAGGTGCCAGACAGGTCTCTCAGTGCTAAGTGACCCCGTACAGCTGGAAGTCCGCAGAGGTAAGTATGACTTGGACCAGGAGGGCTGGAAACCACAATGTCTTCCTCTGTGTTCTCTCCTTTCTGGACGCCAGATATGTGTGTGTCGATTTATCTTAGTGCAGGTCTCAGCTCTCTGTACTTACCAGGTGAAATGAAATCAGTATACTCAAAACATCACAGCAGGGTCCTTAAACTGTGTACCGACAGTAATTCAGCTGGGCCAGCTCTAAGTAGGATGTCTAGAGTAAGACTTAGGCCCTGAGATTGTATTATTATTCCAAATGTATGCTTGCACATAGTAAATAATAATAATTGAAACAAATGGGCAATGAGGAACAATGAATTATGCCTCCCACCCCAAAACCCTAGGTCTGCAGTCACCTTCCACAGAAAAACAACTGCTAATATATATATATATTTAAATTATACATAATATGTATTATATATATGTAGTTTTAAAACTGTGGTTGGTAGAATAATTTCTATGTATTGTCCTACATCTTACTTTTATCACTTAAAATATCTTGGAGGCCTATTTATATTTATAGAAATCTATTTTAAAATGTCTGCTGCACCACTGTACCAGAATTAATTTAACCATTCTGCCTATCAGCAAATTTATAAGACCTTTCCATTTTTTTTAATTTTTTTTATTTTTTATTTGTCCATTCTTTTTATTTTGCAAGCACTGCTGCAGTAAACATCTTTATACATACATTCTGGGGGCACATTTCATAGTATATAATATTCAGAACATGGAATTATTGTCATATTTTAATAAATAGAAGCAGAAAAACCCACCACCCACTTAAACCTGTAAGGAGTTTCTGTTTGTCAAGAGATGGAGACTGCAATATTCTCAGGAAAAAATGCTTCATTCAATATGCAAGACAAAATAACCAAATGTACTATTTAGTTATTCAGAAGTCATGAGTTGAAACTTCTTTGAAAGTGAGAATGCAAAAGTTAATCCACACTAGAGGCAAAATTACCTTTATGCAGACATGGTTGCTATTAGAGGAAGCGTGTTGAAACTGTCTGAATGTCTGAGGGGAGACTTGATGTTCCTCATGTGTCCCTTAGATCTCTGTAAATAAATTCTTAGGATGGAGAGGTGAGGGAAGCTGACAGAGCTATTTCTTTTCTTTTTTGAGTCAGTCTCACTCCGTAGCCCAGTCTGGAATGCAGTGGCACGATCTTGGCTCACTGCAACCTCTGACAGAGCTGTTTCAAGACACTTTGTATAGTTCAAGCAGAAGTGTTTCATGGTTCAAGTGACCACAGAAGGACTAGGGCTGGGAAGAGGCCATTTTCTTTGCCTCTACACGGACTCTAGGACAACCAGCATCAGTGACTTACTGAGAATCATATCTTTTTTACATTACATTTTAATGTGAATTTTCGTTGAAATATAACCTGCGTACGACAAGCCATAAGTGTACACCTCAGTAAATTTTTGCAAAGTAAACAGCATCCAGATCAAGAAATAGAATATTTCGGGCGCCCCAGAAGCTCCTTCTTGCCCAGGTCGAGTCCACCCCCTGACACTGACTTCCAGCACCGTAGGTTTTCAGCCTATTTTTGAACTTCACATAAAGGGCTACAGTACGGGACAAGACGTACTCTTTTGTGTCTGGTTTCTTTTTCTCGACATGATGATTGTGAACTGTATGAATTGAAGTTCATTTGTTCTTATTTATGTGTATTTCATATTTTCCCGTTCTACTGAGGGACTTTTGGACTGTTTCTGGTTTTGACCTCTTATGGCTGTGGACCTTTTTTTACGTGTTTCAAATATTTCCTACCATTACTAGTATTTGACAGTTTCTGATGGAGGTATGTTACAATTTCCCACTCTTTTGGATATATAAATGCAAATTAAGCATTTCCCTAATGACTATGATATTGACCATTCGCATGTTGGGTATTCTCTTTCATAAGGTTTTTTTGACAATTTTTCTATTGTCTTTTTCGTATTGACTTATGAGAGTTATTTATATATTCTGGATATCTGCATATAAGTCCTTTTTCAAGTATCTTAAATATATTCTCCATTCTGTGGCTTGTCTTTTCACTATCATATCAGAGTCTTGTTTGTTTGCTTTCAGTGAACAAGACTTCTTAATTTTACTACAGTACAATACACCAAAATCTGGGGTCGTTGCTGTCATGCCCTATTTTAAAATATTTTGCCACAGTCAGCCGTGGGAGATTCAATTGCAGCTCACTGACCCTTAGGCATTTCAATTTAATCTGTATATGCTGAGACCAAGAATATGCAGCTGGTTGGTGGGCCTGAATCCTAATGATATGGCTGAAAACGAGTGTCCCCAAGCCGCTCCAAGGGCATGAAGATGGGCGAATGATTGTTGAGTAGGAAATTAGGAATGTCTGCTAAAAGCCGCATCTCGTGAGTTTTGATTTGTAATATTCCCATTACCACTTAAGGTTAAAAGTTTTTAAATTTCCATTAGACATGTTTTATTCATGAATTATTTAGAAGTTTTTTGGAGGGTGGTTCTTTGTTAATGATTTCTAATGCTATGGCATCTTGGTTAGAGTTTGTGTTAAGTATAGTATCAGTTCATTAGTATTTGTTGAAAAACGCTTTGTGGCCTAGTTCACACTTAATTTTTCTTACATTACATGTGTGTTTAGAAAGCATATGAATTTTCTTTCTAAAGTACAGCATCCCACAAAATCAAGTCTATTAATTAATATTTTCTACAATTACTAGTGTTTGACGGTTTCCGATGGAGGTGTGTTACAATTTCCCACTCTTTTGGATATGTAAAGATGTCAGCGTTCAGGCAGTGCAATCTTCCAGCACCTTCTGGTTGTGGGTGAAAATAAGGGAGGGAAGAGAATTAATTATATTTGGAAGCATTATGTCAGTATCTATGACTGTAAAATTCATGCTACATATAGCATAGAAACACCTGCCTTCCATTCTTAGATAAGTTCTGGAGAGGGAAAAAGCATTATTTTCTCTTCTCCTCCTTGGTCTCCTAAGAACTCCATTTTTATTTAGCCAAACCAACCGCCTCTGGAGAAGTAGGTGAAGCATTTTTGGTTATGTGTAGAGGTGTATGTCAAAAGAAAGAACCCCTTGACTTGGAGCTTGTTTTGCAAATGATATCATTAATATGCGAGTATTCCTATCAACGTAGTAGGAAGTTTACATCTGATGTTCGTCCTTCTGTGTGTTTGTCTTAGGATGAGTGGTCCTATTAACAAATTTGTCAAGACGTGGAGTGTATTTGTTTTCTACTGCTGTGAAACAGTTTTAGCAGCTTGCAACAACATACATTTATGATCTTCCAGTTTCCATGGGTCAGGACTGCCATCACAGCTTGGCTGAGGGCCCTGCTGAGGGTCTTCCAAGGCTGCAGTCAGGGTGTTGACTTTGCTGTGTTTCTTTTGAAGCTCTTCCAGGCTCAAACGTCACTGGCAGAATTCAGTTCTTTGTAGTTATAGTACTGAGGTTCCCACTCTCTTGCTGCCCGTCAATGTGGGGCCACTCTCAGGTCCAAGAGGCCCTTGACTTGTGGCCCTCTCCCGGCATGGCAGCTTACTTCTTTAAGGTCAGGAGGAGATTTTCTTCATCCAGTCTGCTAAGATAGAGTCTCACACAATGTAGCAATCCCAAGAGTAACATCCCATCATCTTTGTTGTATTCTGTTGGCTAGAAGCAAGTCACAGGTTTTACCCACACTCAATGGGATTACACAAGGGAGTGAGTCATCAGGATCATTTTAGAATTCTGCCTACCATGCTGTATGAACCGTTTTTGTTTCAACCAACTTCTGAGATCTGGAAAGGGAAGATAAGAAAGGGCTGCGTGCACAGTTGCCAGTAAAGATTGCTTTAATTTCCACCAAAGCTAAAGATATTTAAGGAACTGGACATAGGCCTGAGATTTAGCAGAGCTCTGAGGTTGGATGCTTCAGGGAGAAAAAACAGAAAGCCATGCAGCCAAACTCGGGCTTCCTTGTACCTCCTCCACTGTATGCATACATTTTGAATTCACATTTTTCAGACTGGCTGCTACTCCAGGTCTCCAGCAGAGTCTTCATGGAAGGAGAGCCTCTGGCGTTGAGGTGTCATACGTGGAAGAATAAGCTAGTGTACAATGTGCTTTACTATCGAAATGGCAGAGCCTTCAAGTCTTTCTCCTGGAACTCTAATCTCACCATTCCGAAAACCAACATAAGTCACAATGGAATCTACCATTGCTCAGGCATGGGAAGGCACCGATACACATCAGCAGGAGTATCTGTCACTGTGAAAGGTATTGTATCGGAATAGTCATAGAACTGATGGTCCCTCCCTCCGAGGGACCACCATAAATAATCTAAACTCCTCACTTTCATTTACAAGCGAAGAAACTGAGCTCCAGAGAAGTCAACTGCTTAACTAAAGGCCTCACCATGACCAGTGGCTGGGATGGAACCAAAACTGAGGTCTCTGCGTCCCAGTCCATTGCTCTTTCTAGTGTACTTCAGCCCCCATCAATAATCACAGGAGCTAATGTCAAAGTCAGGGCATAATGTAGATCCATTTCATTCATCTTATTTTGGTTGTAAGGAATAGAGAGACTCACTCTAGGTAGCTAGAGAGTTAGAAGAAAATAATGCCATGGAATCTCATGAAAGCTCCATAGAAAACATTAGGAACTGGGTTATACTGTCCGTCTACCTCTCAGGGACAGTGCAGCCTCTGTGGTGCCGCTTATTCCTAAGCAGATATCTGCAAGCTAAGCAGCTTCCGCTATTCCAGTTTGCATATGGCCTTGTCTGGCTCTTTCACGGCTGCCTTTCCTCTTTTTTTTTTTTTTTTTTTTTTTTTTTTGAGACGGAGTTTCGCTCTTGTTACCCAGGCTGGAGTGCAATGGCGCGACCTCGGCTCACCGCAACCTCCGCCTCCTGGGTTCAGGCAATTCTCCTGCCTCAGCCTCCTGAGTAGCTGGGATTACAGGCGTGTGCCACCATGCCCAGCTAATTTTTCGTATTTTTAGTAGAGACGGGGTTTCACCATGTTGACCGGGATGGTCTCGATCTCTTGACCTCGTGATCCACCCGCCTCGGCCTCCCAAAGTGCTGGGATTACAGGCTTGAGCCACCGCGCCCGGCCTGCCTTTCCTTTTAATACAATCACTAGCAACCTTTTCCTTTCTGAGAAAAAAAACAGTTCATTCCCGCGGGAAAGAAATTACTGTCCCATATTATCTTTTTAAGTCGGGAACACAACTAATGAGTCACTGAAATGACAAGCATGTGAATCAGGGTTCACTCCTAGTTGACCACTGCCCAAAGGGCTACCAGATGACATGGCCACTTAGGGAAGGATGGACCATGTAAAGCAGGGTTCCCGACCCTTATCCGCCCGTGGCCTGTTAGGAACTGGGCCGTCCAGCAGGAGGTGAGCTTCCTCTTGAGGCACCATTACCCTTGAGCTCCCCCAACCTGTCAGATCAGTGGCAGCAATTAGATTCTCAGAAGAACACGACCACTATTGTGAACTGCGCATGCCCGATGATCTGAGGCAGAGCAGTTTCCTTCCAGAACCATCCCCACCCCACCTTCTGGCTGTGGAAAAATTGTCTTCCACAAAACCCATCCCTAGGACCAAAAAGGTTGGGGACCACTGGTGTGGGGGTATTCTCAGTAGGACTGAGCAAGCTGGCAACCCTAATTATGTCTATTAAGACACCCCAAGAATGACTCTGTGCCGGAAGTAAGAAAGGTTATGCCTTATCGATGCATTTCCCAGGGCCAGCTTTCCCAAGGGGGTAAAGGGCATGTCTTGTGAAAAGGACCTGGCTGCTAAACAGGCAATCCTGTCCCCCATCACCTTTCTCTTTAGAGCTATTTCCAGCTCCAGTGCTGAATGCGTCTGTGACATCCCCCCTCCTGGAGGGGAATCTCGTCACCCTGAGCTGTGAAACAAAGTTGCTCCTGCAGAGGCCTGGTTCGCAGCTTTACTTCTCCTTCCACATGGGCAGCAAGACCCTGCGAGGCAGGAACACATCCTCTGAATACCAAATATTAGCTGCTAGAAGAGAAGACTCTGGGCTTTACTGGTGCGAGGCCGCCACAGAAGACGGAAATCTCCTTAAGCGCAGCCCGGAGTTGGAGCTTCAAGTGCTTGGTGAGTGAAAATGACGGGAAGCCACTGGCGCGGGAGAAGGGGCTCCCTTCTCTCCCATGGGACTGAGGTTTGTTCGAGGGGCTCCCTTCTCTCCCATGGGACTGAGGTCTGTTCGAGGGGCTCCCTTCTCTCCCATGGGACTGAGGTTTGTTCGAAGGGCTCCTTTCTCTCCCATGGGACTGAGCTTTGTTCGAGGGGCTCCCTCCTCTCCCATGGCACTGAGCTTTGTTCAAGGGTTTCATGGCCCAGACAGGAGGGGAACGTCTTTTCAGGAAGAGCCCCCAGCAGGCCTTTCCATCCTTGATCAGAACATCACTCTTCTCACGAACTTTATTAAATTTCCTTTCCTTTCGTTTTCTTTTTCCTTTGCCTTTCCTTCCTCCATTTCTTCCCTTCATTTTCCCTCTATCCTTCTTTTCTTCTCCTTCCTTATTTTCTTTTCCCCTCCCTCCCACTCTTTCCCCCACCCACTGACCCCCCCCTTCCCTGCCTCCCTCCCCCTCACCAACAATCTCACCAACAATTTATCCAGTTCCTCCTATCTATTGTCACAGGTCTGTGGATATACAGACGTTCCAGTAGAGTCCTTGCTTCAAGGAGCTCACAAGGTGGATTTATAAGACAGTGATTTTGTAAACTGCAAATCACCACCTCCCAGGGTATCTCTAACTGAGGCAGAGGGATTGTCAGCTCCAGAATAAAGGCTCTTTGTGGGGAAAAATGTCACTCCTCAACCCAAATTCATTTCAAGTATTAAATGGCACAGAGATAGCAGTTGTCTCTGAAACTATGGAGTTAAGTCCACTGACGGCGCTTGGCAATTAAGCTCTTCCAAGGAGCCTGTCCCCGTCTATACACCATATAGCCAGTTAGAGCTGCCACCAGTTCCTTCCTGCTCCCTGAAACGACCAACGCCTCCTTGGACACAGGTACATCAGGTCTCAGCCAACCTTCCCTTCCAAACATAACTCAGTCTCTAAATAGTATCTCTTCTCTTTGTCTTTTTCTGTTTCAGGCCTCCAGTCACCAACTCCTGTCTGGTTTCATTTCCTTTTCTATATGGTAGTGGGAATTATGTTTTTAGTGGACACCGTTCTCTGCGTGACAATATGTAAAGAACTGAAAAGAAAGAAAAAGTGGAATTTAGAAATCCCTTTGGATTCTGGTCATGAGAAGAAGGTAACTTCTAATGTGCAAAAACACAGACATTTAGAAAAAGACCTGAAGCGTCAGGAACAAGAAGAACAGCCGCAGAACAGGGTGCACCGGAAGGCGCCCTAGGAGGCCAAGTAGCAGCAGCTCAGTGGGTGGCCATCGGTCTGGACCGTCCCCTGCCCACTTCCTCCCCCTGAGCACTGCGCCAACAACGTCCAAAACTTCAACACCACCAGAACTGTAGGTCTCACAGCATATAACAATTAATTAAAGGAAATAAATGAACTGACTTCAACTGGGGTACATCTGGAAATCTGGTCATCAGAGATGACTTGAAATGAGGCCTACTCTAAAGAAATCTTGAAAAACCAAGTCAAGTCTAGCCTGATTATCTTATTACGTAGTTTGAAAAATAGTATTTTGTTTCTCAGAACAAGGTAAAAAGGTGAGTGTGTGCATATGCACAGGAGATTAGGACAGAGAAAGAGACAGAATGAGAGAGGGAGACAGAGAGAGACACACACAGCCAGGAGTGGGTAGATTTCAGGGAGACAAGAGGGAATAGTATAGATGATAAGGAAGGAAATAGAACTTACAGATGACTCCTAAGGGACCGTGATGCTGACAGAGCTCATGACTCTTGTGTTCAGGATAGCTAGTTCATTGCTTTTCTCTGACTTTACTAAAAGAGAATGCCTCCACACGTGTTCTAGGCATAAAAGGGGGTAACTCATGATGAGAACCGGGTGTGTTCTTGCCCCCTCCTTTGGGTCTTTCTCATAACCCCTCTATTTCTAGAGACGCTAGAAATGCTGCCAGTCCCAGGCCCCTGCCCTGTAGGAAGGCAGAAATTTTTTTTTTTAACAATTAGTTCAAATCTCCAAGCGTGGCACTGCAAAGAGAAACTTCAAGTGGGGAGAAGCGGCGATATCAGAGTCCAGATCTTGCCTCCAGAGACTTGCTTTACCTTCCTGATTTTCTGGCTGATTACGAACTGGCTTCAGGATAGGCTGCTCTCACACTTGGGCTGTAGTTTGGAGACAAAATATTTTCCTTCCACTCTATAACATAGCTGAGATAAAAACTGAAACATGTAAATGACTCTACTGAGAGGTTAGGGGAAAAACAGGAGGAGAATGGCACACATAGCAACTTGATTCCAGATTGTTTGGTTTGATCGGTAAATGACGGGTGGGGGGTCGCGCCCCGAGCGTGTCCCGCAGCGGGCCGCTGGCGCCACCCTGTGGCCGCCTGTGAACATTGCAGTCTCCGCCCGCCTCGGGGATCCGCCGCAGCCCGCGCCCAGGGGACCCAGCTACACCGAAAGCTGTCGGGCGCGCGCTTCTCCGCAGTTCCGCCCCCGCCAAAACCCAGCGAGAAATTATTTGCATTCCTGGAGCCTGCAAGAGCGAAAAATGAGCTCTAGGAGTCGGTCGGCGGCTGGCGGATGGAAGAGAGCGAGGGGTGGGCCGTTCGTGTCCCATTCGCCTGAGTAGGAGGAGGAGCACCCGACTCAGGGGCGGCCCCCTAAAACCTCCAGGTCATTGTTTCCTCCGGGCCGGCAGGTGTGAGAACCCGGCGGCGGGATGAAGTTCCGTAGTCTGCGAGGGCCCGCAGCCTCCCCAGGCTCGTGGCCGAGTCCCTCCGACCCCGCCATCGGGCCGGCCCGGCGCGGCGCCTCCTGGCGCCTGTCTTGGAGGTTGCAGCCGCCGCCGAGTTCCGGGGCTGCTGCGGGGCGCCGAGCGAGGCCTGTCTGTGGTGCGCCCGGCCGAGCATCCCCGGAGACTGGGACTGGGAGATGACAGGAAACAGGAGGGCGGCACTGGACTCCCAGCGGGCGCCCCAGCTTCTCGGCCCGCCGCGAGAGCACCCGGAAGCGGCGGCGGCAGGGAGCAGGGGTGGGGTAGTGCGTGAGGTCCCCCTCCTCCCAGGCCAACTCGGATGACCTCCCTGCCGCGCCCGCACTGTCAGGAGCAGGAGGGGAGCTGGCTCGGCGCGGTCAGCAAGCCTGCGGCTTGGAAGACCCGGGGCTCCTCAGGGGCCACCCCGCAGGGACTCGGAAACAGCCGAGCTTCACCTACAAGCTCCACGGCCTATCCTATCACGGATGAAAGATTCCAGGACTGACAAGGAGGCCCTGGAGGGATCTGATGCAGCTGACGGGGAGGAGGGTGGGTCGGACTTTTGGGGCGGGGTTGACAGAATGTCTTTCTTCGCCCTGGGACCTACCTAGGCTTCACCTGTGCGGCGGCTTCACCTGTGAGTGTCTTGGGCCCATCCTTCAATCCTAGGGCTTCCCAGAGTGGACAGGTGGAGCAGAACAGGCATTAGCTTGGGAGGGTGGGTCAGTTAGGAGTCGTTCCTCATCGTCCAGGCTCGGTATGGAGACCTCTAAATTCATTCTAGGACAAGAGCTTCTGTAAGAGTTCAGGCCCGTTTCAAAACACTCAGAGGTTCCTAGCCTGAGAAGTAATCCCCAAAGTGGACCAACCGGTTTGGGTAAAACAGGAATAGTTGGGTCCATTCTGGGTCTTTCCTGGCTAAATGCCTTCAGGTTTTAGGCATTTTCTCCTAGGGAGGCCAAGAATTAGCCAGACCTGCCCAGCGATTCCAGCCCTGAGAACCAGACAGAATGGAGGCATAGCTGACAGCTGGCTGGGAGGGGACTGACAGTCCTCACTGCCACCAAGCTTAGTTGGAGACAAAGCCTCTGGGCTGTAGCGAGACAACAGTAGGAGCAAGGAGGCCGGTTAGGAATGTAGGTGAGAGGCAGTGGCAGCCTGGACTAACATGGTGGCGGCGGAGCTATTGAGAATGGTCACATTTGGAAGATGTTTTGCAGAAGTGTCCACAAAGCTACTTCTTGATTAGATGTAGGGAATATGAGAAGTCCTAGCACTTTGGGAGGTCGATGCAGGCAGATGCTTGAGCCCGGTGTTGAAGACCAGCCTGGGCAACATGGCAAAACCCCATCTCTACAAAAAATACAAAAATTAGCCAGTGGCACGCGCCTGTAGTCCCACCTACTCTGGAGGCTGAGGTAGGAGGATTGGTTGAGCCCAGGAGGCATAGGCTGCAATAAGCCAAGATCACACCACTGCACTTCAGCCCGTGCAGCAGAGGGAAACCCTGTCTCAAAAAAATAAAAATAAAAAGGTGATTATTACCAGTCTCATAGCTATAATCGTATAAAACAGAAAGACCTTAAGATACATCTGTATTACACTTGGCAGTGGAAAGTGGGATGTCACACACACGGAAAGCTAGTAATGTGAAAATCTGGTCTTGCATAAGGTCTTTTAGGTATAGACTTCTTTGTTACTGCACACTGGCTGGAAAATGGGAACGATACAATTGCTTGCTGTCCTTCTCCCTTTATTCTCCACTTCTTTTGTTTCTAAATGTGGAGTCAAAACTTCCAAAAAGTAAGCAGCTCATTTTTCTGCCTTCCCCCTTCATCTCCCTATCACACTAAGCACATGCTACTCTTTACAACTTAGAGAAGATAAAAAAAGAATAAATTGTGGAGAAGGAGCATATGTTAAAGTAAAAAATTCCCAGACATAATATGGGAGTTAACAGAGAAAGAAAATCTCTAAGACTAGAAATAATTGGTTTAGGGATTCTGGAGAAGTACATGAAATTCCCCAAATGTGGTATTCTCTGAGACGATCATTTAATTTTGAGGAAGCAATGGCATGATATCCAGGGAAACAGCAGTCCTCTGGAGCCTGGCTGTGTGACTTCAAGGCCCGCTTCTTCTGGAAGGGCAGAAAAAGACCTTGAAGGGGAGAAATGGGCATTAACATAGGTTTATAAGTACCATCTTTATTTTAGAAAATAATCATTTTCGGGCCGGGCGCAGTGGCTCACGCCTGTAATCCCAGCACTTTGGGAGGCTGAAGCGGGCGGATCACAAGGTCAAGAGATCAAGAGCATCCTGGCCAACATGGTGAAACCCTGTCTCTACTAAAAATACAAAAATTAGCTGGGCATGGTGGCACGCACCTGTAGTCCCAGCTACTCGGGAGGCTGAGGCAGGAGAATCGCTTGAACCCGGGAGGCAGAGGTTGCAATGAGCCAAGATCGCACCACTGCACTCCAGCCTCGCGTCAGAATGAGACTGTCTCAAAAAAAAAAAAATAAAAATAAATCATTTTCTACCTTGAATCCTAGTTTATTGTGACTACAGCTTGTAAAATTTCAGGATATGGCTGAATTAAAATCTTGGTCCTGCACTCAAATAGCTCTTTGAATTGCAATTTCTTATCCTTTCATTCCACCGTGAAATCTATATCATGGCACATAATAATAGACTATATTATTTTAATTTACCAAAAACCTATTTACCTTTCATGGATTATTTCATTTAGCCTTCATAATATCTGTTGCTGTCATTGCCTCACATTCAATATGGTGACTTTTAATATCATTCTCTTATTTTGATCAATTTGTATAATATAGTCTTTCCTCAGTGTTTGATAAAGCTGTGTGGGCTTGTTTTTTGAGACGGAGTCTCGCTGTGTCACCCAGGCTGGAGTGCAGTGGCATGATTTCAGCTCACTGCATCTTCCACCTCCCAGGTTCAAGCGATTCTCCTGCCTCAGTCTCCCGAGTTGCTGGGATTACAGGCACACACCACCACGCCCGACTAATTTTTGTTTAGTAGAGATAGGGTTTTGCCATGTTGGTTAGGCTGGTCTTGAACTCCTGACCTCAAGGGATCCACCCACCTCAGTCTCCCAGAGTGCTGGGATACAGGCGTGAGCTACTGCACCCAGCCTTGGTGCTACTTTTAAGGATATGTATATCTGATTTTTTTCTGTTTTTCTTATAGTTATTCTTTATTCAGGTATTCTGCTTTTCTGGGATCAACTTCAGTAATTTCTATGGAAAAGTCAACATTTTGTCTACATTTGCAAATATATATCACAAATACACATCATTTTAATATATTCTACAGCTAATATAACTTATGTGCTTTTTCAATATTAAGCTTACAGAAGGATTAACTCTAATTTTCTTTTCAGAGAACAGCCTTTGGTTTTATAAATCCCATTTTGGTGGAATAGGAAGATATGATCTGTTTCATTGACTATGCTTTCATCTTAATTTATTCCTTCTAATTTCCACAAGTTTTTGTTGTGTTCCTTTATTGGCTTTTGAGTTAAAAACTTACTTCTCTGTCTGTCGCCCAGGCTGGCGTGCAGTGGCACAATCTCAACTCACTGTAACCTCTGCCTTCCAGGCTCAATGATCCTCCTGCCTCAGCCTCCCCAGTGGCTGGAACTATAGGTATTCACCACCACATCCAGCTAATTTTTGTATCTGTTGGAGACACAGGGTCCTGCCATGTTGTCCAGGCTGGTCTCCAGCTCCTGAGGCAGTAATTGGGAGGCCAAGGCAATCTGCCCACCAATTATTTTCTCTTAAATGCATTTTAAGGCTATGAATTTTCTCCTAACTGCTTCACATAGGTTTTAATATTATTTGCCATGAAACAGAATTTCACAGTGGAATGATAGATAATTGGGAGAAGAAATGGCAATTCAAGGAGGTATTTAAATATAGGGCTAAGATTTTAATTCTAGCTTATTGAGACCAAAGCTTGTGAAATCTTAGGGTATGGTTGAATTATAGTATTATTATTTCTAAAGAGTGTATAATTTTTATGCTGATATCCCCTTTAACCCATGTGCTTTTTCCTAAGAGTACAAATTAAGGAGAGCATGTTTATTTTATTGTTTTATAATCAGTTAACTATACCCTGGTTCCTATATAGTTTCAGCTTTTTTTTTTTTTTTTTGAGACGGAGTTTCACTCTTGTTACCCAGGCTGGAGTGCAATGGCGCGATCTCGGCTCACCGCAACCTCCGCCTCCTGGGTTCAGGCAATTCTCCTGCCTCAGACTCCTGAGTAGCTGGGATTACAGGTGCGCGTCACCGTGCCCAGCTAATTTTTTGTATTTTTAGTAGAGATGGGGTTTCACCGTGTTGACCAGGATGGTCTCGATCTCTTGACCTCGTGATCCACCCGCCTCGGCCTCCCAAAGTGCTGGGATCACAGGCGTGAGCCACCGCACCCAGCCAGTTTCAGCTTTTCAACACTTGTTGAGACTTAATTTGCCATGTCACTTATGGTCAATTTTTTTGTCAATATTCCATGTGAATTTGAAAATAATGTAACTTTTTTATTTTGAATATAAGATAGTATAGGCATAATTATAGTTATGATTAATCTTATTAACTGTGTTCTTCAAATCATCCATAACCTCAATAAGTTTCAGTCAACTGGATCTGTCAATTCCTAAGAAAGGTATATTAAACTCATCACTGTGATTGTTGACCTCTAACATTGCTCAATAACATTGCTCAAGCAATCCTCCTTCTTCAGCCTCCTAAGTAGCTGGGACTACAGGTGCATGCAACCGTGCCCAGCTAATATTTTTACTTTTTGTAGAGACAGGGGTCTTGCTTTGTTGCCAGGCTGATCTTGAACTCCTAGCTTCAAGTGATCCTCCTGCCTCAGCCTCCCAAAGTGCCAGGATTACAGGTGTAACCCATCATGTAAGCCCACATTTTTCTTACTTCTATAGTAATAACATCTACATCCTATTTATAAATCTTAATTTGATTTCCTTCTCTTCACTCTTACCCTCCCTACCTCCCTTCTATATCACCTGGAATTTGAATTCCAGGTTTTCTTTTTAATTTTTTAGAATCTAAATTCACTTTGTTTAGCAGTATCTTTTACCAAATACATGACCACCTTTGCTTCTGTTATCTCACATCTTCCCTTACGATCTTTTTTAAATTCTTGCTGGAATACAATTCTAATAATTATTTCAGAGAGTCTGAAAAGTCACCCACACTAAAATGATAGTTTGACTGAATTCAAAATTCTTTTCCCTAGATTTTAAAAAATGTTTCGTGTCTTTTTTTTTTTTTTTTTTTTCCTGAGACAGAGTTTTGCTCTTGTTACCAGGCTGGAGTGCAATGGTGCAATCTCAGCTCACCACCACCTCTGCCTCCTGGGTTCAAGCAGTTCTCCTGCCTCAGCCTCCCAAGTAGCTGGGACTACAGGCACGCGCCACCATGCCCAGCTAATTTTTGTATTTTTAGTAGAGACGGCGTTTCACCATGTTGACCAGGATGGTCTCGATTTCTTGACCTAGTGATCCACCCGCCTTGGCCTCCCAAAGTGCTGGGATTATAGGCGTGATCGTGTCTTCTTACATCCAGTAGAGACCAAATGAGAAATTGGATGTAAATTTGACTTCCATTTCTTCATAAGCATTTTCTCCGAATGTGTTTAGAAATTTCTTTGTTCTCACATTTTGTCACTGTGAATCTAGTGAGTTTCTTCTCATCCAGTATGCTCAGGATTTAATAGGACCTTGCAGTCTAAGGATGTATGTATGAATTTGGATTCTGTGAAATATCCTCCATTTATTCCTTTATTTCCTCATGACTGTGGTTGTATACTACACATTAGCAAAGATTACTATTCAAATGATATCCTCTGAAATTGTGCAGTGCACAATCAGCAACTCTGATTTGGTAGATCCATATTTTATTTCTTACATGTTCTCAATTCCCCCTCTTCTCTAACTCCTCATTCTATTAGATGAGTTTGGAACATCTGGATCTATTTTTCATATCATTTAGCTTTTCTTTCATCTCTGCATGCATCTTTTTATTTGGCTTTGTGGAGGAATTTCTGGCTTATCTTGATCATCGTGAGTAGAGAGAAACTCAACCTGTTTCCTGTGCTTTCACATCACAGCAATCAACACTGTAGACTGTGACCAAAGGTGTCGGGGACGGAGGGGTGGTGGAGGGTTGTCTCTCCACACAGCAAGCAAGCAATCAGTTCTGCAGTGGACACCAGCTGGGTGTACTCCAATTCAATTCTTATGCTATTTATCTGGAGATCCCACAGGCTGAGCGCTGAGTCTACAAGACTGCCCCCACTTCAAATGCCAGATGCAAGTCTGGGCCTCCAGAACTTCTGACCAACTATTTCCAGGCTGGGGTTCCCATGGCTTTTTCCTTGGCATTGGATTAATTTGCTAGAGCAGCTCACGAAACTCAGAGAAACACTTGTGTTTACTGGTTTATAACAGAATACAGATGAAAAGATGCGTAAGGCAAAGTATGGGGGAAGGAGCATGGAGCTTCCATGCCCCGGGTGTGCTGGCCTTCAGAAACCTCTACATGTTCAGCTGTCCAGAAGCTCTCCAAACCCTGCCCTTTTGGGTCTTTATGGAAGCTCCATTACATAGGCATCACTGATTAAACTATTGGCCATTGGTGATCAGCTTAACCTTCAGTCCCTCTCCCCTCCCCGAAATTGGAGCGGGCTGAAAGTCCCAACTCTCTAAACCTCCCTTGCTCTTTCTGGTGACCAGCCCCCATCCTGAAGCTACCAAGGGGCTGCCAGCCATCAGCCAATTTGTTAATATACAGAAAGACATCACTTTGGTCTTTCTAAGGATTTTAGGAGTTGTATGTCAGGAAATGGGTTGAAAACCAAATATATATTTCACAACAGCACAATCTTTCAGCTTATTTATTTTCTCTCGGCTACATCTATCCTGTTCTGGACTTATCTCTTGTTGAATTTTTTATGTCAATAACCAAATTTTAAATTTTTAAGGCGTGGGAATGCCCATTTACTTGTATATTTTCCTGCCTCCTTCAACCAAATGACCTCACTCACTGCTGGGGTCAAAGATGTCAGTCACCGGCCAGGCATGGTGGTTCACACCTGTAATCCCAACACTGGGAGGCCAAGGTGGGTGGATCCCTTTAGCCTAGGAGTTCAAAACCAGCCTTAGCAAAATGGTAAAACCCCATTTCTACAAGAAATACAAAAATTAGCTGGGTGTGGTGATGCATGCTTGTGGTCCCAGATGCTCAGGAGGCTGACATGGGAGGATAGCTTGAGCCCAGGAGGTTGAGGCTGCAGTGAGCTGATCATGCCACTGTACTCCAGCCTGGGTAATTGAGCAAGACCCTATCTCTAGAAAATACATTTTAAAAAAAGACTTCAGTCACCAAGGTAGGAGATGGGTGGATATGAATAAGCCTTACCAGCTGTTCCTACTGTGGTACCTGAACTGTCATCCTGTCAGCTGCCCCAAGACTAACTTTTGTCTCCTGGTTCCAAAACACGGGGATCATTTTTTGGTCCACTCTTGTCTTCTGCAGAAGTCCTCCTCGGCACTCTTCACTGTTACCCCGTCTGCCATCTGTGTCAATTTTTTATCATTTCTAGGAATTTGGGGTGGAATATGAGAAGAAAGCAACCTATCTTCAGTATACAATCTTAAATCAGCTATTTTTCACCCGTGCATTAGATGGGAAACTTGCGTGCACTTGACAAGACTTCCCTACGACCATCAACTAATATTTATTGAATTGTTTATTAGTAGGAAACATTAAGCAATTATTCTTCATAAAAACATGAAGTAAGCATTACTATATTCCCAGTTTTAAGATGAGAACAGTAGCTGGCACCATGTAAGTTCTCATAGAACTTTCCTGAACTCTCCAACCAGGGGCCACTTTTCACTCTCAATTCACATAGTATTTCCTTTTTTTTTTTTTTTTTTTTGAGACACAGTCTCTCTCTGTTGCCAGGCTAAAGTGCTATGGTGTGATCTCGGCTCACGGCAACCTCTGACTCCCGGGTTCAAGAGATTCCCTTGCCTCGGCCTCCCAAGCAACAGACTACAGGCACGTGCCACCATGTCTGGCTTTTTTTTTTTTTTTTTTTTTTTTTTTTTTGCATTTCAGTAGCGATGGGATTTCACCATATTGGCCAGGATGGTCTCCATCTCCTGACCTCAGGTGATCCACCCACCTCAGCCTCCCAAAGTGCTGGTATTACAGGCGTGAGCCACCCTTTATCCCAGTGTAATTCTCTTTTACATTCATTTACATCTTTGTATCCTCTAGCTCAGTTTTTTTCAAAATAAAATTGATTAAAATAAAATAAATTATTAAAGAGATAAAGTAAATGTTGCAACCTGGCTGAGGGGAAGGATTATATGTTCAACGTTTATTTGATAAAACATCATGAGATGTTTATTTGATAAAACATCATGAGAAAACATGGCCTACTTTTACTTTTCAAAGTTTGTTCGGGTTGGCATCATGGGACTTAGAAGATTTTTCTCAAGTTTTATATTTTTGCCAAGTCATATGATCTGCTATAGTTCAGCTATAGTTAACCAAACGTGGAAAAAATATCTTCCATAACATCCAATAATTCTCCAAAACAAGCTTGTTCCTTCCTTGTTCAACACGGCATTCTTTGATGATTCCTAATTTATCCCACAGAGGTCATGTACTTATTTCCCATCTGTTGCCCTATACTTAAACTATAGATGTCCAAATTCAGTTGTATTGCAATGACACCATCTCAGCTCACAACCTCCACCTCGTGGGTTTAAGCGATTCTCCTGCCTTAGCCTCCTGAGTAGATGGGATTACAGGCACGCACCACTATGCCTGGCTAATTTTTTTTGTATTTTTAATAGAGATGGGGTTTCACCACATTAGCCAGGCTGGTCTCGAACTTCTGACCTCAGGTGATCCGCCTGCCTCAGTGCACCCAGTTTTAAAATACATTATTTGTCTAAAAATTATGACAAAAGATTAAACTGTCATCTTTGAGGTTTCTACACATAATCCAACTCATTCACCAATCCTTGAAAAGATTATGTAATCAGTCTCAATGCCCTGACCCAGACCAAGCCCATTTCTAATGTGCAGTATTCTCTGGATCTGATACGTAAAGGCCCTTATCCTGATACTACACACCTTTTTTATCTTCCGGAAAGCACTTCTCTTCTCATCCTTTCTCAAGGCACTAGAAAAGCAGATCATTTCTCCAGCACCTCAAACCAGGGTGAGAAAGCTCCACTCTAATCTCATCATTTTGGCTACATGGATACATTGGCTCAAGGGAAGATGCCAAGTGTAGTAGTTTATCTACCACTCTGAGGACTTTTGAATCTATAACAGTTGTTTCAACTGGGCCAATAATTATTAAGGGCAATAATTAAAAGGGTAGCCAGGCTAAAGGGGTAAGATTTAAAAAAAGGAAAAAAGTAGAGAAAAATATTTACTAGAGTACTTGAACCTACCACTCTCAAATCAGTTTTCTCCCAGTCAACAAACTTCCATTGACAAGCTATTTTATAGTAGGCATTGGGATAGGCTTTGTGGAATACCAAGAAGCATATGTCTCTAGTAGAAGACAAACAAGAAAATGTAAAAACAAGAAAAAGAAATTGAGTAATAAGGCTACAGTTCACAAAGCTATACAATTGTTCATTGTGCAAGAAATGAGGCCTTAGGGGAAAGACTTCCCTGTGAACTACAATGAGATGGAAAGTCTTCTCAGAGTGAGATTTGAGCAAGAGTTTAAAGAACTGGCAGATTGATAAGGAGCTTCAAGTAGTCTAGAGGACTAAGACTGAATACTAAAACTCAGAATAATGTAACAAAACCAAGTAAGATAAACTTAAGATGCTTTCTTGACAGGACAGTTACTAGAACTTTTTTTGAGAGACATAGTCTTGCTCTGTCTCCCAGGCAGGAGTGCAGTGGCACAATCTTAGTTTACAGAAACCTCCACCTCCCGGGTTCAAGCAATTCTTCTGCCTCAGCCTCCGGAGTAGCTGGGACTACAGGCATGCGCCACCATGCCCAGCTAATTTTTGTATTTTCAGTAGAGATGGGGTTTCACCATATTGGCCAGGCTGGTGGTCTCAAACTCCTGATTTCATGATCCCCCCGCCTCAAAGTGCTAGGATAACAGGTGTGAGCCACCGCTCCCGGCCAGTAGAACATTTAAGCTAAGCTGGACAACTAGGGAGAACAATTGAAGAAGGTAAGTTTTGGCTAGATAATCGATGGCCTTTAATTTCAGGATAAGGAGTTGGAAGTCAATCTTTTGGTCAATGGGTAATGATGGCATTTGTGTAGTTAAGCCAGTTGACAATGCTTTAACAATTTCAAAAGACCCTGAAACACACGGTTCCTAATCCTTAGGAAAAAAGGAACTCCTGACTTCAGGACCCTAAACTAGGAGATTGGATACTCTTATGGCCTAACTGTATAGAAAATAGACCACCTCGGCCTTTTCACTTAATGAGTAACCATTCCTACCAGAAAATATGCTCTCTCGATATATATTTTTTCCACTGGAAAGTTTAGATTCTCAGTTATCTTTCTCTGACTTCTTGTCTGGTGATCCTCAGAAAAAGATGACTAAACTAGGAATCTTAATTTTCTAGTAGAAAAAGAAAATCATGTATATCACATTTTATATAACTTTTAATTCGACATACATTTGAACTCCAACATCATAAAAATCAGTAAAATTCACTTTTAGCACAAAGTTGTGTTAATTTCCCCAAGATTTATCAAGAATGGCTTAATTTCAAAGGTTGTCAAGTTAATTATAAACTAAGATTTTCCAATTGCACCAACGGTATATTTAGCAAAAGAAGCATCTACTAGTTTTTGTCAGGATGAGTCTTGACTTAGGCAAGTTTTGAACTGAGAGGTCTTTAGAAATTCATCCCACATATTAACTGTGGCCTTCTCTACACAATCCCCTCCACTCATCCTCAAATTGTTTCCTTTCTCAGAACATCTGTGACAAAGACTGACACACCAACAGGTCAATTAACATGACTCAACATCTATTAAAATATCCACACTTCTAAACACTAAAAGCAAACCACCTCTCCAGGTTGCACCTCCAGCCTAGCTGAACAGGGAAACCTCAGGAGAAACACCTGGGAGCGGGTTTAACAAGCACAAAGGTAATTCTTATAATCCTTGTAATTGGGGAAGTTTGTTACAGAACTAAGACTGGCTCCTTGCCCTGGAGGCATTTTCCTGTGGAGAAGGACTTGTAAACAGCCTATGGAGTGCTCAGCTTACAAGAACAAAAAGACGTGCTGGTAGGGTTAAGGAAAAGTTTGACTGAAATGAAGATTACATCATGATTAGGGAGGTCTTGGGCTCTGGGGTCTCTTAATCGCCAAAGATGGACATTATAGACCAGGTAGCTCTTTGTCCCCCCACAGGACTGTCCTGTGCCTTACGCTTAGCAGCACCCCTGGCCTCTGCCCATTGGATACTTGTAGCACGCCCCCCCTTGCCCACCTGACAACCTAAAAACATCTCCATCAGATATTGCCAAATGCTCCACAAGGGGTGGGAGCGGTGGCAATATATCTCCCCGATTGAAGTTACTGGAATGGAAGTTAGGAGAGGATGGCCAAGTCAGGATTTAGAGAAGCTAAGGGACGAAAGCAATGGCTATATTACACAAAGCTTGTGACAGACGCTTGGAGGTATACGGTAAGAAAAACAGGTTAAAACACTGAGAAACAGCAAGTAGCGAGAGGTTGGACTGAAAGATTTCTCATCTGTATAAATCTCAGCTTGTTCATTACTTTCAGAAAAAATAAAACGACTGTGGAGACATTAAGTACAAGGTTGAAGGGGTGGGGAACCCCCCATCAATCAAAAACATCCCAGAACCGTGGTCAAGCCTACTTCCTAGTTTCCTAATACAACAGGCGACTCGGCAACACTGGGCGAGAATGACTGAATGGTAACGCATTACTAGACTATAAGAAACTTCTCAGTCCTAAACCCAAACGCATCCAACCTTGGTCACCCTAGCTCCCTGACCAAAAGCTATCCAACGCTGACAAGTGTTTACAGCCCTTTTCTCGATTACTGAAGTGGCTCTGAAAAGAGCCTTTGGGGTAAGGTGGTTCATCTGTTGCGTCCTTCGCACACCCTTACTTCGAGCTGGTGTACTTGGTGACCGCCTTGGTGCCCTCGGAGACGGCGTGCTTGGCCAGCTCGCCGGGCAGCAGCAGGCGCACGGCCGTCTGGATCTCGCGGGACGTGATGGTGGAGCGCTTGTTGTAGTGCGCCAGGCGGGACGCCTCCCCCGCGATGCGCTCGAAGATGTCGTTGACGAAGGAGTTCATGATGCCCATGGCCTTGGACGAGATGCCGGTGTCGGGGTGGACCTGCTTCAGCACCTTGTACACGTACACGGAGTAGCTCTCCTTGCGGCTGCGCTTGCGCTTCTTGCCGTCCTTCTTCTGCACTTTCGTAACAGCCTTTTTAGAGCCCTTTTTGGGAGCAGGAGCGGATTTTGCTGGATCCGGCATTTTTGCGCGAAAAAGCAACAGAGACTGAAAGAAGTAATCCCGACTACAGCAAAACGGGCTGGTTATGCGCTACTTATAGAGCTTGTATGCAAATGAAGACTCGCAGAGTGCTGCATTTTTATTGGTTAACTTACAACGGTGTCGTCATAGGGGGTGGAGTCTATGTAAATAATAGATTCTGGTCGTGTTTCCTTAGTGGTCACTAGAACAAAAGTCTTGTTATCCAATCAGAATGATCCATTTCACACTAGCGGGTTTTAAGCTAGGTGAAGAGTTTCAACCGCCTCGGGCTTTTTTCCTGGTTTTCTTTCCTTGACAGTTGCTTACAGAAGAAACCTAAACACCAGCTAAAGATAACTCTTACCTTGTTTTTGCATTTTTGTTCTATACTTTGGAGAAATTTTGTTCTTTCGGTTCTTGGAACATTACCTCAGCCCACTTTTTTAAAATCGCTATTTACTCCCCGCCCCCAACTTAAATTACTCTTCTGGCTTGAGCACCGCCTGTAGTACACAATGAAGACGCTGAGCTTTAATTGCTTATACAGTTCCTAAATAAACCAGGAGGCGAGTTTGATTTTTAAGGGACTCGCCCCACGCCAGTCAGATCTTCCACATCTCGGGACTCAGCACATTGTCTCTTGCCCCTATGCACAACTTCCCCCACAGAATTGGGAACCGGAGCTCTAGCCTTAAGTCTCGGCAGGAACCACAAGGACCATGCCTCTGCGGCTTTCTCCACCGCCAGCCAGCTCACACCTGGGCTTTGGACTTTGTAACCCCACCCACCACTTAGTGTCCCTGGCCTCCGACCGGTGAGCAAGGGAGACACACGTCAGCTGGAGAGCCGGTACAGCTGCTCTTGATGAAAACGGCAGTGGCTCTAAAAAGAGCCTTTAGATCCACCACTTAAGATACACGCTTTAGGCCCGCTCCCCGCGGATGCGGCGGGCCAGCTGGATGTCCTTGGGCATGATAGTCACGCGCTTGGCGTGGATGGCGCACAGGTTCGTGTCTTCGAACAGCCCCACCAGGTAGGCCTCGCTGGCCTCCTGCAGCGCCATCACGGCCGAGCTCTGGAAGCGCAGGTCCGTCTTAAAGTCCTGCGCTATCTCGCGCACCAGTCGCTGGAAAGGCAGCTTGCGGATCAGCAGCTCGGTAGACTTTTGGTAGCGCCGGATCTCGCGCAAGGCCACGGTGCCGGGCCGGTAGCGGTGCGGCTTTTTCACCCCGCCCGTGGCCGGCGCGCTCTTGCGGGCCGCCTTGGTGGCCAGCTGCTTCCTCGGGGCCTTGCCGCCGGTCGACTTACGGGCAGTCTGCTTAGTACGGGCCATACTGTCTCATTGATATGAGAGTTTAGGCAGTCCTATTTATAGACATAGCCTCCTCTTGATTGGGCCTGAAAGGAAGAAATTTTCAAACTTGTGATCTCATTGGTTTAAATTCAATCTTATTTACCTAGGCATAAAATTGTTTTGCTAATCTTCCCTTATTCCTTCATTCCCCTTTTCGAGATTCTTTTCTGTAATTTTGTCGATCACAGATTGTTTTTGAAAACCTTTCCTTTAAATTGATGTAACTTTCGTAAAAGCAATGTATAAAGTGTTTTGCATTCCATTTAAACAATTTTGTTTTCCAAATTCAAGCATGCCCTTCTGTGAGCTATCAGCCTGTTTCAAGTTACTTGTTACTGTAGCACTTCTACCGTAGCTAACATTTATTTCGCGTCTGGCACTTTGCTCAGCAAATTACATGCATTTTACCATGCATGACCGAAGCTTAACAAAACAATATATAATTGAAGGAATGAAAAAATTGAACTTACTTACTTGACCTCGGAACCCAGCCAAAGCCATTTCACCTGGGTGGTATGCTGACCTAATTCCTTTAGCCCTTTGTCCCTGCGATGTGGTTTCTTCTTCCTCACCCCTACATCAGTGGCCAATTAGGTCTTGCAGATTATACCTTCTAAATCAAAGAAGGACAACACCAGAAATAGTAATGTCTCCTTTACAGTGTAGAATACTTTGTAAATAAGTGCTTATTAGCCAGATTACCAGTTAAGGTTTCAAAACAAATTATTCAGTTGCTGACTTGCTAACATTTTATTCAATAAAATGTTTCCTAATGCTTAAAAGTTTAATATTTTTTCTGTTCTCTATGAAGAGAGTAAAGATGCTTTGCTTTTTCAATTTCATATGCTTTGAAGTCTGTATTGTTCACAGCAGTAAATATTATAATGGTTATGTAGAAGTAACTGATAATTAAAAGTTGTACTAGTTAACATAAAACTTTTAATCAAATGCTTATTTTATTGAAAAATCATTGCGTACAAACTATAAAAACTCAAACCTGAGAAAGGCAGGCACGAGAAGTTTCTTTTTTTTTTTTTTATTTTTATTTTATAAACTTACTTTGAGGGTGTCATTATGAACTATCTTCCTACTGAAGTCAAGTAAAGTAAAAGTGATTTTCAGGGTACTTCCTGAACACTAAACACAATGTAGAAATCTGTTAGCTAATTAATATCTTTGAGAGTTTATCATGGGAAGCATCCTCCTCTAGAGAGATCTAAAATGTACAAAGGTGTAACTGATGTGAACAAATGTTATCCCTCTCTGTGGTAGTTTTGTAATGCCTTTCAGACAGCAGGCACTAAGTGTTTAAAAGTTCTTGTACTTTTAAACATCTATTTAACAAAGATGCAGTGTATACTGCATTATTTAATCCCTACTCTGTGAAATAGATGCTACTTTTCTCACTTTAGAGATAAGAAAACTGAGTCTCAGAGAAATTATGGCTTCTCCTGGATAAGTAATATTCTAAAGCAAAAGAAAGAAACTGTAATGATGAAACTTCCTATTTCATTATGCTCAGAAGATACTTTATTCATTTATTTATTTATTTTTATTTTATTTTATTTTTTTGAGACAGAGTCTCACCATCACCCAGAGTGGAGTGCAGTGGTGTGATCTTGGCTCACTGCAACCTTTGCCTTTCAGATCCAAGCAATTCTCTTGTCTCAGCCTCTCAAATAGCTGGGATTACAGGCACATGCCACCATGCCTGGCTTTTTTTTTTTTTTTTTTTTTTTTTTTGTATTTTTAGTAGAGACAGAGTTTCACCATATTGGTCAGGCTGGTTTTGAACTCCTGACCTCAGGTGATCCACCCTCCTCGGCCTCCCAAAGTGCTGGGGTTACAGGCGTGATCCCCAAACGCCCAGCTGGGGATACATTTTAAAGCACAAAAGCGTTTTCCCATGATGCAATCAAACCATCTAGTGTTTCTAAACATCTACACCCAACTATTCCCATCAGAAGGGAAAACTAGCCTGAGGAATCTGGATGATAGCTCAAAGCAGCCCACCCAAGCATCACATTTCTTTGCAATATACTTTGTAATGTATGCACTCTTGACCATAATGTATGGACATGTTCATTTAAATAAGAAAAAGACATTTAATCAGAGTACTAAACTTTTTCATGGCTATAGGTAACATTTCTCAGAAAATGAACCAGATGTATGGTTGCCTTAGAAGTCATCTTTAATAACAGAATTCAGATCCATTGTTAGTTCAGTTTCACCTAGTCCCCCCACTGGACTTGAGAGTGACATTTCTAAGAAAGGTCTCAATCCAACACTTTATCAGAGGTAGCTTTATGCTGCAAAAGAAGCTCTGCTTTTCTGCAATTATAATGGAGACTGAATATTTCTCCTAGAATTTTTGAAGTGTCCTTCAGCAGAAATTATAAGGGTGTGTAGCTTTGAATACCAAGAACTGAAATTTCATTCAGTAGCACTGGGGAATAGACAAGAGAAGCTTAAAATTTACCAGACAAGCAATAAGCAGGCAAAGGAAAATATTAATAAATGAATTATTAGGCATGTAATGTTTTGTATGTACATGTGTTTACTTTTAATACGAAATGGACTAGGTTAAAATAGATGGTCCAATAAGACAGTTTATGTTTCATTTTTCCCTTCAAGTACCCTCAGGACTATAAGTATCATAAGCTGAGACCAGCTCAATTTTTGGTTTGTGGGTTGGTCAGGCCCTGTGCCTGATTTGATTTTCTCTTGAATGGTCTGCAGCCCTGGAAGAAGCTGAAGAAGCCATGAGTCTCATGAGAGCCTCAGCTTTTTTCCCTACCCCGTTATGAGATAAACTCCTTCCTTAAATATCCTGCTCATTTGATAAAACTTGGCACCCTTCTCCTTTCTACTGCTCCCTAATACTACCTGTAATGTACAGCTCAAATTTTATACAATTTCTGCCTTTATTATGTAACATATTCCACTGGAATATGTGTTACAGGAAGGGGCTACCGATCCAGACCCCTAGAGAGGGTGCTTGGATCTTGGGCAAGAAAGAATTCAGGGCAAGTATATAAAGTGAAAGCAAGTTTATTAGGAAAGTAAAGGAATAAAGGAATGGCTACTCCATAGAGAGAATGGCCCCGAGGGCTGCTGTTTGCCGGTTTTTATGCTTATTTCATGATTATATGCTAAACAAGGGGTGGGGTGATGGCACGCGCCTGTAATCCCAGCTACTCCCGAGGCTACCTAAGAATCCCTTGAACCCGGGGCGGCAGTGGTTGCAGTGAGCCAAGATCATGCCACTGCACTTCAGCCTGGAAGAGAACATACCGAGAATCCGTCACCCCCTCCCCCAACTCCAGCCCCCCAAAATAAGAAATCACTGCCACTAAGGAAAACACAGCCAAGATGGGGGAAAATAAAAAATCACTGCCAGTAAGGAAAACACAACCAAGATATAAGGAGATGTAAAATAATGTGATAGATTCTGCAAGAGTTACTAAAGAGTCAGAAAATGGCAAGCATGTTCCTTTTTCTATGCCCTGAAGCAGCCAAGGGAGAGGAAGATATGTGTTGCCAATGCTGGGTGTTGGTTTAGGCAGGTAGATGCTGTGATGCGCGGTGGAACCGTTCAACAGGCAGACTTGAGAACCAGCTTTATGCGGAAAGAGAGAGAGACTGCTCTGTCATCCTCCGTGCGTCACACCCTGGAGATTCTAAGTTTAAACATTTTGATTTGGGGAGATTTAGAGTTTTGAGCCTAAAATGACTGAAGAGCCACCAGGTGGGTCTAAATGTTTCGAGTCTAGAAGTCTGAATATAGATTCAAGACTTATGAGCATATAGGTGGAGCCAAGGGAGATTAAACAGGGCACAGAAGTTATTAAAAATACTCTTCGGAAACAAATCCCCAACAAAACACGATTCTTTCAGCGGAAACCAGGACATTTTCTCAGACTCCCCCACAGAGGGCCCTGATAAAGTAATAAACATGTTAACAGTTAAGAACCCCAACCAATTTCATAGCGCAGTTTCTGGTAATTACTCTCAGTGTGGAGCGGATAGTCCTCTAGCAAGACCCAATTTGGCAAACTGCTGGCTCCATGTGGGGCCTCCACGGGCCACAGCGGGGCACTAAATCCTGGCTGAGAGCAAAGGCCGATTTAGAGGATCTGCAGAAAAGGGATGCACAGAACATGCCCCAGTCTTCCCTGTGCTTGTAGCAGGCCCTCCATATACGCCGGTTCCTCAAGATCGAAAGTATCAAACAAATGAATTGTTTTAAAACCCAGTACAACAAAAGATAGTAAAAACAAAAGCAGTATAACAGTTGCTTACACAGCATTTGCACTGGGTTAGGTGTTATAAAGTAATTTAGAGACTATTTACAGTACACGGGAGGTTGTGCCTAGTTACATGCGAATCCTACGCCATTTTCTACACGGGACTTGAGCATCCTGGACTTTGGTGTCGGCGGGAGCCCTGGAACCAATCAATCCCCCTCAGATACCGAGAACTGTTTTGCTTCTCCCAGCACGGCTCTGACTGACACTGTGTTGGGATTCGCTGACCTGCACGAGAAAGCTCGGCAGCGTGCTGAGACCAGTTCTCCCAGGACCAGATCTCTCCCGGGTGAGCGAAAACAGAGCGGCTCGGTCCAACAAAACAGAGCCTAGGGCCGGGACTTATGGCGAACCCGCCCCCTCCCGCCGTCCCCTGGCGCACGGATCTCCGGCACCGCTGCTCTTGAGGTCGCCTCTCGCGTGTCCGCCTCGTCGTCGGAACGGCGCTTCCTGCAATTTTGCATAAGCACGGCTGGGAATCCGTTCGTCGGGATTAAATGCTGAGCTGGCGCGCTCCTGCCGGTCTCTGGCCTCGGTTTGCTCTTCCTGGGGCTCCCTGCAGACCTTTCCCTTAGCCTCCGTGCAGTGCCTTCCGGGCGTCCCCAGACCAGACACAGGCCAAAGCCACCGCAGAATCCGGACGCCGCGGGATGGGATCTGAATTCTCCCGGGGACGAGGGGGGGGAGGGGGAAGGGTGAGAGTGAGAAGGATCTGAGAAGGAAGAAGAGGAACACAAAAGAAATGACGAAATGTCGAGAGGGCGGGGACAATTGAGAACGCTTCCCGCCGGCGCGCTTTCGGTTTTCAATCTGGTCCGATAGTCTTGTATATCAGGGGAAGGCGGCCCTCGCCCTGACAGAAGCTGTCTTCCCGGCTGCAGCGGTCATGTCTGGCAGAGGAAAGGGCGGAAAAGGCCTAGGCAAAGGGGGCGCTAAGCGCCACCGCAAGGTCTTGAGGGACAACATCCAGGGCATCACCAAGCCGGCGATCCGGCGTCTAGCTCGGCGTGGCGGCGTTAAGCGGATCTCCGGCCTGATTTACGAGGAGACCCGCGGTGTGCTGAAGGTGTTCCTGGAGAACGTGATTCGGGACGCGGTCACCTACACGGAGCACGCCAAGCGCAAGACCGTCACGGCCATGGATGTGGTGTACGCGCTCAAGCGCCAGGGGCGCACCCTGTACGGCTTTGGAGGCTAGGCCGCCGCTCCGGCTTTGCACGTTTCCATCCCAAAGGCCCTTTTTAGGGCCGACCACTTGCTCATCTGAGGAGCTGAGCACTTGACTAAGTACAACAGTAACTATGTTGGAACGTAACTTTGCCAGTGGGGTGACAAGCGGATCTCAAGTTAACAGAAAGCTGGTGTCCATAGAACTCGCAGCCTTAAAGGACTTAATGGTTGGTTGACCTTTTGCTTGCCTGGGCTTATTTTGCCCGTTTTCGATGTGAAAGGTTGAATGCTCTAGGTTTTCAGCGCTGCTTTTTCGGTTCGCTCTTGTGCAGTGTAGGCACACCTGGGGGAAACGTAATTTGCACTGGCAATTTAAACGTCCCTTGCTGTGTAATCTCACTCTATTAGCTCAGGCAAAGTGGGGAAAGTAGCCTTAGATCTTCAGTCCAGAGATGCCGGCTCTCACCTGATCCGTTCAGGTTTTGTCAGTTAACCTTTTTGGGCTTCATTTTCCCCTCTGCATAACCAGCGGGTGGACTACGTGGCTATGTAAGGGTCCATTCGTGTTATATGGCATCGTCGCACACGGTCTCAGCTCACTTCAAATAAAAGTGTGAGTTTGCAGAACCAGATCTAATTATCAATCTTAGTACAGTTGAAAAACGCGTTTCTGGCAAGTTAGTGCCCAGTGCCTGAAAAGTATCATTTCCTATGTTCAATAAAAAGGCCCCTTAACTTAATCAAGGACCTGTGAGATGACCGTCTCGGTTGTGGCATTGCAACGATATAGATGCAGAGACATTTTAATAGGATCCTTCTATAAAAGTGACTCAAGGATATGATCGTCAAGCAACTTCAAGGAACAGGTCATCCAGGTATGTGGCTTCTACCCCTTAGGGCCTCTTGTAGCTTACAATGAGAGACCTGCAGAAACGTGCCCACCATCAATACAGAAAGTGCAATTCAGTTTTGACAAGGCAAAAGACAATTACCCTATATCAGCATGGCCTAGATCACAGAAAGCTGTTCTCTACACTACCACCTTGAGGTTGCCCTAATTTGGATTGAAATGTGGGTTCCCATTTCTAATCCCTAAATTTATAGTTTTGCAGCCATTGCATTGCCCGTAAATTTATTTATTTATTTATTTCATTATTATTATTATTTGCATTCTAGGCCTATGATTTTACATGGAAATTGGACGGTGTATGTATTTGAGAGAATAAATTCTGTCAGCTCCCAAACGATAAACCAGTAGTTGCTTTATTGGTCTTCAGACGTGGCTGCTCTCATCAGCATCAAACACTTGAGAATGAACTAGGCTTAAAATATAGTACTTAGCAATCGGGTTGCCAGCAAAGCAGCAGATGCGAGACTTGCCCTCCAGGAGCTTAGCATCAGAACGGAGAAGAGAAATAAGTGCATAATATGTAGGCGACATAAATCCATACCAGTACGCATTTAGGAGTAAATGGCAAATCCAAGGGTAAGAGGCCATACGTATTCAATATGATGAGAAATTTAGACAATACTATAGGAGCCCAAATGCTACAGATGTCACTGGCTGCTGGGAAACGAGGGAAAACTTGTCCATGGACGTGGGGGTTTGTGTCGGACTCCGCATAGAGAGCAGAATGCTTGCTATCCTACTGGCGAGTTATCTGTCCATTGCCTGAAAAGTATCATTTCCTGCGTGCAATAAAAAGGCCCGTTATGAGACTTGAGCTACATAATAAAGGGGACGGGGGCAGGGAGGAAGTGGCAAGAATAACATTTGTGAAGCTGTCCAGGTTTTTTTTTTTTTTTTTTTTTTTTTTTTTTTTGAGACAGAGTTTCGCTCTTGTTACCCAGGCTGGAGTGTAATGGCGCGATCTCGGCTCACCGCAACCTCCGCCTCCTGGGTTCAGGCAATTCTCCTGCCTCAGCCTCCTGAGTAGCTGGGATTACAGGCACGCGCCACCATGCCCAGTTAATTTTTTGTATTTTTAGTAGAGACGGGGTTTCACCATGTTGACCAGGATGGTCTCGATCTCTTGACCTCGTGATCCACCCGCCTCGGCCTCCCAAAGTGCTGGGATTACAGGCATGAGCCACCGCGCCCGGCGAGAAATAGAGGTTTTAATGCTCTGGATGTTTCCTTTTCCCTTTAAAATCTGACCTGTGATTTCCAGCATTGCTATTTGAAATATCGCTGATGTTTTTAACTTTAAAGGCAATGCCGGTGAATATATTCTGATCCTCACCAAGATCCACTAAAGAAGGAGATAAAATTTGAAGAGAAATAAAAGAAGAAAGAAAGGGAGTGGGGTGGAAAACATCCATTATTTGAATTAGCGTAGCCTCTCATCCATCCAACAATGGAAAACACCTCCACTGTTCTCAAAGTGTAGCCTCTCATCTAGCAGTATTGATCACCTGAGCTAAAAAATCTTGGGCCCCACTGAATGAGACACTGAGGGATGAGACCGTGTAATTGGTACTTTAAAAAAGCCCTCCTGGTGATTCTGATACACATTAAAGTTTGAAAACCACTGATGTAGATAACAGCTCTTCTTTCTTTCTTTCTTTCTTTTTTTTTTTTTTCTATTTTTTTGAGATGGAGTCTCACTCTGTCACCCAGGCTGGAGTGCAGTGGTGCAATCTTGGCTCACTGCAACCTCCACCTCCTGGGTTCAAGCGATTTTCCAGCCTCACTCTCCCAAGTAGCAGGGATTACAGGTGCCACCACCATGCTGGGCTAATTTTTGTAGTTTTAGTAGAGCCGAGGTTTTGTCACGTTGGTCAGGCTGTCTGGAACTCCTGACCTCAGGTGATCCACCCGCCTTAGCCTCCCAAAGTGCTGGGATCACTGCACCCGGCCTCTTTTTTCTCTCTCTCTCTCTCTGTATTATTATTATTATTATTTGAGACAGAGTTTCGCTTTTGTTACCCAGGCTGGAGTGCAATGGCGCGATCTCGGCTCACCGCAACCTCCGCCTCCTGGGTTCAGGCAATTCTCCTGCCTCAGCCTCCTGAGTAGCTGGGATTACAGGCACACGCCACCACGCCCAGGTAATTTTTTGTATTTTTAGTAGAGACGGGGTTTCACCATGTTGACCAGGATGGTCTCGATCCTTTGACCTCGTGATCCACCCACCTCGGCCTCCCAAAGTCCTGGGATTACAGGTGTGAGCCACCGCGCCCGGCTCTCTCTCTCTTTTAAACAGTTTTTGTTTTAATGAAAAAGGATTTAGAATCTGAACATATGTTGCCCAGATGTTTTCCAAATGTTAAAATTTGCTTTCTTTGACGGAAAAGAAACCATATGGATGATCCTAATACATTTCTTGTAGCAAGAAAACATAGACGGAAAAAGGTAAAACAGCCTTTGTTTCTTCAAAGAATTTGGGGCAAACAGAAAAGATGTATGAATGAAAAACATAGCCAGCTTGTTTTACTAAATATCAGTTTGTACTTCTAATAGTACTTAAGTTCATAATTAATGGATGTGTTTTCTTTTTTCTTCCAAGATTTCTCACCGTATACATCTGTATAGTGACGTTAGTACTCGCCCTTGCTCCCACCATGTCAAGTCCACCACATACTATTATGGTATAGACGTGGCTAAATCCTCCATCAGCTGTCAGCCCCCGAACATTGCCAAGTCACAGAATACGCAGCTATGTATGCTTTTACATTAATAAAAGCCCCTTTTTCTGAACCATCTGTAACATTGAAGGATATAATGCTATTTTTAGCCATCTATAACAGCAAGGCATATAATTTCTCTCTTTGATTTGCTCCCAAAATAACTTCCTTCCCATTTCAATCCTTCGGTAGCCCAGGTGCTCTCCATGAGCCAGCTTCTGGCTGCCACCTCCTTCCCTCCCTAGATGGATTCAAGACTTCCACTCAAATATATACAAATGATTATAAAGTCCAGTCTGTGGTCTACTCCCATTACCACGGTCATAGAGGCACTTGCATGTCCCACTGGCTAATCAAACTTCACCATGGATCGATTTGAAGTCTTTTTTCCCTTTACTGGCTCCTTACCTCTCTGAGTAGCTCATCTTTTACTATATTCTTATTCTCGTTGTTTGCAACCTCTTACTCTGTACTTCATACTCCAGCCAGTGATGTACAGGTTAGTTCCTTGCTTGAGCCAAAGGAACTGAACTGTAATTTATGCAGAATGTTGCTAGTACACATAAATACGTATAAATATATAATTGTCAGGAAAAATGCTCACGAAAATTTAAGAATGATTTATAAGTGTTTATCTTCATTGAACATTTCTAATAGTTTGCTTTTCTTAAAATAAGCGTGAATATAATTTTCCCCAAAATGATCAGAAGTTAGGTAGATAGGTGATCTGAAGTATACAAACCATGAGAAATCCTACCTTTGTCAAAGTTAAATTTTCACATCTTTAGTGTTACTGAGAATGTTATTATTTTTTTTCAAGATGGAATCTTGCCGTTGTCACCCAGGCTGGAGTATAATGGCGCCATCTCGGCTCACTGCAACTTCTGCCTCCCGGGTTCCAGTGATTTTCCTGCCTCGACCTCCCAAGTGGCTGGAATTACAGGTGACCACCACCATGCCCAGCTAATTTGTATATTTTTAGTGGAGACCAGGTTTCACTACATTGGCTAGGCTTGTCTCGAACTCCTGACCTCATGTGATCAGCCTGCCTCGGCCTCCCAAAGTGCTGGGATTACAGGCATGAGCCACCACACCCAGCCGATTACTGACAATTCCTGCCTTTGTCACAGGATCATTTTAGGGATCAAACGAAAAGTTCTATGTGAAAAAAAAATGAGGCCATGAAGTGATATAGAAACCAAAGGTGATGTGTTTATCGCCTTTCCCACTCAATGTAGTTTCCTTTTTTTTTTTTTTTTTTTTTTCTTTTGAGACAGGGTTTCACTGTACTTAAGGTGACCAGGTAAGGAAGGGAAGGGGTATTAGGATAAGAGAGGGCAGAAACAAGGAGGGCCCAAAGAGATGAGGGCAAAGAAGAGCAAGGGAAGGCTCACAGGGCTGACTCTTGAAGAATGGGGTTTTTTTAGGGTCACAGAGACGGGGAAGACATTCTGCACAGAAACAGAACGTGTGACGATATTGTATGCTTGGAGATTGCAGATGCCGTGTGGGGCTAGAACATTCTCGTTCAGCTGCAAAAACATCTGAAACCTGAGAAGGCTGTGGGAAACATGAGGAACTAGATGTGTGATACTTTGAGTTTTTCTAACTTAGCAACTGCTAATAGAGTAGCAAAAATTAATGGGGCGCTTGTTCTGCACCAAATACTGTGCAAGGTCTTTTTTTAAGACATGGGGTCTCACTGCTGTCACTGAGGCTTGAAGTGTGGTGGCACGGTCACAGCTCACCATAGCCTCGAACTCCTGGCCTCTAGCAGTCCTCTTGCCTCAGCCTCCTGAGTCACCGGGATTATAGGCATGAGCCACCGCACATGGCTTGTGCTAGGTACTTTACAGAAATTGTCACTTTTACTATTTCCAACAAAACTATGAGCAAGTTACTGCTACCCCATTTTACAGACGGGAAAAGTTAGGCCTATGGAGATCTGCCACCTGATCTCCTACTCGGTCCCGCGGCTGTGCTTGCGTTCTCGCGGGTCTGTGTCCTAGTCCCTCTGGCCATGCCTGAGCCTGCAAATCCGCATGACAAATCCTTAAGTCATGCACCTGTTTACATGGAAAAGGTTGGGATTCAAACTTGATTTTGTCCAACTCGAGTCCTTCCCGGTTATTAGCCTCCAGTGCTCTGAATTGCCACGCAAAGGAATGTTAACTTCATCCTGAAGGGAATGGGAAGGTCGTAGAAAAATTTTAAGCATGAAAGTGAGAGGCTCAAAACAACAAAAAGCAAACAAAAAACAAAACCCTCATTTTTTTAAAGGTAGCTCTCATAGAGTGGAAGCTCAGTGGCAGGGCAGAAAGACCAGCCTGACTAACCTACTAGACCAGAGCTGGCGAGGGCTTCAGTTGAGGTATGGTCATGGGAGGATGGAGAAAAGGTGATACAACTGAAAGTCGGAAGGTAGATTTAGTAACATTTGGAACTCACGGGATTTGGACAGAGGACAAGAGGAAGGGACACCAGACCAGTAGAGATGGAGGTAATGATGGTGTGTTCCATGAAGATGGAGAATGTGGAAAGAAACAAATCGGGTTGGAAAGCAAGATGATGCATGAGGTTTTGGAAATAAGCTGGGTTTGAAGTGCCTAGTATCCATCCAGAGGGACCCATCTGCCAGGCAGAAACATTGGTGTAGCCAGGCACGGTGGCTCACATCTATAATCCCAGCATTTTGGGAGGCCAAGGCGGGATGGCTTGAGCCCAGGACTTCGAGACCAGCCTGGGCAATGAAGTGAGACCTTGTCTCTACAAAAAGAATTAAAAAACTAACCCAGTCATGGTAGTGTATGCCTGTAGTCCCAGCTACTCAGACGGCTGAGGTGGGAGAATCGCTGAGCCGAGTCCAAAACTGCAGTGAGCTTTGATTGTGCTACTGCACTCCAGCCTGATGAGTGAGGCCGTTTCACTCTCTCTCTCTCTCTCTCTCTCTCTCTCTCTCTCTCTCTCTCTCTCTCTCTCTTTCTCACACACACACACGCTGTAGAGATCAGGATAGGGTCTCTTCAGATTAACAAAAGCCCGCCAGCACCCCGTTCCTCCGACAATTCTGGCTTACGGGCAGGATATGGGGGTCACCACTGTGCTGGTGGAGGTGGTGCGGGCCTCACCGACACCCGACCGGCACCCCAGCACAGTTCTCTGCACGTTTGCCCCCAGAACCCCGGCAAGGCCGAGGTGGCGAATTCCCTCCGTAGCCGGGCGGCCGCGCCCACCGGGCGAGGTGGGTTTGGGCGCGAAGCCAAGTCGTGTAGCACTCCACCTCCGCAAAGGCCAGGTGCTGTCCCTGAGTGTCCCTTGGACGCGGGCCCGACGCGCCTCTCCTTTCCCCGCTACCCAGCCAACGCTGTGTCACCGTCAAGCGCGGGAAGAGCCGGGACGCCAAAGACCGCAGGCCGGCGCCGCCCAGGAAGGCGGTCGCCGCCCGGCCAGGATAGCTGACCTAAGTTGGCAAAGCTCAGGATGGCACCGCAGCCAGGGCAGCCGACTTGACACCCGACCCTGGGTTTTCTGGGAACCCAGTTTGAAATGCTTTCCCCGCCCTTAATGCCAGAGGAGCACGGAGGGCAAGCGGTACAGCCTCTTCCAAGTGCTGCTGTGGGTGGCTCTGAAAAGAGCCTTTTGGATACGATGGAACCTCCGACCCGAGCGCGCACTTCTTAAGCCCGCTCCCCGCGGATGCGGCGGGCCAGCTGGATGTCCTTGGGCATGATAGTCACGCGCTTGGCGTGGATGGCGCACAGGTTCGTGTCTTCGAACAGCCCCACCAGGTAGGCCTCGCTGGCCTCCTGCAGCGCCATCACGGCCGAGCTCTGGAAGCGCAGGTCCGTCTTAAAGTCCTGCGCGATCTCGCGCACCAGCCGCTGGAAGGGCAGCTTGCGGATCAGCAGCTCGGTGGACTTTTGGTAGCGCCTGATCTCGCGCAGGGCCACGGTGCCCGGACGGTAGCGGTGCGGCTTCTTCACCCCGCCCGTGGCCGGCGCGCTCTTGCGGGCCGCCTTGGTGGCCAGCTGCTTCCTCGGGGCCTTGCCGCCGGTCGACTTACGGGCAGTCTGCTTAGTACGGGCCATAGCGAACTAAAACACAGATTTAGCCACGCAGCCGTGAGGAGAGAAACGGGCTCCCGGCCCCGCGGCAGCCACCTTTATAGGCACAGTCTTTTCCCGGTTGGGCGGAGCAATAATTGAAAATCCCGCGCTGGCTGTCCATTGGCTGTGACGTCACCCGCCCTCGCGTCACCGGTTGGCTCGGGCGGAGTCCTCCCTAATCCCGCCCACCCGCCTGCCTAGCTTTCTACTTTCCAGTTGACCCACAGTTTTGCAAGCGTTTTTCCCCTTTCTTTCGGGGTGAAAGTAGTTTTCTATTGCAGCTAGTGTTAGGTTGTTGCCTGTACGCCCTTCACTTCCTTAGACCCCGCTGCCCGCGATAGCCCCCTTTCTTGCTGCGCCCTGCAGCTCCCGCAGGGAACCTTCTTCCGTTTCCACCCCCCGCCCCAAGTCGCTACTCGGCGGGCCATTTTTCGCCTGTCGGGTGCCTTTTGGGTGGGAGAGGTGTCCGCCCCCAGGGCGCAGGATTCCGCCTCCGAGGCCGGTACTCTCCGCCCGGAAAACAAAAATGGAAACCAAGACTAGGTCAGCTCAGTGAAGCCAAGACCCAGCTCGGCCACACTGGGCAGCACTAGCCACTCAGGGCCCTCCGCGTGGGGGGTGGAGGCGAGGAGCACGTCCCGCGAATGCTTGAGGAGGTCTAAGTGCCCGGCCGTAGTTCCGCGGAGAGCACCGGGGAAGCGCGCGCTTTGCACACAACACTTAAGCGCGGTGGGTGGCGCCTGTGGCGCTGGTGTTTGTGACTGAGTGGATCGCGGCGCCCAGGACGTTTGGTGCCTCCACCTGCGCCGGGAAGCTCTGGGACGGGGGGACGAGATGCAACACGGCACACCCACCCCCTCCGACCCGTCACCCCCAGGGTCGCCGTTGGCTATTGAGAAAGGCTGCATGGAGAGTACGTAGCCGCCGTTAACAACTCTTTTATTTGAAAACGTGGGTGGCTCTGAAAAGAGCCTTTTGAGTTCACAGGTGCCCCTTCGAGACGCGGGCCGGGCTGGGCTTCCGGACGCCAGCCTCACTTGCCCTTGGCCTTGTGGTGACTCTCCGTCTTCTTAGGCAGCAGCACGGCCTGGATGTTGGGCAACACGCCGCCCTGGGCGATGGTGACTTTGCCCAGCAGCTTGTTCAGTTCCTCGTCGTTGCGGATGGCCAGCTGGAGGTGACGGGGGATGATGCGCGTCTTCTTGTTGTCCCGAGCCGCGTTGCCCGCCAGCTCCAGGATCTCGGCGGTCAGGTACTCCAGGACCGCCGCCATGTAGACGGGCGCGCCGGCCCCCACCCGCTCCGCGTAGTTGCCCTTGCGGAGCAGGCGGTGCACTCGCCCTACCGGGAACTGCAGGCCAGCGCGGGACGAGCGCGACTTGGCCTTGGCACGGGCCTTGCCTCCTTGCTTGCCACGACCAGACATGACAGCGACTGCAGCCGATGGTGCCCACCGAGAAAAGCCTCCTGCCTGGCGACCAGGAAAGTCGCCGAAGAGACCGCCGCCTCACCCTTTTATAGACACAACCGCGATTGTCTACGGGGCACTCTGATTGGCTCAAGTACGGTTTGTCCGGATGGCCAATAGGATAGCTCCGCCAGAATCCACTCATTTACATAATCTCGTCTCCCTGGCGCTGGGCGCCACGGGAAACTCGCGAATCACAGCGCAGCGTCTTGGGAACTTTCATGTGCCCTCAGGTTCCGTAAGTGCAAGTACATCGTGGCTTCCGGTAGAACCGGGTCCCGCGCCCGTGCCTGCGTTCTCGGGGGTCTGTGTCGCCAGTGCGTCTGGCCATGCCTGAGCCTGCAAATCCGGGCCGCCCCCAAGGTTACGGAAGTGCAGAAGGACGGCAAGAAGCGCAAGCGCAGCCGCAGGGAGAGCTGCTCCGTGTGGGTGTACCAGGTGCTGAGGGGGGTCCACCCGACACCGGCATCTCGTCCAAGGCCGTGGGCATCATGAACTCCTTCCTCGACATCTCCGAGCGTATCGCGGCGGCGGCGTCCTCGCGCGGCGGCGGCGTCCTCGCCCGGCGCACTACAACAAGCGCTCCACCGTCACTTCCCGCGAGATCCAGACCGCCGTGCGCCTGGCTGCTGCCCGGCCAGCTGGCCAAGCACGCCGTGTCCGAGGGCAGCAAGGCGCTCACCGAGTATGCCAGCTCCAAGTTGGCCCCTGCCGGGACCTGGCGCTCGCCTGCTCCCTGCGAGTCGCTGACTGCTTGACTCCAAAGGCTTTCAAACTGCTCTTGTTTTCAGTTCCAGTTTATTATATTTTTTGGCTTTTCGTCTGCTTAAGTTTAAGAAAGCTGACAATTCCATCAAGCCCAGATACCTATTTTCAGATAGGCAGTGCTATAAGTATGCTTATAGATTTTTAGTGGTGTATTACTTTGGTATTAGGTGTGCTTGTTCTTGCCTTAGAGGGCTGCTCTGAAAACTATCTTTGGCTTGTGTACGTACCCGTCAATATGTGCCCAGGAAATTGTGTCCTGGTGAGAAATGTAGTTTAATTTTGATAAGCTTATGTAAGATCAAATTTTCTATATGAACGAAAGTTTGGGTCTGCTTTTCAGTGGTAAAATGAAGGTAGAGGTTAAATGCATTGTATGGTCTGAGATGCGTACTTTAAAGGGAATTGTTCAAGTTTTATATATGGCATGGAGAAATTTCTTGAGGTTTTTATATCGTTTCACAAACACGTGTCTACACCACCATTCATGTTAAGATTCCTTAAGGAGGTAGATGGAAGCTTCATATTAATACCCAGGAATTAACACCGATAACACTGGTGCCATCTGTGCCCTCTAATTGAAATACCCTAAAACCTACTCAATACCATTTAAATGGTGTTTTCTCACCCGAAGATGTATCATTCAGAAAAACTTGTCCAGTTTAAGTTCCATACAATGGCAACACAATACATATGATTTCTGAACTCAGGTCGGGATCCCTGAAAAGCAGAAGGACCACAAATGTGCAAGAGAGGTTGATTAGGTTTGTTCTCAGCTTTGGGAACACTGGACTTGTAATAACACAGCCTCATTAACCTTAAAAGATTATACTGATTGCTTTGTGGTTCGTAAACGGTAGGCTGGCCACAATAGAAGCAAAGAAAGCAATTAGGAGGCTGTTGCAGTTCTGTGCGCTGGAGCACTGATTCTTCACATCTCCTCTCCAAACCAGCAGCATCAGCATTACTTGAAAATTCCCAGGTTCCAATTATTTGTGTTAAGAAGCTTTCTGGGTGATGATGCATGCTAAAGTGTGAAAAACACTTGATAAATGACATGTTGGAGTACAGTGGGGGTAATGGACACAAATGTTGGATTTTATCTTTGAGGTAGAATTGATAGGTGTGGCTGAGGAACAGGATTTAGGTAACATAGTGAAAGCCTAGAGTTTTTGGCTTGAGCAACGGTAGATAGTAGTACTATTAGGATAGAACACTGGGAGAAGATATTCGTTGGGACACTAAAGGGAGATCCAGAGTTCTGATTTAAATTTGAAAAGCTGTTTGCTATTCAAGTAGATATGTGGAGTTGACAGTTTGAGAGATGCATCTAGGGTTCAGTAAAGACAACACAAGCCTGTGTTTAAGGTCCACCTGCGAACTGTGAATACAGCGAGGGGAATAATGGACATCACCTTAAAGTATTTTTCTAGACCTTATTACTCATGTGTTTGTCATGAGGTATAATTCAGTAGTTTATAGTTCTGCCATGTATGTTATTGACCAGATAGCATTTATTTTTCTAATTCTGTTTCTGTTATAGGATGCCACATGTGCTTCCCAGAAACATGTTTTACCCACAGTTCTTAGGCTTGGCCTGATGAGTTTATTATTGTCTCAACCTGATTCTTACTGTGATTAGAAGAAATCTAGATCAAACTAATTGGCATTTAACATTTCAGGCAGTGAACTGAGTAACAACGGACTAACTCAGCAGGGGAGGGTATTATGCTATTATCTTTTGGGAAAGAAACTTGTTTTCAAGAGGCGGCAAGATGGACTGCCTTTGGGCATGAAGGCAAGAATGATTATAGACAATATGCAGAGGAGGGCACAGTGTGGGGGAATCAGGGAACTTAGCCACTCTTAGAGTTCAGCCAACCCTGGATCTCTGCTGTACCTTTGGACTTCCAGTAGAGCCAATTTGTCTGACATATTAACTTATACCAATTTGAATCTTGAAATATCAAGGAAAGACCTTTCAAGAAAGGTCTCAAACAAATAGGGTTGATTAGGACAGAACTGCTCCAACTACATATTTGGAACAAATGTCGAAATGGTAAAAACCAGCATTTGATGAAGGCTAAAGACTAATATTACCATCACAAAAAGAATGTCTAGGCTTTTTTGTTTTTTAGATGTGAAATTTTATTTAACAATTTAAAATAAACTGTGAATCTAAAAATTTTAGTAGCTGTATTAATTTTCTAGGGCTGTCAAAGTATCATAAACTATATGGCATAAAACAACAGAAACATTCTTTCATGCTTTTAGAGGCTTTGAAGTCTGAAATGAAAGTGTTGGTGGGGCCATACGCTCTCCAAACCCACAACGGGAAGATTCTTTCTTGTCTTTTAGTGTCTGGTAGCCCCATTTGTTCTTTGGTTTGTGGCAGCGTAACTCTAATCCCTACTTACATCTTTTCTTGTATGTCTCCATGTTTTCTTTTTTTTTTTTTTTTGAGGCAGAGTTTCATTCTTGTTGCCCAGGCTAGAGTGCAATGCCGTGATCTTGGCTCACTGCAAACTCTGCCTCCTGGGTTCAAACGGTTTTCCTGCCTCAGCCTCCTGAGTAGCTGGGATTACAGGCATGTGTCACCACGCCCCCCCAATTTTGTGTTTTTAGTAGAGATGGGGTTTCATGTTGGTCTCAAATGCCTTGACCTCAGGTGATCCACCTGCTTTGGTCTCCCAAAGTGCTGGGACTACAGGCATGAGCCACCACACCCAGTCATCTCCATGTTTTCTTATAAGGGTATCAGTCATACTGGATTAGGGCCCACCCTAACGACCTCATTTTAACTTGACTAAATCTGCAAAGACCCTATTTCCAAATAAGGCAAAATTCTAAGGAACTAGGGGTTAGACTTCAACATATCTTTTGGGGGGACACAATTCAACCCCTAACAGTAGTCAACAGCCGTGGCAGGCTAAATATGGCCCCCACGTATGTCCATATCCTAATCCCTAGAATCTGTTAAAACTACCTTACATAGCCAAGGGAATTTTGCATATGTGATTCTGAGACTGAGAGATTATGCTGGATTATCCAGGTAGGCTCCAAAAGTAATCACCACAGCCATTATAGGAGTGGCTTTTTTGTCAAGTATGGAAGCAGGTGATATAGAAGCAGAGAGAGATTTGAAGATTAATAGGATGCTTGCTTTGAAGATGGAAGGGACCATAAGCCAGAAATATCCCTCTAGAGGCTGCTGGAAAAGGCATGGAAATACACCCTCCCTTAAGGCCTCCGGAGGGAGTACACCCTTGATTTCTACCTAGTGAAACTGAGTTTGTACTTCTGACCTCCAAAACTAAGAGAATAAATAACTGTTGTTTTAAAACCACTGAGTTTGTAGTAATTTGTTGCAGCAGCCACAGGAAACTAATACAATAACTATACAGGAAAAAAAAATGGAGATATTTGAATATGGATTGCATATTAGTTAATATTACTGAATCAACATTAAATTTGTTGAATGTTATGATGCTACTCTAGCTATTTAGGAGAATATCCTTATTTTTAAGAGACATGCCACTTTATTTAGGGAGAAGTTGCCAACATATTCACGGTTTATTTTCAAATGGTTCAGGGGCTGTCTGTGTGTACATGAGAAGACAAAGACAAGACAAATGCAGCAAAATCGTAGTAATTGGTGAATCCAGGTGAAGAGTCTGTGGTTGGTCTTTGTACTATTTTTTCCAACTTTTCTGTAGGTTTAAAATTTTCAAAATAGAAAAATGGGAAATACTTTATTTATTTATTTATTTATTTTTTAAGACGGGGTTTCAACGTGTTGGTCAGGCTGGTCTTGAACTCCCGACCTCAGGTGATCCGCCTGCCTTGGCCTCCAAAGTGCTTGGATTACAGGCATGAGCCACCATGCCCGGCCAAAAATGGGAAATACTTTAAAAATTGTAATCAAAGAATTATTAGTACAAAAACTTTCATACATTAATGTGTTTTATTTTTACAATAAAATTAATTTATGTAAATTGATAGAATTTCACTCATTGCACTCCAAGTTATATTTAAAAGCCTTACATATGTTTGATAATAGTATATGTAAACTATAACTCTGAATGATATCCATTGGTCAGAATACATATTGTGTAGCGGTAATGGTGACTTTTGTGATTGTACAAGTCCAGGGATGCCCCAAATGACACTGACTTACACGTCTGGTTATTCTAAGGTTGAAACTGAAGTTGAATAGTTTTAGTCAACTACTGAGACCAAAGCTGAGGCAGTCCTATATACATACACACACACACACACACACACACACACACGCATAGACATCATGATTCTAAATATTTACAGAAAGGGTAGATTATCAACAAAAGAATCAGCATCGGACTGATATGAGAGCTTATAAACCTAACCCCCTTCTCTTTCCTAAACTCCAGATTCTCATATTTCCAACTTCCTATTTGATAGTTAACACTTCCATACTTACCAGGAGTCTCAACATTTTGTTCAAAACAAGTACTCTTGGTTTTCTTCCTCCAAGACGACTCCTCACTCATTTCAGCAAATAGCAGCTGTTTTCAAGTGCTCAGTGTAAAAACCTACAATTAATCCTTGATTTCTTTCAGTCAGCCTATACTAAATCAATTCATTTAAAATATCTCGACTACTACTCAGCATCTCCACTGCTACCACCTGCCTCTCCAGTCAAATTCTTCAAGAGCACTCCATCTCATTTACAAGACAAAAATCTCAGCAATGGCCTGTGAAGCTCCTTAATGGCCTACATGATCAGGCCCTCAAGCACTTCTCTGATCTTGTCTGTAAATCTCTCCGTTGCACAGTGTACTTCAGCCACCTTAACCAGCTTGCATATTTCTCACTTTCACCAAACCTGTTCCTGCCTTGGGGCCTTTGTACTTGCCATTTTCTTGACAATACTCTGCCTCAAGATACCCTACAATTCACTATCTGTATTCAGCCCTCCGCTCAAGTATTAACTGATCAGACCTGTCAACCCACTCCACTCCATGTTCTACTTTACTTAACAGCAATGTTCAGATGGCTCCCTGAATAATACAAATGTATTTGTTCGCTTTTTTTTACTTATCCACTAATTAAAATGTAGATGTTTTCTATTCTGTTTACTGCTGTATTCCCAGCATGTTTTATCCCAATGTGCAGTGGTTTTTTTCTTCTCCCTTATTGTGGGAAGTGATGTGCACAACTACACATAATGAAGCCTGAATAATATGTCACATTGCTTTCATATTTCACTGTAAGTGAATTTTACTAAGAAAGGAAAAGTAGTGATTGATAGGTAATATAATTACATTGAATCACTCTCATAATTAGGTGTGTATTGCTTTCCTGCTCTTATTCTCACTCCCCAAGACCAAATGTTAACAACTACCTCCCCACCATATAATTATTTACCCAACATTATGTAGGTTCCTGTTAAAATGAAGTTATATACCTACCTTACAAACTCAACCTTTCCTTATAGTCTTTCTCTCTCACCCCCTACCTCCATGCTTTAATTTTACAAGCTTACGAAATCTGCCTTATCTCTCAGTAGAGCCATGTAAAGGTATCTGCAAAAGCAGGAAAATGTTTCCTGGGAATGAAGCTTTGAAATTTTGTTTCAATAAAGGTAAATGTAGCACACTGCCGAATACCTAAGAAATCTCTTTTTAACTGGGTGGGACAAACAGCAAGTGTGTCATCCTGGAAGATAGTATTTGGGATTTTATGTAGGTACATTAAGAGAAAAAAGTGAACAAAAGTGGGCTAAACTAGAACACTGCAGTATGCTTAACATGTACTTTCTAGTAAGTTTGTATTATGCCTTTATCTTGGTACTTTAATCTTCTGTTCTCCGTTGATCTTTTTACATTGTATTTTAAATCCTACTAAAAATATAAAGCCCTGAATTAATAAAGGATTAAATGAAACTTTTGTATATCTCACTGCAATTCTGGGGAAAAAAAGAGGGTGGGGAGATTGTCTGGGGTAGTAACTGAAAATTGTGAACAGGTTCTTACCAAGGAATAAGACAACTGCATAACCAAATGTCAGTGGTTACCAAACCTATGAATCACCTGGTGTGTTCCACAGATGGAAACCTTTGCCTCTCGCCCCCAGTGATTCGGATCAGTGGAACTATGTGGCGTTTAAGGAATATACAATATGTATTTATGTATATATTTGTGTGTGTTGAAAGCTTCAGGGTTACATAAGTTTGAACTCTTTAGGAAACACTACTGTTTAAGGCATCCACTCTCAAATATAAAGGCCTTTAGAACTTCTCTAATTTTTCATGCCATTCAGTGCCCAGAAGACTGTAAATTCCCAACAATGAGAACTGTCTACATATCAACACTTGACTAAAAAGCTTTACTATGCATGACAACAGTCTTTGCATTACTCTATTCTGATACCACTTAACGTCTTGAGGCCGAGCAATAAGTACCTATAGATTCACAGCACCTGAAATAATACCAAATTGAGACAAGGCTATGTAAACTAAAAATTGCTTGAATCACAGAATTGCGGCGTACAGGTGCGGGATTAGAGTACTATACATGGTTAGGCGTGGTCTGAAAAGTATTAAGAATGTTTCAGGTTACTACACAATTTTGCGAGCTCAAGATAAATACAATTAACACTTTTTTTCTCCACTCTCCTGAGTAGATTTACATTTACTGCACCCGTAGCATGCCGTCTCACTTTGAAAATGGCAAATTATGTGCACATGATCATGTCACTGCACGGTAGTTCGACCAAGCTACACATTATACTTACCTTGTATTCCTCTCAGATCATCTGAAGAAAAACCGGTAGGTGCTCTGGGAAAATCCCTAAGTAGAACTCACAGAAGTAAGTGGGAAAGCAGCTTCTTTCACTGAGGCAGGTGAGTAGCTCTGAAAAGAGCTTTTGGAGTCAAGCAGCCAGCGACTCGCAGGGAGCAGGCGAGCGCCAGGTCCCGGCAGGGGCCAACTTGGAGCTGGCATACTCGGTGAGCGCCTTGCTGCCCTCGGACACGGCGTGCTTGGCCAGCTGGCCGGGCAGCAGCCAGGCGCACGGCGGTCTGGATCTCGCGGGAAGTGACGGTGGAGCGCTTGTTGTAGTGCGCCGGGCGAGGACGCCGCCGCCGCGCGAGGACGCCGCCGCCGCGATACGCTCGGAGATGTCGAGGAAGGAGTTCATGATGCCCACGGCCTTGGACGAGATGCCGGTGTCGGGTGGACCCCCCTCAGCACCTGGTACACCCACACGGAGCAGCTCTCCCTGCGGCTGCGCTTGCGCTTCTTGCCGTCCTTCTGCACTTCCGTAACCTTGGGGGCGGCCCGGATTTGCAGGCTCAGGCATGGCCAGACGCACTGGCGACACAGACCCCCGAGAACGCAGGCACGGGCGCGGGACCCGGTTCTACCGGAAGCCACGATGTACTTGCACTTACGGAACCTGAGGGCACATGAAAGTTCCCAAGACGCTGCGCTGTGATTCGCGAGTTTCCCGTGGCGCCCAGCGCCAGGGAGACGAGATTATGTAAATGAGTGGATTCTGGCGGAGCTATCCTATTGGCCATCCGGACAAACCGTACTTGAGCCAATCAGAGTGCCCCGTAGACAATCGCGGTTGTGTCTATAAAAGGGTGAGGCGGCGGTCTCTTCGGCGACTTTCCTGGTCGCCAGGCAGGAGGCTTTTCTCGGTGGGCACCATCGGCTGCAGTCGCTGTCATGTCTGGTCGTGGCAAGCAAGGAGGCAAGGCCCGTGCCAAGGCCAAGTCGCGCTCGTCCCGCGCTGGCCTGCAGTTCCCGGTAGGGCGAGTGCACCGCCTGCTCCGCAAGGGCAACTACGCGGAGCGGGTGGGGGCCGGCGCGCCCGTCTACATGGCGGCGGTCCTGGAGTACCTGACCGCCGAGATCCTGGAGCTGGCGGGCAACGCGGCTCGGGACAACAAGAAGACGCGCATCATCCCCCGTCACCTCCAGCTGGCCATCCGCAACGACGAGGAACTGAACAAGCTGCTGGGCAAAGTCACCATCGCCCAGGGCGGCGTGTTGCCCAACATCCAGGCCGTGCTGCTGCCTAAGAAGACGGAGAGTCACCACAAGGCCAAGGGCAAGTGAGGCTGGCGTCCGGAAGCCCAGCCCGGCCCGCGTCTCGAAGGGGCACCTGTGAACTCAAAAGGCTCTTTTCAGAGCCACCCACGTTTTCAAATAAAAGAGTTGTTAACGGCGGCTACGTACTCTCCATGCAGCCTTTCTCAATAGCCAACGGCGACCCTGGGGGTGACGGGTCGGAGGGGGTGGGTGTGCCGTGTTGCATCTCGTCCCCCCGTCCCAGAGCTTCCCGGCGCAGGTGGAGGCACCAAACGTCCTGGGCGCCGCGATCCACTCAGTCACAAACACCAGCGCCACAGGCGCCACCCACCGCGCTTAAGTGTTGTGTGCAAAGCGCGCGCTTCCCCGGTGCTCTCCGCGGAACTACGGCCGGGCACTTAGACCTCCTCAAGCATTCGCGGGACGTGCTCCTCGCCTCCACCCCCCACGCGGAGGGCCCTGAGTGGCTAGTGCTGCCCAGTGTGGCCGAGCTGGGTCTTGGCTTCACTGAGCTGACCTAGTCTTGGTTTCCATTTTTGTTTTCCGGGCGGAGAGTACCGGCCTCGGAGGCGGAATCCTGCGCCCTGGGGGCGGACACCTCTCCCACCCAAAAGGCACCCGACAGGCGAAAAATGGCCCGCCGAGTAGCGACTTGGGGCGGGGGGTGGAAACGGAAGAAGGTTCCCTGCGGGAGCTGCAGGGCGCAGCAAGAAAGGGGGCTATCGCGGGCAGCGGGGTCTAAGGAAGTGAAGGGCGTACAGGCAACAACCTAACACTAGCTGCAATAGAAAACTACTTTCACCCCGAAAGAAAGGGGAAAAACGCTTGCAAAACTGTGGGTCAACTGGAAAGTAGAAAGCTAGGCAGGCGGGTGGGCGGGATTAGGGAGGACTCCGCCCGAGCCAACCGGTGACGCGAGGGCGGGTGACGTCACAGCCAATGGACAGCCAGCGCGGGATTTTCAATTATTGCTCCGCCCAACCGGGAAAAGACTGTGCCTATAAAGGTGGCTGCCGCGGGGCCGGGAGCCCGTTTCTCTCCTCACGGCTGCGTGGCTAAATCTGTGTTTTAGTTCGCTATGGCCCGTACTAAGCAGACTGCCCGTAAGTCGACCGGCGGCAAGGCCCCGAGGAAGCAGCTGGCCACCAAGGCGGCCCGCAAGAGCGCGCCGGCCACGGGCGGGGTGAAGAAGCCGCACCGCTACCGTCCGGGCACCGTGGCCCTGCGCGAGATCAGGCGCTACCAAAAGTCCACCGAGCTGCTGATCCGCAAGCTGCCCTTCCAGCGGCTGGTGCGCGAGATCGCGCAGGACTTTAAGACGGACCTGCGCTTCCAGAGCTCGGCCGTGATGGCGCTGCAGGAGGCCAGCGAGGCCTACCTGGTGGGGCTGTTCGAAGACACGAACCTGTGCGCCATCCACGCCAAGCGCGTGACTATCATGCCCAAGGACATCCAGCTGGCCCGCCGCATCCGCGGGGAGCGGGCTTAAGAAGTGCGCGCTCGGGTCGGAGGTTCCATCGTATCCAAAAGGCTCTTTTCAGAGCCACCCACAGCAGCACTTGGAAGAGGCTGTACCGCTTGCCCTCCGTGCTCCTCTGGCATTAAGGGCGGGGAAAGCATTTCAAACTGGGTTCCCAGAAAACCCAGGGTCGGGTGTCAAGTCGGCTGCCCTGGCTGCGGTGCCATCCTGAGCTTTGCCAACTTAGGTCAGCTATCCTGGCCGGGCGGCGACCGCCTTCCTGGGCGGCGCCGGCCTGCGGTCTTTGGCGTCCCGGCTCTTCCCGCGCTTGACGGTGACACAGCGTTGGCTGGGTAGCGGGGAAAGGAGAGGCGCGTCGGGCCCGCGTCCAAGGGACACTCAGGGACAGCACCTGGCCTTTGCGGAGGTGGAGTGCTACACGACTTGGCTTCGCGCCCAAACCCACCTCGCCCGGTGGGCGCGGCCGCCCGGCTACGGAGGGAATTCGCCACCTCGGCCTTGCCGGGGTTCTGGGGGCAAACGTGCAGAGAACTGTGCTGGGGTGCCGGTCGGGTGTCGGTGAGGCCCGCACCACCTCCACCAGCACAGTGGTGACCCCCATATCCTGCCCGTAAGCCAGAATTGTCGGAGGAACGGGGTGCTGGCGGGCTTTTGTTAATCTGAAGAGACCCTATCCTGATCTCTACAGCGTGTGTGTGTGTGAGAAAGAGAGAGAGAGAGAGAGAGAGAGAGAGAGAGAGAGAGAGAGAGAGAGAGAGAGTGAAACGGCCTCACTCATCAGGCTGGAGTGCAGTAGCACAATCAAAGCTCACTGCAGTTTTGGACTCGGCTCAGCGATTCTCCCACCTCAGCCGTCTGAGTAGCTGGGACTACAGGCATACACTACCATGACTGGGTTAGTTTTTTAATTCTTTTTGTAGAGACAAGGTCTCACTTCATTGCCCAGGCTGGTCTCGAAGTCCTGGGCTCAAGCCATCCCGCCTTGGCCTCCCAAAATGCTGGGATTATAGATGTGAGCCACCGTGCCTGGCTACACCAATGTTTCTGCCTGGCAGATGGGTCCCTCTGGATGGATACTAGGCACTTCAAACCCAGCTTATTTCCAAAACCTCATGCATCATCTTGCTTTCCAACCCGATTTGTTTCTTTCCACATTCTCCATCTTCATGGAACACACCATCATTACCTCCATCTCTACTGGTCTGGTGTCCCTTCCTCTTGTCCTCTGTCCAAATCCCGTGAGTTCCAAATGTTACTAAATCTACCTTCCGACTTTCAGTTGTATCACCTTTTCTCCATCCTCCCATGACCATACCTCAACTGAAGCCCTCGCCAGCTCTGGTCTAGTAGGTTAGTCAGGCTGGTCTTTCTGCCCTGCCACTGAGCTTCCACTCTATGAGAGCTACCTTTAAAAAAATGAGGGTTTTGTTTTTTGTTTGCTTTTTGTTGTTTTGAGCCTCTCACTTTCATGCTTAAAATTTTTCTACGACCTTCCCATTCCCTTCAGGATGAAGTTAACATTCCTTTGCGTGGCAATTCAGAGCACTGGAGGCTAATAACCGGGAAGGACTCGAGTTGGACAAAATCAAGTTTGAATCCCAACCTTTTCCATGTAAACAGGTGCATGACTTAAGGATTTGTCATGCGGATTTGCAGGCTCAGGCATGGCCAGAGGGACTAGGACACAGACCCGCGAGAACGCAAGCACAGCCGCGGGACCGAGTAGGAGATCAGGTGGCAGATCTCCATAGGCCTAACTTTTCCCGTCTGTAAAATGGGGTAGCAGTAACTTGCTCATAGTTTTGTTGGAAATAGTAAAAGTGACAATTTCTGTAAAGTACCTAGCACAAGCCATGTGCGGTGGCTCATGCCTATAATCCCGGTGACTCAGGAGGCTGAGGCAAGAGGACTGCTAGAGGCCAGGAGTTCGAGGCTATGGTGAGCTGTGACCGTGCCACCACACTTCAAGCCTCAGTGACAGCAGTGAGACCCCATGTCTTAAAAAAAGACCTTGCACAGTATTTGGTGCAGAACAAGCGCCCCATTAATTTTTGCTACTCTATTAGCAGTTGCTAAGTTAGAAAAACTCAAAGTATCACACATCTAGTTCCTCATGTTTCCCACAGCCTTCTCAGGTTTCAGATGTTTTTGCAGCTGAACGAGAATGTTCTAGCCCCACACGGCATCTGCAATCTCCAAGCATACAATATCGTCACACGTTCTGTTTCTGTGCAGAATGTCTTCCCCGTCTCTGTGACCCTAAAAAAACCCCATTCTTCAAGAGTCAGCCCTGTGAGCCTTCCCTTGCTCTTCTTTGCCCTCATCTCTTTGGGCCCTCCTTGTTTCTGCCCTCTCTTATCCTAATACCCCTTCCCTTCCTTACCTGGTCACCTTAAGTACAGTGAAACCCTGTCTCAAAAGAAAAAAAAAAAAAAAAAAAAAAGGAAACTACATTGAGTGGGAAAGGCGATAAACACATCACCTTTGGTTTCTATATCACTTCATGGCCTCATTTTTTTTTCACATAGAACTTTTCGTTTGATCCCTAAAATGATCCTGTGACAAAGGCAGGAATTGTCAGTAATCGGCTGGGTGTGGTGGCTCATGCCTGTAATCCCAGCACTTTGGGAGGCCGAGGCAGGCTGATCACATGAGGTCAGGAGTTCGAGACAAGCCTAGCCAATGTAGTGAAACCTGGTCTCCACTAAAAATATACAAATTAGCTGGGCATGGTGGTGGTCACCTGTAATTCCAGCCACTTGGGAGGTCGAGGCAGGAAAATCACTGGAACCCGGGAGGCAGAAGTTGCAGTGAGCCGAGATGGCGCCATTATACTCCAGCCTGGGTGACAACGGCAAGATTCCATCTTGAAAAAAAATAATAACATTCTCAGTAACACTAAAGATGTGAAAATTTAACTTTGACAAAGGTAGGATTTCTCATGGTTTGTATACTTCAGATCACCTATCTACCTAACTTCTGATCATTTTGGGGAAAATTATATTCACGCTTATTTTAAGAAAAGCAAACTATTAGAAATGTTCAATGAAGATAAACACTTATAAATCATTCTTAAATTTTCGTGAGCATTTTTCCTGACAATTATATATTTATACGTATTTATGTGTACTAGCAACATTCTGCATAAATTACAGTTCAGTTCCTTTGGCTCAAGCAAGGAACTAACCTGTACATCACTGGCTGGAGTATGAAGTACAGAGTAAGAGGTTGCAAACAACGAGAATAAGAATATAGTAAAAGATGAGCTACTCAGAGAGGTAAGGAGCCAGTAAAGGGAAAAAAGACTTCAAATCGATCCATGGTGAAGTTTGATTAGCCAGTGGGACATGCAAGTGCCTCTATGACCGTGGTAATGGGAGTAGACCACAGACTGGACTTTATAATCATTTGTATATATTTGAGTGGAAGTCTTGAATCCATCTAGGGAGGGAAGGAGGTGGCAGCCAGAAGCTGGCTCATGGAGAGCACCTGGGCTACCGAAGGATTGAAATGGGAAGGAAGTTATTTTGGGAGCAAATCAAAGAGAGAAATTATATGCCTTGCTGTTATAGATGGCTAAAAATAGCATTATATCCTTCAATGTTACAGATGGTTCAGAAAAAGGGGCTTTTATTAATGTAAAAGCATACATAGCTGCGTATTCTGTGACTTGGCAATGTTCGGGGGCTGACAGCTGATGGAGGATTTAGCCACGTCTATACCATAATAGTATGTGGTGGACTTGACATGGTGGGAGCAAGGGCGAGTACTAACGTCACTATACAGATGTATACGGTGAGAAATCTTGGAAGAAAAAAGAAAACACATCCATTAATTATGAACTTAAGTACTATTAGAAGTACAAACTGATATTTAGTAAAACAAGCTGGCTATGTTTTTCATTCATACATCTTTTCTGTTTGCCCCAAATTCTTTGAAGAAACAAAGGCTGTTTTACCTTTTTCCGTCTATGTTTTCTTGCTACAAGAAATGTATTAGGATCATCCATATGGTTTCTTTTCCGTCAAAGAAAGCAAATTTTAACATTTGGAAAACATCTGGGCAACATATGTTCAGATTCTAAATCCTTTTTCATTAAAACAAAAACTGTTTAAAAGAGAGAGAGAGCCGGGCGCGGTGGCTCACACCTGTAATCCCAGGACTTTGGGAGGCCGAGGTGGGTGGATCACGAGGTCAAAGGATCGAGACCATCCTGGTCAACATGGTGAAACCCCGTCTCTACTAAAAATACAAAAAATTACCTGGGCGTGGTGGCGTGTGCCTGTAATCCCAGCTACTCAGGAGGCTGAGGCAGGAGAATTGCCTGAACCCAGGAGGCGGAGGTTGCGGTGAGCCGAGATCGCGCCATTGCACTCCAGCCTGGGTAACAAAAGCGAAACTCTGTCTCAAATAATAATAATAATAATACAGAGAGAGAGAGAGAGAAAAAAGAGGCCGGGTGCAGTGATCCCAGCACTTTGGGAGGCTAAGGCGGGTGGATCACCTGAGGTCAGGAGTTCCAGACAGCCTGACCAACGTGACAAAACCTCGGCTCTACTAAAACTACAAAAATTAGCCCAGCATGGTGGTGGCACCTGTAATCCCTGCTACTTGGGAGAGTGAGGCTGGAAAATCGCTTGAACCCAGGAGGTGGAGGTTGCAGTGAGCCAAGATTGCACCACTGCACTCCAGCCTGGGTGACAGAGTGAGACTCCATCTCAAAAAAATAGAAAAAAAAAAAAAAGAAAGAAAGAAAGAAAGAAGAGCTGTTATCTACATCAGTGGTTTTCAAACTTTAATGTGTATCAGAATCACCAGGAGGGCTTTTTTAAAGTACCAATTACACGGTCTCATCCCTCAGTGTCTCATTCAGTGGGGCCCAAGATTTTTTAGCTCAGGTGATCAATACTGCTAGATGAGAGGCTACACTTTGAGAACAGTGGAGGTGTTTTCCATTGTTGGATGGATGAGAGGCTACGCTAATTCAAATAATGGATGTTTTCCACCCCACTCCCTTTCTTTCTTCTTTTATTTCTCTTCAAATTTTATCTCCTTCTTTAGTGGATCTTGGTGAGGATCAGAATATATTCACCGGCATTGCCTTTAAAGTTAAAAACATCAGCGATATTTCAAATAGCAATGCTGGAAATCACAGGTCAGATTTTAAAGGGAAAAGGAAACATCCAGAGCATTAAAACCTCTATTTCTCGCCGGGCGCGGTGGCTCATGCCTGTAATCCCAGCACTTTGGGAGGCCGAGGCGGGTGGATCACGAGGTCAAGAGATCGAGACCATCCTGGTCAACATGGTGAAACCCCGTCTCTACTAAAAATACAAAAAATTAACTGGGCATGGTGGCGCGTGCCTGTAATCCCAGCTACTCAGGAGGCTGAGGCAGGAGAATTGCCTGAACCCAGGAGGCGGAGGTTGCGGTGAGCCGAGATCGCGCCATTACACTCCAGCCTGGGTAACAAGAGCGAAACTCTGTCTCAAAAAAAAAAAAAAAAAAAAAAAAAAAAAAAACCTGGACAGCTTCACAAATGTTATTCTTGCCACTTCCTCCCTGCCCCCGTCCCCTTTATTATGTAGCTCAAGTCTCATAACGGGCCTTTTTATTGCACGCAGGAAATGATACTTTTCAGGCAATGGACAGATAACTCGCCAGTAGGATAGCAAGCATTCTGCTCTCTATGCGGAGTCCGACACAAACCCCCACGTCCATGGACAAGTTTTCCCTCGTTTCCCAGCAGCCAGTGACATCTGTAGCATTTGGGCTCCTATAGTATTGTCTAAATTTCTCATCATATTGAATACGTATGGCCTCTTACCCTTGGATTTGCCATTTACTCCTAAATGCGTACTGGTATGGATTTATGTCGCCTACATATTATGCACTTATTTCTCTTCTCCGTTCTGATGCTAAGCTCCTGGAGGGCAAGTCTCGCATCTGCTGCTTTGCTGGCAACCCGATTGCTAAGTACTATATTTTAAGCCTAGTTCATTCTCAAGTGTTTGATGCTGATGAGAGCAGCCACGTCTGAAGACCAATAAAGCAACTACTGGTTTATCGTTTGGGAGCTGACAGAATTTATTCTCTCAAATACATACACCGTCCAATTTCCATGTAAAATCATAGGCCTAGAATGCAAATAATAATAATAATGAAATAAATAAATAAATAAATTTACGGGCAATGCAATGGCTGCAAAACTATAAATTTAGGGATTAGAAATGGGAACCCACATTTCAATCCAAATTAGGGCAACCTCAAGGTGGTAGTGTAGAGAACAGCTTTCTGTGATCTAGGCCATGCTGATATAGGGTAATTGTCTTTTGCCTTGTCAAAACTGAATTGCACTTTCTGTATTGATGGTGGGCACGTTTCTGCAGGTCTCTCATTGTAAGCTACAAGAGGCCCTAAGGGGTAGAAGCCACATACCTGGATGACCTGTTCCTTGAAGTTGCTTGACGATCATATCCTTGAGTCACTTTTATAGAAGGATCCTATTAAAATGTCTCTGCATCTATATCGTTGCAATGCCACAACCGAGACGGTCATCTCACAGGTCCTTGATTAAGTTAAGGGGCCTTTTTATTGAACATAGGAAATGATACTTTTCAGGCACTGGGCACTAACTTGCCAGAAACGCGTTTTTCAACTGTACTAAGATTGATAATTAGATCTGGTTCTGCAAACTCACACTTTTATTTGAAGTGAGCTGAGACCGTGTGCGACGATGCCATATAACACGAATGGACCCTTACATAGCCACGTAGTCCACCCGCTGGTTATGCAGAGGGGAAAATGAAGCCCAAAAAGGTTAACTGACAAAACCTGAACGGATCAGGTGAGAGCCGGCATCTCTGGACTGAAGATCTAAGGCTACTTTCCCCACTTTGCCTGAGCTAATAGAGTGAGATTACACAGCAAGGGACGTTTAAATTGCCAGTGCAAATTACGTTTCCCCCAGGTGTGCCTACACTGCACAAGAGCGAACCGAAAAAGCAGCGCTGAAAACCTAGAGCATTCAACCTTTCACATCGAAAACGGGCAAAATAAGCCCAGGCAAGCAAAAGGTCAACCAACCATTAAGTCCTTTAAGGCTGCGAGTTCTATGGACACCAGCTTTCTGTTAACTTGAGATCCGCTTGTCACCCCACTGGCAAAGTTACGTTCCAACATAGTTACTGTTGTACTTAGTCAAGTGCTCAGCTCCTCAGATGAGCAAGTGGTCGGCCCTAAAAAGGGCCTTTGGGATGGAAACGTGCAAAGCCGGAGCGGCGGCCTAGCCTCCAAAGCCGTACAGGGTGCGCCCCTGGCGCTTGAGCGCGTACACCACATCCATGGCCGTGACGGTCTTGCGCTTGGCGTGCTCCGTGTAGGTGACCGCGTCCCGAATCACGTTCTCCAGGAACACCTTCAGCACACCGCGGGTCTCCTCGTAAATCAGGCCGGAGATCCGCTTAACGCCGCCACGCCGAGCTAGACGCCGGATCGCCGGCTTGGTGATGCCCTGGATGTTGTCCCTCAAGACCTTGCGGTGGCGCTTAGCGCCCCCTTTGCCTAGGCCTTTTCCGCCCTTTCCTCTGCCAGACATGACCGCTGCAGCCGGGAAGACAGCTTCTGTCAGGGCGAGGGCCGCCTTCCCCTGATATACAAGACTATCGGACCAGATTGAAAACCGAAAGCGCGCCGGCGGGAAGCGTTCTCAATTGTCCCCGCCCTCTCGACATTTCGTCATTTCTTTTGTGTTCCTCTTCTTCCTTCTCAGATCCTTCTCACTCTCACCCTTCCCCCTCCCCCCCCTCGTCCCCGGGAGAATTCAGATCCCATCCCGCGGCGTCCGGATTCTGCGGTGGCTTTGGCCTGTGTCTGGTCTGGGGACGCCCGGAAGGCACTGCACGGAGGCTAAGGGAAAGGTCTGCAGGGAGCCCCAGGAAGAGCAAACCGAGGCCAGAGACCGGCAGGAGCGCGCCAGCTCAGCATTTAATCCCGACGAACGGATTCCCAGCCGTGCTTATGCAAAATTGCAGGAAGCGCCGTTCCGACGACGAGGCGGACACGCGAGAGGCGACCTCAAGAGCAGCGGTGCCGGAGATCCGTGCGCCAGGGGACGGCGGGAGGGGGCGGGTTCGCCATAAGTCCCGGCCCTAGGCTCTGTTTTGTTGGACCGAGCCGCTCTGTTTTCGCTCACCCGGGAGAGATCTGGTCCTGGGAGAACTGGTCTCAGCACGCTGCCGAGCTTTCTCGTGCAGGTCAGCGAATCCCAACACAGTGTCAGTCAGAGCCGTGCTGGGAGAAGCAAAACAGTTCTCGGTATCTGAGGGGGATTGATTGGTTCCAGGGCTCCCGCCGACACCAAAGTCCAGGATGCTCAAGTCCCGTGTAGAAAATGGCGTAGGATTCGCATGTAACTAGGCACAACCTCCCGTGTACTGTAAATAGTCTCTAAATTACTTTATAACACCTAACCCAGTGCAAATGCTGTGTAAGCAACTGTTATACTGCTTTTGTTTTTACTATCTTTTGTTGTACTGGGTTTTAAAACAATTCATTTGTTTGATACTTTCGATCTTGAGGAACCGGCGTATATGGAGGGCCTGCTACAAGCACAGGGAAGACTGGGGCATGTTCTGTGCATCCCTTTTCTGCAGATCCTCTAAATCGGCCTTTGCTCTCAGCCAGGATTTAGTGCCCCGCTGTGGCCCGTGGAGGCCCCACATGGAGCCAGCAGTTTGCCAAATTGGGTCTTGCTAGAGGACTATCCGCTCCACACTGAGAGTAATTACCAGAAACTGCGCTATGAAATTGGTTGGGGTTCTTAACTGTTAACATGTTTATTACTTTATCAGGGCCCTCTGTGGGGGAGTCTGAGAAAATGTCCTGGTTTCCGCTGAAAGAATCGTGTTTTGTTGGGGATTTGTTTCCGAAGAGTATTTTTAATAACTTCTGTGCCCTGTTTAATCTCCCTTGGCTCCACCTATATGCTCATAAGTCTTGAATCTATATTCAGACTTCTAGACTCGAAACATTTAGACCCACCTGGTGGCTCTTCAGTCATTTTAGGCTCAAAACTCTAAATCTCCCCAAATCAAAATGTTTAAACTTAGAATCTCCAGGGTGTGACGCACGGAGGATGACAGAGCAGTCTCTCTCTCTTTCCGCATAAAGCTGGTTCTCAAGTCTGCCTGTTGAACGGTTCCACCGCGCATCACAGCATCTACCTGCCTAAACCAACACCCAGCATTGGCAACACATATCTTCCTCTCCCTTGGCTGCTTCAGGACATAGAAGAAACATGCCCTTTTCTGACTGTTTAGTATCTCTCGCAGAATCTATCACATTATTTCATATCTCTTTACGTCTTAGTACTCCACCGTTTTGTCTGTGTATTCCTTAGTGATTTTTGTTTATTCTTTTTTGTAAACTGACATTTAGTTCAGTGACCAGTATAAGCTCAATAATAGTATGTAAAAGGAAAACTTCCTGCATTTCATTGCTTTTAAACACTAGTGGAAAAGAGATAACCTAATAGCAGCATGAGAAAACAACCACAAAACAAGGCAGAGAGAACTGGTGATTCCTGGTGCCAGAGGGCACAGGACCCTGGGCAGAATCAGAGATATGGTGTTTATGTAGTTCCCTCTTTAAGGGGATCAGAATATGCTACCTCCAAATGTGCCAGTTTTGGCTTAAGAATTATTTAACGCTGAAAGCGTTCAAATTCCTAAACTCCCTTACCTGTTTGATAGCAGATCCTCCTCACATATCTCAAATTTTTAACTTAGTTGTCATAACTCTTCTTCTCCTGGACTAGAAGCAAATCTTATCTCAGAGATGAGACGTTGGCACCACACCCAAACATTGTCACAAGACTGGAATCTTCCATCTATTCTCCTAAGGGCCCATTTATCTTTCCAAAAGTCATTTGGTCTTCGCTATGTCCTTTATTCCCACTTTTTTCCCCCTACTGTTAGGTAGATCTCAAATTCTCTTTTTTTTTTTTGAGACGGAGTTTCACTCTCCTTACCCAGGCTGGAGTGCAATGGCGCGATCTCGGCTCACCGCAACCTCCACCTCCTGGGTTCAGGCGATTCTCCTGCCTCAGCCTCCTGAGTAGCTGGGATTACAGGCACACGCCACCATGCCCAGCTAATTTTTTGTATTTTTAGTAGAGACGGGGTTTCACCATGTTGACCAGGATGGTCTCGATCTCTTGACCTCGTGATCCACCCGCCTTGGCCTCCCAAAGTGCTGGGATTACAGGTGTGAGCCGCTGCACCCGGCTGTAGATCTCAAATTCTAACCACTCCTTTGAGTTACTCATCTCAGAGTGCTCCTATTTATTTATTTATTTATTTAGAATCAGGATCTTACAGTGCAGCGGTGCAATCTCAGTTTAATAAACCCCGAGTCTGTGGTATTTTGTTACGGTAGCCCTAGAAACTAATAAAGGATTCATGGTCTGCCAAAACTCTCTTTCCCTGCTTAGACTTACAATGGATGGTGGGATCCTTGTGATAGGTACTCTGTGAGTTAGAAGTAGCAATGACTTAGAGCTGTTGAGAACAATACCTTTGCACCCAGTACCTCATCTACTGAATTTTGTTTTCAGAGATATAGTCTGAAATTCTCAGAGAGTGAGCAACTCTGCAGTACGTCAGAGCCATTAGTAGCTGAGCAGACCACTGAGCATGTAGTTTTCTAGGTCAGGGCCCTCTCCCCAAAGAATCATACTCTCTGGCTGAACTGATCCTAAATCAGGTTTAAAACTAGACAGATGCCAACCAATTTAAAATTCCAAAGATATCTAAGACCTGCCCATGGCCCTGGGATTTGAGGACAACCTGTGCATGTAATGGCTATGGCCATTCAGGAGTCTCTAGCTTAGTGGGAATGTCTATGTCCTACCTTCACTCTTCTCACTCTTCCGCCCACATCTACCCCTCCTATGACAATGGAGTGCTCATTCTCCAAATTCAGCACCGTGAAAGAAGGCAGTGAGGAAGGTGCACTGGGGAGTCTAAGACCTGGTCTCCCTTGGCTGGTGTAAGACAGTGGAGGCCCTCACTACTTGGTCTTTTCTGGTTTACTGTCAAAGGTTGAAGCTGGGCCTTGACTGCCTCCTGTTCTCTGTTCCCAGGCCACTACATAATAGAAGCTTTGGGCCTTGACCATGGAAAGGTTCCACGGGTTCTCCCCTCAGCCCAACTGAGCCCCCTGCCCTCACATTGGGTGAGGAAAGGATAGGCAGTGCGAACAGGTATATGCACACTCACTGTGAGGAAGTGCAGCCTGTCTGACCCAATCGCTCTCACCCAACCTAGGATCAAGCCATGGCAGGACAGTTTCCTTACCTATCAGCAGCTGTCTCAGGGATTTCCCCACAGGGCCAGGGCAACAGAATCTGGTTCTGACTGTGACCATGGTCTGGAAGGGCCATAAGGAATTCTCCAGTGCTGATGGGGTTTCCGAAACTGTCAGAGTTTAGTAACAGCTTTGACATCTTTTGGTGATAGGACAAAGTTAACACTCCTGTCACTATTCTGCGAAGGCCAAACTTCCTAGGCCCCTTAGGAAACATTTTAGAATGTCTTTGTTGGCTTGGGAAACTTGAGCAACATAGAACACAATTTTTTCATATCAATATCAAAATGTAATCATTTCAGGTACACAGAGTTCCCCACTTTCAGATTAGTCTTAAAGAAAAGAAATGTGGCCGGGCAGAGTGGCTCATGCCTGTAATTCCAGCACTTTGGGAGGCTGGGGCAGGTGGATCATCTGAGGTCAGGAGTTCGAGACCAGCCTGGCCAACATGGCAAAACTTCATCTCTACTAAAAGTACAAATAATAATAATAATAATAACCAGGTGTAGTGGCAGGCACCTGTAATCCCAGCTACTCAGGAGGCTAAGGCAGGAGAATCACTTGAACCCAGGAGATGGAGGTTACAGTGAGCTGAGGTAGCATCATTGCACTCCAGCCTGTGCAACAAAAGTGAGACTCCATCTCAAAAAAAAGAAAATCAAGTACAGAGCAATTCACATTTGTCTGGTAGGGGACTTTTGGCCCCGTTCCCCGGCCATGTGGAAAAGGCCTAATTCCTGACAAAGGTAGCCCTTCCTCCCCTGCAGGGAGGGGCCCTTATCTCATTCCATCCAGGCCCAGCCCGAGACCAGCAACCTTCCCGCCCGGCCGGTCACTGAACCAATCACCATCCACCCCATCAGCTCTCCCGTAACCTCCCCTCCCACAAACTCCCGCCCGGCAGGTTTCCTGCCTAGCAACCAACCTGGCCAATCACTACCCGCCAGGTCAACTCCCCCTAGCCTATCACTACCTGCCAGATCAGCTCTCCCACCGCCCCAGGCCCTCTGCCCCTATAAAATAGATTGAACAAAGAAAGCACGCGCGATTCCTCCCTGCCCGCCGGAGTCGCCCGGAGATCCCAATAAAGTCGGTACTGGTCACCACGCTTCCTGCCTCGTGTCGGTCGAGCGCCTGCCTGCCTCCGTGGGTCGGGGTCCCACAACCGGGGTCGCACAACTGGTGCCGAAAACCCGGGAGGTTCGGGCTGCTGGGCTCCCCACAGCCCCCCTCCCCCGGCGACCCTTCTGGATCTGGCTGATCTACACTCTGAGTAAGGTAGGACCGATTTTATTACTCTTTCCCTGCCTTACCTTTCCTTCCCCGTGGGGTGCACGGCAGTCCCTCCCAACTCCAACTCCACGGATCTCTCGCCAAGCGCCGGCCGGCCCGAGTACGATCCTCCAACCAGGCTCCAGGAGCCTTTTGGAAGCGCCGGACAGGGGACGCCCTCTCTGACTCTTCCTCTCTCCAATTCTCCGGGTATTTGTAGTGTTCGGGGGACGCCTCGTCCTACATTTACTCTCCAATTCTCCGGGTATTTGTAGTGTTTGGGGGACGCCTCTTCCTACATTTACTCGGTAGTTGGCAGGGAACCACTGCCGCGCCACCCATGGGGAACGCAGAGTCCAAAATACCCCTTAACACTCCTCTTGGGTGTTCGTTGTGAAATTTTTCCAAATTGGGATACTCGCAAACCTTGAGGCAAAAGAAACTTATTTTCTTGTCTCAAGTGGCATGGCCTCAGTACCAGCTCGATAACCAGTCACATTGGCCCCCGACTGGTACTTTCGATTTCAACATCCTTCGTGATCTTGATAATTTCTGCCGCCGCACCGGCAAAGAACGCGAGGTGCCTTATGTGCAGGCTTTTTGGGATCTCCGTACCCACCCGGACCTTTGTTCCACTTGCTCTACTCATGAGGTTCTTTTAGCCCAGGTTCCTCGCAACACCTCCTCCACCATCTCCATTACCTCTCCCCTGCCTTACTCAACACAGGAAGAGCTGCCTGAACATCTGTCTCCTCCCCCCGCACTTCCTGCCTCAGAGGCCTCGCCTCGCCCTTCCCCCACTCCCTCCGCGCCTCCTCTGGAGACCGCACCCTGCCTTACCTCCCCGGTAGCAGCCCACACTCGCTCACATCAGCCCACCCTCCTGGCTCCGCTTCAAGAGGTGGCCGGGGCGGAAGGTTTGGTTAGGGTACACGTCCCTTTCTCCCTTCAAGATCTAGCACAAATAGAAAAGTGCTTAGAATCCTTTTCCGCCGATCCATCTACATACATAAAAGAGTTTAAGTACCTCACTCAAGCTTATGACCTCACCTGGCATGACATTAGGGTCATCTGCACCTCTACCCTAACGGCCGAGGAACACGAGCGTATTCTGGCCGCCGCCCAACACCAGGCGGACAAAGATCATGCCATAGACAATCAAATTCCTTTAGGCCTTGAAGTTGTCCCCAATGAGGACCCGAGGTGGGATTATCAGGCAGGACAGGGCTCTGATATACCCAGGCGGGACCGCATGATACGGTACCTCCTTCGGGGAATGGAGGCCGTATTGAACAAGGTAGTCAATTATGATAAATTAAGAGAGGTCACCCAATTCCCAGATGAAAATCCCGCTCTTTTCCTAGGCCGCCTACAAGAAGCTCTAGTCCAATATACTCGACTAGACCCTATATCCCAAAATGGTGGCCGCCTTACACTTTTAATCCTATCCTGTGCCTCGCCCTTAAGATGGTGGCCGCCTTACACTTTTAATCCTATCCTGTGCCTCGCCCTTAAGATGGTGGCTGCTTTATACTTTTAATCCTAGCCGTCTTTCTTTCTGCCTAATTCCAATGCCACGGTCCTAGCTTCCCATTTCATTTCCCAGTCTGCCCCCGATATCAGGAAGAAACTAAAAAAGGTAGAGGAGGGTCCGGAAACCCCCATACAAGACCTGGTAAACATGGCCTTTAAAGTTTTTAATGCCAGGAAGGACACAGCTGAGGCAGCCCCCCAAGCCCGAATGAAGCAGAAGGTCACCTTGCTTGCTGCCGCCCTGAGACTGACAGGAAACCCAAAGCCAGGGAACCCAAAGCTAAAAAGCAACTCCTGTCTTCCTCCTGGAGCATGCTTTAAGTGTGGCAAGGAGGGACACTGGTCCTCGACCTGCCCCCAGCCTCATCCGCCCACTAAGCCTTGCCCTATTTGCCAGCTCATGGGACACTGGAAGTCGGACTGCCCCAACTTGCCCAGGGTCCCGGCCCCTCCAGGTCGGCGCACTGGACAGCAGGGGGCAGCCGCTGGGAGCCTGGAACCTGGTCACGCATCCCAAGACCCAGGCACCTGGAATTACTGGGGCTGTTGGACGAATAGTGGGGCCCTGGCTCCCCAACTCCGGTTACCCTTGCCGAGCCCAGGGTTATACTCAAGGTAGCGGGTAAAAGTGTCTCCTTCTTGCTCGACATGGGGGCTACCTATTCTGTGCTCCCCACTTTTTCTGGACAAATCATTCCTTCCCAGGTCTCTATTATGGGGATTGACGGAACTCCTAGCACCCCAGGCCAAACCTTGCCACTTACATGCTCATATGGCCCTACCCAGTTTACTCACTCCTTCTTGGTAATTCCATCTTGCCCGGTGCCTTTACTGGGCTGAGATATCCTCTCCAAACTAAACGCCAGCATTGCCTTCTCCCCAACCGTTCAGGGTGATTTCCTCTTACTGGTCTATGCTCCCGAACATCCACAATCCGTAGACAGTCTACGTGCCCTCCTTCCCGAGGTTAATCCCCAGGTCTGGAATATAGACAGTCCCACGGTGGTAACACACCACCAACCCATTAAAATCCTCCTCCAAGAACACTCCCCTAGGTTCCTTTGCCGTCCTTAATTCCCCATCTCTAAGGCTCACCGCATTGGCCTCAGACCCATCATTGAGCGGCTTAAAAGCCGTGGCCTCTTAATCCCTATAAACTCCCCCTGTAACACCCCTATCCTTCCTGTCCACAAACCTTCAGGGCAGTATAGGTTAGTTCAGGACTTACGTCTTGTCAACGTGGCAGTTATTCCCATACACCCAGCCAACCCCTACACATTACTCTCACACATCCCCCCGGACACTGCCTACTTCTCGGTGTTAGACCTTAAAGATGCATACTTCACCATTCCTCTTGACCCAAGCTCATGCTTCATCTTTGCCTTCACCTGGGAAGATCCCCTTACGGGAATCTCCCAGCAACTCACGTGGACGGTCCTCCCTCAGGGGTTTCGGGACAGCCCCCACTTGTTCAGACAGGCACTAGCCCATGACCTACTCAATTGTGACCTTACACCCTCGTCAGTTCTCCAATATGTGGACGACCTGCTAGTTTGTTCCCCCAACCGCCCCGAGTGTATACGGGCCACCACTGCTCTCCTGAACTTTCTAGGGGGCAAGGGGTACCGGGTGTCCCCTAGTAAGGCCCAAATAGCCTCATCCTCAGTCACCTACTTGGGGTTACAGTTAACGCCCGGGAAAAAGTCCATCACGATTGATCGGCTACCGACTCTTAAAACTCTCCAGCCCCCACAGCCAGCCCAGGAAATACCCTCCTTTTTGGGCTTGGTTGGGTTTTTCCGCCACTGGGTACCTAATTATGCGGCCCTAGCCAAACCTCTGTATCAGGCTGCATCTGACACCCCCACGGGACCGCTCTCTTTCCAGGGCATGGTTACCCAGGCCTTCTGAACACAAGCAGTACCGATATCTTTTAACCATTGTGGATACCTTTTCAGGCTGGATTGAGGCTTACCCTACCGCGTCTGAGTCTGCAGAAACAGTTACCACCCATCTAATCCAGGACATCATACCTCGCTTCGGACTCCCAGCCACCATCCAGTCTGATAACGGTCTGGCCTTTGTCTCCAAAGTTACTAATGCTGTCTCTACCGCCCTAGGAATCCAGTGGAAATTACACACCGCCTACCACCCACAGTCCTCCGGTAAGGTAGAGCGGGCCAATGGCCTCATCAAAGAGCAGCTAATGAAACTCATGCTAGAACTTCGCCAGTCTTGGGTAACCTTGCTTCCCATTGCCCTCGCCTGACTAAGAGCAGCCTCTTGGGGCCCCTCACAGCTCAGCCCGTTTGAGCTGCTGTACGGCCGTCCTTTCCTGCTCTCAACCCCTCCACCTCCCGACGCCACTCCCTTAGGGGGGGTACCTCCCCTATTTTACCCTTCTCCTGAGTCTCCTCCATGAACACGCTAACGCCTCTCTTCCCCAGCCTACCCAGCCATCTGCCCAGGAGCTGAGTGACTTGCAGCAGGAGAGGGAGAGGCTGGAGAAGGGCATAGGAAGAATTTGTATGGAAATTATGGTGACTCTTTGGAATATAGAATCGAAGGGCCCTAGACCTACTCACCGCTGGACAAGGAGGCACCTGCATCTTCTTGCAAGAAGAGTGCTGCTACTACATTAATGAATCTGGCCTGGTAGAAACCAGAATCGAAAACCTACAAAAAATCAAAACCAATCTACAAAATCAGAAATTTTCAGCTGATGCCACAGCGTGGTGGTCTTCCTCTATGTATACCCTCTTATCCCCGTTAATCGGGCCCCTGGTAATCGTCTGTTTAATTTTACTCATTGCTCCTTGTTTCCTGCAGTACCTGCAGCAGCGCTTCCAGGAGCTTACACGTGTTACCATTCACCAGATGATGCTCCAGCCAATGCCTAACCTCCATCGGCCGGACTATCACCATACTCCTCTCCAGACAGCCTAAACTCCTACCCCCCACCCTTTCGCCACCCCAAAGTCAGCAGGAAGTAGCCAGAAGGACAGCCGCCGCCCCTTTTCCCTCTTTAAGGAGTTGGGAATGTCTGGTAGGGGACTTTTGGCCCCGTTCCCCGGCCATGTGGAAAAGGCCTAATTCCTGACAAAGGTAGCCCTTCCTCCCCTGCAGGGAGGGGCCCTTATCTCATTCCATCCAGGCCCAGCCCGAGACCAGCAACCTTCCCGCCCGGCCGGTCACTGAACCAATCACCATCCACCCCATCAGCTCTCCCGTAACCTCCCCTCCCACAAACTCCCGCCCGGCAGGTTTCCTGCCTAGCAACCAACCTGGCCAATCACTACCCGCCAGGTCAACTCCCCCTAGCCTATCACTACCTGCCAGATCAGCTCTCCCACCGCCCCAGGCCCTCTGCCCCTATAAAACAGATTGAACAAAGAAAGCATGCGCGATTCCTCCCTGCCCGCCGGAGTCGCCCGGAGATCCCAATAAAGTCGGTACTGGTCACCACGCTTCCTGCCTCGTGTCGGTCGAGCGCCTGCCTGCCTCCGTGGGTCGGGGTCCCACAACCGGGGTCGCACAACATTCTCTTGAAAATTATGTCCAGCCTGGTTCCAGGGAAAGCCTACCATGAAACTGGTATTATTAATTAGACTTTGGGTCCTTTGATCACAGTTGATGATGTCCTCAGCTAAGTCAGTGCTAGAAGTGGACAGAGATGAAGTGATGCATGTGAGAAAATTGTAGAATGTAGATTTCATAAGATTTGGTGTTTTGAAGCTGGATGCAATGGCTCATGCCTGTAATCCCAGCACTTTGGGAGGCCAAGGTGGGCCGATCACATGAGGTCAGGAGTTCAAGACCAGCCTGATCAACACAGTGAAACTCCCCTCTATAAAAATACAAAAATTAGCTGGGCATGGTGGCGTGTACCTGTTGTCCCAGCTACTCAGGAGGCTGAGGCAGGAGAATTGTTAGAACCAGGGAGGTGGAGATTGCAGTGAGCCAAGATGGCGCCACTGCACTCCAGCCTGGGCAATACAGCAAGACTTTGTCAAGAAAAGAAAAGAAAAAGATTTGGTGATTTAGGAATTTGGAAAATGCATGCAATAAAGGAGCTTCTGGCCTGAGGAGCTATGGGGTTGATGTTAGATTTCAGTACCATGGAGAATGCAGAGATAAGAAAACGCTTTTGTTTTTGTTTTGTTGAGACAGATTCTCTCTCTGTTGCCCAGGCTGGAGTGCAGTGGTGCCGACCTCTGCTCACTGCAACCTCCGCCTCCCAGGTTCAAGTGATTCTCCTGCCTCAGCCTCCCAAATAGCTGGGATTACAGATGCCCAACACCACACACAGCTAATTTTTTCAGGGGGAGGTTTTGTTGTTGTTTTTTGTTTTTGAGATGAAGTCTCGCTCTGTCGTCCAGGCTGGAGTACAGTGACGCGATCTCAGCTCGCTGCAACCTCCATTTCATGGGTTCAAGCAATTCTCCTGCCTCAGCCTCCTGAGTAGCTGGGACTACAGGCAGGTGCCACCACACCTGGCTAATTTTTTGTATTTTTAGTAGAGATGGGATTTCACTGTGTTAGCCAGGATGGTATCGATCTCCTGACCTTGTGATCTGCCTACCTTGGCCTCCCATAGTACTGGGATTGCAGGTGTGAGCCACCACGCCAGGCCTAATTTTTTATATTTTTAGTGGAGATGGGATTTCACCATGTTGTCCAGGCTGGTCTCAAACTACTGACCTCAAGTGATTCACCTGCCTCAGCGTCCCAAAGTGCTGGGATTACAGGCATGAGCCACCATGCCCAGCTAATTTTTATATTTTTAGTAGAAACGAGGTTTCACCATGTTTGGCCAGGATAGTCTCAATCTCCTGACCTCGTGATTCACCCACCTCAGCCTCCGAGCTGGGATTACAGGTGTCAGCCACGGCGTCCTGCCTTAATTTTTAAAATATAGATTAAATGGAGGGAAAATAAGAAATAAAGTAAAATATAAAACACAGTATTACTAACATGCACTTCGAGAAGCAGGAATTCACTAGGACTGAGAAAGTAAAAACCTGTTCTGCCATTCAACCTGTCGTGTTAGGCTGCACTAACAGAGATAAAGGTAGCCTCAGAAATCACAGTAAACATTCTTTTACCCGAGGGCGTGCTGCAGCTATGAGTAAAAACTCATAACTCCCTTCTTTGTGTAACCACTCCTTTATTTTTCACTGAGAAACCTTGTACTCTAAAAATCACAGACTACTGAACTTGGGCTTCTCGAAACCGTATCAGTAAGAATGAAGCATCCCCCTCCTGCCTGGAATACCTAAGTCACCTTGACACAAAAAACTAGCAGCAATTTTCAACACAGGTACAAAACTTCAAATAAGGAGTTTCCAAACACAGCATTCCACCTCTATCTCAACTTTGTAGTTTCCAAGGAAACAAGACCCTGGATCCACTTTGAAGTCCCATCCCATGCCTACCCTTTCACACAGCCCTGTTTTGCTTTGAGCCTGTGAAAACTACACTCTTCCCCCAAAACCAATGATAACTGGAATTTTCCTTTTGTTTCGTGAGCCCCACCCCCACACCGTCCTGCCACCAGTTTATCTGTTGTGTGTTCTCTCTCATTGTAACAAATCAATAAACCTGGCTTAGTCAGACTAAGTGGTGGTCTCGGGCTAATCGAGATACTGAGTTTTTACTTAGAATTAATATAATTCATTTCAGCATTCCTGTATTGTCGGAAGCTTTGTGTTTTGTCTTGTTTTGTTTTGTTTTTGAGACAGGGTCTCTGTCGCCCAGGCCAGAGTGCAGTGGTGTGATCGTCACTCACTGCAGCCTCAATCTCCCAGGCTCAAGCGATCCTCCCACCTCAGCCTCCCTAGTAGCTCAGACTACAGGCGTGGACCACCATGCCCAGGTAATTTTTGTATTTTTTGTTGAGACAGGGTTTCGTCATGCTGCCAGGCTGGCCTCCAACTCCCAACAAGTTATCCGCCTGCCTCAGGCTCCCAAAGTGCTAGGATTACAAGCATGGGCCACTGCATCCCAGCTGTTGGTTATTTCTAATATCTTTTAAATTACTATAAATGCTGCATCAACATCTTACTTCTTTGATATTAATAGTGTAGTATAGTAACTGAAGGAAGACCCTGGAGTTGAAATCTGGTTTTGCCGCTTACCGACTGTGTGACTACGAGAAAGTTACTCATCTCTCTGTGTTTCCTCCATCTCCCAATCTGTAAATGGAAATACTCATACTACCTACTTGATAGGGTTATTGTCAGGATAAAATGAGTTAATAAGTGTAAAGTGTTTAAAACATTGTTGGCACCAAGAAAGAGTATGTAAGTGTTAGAGAAAGTACATATATAGGCTGGGCGTGGTGGCTCATGCCTGTAATCCTAGCACTTTGGGAGGCCGAGGAGAGTGGATTGCCTGAGGTCAGGAGTTCAAGAGCAGCCTGGGCAACACGGTGAAACCCCATCTCTTCTAAAATACAAAAAATTAGCTGGGCGTGGCAGTGTGCACCTGTAATCCCAGCTACTCAGGAGGCTGAGACAGGAGAATCGCTTGGACCCGGGAGGTGGAGGTTGCAGTGAGCCGAGATAGCGCCATTGCACTCCAGGCTGGGCAACAGAGCGAGACTCCATCTCAAAAAAAAAAAAGAAAAAGAAAAAATATACATATGTGTGGTGGTGTTATGAGATATATTCGTTTCTGTCCACAGTTCCTGGCTTCTAATCCCCGTAGCCCTTGCACAGTCTTTTTACAGTGTACAGTACAATCCAATGTTGGGTGTGTTAGGCCTCAGAGGCAGGCCTCAGGAGACAGAATCTCTCTGACTTTCTCCTGCCCTCCTTTCACCTCCCCCAAGGCAAGGCTATCTAATATTTACCCACCTTTCTGACTGCAGGTCTTAAGACCCTCCCCAGAGAGGGTCCCACCCTATACCCTGGGGGAAGGAATGCTGACATCATGAAGCTTCCATAAAAACACAAGAGGAATGGATTTGGGAAGCTTCCAGATAACTGAACACATGGAGGTTCCTGGAGGGTGGCACCCAGGGAGGGCTGGAAGCTCCTCACCCCTTCCCCTATACCTCGCCCTACAAGTCTCTTCATGTATATCCTTTCTAATATTCTTTATGATAAACCATTAAATGTGTTTCCCTGAGTTCTGTGAGCCATTCCAGCAAATTAATCAAACCCAAAGAGGGGGTTATGGGAACCCCAGCTTAAAGCTGGTCAGTCAGAAGTTCTGGAGGCCCAGACTTCTGACCAGTCTCTGTGGGGGAGCAGTCTTGGGGACTGAGCCTTCAACCTGTGGCATCTGATCTGCCTCTAGGCAGATAGTATGGGCGTTAAATTGGAGGACACCCAGCTGGTCTTCGCTGCTTGGTGGTGGGGAGAAACCCCCACAGATTTGGTCACAGAACTCTTCTGTGTTGATGAGTGTTATAGCGTGACAATAGAGAAAAACACTCAGAGTTTTCTTCCTATACAATATGCCATTCTTGTTTACCTCTGCATTTAATAATAAAACATGTTCTGCATCTTTTTCTAACTTTTTATTTTGACATAATAATACATTTACAGAAAGTTGCAAAAATAGTATGAAGAGCCCCACGTACCTTTCATTCAGCTTCCCACAACAATGATATCTTATAGAGCTGTCATACAATATCAGAACCAGGAAAATGACATTGGTACGTCACTGTTAATGTCCACAGACTTTAATTCTTTTATTTACAATTTGTAAGCCTTTATTCATTTAGATGTATATTTGTGTGTCTGCATGATGCATAGTTCTGAATAATTTTATTCTATGTATAGATTAGCGTAACCACCACCATAATCAAGATATAGAACTATTCTGTCACTTCCAAAAAACTCTCCAGGGTATCCCCAACTACCTCTCACCCCACACTCACCCCCTGGAAGCCACTATTCTGTCCATCTCTATAGTTTCGTCATGTCAAGAATGTCCTGTAATATGTACTGTGTAAGCCGGGCACGGTGGCTCACGCCTGTAATTGCAGCAATTTGGGAGGCTGAGACGGGTGGATCATGAGGTCAGGAGTTTGAAACCAGCTTGGCCAACATGGTGAAACCCTATCTCTACTAAAAGTACAAAAACAAACAGCAAGGCATGGTGGCATGCACCTGCAATCCTGGCTACTCGGGAGGCTGAGACAGGAGACTTGCTTGAACCCGGGAGGCAGAGGTTGCAGTGAGCCAAGATGGTGCCACTGCACTCCAGCCTGAGTGACAGAGTGAGATTCCGTCTCAAAAAAAAAAAAAAAAAAAAAAAGTACTATGTAAGAATAATTTTTAGCCTGTAATCCAAGCACTTTGGAGGCCAAGGCGGGCAGATCACCTGAGGTCGGGAGTTCAAGACCAGCCTGACCAACATGGTGAAACCCTGTCTTTATTAAAAAAAAAAAGAAGAAAAAGAAAAAGAATAATTTTTAAATGCATAGAAATATAATTTTTTGCAAGAACACATAAAAGCAAAATTAGAACAATTGTCTCAATCTGAATAAAGAATGCACACACAATGGGATAATACTAAATAAGGAAAAGAGCGGGTATCGCCAAATAAGCTTGCATTAGAAACAAAATTTTAAGGAGGAAATGTCAGGGGACACAGTGCAGCCATGATTCTAAGTAAGGTGATATGACCTGTGTATAAAGTGGGTTAATCTGGGGTGAAGGGTGCAAAAGGAATCAGAAGGAAGCCATACCCAAGACGGGAGGCCAAGTTTCAGGGACAAAGATGAGAGGACGAAGAATGAGAACAAGGGAACCATACAGAACCAAGTATGATCTGGCCACTGTACTCCAGCCTAGGTGACAGAACAAGACCTTGTCTATAAAAAATAATAATATTTCTGTTTATTGAAGTATTCCAGCTAATATATGAAAGCAGTGAGAGAATATCATTATTTTGCAATTGATAATGAATTAATTGATCTGAGCATTGAGAATCAATCACTGTTGTTATCACAAAAAGAGAAGCAGCTAGACATTACATGTCTCCTGATAGAAAATAAATAGTACTGCCTACCAAGTAGTCATGTCAGGATGAAAAAGTAAACCTAAATCTAATTAAGCCTCCAAGTACCAATTTACAGAAAATAGAGGACAGAGGATCATGAGAAACTACATCCTGGAGACAACTCTCTAAAGAGCACATATTCAGGTCCACTGATCCACCCATTGTTTCATGGAAGCAGAGTTGTAAAGAAAGCCAAGCTATGATGAGAAGGCCACCTGCGGCACGCAGAAGCAGGTGACCATGGTAGTTGGTGTCAACCTGGTTGGCCTGACAAAGCCATTTCCACTTTTTTTTTTTTTTTTTTTGAGACGGAGTTTAGCTCTTGTTACCCAGGCTGGAGTGCAATGGCGCGATCTCGGCTCACCGCAACCTCCGCCTCCTGGGTTTAGGCAATTCTCCTGCCTCAGCCTCCTGAGTAGCTGGGATTACAGGCACGCGCCACCACGCCCCGCTAATTTTTTGTATTTTTAGTAGAGACGGGGTTTCACCATGTTGACCAGGATGGTCTCGATCTCTTGACCTCGTGATCCACCCGCCTCAGCCTCCCAAAGTGCTGGGATTACAGGCGTGAGCCACCGCGCCCGGCCAGCCATTTCCACTTTAAGGGAACCCCTGTTGCAGTGAACAAACATACGCTTTTGAGGGTCAGGGTGCCATCTGCTCCAGAGAGGGCTCAATGGGCACAAATCATGTGGCCTCTGAGACTTTAACTCTTCTTAGTGCCACAGAGCTCCTTTCTGTTCCCATAGTCAGGTCAGCTGAGGAGCTCACTGGGTTCCTTAAAGTGAGTTTACACAATCTGGGCTAATCTGCAAGATCTGGCTCTGTCTACCTGTGTAAGCTCTTGGTGCTGCTCTGTCCTGCTTGCCTTCTAAACACTGCCTGTACTAAACTTCCTGCAGTTCTTCCTGTCTACCTGAGCAGGATCTTTTCCAGGCCTTGCCCATGCCATCCACTGCCTGAAACACACTTCCCATCCTTGTCACGTGTCATCCTAAAGGTCCTTTCCGCAGGGAGGCCTTCCCTACACCCACCAATGTGAAGTTAGGACTCCCTCGATTACACTCTCTATATCTCTACTTCTACAGTCATAATACTTGTCCCACTTTCTCATAGTCAGTAGTTCAATACATCTTCCCTTCTAGCCACTAGATGTCCAGGAAGGCAGAAGCCACTCCTGTTCAATTTTATGTCCTCACTACCTAGCAGATTGCCCACCATCTTCACAGATACTCAGTAAATTCTTGAATGAAAGAACAAATGATACCACACCTAACAATGTTTAGGATTCAGAGAGAAGAAAATGGTCCTAGAATGCTTTTCTTATAGAATTTAATAGTGTTCATAGTTACTTAATATTTATAAAATTAGTAGATACAGATTTTCAATCACACATATAAATAAATTATTAAACCTAGCCCCCTCAGTCACAGGGATAGTGATCAGTTAAGGGTCAGTTTCTGAAACCCAAACAGAGCTGCCCTTCAGACCTATGCCGGAATTATTGATAAGCCATATTATGAGCTATGATAGTGCCCCTCTTCTTTATTTCGGGAGGGGGGCAGAGTCTCCCTCTGTTGCCCAGGCTGGAGTGCAGTGGTGTGATCTTGGCTCATTGCAGCGTCCACCTCCCAGGTTCAAGAGATTCTCCTGCCTCAGCCTTCCGAGTACCTGGGACTACAGGCGCCCACCACCAAACCAGGCTAATTTTTGTATTTTTAGTAGAGGTGGCCAGGCTGGTCTTGAACTCCTGACCTCAAATGATCCACCCGCCTCAGCGTCCCAAAGTGCTGAGATTACAGGCATGAGCCAAGGCGCCCGGCCAATTGTGTTCCTCTTAAAAGCCCAGTACTCCCTGGACCACATTGTGAAACCAAATATGAAATAAGAATTGCTGATGACGTTTCACATTTACTTTTTTTTCCTACTTTTTTAATGACAAAGACTATGAATGCGAATGTTTTTTCTTTTGAAGGCCAAGCTGGAGGCAGCGAAGCAGGCCACTGAATGTTTGTGAGCAGGGGCGTGGTAAGGCCAGATCTGAGCTGAAAGTTCCTCTCACAGCAGGATGTAGGATGGATTCAAGTGATTTTGAGTGTAGGAGAACAGAGGTAAAACTGTAACACTTTCTCCCACTTGAATAGAATAAATACTTGTGTATATGTCTCATCTCCCCCATCAGAGTTTCTTCCCAACTAAGGGCAGAAAGCTTATTGTGTTCATTTGCGGAACCACAATGACACAAAGGGGGAGTGGATTAAAAAGTGGAGGAGAGGAGCCAGGCACAGTAGCCTGTGCAGGTGGCTGAGGCAGGAAGATTACTTGGGCCCAGTTCTAGGCACCCTGGGCAACACAGCAAGACCCCATCTCTAAAAAGAATAATAATAAAGTAAAAAATAAAAACTAGGAGAAGGACTGGAAATTTAATGAGACAACTGTCCATCACCAGGTAAATGGATTAACAATTGTAGTGTAGGCCAGGCGTGGTGGCTCACGCCTGTAATCCAAGCACTTTGGAGGCCAAGGAGGGCAGATCACCTGAGGTCGGGAGTTCAAGAACAGCCTGACTAACATGGCGAAACGCCGTCTTAAAAAAAAAAAAAAAAATTGTAGTGTAGCCATACAATGGAATACTACTCAGCAAAAGAAAAAAGAACTGATAAATGCAATAATACTAATGAATCTCACAATAATTACACTGAATAAAACAAGCCAGATACAAAGAATACACCCTATGTGATTCCATATGTATCAAACTCTAGAAAATGCAAACTATCTATAATAACAAAGCAAATCAGTGGTTACCTGAGGACAGGGATAGGGACAAAAGAGGACACTGGTGAAGGGGGCAGGATAAAAGGATTATGAAAGGGGCACTAAGAAACTCTGGCGGTTGAGGGTGATAGAGTATGTTCATTTTTTTTATTGTGGTAATGTTTTCACAGGTATGCTTGTATGTCAAAACTTAGCAAATTGTACTTTAAATATGTGCAGTTTATTGTATGCCAATTATGCCTCAGTAAAGTTTAAAAAAAAAAGTAAAGTGGCGTATGGCAGAGAAATGACCCTAGGGAGATGGAATTTTGGCTGGAGCCTGGAAGATTTGACCCTGGCTTGAAGAAAGATCTGTCCAAGCCAGAAGTAAAGGCAATTCAGTTCAGACCTGGGAACAAGCAAACAGGTTTAGGGGAAAGTGAACAGACCATTTTAACCGGAGCAGAAAAACTGTATAGTGGGGCGTAGGAGATAGAGCTGTAAAAGAAGGAAAAGGCACATTATGGGAGGACTTCAATATCAGGCTTTTAGAACACATGCATTAGATTGCAGTTCTACCACCTGCTGAGTGATCTTGGACATGTCACTTAACCTTTCTGAGATTCGGTTTCCTTATCTGTAAAATAAGGATGATAAGAGTTTTGCTCTTGTCACCTAGGCTGGAGTGCAATGGCACGATCTCAGCTCACTGCAACCTCCACCTCCCAGATTCAAGTGATTCTCCTGACTCAGCCTCCCGAGTAGCTGGGATTACAGGCATCAGCCACCATGCCCAGCTAATTTTTGTATTTTTAGTAGAGACCAGGTTTCACCATGTTGGCCAGGCTGGTCTTGAACACCTGACCTCAGATGATCCACCTGCCTCGGCCTCCCAAAGTGCTGGGATTACAGGCATAAGCCACCATGCCCAGCCAAAAGAACCTTTTTTTTTTTTTTTTTTTTTTTTTTTTTTGAAAGGGGGTCTCACTCTGTTGCCAGGCTGGAGTGCAGTGGCTCCATCTGAGCTCACTGAAGCCTCTGCCTCCCAGGTTCAAGCAATTATTCTGCCTCAGCCTCCCAAGTAGCTGAGACTACAAGCACGTGCCACCACACCTGGCTAATTTGTGTATTTTTAGTAGAGACAGGGTTTCACTGTGTTAACCAGGATGATCTCAATCTCCTAAACTCGTGATCCACCCACCTTGGTCTCCCAAAGTGCTGGGATTACAGGCGAGAGCCACCACACCCAGCCAACAGAACCTATCTTAAAAAGTGGCTGTGAAGATTTAATGAGACAATGCATGTAAGCCACTTACTTAGCAGAGGACCAGGTAAACAGTTAAGTGCTAAGTGGAAGCAATCATTATTATAACAATTATTGTTATTAACCCCAACATAAGCAAATGTTTAAAGATGCCTGAGAAGGAGAAATGATCAAAGAGGTTCTTCTGGATTAATCTCACCATCACTAATTACTTCCCCTCCAGAGTTAACATATCAAACTCTATCACCTATTCCCCCCTTTCCCACTCTATAACTTCCTTCCCAGTGTATATCATGCCCAGGAGGAGCCCAAAACCAGCAACTAAGGCTCTCTCATGTTAGTCAAAGGATTCCAGCTGGTGAGCCCCACCACTGTGGGGACAAACTCAGTTGAGTTGAGCTATGGCCTCTGGGATGGAGGATCGCAGCCACCTTATCCCACCCTCAAGGTACTCAGCCACCACCACCCAGGATTTATATCCAGTGTGCACTCTGAAGAGAATAAAGCCAGTGATATTTCTTTTTAATTCTAAAGCATAGGGTCCAGGTTTTCAGAATGACCCTATTTCTCAATTCCCTTAACCGCTAACCTAGGAGCTTATTCTCTGGAGAATTTCTGAAAAAAGGCTTCTCGGTGCCTCAGTTTCCCGATCTGTAAAGTGAGTGATAATAATGGTACTACTTCCTGAGGTCCTGGTGAGAATTAAATGAGTCAACATGTATAAAGGACTTAGAACACTGCCTGACACACAGTAAGTGCTCCGTAGGTGTTAGCTTAACTTTATTATGAACTTTATTTCTTCCATCTTATTTGTACCGCTTTCTATTTGTGATCATATATTTTTCAATTACTCAGCATTAACAGTGACCTTTTTAAAAAAAATTTTTTTAATAGAGACAGGTTTTCATCATGTTGGTCAGGCTGGTCTTGAACTCCTGACCTTGTGATATGCCTGCCTCGGCCTCCCAAAGTGCTGGGATTATAGGCATGAGCCACCGCACCCAGCCAACAGTGACCTTCTAACAGACTATTTAAGCCCCAGTGCACCTTTGGGGCAGCAGTTTGCCTGGTAGCTTATAAACAGTTATCCCCCAGCTCAGAGGCACCCAAGCTTTTCTACAGAGCCAGTGGAATTTGTATCTGTTAATCTCATTCATTGAGAAAATATACTATAGATAAAAGAATTCAGCAAAGACTTTAAATTAGCTGGCAACTTTATTAATAACAACAACATCTACACACATTTGAAAACACACATGTAGGAGACAATTAAGATTTATTCAGTCTGTGATAATGTCTAGAGCTCGTTTGGATTCATCAGACCCCTGCAATCAACTCCAAAAGCCCTTAGCCAAAAGCAGAGTTGAATCACTCATCAAACCATCAGTGTCTTCCTCGGCAGAATCAAGGGTTTGACAGAAAGAGTAAATATTCTGCACTTCCACAAAATAAAACTAAAATGCAATTGTCCTGCATCTGAGAATACAAAGGTGGACAGTATGAACTGCATGACCATGGACCAATGAGGCTTCTCTTGGCCTCGTTTGTTTAAAAAAAAAAAAAAAAAAAAAAGATTAACTTTGTAGTCCTGCCTATCTTGAATGGCCTCCTGAAAACCAAGAGGTGGTGAGTGCAAATTAAAAGCTCCTCTCCTTTAAGAAGGGAACACCAAGACGGGAGAGTAAGAAAAGAAGGAAAAAGGCTCTTTCCAATGACCAAGACGCTGAATTTGATGAAAATCCAAAGGAGGTTAGGCTAAACTGGGAAGCACAAGGGTGGAACTACCATTGCCACCTCCTCTTTGATGCAAAAAGAATCTTAACACGGCCCCCTCCCAGCTGTTGCACTGAGGTGACTAAGGATACATTTGAGGGAGTAGCTCCAAAAACATTTCCATTTTCACCGTGCCTTCACATACATCTAATGGAAATGAACAGCACCCATCATCCATCCACAGAAGCGATTTAAAAAAAGGTGGGATGGGAAAATTAACCCAACAATATTAATTCAATACGTAGTATTTAAGTAAGCGTCCACAATATGCCAGACTCTGACTGGAGCTGAAGATGCACGGGAAAACCAGACCATCCGGTCTGTCAAGGGCTTGAGAATGCCATGAACAAGAAAACAGACGAGCCAATTTCAGACAGCTGCTATGAGGAAGATAAAACGAGACCGGCAACTATGAGAGGCGCGAATTCCGGAGTGGATGACGTAGAAGGTCTCTGAGAGGTGACTTTTGAGCTCATATCTACATGGTGTCTTGCAGCGACCCGGGGCCGTAGCGTTACCATTTAAAGCAGACACCATTAAACGCAAAAATTATCCACAAACCGAGAAATAGGAATCTCAAAGTCTCAAAATGAACCACGGAAACTGAAATCTACAAATTAGAAAGCGGCGCAGAATTTCGAATAGTCATGTCGCCCAATCAGGAAAAGGCTGGGACCCGGCTGCGCGGGCTTCGTCCAAAGTACACAGAACGGCTGGCATCCACAGGAGGCCCCATCCCAGGGCAGAACTAGTGACCGGACACAAAAGCTGCTGCGAAGCGTCAGTCATACAGAGCTGTCACGCAGTGTTTGCGGAACCCGGACTGAATTGTGTCCGAGTTCTCTTAAGTGACAGCCTGACTCAGCCACTCCGTTTTGGAATGATGAAACAGACCCAACGAAGCCACCAGGGCGCCAGCGTGTGAGGCGGGGGCGGGGGCGGGTAGAGTCGGATTCCCAACATCCTAAATGAGAACCGACTCCGGGGAAAGCTAAGCAGCACAATGAATAAAGACACGCTCTAGATTCAAAAGCAAATCCAATCATGCACCGAGGACCTCGAGTTCCAAATGATTATGCTACGTGTGCTATTTCCCATGACGCTTACGCTAAAATAACTTACTTTGTGAGAAAGAACTAAGGGAGTAAGTGAACAAGCTCTTTTCTAGTGATTAGGTGGGTGGCTCTGAAAAGAGCCTTTGGAGTCAAGCAGCCGGCGACTCGAGCGAGCGAGCGCCAGGTCCCGGCAGGGACTCACTTGGAGCTGGTGTACTTGGTGACCGCCTTGGTGCCCTCGGACACGGCGTGCTTGGCCAGCTCGCCGGGCAGCAGCAGGCGCACGGCCGTCTGGATCTCGCGGGACGTGATGGTGGAGCGCTTGTTGTAGTGCGCCAGGCGGGACGCCTCCCCCGCGATGCGCTCGAAGATGTCGTTGACGAAGGAGTTCATGATGCCCATGGCCTTGGACGAGATGCCGGTGTCGGGGTGGACCTGCTTCAGCACCTTGTACACGTAGATGGAGTAGCTCTCCTTGCGGCTGCGCTTGCGCTTCTTGCCGTCCTTTTTCTGGGCTTTGGTGACGGCTTTCTTAGAGCCCTTCTTAGGAGCAGGAGCGGATTTTGCCGGTTCAGGCATGGTAAGACACAGTACCACCGCGACTTAGCCAAGAAAAGAAGTAAGAGAATGGGCGGGCCTGATCCTTTTATAACCACCTTATGCAAATTAGGGCTCCGAAACTCATTCACTTCCATTGGTCCGTGTGCGGACCTTGCGTTTTCAGCAATGTCTACGTAACGACACTGACTCTTGACTTGATTGGCCGGTTCTGAAGCCAAATTAGGACCAATGAAAAACTCGTCCTTGACCCCACCCCTAAGAAAGCTTATAAAGGCTTTCTTCTTGGTGATCTTTCAATCTTATTTTGTTGCTTGGTTCTGAGCTTTGTCTGTGTTTAGCCTTGGTTTTAGTCATGTCTGGTCGTGGCAAGCAAGGAGGCAAGGCCCGCGCCAAGGCCAAGTCGCGCTCGTCCCGCGCTGGCCTGCAGTTCCCGGTAGGGCGAGTGCACCGCCTGCTCCGCAAGGGCAACTACGCGGAGCGGGTCGGGGCCGGCGCGCCGGTCTACATGGCGGCGGTCCTGGAGTACCTGACCGCCGAGATCCTGGAGCTGGCGGGCAACGCGGCTCGGGACAACAAGAAGACGCGCATCATCCCCCGTCACCTCCAGCTGGCCATCCGCAACGACGAGGAACTGAACAAGCTGCTGGGCAAAGTCACCATCGCCCAGGGCGGCGTCTTGCCCAACATCCAAGCCGTTCTGTTACCAAAGAAAACCGAAAGCCACAAAGCCAAAAGCAAATAAATACAGACAAACCAAAGACCAAAGGCTCTTTTTAGAGCCACCCAAGTTTTCAAAAAAAGAGCTAATGCGCTGCTTCGTTATCAGCCCTTCATTTGACACTTTGGTGGCTCTTAAAAGAGCCTTTGGGGTGAATGGGTATGGTGTCAAGCCTCTTAATTACTTGTTCTTGCCAGGCTTGTGACTCTCCGTTTTCTTGGGCAACAGGACAGCCTGGATATTGGGCAAGACGCCGCCCTGGGCAATGGTGACACCCCCGAGTAACTTGTTGAGCTCTTCGTCATTCCTCACAGCTAGCTGCAGATGGCGAGGGATGATGCGCGTCTTCTTGTTGTCCCGAGCCGCGTTGCCCGCCAGCTCCAGAATTTCCGCGGTCAGGTACTCGAGGACCGCTGCCAGGTACACCGGGGCGCCGGCCCCCACCCGCTCCGCGTAGTTGCCTTTCCGCAGCAAGCGGTGCACTCGCCCCACCGGGAACTGGAGGCCAGCGCGGGACGAGCGCGACTTGGCCTTAGCGCGGGCCTTGCCCCCCTGCTTTCCGCGTCCCGACATTACGGCTAAAATTGCAGTCACAGCTTCTTTTTCAAGGAGAAGAATGTGGAAGGGATAACCAATTTGATGTAATTTATAAGAGCCACCGGGAGGGGTGAAGGGAAGTCGTTTGATTGGCTGAAAGCGGAGCCGTATCCAACAGCCAATAGGAAAGCAGAAAGCCGCCTCTCGGTTTGCATCCTGCGCCGAAAGGAAATGACGGATCTTGTCAGTATCTACCAATCGCTGAGAGCCACATTAAAGCCCCTTATTTGCATGTCAGGACTTTTAAAGAGAGTAGGCTTTCAAACAAAACGCTGGTTCCTTTTTACCGAGTGGCACTGTGGGTTTTCCTTTGTTTGTCCCCAGTTTACAGTCGGCAAATCCCAGGATGGATCCCCAAGGGTCTGCAGAAGACATCCACAGACGGAGAGTTACTCTCACGCAAGAATAGGGGATTCTGAAGCTGATTATCCCCCTGAGCTATGAAGTACCAAGTCCCGCCCTTTCTGTCTCGTCACGGCCAAATTCCCTTTTAAAATACTTGTACTATTAAGGCTGCCTCCATCCTCGCCCCTCAGTGTAGCCGCCGGCAGCGGCCTGTCTCTGCCCCACCCCCACACGCCTGCACTCCTCGGAATGCGGTTTGACCGAAGCTAGAATAGATTTGTCATCCTCCTCTTGACCTCCAGGAGGCGGCCTTGAAACTTGCTCCCTTGGCTTTCAAAATGTCGCCCTCCGTTTTTCTTACCTCGCCGACTTTTCTCATCCTGCTCCCCATTCCACTGCCCATCTCTAAATCTGCGAGTCCATCTGGACTCTGCATCCCTATCTCCAATTTTATCCCAGAGTCTTACCCATTTCTATACTTGCAACTAACATCCAAATTTGTTTCAGAAGCTCGGACCCCCTTATACCTAACTACTTACTGAATACTTCAACCTACTTGTCCCAACGAGCATCTCAAACAACCGCAGCCTATCCAAACGCGAACACAGGCAAACAACCTCCCCTTTGCCGTCTTCTCCTGAAATGCACCAACATACTTACAGATACCTAAGCTGAAATCCACTCGACTCTTCCCTTCGTCTCAGCATGTGCAGTCAGTTGCTTCCTTAACATCCCTTCAGACGTCTTCTCCATGCTTCCTTGTCCACCTCATCATCATCCCTTAGATTTCAGCAACAGCCAGGAAAGGGTAACTTTGCCGTCAGGCACTAATCGATGGTATGACTTCAGCGGCCTTACAAATCGTTCCTGAAAGCTCTGGCTTTTTGTTTTTGTTTTTTCTTTTATCCCATATAACAGATGAACCCGCAAGCTCTTGTATTTCTTCCTCCTCAACTTCCTATCTCTGGGAGTTCGACATCTCCCACACCATCCCTTTCCTTAGTACCCCTTAAGGACAGGTAGAATTCGAGAGAGAAAAAAAATAGACTTTGGTTTTTTGTTTTCTGAGGCGGAATCTCACTCTGTCGCCCAGGCTAGAGTGCTATCTCAGCTCCCTGCAACCTCCACCACCGCCTTCTCCACCCTGCCCCCACCCACCCGTGTTCAAGCGATCCTCCCACCTCAGCCTCATGAGTAGCTGGGATTACAGGCGCCCATCACCATGCCCGGCTAATTTTTGTATTTTTAGTAGAGATGGGGTTTTACCATGTTGGCCAGGCTGGTCTCAAACTCCGGACCTCAAATGATCTGCCCGCCTCAACCTCCCAAACTGCTGGGATTACAGGCGTGAACCACTGCACCCGGCCAGAAAAGAACAGACTTAAATCTTATTCTCTGAGACCTTTTCTGATATTTTCTCCTTTATCCTCACCTTTATTCAACTGGCATTTATTGGATGTGTGCTATCGGGTGATGGGTATATAGATAATTGAAAGTACAAACAAGTCTGTGATTAAATGCCTCCGGAAAATGGAAGAAACCTGGTGAACTCTGAGAGTTAAATTAGTTAATGTCAGCTATGTATAAAGATTACTCCTGGTAAGAATGCTGGTATAGATTTGGGAAACATCAAAGTTCAGTCAGAGGTGACCTAAGATACTGCTAATCCAATTGATTATATCATTTGAGAAGATGAATGTTAACAGAAAGGTGCAGTCCACATAGAGTTCAAACATGGGTGGCAATTCTAGTAGGAATATGTTGTGTTTTCACCAACACTAAAATATATCTGGCAAATGCAAAGTTTGGCCTTCTAGAGAAGGGTCCTTGATTATAAAAGCATCAACCTTTCCTCACAGCCTAGATGAAATATTTCTGAAGACTATCCAAGTTCCTTCATTCAGATTCTATGCTTAATTAACAACTTCTGATTATCTGTTCCAAGATAAAAACATAAGACTGAAGTGGGGGGAGCCAGTTATAGAAAGATGTTCATCAGGCCCGGCGCAGTGGCTCACGCCTGTAATCCCAACACTTTGGGAGGCCAAGGCAGGCAGATCATGAGGTCAGGAGTTCGAGACCAGCCTGGCCAACATGGTGAAACCCCATCTCTACTAAAAATACAAAAAATTAGCTGGGCGTGATGGCATGCACCTGTAGTCCCACCTACTCGGGAGGCTGAGGCAGGAGAATCCTTGAACCCAGAAGGAGGAGGTTGCAGTGAGACAAGATCAGACCATTGCACTCCAGGCTGGGCAACAGAGCGGGACTCTGTCTCAAAAACAAACAAAAAGTAATCTATGGTGATAAAGGTTAGAATAATAAGAATAATGATTACCTATGGCAGGGTAATATTGACTTGCCTGAGAGCCTTCTGAGGTGCTGGGAATTTTCTATGTCTTGATATAAGCATATTCATATGTAAAATTTAACTGTATGTTTAAGATTTGTAGTTTTTTGTTTGTTTTTGCTTTTGTTTTATTTTGTTTTGTTGAGACGGAGTGTTGCTTTGTCTCCCAGGCACTCAGGCTGGAGTACAGTGGCACGATCTTGGCTCACTGCAACCTCCACCTCCCAGATTCAAGCAATTCTCCTGCCTCAGCCTTCTAAGTAGCTGGGATTACAAGCATGTGTCACCATGCCTGGCTAATTTTTTTGTACTTTTAGTAGAGACAGACTTTCGCCACATTGGCCAGGCTGGTCCCGAACTCCTGACCTCAAGTGATTCACCTTCCTTGGCCCCCCAAAGTGTTGGGATTACAGGCATGAGCCGCCATGCCCAGCCTAGATTTATAAATCTCTTATATGTGAATTATACCTCAGTAAGCACAAGTTGATTTTAAATATGAAGAAATACTGAAGTAATCAAGATGGGGGAAACAATGAGTACCATCCCAGTCCTCATGTTACAGATGAGTATTTTTTTCTTTTTTTTTTTTTCAAGACGGGGTTTCACCATGTTGGTCAGGTTGGTCTTGAACTCCCAACCTCAAGTCATCCGCCCATCTTGGCCTTCAAAGTGCTTGGATTACAGGCGTGAGCCACCACGCCCAGCCACAGATGAGTATTTATTATTGTTTGGTTGTTTTGTTTAATTATGTATGAGGTAGCTAACATAATATCTCAGTGCTTAAAGCCTCTAAAGCCTTAATCTGGCCATGACAGACCTTCATTAAATAGTAGATATTATTATGAATATATTTTTATAGAAACAAAGACAATAAGCTTGCCCCGTGGAGCTCTCAACTTGCAAAGCTTTCATTTATTTTTACAACGCAATAATAGTGATGCTGCCCTTTCCATTCATATATGAATTCACTCATCCATCCAATATATCTTATTGAACACCTAAGTATGCCAAACTGAGCTTGGCATCACACATCTAGAATATAGTGAATACCATTCCTTTTGCCTGGATCTCTCTTTCCACGTGGTTAACTCCCTCCAGTCATTCAAACTTCTGTTTAAATGTTACCTTCACACCTAGGCTTTCCCTGACTTCAGCCTTCTACCTCTCGCTAACACTATCAATGGATTTGCAAACTGCAAGGTCCTAACCAAAAGCAGGTCCTATAGATGTCATCTTTTTAGCAGGTTTCTCATCATTTTATTCCTCTGTAGCCCATCTCCTGCGTTCACTCAGGTGATTTTTCACCCAGAGTACCAATAAAGACTTTTCTACTCTTCTCCCTGCTTCTACTCTTCCGACTCCTCAAATACACTCTTCACACACTGGCCAGAGTGGCCTTTCTAATAGACATTATGATTCTTTTCTCACCGCATACTCTCTCCCCAGGTGATCACATACCAACCTCTAGCCCCATCCCCTAGCCCCACCCCCATGATCTCATTTCATCTTCAACAACCCCTAAGAGATGTCTCAAGTTTACTTCTCGGATGCTAAAATTAGCGGGGAAAAGCTTAATGAGAAATGGGAAAATAGATAGACTTAAAGTATCTTCCACAATTACAGACAGAAAAAAATTTTTACAGTGGAAAAGACTGACAGATAACATCTTAATCAAGTGATCAGAATTATCACTAGTAATAAGAAAAATAAAGATCGTGTGCCCTGATAAAGTTCACAGAGAAGAATTCAACATTACCTCTGTGGTATTCTGGCCAAAAATGCATATGTTAAATCTTAATCATAAAGAAACAGACAAACCCACATTGAGAGACATTCTACAAAATAAATCTCTGTATTCTTCAAAAAAGCCAAAATCATGAAAGACAAAGAAAATCTGGGAAACTATTCCAAATTAATGGAGAACAAAGAGATGTAACAGCTGAATGTAATATGTGATCCTAGATTGGATCCTGGACCAGAAAAAAAAATTGTTTCCATTTTATATATAGAACAGTAGTGAAATAACTGGCAAATTTTGAATAAGGTCTGTAGATTAGATAATAGTACTGCATCTTTGTTAATTTCTAGAGTCTGACAATTATATTCTGGTTATGTGAGAAAATGTCTTTTTTTTTTTTAAGTAAATATACATTAGTCAGGATTCTCCAGGGAAATAGAACCAATAGTAGATAGGTAGATTGACTGATAGATAGCTTTATTATAAAGAATTGGCCTCTTGATTATGGAAGCTAATAAGTCCCAAGATCCCCAACATCTTCAGGGTAAGCTGGCAAGCTGGAGACCCAAGAGAGCTGATGATACAGTTCCAGTCCAAGTCCAAAGGCCTGAGCACCAATGGTGTAGTTCCAGTCCAAAGGCTGAGTCTAAGCCCAAGGGGGAGCCAATGTTTCCTTCTGAGTCCTAGAAAGAGCCAACTTCCCAGTCTCAAAGCAATCAGACAGAAGGAAGTCTCTCTCACTCATGAAAGGGTCAGTCTTTTTTGTTCCATTCAAGCTTTCAACTGGTTGGATGGGGCCCATCTACATTAGGGAGGGCAATGTACTTTATTCAAGCTACCGATTCAAATGTTAATCTTATTCAAAATACCCTTATAGAAACACCCGTATTTGGCCAAATCTGAGTACCAATTGTCTAGAAGATGGCACATTAAAATTAGCCATCGGAGAGAGATCCAAGATGGCTGATGATTAGCAGCTCGGGCACGTACCTCCCAGTGAAAGCACAAAGAACGAGAGGACGCCACACTTTCAGACGAATATTTGTTGCTCACAGACCAGGACATTCCCAGTGGAGGAGCTCCACGGGTCGCCAGGGCGACTCTTGTGGCCGGCGTGGCGGTTTTGCTGGTGCCTTAGCACGCCAGTTCTTGGTGCAGAGTCCGGAGATTCCCGGGCAGAAAAGCACCATCAATCTTAACACCGCTGTTTTGGCCGGCTCAGTGAATTGCTCAGATTTCGGTGCAGGGAATCAACAAGTTGGACGTCAGAGACCCAGTTAGAAAGTTGGTAATTATAAAGACGACAGACGGACAAATATATAATGAAGGGAAGAAACCAGCGTAAAAAGGTAGAGAATACTCAAAATCAGAATGCCTCTCCCTCTACAGGGGATTGCAATTCCTCATCAGTAACGGAACAAGGCTTAATAGATTACACGTGTGTTCCAATAACAGAAGCAGGTTTCAAAACGTGGGTGATAAGAAACTTCTGTGAATTAAAAGAACTTGTTCTAACCCAATGCAAAGAAACTAAGAACCTTGAAAAAAGGTTTGACGAAATGTTAACGAGAATGGACAATTTAGAGAAGAATATAAGTGAATTGATGGAGCTGAAAAACACAACACGAGAACTTCGCGAAGCATGCACAAGTTTAAACAGTCGAATTGATCAAGCAGAAGGAAGGATATCAGAAGTCGAGGACCAGCTCAGTGAAATGAAACGGGAAAACAAGAATGCAGAAAAAAGGATGAAAAGGAAGGAGCAAAGTCTCCAAGAAATATGGGACTATGTGAAAAGACCTAATTTACGTTTGATAGGTGTACCTGAATGTGATGAAGAGAATGAATCCAAGTTGGAAAATACTCTTCAGGATATCATTCAGGAAAACTTTCCCAACCTGGCAAGGCAGGGTAATATTCAACTCCAGGTAATACAGAGACCACCACAAAGATATTCTTCAAGAAGACCAACCCCAAGGCACATAATTGCCAGATTTATTAGGGTTGAAATGAAGGAGAAAATACTAAGGGCAGCCAGAGAGAAAGGTCAGGTTACCCATAAAGGGAAACCTATCAGACTTACAGCAGATCTCTCAGCAGAAACCCTACAAGCCAGAAAAGAGTGGGGACCAATATTTAACATCCTTAAAGAAAAGAACTTTCAACCCAGAATTTCCTATCCAGCCAAACTAAGCTTTATGAGCGAAGGAAAAATTAAATCTTTTGCGAACAAACAAGTACTTAGAGAGTTCACCACCACCAGGCCTGCTTTACAAGAGCTTCTGAAAGAAGTACTATACATATAAAGGAACAACCAATATCAGCCTTTCCAAAAATATATCAAAAAGCAAAGAACTTTAACACAATAAAAAATTTACATCAACTAATGGGCAAAACAGCCAGCTAGCATCAAACGCCGGTATTAAACTTATATATATTTTAATTGGATAAAAAGCCAAAACCCATCGGTATGCTGCATCCGGGCCCATCTTACATGCAACAATACACAAAGACTCAGAGAGAAGGAGGAAGATTTACCAATCAAACAGAGAGTAAAAATAAACTAATAAACAAAAAGCAGGAGATGCAATTCTCGCCTCTGATAAAGTAGACTTTAAAGCAACAAAGATCAAAAGAGGCGAGGAATGACATTACATAATGGCAAAAGGATCAATGCAACAAGAAGAGCTAACGATTCTATAGATCAACGAGATAGAAAATTAACAAGGATATTCAGAACTTGAACTCAGACCCGGAACAAGTAAACTTAATAAACATTTATAGAACTCTCCACTTCAAATACACAAAACATACATTACCACCTCACACCTATTCCAAAGGTGACTATATAATTGGAAGTAAATCACTCCTCAGTAATCGCATAGCATTTCATAGGTTTAAATTAAATATTGGTTGGCTGTTTGTTTGTTATTTTCTTCCCTTATTCCTTCCTGACTACATCATTAAGTATAATTATCAGTATAAAAGAGGTTTTCAATACCCATTACTAAATTGCATTCTAGCCTGGGCAAGAAAGCAATACTCCCATTCTCTCTCCCTCTTTCTTTTCCTTCTCCCTCCTCCCCATTCTCTCTCTCTCTTTCTCTTCCTTTTTCCTCCTTCCTATTCTCTCTCTCTCTTTCTCTTTAAAAAAAAAAAAAAAGAATAAATAAAAATTTAAAAAATTTAATAAGATAGCACTTGATCCATTAAAAAAAATAAATAAATAAAATAAAATAAAATAAAATTAGCCATCGCAGGTAGAGTTCAATGGGCTTTATCTCTGAAACTTAGTCTCAAAATAGTTCAGAAAATAATTATATACCTGTAGATAGATAGATACAAATAAAGCAAACATGGTAAATTGTTAATATTTGGGTAATCTAGGTATCAGGATAAAGGATATACAGGTTTATTTGAATTATCTGAACTTTTTTAACTTCAGATGCACAAACCTTGTAATTATCCTCGACATTTTCCCTCCCATTACCAAGCCATTACCACACCCTACAGGTTTTACTTTCCTAATACACATCTTGTAGCCACAATTTCTCTCCATTTCCACCACCACCACCCCCGCTTGGTCCAAGTCACCATCACCTCTCACCTAGACTGCTACAGTAACCTCCCAACTTGTCTCCCTGTTTCCACTCTTGCCTCCTTTTCAATCCATTCTCCACCCTGAAGCCAATGATCTTTGCAGAATACAAACTTAAAGTCAGCTAAATGCAATGCATGATCCTTGATAGATTTCTGAAAAGTAAACATTTATCATGTTTATTTAGACTGTCTTAGACTGTGCTGATGTTACAAAATACCACTGGCTGGGTAATTTATAAACAGAAATGTATTTTCTCACAGTTCGGAAGGCTGGGAAGTCCAAGGTTATGGCACTGACAGGTTTGGTATCTAGTGAAGGCCAGTTCCTCATAGATAGGCCATTGAGGTGTCCTTACATGGCAGAAGGGACAGAAGGGGCCAACTTGCCTCCTTGAGCCTTTGAAAAGGCATTAATACATTCTTGAGGGTGGAGCCCTCATAGCTTTATTGCCTCCTAAAGGCCCCACCACTTAATACCAACACAATGGATTAACTTTCATTCTGGAGGGGACATATTCTGGAAACTATAGTAGACACCAATGAGACAGTTGGGGAAATCTGAATGTGATAATAGTATCATATGAATGTTAAATGTCTTGGATGTGGTAATGGTATTATGGATATGTATGAAAATGTCCTTGTTCTTGGGAGATATACATTGAAAGTACATAGCAAATAAGTGTAAATAATTTTGTGGCTGGGTGCAGTGGATCACGCCTGTAATCCCAGCAGTTTGGGAGGCCAAGATAGGTGGATCACTTGAGGTCAGGAGTTCCAGACCAGCCTGGGCAACGTGGTGAAACTCCATCTCTACTAGAAATACAAAAAAATTTAGCCAGGTGTGGTGGCACAAGCCTGTAGTCCCAGTTACTTGGGAGGCTGAGGCAGGAGAATCACTTAAACCTGAGAGGTGGAGGTTGCAGTGGGCTGAGATGATGCCACTGCACTCCAGCCTGAGCAACAGAGTGAGACTCTGTTTTATTAAAAAAAACAATTTTGTACCTAACTCAAGTGATTCGCAAAAATAATTGTTATTATTTCCTTATTGTTATTATACATATGCACATTAAAAGAGAGATACAAAGCCAAGTCTGGCAAAATGTTATCAGTGAATATAGGTGAAGGCTGGGGAAACGGGATGCTCATTGTATTAATCTTGCAACTTTTCTGGAAGTTTTAAATTTTTTCTAAAGGCTACGGAAAGCAGTGTATGTCATATGTTCCATTTCTTGAGTGTGATAAGGGTACTGTGGTCATGTAGGAGAAGATCTTTGTTCTTAGGAGATACATGTTGGAGTAGTTAGGGGTGAAATGTCATGCTATCTGCAACTTCTTTTCTTCTTCTTCTTCTTTTTTTTTTTTTTAGATGGAGTTGTGCTCTTGTTGCCCAAACTGGAGTGCAGTGACGCAGTCTCACCTCACTGCAACCTCCATCTCCCTGGTTTAAGCGATTCTCCTGCCTCAGCCTCCCAAGTAGCTGGGATTACAGGCATGCGCCACCATGCCCAGCTAATTTTGTATTTTTAGTAGAGACGGGGTTTCTCCATGTTGGTGAGGCTGGTTTTGAACTCCCGACCTCAGATGATCCACCCGCCTCGGCCTCCCAAAGGGCTGGGATTATAGGTGTGAGCCACCACACCCAGCCTGCAACTTTTTTTCAAGTGATTCATCCAAAAAAGTATATAAATACATTTTAAAGTATTCATAAAGTACTTAAATACATGAGTATATATGTACAAGTATGTAATAAATATAAATGTAAAAAGTGGTGAATTTTGAGATGGCGTTTCCCTCCTGTTGCCCAAGCTGAAGTGCAATGACGCAATCTCGGCTCACTGCAACCTTCACCTCCCGAATTCAAGCTTTGAACTATTCAACTTTTCTGTGGCTTTTGACATTTTTCAAAATGAGAAGTTGTGAAAAAATACTTAGAAATATTTAAATATGTAATATATTAAGGATACAAAATTAAATTTAAAAGTTAAGAATCATCCTGAAAAAATGACATCCTGTTACATCCCTGCTTAAAACCTCAAAAGTGGGCCGGGCGTGGTGGCTCACGCCTATGGTTTTTTGCTTTCTTTTAAAGATCCTTTCTGGTTTTTTGCTTTCTTTTAAAGATCCCACTTTGGGAGGCCGAGGTGGGTGGATCACGAGGTCAAGAGATCGAGACCATCCTGGTCAACATGGTGAAACCCCGTCTCTATTAAAAATACAAAAAAAAATTAGCTGGGCGTGGTGGCACACACCTGTAGTCCCAGCTACTGGGGAGTCTGAGGCAGGAGAATTGCTTGAACACGGGAGGCGGAGGTTGCGGTGAGCCGAGATCATGCCACTGCACTCCAGCCTGGGTAACAAGAGCGAAACTCAGTCTCAAAAAAAAAAAAAAAAAAAAAAAAAAACAAGCCTCAGTAGCTTCCCACTACTTCTAGAGTAAAGACAAAATGGTTTAAGAAAGGCTACAAGGACTGGAGTGGCCTGGCCCCTTCCTCTTCTCCCGGTGCCCTACTCATCACCACCATCCGCCCCTAGGCTCAGACCACACATAGCCCCACCCTAACTACACAAGAAGAAAATACTCCCTCAAAGTTCTCTCTCCTCCTGTCCTTTACACATGCGGCTACCACAGCCAAAACTTCATTATGAGGGACTGAGAAACGGATTTGCATGCTGTTTCTACGGGATTGTTCCCCTAAATCTTCTCGGAAATTTTCTCTGCCGGCCCCCCATTCTACCTGACCAGCCCAAGTCTGGATAACTGGCCTCATTAGCATCCTGTTTAGTCTCATCGTAGCACTTAGTACCCAGTATTGCAATTGTCCCCTCACTTGTTAGTCCTCAGTTCTCTGCAAACTCCTTCAAGACAGGGCCTGACTTGACTCCCCAGTCCCCAGCACTGTCTGGGGCACAGTAATCATGTATTCAATAAGACTTCCATTTTCTTGTAGGTAAAATAAAGGAGTTGGGCTGGATGATTTACAAAATCTATTGGCAATAAAATAGATCTAATAATCCCAACCCTAACTGCACATGAAATCCCTTTTTCTTTGCATTGTTGGGTTCCGAATTTCTGACGACCTTACCAGCAGAGAGAATCCGAGACTACAGTTCCCATGAGCCCTCAAGGCACCACGTGGCGCCTGCCGGTCCTAGCAACGCACAGCGAGGACTCCATTTCCCAGCGTGCCTCAGGAAGGGCAGCAGGTGTGCGTTTTGCTCCGGGAGCGTCCAGGGTCCTAGCCCTGAGCGGGAATCGCAGTAGCTGAGGCTGAGCGGCAGGCAGGTAGAAGGTGCTCCTCTTGGGCTTCACAGGGAACCCAGGGGCTTCGGCCCAACGACGAGTAGCAGGTGCATATGCCCTACTTTTCCCCACTCTAGGCAAATCCCCTTAGGAACGAACGTGCCTCGCGTGCGGGCCTTTCTAATCGCCGCTGGTTCCTCCACTCCCACAGCTGGAGGTCGAATTCACCACGTCACGTAGACGAAAGGGGCGGTGCCTCGGGTCTCCCAGTGTGGCGTCAAGGAGGGCTCCCTACAGGAGCTGGTGTGGGTGGCCGGGCGTGGGGTTAGCGCGGATGCGGGGATCGCGGGCTGGGTTGTTGACACTGCGCTCTCACCAGGCGGATCGCCCTGGCCCTCACTCCTGGCCTCTGCGTCTCTGCCGTAGCCGATGCTGACTGGGCGGCTGGTCCCGGGCCTGGTCTTCGTGGCTGGCCGCGTCTGTTTGTCCCAGGGCAGCGCGGGATCCGGAGCCATGGGGCCGGTGGAGGCCGCCATTCGCACGAAGTTGGAGCAGGCCCTGAGCCCTGAGGTGCTGGAGCTTCACAACGAGAGCGGTGGCCACGCGGTTCCGCCTGGCAGTGAGACGCACTTCCGCGTGGCTGTGGTAAGCTCTCGTTTCGAGGGGCTTAGCCCCCTACAACGACACCGGCTGGTCCATGCGGCGCTGGCCGAGGAGCTGGCTGGGCCAGTCCATGCCCTGGCCATCCAGGCGCGGACCCCCGCACAGTGGAGAGAGAACCCTCAGCTGGACGCTAGCCCCCCCTGCCTGGGTGGGAACAAGAAGACTCGAGGAACCCCCTGAACCCCAAGAGAGGAGGGGAAGACCAGGATCCTAATGGGCTGGGTGAGCACGAACTACTGACGCTTTCCCCTTGATACAGTCCAGGATTTGTACGGGATGAAGACCCCTGGGCCCCGTTCTCTTGGGGTCCATAGATATTCTCAGAAGATAGCAACTTGTTTCAGGTCAAAGTGAACCCAAGGAAAGCGAAGAATCACTCACTGCTGCTGTTGCCCTGGACTATTCAGGAAGGGCAGTCCGGGTGTTCCATGTTAAATCGTAACAGAACTGCACCAGACCTGATGAGTTGGAAACAATCCTATACATTAAAAGAGAAATTACACTGTGAGGTGCATTTCTGTGTTCTTAATGGACTGCTGAATCAGTGCTACAGGTGTTCTCAGAAGGATCCCTGTAGACGAGTCAGGAAGGGCTTTATGAGGGAAGTGATCTAGTTGGATCTTTAAAAGAAAGCAAAAAACCGGAAAGGAGAGGATAGGTGCTGCAGACAGGGAGAAGACCCTGAGCAAAGGCATACATAGACACTAAACCGAGCATGAGTTATTGGACAAGACAGGCGATATAGTCAGGGACATATTTGAATTTCATCTTGGGGGAATGTTTCGCTTTTTTACAGCCTGTCCATTTCGAAAAAGTGGTACTTGTATTGTTTAAAAGAAAAACTTTTTTTTTTGAGACGGAGTTTCGCTCTTGTTACCCAGGCTGGAGTGCAGTGGCGCGATCTCGGCTCACTGCAACCTCCGCCTCCCGAGTTCAAGCAATTCTCCTGCCTCAGCCTCCCGAGTAGCTGGCACTACAGGCGCGCGCCACCATGTCCAGCTAATTTTTGTATTTTTAGTAGAGACGGGGTTTCACCATATTGACCAGGATGGTCTCGATCTCTTGACCTCGTGATTCCACTCCCCTCGGCCTCCCAAAGTGCTGGGATTATAGGGGTGAGCCATCGCGCCCGGCCAAGAAAAACTTCTTTAAAAAACCACTAAAGCAGTGGAAGAGGATAAGGAAAATGATTACAGATGATGGAGAAACCTTTATGTAGCCCTTTTTCTTTTTTTCCTTTATTCTACCCCCCACCCCGCTCTGTCGCCCAGGCTGGAGTGCAATGGTGCAATCTCAGCTCACTGCAACCTCTTCCTCCCGGGTTCAAGCAATTCTCCTGCCTCAGCCTCCCAAGTAGCTGAGACTAGAGGCTTGTGCCACCACACCTGGTTAAGTGTTTGTATTTTAGTAGAGACAGTGTTTCACCATGTTGCCCAGGCTGGTCTCGGACTCCTGAGCTCAAACACTCAGCCTCCTAAAGTGCTGGGAATACAGGCGTGAGTCACCGTGCCCTGCGATGTAGCCCTTTTTGAGCATTCCAGATGTTGTCAGATTTCTGAGGGGAGCTCAAGTAATGTGTACAAAAGCAACTTTCCAATAATCTCATTGTGGAAATTATTAGAGAACAAAACTTGGTTAACGTATATCTTTACCATTTCTACCTAAAGAATTTAGGGTGCATGTGGTTGGGCAGTAGGGAATCTGAGGAATTTTGAAATGTCTTTTTTTTTTTTCTTTTTCTTTTAAAAAAATTTTTTTTTTCTTTAAAGAGATGGGGTTTCACCATGTTGGCCAGCTTGGCCTCGAACTCCTGACCTTGTGATCCGCCCACCTCGGCTTCCCAAAGTGCTAGTGAGCCCGGCCTGAAATGTCTTTTTACATGCCAGACAGCGTGTGGCAGCAGATGGACCTGGCAGTGATGCATAAGTGGGTTGGCATGAGACTGGAGGAACAGAGGTCAGTCCAGAGTGAAGGTAGAACCCTGACTTAGAGGTCAGCGTGGGAATGGAAAGGAAGGAGTTTCTTTGAGAGCTACCATAAAATCAGAATATGGCTTGATTAGAACAGAAATGGATTAGGGTAAGAGGGGAGCGAAGAGTAACCCAAAGGCAGTGGTTTTCACATTTTCTCTTGGGTAAGAAATCCCAAGGGAGATTGTTTAAAATGTAGATTCAGACCGGGCCTGGTGGCTCACACCTGTAATCCCAGCATTTTGGGAGGCTGAGGCAGGCAGATCACCTGAGGTTGAGAGTTCGAGACCAGCCTGGCCAGCATGGTGAACCCCATGTCTACTAAAAATACAAAAATTAGCCGGGTGTGGTGGCAGGCACCTGTGATCCCAGCCACTCAGGAAGCCGAGGCAGGAGAGTCGCTTTAACCCAGGAGGCAAAGGCTGCAGTGAGCCAAGATCGTGCCATTGCACTCCAGTTGGGCAACAGAGTGAGACTCCATCTCAAAAAAAGAAAAAAATGTAGATTCAAGGTCCCCATCTTTTTTTTTTTTCCTTTTCATAATTTTAATCATGCTGGCAGTTTGTCAGGGGTCCCCATCTTTCCAAACCAAGAAGAAAAAGGGTTCTGATTCCACAAGTCAAGAGTGGAGTCTAGAGTCTATTTTTTTTAAAGTGTACCAGAATATTTAGAGGAAAGTTAGTTCTATTCTTAAGAAATATTACTCCCAAATTTTTCAAATCTGGGAGACTTACAGGGCCCTCCATCTGTAGAGGAAAGGTCAGGGTAGAGAGGCCAGTTTAGGAAGTAAATCTGTTACACCATGTTATTCTGACCTTCAGTTTGGAAAGTTGTTTTTCCATTTCACCATTTTACCCTCCAAGGCTGTTAGGAGAATTGGATGTAGGTGGAGAGTCACAGAAGCAGGTATAGCCATTTTGTATTTTGAGGATTTGTTTCCGTTTTATTTTTCATCAGTATTTTTCATTGCATTTTTCACATCAACGGAGTTGGCTTTAGGGTTCCCCAGGAGAGCAAGGGAGATGGATGTGTCCCTCCTAGGGGTGCAAGGAAGAGGGCTGCGTCCAGTAGGTGAGGAGGGACAAGGGCACAGGGCACACACTCGTACACTGGGCACTGGAGGAGAAGGCAGTCTTTTGAGCACAGACACCAAAGAGTTAAACAGTCACCACCTGGTTCAGTGTTACAAAATGAGGGGAGTGACCACAGGGCTGGGGCACCAGACGCAGCATGAGGAAGGTGAATTTTGATTTTCTTTTTTAGTTATTTTCATTTTTCCTTTTAACTTTTTTTTAAACATTTTACAAACATCTAAAAACTACAACACATCACGGCTACAGTGGGGTGAGGGGAGGGTACTGAAGAAAGCAGCCACACAGAGTCGGGTGGGACGGGGCAGCCTAACCTACAGAGGCTATCGTGTGGAAGGGTGAAATGGGGAAACTGAGGCTTCTAGTCCCTGCATTAGGGGTCCCTCACTCACTGCCCAACCTCTCCCCACTCAGAGGAGTTGCCGGGAGGGCCCCTGCTTCCTGCCTCTGCCCCAGCTCCTTGTGCTTTTGATCTGCTGGTTTGACCATATGCCTGGTTCTTTCCCTCCCCTGCTCCCCTGTCTGGGAGGGGACAGGTCAGGGGCGTGGGAGGGCAGCTGTGCTGTTCCCATCTGTGCTGTGGTGGGTGGAACCTCTCACCCCAGAGGAGGCCTGTCCTTGAGGAGGGAAGGAGATGGGCCTTGTCAGGTGCCCTCGGATCTCTCTAGACTGTGGGACTCTTACTCCAGGCCGGCCTAGGGCTCCTCCATCCCAGGCTCAACACAGAAACAAGATTAGGGGAGGTACTGTGGGAGGCAGGGTTGTGTGTGCGTCGGCTGAAATCACCCTTGGCTTATATTTGAGGACAGTATAGTGATACCCCCCCCGCCCCACGGCACATGCACACACATACATAAGTATACACACGCATTCACACACAGTCCTGCTGAGCTGCCTCAGAGCTTAATCTATCAATAAATAAGAATCAGAAAGTTAATTTCATAAAATTCAGGCTTCTTATCTGCAGCCCAAATTGAGAGGGAAGTGGAGGCCAGAGGGCTGAGTTTTATTGCTTCTCCCCCAGCATCCAACAGGAGGTGTGAGAGGGCACCCGAGGCCCTTCCTTCAGACTCTGAGAAGTTCTTTTGGTCCATGGTCTACACCAAAGCGCCAGCCCCCAGCATAATTGCATACCTGTGGTTTCACCAGGGCCTAGGCAGAGGGAATGACAGGGAAGGCAGGAAGCCTCTTCTGGAACCCCTGGAACAGGGAAGCAAGGCCCCCTCTCTAACACAGGGGGAGAAGAACAGGGCTCAGCCTTCTCTTGTGCAAAGTCAAGGGTAGTGGGAAGTGGGGAGTAGAGCTTCATCTCAAAACCGGGATGAAGGAGCCTTCCCTGTAGTCCCTGCCCACGGGGGTCACACACATGCACACGCGCACACACACACACAGCTAAGACACCAAACACGGGGAGTGGGGAGTGAGGGCTCTGGAGGCCAGGATGGCAGGGCAGGGAGGGGAAGGAAGGAGTTGTTGGTCTCACAGTGTGCCTGCCAATCCCAAAACCCCAGAGACCCCCTCACTGCAGCACCTGCCCCCGGGTCTCAGGCAGCTTCAGGGCCAGAGAGCTGCCAAGGGCAAGGGCAGCTGAGGCAAAGAGGATGGGGGCAGCCTTGGTGATTCCCACGAAGGATGTGAAGATGCTGATCCCCAGCACAGCCGCCAGCTTACACAGGGCATTCAGGAAGCCGAAAGCTGTGGTCCTGCTCAGGAGTCCCCCAGTGCAGCACAGCGCAAGGTCCAGGAGGGAGGCAAATGAAGCGTGGAGGGCAGGGAAGTGAAGGCCAGGAAGATGCAGGCAGTGTCCAAGAGGGAGAGGGAAGGTTGGAGAGATCAGAGAGGTAAGGGATGGACACCAGGAATGCAGATAAATGGAGAGGCAAGGGGAAAGGACACCAAAAATTGAGGTTAGGATGTCAAGGAGTGGATAGCAGATTTTTTTTTTTCTGTTGCCCAGGCTGGAGTGCAGTGGCATGGTCTCGGTTCACTACAACCTCCGCCTCCTGGGTTCAAGTGATTCTCCGACCTTAGCCTCCCAAGTAACTGGGATTACAGGCGTGCACCACCACACCCGGCTAATTTTTTGTATTTTTAGTAGAGACGGGGTTTCACCATGTTGACCAGGCTGGTCTCGAACTCCTGACCTCGTGATTCACCTGCCTCAGCCTCCCAAATTACTGGGATTACGGGCGTGATCCACCACGCCCGGCCAAAGCTACCAGATTTTAGAAGAGAAAATGGAAATGTGTGTCCTCTCACCCACCCATAAGTACGCTCTTCTCCACTCAGCCCTCTTTCCTCGCCCCACCCCTCCCCTGAATCTGCTGCCCTGCCGCCACCACACTCCACCTACCTCTTGTCTGAGGGGTAGAGTTCAACAGTCAACACATCCAGCGCGTTCCAGGATGCAATGCTGACCCCACCAAAAAGGCAGAGCAGAGCAATCATGGCTGACTCGCTGTTCCCAAAAGACAGGAAGAAGCAGGAGACACAGGACATCACGCTGGAGCCAGCTGGAGCCAGGAGAGGAGAGAGCACGATGAGTCTGGCCACAGTGAGACCCATCCACAATCCGGCCTGTCCCATCAGGGGGCTTCAGACAGCCCAGGATGAGACACGTTCCCAAGGTATCCCAAAGGAAGGCTTTCACTCCTCCTCAACCTCCCTTATAACTCTGTTTATTAATAATATCAGTAACCATCATTTATTCAATGCCAGCCACGGGCCAACCCAAATGATGCTTTACGTGCATTAATCTAGCACATCAACCCTATGACACAGGTACTATTATCACCCCGATTTTGCAGAGGAAACAACCAGGCTCATACAGGTAACTTGCCAGAGGCCAGAGGCAGGTGGTGGAGCTGAGATTCAAAACCCGTAACCTCAAAGCCTGTGCCTGTTACTTGCAATTCTGCCTACCTCCTTTACCCCCAGAGAAGCTTCAGTGCCAGTCCCCACCCCATCCTGCAGCACCCTCTAAACAGAAAACACGAAAGAGAGGAACTCTCTGGCCAATCTCTTCCACAGCCCAAGACATGAAGCCTGTTGACTGCCCCCTGCAGCCCCTGGCCCCTCCTATCAGATCTGACGCAGCCTCTCCTCCTTACCTAGCATTCTGAGCCTACCGATCTTGTCCATGAGCAGGGCAGAAACGATATTCCCAGGAAGCACTGCCAGTGTCCCCAGGAAGCTCACAAAGTATACCATGTAGGCACCTTCGCCCGTCCCCGTCACGTCTAGCGGGCAGCCCTCCTTGTTGTGCAGGAATGTGCTGTTTACCAGACGGCTGTTCACAAACTTGTACTCAAACAGGTCTGCGGGCGAAGGCCAAGACAAGCAGGCTGTCACAGCAGATGGGAAACGGAGGCTGCCACTGTGTATGGCTCAGGGCTCTGCATGCATGGAACTTAGCAGGAGGGGCTCTCTAAATTATTCACAGTGCTCATCGAAAAACATCAAATCATATCACCATGGGAACTGGGAATCTTTAGAGCAGAAAATGACCATCATCTGTCCAACAGTGTGACTTTGTCAAGTCCTCCCATTAAGAGTCTTAGCAGCTTATTAATTCTTTCTGTCCATGCTAGCTGACTATAAGCAGCAGCAATGCTGTGGGCTTAGGACATTTTTCTGAGAAAAACATTTAAAATAATAAAAAGTCCTATCACTGTTGTTTTCTTGCAAGACGGGGAAAGCTCCCCCAGTATGAGGTGGGAAGCTTCAGTGTAGCTCACAAAACCCGCATTTCATGTGCACATACTGAAGTTGGAGAATCACTATTAAAAAGGAGTGGATTCATGCCATGATCACCACCAAATACCCCTTTTATTGTTTTTCATTTTCCCAAGAACACTATTTTGGATGATTTTTACCTCCTTCAAAGGTGCATTAATTTTGCCTCACTAAGTTATAATTTCAGCCAAAGGCAAAGAATATTGATGTTTTTGTCAGCTATTCTATTACAAGAAAATGTCCAACTTCCATTAGATTTTCAGGATTATTGGTGGTAGCAATCAGGCCCCTCTACCACCTTCCCACAGGGGTCCAGGGATCTCAGCTTGAGAACCCTAAAATAGTGCATGAAAAAAGTTCCTTCTCATCAAGGTCCACCCAGCCCTCTGGTCTGACAGCCACCGGCAAGCCGCCTTACCAGTGTTATAGAATACAGTGTTGATGAATGTGCAGTTACGGAAAAACGTGTTGCTGGATGTGACATCCTCGAAATAACACTCCTCAAACAGGGAATCCTCAAAGGACACTGACTTCAGACGCAGCCCAATGAACCTGTAAGGCCAGGGTGATGAAAGACACTTTCCCCCCATCCTCCTGCCCCCTCCAAGTCTCACTCTTTAGTGAAGTAATGGGAAGCTGGGCATTGAGGAGAAACCACAAGTGTTTGCCCCCAAATGTCTTGAACCCACAGACTCAAGAAAGAGACACCGGGCGCGGTGGCTCACGCCTGTAATCCCAGCACTTTGGGAGGCCGAGGCGGGTGGATCATGAGATCAAGAGATCGAGACCATCCTGTCAACATGGTGAAACCCCGTCTCTACTAAAAATACAAAAAATTAGCTGGGCATGGTGGCGTGTGTCTGTAATCCCAGCTACTCAGGAGGCTGAGGCAGGAGAATTGCCTGAACCCAGGAGGCGGAGGTTGCAGTGAGCCGAGATCGCGCCACTGCACTCCAGCCTGGGTAACAAGAGCGAAACTCCGTCTCAAAAAAAAATAAAAAAAAGGAGACAAGGGGTAGAAGGGACAGGGAAGAAGTGAAATGTAAAGGTCCCCACATACTTGTCATTGAAGTACTGCCCGCCTCGGTGGATCTGATTCTCCAGTGTGAAGTTAAAAGTCACATGCTCTACACGCTCCCCGGGGAACACTTTGGTGCGGGATGCATAGTCCACCGCCTGGAGATGGCGAATCATGTCAGGAAACCAGATGGTGAGGCCATAGTAGCTGAAGAGTCAAGGACAGTAGAAACACAACAGCTCAGAGATTAGAAGCAGGCAGAGGAGAAAACAGACATGTGTATCCTCTCCAGAACGAGGGAGAAATGGAGTCAACCTCCGTTAGGACCTTGCTCCTCTCCAGCCTCACCAGCTTCTCCCCACTCCTCCCTTCACCGGTTGCTGTGCTTCTGGGGACTTTAGGGTCTCGCACAGCACCCACCATACTTTTTCTCACCTCCTGGCCATTTGCTTTTCCCTCTGCCTCAGACGCTCTTCTCCACCCCGACAACCCCCACTCCACCTGTCTGACTCCCATTCGCCCTTTAGGACTTAGGTCCCCACCCCAGCCCAGGTCCCCAGGTGCGCCCATTGCCCTTCCCCCACCCTTCTTGACACCCTGCTTCATAGCAAGTTTCATCCCACTTCCTGACCAAAACAGACTCCAGGAGGACCTGGGACCCATGTCTGTTTCATCCCAGCACAGAGTAGAAACTGCATCCTGGCCAGCCTACAGTACAAGTTTGTGGAGGGTACTAGCGGAGGAGCTGGCTGCAGGATCAGAGGGGACTGCACAGCAGCTTCCCTCATCGCTCGTCGCCGGCATTTCCATTTTCTCCCCTCTCCCAGCCCACACACCACCACAACCACCACATACCACCCAGCCACCCATCTCCTCACCTGAATGACATGGTGAACCACACACCCATCATCATCAGAGTGATTCGTCGATATTCAGGACCAAAACAGGAGAGGAAATTCGCCCAAACCTACAGGGACAGGCAAAGTCAGACCTTGGCCCTACTAACTTCTAGCACCCACAGATCCCCACTTTTCTGGCCTCCCACCTCCCTTCAGCTCACCCATCACCCACACACACAGACTTCAGTCCTGCCTTCTTCTCCACCTCTCCCACTCCCTTCTCTCTACCACCCCATCCACCATTACCTGCCCCCCTAGGCTCAAGGCTCGGACCCCCCAGCGCTGGTACCAGGTCCCTGTGTCCGACTGGATCTCAATCAATTCATCCTCCTGATGAATTGTCTTAATGTGGGTTACCTGGAGTCAAGAGAAGGGGTGGGCAGTCACACACTCTGTGTTTCCCAACCTCTGCCAGGTGCCTCAGTTTCCCCTGCATTAGCAAAATGGGAGGCAGGGGGTGGATATGATACCCTGAAAATCTCCTTACAGTAGAGTGTGGTCTGAGGTGGGGGATATTCCGAGAAGGGCCAGGTAGGGATGGGGGCTGCAGGGCTCGGAGCTGTGAGTGGGGAGGGCGTGGCTTACTGAGAACACCCGCTCAGGATGCCCCTTGGCTCGCATGTTGGTATCATGGACCTGCTTCAGCACCATCCAGGCCTCATCATGCTTCCCATTCTAGAGCCAAAGACACAATCCCCACATCCAAGTCAGCCCCTACCTGACCCAGAGTTACAGACCCCTCCCTCCCACCTGGCTTCTGGAGTCACAGGACAATGGTTCGCGGCCCTCCACCACCACCAAGCCCTAAGTGACGGGCATGCATTGCCCACTCTGAAAGAGCACCAAGCTGAGGTACAGCGAGACAATCAGATTTTGGCAAGAGCTGGGGGCTGGGCATGGGGAGTGTTGTCCAGAGAAAAATGGCAGGCACAGGTCCTGGGAATTCCAGGGTACAGAGGAAAGTGAAAACCAAAGGTAAGGGAAATGATGGGCAAGCATGCAGTCAGAGACCTAATCCTGCTGGGGTTAGGAAGCGCAGGTGTAAGGGGTGGGAATGTCTCTTGAGCTATAAATGCAGGACAGGCCCAAGGCCCATCCCGGCAAAATCTTAAGTCACCCGTGGGTGAGCAGGTCCCCTGGTTTCTCCACCCACAGAACCCCTCCGGAGATGCATTCCAAGGCAAAGGAAGCAAGATGAAGTCCCCTAGAGAGTGGACTCTGTGAGGAAGGCAGGCAGCCGAACAGGATCAAATCAAGCCCCAGTGGGTGTCTGAACACAGGAGCCCTTGCTGCCCTCCACTCCCCAGCCCGCACCCAACCCCACCCCACACAGCTCAGCCCCATCACCTCCAGGAAGAAACGGGGGCTCTCAGGCTGTGTGGTCAGAGCCCCAATGGCAAACACAGAAGGAAACGCGCAGACGAGAACGAAGACCCTCCAGCTGTGGAACTGGTAGGCAGAACCCATCTGAAAACTCCACCCTGGCGGAGAGAGAGTGACAGCGTCAGCAAAGAGGCCAGAGGCTGGGGGAGCCCACCATAGGGGGCACGGCAGGCGAGGGAGGAGGGAGATAACCTGGGGTGGATTCTGGGGGGCTGCTCACCGTAGTGGGGGATGATGGCCCAGGCCATAGCAGCTGCGTACACGCCACCAATCATCCAAAACATGCAGAGCCAGCTCAAATGCTCCCCTCGTTTCTCCTGGGCCAGAAACTCGGAGAAATAGGAGAAGACGATGGGGATGGACCCTCCAATCCTGGGTGCATTTCAAGAATCAGTATCAGCAAATGACCAGAGTCCTGATCCCTGCCCCACTGCTCTGGGTTCGAGGCCCTTTCGTCCTCCAGGCTTTGAAGAGACTCCATCTCACACAGAAAGCCCTACAAGCTCCCCTCTGGGCCAGCCACCAAGACCCATCCTTGGGACCATGGGAAACAGGCAAGCAGGTCTCATGGAAAAGGAAGGAGCAAATCTTAAGTCTTGAAAATGACTTACGGAGTTGGAAGGGAGGGAAGATAATTGCAGAAAAAAGGAGAAATCTCCAGAGAAAAAGGCAAGCAAAAGGACTCTAAGGGCAGAGGTTGTGGGAGTGGCCAGAAAGGAGCTTGGAGTTGAGGCAGAGAAAGCGTGCCTGCCATGCTTGCAATAGTGAAGGGGCGGTGCAGGCAAGGCATCAGGGTTCTGGCAGGTGTGGGTGTTAGCAAGGTTTGTTGTGGAAAGCAGGAAATGTGTAGACTCCGGTAGGGGGTAACTCTAGGTCCACAGGAGCCCAGGGGCGGGGCTGAGGCCCTCTAGGCCTCTTCGTGGAGGCAGGCTCAAAAATGGAACTAGAGGTGGGGTGGAGGACTCAGGAGTGGGCTGACGTGGAACAGCATTCTGGACAGCAGCAGACATGTCCTGGGCAGGGAGAAGCTGGCCTGAAGATGGTTGGGGGAGGAAGGAACTCATTCATCCATCAACTCACGCACATTGAAGATGCATTCGGTGTGCCTGGCACTGTGCTGCACCCTAAACGTACAACATTGACCAAGGCACAGTCCTGCCCTCGAGGGGCTTAGGAAGTGGACACTCACCCAACCCCAGAAAGGAGGCGGCAGAAGAGGAAAGTGCCATAACCCTGAACAAAAGATGAGAAGAAGGCGAAGACACTGTTGACGGAGAGTGAGATAAGCAGACACTGCCTCCGACCCAGCCGGTCAGCCAGACCTCCCCAGAGGAAGGCTCCCACCATCATGCCCAGGTAGACGATGAGGCCTGGAAGGAGGAGGAGAACAGAGGCGGAGGGGCGTGAGCAGACACACTCCCTTCTCCCAGGAGACAAGCACTGCAGGAGCTGAAGCATCGGAAGAACTTCTAGAAGCTAAGTCTACCCAGAGATTAGAGCAAATGAGAGAAAAGGAATCATGTGAGCAAAGATACAAGGTCATCTCTGCAGGCCAGGGGTTCAAAGGCAGGAATGAAGATATGGGAGAACCTGCAACTCTCCACTCTCTCCTCTCTCTGTCTCATTTCTCACTCTGCCTCACTCTGACACGCGCGCGCGCGCGCACACACACACACGCACACAGTGACACCCTTACCCCGGCTCACTTTGAAGGAGGAATGGGTCTGCCTAGGATCCCAGACCACCCCAGGGTCCCTGCTTTCATGCCCTCGAAGCAACAGGAGAGCTCTCATTTGTTCCTTGGAAAAGGGGCTCCAGTTCCTTTCATCTTCCCAGGAAATCCCCCCACACAAAATCCATCTTTTACTCCTTCCAGCCTCAACATCTCTGGTCCAAAAACTCTCTTGTTTTTAACTTCCTTCCTAAAACCAGAGCTGGAGTTAATCTTTAAAATCATCTACTGCAAACTTTGCATTTTCCCATGCCCAGACCAAGCCCCAGAAGAGACCTGTCCGAGACCCCACAGCAATTTGCTGGCAGAGTAAGGCCTGGGTTCTTTCTCTGTGAGTCTATGCGTTCCCTTCTCAGGGTCCCTGTCAGGGAGGGCCGTCAAAGACCACATCCTGTCCCTGGAAACTCTCGTCTGAGTGAGAGAAAGTCTAACCAGCTTTTCTGCCATAGAAGATCCAGGACCTCTCCCTCCCCCGACCACCCCAAACTGACGCTCCTCACTTATACCGGGGCGTTTGGATGCTGGCTTCTTCTTTCTCAATCAAGGAAAGGGAACGGATACCAAAAGGGAAAGCTATGAAGAAACATTAAACGTTAGGGACCATCCCACCACAGCCACCTCCTGCAGGATGAAGCAGACCACCGCCCACCACCGACCCAAGCCCCAGCTGCCCTCCCACAAGCCCGTCTTTCACATTCAAGGCCAAGAAGAGGGAGTGTGTGAGGGGAGACTGCAGAGGAACCTTGATCCCTCTGGGAACATCTTGGGTGCAGGGTCCCAGGGAACCCAGTGGTAAGGATAAGAGCAATTTTCAGGAGCAAGGAGGTTTCCAGAGTTTGAGGGGATAGGACTGGCACCTCCCATGTCTCACCTAGCATGCCTTTGTTGGAGTCGGACAGGCACATGTCTTTCTCAGCGCTGGGCAGCACGAAGCCCACCACGAAGACCTCCACACCATCAGCCATCAGCGCCAGACCAAGCACAAAATACAGCGTCCACTGGAAGCGGCCGTGGCCACACTCCCGCAGGATGGCTTCATACTGCTGGGCCAGTTCTTCTCGTTCTTTCCGTCGTTGTGCCTCCCCCCGGCCCCCAGGGGGACCCTCCCCATCGCTCAAGCCCCCCCTTACTCCAGCCAGGGGCGCCCCATCTGCCATCCGCTCGCCTTTGCCGCCAGACTCTGCCCGGGGGATGCCCTGATATTCCCCTTCATAGATCTCATCATCCTCGTCATGGCCCTCAGTAGCATCACTGGACGCGCCACCTTCCTCCTCGTCCTGGGTTCCTTCGCCCCGGTAATAGCCATCAGTGGGGGCAGGGAAGTCGTCATCATCATCCTCCTCCTCAAAGCGGGAGTAGGATCTTCGGGAATATTCGTCCTGGACTCTGTCCAGGCCCTTCACCACCTTCTTGGCCGCGTGCTTCTTGACTTCCTTAGCAATGTCTTTGGCCCCACGGATGAAAGCTGCTCGGTCTCGGAAGCCCTCTTCCATGATGGGGCTCTGGGGCACTTCACCGGGTCTCCTCGACTTCCTGTTTCTTTTTCAGCTTTTTGTTCACCGACTGGTAGAGTTGAAAAGACCCCTCCCCCAGTTACTTAGATGAAGTGTGATCCAGTATCTTTAGGCACAAAAAGAAGAGCAAACAGGTCCTAGCCAATGAGTGCCTAGGAGAGAAAAGGAGGGAGAGGAGCTTTGATCCCTACACCCAGTTCAGTTGCGTGGATGGGGAAGGGAGATGGGGAGCCGGGGAATGGGAAGGGGAAGGGGAGCCAGGTTGGGGGGCTAAGCCGGGATAAGTCAGGAAGGATCGCCTGCTTCTCTTCCACAAGCCTCTGGAGATTCTAGAAAAAAATAACAGAGAGAAAAAGGAAGTTGTGAGTCCTAAGATGGTGAAGAAGGTCAATATAAAGCCTCTCAGCCCAGAGCCCCGTCTGGACCATGTGGTTCAGAGACGGTCTTCTTGCTTTAGGCTCCCATCCACACACTAAAACGGGATGGCTATCTGGGCCAACTGGGTCACTTGCATAGAAGTCCCCTTACTTTGACCTTGGAGGCCTGGCCTGTGGAATTTGCTCCAGAGTCACAGTCACCTACCCTGAGCCCTCCCTCCTCCTAACCCCTGAGCCCACCCCTGCCCTTTTCATCACCAACCTGCAAAGAACTAAACAGGAAATATGAGAAACCAGAATTCCCTTCTTTAGTCTTGCCTGGGTTTCTTACTGGGGGTGGAGTTGAGGAGAATGTGTTAGAGGACAAGCCCTCCAACCTGTGGCCGTCAGTCCGCTGCTGGCATCTGAAGGTGGGGCTTCCACTGTCCTTCCCTCAGGTTCCATGATTACAGGCCTCAACAAGGAGGGATTTCTCTCAACATAACCTAATGGGTAAAAGCTCAGCTTCCAGAGTCACAAACATGGGTATGACTTCCTGTTTTGGCAGATACTAGCTAAGGGACCAAGCCTCAGTTTCTCCTTGTTTTATTTATTTATTTTATTTATTTATTTTTAAAAGACGGGGTTTCATCATGTTGGTCAGGCTGGTCTTGAACTCCCGATCTCAGGTGATCCACCCGCCTTGGCCTCCAAAGTGCTTGGATTACAGGCGTGAGCCACCGCGTCCGGACTCTCTCCTTGTTTTAAAAGAGGAAAGTAAGGATTGAATGATATAATGTATCTACGCTCCTTACCACAAGTCACCTGCCACATAAAAGTGATGAATAAATATTAGCGATTACTTTTGTAGTGACGGTAATATAGTGAAATGCCCTATACTACCTCATGAGGTCCCCAAACGAAAGCCGTCTGGGATGCTCTTTAGAATGAGGAGCAGAAAGGGATACCGACGAGGAGAGTGCTGGTTCAGGGCAAAGCACGTGCCCGTTAGAGGTGACCTAAGTTGAAATCCCAACTCTGCCGCTTACTAACTGATCTCGGTCAGGGTAGGTAACCCCCCAAGCCTCAGTGTCCATATATTTTAACTGGAGATAATTAAATTGGGAGATTGTTTCTTGGAGTTGATGTGAGAATGTAATCTCACAGTAGATACTCTGTGTTAGTTTCCTTCCTTCCCGTTATGTTGAAAATAGGAAAGTAGCAGGAAGCAGCAAGGGACCACAGGGGGTCGTACTTAGAGGCGGTTGCCCAGCATCCTTGCAAAACAGAGTCCTAAGACCTCTCTGTCTATGTGTCAACTAATTCCAACAGCTGGACCCACATTAGCTACCTCCAGAAAAACAAGGAAAGACCCAGAAAAGGAGGACCTGGAACCCAAGTAAAGTGGAAGAAAGATGGAAAGAGGCGACGACAGTCTGCTGCCACCTCGCCTCAGAAGGACATAGATGGGCCCCCTTCCACTGATGGGGGTGAGAATGGAAATGACTGGTACAGCGCACACATTTCCAACGCGAGGGTCTCAGGCCCACAGTTGCATCTCATCCCTCCAGGGCCTCCCTTCCTAATCCCCCTTAATCCTTTCCGCTCCTCCTCCAGGAGTCAAGGAAGGAGTCCACAAACACCGCATTGCGTAGGAGGCAGATGTAGAATAAAGGGGGTTTGGGTGTCCCCCCAAAAAAGACATTCACCAGAGGAAGGCATAGGATAGCCCTGCTTCCTTCACAGGAGCAGAGGAAGCAGACCTGGATTCTGATCAGAAATCATCCCCCTAAAAATATCCTGCCTCCAGTGCTCCCACCCATCCAGGGCCTTCATTAAATGTCACACACACTCGCACACACACGCACACACTCGCACACACGCGCACACACACACCCTGGTAGAAGAGGGTGAGCGATGCTGTGTGGCTCAGAGAGCAGCCCTGGCGAGCAGGGCCTTACCCCCTCAGGACAGATGTAAGCAGTGGACCACGGTGACCCCTATGTCACCTTTTCTTCATGGTTCAGAGCCCAACCAACCCCCGTGAAAGAGCTGGCACTGCGGGATCCCCTCAGCGCATGGCAATTTGCTAGCTTTCCCCTCTTTCCTAACCAGAATCTCCCCTCCGGCCCTGAAGGAGGCAGGACCCACCAGGAGCCAGATCCTGTTTGCCGACCCTGTTTCCCCCTGAGAGGGGCGTGTAGGGCGGAGAAGGTTTCCACAGCCAGAGCGGGATGTGAGGGCTCCACAGCCAGCTCCCCCAGGGCCAGCAAGCCCAGGAGGTCAGGAGACAGAGAAAGAAGACAAATTCTTTGACCTGGTGAGGAAGTGGTGCTATTTTTAGCCCCAAAAACAGCACAGGGTGGCTAAGCCTGTGGGAGAGAGACAGGACTTGGAGAGGAGGAGGTTAAAGGAGACAGGGTTCAGGGTTACAAGGTCCTTTAAGGCTAGCTGACTTCACCTGACAGGAAAAAATGTGCCCAGGAGATTTTCTGCAGAGGGTGGAGACAGGCAGGGGACTCCAGAGCAAATGCTTCCTTTCAGAACAGCTTATCCGGCCCTGGATCAGAGGAGGGTCCAGAACCCCCCAACCTCCTCCCAGTAAAAGCCCCTGACTTTGGGGGCCCACCCAGATCCCCAGGCCCTCCTAGCTCACAGGTGACAGGGTCATTAAGAAGCTGTCACTTATCAAAACGTCAGTGGGGGCGGGGTAGAATGTGGGAAGTGTGGGAGCACCCCTTCCCCATGACAGCCGGGTCACTGAACCTCAGCCCCCACCCAGGGCCACCAAGGCTGCACCTCCCCTCCCCACATCCTACCCAGGGTTAGGAAGATGGGAGCACCCACAGTTCCGAGGGATAAAAATGAAGGTGTCACCTGAGAATGCACAGTGAGGAATACGAAGAGGCAGGGAGGGGGACGCAGGGAGAGACCTCCGCACGCACAGCACAGAGACCGCCCCCATCAGCATTTGCAACGACCCCCCACACTCCATCTCGCCTCGCTCCGCAATAAGGGAAAAGCCCCCAGAAGTGACTAAATCGCTGCTCTGAGCACCTCCCCCACCCTTGGTCCTGCTGCTAGACAAGTGCCCACCTTCAACACCCCTTCCCCCCACCCTGGAGCAACTGCTGCCAGCCCCCGCCACCCATGCATCCAACACCTGGCTGCTCTCGATCTGTCTCCCCAGTATTTCCATTCTTCACTCCCCTTCCCTCCATCCTTCACCTGCCCTTCTTCCCCGGCCCCCCCACCCACCCAAGTCCAGGCGCGCACACTGGGGCAGCATCCATTCTTCAGCCCCAGCCAAGGTCATTTATCATTCATCCTGGTGGCGGGGGGACGTCAAGGTGAGGAGGGTATAAGAGTCTGAGGGAACCCCATCCCACCTCACAAACCCCCCCACCACCACGTTAATCTCCGAAGAGGATACTGGGGACTTGGTTAAGGTAGAGAAAAACACCCCTCCTCCCCATTCACCAGTATTATACATACGTGTGTATGTGTGTGTGTGTGTCACCTGAAGAGCACAACTGAAATAAATGTCCAACCCAAACCCACCACCAACCCCCCTCACCCCGAGAGGGGACCGTCACCCTCCCCATAAGCAAAGCATCGGAGTATAAAATGGCTGCAAGGCAAGGCGAAGATGCTTCTGCCAGGGGCGGGGTAGAGGTGAGAGACTAAGAGAGGGGTCTCACCTGGGCTGGGATCCCCCTGTAAGGAGTCCCGGGCGAGGACGGGGGTCCCGGCCGCGGGCGGAGGCGGCAGCGGCGACTGCTTCGGGTACCAGAGAAGCGGCAATGCAGACCTGCCCCCCCACTCCAGCCCCGCCTCCGCCCCCCCCAAACCCCGCGCCACTGAGCATCGGGAGAGACCATTGTTGGGCGGGGGGAGAAAAGAGGATGGGGAGGGAGTCAAGGCACGGGAAGAAATGATGAAAGGGGCTGGGGGTTGTCACAATAACAGCTGGACACGGCACACAGCCCTTCCCAGGCCCTTCCTAGTAAAAGATAAAAGGAACTAAAGAAAGAAACAGTGATGTTAGGAAGACAAGTGGTAAGACAGGGAGATGGGGAATGTGGCAGCCCCTTCCTTTGCACCCCAGTCTCAGGATGGCAGGACCCAAGAATTTCAGGGGCTTTTGCTGCCTTCAAAACACCTCCCTTGGCCTTCTCCACTGTTCTCAAACTCCTTTTTCACAACAGTCTCTCAGAGACTCCAAGTTTACCTGGTCATTTTAGAGAAAGCAGAGATAACAAGGTGTGGTTTCTATCCTGAACTGCCACAGAGACCCCTGGATTCCTTCCATCTCTTTCCTCAAAAATCAGTCCAGGTTACTATTTACAGTGCAGACCTCCTCATTTGTCCATTCAGCTGGTGGTAGCAGGAGTACTGGGGAAGCTAAGGGGCTCCTCACAGACCTGACCACCCCGACATTTCCCCTTCATTAATTTGCTCCAATGACTCAAACAGGATCCCTCTCAAAACCCTTCTCCACCCCTACACACTTGCACTTCCCAGGCAGGAAGGAGTAAATTGATTTCAGCTTTTCCTTTCATCTTTCCTTTGCTCCTGCACCAATAAACTGGACTCAGAGATCCAAGACATACCACCTGGTGACACCTGATTACCATCCCCACTGTAGGAGAATGCGATGATTTGGGGAAATACATCCTGAATGTGTCTATGCCAGATAAGGTCAGGACATTCTGGGCAGCACTGACCTGGGCTCAGACCCGGGCTCTCACCGCTAACAAGCTGTCAACTGCTAGTCTAAAGTTCTCCACATCTGTGAACCTCAGCTTTCTCATCTGGAAAAGGGGGGCTTGGGCTAGATGCTGCATCAGGTCCCTTTCAGATCTAACAGCATGTGACTCTACCTTACTAAATGTGGAGGTTTCAGAATGCTGAGATACACATGGAGAAGAATCACAGGGATGCGGGCCTGGGCTTTGCAGGCTCCAAAGCTGGATCGTGGAAATAATCATTCGTGCCAACAGAGTTCACAATCTTCTGAACTACAAAGCCCTAATACATAAATATCGATTTATCATAAATATTTAACTGTCACTCAGACTGAAAACTCATGTCTACATGTCTAGTACATTCTCTCCCTGAAGCCAAATCAGAATCATAATATCAATGTATGAATGCACAACGTAACTGGAGGATTTGTATCTTTAATGGCATCTGGCCATCTCCAATAAGAGCCATGCCAATGGGTCCAGAAAACTCTTCTTGGCAACAATCTTCTACCCCCGCCCCTTTGCTACGGGCAGCCTTGCCAGCACTCCTGGACTACTCTGAATCTGATGGCTGAATCACACTTTCCAGGATGGTGCTTAGACTGGCCTCTGGGACGCTCCCTTTACTAGGCTTTCATTGCTGACCCCTCTTCAGGTTTTGTTTTTGTTTGTTTACATGGAGTCTCCCTCTGCCACCCAGGCTGGAGTGCAGTGGCGGATCTTGGCTCACTGTAACCTTCACCTCCTGGATTCAAGCGATTCTCCTGCCTCAGCCTCCCAAGCAGCTGGGACCAAAAGCACACGCCACCACACCCAGCTAATTTTTGTATTTTTAACAGAGACAGGGTGCAGGCTGGTCTTGAACTCCTGATCCCAAGTGATCCACCCACCTCTGCCTCCCAAAGTGTTGGGATTACAGGCGTGAGCCACCACACACAGCCAGGCTGACAACATTCTTTAAATATGTTAACATTTTCAATTAGGTTATAGCCAAGTCCTGCTGGCAGGGAGACATCTCTTCCCTTTAAGGTGACTTTGCCTAGGGCCAGGCTCACTTTTCTTGCCTAGAATTTAGTTAAGTTCATGGTTACATAAGCCAAAGAGGGCACTTCAAGAAAGGGGTGACTTCCAGCCTGACCAACATGGTGAAACCCCATCCCTACTAGAAGTACAAAAAATTAGCCAGGTGTGCTGCCACGCACCTGTAATCCCAGCTACTCGAGAGGCTGAGGCAGGAGAATCACTTGAACCCAGGAGGCGGAGGTTGCAGTGAGCTGTGTGTGCCATTGCACTCCGCCTGGGCAACAAAGTGAGACTCTATCTCAAAAAAAGAAGAAAAAGAAAAAGAAAAGGAGGGGATGTGAGGGGAGAAGAGGAGTAACTTAACAGGATTAAATGTGGCAAAGAACGTGGGGGAGGAAAAAGCCATTGGATTGAATCTACTGAAGTCTTTAAACTCAGATTTGAATGTGATGAAAATCAGGTTTGGAAGGACTGAGAATGAGAAAAAAAAACTGAAATACAAACTCCTTATCTGACTGCTTAGACATCTGTGAAACAGAAGCAAATGGAACACATATGGAACACTTACTGTCTCCATTTACTCATTTTAACTTTGTTTCGTAATTATCTAAGACATCTATATTGTTCCAAATGAAAAACACATGAACACAGTATATTCAGAGACATCCAACTTCCCTCAATATTCCCTCCCTCCCCAATATTATCAATTTCCATTAGTATCTGCTTTATCCATTTTTAAAAACGTTAAACACACACATATATGCCACCCTTAGAGAAGGTAGCACACTGTACATACATACTATACACGTTATTTTCTTCACTTGGAGATTTCTCCACAGCAATATGTAGAGATCTTCCTCATTCCTTTTTACGACTGCACGGTACTCTATTGTATAAACATCAAAAAGTTTATTCAACCAGTCCCTTTACTGATGGAGAGGTGCGTTGTTTCCCATCTACTGCCATTACAAATGGTGCTGCAATGAATTGCTTAGTGCATGTTATCTCATTTTTGCCAGGCTATCTCCAGGTATATCTGTTCTCACTTTAAAACAATAATCCGGCTGGGCAAGGTGGCTCACGCCTGTAATCCCAGCACTTTGGGAGGCTGAGGCAGAGGGATCGCTTGAGCCCAGGAGTTCAAGATCAGCCTGGGCAACATGGCGAAACCTCATCTGTACAAAAAATACAAAAATTAGCTGGGTGTGGTGGCACACGCCTGTGGTCCCAGCTACTTGAGAGGCTGAGGTGGGAGGATCACCTGAGCCTGAGAGGTAAGGCCATAGTGAGCTGTGATCGCACCTGTACACTCCAGTCTTGGTGACAGCGTGAGACTCAGTCTCAAAAAACAAAAAAAATGTGGAGTAAGCACCCTCGCTCCTACTCCTCCTTACCATTCTTTTCATGATACTCTGACATCTTTTTTTTTTTCTTTTGAGACAGAGTCTCGCTCTGTCGCCCAGGCTGGAGTATAGTGGCACAATCTCAACTCACTGCAACCTCTGCTTCCCGGGTTCAAGCAATCCTCCTGCCTCAGCCTCCAGAGTAGTTGGGACTACAGGCGTGTGCCACCACACCTGGCTAATGACATCTCTTCTTAAAGAAAACGAGAAAAGGTACTGTTGTCAAGGAAAACAGCACAACTAAACAAGGAGTTCAGTTTTATTTTCTCTGTGCATCTGCAAAATACTCAGGACCAACATAAAAAAGTAATACCTCCTGTGGAAAAAGTTACATTAAAAAGGGGAATGGGGTGGGGTGCTGAAAGAGATTAGTGCCTTAGCCCCAAGGAGCTAGAGCATCTCTGACTGGTCCAAGGAATTGAAAAGATATTGGGATGATGTAACAGGAGGAAGGAAAATGTGAATTTACTGAGGGAGAGGACCCCGAAGCGGGCCTCGAGGGGGAACTGGTGGCCGGGGAGTGGGTCTGGGTGGAGGGAGAGGCCCCCGCTGGTAGCCATAGGGTGGGGGTCGTGGAGGGCCAGTGTATCCATGGGGGGGCATCAGTGGAGGAGGTCCACGCATACCATGTGGAGGCATAGGACCTGGGTGACCTGCAAGAAGTGAAAGAAAAGTTAGTAAGGGCATGGGACAAGGGGTGTACCTACAGGAAGTTGTTAGAACATGATAGGTGCAGGTGAAGGAGGTGGCTAGAGCCGACTTACCCATGGGAGATCCGAATGGAGGCCCTCGGGGGGGCATGCCCATTGGAGGAGGTCCAGGATGAGGCATTCCAGGTGGTGGTCGGGGCGGTGGCTGCCCCCCAGAGCCTGGGGGTCCAGCATGGGGATGTCCTAAGCCATGAGGGCCATGGTGTGCCAGCTGCATCTGAGACATCCCTATGAAAATAAAACAGACACAAAAAGAAAAGAGACAAAGAGAAGAGGGCAAAGAAAATGGAGAAAGGAAGAGAAGAAAATTAGAAAGGCAGTGACATCAGAAAGAGGACTATATAGAAAAAAGGGTCTAGAAAATAAGGCTGGCTGCGCACAGTGGCTCATGCCAATAATCCCAGCACTTTGGGAGGCCTAGGTGGGAAGATCACTTGGGCCTAGGAGTTTGAGACCAGCCTGAGCAACATAGTGACACCCCATATCTATCAAAAAAAATTTTTTTAATTAGCGAGGAATGGTGGTGAGTGCCTATAGTCCCAGCTACTCATGAGCCTGAGGTGGGAGGATCACTTGGGCTCGGAGGTCAAGGTTACAGTGAGCCATGACTATGCCACTGCACTCCAGCCTGGGTGACAGAGTAAGACCCTGTCACCAAAAAAATAACAACAACAAAAACACGGCCAGGTGCAGTGGCTCATGCCTGTAATTCCAGCACTTTGGGAGGCCGAGGCAGGCAGATCACAAGGTTAGGAGTTCAAGACCAGACTGGCCAACATGGTGAAATCTCGTCTCTACTACAAATACAAAAATTAGCTAGGCATGGTGGTGCATGCCTGTAATCCCAGCTACTCAGGAGGCTGAGGCAGGAGAATTGCTTGAACCAGGACCCGGGAGGCAAAGGTTGCCTCCAACCTGGGCTACAGAGCCAGACTCCATCTCAAAAAAAAAAAAAGAAAGAAAAGGGTAGTAAAAAGTGCTCCCTATCCTTGACCCCATTCCAACAGCACAAACCAACCAATCGCTCAACGCCTTACCCTCTTTGCTTGCTTCTTCCATGACTTAGGCACTGTAATGGTAATGCTGAAGTATGTAACAAGCAGAGTGATAACTCTGTTGATAGGATTTGAGAAAGTAGCAGAGGACATACTGTCTAAGCAAAGATCTGATTATAAAGCATGAATATTTCAGGAGGATAAGATCATGTAAAGAGAGCCTCCCAAGCAGAAAGACTACCATGTACAAATCACAGGTGTCTCAAACAGCACCGTATGTTCCGGGAAATGCCAGTAACTCAGTACCAGGAGCAAAATGCAGTTATGGAAATGACGGGGCAGGGGCCAAACCGTAAAGAGCTGTGAATGCTACGGTAGTGAGTTTGGGTTTTACTCTGTAGATAAAAGGGAGCAACGGAGGAATTTTGAGCATGTGTGTGCACATCTGTGTTTTACAAAACTTACTCTGTGAAAGTAGATCAAAGTTAGTGAAAACTGGAGTCAAAGTGGCCGGATACTACTACAATAAATCAAGTGTAAAATGAAGGAATGAGAGACTCAACTAGGGCACTGGCCATGGGGAGAGTTGCCACTGACCTAAATAAGACTTGGTATTAAGAGTGGGGTAATACGGCACAGTCAAACATAGCTCTCGGATTCATGAATTAAGCACCTGAAAAACACGAATACTAGAGGAAGAACAGGCCTGAAGGAGAGGGACAGAAAAGTGGCACTATCTATTAAGCAGCAGCATTAACGATCTGGAATGTTAAAGCTATGAACTAGAGATACAGAGCTAGGAGGCATCAGCATATATGCCAATTAAAACTATACATATATGCAGAAAAGAGAAACAAGCACAAAGATCTACGCACAAGTTGACAGAAGTCTATCGTGGTAGCTAAGCTTAAGGAGTCAGAGAAAGAGGGGGAGGATCTAAAAAAGCAGAAGCAAAGAGACAAGAATTTCTGTTGTTGTTGTTGTTTTTTTTTTTGAGACAGAGTTTCGCTTTTGTTGCCCAGTCTGGAGTGCAATGGCATGCTCTCAGCTCACCGCAACCTCCGCCTCCTGGGTTCAAGTGATTCTCCTGCCTCAGACTCCCAAGTAGCTGGGCTTACAGGCAAGTGCCACCGTACCTGGCTAATTTTTTGTATTTTTAGTAGAGATGGGGTTTCTCCATGTTGGTCAGGCTGGCCTTGAACTCCCAACCTCAGGTGATCCACCCGCCTCAGCCTCCCAAAGTGCTGGGATTACAGGCATGAGCCACCGCACCCAGCCAAGAATTTATTTTCCTTTTTTCTTTCTTTTTTTTTTTTGAGACGGAGTTTTGCTCTTGTTGCCCAGGCTGGAGTGCAGTGGCACAATCTCAGTTCACTGCAACCTCCGCTGCCCAGGTTCAAGGGATTGTCCTGCCTCAGCCTCCTCAGTAGCTGGGATTACTGGAGCGTGTCATCACGCCCACCTAATCTTTTGTATTTTAGTACAGATGGGGTTTTATCATGTTGGCCAGACTGGTCTCAAACTGCTGACCTCAGGTGATCCATCCAGCTTAGCCTCCGAAAGTGCAGGGATTACAGGCATGAGCCACCGTGCCCAGCCGAGATAGGAATTTCAAACAGGAAGACACGACTCGTTTCAAGTACATCAGAGGTCAAACCAGATAAGGAGAACTGTCCCCGAGATTTGGCAATTAAGTTACCACTTTGAGGTGGAGTTAGAGGAGAGAATGGAACTAAAAGTTAAAGAAACAAAAAACAGGCCGGGTGCAGTGGCTCACGCCTGTAATCCCAGCACTTTGGGAGGCCGAGGAGGGTGGATCACGAGGTCAAGAGATCGAGACCATCCTGGTCAACATGGTGAAACCTCATCTCTACTAAAAATACAAAAAAATTAGCTGGGCACGGTGGTGCGTGCCTGTAATCCCATCTACTCAGGAGGCTGAGGCAGGAGAGTTGCCTGAACCCAGGAGGCGGAGGTTGCGGTGAGCCGAGATCGCGCCATTGCACTCCAGCCTGGGTAACAAGAGCAAAACTCCGTCTCAAAAAAAAAAAAAAAGAGAAAGAAAAAGAAGAAATGATTTCAGACTGGTAGCTGTTAGAGAGTATTTTGTATGTTTTTATAAGAGAATGTCTGAAGGAAAGGAAAACTCTGAAATCGTTACTGTTGAGGAACAAAGAGCAGCAGGGTGAGTGGTGACAGAGATGCTCTACCAAGCTCTTCCCACCCTTTCCCAACAAAGCACACCTACCTGGATGGGGCATCCCACCTGGTGGGAATGGATGAGGATGTGAGTGTCCATGACCAGGATGTCCTGCCCCTGGGGTTCCTGCCGACGGGGGGCCATGTCCTGCAGCCCCAGGAGGCATAGGTGGTGGGGGCATGGCTGGGGGTATCCCAGGTGGGAGGGCTCCAGGAGGCGGCACTGGGGGTGGGAAGGAGCCAGGAGGTGGCATGCCTGTAGAGGAAATGGAAGAAGGAAGAGTTAATGGTAGTGAGGAGAAAATGTCTTTAAAGAGCTGACCATATTTGGCCTCTCCAGCCAGGGTGAGTTCTTTGCCCCTCCTCCCAGTGCTCTAAAATCAAAAGCAATGTTAGAATAGTCAAACAACTTCAGCTTCCCAAAGATACCCAACAACATTCTCCTCCACCACTTCCCATCACTCACTGACTTCCCATCACTCTTCCCATCACTCATTGACTCACTGTCCCTCTTTCAGACTCTTTTTTTCTTCCCCTGCCCCACTCCCCCAACCTTAAGGACAAACATATTTTAACCAAAAGCCTTACCAGGTGGAGGAAGCCCAGACCCCAGTGATGATACCACAGGATTGGGGGCAGAGGGTGGAGGAGGTGCATCTGCAAACAGCTGATGAGGACGGTCAGCCTGGGAGAGTGGGTTCTGAGCTGCCAAAAGTCGTTCGGCTGCTGAGCCATGGCGCTCACCCTTGGAGTCCTTCTTGAAGGCATAAGATACAGTGATAGGGCGGTTACAGAGGTACTGCCCATTCATGGCTTCAATTGCTGCATCCGAAGCATCAAATGAAGCAAAATTAATAAAGGCATAACCTTTGGAGTTGCCTGTGTCAGGGTCCCGCATAATCTTAGGAGTTTGTAAGATGACCCCAAAGGCGCTGAAAGTATCATAAAGCAACTTCTCATCAATCTCAGGGTCCAGGTTGCCAATGAAAATGTTGGCCCCTACATCCAGGTTTTTGTTGTGGGCTGATGCCTTGTTCACCCGTATTGGCTTTCCATAGAGTTTGATCATGTTCATGATCTTAATGGCATAGTCAGCATCTTCCTCACTCAAGAATTCCACAAAGCCATAGCCTGGAGAAGGGAGAAGTGCAGGTTAACAACCTAAGTGAAGAGATTCAAAATGGGGTAAAACTCACCTACCCTCTAATCACAAAGAACAAGAAATAACCTCACTTTACTTGAGAATAGCTCCAGAAATAAACTGAACTGAGGCTTAAAAGAAAGAAATCTTTAGGTTGCTCATCTCATTCCAAAACAGTTGTGAATACTGCTGGGACCCTCCAGGAGCAATCTGCCCCTTGCCAAGTACTCACCTTGGTGCTGGCCAGTGACTCTATCCTTTGGCATGTGGGTGTTGACTACTGGTCCAGCCTGGAGAAACAGTTCCCACAGCAGCGGTTCACTAACCTTCTCATCCAGGCCCCCGACGTATACAGTGGCATCTGAAGGGAGGGAGCAGAAAGTTAGGGCAACAGTGAGAGTATAACAGGAAAGGAGGTGATGGAAACATGAAGATGGAACCCAACTAGGGGAACTGGGGACGGGGGTAGGGTAGGAGAAAAAAAAAATACGTTTAACCCTTAAACCTCTTTCTTCCCAAGACTTAGGAAATCTTCTCAAGCCTAATTTAGTATTCTGGGTGGATTTTTTTGTTTTTTTGAGTGGAAAGGCAGCAGGGGATTGGACATAAAAGTATCACACCCACAGGCCTCAGCCAGCACCCAGCCACCCCGCCCCCAGCAGGCATGGGGCCGGTTTCGCGCCCTCTGGGGAACCGAGGAATTCAGTTTCCCACCCCTGCAGAGGCACTGCTGGCCCTAGTCGGGACCTCCTCGCCACGCTGAGCGCATTCCAGATTCTCCCCCTCCAGTTACCCTGGTTCCGCTCGGAGATCGGCCCAGCAGCCATGGCGAAGGAGCTCCCGCCGTCTCCCAGCAGCGGTTCCGCTCTCTGACCTCAGCCCAACTTCCACTTCCGGGGCGAAGGCTGACGTATGGTGGGCGGGGCCGCGGAAGAGGAGGTGCCTGGAAGCAGCGCAGCCATCTTAGGAGCCTCCCGGACTTTACCCCGGTCGGCCGAGTCGTTGGCTTCTACGCAGCTGTGCCGCTGCTAGTGGTTTAAGCGAGGAGAGCTAAACGGAAACGCTCAGACCCTCTTAATGCACTGCTAGACTTGAAAGAATCACATTGCTCCAAAAATGTAAATTCGAAAGCTAAAAGAACAAGGCTTTACTTTTGCTATATTTTGTGGCCACTGATTCTTTTGTTGCCCAGAGAAGAATGTGCTGAAGAGTCCCCCAGTCGGAGGACTCGGCTGCTTTCAGGCGAGAGGGAACCTTACATCTCGCCTGCAGCCTTCTTGCAGATTTGGCCTCACAGCCCTGATTTGGGCTGGAGGTACTGGTTTTCCCCCTGGGGAGGAGACTGCGGAATGTCTGAGCTGCAGTGACGTCTGTGCTCACCTCGTAATAACATGGGGAGGGGGAGGGTGGTGGGAATCAGGCTGCTCCGAGGGTGTGTGACCACAGCTGATGGATGGGTGGATGGGCTCAGAGACTTCAGTCTGGATTTCTAGAACACTCTGGCCCCAGCGATATCTTTTTTTTTTTTTTTTTTTTGATACAGAGTCTCACTCCGTCGCCAGGCTGGAGTGCAGTGGCACGATCTCAGCTCACTGCAACCTCCGCCTCCCGGGTTCAAGCAATTCTCCTGCCTCAGCCTCCCGAGTAGCTGGGACTGCAGGCATGCGCCACCACGCCCAGCTAATTTTTGTATTTTTAGTAGAGACAGGGTTTCACCATGTTGGCCAGGATGGTCTCGAGCTCTTTACCTCGTGATCCGCCCGCATCAGCCTCCCAAAGTGCTGGGATTACAGGCGTGAGCCACCGCGCCCAACAACATCTTTACATGCTCGTGCCCCATCTGACCCTTTCCCCAAACCGCACTTTAATTCTGCAGCGCCTCACCAGACCCAGTTCCTCTGTTTAGCAATATTATGGTGGATGCCCTCCTCTCTTGGGTCACACCCACCTTTTACCCACCACTCTTTGCTACCTAGGAGAATCCTTTATTCAAACACAAGAAACAATGCCAGCAATGTGTATAAATATTATGCTTTAATGAACCCCTTAAATAGAAATTCCACTACAAAAATACCCAGAGGAGACAGGGTGTTTCCTGTATCCACCTCATTCTCATAGAAAACTGTAAGGAAAGAAACAGAAGTTGGAATTAAAGCAGCAGCAAGGCAGGGCCGTCTTGTTGGAACTAATGAACAGCATCTCTAATCTCACAATTTAACATCTGGTTATCCAGAAGGGATGGAATTGGCTTAAAAGAACCGATCATTTTCTGGATTGTTTTTGTTTCTTAATTCTTCAAATCACAAGAAACAAAAATATCTGCAGGAACCAAACAAGACAGGACAAGAGTCGGAGCGGTTAACACCGCCATCTGCAACAGAAACTCACATCTTCTTAGTGAACCTGTTTAACGGCTGGTGTGTGAAAGCTGCAAGTCCAGATACAAAAAAAAAAAAAAAAAAAAAAGGATTAAGGCCTGGCACAGTGGCTGTAATCCCAGCACTTTCGGAGGCCGAGGCAAGCGGATCACAAGGTCAAGAGATCGAAACCATCGTGGCCAACATGGTGAAATCCCGTCTCTACTAAAAATACAAAAATAAGCTGGGTGTGGTGGTGAGTGCCTGTAGTCCCAGCTACTCGGGAGGCTGAGGCAGGAGAATCCGCCGAGATCGTGCCACTGCACTCTAGCCTGGTGACAGAGCAAAACTCCATCTCCCTGCCCCAAAAATGGAAGGATTAAACAGAACCCTCCTCTACCCCAGATCCTCTTCTGCCCTGCCTTTGAGAATGCCAGCAATTTCCATGGGATTGAGAGGGAATGGTATTTGGATCTCTTTTCTTGGAGTGATCCTCAGGAGATATTCTTGGTGTCCATTTCTGTAATAGCTCCTGAAGATGGGATAGCTCATCCTGGAGGCCAGAGATTATGGGAGCTGAGAGGCCAGTCTGGGGAGGAGGCAAAGAGGAACAGAGGAATACTGTTGCAGCTCTGGCCCTCTGCTTCTAATTTCTGTCTGCTACCTCTGGTGTCTTTAACGCTGTTTCCCCTGCCAGCTATGCCCTAAATTCCACTTAATCTAAGCCACAAGCACTTTCCCCTACCTCCTACACTCCCAAACCCTGTTTGATGCCAACAGGAGTGGAACTGTCCCAGTGCCCCCATCCTCCAGCTCCTTGCCTTTCCATCTCCTGTTCATCTGGTTCAGCAGTCAAGTTCTTTCTCCCACTTCCAGTCCGTTTTCCCTTCTTACCTGGACCTCAGGCCTTCCCCTCAGGTAGCAACGTCTCCAGAGCCTGATCTGAGGTCCCAGATATCCAGGCAGCAGCAGCCCTGGAGGTAAAGGGCAAGCTCCCCAATGTGAGGGGAGCCCCCATTCCTGGTCAGCCAGGCTTTCAGAGGAGATAGCAGGTCGAGGGAGCCAACGAGAAGAGACTGCCAGCAGGGAGGGACTGTCCCGCCAAGGACAAAGCTGATTCAAGGGGGTCAACGCCCCTCTAGAGAAGAGCCACACAGAACTGGGGGGTCCAGGAACCAGGAAACTCGGCTAAAGGGAAAAGGAAATCAATTGGCAACTGAGAGACCAGATAACCCTAGTTACCCCGGTCTGAACCAGGATGGGGTATCCTGCGGCCACCCGCTCACTGCACTGGTGACTAGAACTCCAAGCCTCCCCATGAGAACTCTTCTACCTTCCGCATCTAGGCCTCAGGACTGATTAAGGTTGATTTTAGGGAAACGTATGTGTGCATGAGACAGGAAGACGAGTAAACAGACTGGAGTAAGGACAAAAAGGATGCCCTCTGTGCTATTCTAGGACATCTGTCTTCCTAGGGACAGCCAGGGACTATAAGTGACAGCTGCAGAAGAGTAATGGGGACCTTTCCCTAAGGCACTCAAGACATTGTGTCTTTCACTTCTCCCTGTCTGGCGGCATGAGCCTGTGGGAAAGTCAAGGGAATTTAGGAAATTTAGACACTTCACCTGCGGTCTAGGGAGCCAGGAATCTGGGCAGTGTTCCAGATCATAGCCAGGATTCTGGAATTGTAGTATCTGTGCACTATTGTAGCGTAAATCCCAGTCCCAGACAGACAGCTGCTGGTTAAAAGAGTTCCCAGCTGGGGGCTGGGAGTATCCTGGAGTGTAGACTTGTGTATATGAGTTTAACTGGACAGAGGAAGCAAGGAAAAGGATGGTTACCACAATCCTCCAACATCTAGAGACAAATCGTGACACCCTCCCCTCTTATCCTAGGAACGACGTAGGGCAAAAGCCCCATCCTGAAAGTGAGAATAAATCTCCCCCTCCCCACCCACAGACCTCACTTCTCATAAAACAAATGAAGACCTCACGCCTGTAATCCCAGCACTTTGGGAGGCCGAGGCGGGTGGATCACGAGGTCAAGAGATCAAGACCATCCTGGTCAACACGGTGAAACCCCGTCTCTACTAAAAAAAATACAAAAAATTAGCTGGGCATGGTGGCGCGTGCCTGTAATTCCAGCTACTCGGGAGGCTGAGGCAGGAGAATTGCCTGAACCCAGGAGGTGGAGGTTGCGGTGAGCCGAGATTGCGCCATTGTGCACTCCAGCCTGGGTAACAAGAGCGAAACTCCGTCTCAATTAAAAAAAAAAAAAAAAAAAAAAAAAACAAATGAAGACCAAACTTCCCAATGGAAAAAAAAAACAACAACACACATACATACACAAGTCAAAAATCGAGGTGACTGACCTGTCCACTCTGCTTTCCGCGCTCCCAGGGGGTGTTTCTCAGGAAGGTGAGGGTGTCAGGAACCCTGACACTGTCATGAAGAGCAAGAAGGAAAAACTCAGAGAATTCAAAATCAGCTGGAAACTGCTGGAGAAGCTGCCAGACGCAATCGAGGAAGAGGAGAAACACTGGGGACTGAGAAGGAGAAATTGAGAGATTGGAAGGGATTATTGGGACTCCAAGAGGGAGGATGATGAAATGATAGGGGAATGGGGAACACGGGGAACAGGGGGCACTATGGAAGTCAGGGAATGAAAATCTGAATGGAGAGTAGAAGGGGTTGTGGGGCCTCACTCATCTGGATCTTCATCTCAGCCTAACCTTGGGGCCCTTCTGACCTGATTCACCTCCAGTGGATTATACGAAAGAATATTCTCATTCTCTTACTTCTTTTTTTTTTTTTTTTTAAGATGGGGTTTCACCATATTGGTCAGGCTGGTCTTGAACTCCCGACCTCAGGTGATCCGCCCGCCTTGGCCTCCAAAGTGCTTGGATTACAGGCGTGAGCCACCGCGCCCGGCTCTCTTACTTCTTTAGTAATATCCCTCCAATGCCGTCCCGAATTGTTCTCACCTCTTCACTGGCCCCAGTTCCCCCAAGCCGAGTCAGGAAGGGGTGTCCAGCTGCCACCCACTCTCGCTGCACTAGTGATTGGAAGCCAAACAGCGTTCGGGCTTCAGGAGCTGAAAGCAGCTGGACGAGTGAAGAGAGGAGGCCATTGAGATCACGATCACCGCGCTCTGGGTGATAAAGAGGAAGAAGGGACAAAGAAGAGGGGTCCAAGAAACTAGGGCGGGAGAGAATGAGAAGAGAAACACGGCAAGGAGAAGTGAGAGGCACAGCGGGGAAAGGTTTGGGGTAGGCAGGATTCAGAGAGCACATAGAAGTGAAGAGAAAACAAAGACCTTGAATGATTCACTTCCTAGACTCCACCCGGATAGAAATACCCAGTTTGACATGTAAGGGGCAGAATCACAATTCTCAAACCAGCTTCCAAACTGCCCTTCCCACCCCAACCCCAGTCCCCATCCACTGATGGAAGGAAAGGAACAAAGGGGCCAAGACCATCCTAGTGTCAGGGACCACACGTTGTAGGGGGCCGAGGTAGCACTGAAGGTAGAGAGTAGAGCTTGTGGGCAGTTCCCAGGAACAGGAGAGGAGGATGCCTTATGGTCCTCCCTCCCTGAATGTAATCCGGTCAGGTGGGTGAAGAAAAGAGGCAAAGAATGGAATGGGCTTACCCAAGGAACTCACCTTGAAGTATTACAGAACGAACCCTGGATGTCACTAACACTGAAATGTCACTGGCCTTTCGAAGGCAAGCCCTGGAGGAGCAGGTGAGGAAGAGGGAGGAAGAATGATAAGCCTAGGGGAATGGGTCATGGGATGGAATGAGGCCGACTCCAAATCCTGCCCCTCCTCCTTCTAAAGAGCAGCAAATGGCAGTCTTCTTGGGAAACCGAAGAGAAGAATTAATGAAAGGCCGTTTAGGAGTCCAGGTTAACAGAAGGTTGAGGAAGGCTGAATTATTAATGATGGCTAGAAGAAGCGAGGGAGTACCTGACGTGGTCCAGCCATCGTGTTCCTTCCAGGGCTGAAAGCCATTTATCCTCAGCCACAGATGAATCTGTTAGAGGGCAGAGAGAGCAGAGGGCAAAGAGATTAGGAGAACTCAAGATTCAGGTTGATAGCCTGCTGGGTTAAAAATAGGAATGAAAAATAATCGTAAATGGCCAGGATGGTTTTCTAAAATTAAACTGTGGTGATGGTTGTACAACATTGTAAATATAATAAAACTCACTGAATTGTATACTTCAGTGAAGGGTAAATTTTATGATACGTACATTATGTCTCAATAAAGCTGTTTAGAAAAGAATAAATTGGGGTCAAGAAGACAGGAAATCAGTGAGTCTGCGGGAGAGATGGGAGGTGAGAGGCTAAAGAGCTACTCAGCTACAGCAAGCAAAGGGTTGACCAGGTTAGGGGCAGCAGACCTGCAGGTGAGGGTGAGGGTTCAAAGGTTATTCTCACCAGGCAGGCAGAGGGCTCTGAGCCTCAGGTGGGCAAGTTGGACATCGGCAAGGCTGGGCAGCTCATCCATACTGTCCACCAGGACAACATCCGAATGCCCAGCCTGGAGCATCGACTCCACCGCTCTGGAGGGGAGGGAGTCAGGAAGTAAGAGAAGGAATCTGTCCCGAGCACCTAACCCTTGATTCTTCTCATCAAGCCTCCCTCACCTGATATCCTCCTTGTTAGGGTCGCTGGCTGTATAGAAGCCTCCGCAGCGGAGAAGATCACTGCCCCCAGGGTGATGCCAGGACAAGCGCTTCAGATGGGGCAGAAGAGGGTCACTGTGGGAGAAACGCCTAGCCACGCTACCCTTGCCCCCATGCTGACTTCACAGAGGTTCCTCCCTCCACAGGTCCCCAGCCTCCCATGACCCTCTAATCCACAGCCATGACCCTGACCCTCACACTGACCGGTCCACGGCCCTGATGAAAGTGGCCAAATGCTCTCCTGATCTCACTGTCCAGAATTCGGTTAGGGACCCAGAAGTAACGAGGGAGGCTGGGAAATGAGAGTGGGGTTACAGTTTGGCTCAGCGACTTCATTATAATGTAAAGCTGTTATTACAAGGAAGCTGCGTCAGAGGGATCATTCCAAGGGATCTCAGGTTAAGGGATCTAGGAGGTAAGGGAGATACCTTTTTTTTTTTTTTTTTTTTGGAGTTTCACTCTTATTACCGAGGCTGGAGTGCAATGGCACAATCTCGGCTCACCACAACCTCCGCCTCCCGGGTTCTCCTGCCTCAGCCTTCTGAGTAGCTGGGATTACAGGCATGCACCACCACGCCCAGCTAATTGTTTGTATTTTTAGTAGAGCCGGGGTTTCTCCTCGTTGGTCAGGCTGGTCTCAAACTGCTGAGCTCAGGTGATCCTCTCACCTCGGCCTCCCTAAGTGCTGGGATTACAGGCGTGAGCCACCGCGCCCAGCCTGGGAGATAGCTTTGTGGACATCCTAGGAGGCTGGAGATTGTGGGAAGCCCTAGCTTTAGGGGATCAAGGAACTAAGGGAAGACTGGGAGAGCAGCAGGGTTGGGGGGCACTGGGCAATCACCTGGTGGCTACGTCGAACCTCTCGTTGACCGTGCTGACCCTCCAGCCTCTGGCTCCCTGCTTCTTCCGCTCAGTCTCCCAGTCTTCTGCTGTCTCCATGAGAGGAATTGGTGGTTTTCTGGAGCCAGAACCCTGGCCTAGAACAGGAGGGAGACATACAGGAGGAAGGAGAAAACCAGAGACAGCTTCTCAGCATTTTGTCCTAGGCCATCTCTGCTTTTTCAGACTCTTCCTCACCCTAAAGCCCCCTCACTCACCAGCCTTGCTCGGGGTTATCCCCAAATACTGTCGGGCTTGACTGCTCCGAGCTCTGGCTTGGACAATGGCCATGGTCACCTGTGGAGGAAAGGACATTCCATCCTTTTGGCTTAGACTGAGTAAGTGAAAAGAAGGAAACGGAGCCCATGTGTTGCTCTACTCTCTTTGCAAGAACAAAGAAGAACAGTGAAGACAGTCTCTAGAGAAGGGGGCTTCCTCAGGCCGTGGGGACTGGGGTCGGGAGGACAAATCTAGAACCACAGAATCCTAGAATGATCATTCTGAGAGGAATCCTGGTTTTCGAGAGGAGGAAACTCGCCCACAGTCACACTGCTGGTAATTGGCAGAGTCAGGCTAGAGGGCAAGCTCCTTACTCTCATTACCACGAGATCATTTATCCCAGCCTTTTAGCCTTTCCTTGAGAGAAGCAGGGGGAATGATATGAGGATCCCGGGGGGCTGGAGGAGTCTCAGAAATTGTCAGGGAGAGGATCCCAAGGTTCTGGGGAGAGGAGGAAGCCTCAGGTTAGGGGCCTCTTACCTGAAAAGCCTGAGGCTCTAGGCCTCCAGCCTCAAAAGCAACTCTGAGCAGCCGGAAGTCTCGGCCATGAATCAGAATCTCCTCAGGGATAAATTTAAGCAGGGACCCTGGACGGAGGAGCTGGACTCGGGACAAGCCGCTCACTGAAGTCAAGAGGTACAGAGCAGTGTATGGACCAGGGTCCCTCCAGAAGGGACTCTTCCAGCCCGTCCCACTCCATCCCTGGCTGTTTTCTGAGAATAGAGGAAGGATGAGGAGGAGGGAGTTCCAACACCCCCAGCGAACTCCTTCACCAAAAGCCCCCAACTTACCAGCCTCCAATCGCCCAATGTTGACCAGGGCAAAATCATATTCACTGCTCAAGGGAGTGTCCTAAAAGAAGCATGTGACTGATGGTACAGACATCTGAAATAGCCCTCATTTTCCTACCCTGGCAGCCCCAACCCCTCTAGGGGGCAACCACCCTAGAGAGAGTTCCCATTGATTCTCAGTGATACATACAAGACAGCCCTGAACCCATAATGTTTGCCTAAATTCTGCTAGAATCCCCTACCCATTTCCCACTAGCTGTCGTTTCTGGTGCCCCAACCATCTCACCTGATTCCGCTGCCATCCACAGGGCTGGAAGGTGACCCTCAAGTTGGTACAGATCAGGGTTCCAGACAATTCTGGTTCCAGCCCCTTCCTCACCCCTGGGGCCCATGCTAGGATCTGCTCCCCTAAAGGGAAAGAAGGGAAGCCCCGTTATGACTATTCCAAGTGTTGCCCACTTGGAAACATCCACTCCTCTGAGACAGGGAGATCTAAATGCGGACGATGAAACTCCTCCTCTAAGCCCTCTAGAATGTAAGCTTCTGAGGAAAGATACATTTTTAAAAATTTATGTAACTAGAAAAGAGTCTAGAACAGGACCTGGCTCATACCAGGCACTAAATATGTATTAAATAAGTAAATTTCAAAAGGGGTAACAGGGTCAAGGAAACAGAAGGAATGTCACCATCCAACCATCAGCCAGCTCCAGAAGCTGCCGGGGAGGACAGCGAGCCTCAGGCAGAAGCACTTTGAGGCAGGAGAGGAACACAGGAGTATCTTTGGTGAGGGCATGAAACAACAGTGCTGCAGGATGGAATTTGGAGGAGTGTTTGGAGAGTGACAGGGCATTATTACCTGGGAGGCATCCGGAGGCCAGGCAACTGCTAAGCTGACGACTCCGGGGCTCCGGCATCCTGCTTTCCTGGACGGATTTTGGTCCAGAGAGCTGAGGGGGGCATAAAGTTAACCCCTAGGCCTCCCCAAAGGCAGCTGCCTTCAGAGGCCTACACTCACACTCCGGGGGAAACTGAGATCAGTGTCTATGGGGAGCTCCAGACAGACCAGGGCTGGCAGACAGTCAAGGGAGGGGCTGGTTAATGGGTAATGAGACAACGAACTTGAGACTATGAAAAAGGCAGACCAGGCTCCATCAACAGAAGCTGATAGCACAGACACACCCTCCTCCTCCTCCAGAGCCTTTGCTTCCCCCTTTTATCTCCACCTCATCCCCATTCTCACCCTCTTGCCGACCTCCCCAAATTCTTTCTCCTTACCCCCATCTCTGGCTCCTCCTTCTGGGGGGCAATGTTGAAACTCTGGCCCCGGCCCCCCCACCACATTTCTCTGGCTCCATCCGGGGACGGAGCAGTTAAGGGTGGGAAACCTCAAGGATGCTCACCCCACTGGGGAGAGGCGAGTCTTGCTGAGAAGAGGGGAGTTAGGGAGAGCGGGAGGGGGTTGGACACAAGGGAGAGGAGCATTTGAGGTGCACAGAGCAGAGTTTGGAGGTCTTTGGAAAGGTGTGTCCAGCCCAGCCTGTGAAGTCTCCTCGGAAACTTCAGTCGACTCTGGAGAGGGCGGGAGAGATGCCCAGCCCCTTAAAGGAGAATACACACAATTCTGGAAAAGTGGAAACAGTGGGGTCTGAGACAGATGGTGGGGGAGAAATGGGGCCTGAGAGAGAAATACCTACTCCCTTCTTTACCCCAATCCCAGACCCTGTTCTCTTCCTGTTCATGAGTCCCAGAGATCGTTTGAGGGGAGCAGTTCTATTGATGATGAAACTGGAATAATGGGCTACCTCTCTGGAGTGTCTCATTGATGACTTCCCTTAGAAGCCCAGTTCTTTTGTCTTCTCACAGGGGCTTGGGGCAGGGAGGGGTAGGAATGTGAAGGTGGTTCAAGCCTCCTTGCCACCTCTTCCGGAAAAAATGAAAATTAGACCTGGGGTGATTTTTGTCAGGAGAGGCCCAAGCATTAGGTGGGGACGCAGGGAAACTGGTTACAGTGTTTTTGCATATCTTTCTGTAGAGGGCGTGAAACAGACATCATGTGAAGTGCGCAGTGGAGAAGTGTGAAAAGAGATGGAAATGTGTCCAAGATGCAGTGACAAGTACAGGTATGTTTGTGTGCGAGTCCTGGGAGTGAGGGTGGGAGGTGCAAGGAAAGCATCTTAGCAGTTAACCCTGCCCATCACGCAGCCACACAACCAATTGTCAGTAAGTGCCGATTCCCGTATGTGACTCCACCCCTCCAACCCAGACACCAGATCTCCAAATGAATGATTCATGTTCAGGACTTTCCAGGTGAGGGCTGGAAACCTCTTCAGCTCAACAGTCCATCTCCCGTCCCTCCCATCTGCAACCCAAGAAGCAAAGATGAGTAAGGAAGGCTGGGAACAAGGACAGAAGTCAAGGAGCTGCAGCTCCTTTAAAGGAAGGGGACTTGGGGACAGCAAAGCAAAAATCTTTATTTAGACATGAAAAAGACAGAAAATAAAATACAAAATAAGAGTTAATGAGCTGCTGTTTTATTGCTTTTGAATCTACAGAGGCAGCAATCCTTAGGTGGGGGCCCCAGTTTTCCAAAGTCACACTCAATTTTCTCCTCCCCTGGTACACCACCCTTCTGGCCTCAGCTTTCAGTTTCCTGTCTTGGCTGCAACTGTGGAAACAGTGAAGATATTGTGAGCCAGGAAGTCAGTCTGGAACAAAGAGGAATACACCTGCTGGGAAGGTGGCCCAGAAGTCTGAGTCTAGAAGTCCTAAAGGCTACAGAGCACCCACCCCATATCACTCCCATGCATTCCACGGGCCTCAATCTCTTGGGGGAAGAAAATACTTCCCAAGGTCTGTTGTAATAAGAAAATAGGGGCCAGGCACAGTGACTCACGCCTGTAATCCCAGCACTTTAGGAGGCCGAGGCGGGCGGATCACTTGAGATCTGGAGTTCAGGACCAGCCTGGACAACACGGTGAAACCCCATCTCTACTAAACAAACAAAAATTAACCGGGCTCAGTGGCACACATCTGTAGTCCCAGCACTTTGGGAGGCAGAGGTGGGTGGATCACGAGGTCAGGAGTTTGATACCAGCCTGACCAACATGGTGAAACCCCATCTCTACTAAAAATACAAAAATAAGCTGGGCGTGGTGGTGCATGTCTGTAGTCCCAGCTACTCAGGAAGCTGAGGCAGAATGTCTTGAACCCAGGAGGCGGAGGTTGCAGTGAGCCGAGATCGTGCCACTGCACTCCAGCCTGGGCAACAGAGCCAGACTCTGTCTCAAAAAAAAAAAAAAAAAAAAAAAAAAAATTAGCTGGGAATGGTGGCTCACACCTGTAATCCCAGCTACTCCAGAGGCTGAGGCAGGAGAATCGCTGAGTGGAGCTTCCAGTGAGCCAAGATCTCATGATTATACTCCAGCCTGGGCGACAGAGCAAGCAAGACACCCTCAAAAAAAAAAAAAAAAAAAAAAAAAACCAGGAAGAAGTGTGTACTACAACTTTTAAATCCCATTATCCACGTTCCTTCTCACCACCATCCTTCATTTAAGAGCCTCATTCTATTCTTTAGCACTTTGCAGTGTGGAGACAGTGGAGGAACACAGAGAGAAAAATCGGGGGGTGGGGGGTGGCTCACGCCTATAGTCCCAGCACCTTGGGGGCCGAGGTGGGCAGATCACCTGAGGTTAGGAGTTTGAGACCAGCCTAGCCAACATGATGAAACCCTATCTCTACTAAAAAGAAAAACTATAAAAATTAGCCAGGCGTGGGGGTGGGTGCCTGTATTCCCAGCTACCCAGGAGGCTGAGGCAGAATTGCTTGAACCTAGGAGGCAGAGGTTGCAGTGAGCGCCATTGCACTTCATCCTGGGCAACAAGAGCAAAACTCCCGTCTAAAAAAAAAAAAAAAAATCGGGGAAATCAGGGGAGAAAAGAATTGGGCAATTTGCATTTGAATTAGCACCTAACCAGGAATGGAATGGGCAGGAGCTGAGGGTTAAGACTCCTCTCACCACCCCACACATCCCCAGTAGAAGTACTAGATAAAGGGGAGGGTGGAAAGGCAAGGCGCTGTATCAGATTTTTCCATTTTCAGAATCTTGGTCTGGCTGCAGGTTTGTGCCAGGAGTGAAGGCTGCTGGGAGGGGCAGCGGGAGGAGGGAGGTGGAGTTGAATGACTCACAAGATGAGTCACATATCCAGTTATAAGCACAGAAGGAGGCCAAGGTCCTTCCCACCCCCACTCCTCTTAACTACTGCCAGCCAGCTTCCGTTGCTCTTTTCTACTGCCCCTTATCCACATGGCCAATGCAGGAGGTGGCACGGACAAAGTCTACATGGGGACATCGAAATAAATACTTTGTTACCCAATTGACGTATGGGGGCAAGACACCCTGTGATTTGCAGACTGGATGTCTGCAAAGTAAAAGAGACAGAATGCCTACATGACTCATCCAAATCTACAGTTGAAAGTCCTGGTGGGAAAGAAGGATATTAGAAAAATCTGGAGTGCAGGTGATTCCAGGCTGGGAAGGTGTTTCTAAGTCTGTCTTCTTCTCACCTGTGGCTGTATGTCTGGGGCACTCACTCATTGGAGAAAGACACAGAGGCCGGATGCGGTGGCTCATACCTGTAACCCTGGCACTTTGGGAGGCCTAGGCAGGTGGATCACCTGAGGTCAGGAGTTCAAGACCACCTGGCCAACATAGTGAAACACCGTCTCTACTAAAATACAAATGTTAGCCGGGCATGATGGGAGGTGCCTGTAATCCCAGCTACTCAGGAGGCAGAGACAGGAGAATCGCTTGAACCCGGGAGACGGTGGTTGCAGCGAGCCAAGATTACACCACTGCACTCCAGTCTGGGCGGCTGAGCAGGACTGTCTCCAAATAAAAAAATAAAAAAATAAAAAAAGACACAGAGTCCAGAGGTGTCTGAGTAATTCAAGGACAATCATCTCTGAAAATACTCCTTTACTGAGAAAGAAAAAATGTGACTGGAACCTTGGACACATGAGTAAAAGGAGTAAGAATGGCAAAAGTTAGGTTCTCAGAACACATTCAAAACCAGCTTCATTCTTGCGGGCTCAGTATCACCCCACAGATATATAACATGAAGTCACTGCCAGTTCTTGTCTGTGGGCTTTAGTTTTGCTTGAGGAAAAAAAAAACAACTGAGCTCATAGAGGGAAGGTACTTTCCTTCCAAGGCCCTCTACAGCACTGAGTTTAATACCATCCCCACTCCTTAAAAAGACTGAATCTTTAAAAAATCTTTTGATATAACTTTTTATTTTGTTGATAAAAACCAGTATGGGGGAAAAACTTCTGGTTAAATCTCGTAACGTTCAATAAACGCAGCATAGGTTAAGGGAGATGTGGAGGCCTATCCTACAGTAATACTCCACTGGAGACGGGGCAGAGCGTGGCAGGGAGGGAGTAGCACTAACATCAAAAGGGGAAAAACAAGAACCCTGAAAAGCTCCCTCCATTAAAAAAAGTAGGTACCCCAGTTGCCCTGGATTAAAGGAAATAAGTGCACTTAAATTTAAGTCTGAGAGATGATATCATCCCTCACCTACGGTTAAAGGGTCTGCCTTCTCTCTTCACTCACATACCGCTCTGTAACTAAGGAATTTTCTGCCCATTTTGAGTGCATGTCATACGCCCCTTCTTTTCTTCTCCCCAATCCAGTAAAGGCATGGGCTTGCCTCTTCTATTCCCTCCTCTTCCCCAAATACTACAAACCAAGCTGAGTCTATATTAATTTCCCAGGCATTATTCCTTCACCTCCCCAACATCCCACTGAGCCCTTCCCCCTAATAATGAAGCAAAACAAACTTCGCTGTCTCCTATAAAATTACATCCATTGTCTCAGGGTCTTTCATCCTTAGAATGGAGAGCTTTTTCAATGCCTCAATAAATAGTTACCTTCCCAAATAAAAAATAATTTATTTCTTAATAAAAAGCTATAAGGCCTAAAGCCCCATTTTACCATATTAATCCCTAGACCACCCTTCAAAATTTCCATCTTTTATTTGAAAAGAAGGCAAAAGGAATTGGGATTGGCTAATTTATAAATAGAAACAAAAACAAACATGATACAAGGTTTTGTTTTTGTTCATTTGTCCTCAGTTTTTAAAAACAAAAGTTTTAACTAGAATCTAATAACAGATCAAATCCAAACACAGCAGTCCAGGGGCGAATCAAAACTTTTCTGGCTTTATTCTCTGGGAAAACCCCTGGTCTGTTTTAATTTCTATTGGTCCAGGCCAGCATCCTATGGTATGAGGGCCTAAATTAGGAAAGTTAGGTGAATTGTGCAAATTTAGGGTGTTTGAGCCACCCGTTGTTTGGCGTGTGATGGGGGTGGAGGCGCACACAGTGGTGTTCTCACTAGTGTTGTTCAAATCACAGAAATAGGGATGTAACTAGGGTGAGGTGAGCAAGGCAGTCGCCTTGGGCAGAAAATTTAAAGAGTGCCAAAAAACCCAGTAACCAAGATGAATACTACTTCAATGCAACATTTTTTAAAAATCAAAATTAATTCATCACTTTATCTTAAATATCCATCGGGAAAAAAATCAAAATTAATGTAAAAAAACTATGATGGACAATGTATCAAATATTTAATAAAGAGGATTCATCCCCATACTTATTCAACTCAGCCTCACTTCCCTCCTCCTAATCCCAGTCCTGTCAGATCCTGTAAGATTTCGTACTTTATTCAACATAAATTTTTTGCAATAATTTTTTTAAATACTGCATTTTTTTTTTAAGTATGTTGCTGAATGAGTTTTACGGCAGCCCCTTAAATTTGGCACCTTAGGGGGGTGCTCATCTCATACCGGGTTCCAGACCTGCCCAGATATATACACATCCCTTCCTTTGGAATCTCACTGCTTCCTTAAAACAAACCTATTTTCAAAGAAAACCCTAAGAATGAATAGCCATAGGAAATTAAATAGGTGACTTCTGAGATTGTGAGGAGAACAGAACCTTTCTAAACCGTGAGCATTTCCAACAAGGACAGTCTTGACTGGCTACCAAGAAGGAAGACACGCATGCACGCACGCACACACGCACATGCACGTGCAACTGCTTTAGATCAAATGTGGGGATTACGTTCCATGGGATGAGTTACGAGTACATACCTCAAAAGAGAAATCCAAACATAGAAAAACAGCCCGTTAATACTCTGGACACGTTAAGTACACTTATTCCCCTTCCTCACATGCACCCGGGAGTGTATACAATTGCATAGTTGACTTTTTTTTCCCGGAAAAAAATATAAAGAAAAAGGAAACTTGGCCCAGGATGGGTCTTCCGGTTTAAAGCTCTTAGAAATGGCTCTGGCCAGAGCATTAGGCTGTCCAGACTTGTGCTTTGTGCAAAATGCAAAGGAGCTCCCCCTACTGTGTCCACATCCCCACTCCCAGCCCCTGGAGAACAGGGATGGGTCAAGGAGAGGGAGAAATCTAAAGACAGATCAGCTCATTGGGAGTTATCTGTGCTCTGTGGTTATAGTTCACTAAAATATATTTCTCTAACTACCTTTTTATAAATTGCCCCTAATCCCCACCCCATATTTCAACATCAGTCCTAATATCAAAAATATCTCTTCTTACAAAGTATTTTTTATTATTTTAATAAACTAACCACAGATTAAGGTCAGCTATGGCTTAACAAAAGAAGCCGGGACATTAAAGTTCATTCTCCAAAAGTAGAGAAAAAGGAGAAGGAACCACTTAAGTAGGAGAAAAAAATCATTTTTTTAAATGTTTTTGCTTGTTGGGGTCTTTTTGTTTCTTTTCCTTAAAAAAAAAAGTTAATAAAATAAGTTCTTTCTACAGAAATGCAGCAGCCACAGAGGATGGTAGTGCTCTATTTAGGTTTTTGGTTTTGTTTGAAACAATCTGGCTAAAATGTCTGTCCTCCCACCCCTCCCAAGGTGTGCTCAAACCCCAATGTATGGTTATTGCTATGGTTAAAAAATAGATCACCTCTGCCCCAATTCACCTGGAGAAAATGCAACACACATGACTGCTCTTCTCACCATGCTCTTCCCTTTCCCACAGGGAACTTAAAAAAATACAATTAAAGATTTAGATGAGGAAAAGATGGGGGGTAATCTCAGCAATCTCTTCTCAACTCTTCTCAAACTGTAACAGATGACACATGACCGGAAGGAAATAAAGCTTAACAGGGAAAGGATTTCCCTTTTAAGTTCCTCCCTTTCCCATCTCAACCAACGGCTGTAAACTACCCCCACCTCCTAACAGGCACCCATGAGCACACGTTACTGCCTTGTCTTTCCAGATCCTTCAAGGGGAAGAATTTATCCAACCCTAATTTCTACCTTAATTCAAATCAATAGCAAATGTGTCCAATTTCCTGCTTCCCCTCCACACTTGCCACTCCACCACCATGTGCTTTCCCCAACCTAAAGAACTTTGGTCTATTTTTTATTGACTGAGAACTTCCTTTGCCCATTTCTCCCCAAGACTTCTGCCCACCTCCCACCCCCACACACCAAACCTTCTCATGCTACTTTCTCTTAGGTCCTTGGGTGGGACCCAGGAGGTTATAAGACAGAATCGCCATCTTTCCCCCTTGTACCTCAGTCCCATAAAGTCAAGCTCTGCAGAGAAATAGTGCAGCCCTTGAGGCACCATCCAGCCCCAACCTGCTCCTGCCAGCCTGGCAGCACTCCTGTGCGCACATATTTAAAAGTTTCCAGCCAGGCTCCCACAAACATTACTGCATTTGCCCCATCAGCATGGGGACTGTTCCTGATGAGCCAATTAGTTGAGCTTAACTTTGTTTAGCCTCCTTGCCCTTCAGTGTTCCAACTGTTCAGAACCTGTGCACCAGGAGCTCCCCACCCGGCTCCCGTTCCCTCCGCCTCAGTTCTTCCCTGTAACAACAGGAACAGAAGTTGTTTGTCTCAGGGTGTCCATAGAAGCTGCAGTTCGGTTGTTTGCATTTGGTCTGGGTCGGGGGAAGCCCCCGGAGACCTCCAGCCCATCCATCTGGCTCAGGGGGCTCTCTGTAGCCATTGCTATAGGAATCAGCCACTCGGTAGGAGGGTGGTAACAATGCACCCCTGTGAACTCCATCCTTAGACTGACTGCCTGGCTCCAGAGAAGGGATGCTGTCCTGGTGGGGGTAGGGTCGCCCAGGAGGGCACTGTCTGGGGAAGGTGGCATATGGTGGTAGGCCCCCGATACATGGACCCCCTGCCAACTGCCTCCGGGGTTCCTGGCAGTGGACTCCACCCCCAGAAGGCCGAGGGATAGTAAAGCCCCCAGGGTAGCCAGTAGAAAATGCCATTGCCTTGGACTCTGCTGGGGGGCCAGTCAGCTGCTCCTCCCCAGCATCTGGCTCTGGCTTTTTGGCCGGAGGAGGGCCACCCGCTATGCCTCCATTCATGATCTTCCTCTCTGCCTCCTTCTGCTTCTGTTCTGCCAGGAATCTCTCCTCAGCATCAGATAGGTAGCGCTGGATCATCTCCTCCTGATACTGGTGACGGTGACCCATCTTCAGGGTTCCAACAAAAATAAACTTCCCCTCCCCTTGCATGGCAGTCCTCAGAATGCTTAGGCTCTGCATCACCTCCTGGCTATACTTGCTCCCTCCGTTACCAACAGACTCAGCTGGGGGCTTCTCAGACACAGGCCCATCCCCAGCTGCCTCCTCCTTGCCACCCTTCCAGCTCTTCAGTGCGTTTTTCTTCTTCTTCTCCAGTGTCTCAGTGCCACTGCTTCCCCCGGACCCTGTCCCCACCCCTCCAGGTTTCGAACCCTTGCCGTGCATCAGGCCCCCCATGTTCTTTTTGAGCTTGCTGCCCAAGGTTTTGCCAAAGCTGCCCAGTTTGTTAGCCACGGAGTCTGCTCTCTTCTTGTCCTTCTCCCGATCTCGCTTTGACTTCTCCTTTCGCCAGCCGCCCTCATTGCTGGTGGAGCTGCTGCCAACTGACTCCTTATCTGAGTCTCCAGACTCCGGAGTGGACCGGGGCTCATCTCCCGCTGAGGCGGTGGGGGACTCAGGCTGGGCCAGAGGAGCCTGTAAGAGACAAGAACACTGTTGACAGTTATCCCAGCAGCCTGGGGTGGGGGAATCCCGCAGGGACCTCTAGCCCATCCATCTGGCTCACTCAGGGAGCTCCCTGCAGCCGAGCCTATAGAAATTAGCCAGGAAGAAGGGTGGACCCCTATGAACTCTGTCCTTGAAGTGACTGCCTAGCTCCAGAGAAGGACTGCTGTCATGATAAGGGAAGGGTCACCCAGGATGGCACTGTCCTTTCTGCGTTCCAGTCAGTCAGCTTTCTCACCCACTGCAATCTGACTCCCTTCTATAATAAGGACATAGCAGAATAAAACATTTCTGCTGATTTAGAACAATGAGCAACCATATGATACGTGGCTTCTGGGTGAGAGGCCCAAACACTAGAATGTTATTATAAATTTCTCTGTCAAATTCTGCTCGAAACTAATCTCAAGAAAGTCTTGACTAATCAGAACCAACCAAGTCTAGCCACTTTATAGCCTCTCAACTTTTTTTTTTTTTTTGAGACAGAGTCTCGCTCTGTAGCCAGGCACCAGGCTGGAGTGCAGTGGTGCGATCTCAGCTCACTGCAACCTCCACCTCCAGGGTTTAAGCAATTCTCCTGCCTCAGCCTCCCGAGTAGCTGGGACTACAGATGCGCGCCACCACATCCAGCTAATTTTTGTATTTTAGTAGAGACAGGGTTTCACTATGTTGGCCAGGATGGTCTCGATCTCTTGACCTCGTGATCTGCCTGCCTCGGCCTCCCAAAGTGCTGGGATTATATAGGCGTGAGCCACCACGCCCAGCCTGCATTCCCTCAACTTTTATACATTCTGCATTGGACTTCATCAATTCGCCCTTACTCCTGTACTCCCGTTCTAACTCAGAACTCACTGAATTAGGAGCTCTTTAAGCTACTCTGTTTCCTAGTACCCAAAACAGAGGTCTATCTACAGAAGGCTCGGGACAAAATAATGATCATCTCAAGTTCAACAAACAGTCCAGAAAACGTTTCTTAAAGAATATGTTTTAGGTTGGGCACAATGGCTCACACCTATAATCCCAGCACTTTCAGAGGCCAAGGCAGGCGGATCATGAGGTCAGGAGTTAGAGACCAGCCTCACCAACATGTTGAAACACCATCTCTACTAAAAATACAAAAATGAGCTGGGAGTGGTGGCAGGTGCCTGTAATCCCAGCTACTAGGGAGGCTGAGGCAGGAGAATTGCTTGAACCCGGGGGGCAGAAGTCGCAGTGAGCCAAGATCATGCCATTGCACTCTAGCCTAGGCAAGCAAGACTCCGTCTCAAAAAATAATAATAATAAAAAGAATGTTTTAGTATTAGATCACAGAGCCTGGTTGGAGAGGAGATGTGGAAAACAGGAGACTAATGGTTTTTAAAAAGCAGGAAAGGGCCAGGCACAGTGGCTCACACCTATAATCCTAGCACTTTGGGAGTCTGAGGCAGGTGGATTACCTGAGGTCAGGAGTTCGAGACCAGCCTGGCCAACATGGTGAAACCCTGTCTCTACTAAAAATACAAAAATCAGCTGGGTATTGTGGCGCACATCTGTAATCCCAGCTACTTGGGAGGCTGAGGCAGGAGAATCGCTTGAACCCAGGAAGCAGAGGTTGCTATGAGCCAAGATTGTGCCACTGCACTTCAGCCTGAATGACAGAACAAGACTCCCTCTCCAAAAAAAAAAAGAAAAAAAAAACAACGAAGGAACGGCCGGGCACAGTGGCTCACACCTGTAATCCCAGCACTGTGGGAAGCCGAGGCAGGTAGATCACCTGAGGTCAGGCATTCAAGACCAGCCTGGCCAACATGGTGAAACCCCTCCTTTACTAAAAATACAAAAATTAGCCAGGTGTGGTGGCGCATGCCTGTAATCCCAGCTACTCCAGAGGCTGAGACAGGAGAACTGCTTGAACCCAGGAGGCAGAGGTTGCAGTAAGCTGAGATCATGCCATTGCACTCCAGTCTGGGTGACAGAACAAGACTCCATCTCAAAAAAAAAAGGGCAGGAAAAAGTGTCTTTGAAACTTATTTGACATCTTCTGGTTACTTCTAACCTTGAATTATAAGCTACCACTCAGAACAGATTCAGAAGGAAATGGCCCCAGATCTGTTCTGTCACTGAAAATGAGGACACACCAGGGTAGATGTGGGATAAGTCTTCACCTGTGCATCAGAGGACAGTGGGATCCACTTCACATTCATGTAGCTATGTAGCAGATGTAATTTGACCTCTAGAGACAGAATTACACTATGAAAAAGAGAAAAAGAAAATAAAAAATTACTTCGACCTTTTAAAAGCAAAGCAATGTGCTACAGTTGGGAGGAAGGGTGGGAGAGGGCCACATGGCTTGGGACTCAAGTAGGGCTGGGTTTGAACTATTTCTCCAGCAATTACTAAGCTTTATGACCTTGAGCAAGTCACTTTAAACTCCCTGAAACTCAGTTGCAGCTGAGAATGGTATAGATAGTATCTATCCTGTGGGCTTGTTGTAAAGATAAAACAGTGTTTGGAAAGAGCCCAGCACCGTGTCTGGAAAACGGGAAATACTAGACAGTAGCCATTATATTGTTGTTGTTGTAAACATTATTTAGAAGGAGCTTTTGATAAATAGGTGAGAGCTTATTTTTAAAAAGCCATAAACTCTGGATTTGAAAATCAAACTCTCTTAGCTGTGACCTAGTGGCAGGAGCCCAGAGAAGGAAGCGCTGGGTAAAGTGTTAACGGAGGAGCTTTCGCATTCATACACTCTCCAGCAGGAAGCTGAGGCAGGAGGCAGAAGGAAGGCTTAACAAGCCACAGGGAGGTAGACTGGGGGCTGGTCAGGGAGGGAACATATTTTTCTTGCTATTAGTTTAAATTTCAGAGAGGCAAAAACTCAAAGCAAACTTTTTTGATCAACTCTTTAAAACCCCTCTCACTTGCACTGAGATAAGACATGTGACTTGATTATCCTGATTTTCTAATCACTGTTTTAGGGACATATCAGTGTAAGAATACTTTTCCTATTGTAAAAAAGAACAAGTTGAGATCCCAGGATTCCCATCTCTTTCGAGGCAGAAAAAGCAGCTTCACGATGAAAGAGTCCTGGTGCCCAACCTGTCTTCCATCTCTCCATCTTCCCAAAGAAACTGGCGTTAGCTTGTGACTGTCTTGCCTGAGCTGAGAAAAAAATCCCTGGCATATGGGATGCTGCATGTGGAAGAGATCCCAGCTACAAAGTAGATGAAAAGACCTGGCTTACCTGGCCAATCGGACATTGTCACTGTCATCTTTGCCCCACTCCCAGCCCTTTCCAGGGTCCACAGCAAAGTGCAAGGGCAGCAGCTTATACTCTGAATCTGTAAGTGGGATCACAGCTGGGGAGGAAGAAACATATCGTCAAGGAGTCTCCTTGAGGAGAGAGAAAGGCAACTGAACACAGACTTACTTCACTAAAATCATACTAAGGTCTTTAATTGTGGTCACTTCTCAATTCTTACACGTGAATTACCCTGACATTAACACCAATTGGCTAGTTTTCCCCCTACCATGCAGCATACTCTTTAGGCCACAAATCTCCCTGAGTTCCCACCAGTCAGTCAAATAACTCTCATGAGGTTCTTTCCAGTTAATGTATATTCAGAGAATTCAGTCACAATTTAAGACAAACATAGCAAACCATCATTTAGAAGGTCCCACCACCTTAATCATAAGCCTTTACTCCAGAAGAGGGAATATAAGTCTTGCTTTTCTCCCAAACCTTTTTTTTTTTTAATTTGAAAACTCTGCCATAACTTATAGCTTAATAAAACAGTATCAACACGAGCTGTCTGGGCTTGCAGGTCACTGAATTCTTTCCTCCCACATAGATCTCATTCCATTTCTTCCAAGTGAAAATAATGCAGACCGAAAGACACGTCACTCAGCACCTTGTTCCTTGGTATTCTCCTTCTGCTCCATGGACACTAGTGCAGAAAAGTGGGCCTGATCATAGGCGAGCACCAGAGGGGAGCGGTGACACTGGCTGGCTGGGACCTCCAAGGGCAGATAGATTCCTCCGAAGGGAATAGGGGCAAACGCTGCAGGAAACCATGAAGATTATTGTGAAGGCTGTGTTTCTGCCTAGTGGACAATCCTTCACCCCACTCTGCCAACTGAGTCCCTGCTTTCATTCCAACATGTTTAATAATTCTTTCCTAGGAACCCCTGTGAATTAATCCCAACTGCTTTACTCAGAACCTCTTGAGAATTTTGCACTATTCAATTGATACCTTGCTTTTTCCCCAAGGGTCTATATATCCCATTTCCCCTCTTCCTTCCAGTGCTTAGCCTAAGGCTTTGCAAAAGGGATTGCTCAGGATGGAGTGAGGACTGACTGGCTGACTCACCTTCCCCTCCAGAGTCCCTCAGCATGGTGTCTGCCACGACGACTATGGGCCTTCTAAGCACATGAGCCAGGACAAAGACGTGAAACTCTTCAAGGCTCTCATATACAGGCTCCTCAGAACTCTCCACCCTGGAATGGCGGGAGGGGAGAGAGTAGAAGGGGTGTGGTAGAAGTGAGAGAGCAGAAACAGGAGACCCTGAAGACCAGTTCTGCAGAAAGGGAAAAGGAGAATGTCCTTTCCTGGTTTTCCAGCCAGTCTTAAGGCTGCACTGATACAGCTGATTATTTTGTGCTACCATGGCTGTTTCTACTTCCGTCTCACAGATGGGGAAATCCAAGAAAAGAGATTTGAAGGCTCTGGGGTTAAAGCAGTGTTAGGAATTTTGAGGTAATCCCTATCTCTTAATATTCCTCCTGTTCAATAACCTCTCTCCATTTTCTTTATCCAGTAGCTCAAGATACAACTGCATAACTTCATCCTACTTACTTTATATTACTACAACCACCCACACATCACGCTCATGTCTTACAAAAAAGGCCAAATACAATTCCTTTCCTATGTTCCCTCATTTAAAGAACAACCTCACCATCTACCCAGTAGCCTAATCAGAAATCTGTGAACGATTTCCTGTGCTTTATCTCTCACCTTCCAGTAATCACCTCGTTTGACCAATGCCATCTCCTATGTGTTTCTTTCCCAACTCCCCTGGCTTATTTTCAGTCCACCACGCTGTTCACATCCATGACTACAACTGCCTCTTATCTCACTCCCTTCCACTCATTATCCACTGGTGTCAGTGTGTTCACATATGGAGTGACAAATTTACTCCTGTCATTCACATACTCAATATTCAATGGCTTCCACCCCCTAAAGCAATGTTATTCAACATTGGATGCTTATTACAAATGAGGATTTCTGGGCCTTAGCTCTGTCCAACTGAACTGGACTTTTCTGGGGTGGAGATCCAGAAATCAGCATTTTAAATAATTCTCCCAGGTTATTCGTATGTACAATAAAATCTGGGTAGTTTAGAATTTTTAACTACTATGGAAAATTTCAAAATTGTAAACATGTTCGATACTAGAAATGATAACATACTCAACAGTCATGTTTCCACCACCCAGCTTCAACCTTGTTTCACCTACACTCAGTCTATTTTCCTATCTCCCCCACTACAGGGCTCTTGCCAGACTATTTTGAAGCAAATCCTGGAGATTATATAATCTCACCCATTGTATTTCAGTTTGTATCTCTGAAAAAATAAAGGACTGCATTTATAAACAACCACTATACCATTAATATCATACTTTAAAATGTTAACAATAATTAAACACACAGACATTATTCACATTTCCTTAACTGTCTTATAATCTCCATACATCCCAACTAGTTGATGTCTTTTTTTTTTCTTTTAGAGACAGGGGTCTCTCTTTGTTGCCCAGGCTGGAGTGCAGCAGTGCCGTCACAACTTAGTGCAGCCTCGACCACCCCAGCTCAGGCAATCCTCCCACCTCAGCCTCCCAAGTAGCTGGGACTATAGGCATGCACCACCATGCCTGGCTAATTTTTTTTTTCTTTATTTTTTTTTAAAGATGGGGTCTCACTGGCCAGGCATGGTGGCTCACACCTGTAATCCAGCACTTTGGGAAGTCGAGGTGGGTGTATCACTTGAGGCCAGGAGTTCGAGACCAGCCTGGCCAAAATGGTGAAACCCCATCTCTACCAAAAATATGAAAATTAGCTGGGCGTGGTGACACACACCTGTAGTCCCAGCTGCTTGGGAGGCTGAAGCAGAAAATCGCTTGAACCCAGGAGGCAGAGATTGCAGTGAGCTTAGATCACACCACTGCACTCCAACCCACGCCACAGTGAGACTCTGTCTACCAAAAAAAAAAAAAGAGAGAGAGAGAAAGAGTGAGAGATGGAGTCTCACCATGTTACCCAGGCTGGTTTCGAACTCCTGGGCTCAAGTAATCCTCCTGCCTCAGCCTCTCAAAGTGCTGAGATTACAGGCATGAGATACCGCACCCAGCCTGACATATCTTTTTAGTGCATTTAAACCTGTAAGTTCCTTGTCCCTTTTTATTTTCCTTGTAGTTTACTTACTGAAAATACTGGGTCATTTGTCCTGAAGTTTCCAAAATCTAGATGGGCTACTTTGTATTCCAGTTCAATAGTGAACTACCTGTAGTTCCTAAACATATCACACTTTTGTTACACACTTTTGTGCCCTTAGCATAGCTCCTCTCTTTCCTTCTAATATCCTCTTAGCACAGAGCTCTCTAAACACTAGGCTGTGGAAGCCCAATGAGGACTTAAGATTTCCTGCTCCCCCACTTAGCCCTACTTACCCACCACAGTTGGCTCCATTGGTACCGAGATGCATTCGGGGTTCACTGGAGGCAAGCTTGATGAGTTCATTCCACTCCTTCTGCCATTCATCCTCTGTGTATACCAGCCCTGACTGTGTGAAGGACAGGCAGGAGACACTGAGCAATCAGAGGCTGGGTTTTAAGAGGCAATATCCATTCTACCTTATTCACTGTTACTCCACTGTCTCATCGCTTAGCACTTGGTCTACAAATTGTACTACCAAGTCAAATCTCTTCCCTCTTTCATAGTCAAGATCTATGAAAGAATAGTCCATGATCTTTTTTACACTTACCACCTATTCTGTTTTGACCTATTGCAATCTGACCTCTGTTTCTGCCCTCCATCCTGCTTAACCACCCTCCACATACCATTTCACCTACCTGATTTTGGCAAAGAATAATGACCTTCTAATTGCCAAATTCAGTGAAACCTGGTTCTCATCTTCTTTAGCCTTCACGTGGCTTATTTTCCTCTTTAAATTTTCTTTGCCTTTAGCTTCCATAAAATTACTTTTTATTTCTCTGAACTCCGTGTACCTCCAAAATACTAGTGGTGTATTAATGATTTTCACCCTGGTTCCCTCTGGGTGATCTCTTCTACTGCCATAATCTCACTCACTACCATATATATGGCTCATGACTCCAAAATCTCCCTCTCCAGCCCAGACTTCTTAATTTCTTTTTTTAGACGGAGTTGCCCAGGCTGGAGTGCAATGGCTCACTGCAACCTTTGCCTAATCTCCACTCGCTACAACTTTCACCTCCTGGGTTCAAACAATTCTCCTGCCTCAGCCTCCCGAGTAGCTGGGATCATAGGCACCCATCACCACGCCCAGCTAATTTTTGGTATATTTAGTAGAGACAGGGTTTCCCCATGTTGGCCAGGCTGGTCTCAAACACCTGACCTCATGATCTCCCTTCCTCAGCCTCCCAAAGTGCTGGGATTACAGGTGTGAGCCACCGCACTGGGCTGGCATTAACTGCTATAGAGACTTCTGTCGTAACAGTCATACATGTTATAACCTGTTGCAATTATGTATTTACATGTCCATCTCCTTCCTCTACTCTAGGATCATGTTTTATGCAATACGTCCAGGGCCTATTTTGTGACTGAAATCAATAAATATGTATTAAGTGAAACTAAAATTTTAAAATATACAAGCAATTTTAAAATATATTGGCTTTAGGATGTATATAATGATATGGAAAATAAGTTTACCTTATTAATTTTATTTGGCTGGCATTAGTATTAAAATGAGTCTACACTGCTCAAGAGTAGAAGGAATCTCTGGAAACATGAGGGGCACTGGGAACAAATTTAATGGGAATTTTTAAAATGACACAGCTATTTTCAATTTGTAAAATGCTATCACAAATTTTACTTCAATTAAAAATAAAGAGAATAATGCCCAGGTTCTATATGGAGTGCTGCAGTCACTCCGATGGATACATCCAGAGGGATCCGGTTCCCTCTTCCGCGCGTTTCTGCTTCTTGTTTTAACGTACATAGCCACTAGGTGGCGTACACTTCTAGCCTTAACATTTAAGAAACTATTACTGAGCCTCACGACCAATTTCAACACAAAACAAGGAAGCTCAGGAAATCAAAACTTATTTAGTGTGGTTTTGGTACTGGGGAAGCTAAAGGAAGCTTCCGCAGTTCATCACCCCCATCTCCCATCCCCACTCCCAAGGTGGGTATAATGCTATGAATGGCTTAAGCTAAGACAATTACGAAGGCCACATCTTCAACTGTGCTGAGCAAAAGGAGTAAAAGGATTGCTCCGTTACTAGCCACTATTCTCTATGCATATTGAGGACTTTGAGACAGAAAGCCCGGCTGGCCAAGGATAGAACTTGGTTATTTCTGGGTCTCCTGGCTAAATACCATTATAATCTAATCCCATCTTGAGAATAATAACTATAATTCCTTTAATAACTGGAATAGGGCACATTTATGCTCTGGCTGTCGCTGTCATTTCTACTTAGTAGTTGGCATGCTCTGGTTTGGCCTTTTCCTGCCTCTGCAGTGGTTAAGGTTCCACTATGATCTGAACTTAACAGTGAAGAAGCCAAAGCTGACTACTACAAAGCTGACTACTGATTTGCTTTGGGTTCTAAATTCCAGGCTAGCTCTAGCTCAGGCAAAAGCTTTCCACAACACCCAGCTAAGCTTTTGGTGCTAACAAAGAATGTCACTTCTTTGTTAGAAGTGGGCTTGCCCCTGGGGATTGATTTCCCTTAGAAATCTTCTGGGGAAGATTGGCTGCTCAGGGAGAGGATTCTGATCTTAATATCTCCTACTTTTAACAGCTGGCTTATTTGTTTTTGAGGAAGAAACATAGCGTGTTCTACTGACATATTACATCTTTAGGACATAAAATTCTAAATAACTAAAACAAACAAAAAAAAACCCTCTTCTATATTATTGTCAGTTATGACAGAGCAATAAAATGAGAAAAAAAGAAAGGTGGACAAAAAAGGAAAGCTTCTAAAGAGACATTACCATATTCAATGCCAGCAAGATCAAGTCATAACATGGCAAAAAATATATATATACATGAAGAGCAGGAGATATAAACGCAGTACACAGAATCAGAGGGAAAGGAAATAGGGAGCCTCATTATTTTTATGTAAAGGCATAATACCATCATTGAAGGGAAGTAATCAGCAAACTTTTTCTGTAAAGGGCTAGATAGTCAATAAGTGTAGGCTTTGCAGGCCACATGTTACTACTCTGCTGTTAGAGGAAGAAAGCAGTTACAGGTGTAAACATCCAAGAAATGCACAGGGCTGTGTTCTGATAAAACTTTTTTTTAAGATGGGGTTTCACCGTGATGGTCAGGCTGGTCTTGAACTCCTGACCTCAGGGGATCCACCCACCTCGGCCTCCCAAAGTGCTAGGATTACAGGCACGAGCCACCATGCCCAGCTTTTTTTTTTTTAACAGAACAGCCATAGTTTGCCCAACCACTGTTATGGAGAGGGCAAGTACAAACAATCCACTGTTACTGCCTTATGTAAAAGCAGCCTGAACATTTGTCAAACTCCTAAGAATTACTGTTCAAACTCAATGAAACAGGTATGTTTTTTGTGTGTGACTAGAATGCTGCCTCCTTATGCTTTTTAAAATTTAAAATAAACTAAAACTGAGTATATAAAAAACAAACGGTATATATGTCCAAGAAGATTTTTAAGCATTCACATTCCTATAAGGGCTGGAAACACAAGTCTTTAAAAATTGATCTAGCCTTATTACAAGCAAAAAACATATATATATATAAATCCTATGGAATTGTCGTAACTCATTGTGCAAAATACTGCCACTAAAGTTGTAAAGCACCTATCAGGGGGAGAAGCAAAATGTTAGATACCTCTCTGTAGGTTTTATGCCCATCACCAGTTCTCATGACCATATAAGAAGGCATTTACCCCATGGTGTTAACTGCATTTTCTCCAATTTTCAGGATCATAAGGGGAGTCACACTGACCTAAGCACCTGGAAATACTTTCTGCTGGCAGGCACCAGGTGACTTTGGCAGCTAGGTAACTTTAGGAAACAAGGTGTTCCCACCCAAGCTCTCCCACCTCTTTATTCTGCTGTGTCTGCTGCCACCTCCAGCGCCTTTTCAATGCTTCCTTCTCAGCTCCCTTCTCCATCAGTGCATACAAAGCTTTTCGCAGCATCAAGTCCCGATCATGGAAACCCCACATCCCTGTAGCAAGAAAGCATAATGGTAAGATACCTCAGCTTGACTCTGCTAATTTTTGTATTTTTAGTACAGATGGGGTTTCACCATGTTGGCCAGGCTGGTCTCGAACTCCTGGCCTCAAGTGACTCACCCGCCTCACCCTCCCAAAGTGTTGGGATTACAGGTGTGAATCATGGCACCTGACTGCAAATAATATACTGAGTTGTAAATTGGCTTAATTTTTTTTTTTTTTTTTTTGAGACAGAGTCTTGCTCTATCACCCAGGCTGGAGTGCAGTGATCTCGGCTCACCGCAACCTCCGCGCCTCCTGGATTCAGTGGTTCTCCTGCCTCAGCCTCCCTAGTAGCTTGTATTACAGGTGCCCGCCACCATGCCCCACTAATTTTTTTACTTTTAGTAGAGACAGGGTTTTACCGTGTTGGCTAGGCTGGTCTCGAACTCCTAGCCTCAAGTGATCTGCCCACCTTGGCCTCCCATAGTGTTGGGATTACAGGTGTGAGCCACTAGCCATTGTGCCTAGCCCTTACTTTAAATTATTAAGCCTATTTACAGGATAGCACAGTGGCTCCCACCTGTAATCCCAGATACCTGAGAGGCTGAGGCAGGAGAATCGCTTGAACCCAGGGGCAGAGGTCCAGCCTGGGCAACAGAGTGAGACTCTGTCTCAAAACTAAATGGGCCGGGCACAGTGGCTCATGCCCATAATCCCAGCACTTTGGGAGGCCGAGGCAGGTGGATCACAAGGTCAAGAGATCAAGACCATCCTGGCCAACATGGTGAAACCCTTCTCTACTATAAATACAAAATTAGCTGGGCGTGGTGGTGCACACCTGCAGTCCCTGCTACTCGGAAGGCTGAGGCAGGAGAATCCCTTGAACCTGAGAAGCAGAGGTTGCAGCGAGCCAAGATGCACCACTGCATTCCAGCCTAGTGACAGAGCGAGACTCTGACAGAGCGAGACTTGGTCTCTAAATATGTAAATAAATAAAGTAAGTGTGTGTCACAAAAGACTGCTAAAACCATATCTTTTTAATACACCAAAAGAATGAATATTAAGTAGAACTAAACACATACACACATCTAGCTATACATTGCTGGCTTGCTCCTACTCATTACTCCCTGGGTCAGCTCTCAGAGCCGGCCCAAGCCAATACCTGTGCTTCCTTCACTATGTACCTAGCAAAAATACGGTTCACTCCCATTTCCTCTTGCGCCATCATAAATACATAAACACACACACACACACGCAAGCACACACAATCTTGATCTGAACCATCACTTCTGTCTAAGATCAAGGTTGTCTGGATGGAGTCCTACACATGAGATTTGACTCAATTGCTTCCTTTCTGCAGGGGAATGGAGTACTGCTTTCAAGACTCACCAAGGGAGGCTGCATGCAAGAGGCAGTTCCCATCTCCAGTTGTTGCCAAAGGAAGCAGCCTCTGACAGGTGGGGTCCACACTCACCCACCAGTTCAAACGCCCTGTAGAAAGAAGATAGTGGAGAAAAAGGAGTAGATTATCCATGAAGCCCTTCCCACCATATTTCTAAAACAGACTCCAAAGCAGCCTCCTCTAGGAGGCCTACCAAGAATAAAACCATCACTGGATTACTCTTTACATCTTCTTCACTTATATTTAGTCAGTCAGAAACTTGTGAGCACAATTGGTTAGATCAGTGAGTAGATCAATTTTGTCCCAAAAGGACACTGGCAATGACTGAAGATATGTATGCATGTCACAACTGCTAGGGGAATCCTACTGGCATCCAATGGGTAGAGGCCAAGGATACTGGTAACCATGATATAATGCACAAGGCAGCCTGCAAAACAAAGAATTATCTAGACCAAAATGTCGATACTGCTAAGGTTGAGAAACCCTGGGTTAAATGGCGAGGCCAAGGACATAAGTTGAAACTGTTGACTGCTTGGACTGGCTCTGATTCCTTCCCTCCACTCAGGAGACCAGTATATATTACAGCAACAAAGCTCAGCAAAAATCCATCATGAACAAAACAAAAACAACTCAAAGCATGTATTTAAAGTGTCTTATGAGTACCATCTGCATATATGACAGCATGTCAGCATGTGTGGGGTGTGACTTTAAAAAGCATCAGCAATAAGACAAAGGACATAAAATACCCAAGAAAATAAGTCGTAATTCCATACAGTCATCCCACAGTTGCCAACCCATTATTTACATGAGGAAAATATTTTATGAGTGATGCATAAGTTTTCTTGAACTACTGTGGAGCCTAGTTTCTTGAACTACTTAAAGAAAAAGTGGCTTATAATCTCCCCAGCCGTGATAATTTATTAACTTAAAAAAAAGTTACAAATTTCGGCCGGGCGCAGTGGCTCAAGCCTGTAATCCCAGCACTTTGGGAGGCCGAGGCGGGTGGATCACGAGGTCAAGAGATCGAGACCATCCTGGTCAACATTGTGAAACCCCGTCTCTACTAATACAAAAAAATTAGCTGGGCATGGTGGCGCGTGCCTGTAATCCCAGCTACTCAGGAAGCTGAGGCAGGAGAATTGCCTGAACCCAGGAGGCGGAGGTTGCAGTGAGCCGAGATCGCGCCATTGCACTCCAGCCTGGGTAACGAGAGCGAAACTCCGTCTCAAAAAAAAAAAAAGTTACAAATTTCTAGTAACAACAAAGCTTTCTTATCAGAAAAAAAAAAGAAAAAAGAAAAAAAATTACAAATAGATGTATGTGGTTAGAAGGTTACAAAATGAAAAATAAAAGCTTCCTTTCATGTCCCCATCTAACTCCAGTTCTTCTCCCATGCAAGCATTTTAATGCCTGATAAGCTTTTCCAGAACTTCCAGCTGCCTCACCCTATGACAAGAATTAATTTTAATAATAATTTAAGATAAACACAATTACAAAGGTAAATAAATTTGGGGGGACAGGTTCACTACTGTGCATCATCTACAGCATTAGCCATTTCTGTTCACAAGGGTGTTCCAGGGAATTTCCAGAGTAAAGTATCTAATCTGTATCCTTTCTTTAACCTCAGCACAAGTTCATCCCACTGACTCCTGACTTTGACTGCAATCAGATCACACACTGGATCTACTGATCCACAACTGGAAGCTACTGATCAAGCCCAGACCGTCCACATGGCTGCCTGTAGGTGGAGAGTAGAGGGGGAAAAGCATGGGAAAGGAAGCACTCACTGACCTGCCTGTTCCAAGGCAACCAGCATGGACTGCTCAATGAGATCTCTCTCTATGAAGCTGCGGAAGTCTTCATTATACACAGTAAGATCTGGAAGCTGGAAGGCACAGATGGGCATTTCCAGGGGGTGCTCATTGCTCCCCCCACCCCCACCATTGGAGGAGACATGGGACCGGGCCAGGGAAACAATGCTGGAGCTGGCGTGAGAGATGCCCCTAGACAGGCGTTTTTCTGCAATGAGAAATGGAGTCACCTTAGAACATACACAGCCCACTTGGAGAACTCTCCAGTTGATGTGCTGATAGTTACCTCTCAACAGGGTTTATAGTCAGAGAAAAACTAAGTCTAACTGACTGGTGAATTTCACAACCCTTTTTCTGAAGCCAATTGTTTGGAGAAATATAGAAAATATTTTGCAGGCACTCACATTAGCACCAAATATCCATTTCTCTTTCTACTCTTGTCTGGAATTTGCCTCGTCTTCCTCTCCCTCTGACTCGTCTTCCTCCACTTCCATTTTCCAACATGATAGGGACTCATTCATTTACCAAGTTGGTCATTGTTTGGTGAGAGGAGAAGGGAATAACGGAAGTGAGGTTTCACTGGAGTTAGTCAAATAATCTCTCTGGTAATTCTCAAGGTCTTGGAAAGCACCTTTTCTACAATGGAAATCTTTTTCCATTGTAGAAAAGAAAATCCTCTGGGAGGCTGAGGTGGGTGGATCACCTGAGGTCAGGAGTTCGAGACTCGCCTGGCCAACATGGTAAAACCCAGTGTCTACTAAAAATACAAAAATTAGCCGGTGTGGTGGTATACCCCTGTAATCCCTTGGGAGGCTGAGGTGGGAGAAGTGCTTAAACCTGAGAGGTGGAGTCTGCAGTGACCCGAGATTGTGCCACTGTACTCCAGCCTGGACGATAGAGGGAGACCCCCATCTCAAAATAAAATAAAATAAAATAAACAACATATCTTACACATTTGGGAACTTTCTTCCTACATCAATAACATTTATTTATATTGCTTACTAAAACTTTTCTCAATACTCATATTTACCAGAAATTTATAGGGACAGTCAGTTCTTAAACAGTCTATAGAGGAGAACAATAATGTAGACAGTACCCCATATCATTTAATTTGTTTCGAACACATGACACTTGTAATTCCCAAGCAGATATTCCACTGTTATTATAATTTGTTCAATGTAGTATTACAGTTCATTTGCATGGCTTCAGTTATGTAATGATTTAATGATGATCCACGGGGGGAAAAATTTCAAAAGCATGTTGGGTAGCCTCTTAATACAGTATTTGCCAGAGATGATGCACAAAATAAACTGAGTTGTCTAAACTTATTTTTAAAATATTTTTTAGTTTTGTTTTTTGTTTTTCTTTTTGAGACGGAGCTTTGCGCTTGTTGCACAGGCTGGAGTGCAATGAATGGCATGATCTCGACTCACTGCAACCTCCGCCTCCAGGGTTCAAGCAACTCTCCTGCCTCAGCCTCCCGAGTACCTGGGATTACAGGTGCCCACCACCACGCCCAGCTAATTTTTGAATTTTTAGTAGAGGTGGGGTTTCACTATGTTGGCCAGGCTGGTCTTTAACTCAGGTGATCCACCCGCCTCGGCCTCCCACAGTGTTGGGATTACAGGTGTGAGCCACTGCGCTGGCCTTGTTTTTGTTCTTTGAGATGGAGTCTGGCTCTGTCACTCAGGCTAGAGTGCAGTGCTGCAATCTTGACTCACTGCAACCTCTGCCTCCCAGGTTCAAGCGATTCTCCTGCCTCAGCCTCCTGAGTAGCCAGAATTACAGGCATGTGCCAACACGCCCAGCTAATTTTTTTTGTATTTTTAGTAGAGATGGAGTTTCTCCATGTTGGCCATGCTGGTCTCCTCAAACTCCTGGCCTCAAGTGACTTGCCAGTCTTGGCCTCCCAAAGTGCTGAGATTACAGGCGTGAGCCACCATGCCCACCTTAAAAATATTTTTTAGGTATTCTGAAACTACCACGTAGGCTGGGCATGGTGGCTTACACCTGTAATCCCAAAACTTTGGAAAGCCAAGGTGGCGGGATCACTTGAGCCCAGGAGTTCTAGATCAGCCTGGGCAACAGAGTGAGACCTCATTTCTACAAAGAATCAAAAATTTAGCTAGGCGAGGTGGTGCACGCCCATGGTCCCAGCTACTTGGAAGCTGTGTTCCACCAGCCTCACTCCAGCCTTGGGAAACAGAGCAAGACCCTGCCTTAAAAAAAGTACCACGTGCCTATGATTTAAAAAAATCAATATACTATCAAAAGGTATAAAATGATTTCACAAGGAAGTCTTCTTTTCATTCAAAATTTCTGATCCCTTCCCTAGAGGCAACCTTTTGTATCCTTCTAGAAATTTTTGTGCATATATAGCTTTCAAAATCTTTTTTTTTTTGAGATGGAGTTTCGCTCTTGTTGCCCAGGCTGGAGTAAAATGGCGCAATCTTGGCTCACCGAAACCTCTGCCTCCTGGGTTCAAGCAGTTCTCCTGACTCAGCCTCCTGAGTAACTGGGATTACAGGCATGCACCACCACGCCCAGCTAATTTTGTGTTTTTAGTAGAGATGGGGTTTCTCCATGTTGGTCAGGCTGGTCTCGAACTGCTGACCTCAGGTAATCTGCCAGCCTCAGCCCCCCAAAGTGCTGGGATTACAGGTGTGAGCCACTGTGCCCAGCTAAAATCATCTTTTAAAACACAAATGAGAGTACACTGTATACTACATATATTGCATTGTGTCTTACCTTTCAGAAAACTTTTGTTTTTTCATGTAGTGTCTTTGTCACCCAGGCTGGAGGGCAGTGGCGCAATCTCAGCTCACTGCAACCTCTGCTGCCTGGCTCAAGCAATTCTCCTGCCTCAGCCTCCCAAGTAGCTGGGATTACAGATGTGTAATAATTTTTGTAATTTTAGCAGAGACAGGGTTTCACCATGTTGGCCAGGCTGGTCTTGAACTCCTGACCTCAGATGGTCCACCAGCCTTGACCTCCCAAAGTACTGGGATTACAGGCATAAGCCACCACAACCAGTCCCTTTCGGAATTGGTTTTGGAAATTTTTCCAAAACAGTGCACCAAGTTCTACCTAATTCTTTCTAATGACTGCAGAGTAGTACACAATATGGATTACAATTTACTTAACCACTCCTTTACTAATGGACATTAAATGTTTTCAGAGCCAGGCGCGGTGGCTCATACTTGTAATCCCAGCACTTCAGGGGGCCGAGGCAGATGGATTGCCTTGAGAAAAAAAAAAAGTTTCAAGATTTAATTACTGTAAAATAATGCTGCTGTGAATATCCTTATCTACTGCAGTTATGTATCTTTTTAAATTTTTATTTATTTATTTGCTTATTTATTTTGAGATGAAGTCTTGCTCTGTCGCCAGGCTGGAGTGCAGTGGCACAATCTCAGCTCACGGCAACGTCTGCCTCCCAGGTTCAAGTGATTCTTCTGCCTCAGCCTCCCGAGTAGCTGGGATTACAGGACTGCACCACCATGCCCAGCTAATGTTTCTATTTTTAATACAGATGAGATTTCACCATGTTGACCAGGCTGGTCTCAGACCTCAGGTGATCTGCCCACCCCGGTGTCCCAAAGTGCTGGGATTACAGGAGTGAGCCACCACGCCCAGCCTATGTGTTTCTTTATTTAAAGAATATATATGTGCACATACACATATATGATAAATTCCTAGATATGAAATTGCTGAGTCAAAGAGTGTGCATTTTAATTTTGATAAGCTATTGGGAAATATTAACAAATTACCCCCCAAAGAGGTAGTAACTCTTTCAGTTCTACCTTTATGTGAACTTTACATCAACAAGCACATTGTTATCCTCCTTCCTCTATTTCTTTCACAGAATCTGAGGAAGACTTTTATACAGGGTAACACTAAAGATGCAGAGACACAGTGAGGGACTGCAGCACCTGGGCAGACTGAGGCCACCTCAATCTGGGTTCAGCTGGGAGGAGGGGAAAAAAATGGAATCACTTCCAATGGATCACTAGACTTTATGACTCCATTTAACAGTCCGCTCCCTTCCTACTCCAAATACAGAAACATTCCCCAGTCACCCTAGTACCTTGAACGATGTCATCCTGCCGTTGCAGGATGGGTCGGGGAGGGCGAGTAGGCTCTCTGTCAGAAAACCCTTTTTCAGGGGTCCTGGAGCCACCACTTCCTTCACTAAAGGATGGAGGTAGGTTCCCAGCATGGACTTGACGTAGCTGTTCAAAATCACTGAGGGCAGCACTCACATCCCAATTCTTTCCTGTCAGGAGACAAAGCAAAAAGGGAACTGTGCACCCAGAGTATAGAGAAACTGGGGGGAGAGACACAAAGATCACACTACTATCCCATCAAAACCAGCAAGCATATACACATGCACATTTCAATCATTGTTCTTTTCCTTACCCTGTTTTAATTTTTTTTAACACTTCAATCTACTTTATCTAATGCCTTTACTTACTTATTTGTTGTCTATTTTGTAAGTAAGCTCCATGAAGATAGAAACTTTGTCCCTCTGAAATAAAAGAGCCCTTAAAGATCTAGTAACCTAAAATTAAAACTTCCTTTTACAGATAAAGAAAACAAAGCCTAGAGAAGTAAATTATTTGCCCAAAGTCAGCTAATTTACACTAGACCCAGCAGGACTCAAGCCCAGGTCCCTAATTCTGAGATCCAACGAGGTTCTTAGCCCACATGTACTCTAGTGTGTCCTAAACACTGAACCTGCATAGAAGATCATGGGCTTGTGCATTTTCTAGTGAGTTTATAGCTGTCATCCGCTTATCAAAGGAAACTATATTTCCCCCAAATTTAAGAATCACCATTCTACTAAAGAAATGACCTTTGACAATAGATTTGTCATAATGGATTTTTCTGATGCTTTCTCCAGTTAAATTATTCAATAAATAAGCATTGTATAATTACTCACACTTCTTTCTTGTTCTATTCCATCTGCTACCACCTTAATTCAATCCTGTCACCTACTGTCCTACCTCCAATCCATTCCAAAGAATCCCATGAGATTAATCTTTCTAAAGCACAGTTGTGATCATTTTAGTTCAATAATCAAGATTTTTAATGGCTTACCACTGCCTACAGAATAAAACTTAGTCTCTTTTGCCTGAAACTCAAGGCTTTCTATGTTCTGGCCTACTTTTCTGCCTCTTCGCTGTGCTTCAATTTCCTTATCTGTGAAAATGCAGGTGACAGTAACAGTGCCTACCTGACAGAGTAGTTACGAAGATTAAGTAAGTTGAAAGCACTTAGAGTAGTGCTTGGTTTACTTAAAATTTTACTTCTAAATCATTACTGATGATTTTCCTTCTAAATCATTATGTTAGCCAATTGTTCTGACTCCCTTTGCTCACTCTGTTCCAGTCACCACTGACCTTGCTGTTCCTAGAACATGCTAAGTCCACTCCCGCTCTAGGGCCTTTCCACTGTCTATTCCCTCTACCTAGAAGGCTCTTTCCCCAATATATCCACACAGACAACTCCTCATCAGCTTTAGGTATTTGCTTAAACATCACATTGTTAGTAAGGTCTACCCTGACTACCCAATTAAAAATCACAACCCACTTCATCATTCTCTTTACTCTCTTCCATAGCACTTGACAGCTTATAATATGCTTTATAATTTAGTTAGTTATCATGTTTGTTGTTTATTGACTCTCTCTCCTGCTAGAACATTTTGTTTATTTTGTTTTAGGCATCTAGAACAGTACCTGGCACATAGTAGTCACTCAATAAATATTTGCTGAATTAATGGAGAACTCTTCTTCTGAATCAATGCATGAATGAGTGACATCTGCCTTGAGGATCAAATCTGTATTTCCACTGTCTGCAAATCTCCTAAAAATCAGGTCCTCCTAACAATCCACAGGTCCAAATTGAATATCCATCAGTTTCCTTCCCAAAGCTTGCTGCTTCTCCTCTTCCTATGTTTCCTAAATCAGTAATGGCATCACAATCCCTCCAGGCCCTGAAACTTCAGTCATTTTCAGCTCCTCACATTTCCTCAGATTGCACAATCTTCATGGTTGTTTGTACCCCTAAAACATCTCTCGAATCCATTTCTTATTATCCATTTTTGTTGCCACTGCCCTACTTGAGGTCCTCATAATCTTTACTTAGACTTTGGTCTTTTAGGAAGGAACTCTCTATCTGGTCTCTCTGCTTCTAATCTCTTTGCTCTACAATCAGTTAGCTTTTGATTTCTTTCTCTTCTTTTCAATTATCAGTATTGAACAGTCCTATTAGCCAGGTGTGGTGGTGTGCACTTGTGGTCTTAGCTACTCAGAAAGCTGAGGTGGGAGGATCACTCGAACCTAGGAGGCGAAGGTTGCAGTGAGCTGAGATCACACAACTGCACTCAGCCTGGATGACAAAGTGAGACCCTATCTCAAACAAAACAAAACAAAAGCCAGTCCTACTGCAATACAATTAGTTAACTTTTTTTTTCTTTTTTTTGAGACCCAGTCTTGCTCTGTTGCCCAGGCTGGAGTGCAGTGGCACCATCTTGGCTCACTGCAACCTTTGCCTCCTGGGTTCAAGCGATTCCCCTCTCTCAGTCTCTCAAGTAACTGGAATAACAGGCGTGTGCCACCACGCCCAGCTAATTTTTGTATTTTTAGTAGAGATGGGGTTTCACCATGTTGGCCAGGCTGGTCTCGAACTCCTGACCTCAGGTGATCCGCCCACCTCAGCCTCCCAAAGTGCTGGGATTACAGGCATGAGCCACCATGCCCAGCCAATATTCCTGTTTTAATCACTTCTTCTCTGGCCACAGAGTTCTCTACAAGTACTGTTAAAAACTCAAAACCAATCATGTCACTCCCCTGATTAAAATCCTTCACCAGTTTCCTAGTGAACCTAGAATAAAACTCCTCATCATGGCCTACAAAAGCCCTGCATTCTCTTTTTTCTTTTCTTTTTTTTTTTTAACTTTTTTTTTTTTTTGAGACGGAGTCTTGCTCTGTAGCCAGGCTGGAGTGCAGTGGTGCGATCTCAGCTCACTGCAACCTCTGCCTCCCAGGTTCAAGCAATTCTCCTGCCTCAGCCTCCCGAGTAGCTAGGACTACAGGCCCATGCCACCATGCCCAGCTAACTTTTTGTATTTTTAGTGGAGACGGGGTTTCACCGTGTTAGCCAGGATGGTCTCGATCTCTTGAACTCGCCTCCCAAAGTGCTGGGATTACAGGCATAAACCACCATGCCCAGCCTCTTTTTTTTTTTTTCTTTTGTGAGATGGAGTCTTGCTCTGTTGCCAGGCTAGAGTGCAGTGGCATGATCTCGACTGGAATTACAGGCATCTACCACCGCACCTGGTCAATTTTTGTATTTTTAGTAGAGATGGAGTTTCGCCATCTTGGCCAGGCTGGTCTTGAACTCCTGCCCTCGTGATCTACCCACCTAGGCCTCCCAAAGTGCTGGGATTACAGGTGTGAGCCACTGCACCCAGCCCTTTTCTTTTCTTTTCTTTTCTTTTTTTTTTTTGAGACAGAGTCTCACTCTGTCACCCAGGCTGGAGTACAGTGGTACAATCTCAGCTCACTGCAGCCTCTGCTTCCTGGGTTCAAGCGATTCTCCTGCCTCAGCCTCCCGAACAGCTGGGATGACAGGTACCGTCACCACGCCCAGCTAATTTTTATAGTTTTAGTAGAGACGGGGTTTCACCATGTTGGCCAGGCTGGTTTCAAACTCCTGACCTCAGGTGATCACCTGCCTCTCAGCCCCTAAAGTGCTTTGATTACAGGCATGAGCCACCACACCCGGCCTCTTTTTTTCTTTCTTAAGAGACGAGGTCTTGCTATGTTGCCCAGGCTGGTCTCAAATTCCTGGGTTCAAGCAATCCTCCCATCTCAGCCCCCCAGGTAGCTGGGATTACAGTGAATGCCACCACACCTGGCTAGAGCCCCTATTTTCTGCTTCCTGCCTGTCTAACCAGCTGCCTACCGCTCTTGCACCATTCTTTTTTTTTTTTTTTTTTTTTGAGATGGAGTTTTGCTCTTGTTGCCCAGGCTGGAGTGCAATGGTGCAATCTTAGCTTACTGCAAACTCCGCCTCCTGGGTTCAAGCAATTCTCTTGACTCAGCCTCTCAAGTAGCTGGGATTACAGGCATGCACCACCACGTCTGGCTAATTTTGTATTTTTAGTAGAGACAGGATTTCTCCATGTTGGTCAGGCTGGTCTCAAACTCCCAACCTCAGGTGATCTGTCTATCTCACCCTCCCAAAGTTCTGGGATCACAGGCATGAACCACTGTGCCCAGCCTCTTGCACTATTCTTACTATCTCACAATTATTAATAGTTTTTCCAATGAGCCAAACTCTCTTGCAACTTAGGGCCCTTGCATAAGCTGTTTATTCCACATAAACACTCTCTTCTACATCCCTTTGTCTTGCTACTCCTACTTGTCCTTCAGGGCTTGGCTTAAAAATCACTCCTCAGAAAAGGCTTTCCTGCACTCTAGATCTAAGTTAGCGTTCTTGCTTCACTCTCAGAGCATCCTCAACATTTCTTTCACAGCATGAGAGAGAGAGAGAGAGAGAGAGAGAGAGAGTGCACGCGCACGCGCCTGCATGCTAGCAATAATTTGTAATGTAATTGTTTAGAGTCATACTCCAAAACTAGATTGCCTAGGTTCAAATCCTACTTAATTTCACTGAGCCTCAGGTTTTAAAATTATAACTCCAGGATAATAAAACTTTATTTTAGGGTGGTTGTGAGAATAAAGTATCTTCAAGTACTATGCACATATTGAACAGTCTTAAGTGTTCAACATATCTTGTAAGAGGAATGCAGAAAGGTTAAGGATTTTATGAAAGAGGAAACATTTGAGCTGAATGTTGAAGGATGAGGAGAATAATAGAGGAAAGAAATGTTGCAGACTGAGGAAGTAACCTGACATGATCACCGAGAAGTCACAAGTCGGGCCTGGCTGGAGCACAGGAAGTACAGGGAAAAGTAGTAGGAGATGAAACTGAAAATGCAAATTAAGGGCAAAGTTGTACTGAATTAGTAAACTGGAATGTAAACCCTGATCTTCTGTTTCCAAATTCATGCTCTTCTCACAGGTAGCCAAGCAAATGTCAAATTGTGACATCTTGCTAAGGGCTGACAATTTAAAATATTACCTATGTATGCTAAGAACCTGCCCCTTCTCCATAGGCCTGCCTCTTTGTGTCATTATATATTTTCACATTTTCATCTATTATTTGTGACTCTAAACGAAGAAGCCTAGGGACATGATTCTAACACTTTAGGACCTTAAAGTTTAGAACATTCAAACTTACGTATATAAAGATATAAGTAAACAAAAGCAGCAAAATGAAAACATTAAATTGATTCACTTAACATAGAATTACCCGTAATATATGTTACATAAAGAAAGAACAAAACCATGGATGATCCCAAGCATGAAAACCTAAAGTCACTTATATATAAAGAGGAAGTCTTACTGATCTAAAATTATGTTTTTAGGCCGAGTACCGTGGCTCACGCCTGTAATCCCAGCAATTTGGGAGGCCAAGGCAGGCAGATCACTTAAGGTATGGAGTTCAAGACCAGCCTGGCCAATATGGTGAACCCTTGTCTCTCCTAAAAAATACAAAAATCAGCCATGTGTGGTAGTGGGCACCTGTAATCCCAGCTACTCGGGAGGCTGAGACAGGAGAATTGCTTGAACCTGGAAGGCAGAGGTTGCAGTGAGCCAAGATCACGCCACTGCACTCCAGTCTGGGCAACAGAGCAAGACTCTGTGTCAAAAAAATAAATAAATAAAATAAAATAATGTTTGTAATGGACTAATATAAATTTTCACTTGCATTGCCTGAGCATCAAGTGGAAAAAGCTACCCCAGGAAGTTCAATGTGAAAAAGGGATTTTAAAATTTAAAATTATGACGGGTTATACACAAAGTACATCATTAGAATTAACTGTAAGGCCTACCATACACAGGGTATCTTTCTAATCACCTTAAATGTTCCAAATCATCCTAATGATAAATACCACATTTTACTTATTCTTTTCTCATTCTCCCCTACGACTCCTCACCTTCTAGGAGATCTCGAGCCAGCCCTGGCTCTGCTCCTGTGGAACGGACAAAATCCGACAGGACAGCATCCATGTCCAGGGTCATGTGATCATTAAGTACTTTCAGGCAGCTGGATGTAGGTAGAACAAAGATCAAAATTCAGGCCTCTACCTGAGGAAGAAATAAATACATAAGGCTCAAATTGCACTGGAACAGGATAATCACAGCCCCATGTCAGCAGCTTTCTAATCAAATGGAGAAACTATCCTAGCGCATTCATTTCAGTTGATAGTTTAAAATTACGAAGAGTAACATTTTATTTCCTAACTCTTCATTAACATTAGTATCTGGTTTTGATTGTTAGTTTGTTTGTTTGAGACAGAGTCTCGCTCTTTTGTCAGGGGCCAGGCCATAGAGCAGTGATGTAATCTCGGCTCACTGCAGCCTCCGCCTCCTGGACTCAAGCAATTCTCCTGCCTCAGCCTCCAGAGTAGCTGGGACTACAAGCATGCGCCACCACACCCAGCTTATATTTTGTATTTTTAGTAGAGACGGGGTTTCACTATGTTGGCCAGAATGGTCTCGATCACCTGACCTCATGATCTACCCACCTCAGCCTCCCAAAGTGCTGGGATTACCATGCCGTGAGCCACTGCACCCGGGCAACATTAATATCTTAAAGCCTGCATTAACCAGTAACCTATAATGCCACTCTGAATAATGCTTTCCCTGTACTTTTCCTGAGTACTGCTTTTCTACCATGAGTTTGCTTATCCAAAGTAAAGGAAGGAAGCAACAGGCTACCAACCCTAAAGAACTCCCACTTAACCATGGAATAAAGGCAGAAATTAATTTAAAAAAGGAAAACAAAAAAAATTAAAAATAAAAATAAAAAGAACCCCCCACCTGCAATAGTCTCTAACATGGTAGGTACCTTGTTTATTTCCTTCCTGGCACTTGAATACTCTCAAATCATTTTAATTAGTTGCTGTCTAGCCATCTCCTCTAATATATAAGTTTCTTGAAGGCAGGAAACTTGTATGTCTCCTTCACTAATGTATCCTCTGCATGTATCACCTGGCACAGTGCGAGGCACACTGGCCGTCAGTAGATATTTCTTGAATGAATGAACAATTACTATACACTGGATAATTTCAGAGTTAACTAGTGTTTTGATGCTAGCAGAGGAGTAAATTGATAGCTAAAACTATTCAAAATACATGAATAGGCCAGGCGCAGTGGCTCACACCTTTGATCTCAGTCCTATGCGAGGCTGAGGCAGGTCGATCACCTGAGGTCAGAAGTTCGAGACCGGCCTGGCCAACATGGCAAAACCCCGTATCTACTAAAACTACAAAAATTAGCTGGGTCACGTGCCCCTGTAATTCCAGCTACTCGGGAGGCTGAGCCAGGAGAATCACTTGAACCTGCAGCAGGCAGAGGTTGCAGTGAGCCAAGATTGTGACACTTCACTCCAGCCTGGGTGAAAGAGCGACTCTTCATCTCAAAAAAATAAATAAATAAATAAATAAAATAAAATAAGCTATTCCACAAAGCAGAGTGGGGACCCCAAAGGTTCATAACAAGAGTCAATCTCTATTAACCTTATGAATCTAGGAAACATGTCTACTCCAAAACACGTCTTTCTCCATGTGAGACAGATGACTGCCAAGCAAGATCTCCTCTTTCAGACTCTGGTAGAACTATGTCCCTGACCTGACAGCCTGGCACCAATCCAACATTCCTCTGAGGTTAAAAGTCCCAACTGGGGAAGCAATAATAGAGTGAAGAAAAATCTCTGACCAAATCCTGCCAGGTTTTCAGCTTTCTATAGAAGAGTCATTCATAAAGTTGCCAGGTACACTTGCCCTACCCTACCCTACCCACCAATCCCCTGCCTTTTGGGAAAGGTCAAAGTATAATTCTTGAAGGCACTAAGTGACAAGGCAAATAAAAAAGATTTGTGGGTTATAAAATCAGCAGGTCAGTAACTTGCTAAAACTGGATTTTTTTTTTTTGAGAGAGAGAGAGATGGCAAAATAGAAAGTATTCTCTCTTGTCCTGTTCTAGTAGTACAACAGATCCGTGAGTGCAGGGACACGATTTCTTCATTTTTGTAGCTCCAACATCTAGTGTAGCATCTATAATATAGTAGGTAGTCAAATGCCTGATGAATAAATGATTCAATAACTAAGCCAACCTCCACATCAGCTACCAAAAAACCAACCAATTTGAAGCTTACCAGATCAGGAATTCTAGGGCGCTTCTTATCACCCTTCTATTTCTAAGCTTTAAAAACTCTCCTTTCTAAAGGGACGTCAACCATGCTGTCATTACTCTCACCACCCTCACATTATGTGAGTTTACCTACATACACCTATATGTATTAACTAGGTGACTTTGGTCAAATTACCTACAGGGTTTCAGTTGCCTCTTCTATAACCTAGACTTGGATTAGATGACTCCTAAGATACTTTCAAGGTTTAAAAAATAAACTTCTTCAGTTCAGTACAGCCTCATAATCTATTATCTTTGACTATCAGTCTAGATATTATTAATGTTAAATTTACCAGAGTTTCAATACCATAATTATCAGAAAGAACTACTAATACATAAAGAATTTTTGGTCTAAGATTCTTCAAATTCAAAATGTCAAGATACAAAGTAAATTAGTCCTTTACCTTCAGGAATTAGAAATTAAATACCTTCAGAATTAATAGATGAATAAATTCCCCCCTCCCCAATACAGGCAAGAATTTCTTCTCCAAACCCATTTTAGCCACAGCCTTAGGTTACAGGAAGTGGTAGTAGCTCAAATAACTTATACACATGAATAATTCAAAACCAAGTGCATAGCTGCAAAATAAATTTTAATCTTCTTTGTTTTTTTTGAGACGGAATTTTGCTCTTGTTACCCAGGCCGGAGTGCCATGGCATAATCTTGGCTCACCGCAACCTCCGCCTCCTGGGTTCAAGCAATTCTCCTGCCTCAGCCTTCCGAGTAGCTGGGACTACAGGCGCCTGCCACCATGCCCAGCTAATTTTTGTGTTTTTAGTAGAGACGAGGTTTTACCATGTTGACCAGAATGGTCTCAATCTCTTGACCACGTGATCCACCTGCCTCGGCCTCCTAAAGTGCTGGGATTACAGGCGTGAGCCAGTGCGCCCGGCCTAATCTTCTTTCTTTTTTTTTTTTTTTTTTTTGCTGGAGTGCAGTGGCGTGATCTCACTAATCTTCTTTCTTTAAAAAAAAAGTAATGCGACCAGGCGTGGTGACTCACGCTTGTAGTCCCAGCACTTTGGGAGGCTGAGGCGCACGGATCATGAAGTGGAGTCAGGAGATGGAGACCATCCTGGCTAACATGGTGAAACTCTGTCTCTACTAAAACTACAAAAAATTGGCTGGGGGTAGTGGTGCATGCCTGTAGTCCCAGCTACTCAGGCGGCTGAGGCAGGAGAATCGCTTGAACACGGGAGGTGAAGGTTACAGTGAGCCGAGATCACGCCAATGCACTCTAGCCTGGGTGACAGAGCAAGACTCTTGTCCAAAAAAAAAAAAAAAAAAAACAAGTAATGCAACTGTAAAGCCATTTTAATAACGTTCTGAGAGAGTGTGAGAAATATACAATAAGTACACAAAATAGCAATCACAAACAGGTGCTCAGCAGAAAGGAAAAGAGTTGACTAAGCCATAGGCATGTAGGCAATTTCACAGCCAGACACAGACTTCTGAGTGAGAGAAGTGAATGAAAACCAGTGTTATGGCATCATAGAGCTTACATGTCAACATAGCACACAGGCCATTCTTTTCAAAAAACATTTCAACAAAATAATTTACAGGTTAAACATTCTCTAGAATGCCCTGCTCTTTAGCAAAAATTTGAGGCACTAAGCCAAACTTCTTAACAGCACATTCTTATATTTGATGTCTCCAGGTGTACACTGTGGACCCTGACCTAACCCCAACAAGTGAGAACAACAGCTTTTGTTACATCACCACTAAGACCTGGCTTAAGCTTTTCAAATTCCAAATGGAGATATCAAAGCCAATGATTAAAACACAGTGTTTGGTTAGGCATGGTGGCTCACGCCTGTAATTCCAGCACTTTGAGGCCGAGGCAGGCAGATCACCTGAGGTCAGGAGTTTGAGACCAGCCTGGCCAACATGGTATAACCCTGTCTCTACTAAAAATACAAAAATTAGCTGGGTGTGGTGGCTAGTCCCAGCTTCTAGGGAGGCTCAGGCAGAAGGATCACTTAAACTACGGAGGTGGAGGTTGCAGTGAGCTGAGATGGCACCACTGCACTCCAGCCTGGGCAACAGAACAAGACTCTGTTTTAAAAAAAAAAAAAAAAAGAAAAAGTTTGGGCTGGGCACGGTGGCTCCTGCCTGTAATCCCAGCACTTTGAGAAGTTGAGGCAGGAGGATTACTTGAGCCCAGGAGTTTGAGACCAGCCTGGACAACATAGTGGGACCCTGTCTCTAAAAAATGTTTTTAACTAGTTAAGCATGGTGGTGTGTGCCTATAGTCCCAGCTACTCAAGTGGCTGAGGTGGGAAGACTGCTTGAGCCTGGGAGATCAAGGCTATGTGAGCAACAATCATGCCCCTTCTCTCCAATCTGGGTGACAGAGTGAGACCCTGTTACAAAAAAAAACATACACACACACAGTCTCTGGCTCTGTCTTAGCACACAGGAGGAAGAAGAAGAAAAAAAACAGTGGCTTTCAACCTTTCAAATAAAACACAGGAGGCTCTCAACTATTTAATTGAATGGTGTAAAAGACAATTCTCATCTGGCATCAAAATATTCCAACTGAAAGGGGCTTTAGCAATTTCTTAATCCAAATACCTGCTCCCATGCAAGAATCCTTCTATTACATCTCTGACACAAATCATGTAGTCTCCACTTGAATACAAGGTCTGATAAGGACCTCATTACTTTGCCATAATGTCCACTTTATTGTTAGACAGCTTGAACTGTTAGAAAATGCTTTTCTAAACTAAAGCAAAAGCTATCACCAGTCCCCCACCCCCACCGTAACTTTCACATAACGATCTTTATTCTGTTCTCCAGGAAAATAAAACCTACTTCCCATGCATGATGGAATTTTCACGGAAAACTATTAGACAAAGCATTTCTTTACATAAACATTTGTTGTAGATCAACAATATCATGATGGTGTTATAAGCCAAACAGTGGCCTTTATTTTACAAAATCCTTTCTTACATCAGTACTTGCTTGTACCTACATTCATTCATAAATATTTGTGCTGACCCCATCATATAAACTTAACATGCTGAATAAATTATCTTTTTCAAATTTGGCTTCTGCTATCTGTGCCTATCACCCCTACTTCCATACCATCTTGAATGACAGCAGTCAAGATTAAAAACGAAGAAGTTAATATTAGGTAAGCACTTCTAAAAACACTCTTACTCATTAATGACAAAACTCTTGCAGCAGGTCTCGTTATTCCCAATTTACAAACAGAAACAAAAAAGACCTGAAAAGTCAGGTAGGTGGCCCAAAGTCTGAACCTAGATAGTCTGAACTCATGCTCTTTCACTGTACCACACTAGGGCATTACTGATCCGTGAAACTGCCCTGATTCTTACTCATTTAATTCGTTCACCATAGGAAAATGTTGTGCCTATTCCTCATATTTATCAAAGACTTAAACACCTGCCTTTTTTAACTTTTTTTTTTCCCTGAGATGGCGTCTCGATCTGTCGCCTAGGCTGGAGTGCAATGGCGCGATCTTCAGCTCACTGCAACGTCCACCCCCCAGGCCCAGGCAATCCTCCCACCTCAGCCTCCCGAGTAGCTGGGACCAAAGGCACTTATATGACTTTAAATCCTACCATCTTCCTGAGCAATTTTAGGCCATCTGCACAACTCACCTAACATTTCTGCTTTAGAATTTCATAATCTCTTCTAATACTAACACCTCCATCTCCATAACAACAACTCAAACCCGGACCCTGCCATTTCCTGAAACCATTCCACCTCTAAATCTTAAACTCAAACATTTTACTCTGGCCACAACCTCACCACCTTCCAGCTTTTCCTCTCTACTTTTAAACCTCCCTGCTCACTAAGACATCTAGTCTCTTACCCACCTTATTCATTAATTCAACAAAAGTATTTGGAGTGTCTCTGTGTGAGGCACTATGCTTAGGACTAAAAACACAACAGTGAACTACACACAATCCCTATCCTCAAAAGCTTCCAGCAGGGAGGAAAAAACCCACAATATCCTACCATCTTCCTGAGCAATTTCAGCATCCACCTGCACAATTCATCTAACATTTCTGCCTTAGTTTCATATCTCTTCAAATAATTTCACAATTATAATAAAGAAATGTTATAGAAGGGTGTTATCTCCTACAGAGATTCAAGAAAAGCTTCCCCAAGGAAATTATGGTCCATCTATGAATTAAGATTAATTAAGATTAAGCAGCAATTGGAGAGACAAATTGGGAAAGGAAGAATGCTCCAAGCAGAGGAAACGTACACCAAAGTTCTAAGGCAGGAAGGAGCATAAAGGTGAAAATGGTGCTACAGGAGGATGAAGAAAGGGCCTAGTGGACCCTGTTAAAGATTTGAGATCTTAAACATCATAGAAGCCACTGAAGGGTTGCATGTAGAGGTAGAACATAATCAGATTTGAATTGTTAAAAGTCACCCTGATTACAGTGAGAAGAGTTTGGAAGAAGCACAGTGGATTTAGGGAGAGAACTGATTAGAAAATTGTTGCAAAATAGATGATGGTGAACTAAACCAGGATAATAGCAGTGAAGATTGAGAAAAATTGATAGATTCCACTTTATTTCTTCTTGCCTAACAAAGTAAAACCAATAATGGATCACCTAACTTACTTTCCTGTGAAAATTTAGGTCCCTTATCCATTTCATCTGTCCAACTTGGATAGATCCCACATTCTAACTTCCCTGCTAACCTTGCAGAGCAATATGACTACTAAATATGTTATTTGGTCACCTTCCTTTTACTGAAACACTGCTGTCTTTTGCTTGACTTTAGTACTTCAATCAATCTTCTGAGCTACTATCCCATACCTTCACCATGCTCCTTGAGCCTCCCACCCAATTCACATCACCTCTCCTTACTCCTTACTTGACTTCTACTTCACACACACACACACACAAAAATTACAAAACAAAGCAAGAGGGGTTCCTTTAGGTTTCCTCCGCTCCTCCCACTTATTAGTTATTACTCGACTCTTCCCTGCAAAACTCCTCATCCTCAACCTACAAAAGCAGGCTTCTGCAGAAACAGAATGGCACTGGCTTATACATAAGATCACCACAATCATCCTCACTTCTGATCTCTTTGTAGCATTTGATACTCACTGACTACTCTTCCTGCTTCTCTAGCCCTGTGTCTTGGTCACCTTTGTGGACTCCCATTTCCGTGCCTGAATCAAACTTAGTGCACCCACCATTCTAGCCTTAGGCCTTCCATCTTCTCATTGAAACTTCATTCACAGACTTAAGCACCCAAATTTTCATGACTCCAAATGTATCTGCAGCCCCAAATTCTTTCCACCTCACCTGGGAATCATACAGGCACTTCAAACTCAATACATAAAAACATGAGCTTATTCTCTCATCTCTGTCTCCCACCCTTTCAAACTATTCCTCTTCCAATATTGCCTGTTGTAGCAAATAGTCCTACCATTTCCCTAATCACCCAAGTCACAAGCCAGGGAGCCGTCCTGGACTTCTCTCTTGCCTTATCCTCACAAATAATCTTTCACTAAGTTTTACCTTAAATATCTCTCAAATCCATCTAAAACCTTCCACAGGCTAAAGCTCTTTTATTCTACCCTCAGGTTTTCACAACCTGGACCCCAGGAAATAGCTCCCTAACCCCTCTCTCCCTCTCCATCCATTGATTGGCCTCCACAGGCAAACACTATGAACAATTTAAAATGCAAATATGATATTATTATATCCCACTGCTCTAAATTCTTCAATGGATTTTTTTTCTTCTTCTTCAATGGATTTTCAATGGCTAAAGCCTAAGATTCAAATTCCTATACAGAAGCCAGGCACAGTGGCTTACGCCTGTAATCCCAGCACTTTGGGAGGCTGAGGTGGGCAGATCACTTGAGGTCAGGAGTTCAAGACCAGCCTGGCCAACATGGTGAAACCCCATCTCTACTGAAAATACAAAAATTAGCCAGGTATGGTGTGGTGGCATGTGTAAGGCCGGCTGCCTCACCGGGAGCTCGGACGCACACCCCCACCCCTTTTTTCTGAAAGCTCGGACAAGCTCGGACAAACTCGGGCAAGCTCGGACATGCCCGGACATGTTCCCCTTTGCCTTCTCGCACAGCCTGGCCTTCAAACAAAGGCTTGTAACCATACCTAATAGTAGTCCTGCTTTGTCCACACCCTGCTCTCCTACAACCAATCGAACGCCTTCACGCCCTATAAACACCCATGTCTGAGAGGAGTCCGTGCGACTTCTCCGGCCCCTCCTGTCAGACTGCAGAACCTCACCCGGGAGCCTGAATAAACCCTTCGCATTGATCTTCTTGTGCTGGCCTGTTTCTTCCTTTTAAATTCGGCAAGAACAAACCTTACAGCATGCACCTTTAATCCTAGCTACTCAGGAGGCTGAGGCAGGAAAATCGCTTGAATCTGGGAGGTAGAGGTTACAGTGAGCCAAGATCGTGCCACTGCATTCCAGCTTGGGCAACAGAGTGAGACTGTGTCTCAAAACAAACACACAAAAATAAATTCCTATATAGGGTTGGGCACGGTGGCTTGAGCCTGTAATCTTAGCACTTTGGAAGGCCAAGGAGGGAGGATCACTTGAGTCCAGGAGTTTAAGACCAGCCTGGGCAATGTAGTGAGAACTCATCTCTACAAAAAAATCAATTAATTAATTAACTTAATTAGCTGGGTGTGGAGGTGCACACCTGTAGTCCCAGCTACTCAGGAGGCTGAGGTGGGAGGATTGCTTGAGCACAGGAGGTTGATGCTGCAGTAAGCTACCATGGCACCACTGCACTCAGCCTGAGGGACAGTGAGACCCTTTATTAAAATAATAATAATAATAATTCTATACAGGACAAACGAGGCCCTTCACGATCTGGCTCTACCGATCTCTCCAGCCTTACCTACCTCCCATCATGCCCTTCCTTGTACTGGGATTCCCCCAAGTGTACTATGTTCTTCAAATTTCAGTCCCTTTGCACATATTGTTCCCTCTACCTGGAGTAACTCCTAGGTGTAGCAGGTGAATTCTTACCTCTTCTTTAAAACTAACTTAAATACGACCTCATTTGCAAAACTTCTCTGACTTCCTAAATTGCCCACTTCTTTCTTTGTACCCTTGCTGCACCCTGGACTCTATACTTCTATCATAATGTTTATCACCCTGCATGGTAGTTGTGTTTATTCACATGTTTGTCTCCCCACTAAACCTGGAACGATTTGAGGGCAGAATCTTGGCTTGTTCATCTGATATTCCCTAGCACCCAAGCACCCAGCAGGCACTCAATTTTTGTTCAGATAAACTGGAGTATGTTTGTATGGTACCCCATAACGCACACACACACACAGTACTGTTGATAGTCTTACCAGTGCTGTACACAGACAAGTCTAAAGCAGTAACTCATCTCAAAGACATCTGCTGAAGATTGTTATATGACTATATGCAGCAAATTTCTCTTCCTATTGTTTAGTTCAGAATAATATTAAAATCAATCTGCATGCTCCAAGTGTCCAAATTACTTAATAACAGAGAAAAATGACTCAAAATTAAAGACCATGGATAATAAAGCTCTATTAAAATGCCAGAGAAACCACTGGCCCTACATTCTTTCATTTACAACGTCCCCAAAAGCTTCCACATTTTCACTCTCTACCTATCCCTTGATTCCAATGAAGCATTAGAGCTGCATTTGAGTCCTCTCTCACTCTTCCCAAAACCACAACATTCAAGATTGTCAAAAATTTTCAAAAGTCAGAGACTCCTCCACATCTATGATGTCAGTCCCAAGGAATCCAGGCAGGGAGAAAGAGGAGAGACAGAGACACTTAGAACTTTCACATAATTCTTGATTAGGTGGGAGGGAGAAATGAATGACTGTCTTGGCGGATTGTTTTTTATTAATATGGATCCTTCAAGTCAAAGAAACAAAATATAACCTTTTTAGAAAGAAAATATGACCAATTATACTCTTTTTTTTTCTTTTATTTGTAAATCTAGTCCTGAATCCAGACCACCCCTACTCTAAAAGGACCTATGCAACACTAAATGTTACAATCCAGAGGTAACAAGATGAGTCGGAAAGAAGTGAAAGAAACAGTTTTAAAGCTTTAGATATTATTTTGTTTAAACTTCCAAACAACTCTAAGAGGTCTGTATTGTTACTCCACATCATAGATGAAGATACTAAAGCTCACACAGGTTAGGTAAAATGCCCAAAGCAACACAGGTGAAAGTGGCAGACCCAGGATTTTTATGAACCCACCCCAGCTGACTCCAGAGACCATACACTTAAACAATGCCACATTTCGTCCAGGGACAAGAAAACATGGGCAGTCCACCCACGTGGAAGTCCACTCTCACTGCTTCAACTCCTCTCAATGCCACATCAAAAGAAAGAACTGGCTCTGGATTCAGACAGATCTAGGTTCCAAACCCAGAGCTACTACCTAAGGGCTGTGTAATCACAGGTAAGTAATAGAACCATTTTGTGCCTCAGATTCTTCATGTATAAAATGGGGGAAATGTATGCATTTCAGCCCACCTGTTAGGATTAAGTAACATATGTAAAGCCTTAGAGAAGCTTACTGACACAGAATAAATCTTCAAAAATTGTGTTGCCTTCTTTGTGCCCAATTCCCTCCCACACACTCTGTGTCACTTCACTGGTGCCCAACACAGCCCCCTCCCTATATCTTTCCTTTAAAAGCTTCCTCTACTCCTCCCAAACCAACCCTTCAGTCCCACGACCATTTCTAAAACAGAGTCATGACACATACACACAGTGCCCAGTCTATCATTCCCAATCCAGTGTCTTTCAACTCAGGCCTTCAAGAAAATATCGTAAAAGGGGTCCCTTAGTTGTACCTTCCACTAGATGGTCCCTCAAAAATAACAGCAAAAGAAAAGTGTCTGTCCTTTCCTAGATGTGCAGACATAGCTACATAGCTCATTCATTCCCAAATCTCCAGGAACAGATTTACATATTTACTGGAATCCCAATGTCTTAATCTACCAATCCTACCTCCCCAACCTGTACCTACCTCTTATTACTTTTACTCATTCCAGGTTCAAAGATTTTGTAATAGTGTCTTAATCTCATGTATATTGCCTATTTTTTTGATTATTGGAAGGAAATGTTTGCATCACCTACTCACCCTGCATACTGCTGGGTTGTTTTCCACCTCTAATGCAGGATATACTTGGGGAACATCACTTTCTCCTCCTAAGTCAAACATGGAGTTAAACAAACTCAATCATATAATCACACCTGAAACAATGTATTTATCATATGCTCTTGTGGGTACACAACATTAAGGTCTCAGGAGCTAGCCCTATGGTTTCATTACCACCACTAGTATGTGTGTGTCAGAACAAAATTTAACTATTTTTTAAAGAATTTCTAGTTTTATAACACGCCTACAAATAGCAGGCCTGACATAAAACTCCATCAGATGGCCAGGTATGGTGCCTCATGCCTGTAATCCTAGCACTTTGGGAGGCCGAGGCGGGCAGATCATAAGGTCAGAGCCCATGTTGGCCACCACACTGGCCAACATGGTGAAACCCCGTCTCCATTAAAAATACAAAAATTAGCTGGGTGTGGTAGTGCATGCCTGTAATCCTAGCTACTCAGGAGGCTGAGGCAGGAGAATTGCTTGAACCCAGGAGGCGGAGGTTGCAGTGAGCCAAGATCACACACTGTACTCCAGCCTCAGCGACAGAGCCAAAAAAAAAAAAAAAAAACTCCATCAGACAAATCCCATTAACAACCAAAGGGTAATAAAAAGATCAGCGGCTAGTGAACAGAGAACTTGGAAACTGCCATTTGTCTCTTCAGTGCTACTGATAAAGGCTCCTTAAATTACAGTTATTTTGGGAAATGTAATAATTTGGAAGGCTTGCAGAAGGGAAGTGATCTTTGGGAAAATGGGGGCAGGGAGAGTCATACAGAAAATCTGTTATTATAATATTGGCACAATAATAGTAGCTTAAATAGAAACAAGAATCATGTTAATGTTTATTTTTTTAGATCCCAGACCAGCATGTCTATTTACCACACACAATGAATTGTTTTCTTCCTTTCAACTAAGGCCAAGGATAGTCCAAGGTTTGGGTTCTCAACAAATTCAACTTTTAAAAGAATAATCTGCAAAAACAAAAGTTCTACTTGACCCTTTAAAGATTCTAATTACTGAATTTTTGACACAGAGGAAAAAAACACTACAAATCAAGAGACGAGCTAATAGCAAAACACACTCTCTAGAATCAATTCTCAAACATTCAGTAGCTGACAATCTTCTCTTCCTTTCTTGATTTCTTTAGTCATTTCACTGTAAATTCCATTCAAGGGGAGAAACAGAAGAAAGGTTCAAATTACTATATTATGCGCTCTTGGTTATCCACAGGAAATTAATCCACTTCATAAATTTCTTCTGGTAAATCAATTTCCCTCAGCATACAAGTACTAACTAATTTCTTAAAAAGCCTCAAAACAATTTGAAATTTTGGGCCAGGCACAGTGGCACATGCCTGTAATCCCAGTGCTTTGTCAGGCCAAGGTGGCAGGAATGCTTGAGACCAGTCTGTACAACACAGTGAGACCCCCATCTCTACAAAAAACAAAACAAAACAAACCCCCACAAAAATTAGCTGGGCATGTTGGCATACACTGTAGACCCAGCTACTCAAGAGGCTGAGGCAAGAGGATCACTTGAGACCAGGCATTCAAAACTGCAGTGAGCTATGATAGTGCCACTGCACTTTGGCCTGGGTGACAGGGTGAGACCCTGTCTAAAAAAAAAAAAAAGAAGGGAGGGAATGAAGGAAATTTGTCTTTTATAAAATTATATAATTCAGTTAAAAGAAGAATACTTATTATTATTGTCGTTTTTAAAAATTCTCCATCTTTAAGTTCCATAGTTCCATCTTTCCTGGCCATACCTAAATCTCATTTGATCTATAGGCCCAGTATTCAAAACATCCACCTCACATCTGCTGTTATCATTTACTGTCTTGTAACACTAGTTGACCTTCCAGAAACTCACATCCTAACTCTCCAATTTGACTGAGTCATTCATTCAAAATTTACAAAGTTGGTCTACCATCTACCAGGTACTGCTATGGGGCCTGGAGATACCCTAGTCCTACCTTCAAGGCACTCTGATCTGATGGGAGAAATATAAACATGTTATTAGTGCCACTGGGGTAAGAAGAGGTATAGAAGCAACCAGTTTACCCAGGTGGGTCAGGGAAGCTTCTCAAACTTTTAGCCAAGTCTTTAAGGACATGTAAAAGCTCACCAAGATGGAGGACAAGAGTATATTCAAGACAGAATTAAGATTCTTGAAGTCTGCACCTTTCTTTTGTACTTGAAAACATTCTAAACAGGCCTAACACATTGCTTAGCACATAGTAGATGCCTAGCAAATATTTGTGGTTCTGAACTATTCATGCTAGTCCATATGTGTGGATAACTGAGAGTTATCTATACCTGAAATAGGCTTGTGAGTTATATACTGGTTTCAAATTTGCCCTATCAAGATAAACAAATAGATCTATATGAATAAATGTAACTTGTATTTGTACAGCTGTCTGCTCACTAATAGCTTCTATTCTGTTATTGTTTTTATTTTTAAAAACTGATATTTTCCATCAAACTCATTTCCGTGTTACTTAAGAGCCCTAGATTTTTGTTTTTAAAGCACTTTCATAAATATAACCTCATAATAAACATTTTTAAATTAAATACTTTTTTAGGTTTTTAATCCCATATTCTGATGGAAAACACATACACATAGAAAAGTTTACAGAGCTTAAATGATACCTGGATAGCACAGAGGTTGGGCCTATGCATTCTGACTCAGAATGTGGGGCTCATATCAGTTTTCTAGGGATTTATACCAAAACCAGATCAGTCTAGACATGCAAACTCCACAGCCCTAAATAACTCTTACTATTTTGTTTTTTAAAATACTATCCCTATTCAACACATTGTCTCCTAGCCACTACCATCCTCCCTACCCACCACCAACTCCACAAACACACACACATTTCCAAGTTGGTGTGAAGAAGCAGAAACTCTAACCCAGTATATCCTGGGCACTGTTTTGGTTTCTCATTTCTACTGGTTGTACCTTTTGTAATAATAATTTTTCTTTTAGAAGAAACCAAGTCTCTTTTATTTATGCACATAAAATTAGTTACAAGCATATAACACAATCTGATAGTTCTAGTTTACCTGGGAATGTAGAATATATATTTCATTTATATAATTAACTTTTCACAATTGGGTCTTACATGGAACTGGTGGTGAAGTTCAGAAAGTCAGTCTGTTTTCCTGATTGGCACTTCAGAATCATAAACTTTTAGAACTAGAACATCAGAGATTATTTTTATTCCATACCCTCAAGTTACAGATGACAAAACAGAAAACCAGGAGAGTGAGATTAAGTGACTTGTCCATATTCAAAGAGCTAGCTCTGGTCAAAATGAGCACACTGTATAAATCTACTTACTCCCATTCCAGTAATCTTTCCTTGACTTCACATGTATCACTAGCCCTCAATTTTCCATGGGATCTACTTTGTGGATTTATTAGCAAAAACTGCCTTTCTTTGGCCACTCAGCTAAATCTCTTACTCCTGCAGATGCATACCAAAGAAAAAGGTATGTACCTAGGAAATTTAATCACTTAAGCAAATCATATTTAGGGAAGGAAATCATCTATAAAGAAAATCATGGAACTGGGTATGGTGGCTTACACCTGTAATCCCAGCACTTTGGGAGGCTGAGGTGGGTGGATCACGAAGATCAAAACCATCCTGGCCAATATGGTGAAACCCCATATCTACTAAAAATACAAAAATTAGCTGGGCATGGTGGCACACACCTGTAGTCCCAGCTACTCGGGAGGCTGATGCAGGAAAATCGCCTGAACCTGGGAGGCACAGGTTGCAGTGAGCCAAGATCTCGTCACTGCACTCCAGCCTCGAGACAGAGCAAGACTCCATTTATGTTTTGCTCATCACCACTAAAGATATAACTGAATTTGGAAGTATTCTAATGTTATAACTATTTTGTACCAAGACAGTAGGACAAAATTATGTATGACATCGGGATAATTTTTCTCTTCTACTGATAGTTTGAAGCTACTTCTTATACACCATTCAGAAATCACAGCTATACCTATTTTTTTTTTTTTTTTTTTTTTTTTTTTTTTTTTTTTACTGTCTCACTCTGTCACCCAGGCTGGAGTGCAATAGTACTATCTTGGCTCACTGCAACCTCCGCCTCCTGGGTTCAAGCAATTCTCATGTCTCAGCCTTCTAAGTAGCTGGGATTATAGGCATGTACCACCACACCTGGCTAATTTTTGTATCATAGAGATGGGGTTTCACCATGTTGGCCAGGCTGGTCTCAAACTCCTGGCCTCAAATGATCCACCTGCCTCGGTCTCCCAAAGTCCTGGGATTACAATTGTGACCACCAGGCCTAGCCTATAGCTCAATTTTGAACAGGACAAAACATAAAACCAAGAGAGAAATAAACCAGCAACTTTTAACATACTGTATTATTTCTTACCCAAAAGTGTTGGTCAGGCATGGTGGCTCACGCCTGTAATCCCAGCACTTTGGGAGGCTGAGATGGGTGAATCACCTGAGGTCAGGAGTTCAAGACCAGTCTGGCCAACATGGGGAAACCCCGTCTCTACTAAAAATACAAAAATTAGCCAGGCATGGTGGCACCCGCCTATAATCCCCACTACAAGGGAGGCTGAGGCAAGAGAATCACTTGAACTAGGGAGGCAAAGGTTGCAGTGAGCTGAAACTGCGCCACTGTACCCCAGCCTGGGCAACAGAGTAAGGCACTGTCTCAATTTAAAAAAAAAAAAAAAAAAAAAAAGTATACAGCCTGAAAGCATCAAAGCAGTAACTTTCCTCACATTCATATTTATTCAAGTTGATTTGCAGGAAGGCAACATTTCTTCTTCCCCTGAGGAAGGCCCACCATCAGTACAGTAATGCCCAATTCTCTCCTGATGAAAACCTTAACATCCTGACTCAATCATTCAAAAAGCACTTAATAAGGACTCACTCTTAATGCCAGGCAGGCTGCTAAGTGAAGAGGATGCATCAGCCAGTAAGTCATCATCTCTGCTTTCCAAAAGTTCATCTAATGGACTGGTTCCAGAGAAAACCCCAAGATAGAGACCAGCCAACTTCCTTTATTTAATAAAAGGTTTACTAAGTGCCAGACCATAGACAGAAAAAGGTGAAGAGGAAATTTTAAAAGGTGAGAGGATTTTTCAATTTACTAAACAAATTTACGAAATAACTTGCTCCTAAGAGTATTAAAGTCGTATGCTCCTCTTCAAGGATGTCAATCATCAGAAATTGACTGTAAAGGTTTTTTATGTATGATAATATCTAACCAAATAGTTTGGTCAAAGGCACTATTTCCTTAATCTTACTAATCTGAGAAACCAATTAGATACGGATCTACATTGAAACATTTTAAAATATCTATTATATAATATCTATATTGCACGAATGTGGTTGATATTACCAAAACTGGGATGAGTTGTTTCCTGTGTAGACAGAAGCTTCCAATAGAATGTACTCTAAGACTCTAGGGTCAAACACATAAATTATAAATCCTGTTAAACTTTCTTGCCCCATACTGAGTGAGTACAAGTAGTATAGGCAACCCTTCACAATTAATACCTCCTGGGTTCAAGCAATTCTAGAGATGGGGTTTCGCAGAGATGGGATTTCACAATTACATAGGCCAAGTTCTCGGAGTGAAGGTTTCTGCTTTTACTTCTCCTTTCCACAAAAACTACAAAAGCTATCAATTAGTACACAAGCCGCCTGGTAAACGTGTTCTGAGCCTTCTTGAAATTAATACAAGAAACCAACCTTTCTAAGAGTGAGTCCTATCCCATTATTATTATTATTATTATTTTTTTTTTTTTTTGAGATGGAGTCTCGCTCTGTTGCCCAGGCTGAAGTGCAATGGCACCATATCAGTTCACGGCAACCTCCACTTTCCAGATTCAAGTGATTCTCCCTGCCTCAGCCTTCCAAGTAGCTGGGATTACAGGCGCCTGCCACTACGCCCAGTGAATTTTTTGTATTTTTAGTAGAGACAGGGTATCACCATGTTGGCCAGGCTGGTCTGGAACACCTGACCTCGGATGATCCATCTGCCTCAGCCTCCCAAAGTGCTGGGATTACAGGCATGAGCCACTGCGCCTAGCCCCCATTATCATTTTTAACACTATTATTGGTAGTAGTGGTGGTGATAACAAGTGCTAACTTTGCAGTTCATAAAATACTTTCAAATATATTATCTCATTCACTGAAAATAATGAAGAAGGGATAAAAGGAAATATCAAAGGCAATTATCTCAACCATCAAAAACCAACCACCAATTTTTTTTTTTTTTAAGGGACAGAGTCTTGCTCTATTACCCAGGCTGGAGTGCAGTGGCACAATCATAGCTCACTGTAACCTCAAACTCCTGAGCTCAGGCAATCCTCCTGCCTTAACCTTCTGAGTAGCTAGGACTACAGGCGAATGCCACCATGCCTGGCTAATCAAACTCAATTTCACTGAAACTGAAGAACAAGCATTTTCAATTCAAGAACTTATTTCTATCAAAAAAGCATTAGACTGACTCTAGCAATACAAATTTAAAAAAAAAATTCCCCTTAAATGCTAGGTCTAATTGATTCAATGTATAAATGTTAAGATTACAGTCTCAGCAAGAATTTGACACTATAAATCTTTGTTTACCTCAATCTCTTTCCCAAATGCTTTACCCACAGTTAAATGCTTAATAAATATTCTTCTACAGAAGGAATACTAACAGTGAAGAAGCTGCTCTATGAAGACAAACTCACAACATCCAGCACTCAAGTACCGTTTGAAGATTTAGCTAACATTTACTGTGCACTTAATTCAAGTACCATGCATTACTTGTGGGTTAGATGCATCTACATAAATCATCTCACTAACCTCATGAACCATGACCAGATCCTCTTGGATTCCCAGTACTAAACTGATTAGATCTCAAATACCAGATGGTTCTAATACTAGCAACTTTGGCTGGGCAGGGTAGCTCATGTCTGTAATCCCAGCACTTAGGGAGGCTGAGATGGGTGGATCACCTGAGGACAGGAGTTTGAGACTAGCCCAGCCAACATGGTGAAATCCCGTCTCTACTACAAATACAAAAATTAGCTGGGCATGGTGGCATACACCTGTCAGCTTCTTGGGAGGCTGAGGCAGAAGAATCGCTTGAACCTGGGAGGCAGGGGCTGCAGTGAGCAGAGATCACGCCACTGCACTCCTGCCTGAGTGACAGAGCAAACCTCTGACTCAAAAAAAATAAAAAATACTGGCAACCTTGATCCCACCTAGTTAATCCTTGGAACTCAGCTCCTACTGGAACTCAACTACTTGCTCTAAGTCTTAAACAATTTTTTTTATGCTTTCTACTAGATATTGCTCAAAATAAATCCTTGTGCCTGTTCTGAAGATACTAACTCCAGAGTAAAGATCACTCATCCCAGGTAGGGCACATGGTGATAGTGCCCATATCTATAAGTCCTCTCTTAGACAGCACAAGCTAAAGAATAAACCTAGAATGCTAACAAAACTGAATTTCAGTTGGGTGAAAGACACTAGATGTTGGTATTATTCCCAGCCTCAAAACCCTTTTCTAGTCCTCTGAATACAGAAAGCTTTTTCTATTTGAATGAACTGAGCAGGTAAGTTTGACTCAAGGGTCCCTACCTGCATACTCATCAGAGAGAACTAGGGGAAAACAAAAAATATTCCAACTAGCATGACCACATTACAATGTTAACAACACATTACTCACCATTGTGCTACAAGAAAGAACCTGCAAGTAGGCAGGAACTTTCAGGAAGCCAAAGAAACAAACAAAATTCTCCTAGTCCTCAAATGCCAAAGCAGGTCACACTGTCCAGTTTATACCCATGTATAAGTGGGTGGAGAGGGAGAAGGGAGAGGCAAGGGGAAGAGAGGAAAAGCATTATTGAGCAGGTGTGCTTTACAGCCTCAAAACACGTTTCTTTCTTGGATTCATCAAGAACATTTTTAACAACAACAAAAAACTGGGGTTCCACTATTTTTATGACTTTATATATTCACAGAGAACAATCCAATATATGTAAATGGTGGCACAATGTAATAATGGCTGCAGACATTCCTTTTGGAATCCATCAGAGCTATACCTAAATTCTATCTGTTACTTTCTTGATTTGTGACCTTGGGTAAATTATTTAATCTACTGCTTAGCAGAGACTTCAGCTGACATTCACAATAGTATCCTCAGAAACTTAAACAGTGCCTAAATCACACTAATACATATTTTGGATGAATTAATCTGTAAGGGAGCATAAGAGTATCTGTTTTATGGAATTTTTATGAGTATAAATGAGATGTTATATAAAGTGTTTAATACAACTCAGGCTAGGATCTCGCTATTAAACAGTAAAGTTTACTTCCCTTTATTCTCCAGCCAGGTCAGAAGTTATGACAGAAGAGCTGTGGCAAGGAATAAGACAGGATAAACATGGTAGAAGCCAAGCATTAGAAGATGTTTACTACTATCACCATGTGCCATACCTAAGATGAGTGGTGCTTATTCTGGAGTTAGCAGCTTAAGAACAGGTACAAGGATTTCTTGTGAGCATTACCTAGTAGAAAGTATTTAAAAATGCTTAAGACTGTGAGAGCAAGGAGCTGAGTTCCAGGAAGCAGCTGAGTTGCTAGTCAGAAAATCTGAGAACATTTAGTCTTGGAAGATGAAATTAAATAACAGTGTCAGTCAAATTAAATATCAGTCTCAGTCCCTTATGGTAGGTGAATAACAAATGTTAGCTGATTGAGAAAATTATATTTTGAATCCTCAGGTATCTTTATCACATAGATAAAAATCTGGCAAAAGAAGAAAACAAGAAGGGGTAGGAATGAGTCACACCTTAAATATACATGACTAAGTATTTTAAAAGCAAATACAAAAGATTTAAGGCTATTCAACCCCGAAAAAAATCTCCTAATAGCAAAAACACTCAATTGATTTATAGTATTTACTCTCCCTTTCAGGTAATAAGATCTATGTAAGTAAATTGTTTTTAACTGCTGACAGGGTAAATAAGCCTGAAAGATTTGGGTCTAAAGCTCTCTTCCTTTTACTAAAAACAAACAAACAAACAACAAAAAAAAAAAACTAATGGGCCTTTGAGGCTTTACTTCTCCCACAGCTTTCAACTCAGGCAAGCCTATCTTCTTGTAGGGGAGAGTGGGGGGAAACTATTGTATCTTCAAATTGGGAGTCAGAGAGAATATGCACTTAAATCCAAAATCTGAAGAAATCTTTCCCCTTGAATATGAAGAATTGAATCTCAGAAGAGAGCTCTAAGAAATCCATGCCACTGTTGCATTAAGAGCCTAATAGACATAGTACACACATTTTGTGTATAAATATAAGGAAAACCGACACAGAACTGAAACAGCTTGTGGTTAAACCTCATCATAATGTGGTCTTCAACTTCCCATTTCGTTTTCCAGGCATCGTTCTGTGTTTTTAACCACTTGACCCACCTCCTCTCAAGCAATATGATCTAGTAGAAAGAGCACTAAACAACAATCAAAAGAATGGGCTGTATACACCAAGTCCTACTACCTACTAGGCATGCAAACATAAATCAGTTACTTAAACCCTGAATTCAATATTCACTGAGAATGCTGAGCCAGACTCAGTACTTTTCAAAGTTGTCTACCAAGGTACCCCACTTTGGAGAGAAATGAGAAACCCACCAAACCCAGCTCCCCCTATTGCTATTACCCAGACTGAAAATGTGTGTGCATCATTCTTATGTATCCTTTTTTCACGATAATCAGTTACCAAATTCTATTTATCTCTCTTCAGATTACTCAACTCTCTCCCCCTTCCTGCATTACCATCAGCCTTGTAGACAGTCTTTTTCCTGGACTATTGTAACAATCCTCTAACTGGTATCCTTTCCTATATTTTATACCACGAATCTGAATCAGTTGTCCTAAAGTACTAATTCATACAATTCCCTGCCCAGAGATTTTTCACTATAAGTATAAAAACCAAATTCCTTTGGCTGAGATTTAAGTCTCACTCCAATTTATCTAACTCTCTAACTTTACTAATTTTACTGATCTTATTGCCCTCCTAGGTAAAATACTGTGCTACAAACTACTTGTTCTGCCCCCAAAACAAGGTGAGCTCAGCTCACTAGTCCTCTGCCTTGAATGTTTCCCCGCTGTATTCTTCTCTTCTCTAACATCTAGATTACCATAAAAGTAAAATGTTTCCCTATCTATTCCTTTTAAACTTCTATATAGCTATGTAACCATACTCCTCACTTGGTATGTAGTGCCTAGGACTTTGTATTACTATTTATCTCTTCAGCAAAATATTCAGTGTTCATAAATAATTTGTGAGTTCTTAATGACTTCAACTGTTTCTACAATATACTGGAGGCCTAATTTTTCAGAGAGCAGATAGCCAATAAACTGTTGATAGTAATTAGTACCTTAGACAAGACATTTACATTTTCTGGGTCTGATTTTGCTCACCTAGAAAATGATATGTAAATCTCTTTTCAGTTCTAAAATGTGATATACTATATATATATTGCTATATTGCCTGTATTTCTCACGTTTCTTTTTCTTCTGTATACGCATTTATCTACATGTAACCACATCCTATGTAACCCAGAATATATATTTCCAAGGGGCCAATTCTCCTACTGCTTATTTATTTACTGGGTAACACCTCCTTGGAATCTCCTTAGTGCATTTTGCCCAGATTCCAGTGCACAACAGGTGTTCGGTGGAAAGGAATTTGTAGTTTCAATCAGGCAGCAAACATCAAGGGAAATCTGCATAGATCATTTAAATCTCAATTTTCATAATGAACTAGTATATTATAAAAAATTACAAAGATGTGAGAAAGAAGGAACTTAAAGTTGTTAAGATGACAGGACACCTTGTGCCAAATAGCTAGGAATTTATTTTAGGCAAGCAAAGAAGCTAGAACACAGCAACTCTTAAGTCTAACTCTCAAATTCTATGTTCAGTGTTCTAAGAAGGGGTATGGAAAGTCTCTGACCTTGGTCAGTAAACAACAGGGACCAAGTATTCTTCATGTCAAAGAATCCTGTCCCTTAGAACTGATAGAATATTTCAGGAAATGGATGGTTTAACACTTAGCCAGGTGAGCTACCAGTTCAAGGGAAGCAAAAGCAGATGTTCACAATGGAACACATAAGAGGAGATAAGTTTCTAAAATACATTTTTGTTAGAGCCAGGCACGATGGCACACGTCTATAGTCCCAGCTGCTCAGGAGGCTGGGGTGGGAGGATGGCTTGAGCCCAGGAGTTCAAGACCAGCCTGGGCAGAGATTAAAAACAAAAACAAAAACAAAATAACTAAAATAAAAAAAGACCAGCCTGGGCAACATAGTACGACCGTGTCTCTACTAAATAAATAAACAAACTACATTTTTGTTAGCTAGCAGCATTGTATTTTCCCATTGTCTTGCCTTAATTCTTCACATGCAACAACCTTCATGTAAATGTCAACATTTATTAACACTAAAGTTTCAGAGGAATTCAATCCTCCTTTTCTTTTGATGTTAGAAATGATTCAAAAGGCACTAGTAGACCAACTCATTTAAAATGACCCTGACTTTTCAAAGAACTATTTTAGAACACAGCACTGGTACTTTCAAAGCTCCATTCTATATATAATATTCTCCAAGTAGGTATCTTTAGAGCGTAGCCTGGATACAACTTTGATATAGTTAAGGTAAAAGGTTTATAAAGAAATCTAAGCCAGATTTTGAAGAATGAGAGGAAACAGAAGCCCTTTAAATGTTTATACCTATCCCCTTTCTGCTCCTATTCCTCAAGCCTATTTTATAACATCTGCTAACTCTTACCTACTCTGTTTTCCCGTCTTCTGCATTCCCCTCCCTCCTACCCTAAGAACAGCTCTGGGAGCCACAAGGTAAACAATCTGGTGCTAGGAACTAGGGCTCTTGCCCTCTACCCTTTTAAGTCCCCAAATAACATCAAAGAGACACAGGCAATTTTCTCTTTCCGTGATTTTTGCCCCCCAACCAGATCTTCTTATCAAGATCAGAGGGGAGACGTGGGGGTAGCAGGTAAAGGAGGGAAATAAGTCATTTACTCATAGGAACTATACTCATTAAAGACAACTCAATCAATTACACGGAGATATTTACAGCAAAATGTTTATCTCAGGCTTATTTCCCAGAGCCTATTGTGGCCTACAACTCTCATACATTTCCCATCCACCTTCTCAAATATACTAAACGTGTGCTCAGAAACGCATTCATTAAAAATCTAAGCTAAAGATAACTGCAAAAGAAAATGTCCTGCAAATTAATGTTCAGAAATGCATTTTAGATGTTTAAATGGGCCGGGCGTGGTGGATCACACCTGTAATCCCAACACTTTGCGAAGTGGCAGGAGGAGTTCGAGACCAGCCTGGACAACACAGCAAAACCCCATCTCTACAAAAAATATAAAAAATTAGCTAGGTGTGGTGTCAAAAACTTGTGGATTCCAGCTTCTTGGGAGGCTGAGGTGAGAGAATCACCTGAGCCCAGAAGGTCAAGGCTGCAGTGAGCTGTGATTATGCCACTGCAATCCAACCTGGGTGACAAAGTGAGAACTTGGCTCAAGAAAAAAAAAAATGGATTTGGGATTATCTACTTCAAAAAGATCCATGATATTGCTTTTCAGAACGCCAAGAGGAAATCACAACCTGACGGTTTAACCAAACTATCAAGAGTTGATCGCTTTTTACCTTCAAAATGGCAATTTCATATAGTTTAACTTAGTATTAATCTCTTACTTGGGGTGGGAGGAGCTTCCACAGGCAAAAACAATGTTATATCGGAACTATATGTTACAGAATTAAACACAAAATATGCTGATACACAACCTGACCTCATCATAAAAAAAGGAGTATGGTTAAAAGTACATGTATGTATCTATGTGAGAATGTGTGTATCCAAGTGGGGATATACACGTTGGTCCTCAACAGTGTTTAGTAACTAAACAGACAGGCTGCCTTTTCTTAGAGCCTATCTCCATCTCCAGTGAAGGTGTCAAGACCTTGATGACAAAAGCAGAATCTGATAGCTAGTGAAATGAGTCTGGCTGCAGGAACACACTGCCTAAAAGGCCACCAGGATCGATTCTCAGGAGTTATCCAATTGAGATGCTATCACCTATCAATTCCCATTTCATTTTCCAAGTAATGTTTGCCCTCATCCCTGCAGGAAGTTAGTCTTGATTACTTTTACTATTTATGCACATTTTAATGTAATTTTCAGTGCCAAGTGTTTGTTTATAAGCTTTATTTTTCAGGGGGTCCACCCCAATAGCCAAATTAATAGTTCACCAACGTAAAGGATGGTCTTTTGTTGTTCTTGGTCATAGTCTATTTAGTCACGAACAGTGTCTAAATGCCTACTATGTGTAAGTTTCTATGGCATGCCTCATAAGGGATACAAAGAAAAAGAGACTACTTATCTGCTCTCAAAGAGCTTACAGTATAGTAAGAGGCATGCCAAGGGCATAAATAAACCAAAATATAAGAATACACAGCTACCACATGACAAGTACCAGCAAAATGAGAGGAAGATTCAGTTGTGGGAAAGATCATATCCTGCTGAAGAAAAAAAATATCAGCAACATTTTTGTAAAAGAGATAGTTTACACTAGGACTTTAAGAACGGGTAGGTGTTTAAAAAAAAAAAAAAGGGGAGGTGGGGCTAGGCACAGTGGCTCACACTTGTAATCCCAGCACTTTGGAAGGCTGAGGTGGGCAGATCCCTTGAGGTCAGCAGTTCAAGACCAGCCTGGCCAACATTCAGAAACCCCATCGCAGCCGGGCGCGGTGGCTCACACCTGTAATTCCAGCACTTTGGGAGGCTGAGGCGGGTGGATCACGAGGTCAAGAGATCGAGACCATCCTGGTCAACCTGGTGAAACCCCGTCTCTACTAAAAATAGAAAAAATTAGCTGGGCATGGTGGCACGCGCCTGTAATCCCAGCTACTCGGGAGGCTGAGGCAGGAGAATTGCCTGAACCCAGGAGGCGGAGGTTGCGGTGAGCCGAGATCGCGCCATTGCACTCCAGCCTGGGTAACAAGAGTGAAACTCCGTCTCAAAAAATAAAATAAAATAAAAAAATTAGCCGGGTGTGCTGACTCGAACTTAATGCTTCACATGGGACACATAGTCTCAGCTATTGGGAGGCTGAGGCAAGACAATCACTTGAACCCAGCAGGTAGATGCTGCAGTGAGCCAAGATGGCGCCACTGCACTCCAGCCTGGGTTACAGGGCAAGACTCTGTCTCAAAAAAAGAAAACAAAAACAAAACAAAAAAAACAGGGCAAGTGGGGAGGGCAATGGAGAAAACAAGTTTAAAACTTAGGTGATTGAATGAACTAGATCTACCTGCAGATACATCTGAAAAGCAATGTTGAGAAAAAAAGTTGCAAAAGGATACGTGATTCTATTTATGTAAGATTTCAAAACAAAACTATATGTTGTCTATGAATACATATGTGGGGCTGGGCGCAGTAGCTCATGCCTGTAATCCCAGCACTTTGGGAGGCTAAGAACAGGCAGATCACTTGAGGTCCGGAGTTCGAGACCAGCCTGGCCAATGGGCAAAACTCCATCTCTACTAAAAATACAAAAATTAGCTGGGCATTGTGGCACGCATCTGTAATCCCAGCTACTCAGGATGATGAGGCAGGAGAATAACGTGAACCCGGGAGGCGAAGGTTGCAGTGAGCCAAGGTCCCATCACTGCACTCCAGCCTAGGTAACAGAGTAAGACTCCATCTCAAAAATAAATAAATAAATAAATAAATAAATAAATAAAGATGTGGGGGCAGGAGTATAAAACATGAAGGAATGATACACATCAATTCAGGCCAGTAGTCATTTCCTGAGAAAGAGGAAGGAGGAAAGGATGCAGGGCAGAACTTCAGCTATATTTGTAACATTTAATATTTTAAAGAGAGTAAGACATCTAAAACAAAAATGACAAAATGTTAACGTTCATCAAATTTGGGTTGTAGACTCAAAATTGGCTGTTTGGGTTTTTCACTGAGTTTTTCTAAATGTTTGAAATACCTCATTAGGCAAACTTTTAAAATTAATGAAAAGGACCAGGTGACTGGAAGGATAGAGGAGTCAACAGAGAAACAGTCAGGAGCACAATGGTTGCCTGAAACTCTAAGGAGATGTTTGACTTGGTTCAGTTTTAGACTGAAGAGGAGCCTTCACATCCCTCAGTCTGCACAAGAGGTGCTTAGAACAGGGTAGAGTGACAATAATGGACAAGAAGATTTATTGCCATCTCAAATCAGATAGCAAAGGGGAGTGAAAAATCACCTTCCCACATAACTTAAATGCCAGTGTAACCAAGTTATCTCCCCTAAAACTGCCAAAGAAACTTCCAGTTACACAGGAATTCAGATAAGCACTCACTGTGTCTCCTCTCTTCCCACCCCTCCCCTTTCCCAAATACTCACAAACAAAAACAAAATGTACCCTTGCCCACTTGAGAAAGAATTAAGACTTGGCAGCTCTGTTAAAGTGGACAGCTTCCAAACAAACTAAGGCCCTTCTCTGCGGAAGATGCTGACAGAGCCCAGAGAAAAGAATTTAAAAATCACAACTCGGACAAGTTTTGAGGAAGGCCTATCGATGGAACGTATCCATCCTTCCACATGTCCTTAAGTCCCAACTTCTCCCAGGGGAATCTCAGGACTTAGAGGATGCCCTCTATTCTGTTCTATTCTCCTCCAGCAAAAATGACTAAAACACAAAGTCCAAACTCTTGCTTAGCATTTTCAAACCAAACAATTTCTCTCCACAAAAAAATCCAATGAAAATTAAAATGCAGGGAAGATACAGAATCTGAGTATTTAATATTTTAAAGAGAATAAGACATCTAAAACAAATATGACAAAATGTTAATGTGCATCGAATTTGGGTCATAGGCTCAAAATTGTCTGGGTTTTTTCCCTGAACTTTTCTAAATTTTGTTTTAATAAATATGTTTTTTTAGATAAATATTCTTTTAATCAGTGCCCAATTTATCACAGCTTATTTAACAAGTTTCATTGGCACAATTTGAAACTAAGTTTAAAAGAAAACAACTTAAAGGGAACTTAGTGGCAGAGATAAAGACACTCAACAAAACAAATACCTTGACATTCTTCTACAACTGAATCATTACAGCTGAAAAATCCTAACGCCTTATTCATCCCAATTCAGGGCACCAAACTGCCCCTCTTCCCAATAGCACTCTGAGGGCACATCTTCTCGGTCAGACCTAGGAAAATACCACTCTTCACACTGGACGGATTCAAAAAAAGACAGTGGGATGGAATAATATTAAGTCCTTCTGCCTTCTAGTACAATGCAATGTGGCAGAATGACGCAAACACTGGAATGGGACTCGGGGGAGAACAAGAGGTGAACTCACCTTTATTAATCACCTAGTACATAACCAGCCACTGAAGACTGAATTCTAGACCAAACTATCACTAAACTACTGTGGTCCTGAGTAAACCTCAGGTATTCTATTTGAAAATGAATGAGGAAAACTAAGAAAGCATAACTGTCCCTCTAGTTGTCTGATTCCATGATTCTATAAATATGATCACTCTCAATAAACGTGTTATAGTTCAGCATAATGAAGTTACTGAAAGGCCTTTTGCTTTCTTCATCTCCAATCCACCCTACACACCACTGACATAATCTTTCTAGGATGTGAAACTTTTTTTTTACCACCCAATGCTTAAAATCCTTAAATGCCTCATCCTATACCGTAGTATAAGGTAAAGCTCTGTATTATTCAGCCTTCCCTACCTCTTCAGCCTGCCCTCCATCCCATCCTCCAGCCATATTGGTTAAGTAAAAGTTACCTGAAGAAGTCTGGCTTTCATTCCTTTAAGCTTTTGTTCATAGCGTTTTCTCAGACTAGAATGTAATCCTCCCTGTCATCTGTAGAGTATATCGTTACTTCATCTTTCAAGACTCAGCTCAAATGCTACCTCCTCTGGGAGGCTCTTTCCAACCTCTGCATGCCCAAGGCGGAACTGACCTTTGGGCTCCCACTCTCCCCTCCACATACTTCTATCACAGTATCTATCACACTTCATTCCATCTATATATTTACACATCTGTCTCCTCCCACTAAACCCATACCCTCCTGTGGGTTCCTTGTCTGACTTACCTCCATCTCAGTGCCTAGGACAGTATTTACAAGATAGGAGACATTCAACATATATTGAATGTAGTAAGGAGTAGAAAAAACAAACAAATAAGCAAAAAAACAAAACAAAACAAAAAACAGGAAAGGAGAAGGAAGAACCAATTACCACGACTGGAATGCAGGGAATGTTCATGTTTAGGTTTATCAGTACCATTTTCTTTGCCCTTCTGCTCTTTCCTAAACTCTAGTCCCCAGAGAGTTTAATTCTTTTGGCTACAGCTACCATGTCTAGCCATGAACTGCAAACTGCATTTCCGAACCTACCCTCATCACTACCCCAGCTCACACCCAGAACAGCTTTCACTTGGACATTTCATTGCCACTTTAAATCCAACACATCCCAAATTACACTCATATTTCCCTAAAATGAGGAAAGCTTCCTAACTTCTTTATTTCAGTCAGTGTCTCACACACCCAGGCTTAATGTGTCATAATCATACTTGACTCATCAGCTCTCTTCATCTCCCACATCCAGTCCCCATTAATTTCAATTTTGCCTTCACAGTCTCTTTTTCACTCTTTCCTCTCATTAACCTAACCTCCAAAACTCTAACTCGGGGACTTATCACTTCACACACCCTCAGAAATACTATAATCTCCTGACTCAAGAAGTAAGTAATCCTGTGCTGGTGACATCGCAAACAGTTTGGTAATGATTATAAAGAGGTGGCAGAGGGTGGCAGGGATGGAGGAAAGCAAGTAAACTAGAAAAAAAAGGATGAAAGAATGGCATGTGATTTTGTTTACTTCTTAAATGTGGATACTTCTGCCCATTTTTTTTTTAATTGGATATATTTTCAAATGACTTTTCTACAGGAGGAAAAATCTGACAGATTTTCAGTGAAGCTGGTATCTGGAAGAACCTCTACAAAGCACAAGTCCTTTGAGAAAGCCAGCTTAATCTTCAACAATGCAACATAATGCAGTGGGATTCTTCCAGATACTGTGAATGAAGGCTCATTCTGGCTGGAACATAAGCATCACCTACCAGTCATTCTCAGACATAAGACAGACAGCCTGAGGACACATTGGATCCATACAGATTTTTTTTTTTTTAAACAAGAGTTTCGCTCTTGTTGCCCAGGCTGGAGTGTAATGGCGAAGTCTTGGCTCACTGCAACCTCCACCTCCTAGGTTCAAGCGATCCTCTTGCCTCAGCCTCCCAAATAGCTGGGATTACAGGCCCACCACCACACCCAGCTAATTTTTGTATTTTTAGTAGAGATAGGTTTTCACCATGATGGCCAGGCTAGTCTCGAACTCCTGACCTCAGGTGATCCGCCCACCTCAGCCTCCCAAAGTGCTGGGATTACAGGCATGAGCCACCATGCCCGGACGGATCCGTACAGATTTTGAAAAGAAATTGGTCTATCAACATATTCAGTGTAGTCTAGTCTTAATTATCCACAAATGGATTATTCATTTATGGATTTCTGAGGCCAAATCTTTAATACAAGATTGACTGTTCTTCATCATCAGTGTACTCTCTCCCCACCATCAGGTAATACAAGTTTAGAAATGCAAATTTGTTTCAATATCAGTATGATCACCAAACATGAAAATAAATCTGGTTTGAAAAATAATGTATTTTCAAACCAAGAAATGTCTTTATGAAGTTCTGAATTACTTACAACAGCGCTCCTACGTTAGCAGAGATAACTGAGAGTTAAATGCACTTGAAACATAATGCTGTCCTTACTATAAGCTCTTGAGGAGAATCCAGCCATAGTCCTGAGACGTCCCCACAGGTTGGTGCACTATGAGACAGGCACAAGCAGGCTCAGCAAAGTAAGGTGTGTAAACACAAAACCTTCTGCAAGGAATTTTATGTCTCCTGGCTGTATCCCCTTAGGCTAGATCATACAGAAAAGAAGAGTCACAATGTACGGGTGCCTGCCTGACTCCTTGTCCCTGAGTTCCTGAACCACAGGGCTCGATATTTCTCATTAAATCCATCCTTTGTTCAAGGACCTACAATAACTCTATTGACCCTTCTATCAACACCCAACAGAGTCTAGCTTCTGAGTCCCCTCCACCCTCTTGCCTGCTCTACCCATGACTTGCCCAACCCACATTCTCTACAGTCACTCTCATATATTCCCCCCACACACAACTTAGTCATTCATACCATCATTGCACACTGTACATTCTATACTTTCTGTTTGGAAGATCCTTTCTTTTCTTTTATTCCCAACACAATAACTATTTCATTTACTTGAATGCCCACATTTTACAGATAAGAGAAGTAACTTGTCCAAGGTCACATGGTAAAAAGTAGACCCAAGGTTTGAATGAAGGCCCATCTAACTCAATAACCCATACCTCTTCATGACTAATCCATAGCCTCCCAAGTTCATTTCAAAGTTTACTGATTCAGAAACCACTCCTAATTTATTTCACTGATTCTTACTTTATTACTTCAAGTCTTCTCAGCCTTTACATATTTCTCAGCACATTAAATTTGCTTTTGTCCATGTTTCCTAAATGTTAAAGCTTACAATAGTCTGTCTTCCCATTTATATACCACCTTTCCCTTCCACCCTCAACCCCAAGATCAAGGACACACGTCTTTACATCTTTTATACCTCCCTAAAGCCTGTCACTTGGAGCATGGAGACTGCTTTATCCACAGAAGTGTTCAATCAATACTCAGCAAGGATGTCTTATTTAAAAACAACCAAACAACTCCCTTCTATTATATTAAGAAGTCAGCTGAATTCAGGCATTCATGTGAAAACTGCCCTGCATCTATATTCCACTTACACAAATTTTTAATTACCTGAATTTATCAAAGGCTACAAAAGAGTCCACAGTCTGCTCTTTCACAGGTCCTAAGTTCCCATAGGGAAGATACTGCTGAGGTCACATATCAAAGCATTGTTTAAGGATTTTTCCCTTTGGTGGGATGAGTGTTTAGGGTAAGGAGAGGCCTACTCATACACGCATACACACGCATACACACACACACACACACACACACACACACACTAAAATGGCCAGTATCTTACAACATGCTTAAGATACTGAGGAGCTCCAAAACTTTGACAAGTGGAACTTAGTGCCCTCATAACAATCAGAAAACTTATTTTTTTTTTTTTTTTTTTTTTTTTTTTTGAGTCGGAGTTTCGCTCTTGTTACCCAGGCTGGAGTGCAATGGCGCGATCTCGGCTCACCGCAACCTCCGCCTCCCGGGTTCAGGCAATTCTCCTGCCTCAGCTTCCTGAGTAGCTGGGATTACAGGCACGCGCCACCATGCCCAGCTAATTTTTTTTGTATTAGTAGAGACGGGGTTTCACAATGTTGACCAGGATGGTCTCGATCTCTTGACCTCGTGATCCACCCGCCTCGGCCTCCCAAAGTGCTGGGATTACAGGCTTGAGCCACCGCGCCCAGCCCAGAAAACTTATTTTTAATACTGAATTATTCAACTGTAGTTCACTTGGTTACATACACTGAATCTCAAAATTGCAAATAAAACCTTCTGAGAACTAGGAATATTGGTGGACTACCAGGCACTTCTCCACTCACTCCCAGGCTTATTCAACCCCTTCGATCCCCATGCCCTGGAATCAAGTACGCAGTTCAACTCTGGGGAGTTGCTAGATGCAGATATAAATAGAATTTACCCAGATAATCATCACTAATATTGGCAGCAACCAACTCACATAGATCAAAACAATTATTGATAGCAGATTCTGGGAAGGCTCATGTGGTTTTTAAAGATTAGATTTTCATCTCCAAATTAAATCTTTTTTTAAAATAGGAGTCTCAAAAGAAAGAGATGAAACAAAGTTTTGGGAAATTTTCCAAGTTGTTGACAACAAAAGGCCACTAAAGGCTACCTAACGATTAGCATTCATTACTGCTCACCCTGTCTTATACAAGTTATCAGATAGCTAGCTCTTGCATTGGCAAAGTTTTACATTTTTTTCTGAGGAAGCCTTCGGTACTAAAAGCAAGGAATAAGTCAAATAAGGCAACAACAATAAAAAATTAGTTTGGAAACTATCTTCCTTCCATCTTTCTTTCCATCTTGAATGTGTAATGTCCAAAGCAGATATCGGTTCAATTCTAAATTATTCATGTTAATGGATAAGTATTGGCAGAAAGGTGCTGATAATAAAAAATGGGGTAAAATCGAAAAAAACCTATTTTGGTTTTGGAATATATGTTTTCAGCATATTTACCTTCTTAATTATTCCTAGTATGAGCTAATATTTGCATTCGCTTGCAATCTCTAAGTACATAGTAACTGGCCACTTTGTCAGGGAGGTGCTCTGAGGCAAGCTGGGTCAATAGTGGAAATTAGAGCGGTCGGGTATTCAGCCTGCGGAGGAACAACATCAAGTTCATTTATTTTACAGTTTTGTTCGGCCTTCAAAATATCGATAGACTAGCACAGCAGGTTGGTTACTAAACTTTAAAAGAACTACTTGAAAAACAATGAAGACAGAGAGTATAATTAATTCTTCATTGTTTGCGCATAATGTATTCATTTGTAAATTATGCACAGCAAATGTTTAACTACCTCTGATTCTCCCTAGCCACCCAGCTTCCGTCCCTGAAGTCTTCTCCCCATCAGAAATGCAATCTCATTTACTAGGAAGAAAATGTTCTAAATGTTTTCGAAAGTTACATAGCGGGTAGGGAGGGGGAAAAAACGTTACATAGTATAGAAGCTATTCTTTAAATATTTAGGGCTTAGCTACTCTTTTGGACCAGTCTTACCACCACCTCTTTCTTTACTCTGTTCTTTTCCACCTTTGAACTAGATTCTGAAAGACAAAGGGATCCAGCCGCCTCGAAAATCTCCTAAATATACAGTACTAGAGGCCAAAGACTGAAAAATTAGCAGCCTGTGAATTTCTAAGGAAAGCGTTACGTAGGACGTATAAAAAGATAAGGAAAATAAAAGTCAACGTACTGCTAATTCTTGACTTTGCATTCACGAAAAGCTGCCTGAAAAGTTTGTGGGGAACCTCTTCCATAAAATTCCATCAGTCAGCTTCTTTCTACTTTCAAATTTTTACATCTGTATTGTACCCAGAGAAGCCACCTAGGTTAGACAGAAAGACTACCACGAGGAGGGAGAGAGAGGCTCTGAGCGCTGGTCCTTGTGAGCCGACAAGCTAAAAATACGCCGGCCCAGTAAACAAATCCCATTCCATCCCGACCAGAGCCACACCGTTAACCTAGTAATTATGAGAAGAGTGAGATCACGCAGCCCCCGGCTTACTCATCATCAGCTTCTAAAGTTTCCATCGGTTCATGGCAACTTTTCTTTTTTCTAAAGTTCTTAAGACTGCCCTAGAATACGTCAGCCTCAGTCTCTCACTCTCTCACACACACAAACACACACACACACCTTTTTCTCGCCTTTCCTCCATTACCCTATGCACCTTAGTATGGCTATCAATAGGGAGAATAAGCTTGTTTGCTTTTCATTTTAGTTTTATATTGAGATTTTTAAATGAACTTCATCCTACTGTAGGGGTAGTAAACTGCATCTTAATCACCTTAAAATTCCACCATCCCTCCCAAAAGTCTAGCCGACAAGCGGGGAGAGTCCAAACTGCCCAGCACAGCTCAGGGAGGCCAGGAACTGGAGAGCGCGGGGTAGGAACGCAGGACGCAGGTGAAAGGGAGGAGGAAACGGAGGAAAGGTTGGGACGAAGCAAGGAGCAGTCAGGGCGAGGAGGGAGTGCCGAGGGGAGATGGCTTCGGCTGAAATAGATTCAGAAAGGAGAACGGGGGCAGTGGCGATCAGAGGAGCAGAGTTTGGGAGTCTGAGAAGCCGGGAGGGGCGGGAGCAGACGGGGGACGGTGTCAGGGCGGGGGGCTCCGTTACCCTCGCGGCTCCCGGGGCAAGGCCCTAGGCCGGGGCGGAGCGCGGGGCCCGGCCGCCTCTCCTCATTCCTCGGCAGTGACCCCGGGGTCCGGCCGGCCCCTCCCCCGACAGCGATGGAGGCGGAGGCGGTGGTGGAGACTGCGACCGCAGCTGTTGCTCCGCACAGGATCTGGAGCTGGAGCCAGAAGGGACTGATCGGGACTGGCCTCCCCCAGCGGCTTTTTGCCCGCTCCACACCCGGTCGCCCCTCCGGCTCCGGCGGCTGGTTCAGGATCGGTGGCTTTCGGCTGTCCGGCCGGAAACAAGCGCCAGTTTCCGGCCGGAGCGGGTTGGTGGTGACACCCAGGCCGCCCCCGGGCCTCCTCCCGCCCCGCCCCGCCCCGCCCCGTCGCAGCCCCGCCCTTAGCGCCGCTCCCCCGGCTGCGGCCAGTTTGGCGCTTGCCCCGCGCGTGACCCCTTGTTTGCGTGACCCCTTGTTTTCCTGACCCGCGTTCCTAAAGCTCCTGGTCTGGAGCATTCTTGAACCGGAGCTGGAGGGGTACAGGGTAAACTCTTAGGACTCTGGAGTAGAATCAGTTGGCTACAGCCGTTGGGAAGCAGCTGAAAGGGGTGGAGTAGTTGTAGAAAGGTGAGAGGGATGAACATACCTCAGAATGAAAAGACTGAAATTCTAGTAACTACACAATCATTCTGGAACGACCGGAGGAAAATTCGCTTCTTCCAGACCAGTCTCCACCCAGTTATGTATTTCTCTTGTTCCTTCACTCTTGAAGTGAACATACCCTTCTCTGTAAACACACTTATTTACTTGCATAATAATGATCCCGTTGATGCATTTGCTTTAGACTTGCTAACACAGTAAAAAAAAAAAAAAGTTACATAGTGTGTTTGTAATGTCTTTTAAAACATTGTGGCATCATTCAAATATGTATTGTGTCCCTGTGATGTGTATCATTGTGCTCAGTGATATACGGGGATGCGAAAATTAACAAGCAGAGTCCCAGACATCAAGGTTTTACAATTTAGTAAAATACATAAAACTATATTAGATGTAGCAGAACTTGTATGTGTCCTATGTAAGCGACAATGAGCTGTGGCTATGAGAACATAAGCCATCCCTGCCACATAGTAGACCTTCCCTATTTGTGAAATGAATAAATATTAGGCCTGGTTGGACTGTTTCTAGAAAGAAAGGCCATTTAATAAATACGTCTTTATGAGAAACACAAAACGATGCCAAAGACATCTGAAATTTTAATTCAGATTCCTAACATTGTAGCACCTGGTCTGCATATTCAAAATAATGTTTATTGTCTAATTGGGCCCATTATTCCTATGTAAAAATAAATATTCTAGTCAACTTTTCTTTCCCCTCACTTCTGCCTCAGTTTCTAAAGGGGAGGCGTGGGGAATACACATTTTAGAATTGTCTAGCTCAGAATAGGAAACTAACACCTGAAACAGGAAATTTCCTAAACATCTGTATCTCTTAGGGATACACCTGGGTTTGGAATTGAAAATTTAGGGCTGGGCCCAAGGGCGTCCATACATACTAAGCTGACAAAGCCAAACAGGTCCGAGTGCCTTGCATGGGGTCATATCCGGGACCTACAATACAGGTTGACAAGTAAAGTCATTTGGCTTGGGCTTCAAGCATTTGGGGACCACAAATTTTAGCTGCCATTTAGTGGCAAATTTGAGGAGAAGAGCAGGATGAGATTTGGTCACCTAAATTGACTCTAACAGAACTGAACTGGAGGGGTACAGGGTGGACTCTTAGGACTCTGGGTAGAATCAGTTGGCTACAGCTGTTGGGAAGGAGCTGAAAGGGGTGTAGTTCTAGAAAGGTGAGAGGGATGAAAATACTTTAGAATGAAAGGACTGAAATTCTAGTAACTCTACATAATCATTCTGGAATGATTGTGACAACAATCACTGATCACACCTACCCTTTGCTAGATAAATCTGAGGTGGGAGCACAGATCTGTAGAAGAGGAGCCTCACAATCTGAAAGTTGCCTTGTTTCACCACAGCTATCCAGAACCAGGTCATACCCATAGAAGTATGTCTTTCTAGTCTTAATGCCACTGCCACAGACTTATCAGAACTCTCTACTCTCAATCTAAGACAGGCTTTTTCTTTTGGCAGTGACCATAAAAAGTCTCTGGATTTGAGAGCTGGGCCAAGTTGCTGGTCAAAGTCATTCAAGTGACCACACTTTATAGGCTTGCCTGGAAATTTAGGGGCCAGGAAGTGATGGGGTCGCAGTTGCTTTGTGCCTGTTTCTTGCTCTGACCATGCATCATTCATTGTTGTTTATGCAGTTGCTCAATGGGCTGCTTGTCTTTGGTCAGCCCAGGCTGTGTGGGTAGCAGTGTGGTCAGCTGGGCTGGAAGCCAGGCCACCTGTGTTCTGGTCCCAGCTCAGCCAGCCTCTAATCCATTAAGTGACTCCCTTCTCATTCCTATGTGTCAGTTTCTCTGCCTAGAAACTAGAGGCTTCTTCTCTAGTGATATGCAGCCATTTAGGCTGGCACTAGGTTGGATGCTCAGAGGCAGCTGTCTGACATAGACATTGGCAGCAGCCAGAACACGGTTGACTATATTTTGCTGCCAGGTAGAATAGTAAGGGAAAAAAGGTAAAGGCAGCAGAGAAAATCCTACCAGTATACGCAGGGCCGCACACCCTCAACTGCTATTCTGTCCAAAGTTCTCTTCCACTCTAGAGATCTGTTTTTGTTCACTTATTCTAAGGGCTGCTTCAAGAAGCTCCCTGAGCTTTTACATCACTTTAAGCAAGAGCAGAAAAACCAGAGCTTTGCATTTCACCAGAGAAACTAAAAAAAGAGACTATTTGGCCAGGTACGGTGGCTCACGCCTGTAATCCCAGCACTTTGGGAGGCCGAGGCGGGTGGATCACGAGGTCAAGAGATTGAGACCATCCTGGTCAACATGGTGAAACCCCGTCTCTACTAAAAATACAAAAAAATTAGCTGGGCATGGTGGCGCGTGCCTGTAGTCCCAGCTACTCAGGAGGCTGAGGCAGGAGAATTGCCTGAACCCAGGAGGCGGAGGTTGCGGTGAGCCGAGATCGCGCCATTGCACTCCAGCCTGGGTAAGGAGAGTGAAACTCCGTCTCAAAAAAAAAAAAAAAAGAGAAACTATTTCAATACTGGGGCTAATGGCTAGAGTTGGTGAAAACGTTCAGAGAAAGCTTGTAGCTAGGCGGGGGAAACAGATTATTTACATTTATATGCTTTTGTGGTGGAAAAGAAAACCAAAGTAAAATAACTTCCTTTCCACTGCCACCAATATAATTTAGACCATTGGTTCTGGGGAGTTTGAAAAAACTGCATACTACACATGCCTAGGAACTGACTCAGAATTCTTGGGACTAAAGACCATGAATCCATATTTAAAAATAGATATAGATATAGATATATAGATATACATATACATATGGGGCTCAGCCAGGCATGGTGGCTCCTGCCTGAAATCCCAGCACTTTGAGAGGCAGGAGAATGGCTTGAGCTCAGGAGTTTGAGACCAGCCTGGGCAACATAGGGAGACTGCATTTCTACAAAAATAAAAACATTAGTCGAGCATAGTGGTACATGCCTGTGGTCCCAGCTACTAGGGAGGCTGATGTTGGAGGATCACTTGGGCCTGGGAGATGGAGGCTCAGGGAGCCAGAATTGCACCACTGCACTCCAGGCTGGGTGACAGAGCGAGATGTATCTTAAAAAAAAACAAGAAAGAAAGAATCCTGGGTGGGTGGGGAGGTTTCATAAGATTAAACACCTAGTAATTCCACTCCCTTGGAATTTACCCAACAGAAATGAAATATATGTGTCCACAAAAAACTTACGTGTGAATATTCACTATAGCTTTATTCGTAATAGCTCCAAACTAGAAACATTTCAAACATTCATCAACAGGAAATTTGTTACTTGTATTGTTTCTACAATGGAATATGATTTTAAAAGATAAATGACCATTAAACTCAACAATATGAACGAGTCTCGGACTCATTTGTGCTGCAAAAAAAAGCCATTTGTGTGAAATTAAAGAACGGGCAAACGTAATCTTTTTTTTTTTTTTTTTTTTTTTTTTTTGAGACGGAGTTTCGCTCTTGTTACCCAGGCTGGAGTGCAATGGCGCGATCTGGGCTCACCGCAACCTCCGCCTCCTGGGTTCAGGCAATTCTCCTACCTCAGCCTCCCTGAGTAGCTGGGATTACAGGCATGCGCCACCATGCCCGGCTAATTTTTTGTATTTTTAGTAGAGACGGGGTTTCACCACATTGACCAGGATGGTCTCGATCTCTTGACCTCGTGATCCACCCGCCTCGGCCTCCCAAAGTGCTGGGATTACAGGCGTGAGCCACCGCTCCCGGCCCCGCAAACGTAATCTTGAAGATAAAAATCAGAACTGCGGTTAATTAGGGGGAGGTGACGATCAAATAGAAAGGGACATGACAGAACTTTCTGAGGTTATCAGAATGTTCTATATCTTGATAAGGATGGCTGTTACACACACACATCAAATTGTATCACTATATGTTAATTTTACCTCAGTTTAAAAAAATCCAGGATTTCTGGATGACATTTAACCAGGTTAAACACTTACATTTACATTTACTTGTGGATTATTTGATTGATATTTGCTTCATCCATTAGATTCTGAAGCTCCATTAGCTAAGTTTACCATTTTATGTATAGTATCTAGCATAGTATCTGACCCATGGCAGTCATTCATTCAATATCTATTAAGTGAATGAATGAATGAATGGTCAGCCAATTGGCAGTTGAAAGCACTGCTTTGGTAGATTATCATTTCATATTTAGCCTCTTGTAACAGTATAGCTGAGCTTCCCTGTTCCCAAGTCATTTATCTGTTTGCATGCCATTGCTAAGATTTTTTTTTTTTTTTTTTTTTTTTTTTGAGATGAAGTCTGGCTCTGTCACCCAGGCTGGAATACAGTGGTGCAAACTCAGCTCACTGCAACCTCCACCTCCTGGGTTAAAGCAACTCTTGTGCCTTAGCCTCCCGAGTAGCTGGGATTACAAGTACATACCACCATGCACAGTTAACTTTTGTATTTTTAGTAGAGATGTTGGCCAGGCTGGTCTCAAACTCCTGACCTCAAGTGATCCACCCACCTCAGCATCCCAAAGTTCTGAGATTACAGACCTGAGCCACCACGCCTGGCCACTTCCTAAATTATTTCATGGATGTTTTCTCTCTTTTCAAAAACTCTAGCAAACATGTTGGTTGCTTAACCAATGTCCATCCTCCTTCTTTCTCCTTGCTAACAGAACCTTGATTAGGTTCAGGTCGCCATCCTGCTCTACACTGCTTCAGGGTAGACTGGCCTCAGTAGAGGAGGTGGGGGCTGAGTGGGAGGAACATGAGTGAAACACTAATGGGTCATGGGGCTCCATTCACCTTGGTCTTGCCAGTGCTTGGTCTAGGCAGGTGATAGAGTTCTGACCAAGGTGAGATGTGAGAAAATCTGCTGGAGCCTTTTGGGAAAAACTTCTTTGCTCTTACAAAGAGACAAAAAGAATAAACTATTTTCTTCTGCTGCTGAAAGTTGTTGGATTTGGAAATGTTGTGCTGGTCAGAGGCCAGACTGAGATACTAAGGATGACAGAGCAAAAATATTAAAAGAATCTGGGTCTTTGGTGACCTGCTAAATTAACTAATGCCGGCGTGGTCCAACTTGAAATTCTTGTTATATGAGATAAGTGCATCTTCCTTATTTTTTTAGTCATTTCAAATTTAGTTTTTCTATTACCTGTAACCAAAGTAATCTCTACTAATAAAATGTCATCAACAACACCTCAATGTCTATAGGATAAAGTGAAAATTCCTTAATCTCCTTTGTAAGAGGGAGTCCAGCCTGGTCCTAACTCCACATCTAAATTTCCATTTCTACATTAGTGTTCCATTTCCTTGACCACCAGTGGTGTGCTAGTAAATATTAACAACCAGTTCTCCAGGGTGAAAAAGCCCTGATTTGTAGCATTTACTAATTTTCATCGTGCAAATATTTCTACCACTGATAATTTCTTGCTACCAATGTGATGTTGCTGAACAAGGAGCTGGGAAATGTGCACTGGGCTCTAGCAAGTGAGTAAGAGACAGCTTGAGCTAACTCCAGCAAACCACCACACCACCACCCAACTGTCTCCCACGTCTCTAAGTTTTCTCCCTGGCTCTCTATCAAGGCCCAATCTGTATCACCTCCTTTTAAAGACTTCATGTTAAATCCTAACCCATAAATGTCTTTATCAATTAATTGGAATTTAGCAATTGCCTTGAATTGTTACTTTTCATAAGTATTTGCTCATAAGCGAACCACTTAATCAATGAATGAAAAAACTTAACAATAATAAAAATGTCAAAAGAGAGGAGTTTAGTGACACCATCTTACCTTCCTGCACTTCCTAAAGTATTCCTAGGATTAGGCATTAGGAAAACTCCTAAAAAGAAAATCCCTGCCTCCAGGCCCTAAAATCACTGAAGGTACTTTATGGTAAATAAGATTTATCAGCTCTCAATTATTGCAAGTAACAGTTCCCAGGAGAGCTGGGTTAAGACACTAAAAATCACCCTTGGCAAGATTGGGTATGTTTCTAGTCTGGTCCTGACAAATCCCCTGAGGATGTAAGAATGAGCTTCTAAGACCATTACAGGTCTAGCAACAGGTAGGTAAAGAAAAGAAGCCAGTTCCTTAGGCTGTGCTGATTGGAATGCAGGTCAGGTAGGTCAGCTTCATCTCCACCTCACAGGTGACACACCCCAGACTTGGAGGAAGCATGTACTTAAGACTACCAACACTTGAGCTGAGGCAATGAGGAGAGGCCTGGGAATGGAAGGACTGAGTCACTCTGTCCCCTGACTAGGTAAGTGCTGGGAGGGAGGCCAAGCTCAGACTACTGGAAACTGACAGAGCATTCAGGGGATAGAAGATTGAGACTACATCAGGCTCTGCTTATTGCTTTGGGGCATTTACTTGACGTTCTCATTAACTCCCCTTTTTTCTATGTGAATAATGGCCCAGGTTGACCCCAATAGGTACCACACACTAACGTTTCCTAAATTATAGAGACATGCTTTTTTTCTGTATCAGGGAGCTTTGGGGTTGAGGACTATATCTAATTGGTATCTACTAGAATCTCTCACTGATGTGCCCTCTGTCTCCATATTACTGAACTGATCAGCATTGTGGCTATTCCCATGTTGCTTATGGTCTATGAACAAATCTGCAGATCATAGCAATAATTCATAGAGACATCAATTTTTCCAGTTGGAAAAAGTCATTTCTTTCAGTTAGGAAAAAAATTAGAATCGAAAAGTGTCACCATTACATAAGTAACCTTCCTAGGTTAAAAAGAGATAAAATCCTGAGGTCCAAAGAAATCAGTGAAACAAGACCAAAAGGTAGGAAAGGATCCATGGATGCGAGTAAACTACTCTAGAAGCACCCAAGGGAAAAATACAAGAACTGACGCACATTTAAAAAGAAAACACTGCCTATAGCAGGAAAGAGGAAGGGAAACTGAAGGGCCAAATAATGAAAACTGGTAGAAAGAGGGCCCAAGTGCTGATCAAGGATGCTGGACCTGCAACACCTTTTAACCAGGCTAGCTGCCCCAGGCAGTGCCCTTCCACTCCTTCCCGGGGCTGCAAATCACACACAAGTGGCAGCTTTCCTCTTCTTGGCCAGCAAATGATGCTGCATCGACCATCATCCTGCTTGCCTCCTTATCTAGACTCTCTACATGAGCAAAAAAATACTCAACAAAATGAGAATTAATGACAATTACATGAATTCTATTGATGTATGTTAGCACCCGCTATGTGTAAAGCATGCAAAGATGCAATCATTGCCCTTAAGAATTTTTCATAAGCAAGACTAGGAGTTAGAAGTCCAGATCTGGCCGGGCGCGATGGCTCACACCTGTAATCCCAGCACTTTGGGAGGCCGAGGCGGACGGATCACGAGGTCAAGAGATCGAGACCATCCTGGCCAACATGGTGAAACCCCATCTCTACTAAAAATACAAAAATTAGCTGGGCGTGGTGGCGCGTGCCTGTAGTCCCAGCTACTCGGGAGGCTGAGGCAGAAGAATTGCTTGAACCCAGGAGGCAGAGGTTGCAGTGAGCTGAGATGGTTCCACTGCACTCCAGCCTGGTGCCTGGCGACAGAGTGAGACTCTGTCTCCAAAAAAAAAAAGTCCAGATCCGTCTCTGCTTGACATATACTTTCATCTTATTCAGGAAAAAAGACAAAAGGTGTAAAGGACAAGGCAGGCTTTGACTGCAAACATTCATCCCTGAAAGGAACTGAAAGGGCTGAGCCTTACTGCCCCCACAGCATATTCTGTTCTTGGTTTTCTGCTTCCTATGAGACTTTCCTTTTGGTCTTTGGTTTCCTCCTCCCCTTTTTCTCTATGTGAATAGTATCTGCAGACCTTTATGCAGCAAACAGCTTCTAACACTCAGCAAGAGAGTAGGTGGCTACTCTTAGAATTAATGCACAGCCTTGTGAGTTGATGTTGCTCTGGCCTATTCCTACAGAATACCCCAATACTAGACCTACACACATCTACAATAATTAGGTTACACTGTGGACACAGTTGTTACTAGTGTCTCTGCTCAGAATCTAGGTTAGCATTTTTGTTTTCATGTCTGGATCCATTGTCCGTAACGCTACATTGAATCACTATATCTATTCCAGTCTCAATTCTCATTGCCACAATCCCCTAGCTCATTACCTCTGACCTAAACTATTGTAAAATAACTCCACAACTCTCTCTTGCCTTTAACGGCTCTCTTCTCCCATCTACTCTTCACACCCTGCCTGAAACTAAGATCTGGTCACATCATTTCCCAGCTCAAAAGCCTCCAATTGTCCTTTTTTTTTTTTTTTTTTTTTTTTTTTTTTGAGACAGGATCTCGCTCTGTTGCCCAGGCTGGAGTGCTGGAGTGCAGTGGCACAATCTCTGCTCACTGCAACCTCCACCTTTCAGGTTCAAGTGATTCTCCTGCTTCAGCCTACTGAGTAGCTGGAATTACAGGAATGCGCCACCATGCCTGGCTAATTTTTGTATTTTTTCACCATGTTGGCCACGTTGACCTCAAACGCCTTACCGCCTTCGCCTCCCAAAGCACTGCACCCAGCCCAATCATCCTTAAAGAGAAATTTATCTACTGCCAATAATAAAAATAATAGTAAACATTATTATCTTTATCATCACTATTCATGTGGTTGGCATGATCCATCCCTAGGGGACTAATGATTTCAGAGAGCTCATAGATTGCTCTGGGATCACTGTGAAACTGAGAGAGAAAATCTTGTTATTTAGAACCCAATCAGGCTGGGTGCAGTGGCTCACACCTATAATCCCAACACTTTGGGAAACTGAGGCAGGAGGATTGCTTAAGCCTAGGAGTTCAAGACCAGTCTGGGCAACATAGTGAGACTCTGTCTCTACAAAAAAATTAAAAATTATCCAGATATCATGGCATGTGCCAGTAGTCCTGGCTACTCAGGAGGCTGAGGCAAGTGAATCACTTGAGCCAGGGAGTTTGAGGCTGCAGTGAGCTGAGATCGTGTCACTACATTCCAACCTGGGTGACGGAGTGAAACCCTGTCTCAAAAACAAAACAACAGGCCGGGCGCGGTGGCTCACACCTATAATCCCAGCACTTTGGGAGACCGAGGCGGGTGGATCACGAGGTCAAGGGATCGAGACCATCCTGGTCAACAAGGTGAAACCCCGTCTCTACTAAAAAAAAAATACAAAAATTAGCTGGGCATGGTGGCGCATGCCTGTAGTCCCAGCTACTCGGGAGACTGAGGCAAGAGAATTGCTTGAACCCGGGAGGCGGAGGTTGCGGTGAGCTGAGATCGCGCCATTGCACTCCAGCCTGGGTAACAAGAGCGAAACTCCATCTCAAAAAAAAAACAAAACAACAACAAAATCAACCCCAACTGTAGCTGCCTACTTTTAAGGGAGGTGATGTCATTCATATAGCAAGGAAAGAATTCTTCACTATGCTTCCTAATAGAATTGGAAGAAGGAGGGAATAGTGGGTTGGGCGTGTTCTGGTCCCTGCTGGGGCAGCACCTCCCACCTCTTCTCCTCTGGTTGGTTCAGTCTCCATCCCCCTACTTCTATTGGCCAGACTTCTAATAAAACAAAAGTAATTTATTTTTTGAGTACATAGTTTTAAATTTTTTCTGTTATTTTGAATTTTTTTTTTTCTTTTTTTTTTTTGAGACAGAGTCTCTCTCTATTGCCAGGCACCAGGCTGGAGTGCAGTGACCCGATCTTGGCTCACTGTAACCTCCACCTCCGGGGTTCAAGCAATTCTCCTGCCTCAGCCTCCCAAGTAGCTGGGACTACAGACACGGGCCACCACGCCCAGCTAATTTTTGTATTTTTAGTAGAGACAGGGTTTCACCATATTGGCCAGGATGGTCTCGATCTCCTGACCTCATGATCCGCCCGCCTCGGCATCCCAAAGTGCTGGGATTACAGGCATGAACCACCCCATCCGGCCGAGTTTTTTTTTTTTTTTAATAGTAAATGAATTGGCCCTTTTATATTTCTTTCTCTCAAAACATGCACACATGACACACCCATCCCTAACAATTATTTTTTAAATGAGTCAGATTTTTCCCCTTCGGGTCATATACTTTTAGTAGGAAACGTATTCTACTTTGCTATGTCAGACAGTATGTTGTTAAGGCTTTTCATGTCTGTTTTTTTTCCAGTGGTGGGAGGAAGAAGGCAGACCAGGTCTGGGCAGGGTCCTAGAGGCTGGGAGGACTGGAGTCAGGTTTTCATGCACAGCAGCTGGGAGGAAACAAAGCCACAGGGTGAAGGTAAAACTATATTTGGGAAGGTGTGGCAAAGGTTAATATTAATCTGGAGAAACGAGATCTTGTCATTTTACCAAGTTCAAGGGTCAGATTCACAGCCAAAAATAGGAGATGAAGTCATAGATCAGGAAATCAGTAAACCCAAGTCCCATAGTTAAAGCAGGTATGAGGTGAAAGGAAGTAGTGCTACAGAGTGTAACAGGCGGAGCCCCAGAACTCCCTGTTACCGGATGAGCAAACCTGAGCTAAGCCCAGGTCGATTTAATGAGAGAAGACACGACAGCACCAGCTCAATGCAATCCAAGTTCTAGTGCTCAGTGAATATGGGTTTACTAATAAGTCAACAAGATTTATGAAGCATATATAAGATTCATTAGGCCGGGCGTGGTGGCTCACGCCTGTAATCTCAGCACTTTGGGAGGCCAAGGCAGGTGGATCACCTGAGGTCAGGAGTTCAAGACCAGCCTGGCCAACATGGTGAAACCCTGTCTTTTAAAAAAAAAAAAGATTCATTAAAATGTGCATATCACCAGCAAATTTAGCAGCTTTCCTAAAGAGAGGCAGAAGAGAGATAAAAGATGTGAATGTTAACATTTAAAATTCACTAACACTACAGATGCAGCGGTTACTCCAGACTTCCTCTTGCCACCAAAACAACATCTAATCCAGTCATTTAGGAAACAGCTACTTATTCCAAAATGAAGAATAATCTAAACTCTCTCTTTCTCTCTCTCCTTAATCATTCTTTCTGCTTCCCAGCCTGATTCTGAACTTACAATGGAAGTAATAGGTCAGTGTTAGTTCCACAGTCTTCACCTGTGACAAATACTGTAAAATTTCATGCTCAAGGTCCGTGGCAGCTGATCCAGCTGAGAGAGCAACTCCAGCCCTTGGTAACTGTGATTGCTGAAAAGAGCCACACCCACACGTGATCGCATGTGCACAGCACACATGTCATGGTTTCAGAGTGTGTTTCCCAGCCTAGCGGTAGTGCCTCACCTGGGAGTCCACCGGAAAGGCAGACAGGAGATTTGTGGGCATAAAGAGACACCACAGGCCGTGTAATGACATCTTATCACTATGTCTCTAAAACAGGCTTCTGCAAGCTGTTTCGACAGCTGGAAATCTACCTGGGTAGATCAGTTAAGAGTCACTCTGCATTTACTCTCAGTTTGATTCAGCTCTTTAGTATCCTACCAGATTTATCTTACATCCAATGGTATGTATTTAAGAATTCAAGAGAAAAAAGAAACATCTCAAAGTGCCCTATTTACTAAAGAGCCCGAGGAGTCTCTTTACTCAGCAACCACAGCAACAAACAGCATTAGCATGCAGTAAGGTCGTAGTGTTTGTCACCATGGTGGCAAGAGGTTTATCACAATTAAATGATCGCTGGCAGTGGGGAACTGGGTACTAGAAAAGACAGAAATCCCTCTCACCTGGTATATGTTCTGAAAGCAGACATAAGAAGTACTGGCTTCAAATGCACAAGGGTGAGTCTCTGTCACTAGACTACAGAGAATGGTTTTTATCAAAAAGATGAAAGGTAAGTGTTTCCAAGAATGTGGAGAAAAGCGAACCCGGCCAGGCGCGGTGGCTCACGCCTGTAATCCCAGCACTTTGGGAGGCTGAGGCGGGCGGATCATGAGGTCAAGAGATCGAGACCATCCTGGCCAACATGGTGAAACCCCGTCTCTACTAAAAAATACAAAAATTAGCTACAGGCGCATGCCTGTAGTCCCAGCTACTCAGGAGGCTGAGGCAGAATTGCTTGAACCCGGGAGGCAGAGGTTGCAGTTGAGCCGAGATTGCACCACTGCACTCCAGCCTAGTGACAGAGCGAGACTCCATCTCAAAAAAAAAAAAAAAAGAAAAGGGAACCCAACCCACTGTTGGTGGGAATGTAAATTTGTACAACCATTTTGAAAAACAGTGTGGAGGTGCCTCAAAAATTAAATATAGAATTACCATAAAATCCAGCAATTCAACTTCTGGGTACATATTCAAAGAAATCAAAATGGGCTGGGCACCATGGCTCACGCCTGTAATCCCAGCACTTTGGGAGGCCGAGATGGGTGGATCACCTGAGGTCAGGAGTTTGAGACCAGCCTGGCCAACATGGTGACACTCATCTCTATATATATATAAAAAAAAGAAATCAAAATGAGTGCATCAAAGAGATATATGCACTCCCATGTTTATTGCAGCATTATTCACAATAGGCAAAATATATGAACAACCTAAATGTCCATCAGTGTCTAAACAGATACAGAAAATGTGGCATGTATACACAGTGGAATATCAGAGAACCTTGAAGAGGAAGGTAATCTTGTTTACAACATGGATGAACCTGAAGGACATAAGCTAAGTGAAGTAAGTCAGGTACAGAAAGACAGATAATATCTCACTCATCTGTTGAATCTAAAAAAGTTGAATTCATAGACACAGAGAGTAGAATGGTGGTTACCAGAGGATGTGGTGCAAGCATAGAGAAAGCAGAGATGTTGTTCAAAGGATACAGATTTTCAGTTACACAAAAAGAGTAAGTTTTAGAGATCTGTTGTGCAGCATGGCGACCACAGTTAATAATAAGGTATTGTGTATCTCAAAATTGCTAAAAGAGTAGATTTCAAATGTTCTTGCTACACATTTGTAGGCTAGGTGATGGATATGTTGGTTAGCTTGATTTAATCTTTCTACAATGTATACATATATAAAAACATCCCATTTTACCCTCATAAATGTATACAATCATTATTTGTCAATTAAAAAAGGTTTAAAGGTATTCCAGCTTCCTCCTACACACGTTAATGAGGATGACACAATTGAAAGAGCACTTTAATTGGCAGCAATACTGTTTCCTTCCTCGTTTTGACACATCAGATAGCCGCCAGTGCTAGGGATATGAGAGACAATTACTTCTCAATAGAGTGCCACTATTTAGCGTATTAACAAAAACACTTTCCGAGCGCTTATCTGCACAAGGTGGAACAAGTATTCCATTCCACAAGTTAAATCTAGTTCCTGCTTAGCTTTCCTAAGAGCCCGTGATCTGCTTTAGGTCACCAACTCTTAAGTCCTTTCCAATAAAACCATTTTCTTTCTTTTTATTTTTGAGACAGAGTCTCACTCTGTCGCCAGGCGCCAGGCTGGAGTGCAGTGGCTCGATCTGGGCTCACTGCAACCTCCGCCTCCCGGGTTCAAGCCATTTTCATTTTTGTTAAGAATGAGACCAGGGCAAATAATAATGTCAAGGTAACAGTTTTTCTGGCAGGAGCTTGTTCCTCATTATTGCCACTGCACTCGGGAATGAGGGATCTCACAGGCTTATGACGGGGCATTAGCTTAACTAGGAAGAGAACAATAAAGAGGATAAGGGATTTGAGTAGGAGGTGATAAAGCCCAGGAACAGATGGCTTGATGAAGAATGTTAAATAGGGTTAAAGATATTGATCTGCATGCTATTTTTAGTGTCCTTCTCAAAAACTGGAGAAATTAACATTTTAGGAGTTTAGCCTAAGATATATGACAAGAATTGTAAAGATATAAATACAGATATTGGAGAACAAATGCTTCAATAAATAGAACTAATAGCAGCTGCCATTTTAGAATGTACTATATGTGTAGCACATGGAAAGCTACAGAATTTATGATTTCTCACTCAATCCTCTCAACAATGCTTCCTTTAAAAGTCTTCAGTGAGGTTTTAGAAAACACAACAATCCGCCAGCAGGGTGGGTCACACCTATAATCCCAGCACTTTTTGGGAGGCCAAGGCGGGTGTATGACCTGAGGTCAGGAGTTCGAGACCAGCCTGGTCAACATGGTTAAACCCCATCTCTACTAAAAATACAAAAATTATGATGTGGTGGTGCATGTCTGTAATCCCAGCTACTCGGAAGGCTGAGTGAGAAGAATCACTTGAATCCAGGAAGCAGAGGTTTCAGTGAGCTGAAATCACACCACTGCACTCCAGCGTGGGTGACAGAGTGAGACTGTCTCAAAAACAAAAGCAAAACAAAACAACAACAACAAAAACCCAGCACAACCTTATCAGAACTGAATTAGAGAAGATAAAGTACAAGATAGGCTTCAGGGGCCAGGCACGGATGCTCATGTCTGTAATCTCAGCCTTTTGGGAGGCCGAGGCAGGCAGATCACCTGAGGTCAGGAGTTCAAGACCAGCCTAGCCAACATGGTGAAACCCCATCTCTACTAAAAATACAAAAATTAGCCCGGCATGGTGTTAGGTGCCTGTAATCCCAGCTACTCAGGAGACTGAGCCAGGAGAATCACTTGAAACTGGGAGGCGGAGGTTGCAGTGAGCTGAGATCATGCCATTGCACTCCAGCCTAGGTGACAAGAGCAAGACTTCGTCTCAAAAAAACAAACAAACAAACAAAATTAGCCGGGTATGGTGGCACATGCCTGTGATCCCAGCCACTTGGGAAGCTGAGGCGGGAGAATCGCTTAAACCCAGGAGGCGTAGGTTGTAGTGAGCCAAGATCGTGCCATTGCACTCCAGCCTGAACAACAAGAGTGAAATTCCGTTTCAAAAAAAAAAAAAAAGACAGACCTCAGGAAAGACTGAAACCTAGAGCTGAAATATTTCCAGAATTCTCTGCAGCCTCTATTATAATTTCTTTCTGCATTTGAGCATTTTTCTGTCTCACTACAGACTGACTGCTTCCACCCAAGAGGGACTATCAACTCCAGAGCCTGGACAACATGGTGAAAACCCGCCTCTACTAAAAATACAAAAATTAGCTGGGTGGGGTAGTGCACGCCTGTAGTCCCAGCTACTCGGGAGGCTGAGGCAGGAGAATCACTTGAACCAGGAAGTCGGAGGTTGCAGTGAGTCGAGACTGCGCCACTGCACTCCAGCCTGGCAATAGAGCGAGACTCTGTCTAAAAAAAAAGAAAGAAAGAAAGAAAAGAAAAGAAAAACCATTTCTTGGAGATTCCTAGAATTTTATGGAGAAATAGGCCTTCCAGTGTTTTCTTTTTTTTTTTTTTTTTTTTTTTTGAGACAGAGTTTCACTCTGTCGCCAGGCGCCAGGCTGGAGTGCAATGGCGCAATCTCGGCTCACTGCAACCTTCTCCTCCCGGGTTCAAGCAATTCTCCTGCCTCAACCTCCCGAGTAGCTGGGATTACAGGCACGCACCACCATGCCCAGCTAATTTTCGTATTTTCAGTAGAGACGGGGTTTCACCATGTTGGCCAAGATGGTCTCGATCTCTTGACCTCATGATCCGTCCCCCTTGGCCTCTCAAAGTGCTGGGATTACAGGCTTGAGCCACTGCGCCCGGCCGACCTTCCAGTGTTTGCTAAAGGGAGCAGGAAGGACTGAGAAAGTCCATTTCCCTTCAGTTTAAGAACACTTCCTGGAAGGTGCATACAACATTTTGCTTACATCCCTTGGCCAGAACTTGGTCACATGACCACACTCATCTGCAAAGGAGGCTGAGTGTTATTTATTATTTATTTAAAGTATTCATTATTTTAAAGTATTTAAAGTGTTTATTTATTATTTAAAGTATTTATTATTTATTTAAAGTATTATTTATTCTGGGTGGCCATTTGCCAAGTTGAAATTAGAAATTCTTTTACTAAGAAAGGCCAGATGGAAATTAGAAGAACACTGGCAACATATGTCACAGACTATGCAATGTATATTCATTTATTATTTTGTCTGAACATAATAGTACCTCTTCTTCTTTGTGGGGAATGGTTGTCTCCTACTGCAGGGACTTGCCAATAACAGTATTCCACTTCCCTGACGGTAAAGTTCCCAACTCAGCTTGTTTCAAGCATAATACCCCCGTCTGCCTTGACCTCAGTGATTTGTGCAAAGGTCCAAATTTGACCTATCAGATCCCCTTCCTGGGATTTTCTAACTGAATTTTTCTTGGGTTATAAGGTCATAAGTATATAAGCCCATGGCTACTTAAGGCTATAGTTGAGATATGGTGACCGCAATTTAAAAGACTAAAGCTGGCTGGCGCGGTGGCTCACGCCTGTAATCGCAGCACTTTGGGAGGCTGAGGTGGGCGGATCATGAGGTCAAGAGATTGAGACCATCCTGGCCAACATGGTGAAACCTCGTCTCTACTAAAAGTATAAAAATTAGCTGAGCGTGGTGTTGCACGCCTGTAGTCCCAGCTACTCGGGAGGCTGAGGCAGGAGAATTACTTGAACCCAGGAGGCAGAGATTGCAGTGAGCCGAGATTGCGCCACTGTACTCCAGCCTGGTGCCTGGCAACCAAGCAAGACTCTGTCTCAAAAAAAAAAAAAAAAAAAGTCCCGTCATCTACAACCTATACCAATCTCCTATCCTTCCATCTGTTTACCCCTCATACTCTCTACACCCCTCTTTTAGCACCACAGCCAGCTCAAGTTCTATATGTCTTAATTTTTCCTGAGTATATCTAGGGGGGCCGAAGTCCCAGTCAAACGGTTGGAGCTCTGGTTCTCTCTTGCCCTTACATACATAATCCATGAAGTGCTAAATACTGGATCAGTCAGACTGATTTCTCTGCCACTACATTCTAAGTACAGCTGGGGAAAATTACACCTGTGGATTGATAACAATACAAAATTTTAAATATCAAATTTAAGTTTGGAAATGCTTCTCTCATTCCTTCAGTCACTCTTCTAAACTTTCACCATCGTCTTACTTTATGACCATTGTCTTGCTCCTTATTTTTATTTATTTATTTATTTTGAGACAGAGTCTCACTCTGTTACCCAGGCCGGAGTGCAATGGCTCGATCTTGGCTCACTGCAATCTCTGCCTCCCTGGCTCAAGCGATTCTCCTGTTTCAGCCTCCCGAGTAGCTGGGATTACAGGCACGTGCCACCACGCCAGGATAATTTTTGTATTTTTAGTAGAGACAGGGACTCACTATGTTGCCCAGGCTGGTTTTGAACTCCTGACCTCAGGTGATCCACCTGCCTCAGCCTTCCAAAGTTCTGGGATTACAGGCGTGAGCCACCACACCTGGACACTTGCTGCTTCTCAAAAGATGCCTAATCTCCCAGTTCACTTAGAAAATTGAGGCCTTGGTACAAATGGGAAGGAATTCCCTTACCCTTCAGGCCCTGCATTCATAAGCCTGTGTATAGCTGAATCTATCCTTATCTCACACACATTTCTGAACAAAAGCCCTTCCCTCTGGCATAGAGGAAATGCCCCTTCTATTCAAGATTAATTTTCCCCATTATTGTACATAGTTCCATCCCCTTCTGCTTCCTCAGGGAGTTTGGGCCATTAATGTTCATTTATCTTCTATATTTTCCACTTCTCTTTCTCTCCTGGATTCCTCCCTGAAGCCCACAGTACCCTTATTTTAAAACAAACAAAACAAAAGCCAGCTTCCTAAAACCTTCCTTGGAACCCGTATCTCCTTTAAGCAACTGAGCTTCCCCACAAACGAGCTTCTTGAATTATACACCAAATCTCTCCTCTCTACTTCCTCAACTCCCATTTGCTCTTCAAACCACTTGAATTGGACTTCCGTTTCCACCAGTTCACTGCAACTGTTCTAGCAAATGTCTGTAGCAGCTGCACTTGTCACCCCTTTCATGATTCCTATTGTTTACCTATGCATTCTGTTTTTTCATTGAATATAGCTTTAAATTTCTGTCTATGCAGTTACTGCACAGTTTTTTGTTTGTTTGGAGACAGAGTTTCACTCTTGTCACCTAGGCTGGAGTGCAATGGCTCGATCTCGGCTCACTGCAACCTCCACCTCCTGGGTTCAAGCGATTCTCCCGCCTCAGCCTCCAGAGTAACTGGGATTAGAGGCACCTGCCACCACGCCCGGTAAGTCTCTTATTTTTAGTAGAGACGGGGGTTTCATCATGTTGCGCAGGCTAGTCTCAAACTCCTGACAGCTGCAGTTTTCTTAGCCATTAAATTATATAAATTTAGAGCATCAGGCTGAGCGCGGTGGCCCACACCTGTAATCTCAGCACTTTGGGAGGCCAAGACGGGCAGATCACAAGGTCAGGAGATCGAGACCATTCTGGCTAACACAGTGAAACCCCATCTCTACTAAAAATACAAAAAATTAGCCGGATGTGGTGGCTCACGCCTGTAGTACCAGCTACTCAGGAGGCTAAGGCAGGAGAATCCCTGGAACCCGGTAGGCGGAGGTTGCAGTGAGCCGAGATGGCGCCGCTGCACTCCAGCCTGGCGACAGAGTGGGACTCCGTTTCAAAAACAAAACAAAACAAGCTTTAGACAAAAAAGAAAGAAAGAAAGAAAATAAATAAATAAAGATTTAGAGCGTCTTTGCCACAGTGTTGTTGGAGAACGAGCAGTTCCTGACGATGCTGACCAGACTCTTCCAGAAGTGTTGGACATTGGGAACCATCTATTATCACCTTGAAAAAGGATGACGGTCAAACCAAACCCGCTCCAAAGAAAGATTCTGTGGAGGGCTTTGAACCCTCAGACAAGTGTCTGTTAAGACCTACCGATGGGCCGGGCGCGGTGGCTCATGCCTGTAATCCCAGCACTTTGGGAGGCCAAGGCGGGTGGATCACGAGGTCAAGAGATCGAGACCATCCTGGTCAACGTGGTGAAACCCCGTCTCTACTAAAAGTAAAAAAAATTAGCCGGGAATGGTGGCGCGTGCCTGTAGTCCCAGCTACTCAGGAGGCTGAGGCAGGAGAATTGCCTGAACCCAGAAGGTGGAGGTTGCGGTGAGCCGAGATCGTGCCATTGCACTCCAGCCTCGGTAACAAGAGTGAAACTCCGTCTCAAAAAAAAAAAAAAAATTATATAGATTTAGATTATTAGATTAGGCTACTATATTATACCTGTATCTCTGAAGTGAAAGAAGCTTTTTTCCATTTCATTTTTGAAGTGGTTGCTACTGGTATAGAAAAACACGTATTATTTTTGTATGTTGATCTTGTCAGCCTGCTCTTATTGGTTTCAATAGTTTGTCAGTTCTTTTCTATGTAGGTCATTGTGTCATCTTCAAATAAAGATAATTTTCTCTTTCCAATTAGCACATCTCCTTTTGCTCCCATATTATTATGTGGGTTTGACTTCTGTAAACGTGGAATAGTGGCATGAATCTCCCCTTGTCTGGGACTTCCTCTGAAGATGCATTATTAATTGTAATGTCTGCTTGTACATTATGAATGTTTATCAAGTTAAGACATTTTCTTTCCTTTTTTTTGCTAAGAACTTTTTTAAATTGCATTTTAGGTTTTGGGGTACATGTGAAGAACATGCAAGATTGTTGCATAGGTACACACATGGCAGTGTGATTTGCTGCCTTCCTCCCCATCACCTATATCTGGCATTTCTCCCCAACTCCCCATCCCCCGCTATCCCTCCCCTATTTCCCTCTGACAGACCCCAGTGTGTGATGCTCCCCTCCCTGTGTCCATGTGTTCTCATTGTTCAACACCCACCTATGAGTGAGAACATGTGGTGTTTGATTTTCTGTTCTTGTGTCAGTTTGCTGAGAATGATGGTTTCCAGTTTCATCCATGTCCCTACAAAGGACATGAACTCATCATTTTTGATGGCTGCATAGTATTCCATGGTGTATATGTGCCACATTTTTCCTGTACAGTCTATCATTGGTGGGCATTTGGGTTGCTAAGAACTTTCATTGTTTGTTCAGGAATGGATGTTAAATTTTATCAAATCCCTTTTATTTATCTGTTGAAATGATCATATATATTTCCCCTTTTAGTATCTAAAGTATCTAGTGAATTATATTTAAAGACTTTCTAATATTAAACCATAATAAGCCTGGAATAAATCCTACTTGGTCATGGTGGATTATCCTTTAAATACACTTCTGGCTTCATTTACTAATATTTAAGACTTTGCACTTGTATTCATAAATAGAATGGCCTATAATTCTCTTTTCTGGTGCTATTTCTTTTCTTTTTTCTTTTTTTTTTTTTTGAGACAGATCTGTCGCCAGCCGCCAGGCTGGAGTGCAGTGGTGCAATCTCAGCTCACTGCAACCTTCTGCCTCCCAGGTTCAAGCAATTCTCCAGCCTCAGCTTCCCAAGTAGCTGGGACTACAGGCGCGTGCCACCATGCCCGGCTAATTTTATACTTTTAGTAGAGATGGGGTTTCACCATATTGTCCAGGATGGTTTCAATCTCTTGACCTCATGATCCACCTGCCTCAGCCTCCCAAAGTGCTGGGATTATAGGCATGAGCCACCACGCCCAGCCTCTGGTGCTATTTCACATGGTTTTGGTAGGCTGGCTTTGCCAGGTTATAAACTGAGATGGACTGTTTTCTTTCTTTCTCTGTCTTTATGCTAGGCTGAGTTATAATTATTTCTCTGTATCCAATGTTGAAATGTAAACTCTCTGAGAGCAGGAACTGTGCTTGTGTCATTGTGTGCTATCTTTCCAGCATCTAGAACAGTGCATAACACCTGGCAGGGGACAGAAAAATGTTGAATGAATGAAGCTCTCCCCACTTTGACCTCTCAAGGTGCATTGTATCTTTTCACAGGTAATCATTATATTCTAGTGCTTTCTTCTTTACTAAATTTTCTGATTTTTATTTTTTATTTTTTATTTATTTTGAGATGGAGTTTCTCTCTGTCTCACCCAGGCTGGAGTGCAGTGGCACAATCTTGGCTCAGTGCAGCCTATGCCTCCCAGGTTCAAGCGAGTCTCCTGTCTCAGCCTCCAGAGTAGCTGGGACTACAGGTGTCTGCCATGACACTGGCTAATTTTGTATTTTTAGTAGAGACAGGGCTTTACCATGTTGGCCAGACTGGTCTCGAACTCCTGACCTCAGATAATCCACCTGCCTTGGCCTCTCAAAGTGCTGAGATTACAGGCGTGAGCCACTGTGCCTGGCCTCTCTCTTGTATTTTTATTTTCATTTTTATTTATTTATTTTTTTTGAGACAGAGTTTCGCTCTTGTTGCCCAGGCTGGAGTGCAATGGCGCGATCTCGGCTCACCGCAACCTCCGCCTCCTGGGTTCAGGCAATTCTCCTGCCTCAGCTTCCTGAGTAGCTGGGATTACAGGCACGTGCCACCATGCCCAGCTAATTTTTTGTATTTTTAGTAGAGACAGGGTTTCACCATGTTGACCAGGATGGTCTCGATCTCTTGACCTCGTGATCCACCTGCCTCGGCCTCCCACAGTGCTGGGATTACAGGAGTGAGCCACCGCACCCAGCTGTATTTTTATTTTTATCTCCTTATCTTTCATTGTATTCTTGATTGTGCCTAGCAAGGAGAAATCTAATCAGTATTTGTTAAATAAGTTAAAGAAAAATGTAAGTAACATGAAAGAACAGGATGCCACCATATTTTAGATGAGGCACAAGGCTTGGCCTAAACAAAACTTTTCTCTGGTGACAGCCACCTGCATTATAGTCCTCATTAACCTCGTCTTGTTGTTTCTGGCTCAGTGCTCTTCTGCTGTCCCACAGAGCCTGTTACTTTCCCTTCAACTGCCATAAAATTACCTGTCCTATTTTTTATTTCCTCAGGGTCTAAGATTTCAGCCAGCAAGTCAGACAAACTAATTTTCATTAATAGAGAACAGTAATTGGAGAAGCCAAAGGGAGCACATGCCTAGGCAATAAATGTGTATTTTTAATAAAACACTGTGCTTTTTCTAATTATAAAATACACTTTTTATTATAGAAAAAATTGTAAGCACCAAAAAATAGAAAATAAAAAGCACACACACAAAATTCAGACGAGTCATAACATTTTGGTTGTAACATAGCATACTAGTTAAGAGCCCAGACTCCACTGTCTAAGCTTGAATCCCGCCTCTACCACCTTCTAGCTATTTGACCTTGGGCAAGTTTCTTAACCTGTCTATGTCTCAGCTTTATCATCTATAAAACAGAGATAGTGATAGTACCTATTATTGCTATGAGACTTAAACGAGCTAACATATGTAGAGTTCCTTAAAACAATCTCTGGCACATAATAAGGTCTAGATTAAGTTGTTTCCTTTTTTTTCTTTTTCTTTTTTTTGAGACAGAGTCTCGCTCTGTTGCCCAGGCTGCAGTGCAGTGGTGCGATCTCAGCTCACTGTAACCTCTGCCTTCCGGATTCAAGCAGTTCTCTTCCTTAGCCTCCTGAGTAGCTGGGATTACAGGCATCCACCACCACGCCCAGCTAATTTTTGTATTTTTAGTAGAGACGGTGTTTCACCGTCTTGGCCAGGCTGGTCTTGAAATCCTGACCTTGTGATCCACCCGCCTTGGCCTCCCAAAGTGCTGGGATTACAGGCGTGAGCCACCACACCCAGCTATGTTAGGTATTTGCTATTATTGTTTTGGCAGCTATCCTTCCAGATAGATAAGACAGACCAACAGAGAAGAGATATAACTATAAACACGTGTACTTTTAAAAATACTGGAATCATTCTTTTTTTTTTTTTTTTTTGAGACGGAGTCTTGCTCTGTTGCCAAGCTGGAGTGTAGTGGTGCAATCTCGGCTCACTGCAACCTCTGCCTCCTGGGTTCAAGCGATTCTTCCGCCTCAGCCTCCCAAGTAGCTGGGACCACAGGCACGTGCCTCCATGCCTGGCTAATCTTTGTATTTTTAGTAGAGACGAGGTTTCACCATGTTGGCCAGGATGGTCTCGATCTCTTGACCTCGTGATCCGCCTACCTTGGCTTCCGAAAGTGCTGGGATTACAGGTGTGAGCCTCCGCGCCCGGCCTGGAATCATTCTTTACCTGTATTTTCTTATTGCTTTTGTCACTTAAAAGCACACCATGAGGCCAGGCATGGTGGCTCAGCCTGTAGTCCCAGCACTTTTGAAGGCTCAAGTGGGAGGATTGTTTGAGCCGAGGAGTTTGAGACTAGCTTGGGCAACATAGCAAGAACCTGCCTACAAAAAAAAAAAAAAAAAGGCCAGGTATGGTGGCACATGCCTATAGTCCTAGCTACTAGGTAAATTGAGGTGGGAGGATTGCTTGAGCCCAGGAGTTTAAGGCTGCAGTGAGCCATGATCTTGCCACTGCACTCCAGCCTGGGCAACAGAGCAAAATCCTGTCTCAAAAAAAAAAAAAAACTAAACTAAAAACAAACAAACAAAAAAAAACTTTTACCCCCCAAAATCTACAAATAAAATAATACACATCTTTTAAATATGGCTTTTTGAGGACAAAATTATTCTTCCCTCCAACCTCCCAAACTCATTCTTTTCCCTGCTGCCCAGACAACTAAGTGAAATAGTTGGAGGAAGGCAAGAATCCTAGCTATAGCCATCAGTGATATTATCCTTAACATGAACACTTCAATATTACCCAGCGTCTTTACGCCACAAAGAACTTGCCAGTGGTAAAAAGGAGGAGTAGGATGTGGGATATTTTTAGTCTCTGCTGATCCCTGCCATGTGGTTGTTAATAGCAGCAGCGGTTATCATCTACTGCTCACTTTACTCTCGTTAAGCACTGAAGCAAGCATTTTGCCTTCATTCATCCTCACAATCATACATACTAATATTATGACATTTTATCAATATTTGTATGTAGTATACATATTAATAATATTTTAAGAATTATAATGGACAACACTGAGGTTCACCCAGGTTAAGGAGATTTGTTTAAAGTTACATGATAAATGGCAAAGCCAGGATTCAAGCCCAAGCTAGTTTAACTCCAAAACCATGACATCAGAATATCTCTAAGCATGTTATTACTAATAAATCTGTTTCATTTAGCAATTTTAGTTCCTCAGACTTTCATATGCATAGTTTGGCCCTAATAAGCCTGTGGGATATAAATTAAAGGCATTAGGATCGATTCATAGATAGGGAACTAAGGCAAAGTCTACTGCAATATAATAATAAACACAAAATCTCACGTGCCCATTGCTGCCTATTAGGGTTGTAATCAGTACGATACCTGCAGTTAGAACTCAAAATTACTCACATAAATACTTCAAGTTAGATGTAGATGACAGCTCTATAGATATCCCACACCCATAGTTTCTCCTAGCTGCAGTAGGAATGCCAATGACAGAATTACGACAGGAGTTCTGGCCAACTCCAACCCATCCTCATTCAGCAAGCTTGTTCTTTCTCTGTTTCTGCACCCAGCTGACAGCGCTACTTTAAAAAAAGAAATCATTTCTGCAAACATTTGAAGCAGCTCAACCCTCTGGCATTTCGCAGAATAGGACTCTGTCAGAATAATCTAGAAATCTGTTTTCTGATGCTAGAATTAAAATGCCTGCATTTTTAGGTTTTTTTGTTTGTTTGTTTTTGTTTTTTGCTGTTGTTCCACCATTAGATTTGCGCAAAAATACAAATATACGCATAGGCTTTGATTTATTCAAAATAGCATATTTTGAACATTGCAGCTTTATTATTTTATGTTTACTTATGGGCCTTTAAAAATGTCATTATGGGCCAGGCGCAGTGGTTCACGATTGTAATCTCTGTACTTTGGGAGGCCGAGGTGGGCGGATCACCTGTGGTCAGGGTTCAAGACCAGCCTGGCTAACATGGTGAAACCCCGTTTCTACTAAATATACAAAACATTAGCCAGGCGTGGTGGCTCACTTGTAATCCCAGCTACTCCAGAGGCTGAGGCAAGAGAATCGCTTGAATCCAGGAGGCAGATGTTGCAGTGAGCCGAGATCGTGCCATTGCACTCTGGCTTGGGCAACAAGAGCGAAACTCCGTCTCAAAAAAAAAAAAAAAGTCATTATGATTTAGAGTACTAGTACAGTGCACTGCATAGCTCATTTTAACAGCTTTTTTCCTAAGACCAACCCTTGACAGCTTACCAATACTTAAATATTTTCTAACGAGTGATATATTGGTAAAAGAGTATTCCAGTGCAGAGCTAGGCTTGGGAGAAATTGAGCCCAAGAAATGAGTGGGCATAACAGCAGGAGAGAAAAAGGCAGTCTGAATCTGGGAGGCCTAAGCCTCAGAGACAGAGAGGGGAACACAGGGTTCAGATATGGGTAGCATGGGTACCCTCACTGACAAAATACAGTGCTGTTTAGAGCATCTGATGTCCTGTAACACAGAACTGTCAGCTGCCTGGGTTCCAGCCTCTAGAAAAGAGAAAAACAATATGCCGACCGCATCCCTAATTCGAGGGTTGCCATATATGTATATTTCTATTGTCTCCCTTAAGTTGAAGTCATTTTTACAGTTGTAATAATCGTAGGTACTCAGTTAATATTACCACCATGTGCCAAGGACAGTGCTAGGTAGGGGGTTAATTCTTATTTTCACACCAAAATTGCAGAGTAGCTAACAATATCCTCATGGGACAGATGAGGACAATGATGCCCTGAGAGGGGAACACAGGGTTTAGGTATGGTGAGGGGGTAAAGCTAAGATGGGGACCCTGGTTGCTTTGGGTTCAAAGTCAGTATCTTTTAATAACATCACACTGACACTGCCTCTCCCATAAAATATCTTTGCCTGCTACTTACTCATACATTGTTCTTTTGTGAGACTTTAACATTGTAACTTTCTCTCTTTCTTTTTTAGACAGTCTCTCTTTGTCACCCAGACTGGAGTGCAATGGTGCAAACTCAGCTTGACGAACCTGAGCGATCATCCTACCTCAGCCCTCCAAGCAGCTGGGACCACAGGCATGTGCCACCACACCGGCCTGATTTTTATATTTTTTGTAGAGATGGGGTGTCGCCATGTTGCCGAGGCTGGTCTCGAACTCCTGGGCTGAAGGAATCCTCCCTCTTGGGTATCCCAAAGTGCTGGGATTACTGGCAAGAGCCACTGGGCCCAGCTCATTGTAACTTCTCTTTTCTTTTCTTTTCTTTTTTTTTTGAGACAGTCTTGCTCTGTCTCCCAGGCTGGAGTAGAGTGGTGTCATCTCGGTTGACTGCAACCTCCACCTCCCTGCTCAAGTGGTCCTCCTGCCTCAGCCTCTCAAGTAGCTGGGATTACAGGCACGCGCCACCACATCCAACTAATTTTTGTAGTTTTGGTAAAGATGGGGTTTCGCCATGTTGGCCAGGCTGGTCTCAAACTCCTGGCCTCAAGTGACCCACCCACCTCAGTTTCCCAAAGTGCTGGGATTACAGGCTAAGCCACCACCCTTGGCCCATTGTAACTTTTTTGAAGTTCAACATTAGAAAGAGTGAAGCTATCATTATTATGTGATCAATCATTTTCCCTTGGCTGAAATGTTTATGATCATAAATAAAGCTACTGCAAATATAAAAAAATTTATTTTAATAGGATGATCCACAAGGGAGTGAATCTAGAAAGAAACATCATGAAATCAAGATATACTTTAAGATCATTTCCATATTGATTAAAACCATTAGTTTATCTTAATAAAAAAAAATTTGTTCCACAACAGCTTAACAACAATAACACACACACACACACACACACACACACACACACACAAAATTGAATAATGTGAACTCATGTATGTTATTAACTCATTCTTATAATTGAATTATTCATTTGGTAAGATCTAAATGGAAGCAATGTATAGAAACTCAACTGTCTAGGCCTTTAAAAATAACGGTAAACTACTCTCCTACTGCTCCTGTTCATCCTATAGACAATTGTTAATTCTTAAATAAGGCCTGTCCTTTGTTTATGGCCATTTTCAAGCATATATGAGAAAATAAGAGCTAGCAAAAATTAGATCAGATGCAGTCCAGTCAACTCAGCATTCTATCTAATGGAAGTGATGCTGAAGATCAATTCCTAAGAAAGCATGCTGACTGTCCTTGATAGGAGAGATCACAAAATGTTCAAGAAGCAGCACAAAACACCCTCTTTTTGTTTTTTTAAAGTACAACCTTTTCATCTTATTGCCCATCCCTTAATCTGAAGAAAAGGACTATTTATAGACAGTGGATCAAATGCAAGCATTTGCCTTGTATAAACCCCACTAAACAAACAGAATGGGAGAAAAGATACAACAAGAATAAAATTATGAAAGTTGGGTAATAAGTATCTATTTTAGCGGGCGCGGTGGCTCACGCCTGTAATCCCAGCACTTTGGGAGGCCGAGGTGGGTGGATCACGAGGTCAAGAAATCGAGACCATCCTGGTCAACATGGTGAAACCCCGTCTCTACTAAAAATACAAAAAATTAGCTGGGCATGGTGGCGCGTGCCTGTAGTCCCAGCTACTCAGGAGGCTGAGGCAGGAGAATTGCCTGAACCCGGGAAGCGGAGGTTGCGATGAGCCGAGATCGCGCCATTGTACTCCAGCCTGGGTAACAAGAGCGAAACTCTGTCTCGAAAAAAAAAAAAGTATCTATTTTAGCAGATGACACCTTATCATATACATTTAAAGCCTCTTCATATATTTTCCATTTTTAATAAAAATTGCTAATTATAAAAAATTCAAGACTCTGGTATATGAACAGCATCGTTCTCTCACTACAAATGAAGTGTGGGCTGGGCGCGGTGGCTCATATCTGTAATCCCAACACTTTGGGAGGCCGAGGTAGGTGGATCACCTGAGGTCAGGAGTTTGAGACCAGCCTGGCCAGCATGGAGAAAGCCCATCTCTATAAAAACAAATCAAAACAAAACAAACAAACAACAACAACAACAACAAAAACAAATGAAGTGTGTATCTACTTTTCTTTTTTTTTTTTTTTTGACTGAGTCTTACTCTGTCTCCCAGGATGGAGTGCAATGGCGTAATCTCAGCTCACTGCAACCTCTGCCTCCCAGGTTCAAGCAATTCTCCTGCCTCAGCCTTCTGAATAGCTGGGATTACAGGTACATGCTACCATACCCAGCTAATTTTTGTATTTTTAGTAGAGACAGGGTTTCACCATGTTGGCCAGGCTGGTCTCGAACTCCTGATTTCAAGTGATCCACCCACCTCGGCCTCCCAAAGTATTGGGATTACAGGTGTGAGCCACCGCGCCCAGCCTCTACTTTTTTTTTGCAAGCCAGATCACATTATTGACTCCTAGTTAAGCTTGTGGTCCTTTACCAAAAAATGAGTTGGGCGTAATGGCACATGCCTCTGTAATCCCAGCTACTCAGGAGGCTGAGGCAGGAGAATCGCTTGAATCCGGGAGGTGGAGGTTGCCAAGAGCCAAGATTGCACCACTGCACTCCAGCCTGAGCAACAAGACTCAAAAAATAATAATAATAAAATAAAAGAACGTCTTCCCAATCTTGAATTCAAATTTCAAAGTCCCTCTCCCCCATTCAGGTCTTAATACTTTTTTTTGAGACAGAGTCTCACTCTATCACCTAGGCTAGAGTGCAGTGGTGCGATCTCAGCTCACTGCAATCTCCGTCTCCCGGGTTCAAGTGATTCTCCTGCCTCAGCCTCCCGAGCAGCTGGGACTCCAGGCCCACGTTGCCATGCCTAGCTAATTTTTGTATTTTTAGTAGAGATGGGGTTTCACCATATTGACCAGGCTGGTCTCAAACTTCTGACCTCATGATTCATCCACCTCGGCCTCTCAAAGTGCTGGGATTACAGGTGTGAGCCACCGCACCAGGCCTCAGGTCTTAATTCTTTTTGCCTTAAAAAGCATTGTATACCTTTCTTTCAGTTAGTATTTTCCTGCTATGTCTTTTCTTATACTTTTACTTTGAATCATTCTGCCATCTTTTAAATAAAATATTTATTTTATATCCCTTTTTAAATCTAACAAATAAATGTAATTATAAACTGGAGGCTTTGTTTGTTTTTTTGAGATGGAGTCTCATTCTGTCACCCAGGCTAGAGTGCAGTGATGCAATCATAGCTCACTGCAGCCTCCACCTCCCCAGGCTCAGGTGATCCTCCCACCTCAGCCTTTCGAGTAGCTGGGACTACAGGCACGCACCATCACGCCCAGCTAAATTTTGTATTTTTTTAGTAGAGACGGGGTTTCACCATGTTGGCCAGGATGATCTTGATCTCTTGACCTCATGATCCGCCCGCCTCAGCCTCCCAAAGTGCTGGGATTACAGGCGTGAGCCACTGCACTTGGCCAGCAATTTTTTTTCACTATCTTTTCAATTGCTTCTATAGTCATTGGCTATTAGATTCCCTACCTCTTTTTGAGTCAATTTTAGTTTGTATTTACTTAGAAATTCCTGTTTCACCTAAATTTTAAATTTATTACTATAAGGTAATATGCAATACATGATTATACTTTTAAAATCTTCACTATTTCTGTGATTATATCTTCTTTTCATTCCAATGCTTTGTTATTGTTTGATAACAATATCACTCTGTTGTCCAGGCTGGAGTGCAGTGGTGCCATCTCAGCTCACTGCAACCTCTGCCTCCCAGGTTCAAGTGATTTTCCTGGCTCAGCCTCCTGAGTAGCTGGAATTACAGGCACATGCCACCACACTTGGCTAATTTTTGTATTTTTAGTAGACACGGGGTTTCACCATGTTGGCCAGGCTGGTCTCGAACTCCAGGCCTCTGGATAACAGGCGTGAGCTACTGTGCCTGGCCCCAGTGCTGTTTTTATATTTTCTCTCCTTCTCCATCTTTCTTTCTTTTTTTAATCAGACTTGCCAAAGATTGGTCTATTTTATTGGTTATCAAAGAATCAGATTTTTAGTACACCAATTGAGTATGCTTTTTATTGTTTCATTAATTTATGCTTTTTTAATCTCTTTTAATTCCATCTCCCAGCTTTTATAAGAGTTGTTTGTGATGTTCTTTGCCTAGCTTATTGAGTTTAATGTTTGGGTCATTGATTTTCTTTTCTTTCTTTCCTTTTTCTTTCTAGCACAGAAATCACTTTATTTGAGATGGATTTTCAATCTTTTATATTTTTTGAGTGCATTTCTAAAGCTATACATTTTCTTTTGAATGCCACTTTCTGTACAGTATAATTTTTTTTTTGAGACAGAGCCTCATTCTGTCATCCAGGCTGGAGTGCAGTGGCATGATCTCAGCTCATTGCAACCTCCACCTCCCAGGTTCAGGTGATTCTCATGCTTCAGTCTCCCAAGTAGCTAGGATTACAGGTCCCCACCACCACACCTGGCTAATTTTTGTATTTGTTATAGAGAAGGGGTTTTACCATGTTGACCAGGCTGGTCTTGAACTCCTGACCTCAGGTGAGCCGCACCCCTCAGCTTCCCAAAGTTCTGGGATTACAGGCATGAGCCATCTGTTATATTACAGGCATGAGCTCACCACTGGGGTTGGTGGTGCATGCCTGTAATTCCAGCTACTTGGGAGGCTGAGGCAGGAGAATCACTTGAACCCCGACGGCAGAGGTTGCAGTGAGCCGAGATCACATCACTGCACTCCAGCCTAGGCAACAGAGCAAGACTCCGTCTCAATAATAATAATAAATAAAAATAAAGTTCAGCTGGCCATGGTGGCTCATGCCTGTAATCCCAGCACTTGGAGAGACTGAGGCGGGCAGATTGTAAGGTAAGGGGATTGAGACCAGCCTGGCCAACATGGTGAAACCCCCGTCTCTACTAAAAATACAAAAATTAGCCAGGTGTGGTGTTGCACATCTGTAGTCCCAGCTACTCAGGAGGCTGAGGCAGGAGAATCACTTGAACCCAGGAGGTGGATGTTGCAGTGAACCAAGATTGTGACACTGCTCTCTGTCTCAAAAATAAATAAATAAATAAATAAATAATAAAGTTGAAGGATATGTAGCAAAGAAAATTACTTACAACAACCCAATATTATAATCTGTCTATAAAATAAACACAACTTCATAAGGGTAAAAAATAAGAGTTTAAAATATGAAGCAGAGATAAGATGTGTTAGTTACTTGTGAAAATAACTCTTCACTTGTGTGCCTGTAAGTTGGCAGGGGAAAAAAAAGAAATTCAGTTTTAAAACAGAAAAATTATATATCACTATGTCTGTATACTTGTTATAGCCAATGTCCCTAAACAGAAAATTGTACAGTAGTGCAAGGGAATTAGCAATAATACCAAGAATGATTAGATTCAGATTTCAAATCCCATATGAAAATAAATAACATTGTTTGTTCTTAAACTAAATTATTATTTTTTTTTTCTTGAGATGGATTCTCACTCTGTCGCTCAGGCTGGAGTGCAGTGGCATGATCTCAGCTCGCTGCAACCCCCACCTTCCAGGTTCAAGTGATTCTTGTGCCTCAGCCTCCCAAGTAGCTAGGATTACAGGTGTGTGCCTCGGTGACCAGCTAATTTTTTGTATGGCTTCCCAAAATGCTGAGATTATAAGTGTGAGCCCCCGCATTCAGCCAGAAAACCTTCATGGAGGTGCTGGGGATTGAACCCAGGGCCTCATGCATGCTAAGCATGCGCTCTACCACTGAGCTACACCCCCTTTAATTCTTAACATCAGAAATATTATTCAACAGACACTATCAGAGTTAAGGGAAATTTTTGGAAAATTGAGACAAAAAAAGCATAGAGAAAGTTAATTCATTTTCTAGACAGAACTTTGCTAGTTAATTAGATAGTAATTTACTTGCTTTCTTGTACCTTATGTCATCTCTCTAGTGTGTTTGTTACAGTCCTGCATATTTTAAATAACAAAAACAAACTAATTATATATTTTGCATGATTAGTATGTTACAACATAAGATCAGACTAGTAATACACATCATCTACTCCACTGCCAATTTTTATACTCCCTGCAATCTTATTACACATCCTCATGGGAACAAAAAGGCTTTGTATTTATCTTACAGAGGGTATAAACATCAATTTAAAAAAAGAGACGCAAGCCTTATCTAGTTAAAAGTAATATAATTAACATGATTACAAAAACATTTCTAATAAAGCAGAGGAAATAATTGTATTGCTTGTAGTTCTATTAAGAGTTTATTGAGTGCCGGGCGCGGTGGCTCAGGCCTGTAATCCCAGCACTTTGGGAGGCCGAGGCGGGTGGATCATGAGGTCAAGAGATCGAGACCATCCTGGTCAACATGGTGAAATCCCATCTCTACTAAAAATACAAAAAATTAGCTGGGCATGGTGGCGCGTGCCTGTAATCCCAGCTACTCAGGAGGCTGAGGCAGGAGAATTGCCTGAACCCAGGAGGCGGAGGTTGCAGTGAGCCGAGATCGCGCCATTGCACTCCAGCCTGGGTAACAAGAGTGAAACTCTGTCTCAAAAACAAAACTTAAAAAAAAAAAAAAAAAAAAAAAGTATATTGAACCATTAAAAACAATTTCAAAACAATAAAATACAAAGGCAAATATCCAAATAGTTTTGTATGGATGTAGGATTCACTTTACTTCCATCCAACCTAGTTTTAATTCCTGTGGCCTACAGGATGGCTTAGATAAGGAAGAAGTTAAAAATTGACTGTTACAGAGTTGCAGTTGTATGGCATATGAGTGATCTACGTAACTGAAGTTGAAGGGAGAAATGCAATCTTCCCCACAAAACCGGCTTTTCCCTCAGTCTACTGTCACAATCTCAAGTCCAGCTACTCCCTCAACATCTCCATCTCCCTGGCTAAAACGTCCCATCTCTCACCTGGGTTGTCGTAAAGGCTCCTAACTAACCTCACTTCTTTTGCGCCTTTGCCCTCTGTGACTAATTCTTAACCCAATAGCCAGACCTAATCCTCTCCTCAAAGCTCTCCAGTGGCATTCTTATTCAAAATACAAGTCAATATCCAAGGCTGGTCACAGTGGCTCACGCCTCTAATTCCAGCACTTTGGGAGGCTGAGGCAGGCGGATCACTTGAGGTCAGGAGTTCGAGACCAGCCTGGCCAACATGGCGAAACCCCATCTCTAGTAAAAATACAAAAATTAGCTGGGCATGGTGGGCACCTGTAATCCCAGCTACTAGGGAAGCTGAGGCAGGAGAATCGCTTGAACCCAGGAGGCAGAGGTTGCAGTGAGCCAAGATCATGCCACTGCACTCCAGCCTGGGTGACAGAGCAAGACTCCATCACACAACAACAAAAACTCAATATCCTCACAACTGGGTCCCACACCAACTATTCCCCATTTTCCATCGTTCTCTCTCAATGACTCAGCTCCAGCTACCCTGGCTGGTTTGCTGTTTTATGAACCGGCCACTCCCACCTCAGGGATTTAGCAACTGCTCATTCCTTTATCCAAAATGTTTCCATCTAGATTCCATGTATCTTATTCCTTTAACATCCTTCAGGTTTTTGCTCAATGTTCATTTCTCAGCAAATGATTCCCTGACAACCACATTTATAACTGCAAACCTTATGCATCTCCACACTCCCCCTAACCTTCTTCTTTAAACTTGTTTTTGCTGCGTAGAACTTACCACCACAAGATTACCATATGTTTTGCTTATTTTGTTTACTGTCTGATTGTCCTCACTAGATTGTAAGTTCCTGAGATTAGGGATTTTTGTCTGTTTTCTTCAATCCTATATTTCCATGGCTATCACGTAGTAGGTGTTCAACAAATGCTTGTCGAATATGTGAACATCCTCTCTAAATCCTCTAGTAACCAGTGTCCAGAACTACATGCCTATGTAGGTGACCCAGACGCTTCCTCTAAGAACTGCATAGAAAAATAACTTCATTTAATTTAAACATCTTAATTTAAAATCGCAGCATTAAATTAAACATTCACATAACAACTACACAAACATTCTCCTTACTTATTTCCTACCTTAAGCCTTGATGCCATCACTACTTCCAGGAAAAAAAAAAAAATAGTTCCTAACTATCCCACAGAAGAAAGCAAGGTCATGTTAATATACTCTGCCCCTACATTTATGCAGTCTTCCTCAAAAGTTTGATAAATTCCATACCCCTCCACCAGGAGTTAAAGAAGGAGATACATCCTCCCACTTTCAGAAATGCTTTAACCAAAATTAAAGAAGGAAGAACAAGCTATTTGTAGGAACCCATTCATTGATAGAAATGAAAAACATTTTCTAAGAAATGTCAAAGACAAATGACTCTGGATCTAACACCATTTGGGGGATTTCATATTAATGCTAACACAAGTATATAATATTATATTTATATTAATAAGGCTGAGTATAGTGTCTCATACCTGTAAGTCTCAGAACTTTGGGAGGCCGAGACAGGAGGACTGCTTAAGACCAGGAGTTCAAGACCAGCCTGGGCAAAACAGTGAGACTCCCATCTCTACACAAAATAAATAAAATTAGCACAGTGAAAGGATCACTAGAGCCCAGGAGTTCGAGGCTGCAGTGAGCTATGATGCACCACTGCACACTAGCCTGGGAGCAGAGTGAGACCTTGACTCTTAAAAAAAAATTGACCAGGCATGGTGGCTCACACCTGCAATCCCAGCACTTTGGGAGCCTGAGGCAGGTGGATCACCTGAGGTCAGGAGTTCAAGACCAGCCTGACCAACATAAAGAAACCCTGTCTCTACTACAAATACAAAATTAGCCAGGTGTGGTGGTGCATGCCTGTAATCCCAGCTACTCAGAAGGCTGAAGCAGGAGAATTGCTTGAACCTGGGAGGTGAAGGTTTTGGTAAGCCAAGATCACCCCATTGCACTCCAGCCTGGGCAACAAGAGTGAAAGAAATTCCGTCTCAAAAAAAAAATTGTATAAATAAACTGCTTCCAGAATTAAACAAGACATACACAGTACGTGGATATAAACAAAGAGAATGATTTCCATATGCAAAACACAAAATTCATAGATTAATAACTGAAGTTTCCTAGTCTATTTTCTTCATTTGTTTTGTTTTGTTTTTTTTTTCTTATCTCAAAAGGTATCAATTTTTTTTCTCTCCATATTCATGTATATATCTATCTTCAATTTTTTTTTTTTTTGAGATGTAGTCTCACTCTGTCACCCAGGCTGGAGTGCAGTGGCGTCATCTCGGCTCACTGCAACCTCCAGCTCCAGGGTTCAAGTGATTCTCTGGTCTCAGCCTCCCAAGTAGCTGGGACTACAGGCACATGCCACTAAGCTCAGCTAATTTTTTGTATTTTTAGTGGAGCAGGCTTTCACCGTGTTAGCCAGGATGGTTTCGATCTCCTGACCTCGTGATCCACCCGCCTTGGGCTCCCAAAGTGCTGGGATTACAGGCATGAGTCACTGCTCCCAGCCTATTTGTTTTATTTTTTAAAAAAAAATTTTTTTTTGAGACTGTGTCTTATTCTGTCACCCAGGCTGGAGTGCAGTTGCACAATCTCAGCTCATTGCAACCTCCATTTCCCTAGTTCAAGAGATTCTTCTGCCTCAGCCTCCTGAGTAACTAGGATTATGGGCACCTGCCACCAACGCCCAGCTAATTTTCTTTTTTTTCAGTACAGATAGGGTTTCACTCTGTTGGCCAGGCTGGTCTCAAACTCCTGACCTCAAGCGATCCGTCTGCTTCAGCCTCCCAAAGTACTGGGATTCGAGGTGTGAGCCACTGTGCCTGGTCTATTTAGAGGTCTAGTAAACTTAAATCAATTCTGAAGCTTTTCCAGAGAGTAGCAGTAAAATACACTAAAATCAGATTACCTGGTTCTCAATTCAATGTTCTTTTCATCCTATCATGCTACTCTAAATTTGAGTGTTCTCTTGACCAGGAATTAAATTATTCTATATATCTGAGTTGAAACTACTACATTGCCAGGAAATTAAAAAGTCTAACTTCCCAATATTATTCCTAAATTAAATCGTGGTTAGTCAGGATGTTGCTATATACTTGTAATAATAACTAAATATTAAAGAGGAAAAAACCCAAATTCACTGTTATTTGTGTACTTTGTGCCATAAACAGAGGAAACTGTCATTTACAGTATAATTTTCTGGGCATAGGCATGGATTCTGGTGTTCACACCTCCAAGTTCAAATCTCAGTTTTGTCACTTATTAGGGGACACTATCTTAATGTCTCTAAGCTTTTATTTTCTTTCTTTCTCTCTCTCTTTTTTTTTTTTTTTTGACAGGGTGATTACAGGCTCAATCTCCCGGGCTCAAGTGTTGCTCCTGCTTCAGCCTCCCAAGTAGCTAGGACCACAAGTGCTCACCACCATGCAGCTAATTTCTGTATTTTTTGTAGAGACAGGACTTTACTATGTTGCTCAGGCTGGTCTCAAACTACTGGGCTCAAGTGATCCACCCATCTTGGCCTCCCAAATTGCTGGAATGGCAGGAATGAACCACTGTGCCCAGCCCTATTTTATCATTTTTTGAAAAGAGACGTTATTGTTTCAAAATATGTTGTACATGAGGCCAGGTGTAGTGGCTCATGCTTGACATCCCAGCACTTTGGGAGGCTGAGGCAGGAAGGTAGCTAGAGCCCAGGAGTTCGAGACCAGCCTGGGCAGCACAGTGAAACCCCCATCTTTTCAAAAATAAAAATAAAAATTTCTCCAGGCATGGTGTTACGTGCCAGTAGTCCCAGCTACTCAGGAGGCTGGAGGGTCACTTGAACCAAGGAGATCAAGGCTTCAGTGAGCCATGATTATGCCACTGCACTCCAGCCTGGGCAATCCAGGGAGACCCTGTCTCAAAAAAAAAATTACAATAAATATTACAATTTTTGTTGGTTAAAAATAAATATATATCTTTCATATCCCAGGAAATCAAATAAAAATAAAATAAATAAAATAAATGAATAAAATTTATTTATTTTTTGTTGTTGTTTACAAGGAGCTGTGTAAGAATAAAATTTAAACAATAAAAAGAAGATAGCACTACTACTTATGTCTTTGAGTTGTAAGAAAAATGCACAAAGTACTTAGCGCATGGCCTAATGCATGTATATATTAATAGTGACAGATATACTACTGTCAATGGCAGTCAGATATGAATGGAAATCATAACAGATTGCCACCTTTCAACCTTTAGATGTGATTTCATATTAATTAAACAAATCTTCCAAGTCAGAATGCTTGTTGATTTGAATCTTATAGCAATTACTTTTATCTAGTCTTTAAGAAATGAAAAAATTATGTAACAGTAAACTTGTATAATAACTCAAAAAAATTTAAAGCCATAAACAGACTAAATCCAAGTTAGAGCCCAAGCATTTTGCAATCTATTTGGCCAAAACAAGGCATTTTCCCTCATTCATTTAACAATTTGTGTGCCAGCTCCCAAGGTTACAGAGCCTGTTCTTGGTGATTCAAGGGCGCCCTCTGTCTGAGTGCTGAAAAAATCCAAACCCAAATTAAATACTTTGTGAAAATATGCTTTTTCAAGTAAAGTCTTAACAGTTCTATGAAATTGATCCTGTCTTTAATCACTGCTGATATATAGTCCTTAAAAAAAAAAAAAATGCCGGGTACAGTTCACGCCTGTAATCCCAGCACTTTGGGAGGCCAAGGCAGGCAGATCACCTGAAGTCAATAATTCGAGACCAGCCTGCTAACATGGTGAAACCCTGTCTCTACTAAAAACACAAAAATTAGTTGGGCATGGTGGCTTGTGCCTGTAACCCCAGCTACTTGGGAGGCTGAGGCAGGAGAATAGCTTGAACCCGGGAGGCACAGGTTGCAGTGAGCTAAGATTGCGCCATTGCATTCTAGCCTGGGCAACAAGAGCTAGACTCTGTCTCAAAATAAAAAAAAAACAATTCAAGTGTCATAATTTGTTGCAAGAGCACAAGAAAGTCCTGTCTATGTCTCTGTAATTTACCTAAAAATTTGGAAATTCCATGATATTTTTCTCAAAATTTATTCCATATCATTCAATGAAATTATTTTTTATTTTTATTTTTATTTTTTTTAGAGATGGGGTTTCACCATATTGACTAGGCAGGTTTCAATCTCCTGACCTCAAGTGATCCACCCACCTCAGCCTCCCAAAGTGCTGGGATTATAGGCGTGAGCCACTGTGCCCGGCCTCAATGAAATTATTGACATGAATCACCTAGATAAGTTTATTGATCTCTTTTTTTTTGTTCTTTCTGTGTAAAACTCTATACTTTATTTAATATGTCATTGTAGCAGTTTACTTAGTAATAAGTATCACCAACATTAAATATTTATTGGGTATCTTCTGTGTGCAGGACACACCACTAGGTGAAAAGGATGGAAAAAAACATTCTCTATCCTTAAAGAAATAACAATCTAGTTTCCAAAACAAGACATGTGAAAAGGATGTGTACAAAAAATATGTGGTAAAATGCCCGCTAAAAAGTATGTTTCTTTCCATCTACTTCCACCTTAAGGAAGTTATTCAACTTCTCTGAACCTCAGTTTATCTGGAATATAAAAACAATATCCACCTAAAGGAAAGTTGCAAAGATGAATTCAGATATCTGTAAAGGTCTCAGCACATACTAAAAGCTTAATGAAAGGTGGTTGTTATCATTTACTACTATATTCAAGAGGATAATCCTGAGTAATAGTGTCCTACATTAAAGAAATTTTATTTGCTTCAAATGGAAAGATATGTAAATAAAAAGGCTTATATTTTACTTTTACAATATTAAATATTCTTTCTAGTTAAGGAAAACAGTGATCTTGATTAAATGCTTGATATATCAGGAATGAGTCATTTCTAAAAGAATTATTTCAACATAAAAATATTACACGCTCTTCACGTTAAAAACTCTCAATAAACTATGCATTAAAGAAATGTACCTCAAAATAATAAGAGCCATCTGTGACAAACCCACAGCCAACATCATACTGAATGGGCAAAAGCTGGAAGCATTCCCCTTGAAAACCAGCACAAGACAAAGATGCCCTCTCTCACCGCTCCTATTAAACATAGTATTAGAAGTCCTGGCCTGAGCAATAAGGCAAGAGAAAGAAATAAAGGGCATCTGAATAGGACAGGAAGTCAAACTACCTCTGTTTGCAGATGACATGATTCTGTATTTAGAAAACCCCATAGTCTTGGCCCAAAAGCTCCTTCAGCTGATAACGTCAGCAGTCACAGGACACAAAATCAATGTACAAAAAACACTAGCACTCCTATACACCAACAACAATAGCCAAGCTTAGAGCCAAATCCGAAAAGCAATCCCATTCACAACTGCCACCAAAAAAATAAAATACCTAGGAATACAGCTAACCAGGGAGGTGAAAGATCTCTACAATGAGAATTACAAAACACTGCTCAAAGAAATCAGAGAAGCCAAACAGATGGAAAAACATCCCATGCTCATGGATGCAAAGAACCAATGTCATTAAAATGGTCATACTGCCCAAAACAATTTACAGATTTAATGCTATTCCTATCAAACTACCAATAACATTCTTCACAGAATTAGGAACAACTATTTTAAAATTCATATGGAACAAAAAAAGAGCCCAAATAGCCAAGGCAAAAGAACAAAGCTGGAGGTATCACATTACCTGACTTTAAGCTATACTACAGAGCTACAATGACCAAAACAGCATGGTACTGATACAAAAACAGGCACATAGACCAATGGAACAGAATGGACAGCCCAGAAATAAGGCCACACACCTATGACCATCTGATCCTCAACAAAGCTGACAAAAGCAAGCAATGGAGAAAAGACTCCCTAGTCAATACATGGTGCTGAGATAACTGGCTAAACATATGCAAAAGATTGAAACTGCACTCCTGCCTTACACCATATGCAAAAATCAACTCAAGATAGATTAAAGACTTAAAAGTAAAACCCGAAATAATAAAAACTCTGGAAGACAACCTAGGCAATACCATCCTGGGCTTGGGAAGAGACAAAGATTTCATGACAAAGACACTAAAAGCAATTGCAAAAAATTGACAAATGGGATCTAAATAAACTTAAGAGCTTTTGCACAGCAAAATAAACTATTAACAAAATAAACAGACAATCTATAGAATGGGAGAAAATATTTGCAAACTATGCATCTGACAAAGGTCTAATATCCAGCATCTATAAGGAACTTAAACAAATTTACAAGAGAAAAACTACCCCATTAAAAAGTGGGCAAAGGACATGAACAGACACTTTTCAAAAGAAGACATACAGGCCGGGCGCAGTGACTCACACCTGTAATCCCAGCACTTTGGGCGGCCAAGGTGGGCAGATCACCAGATCAGGAGATCGAGACCATCCTGGCCAACAGAGTGAAACTCCATCTCTATTAAAAATACAAAAATTAGCTGGGTGTGGTGGCACATGCCTATTATCTCAGTTACTTGGGAGGCTGAGGAATGAGAATCACTTGAACCCATGAGGCAGAGGTTGCAGTGAGCCAAGATGGCACCATTGCACTCCATCCTGGCAACAGAGCAAGACTCCATCTCAAAAAAAAAAAACAAAAAACCCAAAAAACAAAAAACAAAAACAAAACACAAAAGAAGACATACCTGCAACCAACAGACATATAAAAAAACCTCAATATCACTGATCATTAGAGAAATGCAAATCAAAACCACAATGAAATACGATCTCACACCAGTCTGAATGACCATTGTTAAAAAATTAGCTCTTTCCCATCTTACAAAATGGAGGGTGAACAAGTTGAGAAGCTAGATACTAAAAAGAAGAAACCTGAAGCCAAGAAGGCTGATGCTGGTAGCAAGGTGAAAAAGAGTAACCTCAAGGCTAAGAAGCCCAAGAATGGGAAGCCCCATTGCAGTCAAAATCCTATCCTTGCCAGAGGGAATTACAGGCATGCACCACCATATCCAGCTAATTTTTTTGTATTTTAAGTAGAGATGGAGTTTCTCCATGTTGGTCAGGCTGGTCTCGAACTCCTGACCTCAGGTGATCCACCCACCTCGGCCTCCCAAAGTGCTACGCTTACAGGTGTGAGCCACTGCACCCAGCCACATACTTTATTTATTTGTTTTAATTTTGTTTTGTTTTGTTTTTTTGAGACTGAGTCTCATTCTGTAGCCCAGGCTGGAGCACAGTGGCATGATCTCAGCTCACTGCAACCTCTGCCGCCCAGGTTCAAGTGATTTTCCTGCCTCAGCCTCCCAAATAGCTGGGATTACAGGCAGCTGCCACTGCGCCTGGCTAATTTTTGTAGTTTTTGGTAGTGACGGGGTTTCAACATCTTGGCCAGGCTGGTCTTGAACTCCTGACCTAGTGATCCACCCACCTCAGCCTCCCAAAGTGCTGGGATTATAGGCATGAGCCACTGCACCTGGCCACTTTTCATATTCTTTCTTTAATGCTCAGTCTAGGTAGGGAAGATAAACATTTACTAATATGTTCATTAAAATAAACATAAAACTCAGCTATTGTGGGCACACTGTCTATGGAGTACTGCTGCTCTGCAAGGAGCGGGAGGAAGAAAGAGAGAGAGAGAGAAAGAAAGAAAGAGAGAGAAAGAAAGAAACAAAGAAAGAAAGAAAAGAAAGAGAGGGCAAAAAAAAAAAAAAGAAAGAGAGGGGAGAGGGAAGAAGGAAGGAAGAAGGAAAGGAAGGAAGAAAAAATGTTAAAAACATAAACATAAAACTTAATAACAATGTAAATACAAAATATTCAGCTCAAAGTTGGAAGGGTTCAGACCAATATGAATTGCACGATCCATTACCTCTGTTTGTCATTGCAAAACAAACACACAAAAAAACCTAGCAGTCTTTTGATATAGTATACTTTTAGTCATCTCAACCATTTCATAAAATAAAAGATAGTTTAACATAGAAAAAAATCAAGGATAGAAGTAGGGCCATATGTTCTTATTTAATATTAGGACATAAAAGAGAAAATACAAGTAATATCAGTGTGACTCCTTCCGTGAGATTTCAGTGCCTCATCTCATATGTTTTTAGGCTGTTAGGTGACATCTAGGGCTGAAGGATTTATTCACCAATCAGAATCTGTTAGATGATGAATTGTGCCCCCCCAAAATTCATGTATTGAAGTCCTGACCTTCAGTATCTCAGAATGAGATTGCATTTGGAGAAAAGGTTCCTAAAGAGGTAGTTAAGGGGCCGGGCGCGGTGGCTCACGCCTGTAATCCCAGCACTTTGGGAGGCCGAGGCGGGTGGATCACGAGGTCAAAAGATCGAGACCATCCTGGTCAACCCCGTCTCTAATAAAAAAAAATACAAAAAATTAGCTGGGCATGGTGGCGCGTGCCTGTAATCCCAGCTACTCAGGAGGCTGAGGCAGGAGAATTGCCTGAACCCAGGAGGCGGAGGTTGCGGTGAGCCGAGATCACGCCATTGCACTCCAGCCTGGGTAACAAGAGCGAAACTCCGTCTCAAAAAAAAAAAAAAAAAAAAAAAAAGAGGTAGTTAAGGTTAAATGAGGTCATTAGGGTGGGCCCTAATCTAATATGATTGGTGTCCTTACAGGAATAGATTAGGACCCAGGCACCACAAAGAGACCATGTGAAGACAGAAGAGAAGACAGCCATCTCCAAGAGGCCTCAGAAGAAACCAACCTTTTTTTTTTTTTGAGGTTGAGATGGTGTCTCCCTGTGTTGTCCTGGCTGATCTCAAACTTCTGGTCTCCAGCAATCCTCTCACCTTGTCCTCCAAAGTACTGGGATTACAGGCATAAACCAGCGTGCCCAGCCACATATAGCATTTCTTCATACACCGATCTGTAGGTTTGTAGTCCTAAGCAATATACTATTATTTTTGCATGTTTTCAAATGTTATATAAATAATATTAGACTCTACGTGGACCGTGTATGTTGTTTCTAAACCCCTACCATCTTTTTGAGATTCAACCGTATGGATGCCCTTAACTCTGGTTTGTTCATCTAAACTGCTGAAGATGGTATTTTGTTATAAAATTATACCATGATTTATTTATTTATTCTTCTGTTGATGGACATTTCTATTGTTTTCAACTTTTTTGCTATTATCAGCAATTCTCTTAAGAACATTTTTTTTTTTTTCAAGATGGAGTTTCATTATGTTGGTCAGGCTGGTCTTGAACTCCCCACCTCAGGTGATCCGCCCACCTTGGCCTCCAAAGTGCTTAGATTACAGGCGTGAGCCACCATGCCTGGCCTAAGAACATTCTTGTAAGTATCTCACATGTGTGAGAGTTCTCTAGGACAGCAATTTCCAATTCCTTTCATGACCACACACAGGAAATCTTGGAAAAACATGTAGGTAAAAAAAATGAGGCTGTTCATACCCAGCAGTGAGCTGCCCAGGGGCTCTGGCTGCCCCAAGAGCTGCGTGGCCACTCCTAGCTAACAAGTGTGGGGACAAGAGTGACTTTATTTTAAATGCTAATCTGCCATGTAACTTCTGACTAACCCCGAGTCTGGGAATGCCTCCAGAATGTCTAAATGATGTATTAGTCTTCACGTAAGAGCCTCTATTCACTGTAAGTTTCCTCCTAAACCACACTTGATGCTGTTGCAGAAGTCATAGGCTGTGACGCCCACAGCCATCTACACATTCTTTCCAGAGCACATACATTTTCCCTAAGATATAAGCCCTGGGTCTGGGAGGTTGTGATGCAGAGATCTACCTGTCACACAACTGCCCGGGACCATATTTCTGTCTGTAAATTCCCCTAATAAATCACTGAAAACTGACAAACTGGGTTTGTCTGCCTTCTTCTTTGCCTTCTCGGCTCCTTTGGCAGTTGGGGGCCGCTTTGCACATACGGCCCTTTCAAGAAACAAAGAAAGGAAGCTTCTTTGGGAGTTTCCGTGGAAGCAAGAGGGATATATACCAAGAGGAAGAATTTTTGAGCACAAGAGTATGTATAGTATATCTTCAGCTTTTTAACATCCATATTGGTTTCCAAAATGTTATACCAATTTTTTACACTTCTACTAGCAATAGATGAAGGGCTATTCTACATTTTCACCAACACTTGGTATTATCAGACATTTTAATTTTTGGATATGAAATGGTAATTCCATTGTGACTTTAATTTGCATTTTTTAGATTACCATTGAGCATCTCTTCACATGTTTACTAGTTATTTGTTTCATTTTCAGCGAATTGTCCTCTCTAATCTTTTGCCCAAGAAATTATCTTACTCTGAGCAACTGTTCTTTTCTACCTATGTTAGGTAGGAATCTTAAACAAAATCACATTCTGTTTTATATATCAGAGCAACTTACAAAACTATCATGGTGTACAGTCTACATTTTGAAAGCTGCTAATCTATACAACGGCCTAGAACTAATTAAAAAGTGAAAGGGAAACCTGACTTTTTTTTTTTTTTTTTTTTTTTCTAAGATGGAATTTTACTCTTATTGCCCAGGCTGGACTACAATGGCGTGATCTCAGCTCACTGCAACCTCCACCTCCCGGATTCAAGCAATTCTCCTGCCTCAGCCTTCCAAGTAACTGGGATCACAGCCCGGAGCCACGACACCTCGCTAACTGTGTATTTTTAGTAGAGACCAGGGTTTCACCATGTTGACCAGGCTAGTCTCAAACTCCTGATCTCAAGTGATCCACCCATCTTGGCCCCTCCCAAAATGCTGGGATTACAGGCATGACCCACCAATGCTGGCCCTGACTTATGTTTATAACAAGCTCAATTCAACAAAAATTTCACTCAGCCTAGATCATTTGATCCTTGGGAATGCAAAGATCTTATTTAACTAAAATTTCAATTACTCAGGTCTCTGAGTATATTACCTGTAGTTTCTGCAGATGGAAAAGGTTGTAGACAAGGCATGCTGGCTCACGCCTGTAATCCCAGCACTTTGGGAGGCCAAGGCAGGTAGATCACTTGAGGCCAGGAGTTCCAGACCAGCCTGGCCAACATGGTAAAACCCTGTCTCTACTAAAAACACAAAAATTAAACCCCGTCTCTACTAAAAATACAAAAATTAGCGGGGTTTGGTGGCAGGCACCTGTAGCACTGGCTATTCAGGAGGCTGAGGCATGATAATTACTGGAACCCAGAGACAGAGGTTGCAGTGAGTCGAGATGGTGCCACTGCAGTCCAGCCTGAGTGACAGAGCAAGACCCTGTCTCAAAGAAAAAAAAAAAAAAAGAAATGTTTGTTGCTGGGGAGTGGTTCCCATACAGAAATCCAACTTCTTCGGTTATCTCAAAATACTACAAATGGTGAACTTATTTGTAATCGAAAGTATGAATTCAGGATAGTTATTTTAAAGGACTCTGCACAGGATTTGATAGCTGGTTGGTAGTCATGCTACTAGTCAACTCAGCTGTAACACTCTCACTGTAGCTATTATCAATTTACCTACTCAGAAAGGTGGAATCACTGAGGTTATTAAATGTGCAGACAGAACTCTTCATGCAGATAATTTTTACTTAATGATTTAAAGCTATTAAATGCTTTTGTTACCATAAAGCCCAGTACATCACTGTTGGTGAACTGCGATGAAAATTTAACAAATTCTATTTGATTTGAGGCTGCACAGACACTAAGCCTCTGAAATCATTTGAAGCATATTATTCCTAAGTTTTTTCTTCATAAAAACTGCATGCTTTACAAATTATGATGAAGCAGGTCAAATCTTCCCATTAGTATTTCTATTACTGTATAGTAATACAAGATTAAGTCTTAATGGAAATTATATTTAGAAGCTATGGCAGAAGCTATGGCTTACATTTTCTGAAATTGATTCTATTTTTAAATTTTCTCGTCAATGGCAAATAAACATGCCATAAGTGAAAAATAAGCTAAAATGCATGTTTACCCTTTTGATTTCCAATAATGAAAGCTGATATTTATTGAGCATTTACCATGTGTCAGCCACTGTGTAAAATACCTTTTTGCACATTATTTCATTTAACTCTCACAAATTCATGAGGTAGGTTATGTTATTACCATTTATCCGATGAGGAAATGATTAGGTTAAGAATTCTGCACAAATACTGGTTGTATGACAAGCAATCCTGCCATTCTTTCTTTTTTCCTTTTTTTTTTTTTTTTTTTGAGACAGAGTCTCACTCTCTCACTCTCTCCCAGGCTGGAGCGCAGTGGCATGAACATGGCTCACTGCAGTCTCGATTTCCAGGGCTCAAGCAATCCTAGCACCACACTTCCCAAGTAGCTGGGACCACAGGTGCACCCACTACACCTGGTTAATTTTTAAATTTTGTGTAGAGACAAGGTTTAGCCATGTTGCCCAGGTTGGTCTCGAACTCCTGGGATCAAGCAATCCTCCTGCCTTAGCCTCCCGAAGTGCTAGGATTACAGGCATGAGCCACTGTGCCTGGCCCATACTGCCATACTTTACGAAAATTTTTTTTCAATTGTTATCAAGTAGGAAATCTAATTAACTTTAGTTTCATTAAATTTCATCTTTACTTCCTATCCATGGCTTATAAGAGAAGTGTTAATATGAAGCAACAAGGTTTATGGTAAATAGAAAATTGATAATCTAAAATAACTAAGAGTTTCCCATATTGTTATTATAATTATACTGAAGCTTATTTACATATTATTTGTTTTCTATTGAAGCCTTGAGTTCTGATGGGGGAAGACCATGATTTTGATTAAACACAAAATGGGCAGTTAAACCTCTAAATAGTATACACTTTGGAGAAAACTGAAGTACATTTAATTATTTGGATAATCATTCCTGATTATTTTTTTAATTTTTTTATTTTTATTTTTATTTTTTTAAGACAGGGTTTCACCATGTTGGTAAGGGTCTTGAACTCCCGACCTCAGGTGATCCGCCCACTTTGGCCTCCAAAGTGCTTGGATTACAGGCATGAGCCACCAAGCCCGGCCTCGTTCCTGATTATTTAACTTACATATTTATAAGCATAAATAAAATATACAAAATGCAAATACTGCTTTTTTTTCTTTTCTTTTTTCTTTTTTTTTTTTTTTTTGGAGATAGGGTCTTACTCTGTCACCCGGAATGCAGTGCAGTGGCACACTGTAACCTCAGTGTCCCAAGTAGCTGGGACCGCAGGCACTGACCACCATGCCCAACTAATTCTTTGCATTTTTTTTGTATAGACAGGGTTTCATCATGTTGCCTAGGCTGGTCTTGAACTTCTTGACTCAAGCGATTGGCTTCACCTCAGCCTTCTAAAGTGCTGGGACTACAGGAGTGAGCCACCCACCTGACCAATACTGCATTTTTTGACTTCCTGTTTTCTATCCTTTAGAGCACTGATTTCTTGGACACAGTGAAAAGAAATTTTTTTCAAGTTGAAAATTTTAAGTTAATGTAATCATTCATATTTGAAGGATGTCATGATTTATTTTTTTAATTTAATGTCTTTACTATGGAAAATATTTCTTATTATAGTTTATACCCTAAATTAAAAATAAGTAGGCACTTCATATTGGCTTCTGGATTTGCTGTCACTTGCCTACAACGAAACAAGTAACGCTGGGTTTATACTGGATGGGTCACAAAGCAAGAGTTTGGACTTTATCATTGGTTTCAATCCTAGTTTTAGAGGTATGGGGATACAAAAGAAGTTCTTAATTTGGAGACATTTAAAATGGCTTGTGTGGTTTTCTTCAGGAAGCAAGCTAACTTCAGGACCATCACAGCACCCTTTAAATATGTAATACTTGTTTTGTTCAAAATGTGTATGTTACATATCTTATCACTCAGTGTATAAAATATCACTGCCACTGACATCAATGGAATTTTATGGGAAATTGGAATGAGTTAGTAAGCTTTGTCAAGCAGGCATTTTCCTTCTCCCTCAAAAAGTTATGTGTGCAAGTATAAATCATCAAAAGGATACATTCTTTCCATCTATTGCTTACAGATTATTGTCTAAAAAGGCACAAATTTCATGGACAAGTCTTTATCTCCGTCTTTCTTAAAACAATGCAGAACATGGGAAAAAATTTTCTATACTGCAGTTCACATTATAGATAAGAAAAATAAAACCCAAGTGACATGGGAGATTGGCGGTGAATTTTCAAATATCAGTAATTTACAAGATTTTCATTAGCATTGTTTCCATGTTTTCTGTAAGATATGAACATTTAAATTGGTAAGAATGAAATTTGCATATAACATTAGTTTTTCTTATTTTTATCCATTTAAATATTCACATTTTGATTTTAATATATAACCTTAAGTTATATATTAAAAACGTATATATAAAAAACGTATATATATATACGTTTCATTCAAAACACATCTAAAAATTAGAAAATGCCTAAAGGGAAGCTTTATTTACTTGGTAGAAAAATTAAAAAAAAAAACCAAAAACCATATTCTTCACAATTTCAGAGGTGACAAAAATCTCTTATATTTCAGTGGTTTCCGATCTTCCTTAAGGGATTTGAAAATTGTATAGAATGTTGCATAATCTTAAGCACATTAATGTTAAAGTGCTATTGGTCTATTTTAATTATGTACTTCTTACAATATAAAGAATTTATTGGTAATGCTGAATCTATTGACCTCACAAACTCTGTCATTATTTTGGTGGAACTATTCATAAGCATTTATAGTTACTGATTTCTAGCAGTTGTTTCTTATCTTCCTGATTTTACAATTCCCCAAAGTAAAGGTGCAAAAAACAAACATCTACTCTCTTTTTCGACAACCTGTGTGGTGTAAACACAAATGCAGACCTTTGCAAGTTGAAATGGTTACAAGATTCAATAAAAACTTGAGAGTTTTTGCTTCAAATCCCCACGCTAGTTTGTTTTAGCTCTACCGGATACGTGTCCCCTACACATTTCAAAGGACCCAGGCAACTCGGCTCTTGCCTGCAGTTTCAGCGCGCGAGTTGGAGCTGGCAGAGTTCAATTGCTCAGGGTGCTGAGTCGGGGGCAGGGCAGAGGCAGAGGGACGCTCACAGGTCCGGTGGTCCTGCAGGCTGCGAGCCCCCAAGGCCGACCCTAGCTGGAACCTCAGGCCTCTCCCCAAAAACATCCCTAAAAGGCGTTCCCTTTGTTCATTCATTCAACAAACATTTGTCCAATTTCATATGCCCTCTGTCTTGGGAAAGCCAATTCAGGCCTCTGCAGCCCCAACACAGAGGCACTGGCACTGTTCCCGCCTTATTAATGACCCAGTGAAGCCAGGAAGACGAATCTCGACCACTGCTGTGCAAATACCGCGTGTGGTTTAATTAAATGCCGTCTCTCCGAGTCCCAGTGGCCGGGAGCATTATGCCACCTCCCTTGCCCTCGTCTCTCGCTACCACGCAATAAAGCGTTAATCGCAAATAGTGACCATGGCCACGATCCGTCGTTCCTGCTTCCAAGCAAGTCTTGTGCCAGCTTCCTCATTTTGAGAGGCTCCACTCTCTTGGGCTTCAGGCTCTGGCTGGGCCTCTGGGACCAAAGGCCAATCGGGGTCTGAGAGTCCTGGCCACAGACATCTACAGGCGGGTGTAGAATAGCGCCCCCGCGTGGCGGCGGCCCAGGGCGTCTCAGCTGGATTTTTCCATCTCCGTGGTAGGCTTGGTCCCCCGTACACTCCAGCGGAACTACAACTCCCAGCACCGTGGCTGCCCGGACTCCCGGAAGCCGAAGCCCTGCAGGGAGGAAGCAGCTGAGACCCCGCCAACAAACCGGGGGGTTAATTTAACCAGAAAAGGGGGCGGGAAGGGCTCTGGAACACCTGTCAATTTGCCACCATGAACGTGGTTTTTGCTGTGAAGCAGTACATTTCCAAAATGATAGAGGACAGCGGGCCTGGTATGAAAGTACTTCTCATGGATAAAGAGACGGTGAGTTTGCTTTTGCTCAGCATTTGTGAAGGAACCCTCTCAACCTTACAAAGGCTGGTCTCATTCCACTGTAGGATTTAGCATTTAATTTAAAGATGTGAAAATGAGGGTCAGTTTGTGTGGAACTGAAAAGTTGTATAAAGCTTGCACGGTGGATTTTCAGTCTAAATGGCTCCAGCCACTGCCCAGAGACTACTTCTACCCGGAACAATTTATTGGAATCAGAAATCTTTTTCTAAAAGCCTCTGCCAAGAAATCATTAATATGTCAGAGCACTTGGAAGACTTTGGGATGGGCCCACTGTTTCTACTCAACATTATGTTTTAAAGTAAAGCTGTTGGAGCTCAAACTGAAATGACAGGTTATTTGTGGGCCACAGACCGGAAAACAAAACTCGTTAAGGTGATAGGAACAATTATTTTTGGAAATGTATGGATTGTTCCTGTTCAAAGAGAGGATTTTTTTTTTGTTTTTTTGTTTTTAACCTTGAAGCTTCAGCTGAAAGGATAGAGCATATTTTTCATTCTCGTATGTTACCTACCTGTTTGGATGTTCAGTAAATGTTATTCCATATATTACTATTTAATTTATCCAGCTAAGTATTAATGAAAAAAGAGGCTAGATATGCTACTTGTTTTTATTATTCTAGACTAGCATACTTTTAGTTAATTCTTTGTTTTTACAGACTGGCATAGTGAGTATGGTATACACACAATCAGAGATTCTTCAGAAAGAAGTGTACCTCTTCGAACGCATTGATTCTCAAAATCGAGAGATCATGAAACACCTGAAGGCAATTTGTTTTCTTCGACCTACAAAGGTACTGCATAAACTGAGCTGCCATCTGCCCAGGCAGATGCAGAACACTCTGATCCGAAAGCATTAAGAAGGCAAAATAAATTTGTATTATCATTATTTGTGGCATCATAATTATCCTGAATCATCAGTGTTATAACCGTCATTCTTCTCGTTTTGTTTCCGTATTTCAGTTGACCCCTTACAGCCAGTTCTTCCTTCAAGATATCTTTTAGGTTCACAGCTATTCCCATTGCCACTAATGAGCTACTCTCAACAGAGACCCACATTACTTTATTCCTGGATTAACCTCTGTATCTGTCACATTGAACACCATCAACACTTCATTTTATGTACAGCTATGAATGTCTTGAATCTTTACCACTTTATTCACATTTATGCTCAGGTATCCTGTAATGATTCAATGTTACTTCCATGATTAAATCTTTGTTTAGCCAGCAGTTAAAGCCCTTTAGTTGATCTGCACATTTGTATCCAGCCTTGCTATGTCCTAGATCTGCTCCTCCTCTATAGCCAGCTAGGCTGCCATTGGAATGAGCAATTCCACATGCTAATTCCTGTTCCCTATTTGTTTTTTTTCTTTCACTAATTAAAAGTTCTTTGGTCATTTGTCAGTTTTTGTCCATCACCTTCTAAATCTAGCTTGAGTCTCTCCTTTAAAAATCCTTTCCTATTTTAATCTTATTTTTTATCCTTTCTTGATTCATATTCATGTTCTTCAACTGTAATGCATTTTATCATGCTTGTACATTATGTACTTTCCGAAATGCAAATTTGATCGTGACACTCCTGCTTGAAATTCTTGAATGACCTCTCATTGCTTTTATGATAAGGGCAAAACTCCTTAATTGTAGGCTTCGAGGTGCAGCATGGTCTAGTTTCTGCCATTTCTCCAGCCTCATTTCGAACCATTTCCCTTTTGAACTCTGCACCTTAGCCCCCCTAATCTTTCAATCCACTATATTCCCCTTGTTCCGTCGTGCCGCAGGACCTTTGCATAGGCTTATTCCTCTGCCTTGAACTTCACTTCCTCAAGTAAAGCTTTCCTGGTTTTGCTGACCAGGTCAAACCTGCCTCTTATATGCACTTACAACACCATCTTTATCTCCCGATTGCTTGTCATGGTTTGAACTTTTATATGGTGTGTGTGATTACCAGCAGTAAGCTCCATGAATACAGACATGGTATCTGTTTTTTCTCATCCTGTATTCCCAATGCCTGCCAGACAGTGGACACTCAATAAGTAGTTGCTGAATTCATGAATACATGCTATGTTATAATAGTTTCCAATTGTTTCATATTTGTAGTACTTAGTCATGAAAATTTGGTTCAAGAGGAATCTTAGAGATCATCTTGTTCGTTATTTCCTAACGTTTTTTATTAGAGAAACTTTCACTGCTATGTACTGTCTCTCAAACTCTTTTAACAATTCTTCCTTTTTCTTTTTTTCATTTTATATATTCTCTTATCTTTTGCCTTTTTCCACATGTTCTGAACTTTTAGGAATCTTTTAATTCGCTTTGTTATTTTTGCCTAGCATATTGCAAAGAAGTAATTTTTGGTTTAAAAGATTTATTAAAATGTTTTGCTTTAAGATTATATTATAAAGTTAATTTGAGTGCATTTTTAAATCTAAATGACAGTTTTTAAAACCTTTTTCCCATTAATAAGCAGTGTACATTGCTTGCATTTTTAAAAATTCTGTAAATAAATGTGATTTTAAAAACAAATTACTAAATGAAATACGTTTAGGGGACAGTATATATTGAAATTTAACCAAGTGTTATATATCAAAAATCAATAAAACCTGCATTATAATCTTATGTAGTTGTAATTCTTACATTTTGACCATACAAAAATCAACTTTTTTGTTTTTAACTTTCATACTTTAATTTTAAAATAATGTAATTATGGAAAAGGTCTTAGCTTACTACTTGCAAATACTTTACAAGCATTGCAGTTGTGCAGGCTTAGATCCCAATAAATTAAAAGCCAAAGTGAATATAATTAACTGTATTTTCTCTTGAATGTTGATTTTTTTTTTTTTTTTTTTTTTTTTGGAGACGGAGTTTCGCTCTTGTTACCCAGGCTGGAGTGCAATGGCGCGATCTCGGCTCACCGCAACCTCTGCCTCCTGGGTTCAGGCAATTCTCCTGCCTCAGCCTCCTGAGTAGCTGGGATTACAGGCATGCGCCACTATGCCCAGCTAATTTTTTGTATTTTTAGTAGAGACGGGGTTTCACCATGTTGACCAGGATGGTCTCGATCTCTTGACCTCGTGATCCACCTGCCTCGGCTTCCCAAAGTGCTGGGATTACAGGCGTGAGCCACCGCGCCCGGCCTGAATGTTGATTTTTTAAAGAATAGATACATTTTGATGTTCTATGTAAGAATTTTGATCAGGCCAGGCACAGTGGCTCACACCTGTAATCCTAGCAGTTTGGGAGGCCAAGGTTTGTGGATCACTTGAGGTCAGGAGTTCAAGACCAGCCTGGCCAACATGGTGAAACATCTCAATTAAAAATACAAAAAATTGGCTGGGCATGGTGGTGCATGTCTTTAATCCTAGCTACTTGGGAGGCTGAGACAAGAAAATTGCTTGAACCCAGAAGGCGGAGGTTGCAGTGAGCTGAGATTGTGCCATTGCACGCCAGCCTGGGCAACAGAGCAAGACTTCATCTCAAAAAAAAAAAAGAATTTTGATCAAATGAGTACAATTTATAAACAGGCAGCTTGATGTGAGTTTGCAGAATTATAATTAATTTTATGTTGTATTTCAATATCTGTGTCCTTTATATTCTTTATTTTAATTTGACTAAAATAATGCAGCTGGTTGATATTTAATATTATACGCATACTATTACATAATACATAATTCCCGATCATTGTATTAATTTATCTCTTTTGTCTCCAGTCCTTACCCACCAACATATACACATTTAACATAGACTTTAATATGCAGTAGACCCAGTAAATAAATAAATCAATGGATGATGCTTATTACTTTTTTCCTTAAGCAACTCTCCTCATATTTTGTTTGCTTGTTCTTTATTTTCTAGGAGAATGTGGATTATATGATTCAGGAGCTTCGAAGACCCAAATACAGTATATATTTCATTTGTAAGTTTGTTAGTTCACTTTTTCAAACACATAAAAACATCCCAGTTAGTATGTTTCATTGAGCCCTTTGTATCATCAATAATTTCATTGAATCTGTCACTATAAAAGTCGAGTTTATTTAATGTCCTTCCAAAGTATTAAAAATCTTTTGACCTGACAGGTGCGGTGCCTCACACCTGTAATCCCAGCTCTTTGGGAGGCTGAGGCAGGTGGGTCACCTTAGGTCAGGAGTTCAAGACCAGCCTGACCAACATAGTGAAACCCTGGTCTCTACTAAAAATACATAATTAGTCGGGCATGGTGATGCATGCCTGTAATCCCAGCTACTTGGGAGGCTTAGGCAGGAGAATCACTTGAACCCGAGAGGTGGAGGTTGCAGTGAGCCAAGATCACGCCATTACAGTCCAGCCTGGGCAACAAGAGTAAAGCTCCACCTCAAAAAAAAAAATCTTTTGACCAACGTTCTGTTTCATTGGGCTAAATGTGATTTCCATTCACCTTTGATTGCTTAAATTTAAAATTTTACATTTTACTTTGCCTTTCAAGATGCTTTGTAAGTCAAAAGTTGTAAGTAGCCAAATTTCACATCTCATCCCTGCCAAGAAAAAGTATATACTTATGCCTGTTTTATACTTAGGAATTGAGGCATGGAAGCTGATTTATTTTTTGAAGTGGGAAGGTAATACTTACTTGAGTTTGTTGGAAAAGCAGAGATTTACTTTACATACCAGATAAAAGCATTTCATTTCTCTTTGTTACTATATTGAATGCATTGAAAGTATAAATCATGAGGTAGTGATCTCTTATGTCCACAACTTTCTTGGACTGGGGGTTGGATAGGGGAGGTCTGGCAATAAACTAGATTTGTGTTTTCTGTGCAATTTACATGGATTTTTTTTGATCCAATACATTTAACTGTGGAAGTTACATCTATTTTCCTCTAGATGTCATTATTGATCTTTATATTAATAGTATTAATATAGTCTATTTGGTAACATTTCCACCCCAAAGACTAGACTTAACAGTAAGTAGGGCATTTGAGAAGTTTTAAAGCTTACTTAAAGGTATTAGAGTTTTAGGGTTTACACTACAGTCTAAGACATATATACTTTCTTCAGCATATACTACTTAAATACAATAATGATATAAAACATTAACATTTGTAAAAAGACTTTATATATATAAGAGCTCTCTCATATTTTATTTCATTCAGTTCTGTGTAGGACTGAAAAGTTGTATATAACTTGCCCAGTGGGTTTTCAGTGCACAATGCCCCAGGAGGTAAAAACAGGCAATTTTATTAATCTATGGCATCTTCATTTTTGTTTGTTTTTGTCTGTTTGTTTTTGGCTAATAGTTGCAGGTTTTCTTTTTTAAATTAAATTTTTTATTTTGAAGTAATTGTAGATTCATGTGCAGTTGTAAAAAATAATAATAATAGCTGGGCGCGGTGGCTCACACCTGTAATCCCAGCACTTTGGGAGGCCGAGGCAAGTGGATCACGAGGTCAAGAGATCGAGACCATCCTGGTCAACATGGTGAAACCCCGTCTCTACTAAAAATACAAAAAATTAGCTGGGCATGGAAAAAATAAAAAATTTATAAAAAAATATTTAAAAAAATATATTAAATAAAAAAATAATAATAATAATACAGAGATCCCAGATACCCTTTACCCAACTTCCCATTCTGTAGTATCTTACCTGACCATAGTACAATATCACAACCAAGACGTTAACACTGAAACAGTCAGGATACACAACATTTTCATCTCTATAAGGTTTCCTTATATTTCCCTTTTATTAGCTTATATGCACTTCTTCCCTCCCCAGTCCCCTCATTAGCCCTGGCAACCACTAATATCTTCTCCATTTTATAATTTTTGTCATTCAAAGAATGTTCTGTAAATGAAATCACACAGTATATAAGCTTTTGGGACTGGCTTTTTTCACTCAGCACAATTCTCTGGAAAGTCATCCAGGTTGTTGTGTGATTTTGTTTTTGTTTTGAGAAGGAGTCTAGCTTTGTCACCCAGACTGGAGTGCAGTGTCACTATCTCAACTCACTGCAGCCTCCACCTCCTGTGTTCAAGTGATTCTCCCACCTCAGCCTCTGGATTAGCTGGGATTACAGGTATGTACCACCACACCTGGCTAATTTTTGTATTTTTTTTTAGTAGAGATGGGGTTTCACCATGTTGGTTGGCCAGACTGGTCTCAAACTCCTGACCTCAGTTGATCCCCCCGTTTCGGCCTCCCAACGTGCTGGGATTACAGGCATGAGTCACCGCACCTGGCCTGTTGTGTGTATTAAGAGTTCATTCCTCCTTTGAGCTGGAGCTGCAAAAAAAATTTTTTTCAATTTAAAAATAGGTCATTTCATTTTATTGCTGGGTAGTATTCCATGATATGAATGTACCACAGTTTGTTTAACTGTTCACCATTGAAGGACATGAGTTGTTTCCAGTTTTGACTATTACAAATGAAGCTGCTATAAACATCTGTATACAGATTTTTATGTGAACGTAAGTCTTCATTCTCTGGGATAAATAACCCCAGGAGTGCAACTGCTGAGTCATATGGTAATTGCATGTTTTGTGTATTAAGAAACTTTTTCTTTTTTTTTTTTTTTTTTTGAGACGGAGTTTCGCTCTTATTACCCAGGCTGGAGTGCAATGGCGCGATCTCGGCTCACCGCAACCTCCGCCTCCTGGGTTCAAGCAATTCTCCTGCCTCAGCCTCCTGAGTAGCTGGGATTACAGGCATGCGCCACCATGCCCAGCTAATTTTTTGTATTTTTAGTAGAGACGGGGTTTCACCGTGTTGACCAGAATGGTCTCGATCTCTTGACCTTGTGATCCACCCGCCTCGGCCTCCCAAAGGTATTAAGAAACTTATATGTTTTCCTGAGTGACTATACCATATTACATTTTCACTAGCAATTCTTTGCATCTTCGGGAATATTTGATGTTGTCTCTATTTTTTATTTTAGGCATTTGCATAGGTGTGTAGTTGTTCTGGTATTTTTAGTATGATCACAAGCTAGATCTCTGATATATTTGTGTGTGTGTGTATATATATACACATACACATATACATATATAAATCACATATACATATATATGTGTGTGTGTGTATATATATACACATACACATATACATATATAAATCACATATACATATATATGTGTGTGTGTGTGTGTATATATATCCCCTGTACTGCCAAGTAGACATATATAATAATAGGATTACTCTTTTGCTGAATCTCTTGCCTAAAAACTGAATGAGTCATGAGGTAAAAGACTCCTTTTTCCTCTATACAGTTCCTTACAGCAGTTGACATTAATAATGGTTAATCTAGTATTTACTTTTCTGGTTCTAAAGATTGTTTGATTTGGACTGTAAATCTATGAAGCAGAAGAAAAAAATTTATTAACGTAATTAGCACCAAAGCCTATGAAAAGTAGACTTCAGATTTCTTGGGTGGCATAATCAATTTCAGAATTTTATTTGATTGACTTAAACTAAAATGAATGTGTATGTAGTAATTTTATTCATTACTAACTTTCAGCACTAATTTATATCAACACTAAGCTAGCTTGTTCATCTTATTTTTTATACTCTTAAAAAATATTTTTATGTTGCTAAATCTTTTATGTAACAGGCCCCTCTATTTAAAAAAAACTTTTTGTTATGGAACTTTTACTCTTAATTTTATTTATTTATTTATTTATTTGAGACAGAGTCTCGCTCTGTTGCTTAGGCTGGAGTGCAGTGGCATGATCTCGGTTCACTGCAACCTCCATCTCCTGGGTTCAAGAGGTCCTCCTGCCTCAGCCTCCGAAGTAGCTTGGATTACAGGTGTGCACCACCACGCCTGGCTAATTTTTGTATGTTTAGTAGAGACGAGGTTTCACCATGTTGTCCAGGCTGATCTCAAACTCCTGTCCTCAAGTGTGATCCACCTGCCTTGGCCTCCCAAAGTGCTGGGATTACGGGCATGAGCCACCACACCCGTCCCAGAACTTTTAAAGACATACAAAAGTAGAATAGTATCATAAGTCCCAATGTACCTATCAGCTGGTTTCAGAATTATCGAGCCTCACCCAATCTTGTTTTAGCTATAGTGTCACCTACTCCCCCAGATTTTGAAGCAAATCTAAGACATCATATAATTTTATCCATAAGTATTTCAGTATACATCTCTAAAAAAAAAGAACTCATTTTTTAAAAACCACAATTTCATTATTACATCTAGATAAAAATGAAAAATAATCTTTATTATTTTGTTTTTCTGTTTTTTTTTTTTTTTTTTTTTTTTTTTTTTGGAGACAGAGTCTCCTCTGTCACCCAGACAGAGTGCAGTGGCATGATCTTGGCTCTGCAGTCCAACTTCCCAGATTCAAGTGATGTTGCCCAGGCTGGTCTTGAACTCTTGGTACTATTTTCAAATAACCATTCAGTGTTCAAATTTAAAATTATGTCTTTTTTTTTTCAGTTTTTTTGTTAATCGGGTTCAAAGTAAGGTTCACACATTGCTGTTAGTTGATATGTTAAGTTTCTTAACCTTCCCTATAGGTCCCCTCCCACCCCTGCCCCTGCTGCCCCATGCAATTTGTTATTTATTTATTTATTTATTTGAGATTGAGTTTCGCTCTTGTTACCCAGGCTGGAGTGCAATGGCGCCATCTCGGCTCACTGCAACCTCCGCCTCCTGGGTTCAGGCAATTCTCCTGCCTCAGCCTTCTGAGTAGCTGGGATTACAGGCACGCGCCACCATGCCCAGCTAATTTTCTGTATTTTTAGTAGAGACGGGATTTCACCATGTTGACCAGGATTGTCTCAATCTCTTGACCTCGTGATCCACCCGCCTCGGCCTCCCAAAGTGCTGGGATTACGGGCGTGAGCCACCGCGCCCGGCCTGCAATTTATTTATTGAAGAAACAAACTGTTAAGTTTTTCACAGCTTGGATCTTGCAGATTGCATCTCCATGGGATAGTTTAACATGTTCCTTGAGGTTTGAAATATTCCTCTATCTTCTAGTTCTTGCAGCTGCTGATGCTCAATGCTTGAGTCCATTCAATTGATTCATTAGGGGTTAGAAAAAATGATATTCTAATTCTGTCATTAGCATTTGTTTGTTGTTGTGCTGGAATATTTTCATAAAGAAAAATTTTCCCACATCTATTTGGTTTTATATATATATATATATATATATATATATATATATATAGTTATGAATTTGTGGATTTAAATATATGTGTGCTACTCATTCCAATTTGAAGGTCACTTATTCATTAGGCTTTAACTAGCAGGCCCATTTACATATAATTGCAGCAGAAATGATCTCCTTTGAGTCAACCCCAACCCATATGTCTGTTTCAGATTTCAGTAACGTGATCAGCAAGAGTGACGTGAAGTCATTGGCTGAAGCTGATGAACAGGAAGTCGTGGCTGAGGTTCAGGTAAACATATTGGTCCTGTGACACATCTCATATGTTGGCCCTTTTCAAATATTTGAGTCTAAAAATAAAAAATAAGGAAAGGTCTGTCCCAAAAGACGTTTTATTATGAACACTTGAATATGTTTATCACATAAGTGAGGAATGTTGTTTTCAGAGGCAGCAGATAAACTAGTTTTGAATTTTTCAGAAGGATGTGCTAGGTGATAAATGAATAAAAAGAATGACCTGTTTTGAATTATATTCTCTCTCATGAAAATATATTGGACAGCAAAGTCCTTTCTTATCTGAGTAGAACATTATATCTCATATTAGCAGTGTTTCATTTTTGCTAATTGATAAGTGTGCATAGAGGTCTCCAGAAATATAATATGTATACTTTTACAGCTTTTATTTTTTGGATTTATTATTGCTACTGTTTTGTAATTATTTTAATTCTCCCACATTGACTGTTGTTACTCAATTATTAATTGAACAGTTTTGTATCTCTTTAAACCTGTATTTCACCAAGTTTGGCTCTATCATATTATATCACATATGAAAGTATTACTGCTTGATACAATTGAAGTTTATGGAATGACTGTTCTTGGTGCTTTATTTGCAGGAATTTTATGGTGATTACATTGCTGTGAACCCACATTTATTTTCCCTCAATATTTTGGGTTGCTGCCAGGTATGGAAGGAAAGGTTTAATTTTTCAGTTAAGAGTTAATTCAGCAAATAGACTCAGAAGAGAAAATTAAAATATTTTCTCTGAATATATGTTTTTAACAAAAAGGGTCGAAATTGGGATCCAGCCCAGCTATCTAGAACAACTCAAGGGCTTACAGCTCTCCTTTTATCTCTGAAGAAGTGTCCCATGATTCGTTATCAGCTTTCATCAGAGGCAGCAAAGAGACTTGCGGAGTGCGTTAAGGTATGTCATTACCGGTTCCTGGTTCCAAAACATAAAGGCCATTCATTTCTCTATCGTATTTCAGAAACTAAAGGAATATTTTATTTACAACCAAGGAGATGATTATATGTTAGGTTTCCAGGCAAAGAGGTAGGTATATGTAATTTAAAACCAAAAGCAACAATTAGAGCTAAGATTCTTAGGTGGTTTTCTTTGTTGTTGTTTTGTTTTTTGAGATGGAGTTTCGCTCTTGTTGCCCAGGCTGGAGTGCAATGGCAAGATCTCGGCTCACCACAACCCCCACCTCCCAGAATTATTCGATTCTCCTGCCTCAGCCTCATGAGTAGCTGGGATTACAGGTGTGCGCCACCATGCCCGGCTAAATTTTTTTTGTATTTTTAGTAGAGACAGGGTGTCTTCATGTTGGTCAGGCTGGTCTCAAACTCCCGACCTCAGGTGATTCACCCACCTCAGCCTCCCAAACTGATGCCACCGCACCCGGCCAGATTCTTAGGTTTAACCCAAGAAACATTCACAGGCTATTTAACTTTTTTTTGGTCCAGTTAAACCACTTATAGGATTTCAAATCCTAATCTCTTAAATAGTATACTCTTAAACTTTGTGAGTATTATAATTTGAATCCTTTATACGGAAGATCTATGCATTGCAAAGTACTATTATTAAGTGTAGATTTTATTTATTAATTTCCTATTTATATCATCTCTATGTATAACTAATTGGTTGTGCAAATCATCTTTCTCTTTCACTCACAGCAAGTGATAACTAAAGAATATGAACTGTTTGAATTCCGTCGGACAGAGGTTCCTCCATTGCTACTTATTTTAGATCGCTGTGATGATGCCATCACCCCATTGCTAAACCAGGTACAGAACCCTTTCTTGGCATAATAGAAGGGTGATTTTAAGTGATATTCATCGAAATACAGATGTGGAAAAAAACAGCATGGTCCATTTATTTGCCTCCTTATTTTTAGCTATTCTTGGTTTTGCTTTGTATTTCCTGGTGTTTTGGTATCATGATTCTTTCATCCACTGTCATTGTCATTAACTCTTCTGCCTCATTCCTCCTGTACCTTTCTGCCAGTTCTCCCACCCCTAATCAAGAAAACTTCTTAATTCTGTAGATCCTATTTTCCAGTGTTTCCTTCTGTCTGCTCATTTCCATTCTTACTGCCATTGCTTTGGTCTAGATCCTAATCTCTTACAAGAATATTGAAATAGTTATCTACTTGATTCCCTACTTTTTATTTCTTTTCACTCTAAATGTTCTATAAATACAATGTTATTAAATTACTTTTTCTAAAGCATGGCTCTATCTTGTTACTTTTGGCTTAAAAACGTTCGTTGGTTCCCATTTGCCTACTGTGTTAAAAAGAAACTCCTGAACTTGCCATCCAAGAGCCTTCACAATGTGGGCTAAACCTCATAGAAAACCTAGAGCTCACCACTTACGTAAATAATGCCACATGGTTTCCTGCCAGCATGCTTTTACTGTGACTGCTTTCCAAACTGGAATGATTGGAATACCTTCTCTTCCTATCTTCACCTATCAAAATACTACTCCTTTAAAACCACTCAATCTGGCCGGGTGCAGTGGCTCATGCCTGTTATCCCAGCAATTTGGGAGGTCAAGGTGGCTGGATTACCTGAGGTCAAGAGTTCAAGACCAGCCTGGCCAACATGGTGAAACCCTGTCTCTACTAAAAATACAAAAAAAAGTAGCCAGGTGTCGTGGCGCACACCTGTAGTCCCCAGGTACTTGGGAGGCTGAGGCAGGAGAATCATTTGAACCCGGGAGGCAGAGGTTACAGTAAGCTGAGATCATGCCACTGCACTCCAGCCTGGGTGACAAAGTGAGACTCCGTCTCCATAAATAAGTACATAAATAAATTAATAAATGAACAAAACAAAATGATTTATATGAATAATAGCAAAGAATTTTTAAAAAGCCAGGCGCAGTGGCTCACACCGGTAATCCCAGTGCTTTGGGAGGCCAAGGCAGGTAGATCACCTGAGATCAGGAGTTCGAGACCAGCCTCACCAACATGATGAAACCCTGTCTCTAAAAATGCAAAAAATTAGCCAGACATGATGATGGGAGCCTGTAATACCAGCTACTCAGGATGCTGAAGCAGGAGAATCACTTGAACCTAAGAGGTGGAGGTTGCAGTGAGCTGAGATTGCGCCACTGCACTCCAGCGTGGGCAACAAGAGCAAAACTATGTCTCAAAAAAAGAGACACTTAAAAGCCATCTCCAGCATCCCACCATTCTTCAGCTTCTCCTTGAAGCCTGTATTCTTTCAGTCAGATATGTTCTTATCTCCTGAAAATCCTGTAGCCCTTTAGGCAGACTGTGTCTCACCAGTGTTTTTCTCCTGCAAGTATAAGAATAGTGCCTTGCACATAGCTGGTGCTTTATTAATAGTGATTTTGTATGTATGTATGTATGTGTGTATTTATTTATTTATTGAGACAGAGTCTCTCTCTGTCACCCAGGCTGGTGTGATCTCAGCTCACTGCAACCTCCACCTCCCAGGTTCAAGCAATTCTTGTGCCCCAGCCTCCTGAGTAGTTGGTATTACAGGCACACACTGCCACACCTGCTAATTTTTGCATTAAATATTTTTAGGACAGATGGGGTTTTGCCATATTGGCCATGCTGGTCTTGAATTCCTGACCTTAAGTGATCTGCCCACCTTGGCCTCCCAAAGTGCTGGGATGACCGTAGTAAGCCACCGTGCCCTGCTGTGACTTTGTATTTACAGAGAAAGGCACAGTCTGTGTTTCAGTTTCTTCCCCACTTATGCTAATGTTAATCCTAAGGGAAATCTGTGAAATGAAACTTCTCTGTAGTATAAAATAGCCCTGTATTCCTAAAATTCAAAGTACTATATGTTCACTGAAGAAATTTTTGATAATATCAAAAAGTAGAAAGAAAATTGCTTATTATTCTGTCTCCCAAAGAAAAGCAACTATTTATCCAGCAAATTTCACTGGCGACTTGTTTTGTGCCATGTACTAAACTAAGTACTAGAGATAAAAGGTAAAACATACAATTTCTGCCCTCAAAGAGCCCATGGTCCAATGATGAGAGAAATAAACATAATTTTAATTATAGAGTAAGTGCTAGAAGCATGCACAAGAAGTTATCCATAAAAGCATAAAACATTTTGTTGTACCTTTTTACAGAGTCTCGTTCTGTAGCCCAGGCTAGACGTGCAGTGGTGTCTCGGCTCACTGCAACCTCCGCCTCCCAGGTCCTGGTTCAAGCAATTCTCCTGCCTCAGCCTCCCAAGTAGCTAGGATTACACGCACGTGCCACCATGCCCAGCTAATTTTTGTATTTTTAGTGGAGACAGGGTTTCACCATGTCAGCCAGGCTGGTCTTGAACTCCTGACCTTGTGATCCACCTGCCTTGGCCTCCCAAAGTGCTGAGATTACAGGGGTGAGCCACCGCGCCTGGCCTTGCTGTACTTATTTTAAGTGCCTTACTGGAACTTGCTTTTTCAAGAATTCCTTTGACAAATCTTTTAGGAAGTAAGCACCTTCTTTTATAACCTTCTAAATTATTTCTTAATAAATCTAGTTTTCTTAAGATAAAATATGTATATAAATGTTTCTAGCATTTAGATTTTAGATGCAGAAGGAAAGGTGCTGGAAAATACTTCATTTTGTCTAATAGACCTATGACTGAAAATCTATTCTCCATAAATGGCAAAAAGGGAAAATTTGGAGATTTCTCATTTCCAGTTTTACCAAATAAATTCACATTTTGTGAGACTAGAAACCAATCCTTCCTCACAACTCCCATTAGGTAAAAATATAAAATAAAATGGATTCAGAGGTAGCTTTCTAAATATGCCAATGTTTTGATCAACTCACAAGGTTTTTCTGATAATATTAGTGTTCCCAGGATAAATATAGTACCACTCAGATCTGCAAGAACACACTTCTCATGCTGCAGAAAACCACAGAAGCATACAGGAAATGGTACAGCTTGTAACTGCAGTACCAGTATAGCTCTATCTGTGAAGCCAAAAATATACTCTTAATTCACAGGCAAAAATTGGAGCTAATGATAGCTCTAATTGGTTTTCTTTCTATCAAGAATATTAATCTTGCTGCCCTTCTTCCAAAAGTGTGAAATCTGGAAGTATTTTGACTTTTCCTCATTGTTTAACCAATTAAAATGACAATCTTAATGCTTATGATAGCACAAATTGTAAATAAAATTTAACTAGAGAATCTTCATGTAAATAAGACTAGTTACTAAGCATATTATCAATTTTTATTTGTTTTCCTGAATGTTTACTATTTCCATATTTTGTCAGTTACCATTTCTTTTTCATAATTCTTTATTTAGTGGACATATCAGGCCATGGTCCATGAACTGCTAGGCATAAACAACAATCGGATTGATCTTTCCAGAGTGCCGGGGATCAGTAAAGACTTAAGAGAAGTGGTCCTATCTGCTGAAAATGATGAATTCTATGCTAATGTAGGTGGTTTAAAAATTTTTTTAATTGTCTTTAGTTGTTTTTATGTAAGAAGATCAGTATTGGCTTGTTAGTATGGGGGCAGGCATGGGATTTCGTGTGAAAGGATGATGGAGGCATTCTATGGATAAACTGTCTTTTGAGGGAAGGCAGAAGACTTGGATTCTGACCCTTTAGCAATATTTTTTTCATGGAGATCACATAGTTATTTACTTCTCTCTCCTCCAGTAGCTCTTTGTGAGAACAGTAGTGATAGTCATCACCCGTGTCCTGGCTAATGTCCAAATTTGGTAATTAAAATAGAATTTCCCTGCCCTTCAATTGTGTGTTCAGAATTCTTTTTCACTTCTTTTAAATTGTCTGAAAGTCAGACTAGTTGATGAGCTGTGCTTCCAACTTTCTTTTTCACAGAATATGTACCTGAATTTTGCTGAGATTGGTAGCAATATAAAGAATCTCATGGAAGACTTTCAGAAGAAGAAACCAAAAGAACAGCAAAAACTAGAATCAATAGCAGACATGAAGGTAAATTGAACATGTACATGAATGACTAATGTGAGACTTTGGAACTATTCATGTAAACAACAGTTCTGGAATCTTCTGGGTCTAATTTCTACCTTGATTGATTTTATTTGGTTTGAGACTTATTTTCTGTAATGTCTTTTTATTAAACAATATAGTGGGCCGGAGGTGGTGGCTCATGCCTGTAATCCAAGCACTTTGGAGGCCAAGGCGGGTGGATCATCTGAGGTCAGGAGTTCATGACCAGCCTGACCAAGATGGTGAAACCCCGTCTTTAAAAAAAAAAAAAAAAAAAAAGAGCAGCCAGGCACGGTGGCTCACGCCTGTAATCCCAGCACTTTGGGAGGCCGAGGCGGGTGGATCACGAGGTCAAGAGATGGAGACCATCCTGGTCAACATGGTGAAACCCCATCTCTACTAAAAATACAAAAGATTAGCTGGGCATGGTGGCGCATGCCTGTAATCTTGGCTACTCAGGAGGCTGAGGCAGGAGAATTGCCTGAACCCAGGAGGTGGAGGTTGCGGTGAGCCAAGATCACGCCATTGCACTCCAGCCTGGGTAACAAGAGCAAAACTCCATCTCAAAAAAAAAAAAAAAGAAAAGAAAAAAAGTAAAACAATATAGTGAAAACTTCATGAAAAGCTATGTGATTCTTTCCATTCTTCAGTGATATCTGGACTATTTTAAGACTCAGTCTGCCAATATATACCAGTTCTTCTCTTCTTCTTTTTTTTTCTTTTTTTTTGGTGGTGGGGACAGAGTTTCGCTCTTGTTGCCCAGGCTGGAGTGCGATGGCGTGATCTCGGCTCACCGTAACTCCGCCTCCTGGGTTCAGGCAATTCTCCTGCCTCAGCCTCCTGAGTAGCTGGGATTACAGGCACGCGCCACCATGCCCAGCTAATTTTTTGTATTAGTAGAGACGGGGTTTCACCATGTTGACCAGGATGGTCTCGATCTCTTGACCTCGTGATCCACCCGCCTCAGCCTCCCAAAGTGCTGGGATTACAGGCTTGAGCCACCGCGCCGGCCCTAATTTTGTATTTTTAATAGAGACGGGATTTCTCCATGTTGGTCAGGCCGGTCTCAAACTCCCGACCTCAGGTGATCCTCCTGCCTCGGTTTCCCAAAGCTCTGGAATTAATTACAGGCGTGAGCCACCACACCTAGCGTTCTTCTCAAGTGTAACAAAATGCCATGTGGCTGAGAGTTGTAGATGCGTTAATCTAGGCTGAAAAACAACCCCTCATTCCACCCCTCTCCCCACCCCTCTCCCCATTCAATACATGCTTATTCTCAGTCAGAAAATAACAGAACCTCCCATTGATGTTTTTCCCATGGCAGGCCTTTGTTGAGAATTATCCACAGTTCAAGAAAATGTCTGGAACTGTCTCAAAGCATGTGACAGTGGTTGGAGAACTGTCTCGATTGGTCAGTGAGCGGAATCTGCTGGAGGTTTCAGAGGTTGAGCAAGAACTGGCCTGTCAAAATGACCATTCTAGTGCTCTCCAGGTCAGTCCAATTTGATGAGCACCTACTATGTGTAAGGCACTGTGCCAGGCAGAGCAAGAGATAAAAAGGCAAGTAATCCTTCTTCGCCAACATGGAATTTAGTCTAACAAGGAGCTGAGATGAGAACACAAATTAATATTATTTAAGATAGATCTATAATAAAAGCCACAAGAGAAGTGTAATGTGGAATTCCCAAGGGTTCAGTTAATTAGGATGAGGCAGCCTAATCTACTACAAAGAACACCAAACTAGAATCAGAAGATCAAGATTGGAGTGTTTAATATACCACTTACAGGCTTTGTGATGTGGAGCTGTTGACTTAATCTCTGAGTCAGTTTCATTATTTGTAAAATAGGTATATTAATACTCATCTCACAGAGTGGTTAGGAAGACTTTAAAAGATAAAATGTATATAAAATGTATTATCTAAGTTTTTTCATTATTGAAGATCTGCTTTTCATCCCACTAACATGTTAATGCCTGCTATATGTATATACTATTGCTGTGAGGATCTAGAAGTACAAAGATGAATAAGATACCACATTATAGTAGGGGAGAAAAAAATTTAAACCAGGAATTATAGTACCATGCACTGTGTGCTATATACAGGTATTTACAAAGGAATATGGAAATACAGAGGAAGGACAACTGTTTTCCCCAAGGATGAGGCTTCTTAGAGCTTCTTAGGGAAAATAACATTAGAACCAAGTCTAGACGAATAAATATATAGGGGTGCATCAAGCAGGGAAAAGGAAGGAACATTCTCAGCAGAGAGAATACAGGCATGAAGTTGTGAAGAAATAAACAAATATTGATAAATATATATTTTTCTCTATATATGTACAATATTTATATTTGAAATATACATATATTTATATGGGAACAGAGAATAGTTCAGTGTAGCTAGTACAGGGTACAAGATGAGTAGGCTTAGACTAGAAAGATTGACTGAAGCCAGGTTATAGCCATTGGAAAGCAATTGAGCTTTAATCTTAAAATGATGGGGGCTACCGGAGGATTTTAGAAGAATAGTGACATAATCAGACTCTGGCCTCAAGAAATGTATAGTCTAGTTGAAGAGACAAAACTAAAGGACAATAAAAAAATTAGATAATGTTTCAAGATGATATTTAATCAAGTCATTATTGCAATACTGACTATAACAGGTTTTGAGGTTATTGGGAACAGTTTCTTAGAGAAGACAAGATTAGGATGAACCACAAAGAATGAATAGAATTTGGGGGAGGAGTTCAGTCAGGAATAACAGCAAAAGCAAAGATGTAGAAGTATGCAGGAAGTAATAAACAGTTTGCCCTGTAGGGAGTGGGTATGAAAGAGAATTAGATAAAATTGACTCTGGTAAACAAAAACCAGTTTATGAGCTTTATAAAGAGGCTTCTAACAGTTTATACCTGCTGAGATACACCAAGAGATCCAGTATAAGATCTTATGTAGAAAGTTGAGGTAATGAAGGCCGTATTTTAGGAAATGTAACCTGGTAAGGATGCTTTAGAGGTGAAAAAACAGGTCAGAGAGACTTGTAGACTTACAGTGATAGAAGTAAAAATGTACAGTAAGCAGCAGAACTGAAAAACATTTCAAAGGGAGAAGAAATTAAATGACAGGCTGGATATGAAGATAGAATAAATCAGAGATAATTCCATGTTTCCTGAGAAATGACAAAGTATGATGTCACTGACAAGTAATTTAGGAATATGAGTCCTTTAGGAAATAGTTATTTCTAAGCCACTTATAACAAGCACATTTCCCTGTTGATAGGACCGTATATTCTAAAGCTTAGCTTCTTTCTTTCCCAGCTGCAATTCCACTTTATTCTATAACGTAATGTCAACCTGGTATATCAGAAACAACTCAGGCTCTGGAGCCAGACTGGCCTGGCTTATAGCCTATCTCTACTTACCAAGTTTCTTTGGGAAAATTACTTAATTTGCCCAAGCCTCAAGGATAATGATTCAAACTTTCAGACTGTTACGATGATTCAGTGAGATAAATCAGATGCTTCACATATAATAGGTGCTTTGTAAATGCTGTTTCCCTTCCTCTAAGCATGATTTTTTTTTTTTTTTTTTTTTTTTTTTTGGTACATAGTGCAACCAAAAGAAAGAAGTCTACCTGTTGGTGCTCTAGTTATACCAAGGTCTTTACTGGGATTTATTGTTGTTGGGTTTTGCTTTTCTTAAATGTTTATCAAGATTTCTTCTGCAAATGCTACGGTCTTGAAAATCATAAAGATGCGATTCGCTTTATAGTTATGCAAAGTGCTTCTGTCATCACTGTTTTAACTTTGTCCTTAAATCTTCACAAAGAACTCTTCAGTTTTTTCAGCTGACTTGATTTTATTATTTTTTAATTGTATTACATTCTAATTCTTAAATAGGAAACATAAAATTTGGTAAAAGAGATAAACAGTACTGAGTCTGTTAGTAGTTTCATATGCATCTTTACAGTTATTCTGTGTTTGTATGCAAGTCAGTGTGTGTGTGTTTTTTTAAATTGCAATGTTACCATACTATACAGAGTTCTGCATTTTGTTTGTTCACTTAACCATATGTATCTGAGACTGTTACAGTTCAGAACCTAAAGGTGCATTCTTTTTAATCACTAAATAGTATTCCTTGTAAAGGTGTATCATAATCTATGTAACTTGGCCTTTAAACAAAACTGCTAATAATAGTTTATAGTTGTTTTGTGGTCCTAATAGAAATGTCTCGATGTTTATCACAAAAAAATGAGTTTTCTGCCTCTTATCAAACAAAATTGTGTCCCGTAACTAAATTTAAACTTTTACTTTTTATCATTTGATTTTCCCCTTGAAAACAGTAGAACCAGACTTAATCATTAGCCAGTTTTACTGTGTTTATTTGTATCTCTCTACAGATGGAAAGCAATTAGAAAAAGTTATTGTAATAACTTTTCTGAAACTTTTTTTTTGTTCACTTTAAAAGAAAAAGATACTTTAAAAATATAAATTATATTTGTGACTCACTTGTTATTTTTAAAACTTATCTTTTGAAGATTTTCTTTTCTGGGGTATTAGGATTTTACAATGAGCATTGATTTGGACTCCCCTGTCATAAAGGACTTCTTTGGCAACATAAATAGTCTATAAAGGGAACTTTTGTTTGTTAGTAAGTGGATGGCAGGGGCCTGACATCTAGTGGGGTTATAGCATTCCTTGGCTTGACCTTAGATGATAATAGATCATGAAGCAATGAAATGAGGTTTTTCAGTAGAGATGGGGTTTGTTTATTGAATAGAAAGTATCATGACAAGAAAAAAGTTCATATATTGCTAAAAATTAACTTACAAATTGCTGCCATTCTAACCGTTATTTTATAGGCTAATGAAAATTTCATGTAGAAAGAATTTCACTAGAACCAAAGTGAAATTTACTACCACTGAAACATATCCATATCCTCAGAAGAGATTTATTTGATTAATAATGAAGATTTGCCATACCATGAAGAAAAGCATCTTTAGAAAGTGAGCAATTCCACTCCCACTGTCTGCCCCATGCCCTGTCCCCCATGCCCAGCCTGTGTTGTCATATTACAGCTTTTCATTTGGAGAGAGGAACCAGTCTATTTTTTATTTTTTTCTGACCTTACATAAAGATCTCAAATCACCCTGTTAATGATACATAATAAAGACTCAATAAATATTTATTGGAAAAATGAGGAGGAAGAGCTCTATTTGAAGCAGTGTAGAGTAGTGGCTAAGAGCGTGGGCCTTTGATGTCTTGGGTTTGAAAATCATTCCTAACCACTCTAAGCCTCAGTCTTTTTGTCTGTAAAGGGGGAAAAAATAACAGTACTTACCTCAAAATTGTTGTGAGGGGGCAGTGAGCTAATACATGTAAAACACTTATGGTACTTGGTACTTAACCACTTTCAAGAAATATTAACTATCAACATTACAAGTATTATTATTTGATGGTACATTTAATTTTCTTAATGGCATCTAAGACATGTTTTTTAGTTCATTGATGGCCTGTATCTCTCTCTGATTTCAGAAAAGTGTTTGTGTTTTATTTTTTTAATTTTAATTTTTGCCACTCATTAAAATTATAAGAAAAGAATTTGGGACACATTGAACTGGTTGACAATTTTACTTTGATCAGTTAAATGTAAAAATGATCCCTTTTACTCTAAAACAACATTTAGCTAGTATTTTAGAAACAGTGTTGATCAGCAGAAGATCTACTGCAAAGCTAAATTTTATGTTGACTAGTCATTAAGAAAAGGAATACTGACTCAGATGTATTTACCAGTTAGTAGATTGGGTCTTGCCTGCTTTCTATCACTTTTCACAGATAAGCTTTTTATATACCCACAACAGTGTTCTCTCAAACTGTTAGGCTCATTTTTATCAGATCAGCATGTTGAAGACTTCTGCTAATTCCATTTTACTGTCCTAATCTGTTGATTTATTTTGTTATTCACTGACTTTGCTACATGAATATGGTAGCAGGTAACAAAGAAGGGATCCTGTTCTTTAGGTTAAACTAAAACAAAACAAAAAAAAAATGGAGACTATCTTTAATTACCAAGACCATCAGTAATAGTTTAAAATGTGTGTACGTCCTTATTATGTATCATTTACAGGATGATTTGAGATCTTTATGCAAGGTCAGGAAAAAATAAAAACACTTTGTATCATAGTTTAAAATAGTCTGTATCATAGTTTAAAAGGTGTGTATGTCATAATGATTTTTTCTTGCTGTGCTGCGTCATCATAGTGTTGATAGAAGAAAACAGAAAAGTAGAAAAGTATTCAGTCAGAAACAATGGAAGAATCTCTAAGTATCAGAAAAGAAGAATGGTTTTCTCGTTGATGTCTTATAAATGAATGTTAGTTCCTTTAGGAAACTTGATCTCCAAAGACACTATTTTTGATTTTCTTTTCTTTTCCTATTCCTTGATTAGACCCACACAAATGGTAGAGTTCAGTGCAAGGTTTTTGAATCCTGTCTTCTTAAGTAAATGAGTTTTCTGTTTTGCTCTTTACTCAGTCATTGTTATAATGTGACAGTGTAGTTTTCTCTCTAATAGTCACAAGGCTGATGGAAAATATAATAAGAGAAACCAAAAACTTAATTATATAATTCAGTTATATTTCCAACAGATAAATACTACCATGTAGCATATACCTGCTTTGTAATTAGAAGCTTCTCTGATTCTTTTTCCTCCTCTTCTCCGGTCAAATCTCAGTGTAATGTATGCCGCTATCAACCAAGTTGATGAGTCAAGTAGCCATGAGGGAAATCCTTCAAAATGAAGTCAAAGGATAACATGGGATCAAAGCAGACAAAAAGGTCCTGCTTTTCCAAGGACTGATATAGCTGAAAGAAAAGAAAGAACTCAGCTTGTACCTACAAGTTTCTTTTCATGAGAGAATAGATACGTCTAGCTAGAACATGGATCTGAGCCATGAGTTGGGTCCTAAGGGCTCAAAAATAGGCAAAATAGTTCTCAAGTAAGCCTGGTCAGATCTGAGTCAAGTCCTCAATGAAGAACTAAGAGTCATGCTGGGCAATCTAAATACCAGTACCAAGTCTCAAGGAATAGAAGTGAATTTTTTATGATTGATGCATAATAATTGAATGGATTTATGGAATACAGTGTAATGTTTCAATACATGTATACATTGTGTAATGGTCAAATCAGGATAATTAGCATATCTGTCACCTTAAACATTTGTCATTTCATTGCAATAAGAACATTTAAAAACCTCTCTTCTTGCTGTTTTGACATAGATAATACATTACTATTAACTCTATTCATCCTACTGTGCAATAGAACACCAGAACATGTTTCTGCTATCTAACTGTAGCTTTGTACCCATTAACCAATGTCTAACCTCCTGTCCTCTTGTAACTGCTATTCTACTCTCTACTTCTATGAGATTCCACGTGTGAGTAAAGATCATGCAGTTTGTGTCCTTCTGTGTCTGGCTTATCTCACTTAATGTAAGTCCTCCAGGTTAATCTGTTTTGCCACAAATGACAGGATTTTATTCTATTTCATGGCTGAATAGTAAATATTTCATTTTATATGTACTGCATTTTATTTTATTTTCCCTTTCTTTCTTTCTTTTTTTTTTTTTTTTTTGACAGGGTCTGGCTCTAATGCCCAGGCTGAAGTGCAATGGTACCATCTTGGCTCACTGCAACTTCTGCCTCCCAGACTCAAGCTATCCTCCCACCTCAGCCTCCCCAGTAGCTGAGACTACAGGCATACACCACCATGCCTGGCTAATTTTTGTATTTTTGTAGAGATGGAGTTTCACCATGTTGCCCTGGCTGGTCCCCAGCTCCTGAGCTCAAGCTGTCCACCTACCTCAGCCTCCCTAAGTGCTAGGATTAAAGAGCCACCATGCCTGACCTAAATACTGCATTTTCTTGATCCATTCATCTGTTGATGGACATTTAGGTTGACTTCATATCTTTGCTATTTTGAATAGTGCTGCAGTAAACATAGGAGTGCAGATATCTCTTCAACATATTGATTTCATTTCCTTTGGATATATACCAAGTAGTTGGATTGCTAAATCATATTGTAGTTTTATTTTTAATTTTTTTAGGAACCTTCATACTGTTTTCCATAATGGCTGTACTAATTCACATTCCCACCAGTTGTGTCTAAGGGTTCCCATTTCTCCACATCATCACCAACACTTATCATCTCTAGTAAGAATCAGCCAAGAGTCAAGATCCAAGTGAAGGTAACTAGAAAAGGGCAGACTGATTACTGCAATAGTCTTTGACTGTCATACCAGTTTTGTGAGTTTATAGTTACTTGGATTTCTCAGATTTGCTTAACAGTACAGAGACAGATTAGCCAGAAAAGGTGATAAGAGAATGACTGCAAGGGCAGGAAATGAGACATTATGCCTATAAGAAAAGTGACAACAGAAATCCCAAATGGGGCTTCTTTTCTTTTTAAAATTTTTTAAAATTTATTTGTTTATTTGAGACAGAGTCTCACTCTGTTGCCCAGGCTGTAGTGCAATGGCACGATCTCAGCTCACTGTAACCTCCACCTCCTGAAGTTCTCCTGCCTCAGCCTCCTGAGTAGCTGAGACTACAGGCACCTGCCACTACACCCTGCTAATTTTTTGTATTTTTAGTAGAAACTGAGTTTCAACATGTTGGCCAGGCTGATCTCGAACTCCTGACCTCAAGTGATCCACCCACCTCAGCCTCCCAAAGTGTTGGGATTACAAGTGTGAGCCACTGTGCCTGGCCCCAAATGGGATTTCTTAATGTTTTAAACTTATGCTGTTGATTGAGATACATAAATAATTGTACCTGAAATTTCTTCATATTATAGTAGAAAATAGTGGAACATTTGAACAGATAGTCTAAATGGGCTGTATTCCATGGCTGCTCTAGGGGAAAGATACCATGAAAGGAAAAAAAATAAGAAAAATCGTTCGAATTTGGGATTGAAATCTACAGAAGAGAAGTTTCTCCGTTTTTGATCCCTTAAGGATTATGATAGTGCAATATTAACCCAAAAAATAAGCAATAGAAATCCCTCTCGGAGAACTCTGTACTTGAAAGCTACCTGGGAGGTTTCCCATTATCATCATAGTCCCTAGTCAGTGTGAACAGAAGAGCTCTTAGACATTGGACATGGTTGTTGTGAAAAGAGATAACGTATGTGAAAGCGTCTTGTAAGTTGTAATCATATAGCTGATCGTGACGTCCTCAGAATTCAGTGCCCTCCAAGGCTCTTGCCAGCATGTCGGCCTGATTTCTTCATCTGATTTCCATATTTATTTTGATAGTGCCACTGCTTTCAGTTTCTCACACTGGTTCCAATACTTACTGATTCTTCAGGACCTTTGGCAAATGTCAAGTCCTTTATGAAGTCTTTCCTGATTTCTCAACAACCAGGTATACTTTCTCTTCCCCTTTCTCTCCCCTTCCTCTATTACACTAATTTCCAGCTTTTGCTTTTTGCTTTCTTTTGTTTTTTGCATACATATGTCTCTGTTACAACACCGCATATTTGTTCCTGAAAAACCTCACATTCTATAAAAACACGCACTAAAAAAAGGGTTATGAGAATATAGGGGTATAAGCAGACCACTTAAAATCTGTATAACTATAAAAAGAAATAAAAAATTTGCATAATTTTGTTATCAAAGCCCTAATAAAAATAGTAACAGTTATAATAAAAATACTAGCATGGTAGAGACCAGCATTTGCACCTAGAAATAGATCCAGTCCATCCTCTGCAGCCTTTTTCCTGGGGCTCATGTTTTCTTCAAGTTATAAGGTCTTGAAAGTATTCACTTCTCATAAAGACTACTTTTTCAAAATTAAAAATACCATGTGGAGATAGCTTTTTCATCAATTGGTGTTTGTTACTTTGTTTTGTTTTGCTTTTTTACACAGTGCAATATATTTGCATCCCTTTTATTTGCACTTGCCCTTCCCCCAGAGAGCTTAACAAAGTGGAAAGTGCAGCAGTTCTTGAAGCTATAAAACCAGATACTTCTTGCAGAACACACTTCTGTAGGATTTTCATCTTTTTTTCTAAAGGTATTGTAAGGCTTCCCCTTTAACCGTAAGAAAGCCTATCCATTCTGGAAAAATTACCTATGAACCAATATGCCTTCTGTGTTAAACTGATACCATTTCCATACTTAGCAATCTCACAGAACTAAAGTACATTCAAGAAACATGTTTATAGCAGAATAAATTATATTACTTTGATCATCCTTCACCCCATTGACTGTGAACTCACTGGAGACAGGAATTGTCTTTAATTTATCTGTGTTCCCGCAACAGTACCTGACATACTGCCTTATGGGGACTTAAAAAATTATTTGTTGGCTTGAATTAAATTATTTGTTCTGCTGCATAATAAATATAAATCTGTACTATATGGAAGGTACTGAATATGAGGATTAAAAAATGTAAACCTAGTTTCTCCTGGCTCCCTTTTCTATTGGTACCCACCTCTTAAAATCATTAAGTACTCAATTTAGAGATTACCTGTTGTTACATACTCATCTCTGTCAACCATGTTGAGACATATTCTGATGCTTCTTAGAGATTAAGCCCAGTCTGTGTAAAATTCTACCAACTTGTCTCCATTTCACTGGTCAATCATTAATACTAAGAGAAAGCAGTAGTGTTTGCAAATTAACTAGTCAGTTTTGTTGTGCTATGTTCATTGAAGTGGTGGAAATAGTAAGTGTTTCTTCTTTCAGCAAGGAAATTAAAACTTCAGCTACTGGAAAAGAAAAGTGGAACTATCCATTATTAAATTCATTTTTGTCATAAAGCAATTACAATGGAAATATATTTTCTTATTTAATTCTTACCTTGGACAAAAGGCATTTAATTTTCTATAGTTGAAACTATTGCTAAATATATGACTTATAATTGTCATAGTAGTAATCTCAGTCATCAACTCAGATGTATCACTACCATTCAATAATTATTAGATCTAAGGCATTGTACAACAGATCACTCAAGTGAAAGGGAGATAAATATAAGTTCTATCTTTCTTCAGAATGTAAAAAGGCTTCTTCAGAACCCCAAAGTGACAGAGTTTGATGCTGCCCGCCTGGTGATGCTTTACGCTTTACATTATGAGCGACACAGCAGCAATAGCCTTCCAGGACTAATGATGGACCTCAGGAATAAAGGTGTTTCTGAGAAGTATCGAAAGGTAATCGGTTTCCATATTAGCCCACCAAACAGGAATGAACTCTGTTATTATATTCTTAGCTCTAATAAATGATAAATCATACTATTTTCATTTACAGAAATGTATCATTCTGTCTTTTCATTTTTGTTTCCTTAATAAAATAAAATTATTTTCTTATGAAATGAGCTTCCTGATCCCTAAGCAATCAAAATTTGCTTCTCTTTTTTAAAAGCTCGTGTCTGCAGTTGTTGAATATGGTGGTAAAAGAGTCAGAGGAAGTGACCTCTTCAGCCCCAAAGATGCTGTGGCTATCACCAAACAGTTCCTCAAAGGACTGAAGGTATAGACATCTCTGTGCTCTCCTACATGAAAACAGTTGAATCCCCGGAGGCTGAGAGTGAATTAATATGATTTTCAAAGTACCTTGAGGATTGCTGCTGATTTAGTACTGTGTCACTTAAATGAAATTAAAACTGACATCCTCTTGAAAGCTTTTTCTCTTAGTGCTTTCTGTATTAGAGCTGTATCAGCATTGGACCAAATAGCTGAGCAGGAAATAACTGAAGTATTTCCAGGAAATACTCAAGAAGAAAAAGACAAACAGTTCTGTTAGTCACAGATATATTACTCCATTTGTTTATAATTAAAGATTTGTTAGGTAGTTTCTCTTTGAAGGAAATTAAAAATGAAGCAAACATTTGTTCTATTAAAAATACTAACTTGTTTTCTTGAAATACTCAAAAATTAGTTCTAATCTGCTAGCCTTTCTTATGTTTCCTGAAGTTTTTCTGTTTTCCTGGGTGTTTCTAGTCTCATATATATATATGTGATCCTTTTATTTGCTCTACCTATCGTTCAACATTTTCACAAAAGAGTGAGGGGCAATGAAGACACAATAAAGGATTTAAGCAATGCTTCCTAAAAAAAAATTCCTTTACAATAACTAGCCCTAAATTACAGAGTATTTTTTATGAGATTAGAACATTTCTGGCTGATTAAAATAATTTTTAAATTTCTCACAGTTCCTATTTAAATCTGTCCCATGAAATCTCTATTAAGTGTATGTCCTTTTCTGATAATGAATGTTATTGATTCTTATATAGCTAGTTTCATAAAAATGACATAAGAACCTTTTCCTCTGTTTTAGGGAGTAGAAAATGTATATACACAGCATCAACCTTTCCTACATGAAACCCTGGATCATCTCATCAAAGGAAAGCTTAAGGAAAATCTGTATCCTTATCTAGGCCCCAGCACACTCAGAGACAGGTAAGCTAACAAAGATATTAATAATAAAAGTCAGAAACACTGAACAAATGAAAATTTAGAGTAATGTTAAGGACTAAAGCTGAGATAATAGCATTCTGCTCCTCCTTCCCCTGTTGTTTATCAGTTTTAAGATTCTTTTGGTTTTGCATATATCAGCGATAGATATGAATTCCCCTGCTAAGTCTGAAACATTTATTTCTTTTGTACTAAAGAAACAGGTGTTTTGGAGCGCCTCAAATCCTCATCTTCTGTATTTCAGTATCAGACCAGTTTACTTATGCCATTTAAGGTTCTGTTTGATGGCACCTGGCATTTGGTGTTTCAAACATTAAAGCCAAAAATAGGCTTGCTGCTTGATTGCCATCCAGAGCAGGTTGTTACTATTTTTGGTGAGGACTGGACTTTGCCAAATGTTGCCAGCACACAAACTGAGAGACCTAATTAATAAAGGCCATTTGTTACACAGGAGAAAAGGATTTTAAAAAGGCTTTCTTTTTGATTATTAACCAAAGGAAGCAATAATTGTTATCTTAATCCAGTGGTTAGTTAATTTTTAATAAAAACAAAATTTGTCCAGAACAACTTATTTAGGCCAACCTGAAATTTTAAATACTGTATACATAAATTCTACCTAGTTAAAAATGTTATATTTTTATATTTTTTTAGTTGGACACATGTTATCTAAAGGGGCTAACATATGTACTTGAATCCTATTGGATAGATTAATGTGAAAATTTTACTGTTGATATAATTCTTCTATTATTTCAGTTAATAAACATCTAAGAGGCTTGGAAGTATAGTGTTTTATAAATATAATGAGATTCTGAATGGGAAAATGTTTTGAGATACATAGATGACTCTTTTACGTGGTAAAGTATATTTTTTCACTTTGTCCTTAAAAAAAAAATTCTGTAATTTGGTACAGAACAGAAAAAATATCATCTTTTAAAAGTCCAAAGTTGAGAGGTAGAACATTTGGTGTTAAATTCAGAGAGTACACTCATTCAGATAAAATGTTTAAGGAACTTGGCATAAGACTCAGAAATGTCAGCTGAGTGGGAAGAATGAAAACCAGCCCAAAGTTATATACTTATCTGAGAGGGTTTTTAAAAAAAAAACTGTATTCTCAAGTCTTCTAATTAATGTGATAAGTAAAAACATTAATTTGCTTATGAATTTCACATAAGAATTACTGAACAAGAAGCCAGGTATGGTAGCTCATGCCTGTAATCCCAACACTTTCGGAGGCTGAGGCAGGCAGATTACCTGAGGTCAGGAGTTCAAGACCAGCCTAACCAACAGGGATCAACCCTATCTCTACTAAAAATACAAAAATTAGCCAGGCATGGTGGTACATGCCTATAATCCCAGCTACTCAGGAGGCTGAGGCAGGAGAATCGCTTGAACCCAGGAGGCAGAGGTTGCGCTGAGCTGAGATCATGCCATTGCACTTCAACCTGAGCAAAAAGAGCGAAACTCTATCTCAAAAAGAAAAAAAAAGAATTACTGAACAAGAAATTAACTATTTATTGCCAAAGGGAAACCATAGGCCACCAGAAGAATATATTGTGTATGATCAGTACACAGCAGAAAACCTTTCTGATTTGCATAATTCATTCCCACACAAAGCCCAAAATTATATTCTTTGAACAAAATGCTCATTTATCAGTTGTCAACATCTGTTACCATTTGTCACTGTAACCTAAGTGTGCATACAATTAATAATTCAATCGCTTCATCCTTTTATACAACCGATATATTTTATACAACAGATAAATAGGGTAATGAGCTTCAAAGTAATCGTAGGAGTGGGGAGGACTACTTTAGATGGAGAGAGAACCTCTCCGAGAGGTGATATTTAAAATGAGCTTTGAGTCATAAGAAAGAGCCAAACCAGGCACGGTGGCTCACACCTGTAATCCCAACACTTTGGGAGACCGAGGTGGGCAGATCACTTGAGGTCAGGAGTTCGAGACCAGCCTGGCCAACATGGCAAAACCCCGTCTCTACTAAAAATACAAAAATTAGCCTGGTGTGGTGGCAGCAATCCCAGCTACTCAGGAGGCTGAGGTAGGAGAATCATTTGAACCTGTGAGGCAGAAGTTGCAGTGAGCCAAGATTGGGCCATTGCACACCAGCCTAGGTGACAGTGAGACTCTATCTCAAACAATAAATAAATAAAGGAGCAATCACATGATGATTAGGAGAAAAAGCATCCAAAGCAGAGGCAAATACCAGAGCAAAGGCCTTGAACAGAGAGAATTTGGCAAGTTCATGGAAAAGAAGGAAGCCCTGCTTGGCTGGAGCATAGTGAATAAGGAGGAAATAAGAGGTTGAAAAGACAGGCAGGATTGGATCACATCAGGCCTCAAAGACCCTAGTAAAGAGATGTGTTTTAATATCATAGGAAGCCATTGGAGAGTTAAGCATATAAGTAACATGAACTTAATTGTGTTTTAAAAGATCATTTGTGGTAAGAATGGATTATTGAAGGCAAAAATAAAAGCAGAGAGACTACTGAGGAGATGACTGCAGTAGTCCAGGTGAGAAATGGAAGTGGTGTGGGTAGGAGGCTGAGAGAGAAGCCAGAATCAATAGACTTCTTTAATGGCACAGATTTATGGAACAAGGGTAAGAGAGAAGTCAAGAATAACTCTCAGGCTTTGAGGAGAAATAGAGTTTTGTTGTTCAGTTGGAGATACCTATTAGATAACAAGTAGAAATGCCACATATTGAGAGTCGGCAAAAATATTAGTAATATTAAAACTATGGAACTAGATAGGATAACTTAAAGAGAAAGCATAGAAAAGAGAAAAGAAGAGAGCCCAGGACTAAGCACTGAGTAGAGAATAAGGAGCCAGCAGTGGAGACTGAGGAGGAAGCAGAAACGTAGGAGAAAAACTAGCAAAGCATGGTGTCATCAAGAACAAGTGAGTAATAAACTGTGTCCAAACTCTGAGAGGTAAAGAAGGTGAAGAAAGTATAGGATGCATCTGATTTGGCATCATGAACGTCTTTGATGATATTCTCCCCTGGTTTCAGTGAGGTTGGAAGCCAAATTAGAGGGGTTAACAAGATATAAGATAAAATAAAGACAGCAAATGTATATAACACTTTTTAAGAAATTTTACATAAAGGAGGAAGAGAAATGGAATGGTATCTAGAAGAGATTGTGGGCTCAAGAGAAAGAGAGTTTCTAGAGCATATGTATAATCCAGTGAGAATTATCCAGTAAAGAAGAGGATGCAGGTAATGCAAAAGAGAAAGAGCTGCAGAAGTGAAGTCCTTAAGGAATCCAGAGAATAGAGGGATTGCCTGTGATAGGCACAGAGGTACTTTGATTTTAACAGGAGAGAAAGCAATATGTATAGATACGATAGGTTTGTAGTTTTGATGGTGACAACATGGGGTCATCATGTCTGATTTTTCTCAGTAAAATATGATGCCAAGTTAGCTAATGTAAGGGGTATAAAGAAAAAACACTGTGAAAATGTCATCTTGTAGGCTAGGAATCAAGTTTACTAGGGAAATGTAAGTAGGAGTTCTAGGCAAGGTTGAATGCTTAGAGAGTTTTGTGGTCATTAATTTAAAATATAGCCAGTGAGCTTAGTTGTGTGGTTTTCCTCTGGAAACTTTGAGCTGCTCCAGATTAAATGTGGAAAAGGCAGATAGTTGGGTCCAACAGGATTTGGGGAAATGGAAACCAGAGGAGAGTATTGGATCATGAGAAAGGTATTGGTGAATGAATTGGAGATTTGATGAGGCCAAAGAATGATTACAGAAGAGTATTAGTATAGGTAAATTCGAAGTTGAGAGGTCGTTAGTGGAGAAAGATATTTTGAATTCAAGATTTCATAGGGGGTACAGATACTTGTAATGAAAAAGTTTAGGTTGTAATCATGGATGTGGGCGGTTGTAGTGAGCAGAAGAAAAGATGAGGATTGGTAAAGAGACCAGGATGTTAATCCACAGTGATGTTAAAGTCACTGAAAATTTTGAAAAGAGAAGGAGAAAAAGGAGGACAAGTAAGCCAGAGCTAAAGTCTTCAGGGAATAAAAGTGACCAGGAAAGGAGGTCAGAAGAAAACAGTGCGACTATTATAAACCAAATAGTGGAAATTTTGAAGGAAGAAGGCAAAGAAATGGTTACAAAACTACAGTGGGTATCACAGAAAATACCTATACCACCTCCTGCCCATGCCTAACAGAAGGAATACTGCAAAGGACTTGAAAACACTCTTATTTACCAATTCCACTTCTAAAAGCTTACTCTATGGATATTCCTGTGCAAGTACCAAAGATACTGAAGCAAGGATGTTCACTGAAGTAATAGCAGAAAACCAGGAACAAGCTAAATCTCTATCAATAGAGGGCTGGTTACCTAAACTACAGTAGAATACTACATATTCTTTTTTTAATGACATAAGTCTTCATGGGTGATACGCAAAACTTTCTAAGATATATTGGAAGAAAAGTAGGATATTATAACATTTCTTTTGCTTAAAAAAAAAACCACCTGGGCGCGGTGGCTCATGCCTGTAATCTCAGCACTTTGGGAGGCCAAGGCGGGTGGATCACTTGAGGTCAGGAATTCGAGACCAGCCTGGCCAACATGGTGAAACCCTGTCTCTACTAAAAATACAAAAATTAACCAGGCATGGTGGCACACATCTGTAGTTCCAGCTACTCAGGAGGCTGAGGCAGGAGAATTGCTTGAACTCAGAAGGTGGAGGTTGCAGTGAGCCGAGATTGTGCCATTACACTCCACCCTGGGTGACGGAGCAAGACTCCATCTCAAAGACAAAACAAAACAAAAAAAAAATGTGTACACATATATAAATATGCACTAGAATATATATATACATATGTATATAATATATATTTATGAGCACATATATGTATAAATACAGTTAACTTTTTTTTTTTTGAGACAGGGTCTGGCTCTGTCACCCAGACTGGAGAGCAGTGGCATGATCCCAGCTCACTACAGCCTCTACCTCTCAGGCTCAAGCCACCCACCTCAGCTTTCTGAGTATCTGGGACTATAGGCACATGCCACAGTACCTAGCTAATTTTTGTATTTTCATAGAAACGAGGTTTTGCCATGTTGCTGGTCTCAAACTCCTGAGCTCAAGCAATCTGCCTGCCTCAGCCTCCCAAAGTGCTAGGATTACCAGCATGAGCCACCATGCCCTGCCTACAGTAACTATTTCTGAAAGAATAATCAAGAACTTATTAATAGTTGTTACCTCTAGATACTGAGACAGCAGTTAGTTACATACTTATCTATCCTTTCCATTAGTTATTGTATTAGGTATTGTAATCTTGAAATGAGTATTATGTTCTGTTAATCCTTGGGGTTTTCACAACATTTAATACAGTGATTTACAAATAGTAGTTGTTCAACAGATGTTTGATAAATTCTGTAGGCATCTCTTTTAGTTGATATGCCAATATTTATAGTTGGAAAATTTAAACCAGAGAATAAATGTAATTGATGCTATAGAAAATTTAGATTTTTGAAATTCATAGATAACTCTATAAAACATTCTGGCTCTGCATTGACTTGGCCACACTATCAGTTCTAGCCACTTTCTTGGCCCTGTATCATCATGTTGACAAACGTCCTTGATTATAGTGATATTTACTGTTATTTGTCTCATCATAATAGAAATTCTAGGTTTTATTGTTGTTGTAATAATAGAAAGTATCAAAGGAAATGTGGCAAGAACACAACTTTGCAAAACCAGAACACTGGTGGAAATTTTTTTAGCCCTCAGCTATTAAATTAGTGTTTAAGCTGTTTGGCAGTATAGCTATATCCACAAATTGGATTTGATCATTCTGCAGATGGGATTCTTGCATATCCTATTTTTCAAGCTAATTTTTTTTCTCACTCTAGAATTGCCTCTTGTCTCTGATAAAGGCAAGCAACTTTTTCATTTGGTGAGGAAATGGAGCTATATGATCATGCATTCCAGAATCAGTCAATTCAAAAAGGAAGTACTTTTCACGTTTACACAAATGTAATAGAATCTTGCTACAGCCTTTTTTTTTGTTTCTGTAAAGCAGCAGTCCTTTTTCATTGGCCTTTTTTCCTGTAGTACATGTTAATAAGAACTGTATCATTTGTAAGTATATTCAAAAATTACAATTTTAGCCATAAATGTAATTCTCCACAAAATAGATAAAATGTTGCCTTTTGAAAGTTTATGTTTCCACCTAACTTAACCACATATAGAAATAATGTTAAAAACTCTCAACAAGTCTGGGCACTGTGGCTCATGCCTGTAATCCCAGTACTTTGGGAGGCCAAGGCAGGCAGATCACAAGGTCAAGAGTTCAAGACCAGCCTGGCCAACATAGTGAAACCCCATCTTTACTAAAAACATATAAAAATTAGCCGGTCATGGTGGTGGGCACCTGTAGTCTTAGCTACTCGGAAGGCTGGGGCAGGAGAATCACTTGAACCCAGGAGACGGAGGTTGTAGTGAGCCAAGATCACACCACTGTACTCCAGCCTGGGTGACAGAAGACTCTGTCAAAAAAAAAAAAAAAAAAAAAAAAAAACCTCTCAACAAACTTGGTATTGAAGTCTATGACAAACCCACAGCCAACATCATACTGAATGGGCAAAGCTGAAAGCATTCCCCTTGAAAACCAGCACAAGGCAAGGATGCCCTCTCTTACCACTTCTATTCAATAGAGTATTGGAAATCCTAGCCACAGCAATCAGGCAAGATAAATAAATAAAGAGCATCCAAATAGGAAGGCAGGAAGTCAAACTACCTCTTTGCAGACAACATGATTCTGTATCTAGAAAACCCCATAGTCTCAGCCCAAAAGCTCCTTCAACTGATAAACAACTTCAGCAAAGTTGCAGGATACAAAATCAGTGTACAAAAATCACTAGCATTCCTATACAGCAACAACAACCAAGCTGAAAGCCAAATCAGAAGGCAATCCTATTCACAACTGCCACCAAAAAAATAAAATGCCTAGGAATACAGCTAACTAGGGAGGTGAAAGATCTCTACAGTGAGAATTACAAAACACTGTTCAAAGAAATCAGAGAAGCCACAAACAAATGGAAAAGCATCCCATGCTCATGGATAGGAAGAGTCAATATCATTAAAATGACTATACTACCCAAAGCAATTTACAGATTCAATGCTATTCTTATCTGACTACCAATGACATTCTTCACAGAACTAGAAAAAAATTATTTTATTTTATGTTTCTTTATTTTATTTTTAATAGCCTATGGCACGTGGTATTCCCAGTCAGTCTCCCATCCAAGTACTAACCAGACCCGACCCTGCTTAGCTTCCGAGATCAGACAAGATCAGGTGTATTCAGGGTAATATGGCCGTAGAGAAAAAAAAATTTTTAAATTAATGTGGAACCAAAAAACCCCAATAGCCAAGACGATCCTAAGCAAAAAGAACAAAGCTGGGAGAATCACATTACCCAACTTCAAACTAACTACAAGGCTACAGTGACCAAAACAGCATGGTACAGGTACAAAAACAGGCACATAGTCTAATGGAATAGAATAGAGAGCCCAGAAATACAGCCACACATCTACAACCATCTGATCTTTGACAAAACTGACAAAAACAAGCAATGGGGAAAAGACTCATTCAATAAATGATGCTGGGATAACTGCCTAGCCATATGCAGAAGACTGAAGCTGGACCCCTTCCTTACATCATATACAAAAATCAACTCAAGATGGATTAAAGACAAATGTAAAACCTAAAACTATAAAAACCCTGGAAGACAACTTAGGTAATACCATTCTGGACCTAGGAACAGGCAAAGATTTTATGACAAAGATGTCCAAAGCAATTACAACAAAAGCAAAAATTGACAAATGGGATCTAATTAAACTTAAGAGCTGCTGCATAGCAAAAGAAACTATCAACAGAGTAAACAGACAATCTACAGAATAAGAGAAAATATTTACAAACTATATATCTGACAAAGGTCTAATATTCAGCATCTATAAATAACTTAAATTTACAAGAGAAAAACAACCCCGTTAAAAAGTGGGAGGCCGAGGCAGGTAGATCACCTAAGTTCAGGAGTTCGAGAACATCCTGGCCATGATGGTGAAACCCCATGTCTACTAAAAATACAAAAACTTAGGAGTGGTGGTGGGCACCTGTAATCCCAGCTACTCAGGAGGCTGAGGCACGAGAATCACTTGAACATGGGAGGCAGAGGTTGCAGTGAGCTAAGATCATGCCATTATACGCTAGCCTAGGCAACAGGAACAAAACCCTATCTTAAAAAAAAAAAAAGTGGCCAAAGGACATAAGCAAATACTTCTCAAAGAAGATATACATGCAGCCAACAAGCATATGAAAAAAACTCAATTTCACTAATTATAAGAGAAATGCAAATCAAAACCACAGTGAGATGCCATCTCACACCAGTCAGAATGGCTATTATTAAAAAGTCAAAAAATAGGCTGGGTGTGGTGGCTCACACCTGTTATCCCAGCACTTTGGGAGGCCGAGGTGGGTGGATCACGAGGTCAGAAGTTCGAGACCAGCCTGGCCCACATGGTGAATCCCCTTCTCTACTAAAAATACAAAAATTAGCTGAGCATGGTGGTACATGCCTGTAATCCCAGTTACCCAGGAGGCTGAGGCAGGAGAATTGCTTGATCCCAGGAAGTGGAGGTTGCAGTGAGATGAGATTGTGCCATTGCACTCCAGCTCTGAGCAACAGAGCAAGACTCCATCTTGAGGGGAAAAAAACGTCAAAAATTAACATCCTGGCGAGGTTGCAGAGAAAAGGGAACCCTTATACACTGTTGGTGGGAATGTAAATTAGTTCAACCATTGTGGAAAGCAGTATGGCAATTCCTCAAATAGCTAAAAGCAGAACTACCATTTGACCCAGCAATCCCATTACTGGGTATATATCCAGAGGAATATAACTTAACTCATTTTACCATAAGATACATGTGGCTGGGTGTGGTGGCTCACACCTGTAATCCCAGCACTTTGGGAGGCCAAGGCAGGTGGATCACCTGAGGTCAGAAGTTTGAGACCAGCCTGGCCAACATGGTGAAACCTCATTTCTACTAAAAAATACAAAAATTAGCTGGATGTGGTGGTGGGAGCCTGTAATCCCAGCTACTCGGGAGGCTGAGGCAGGGAAATTGCTTGAACCCAGGAGGCAGAGTGAGCCAAGACCATGCCACTGCCACTCCAGCCTGGGCAACAGAGTGAGACTCCGTCTAAAAAAAAAAACAAAAACAAACAAACAAACATAGTGAAACCTCATCTCTACTAAAAATACAAAATTAGCCTGCATGTTGGTACATGCCTACTTGGGAGGCTGAGGCAGGAGAACTGCTTAAACCCAGGAGGCACAGATTGTGGTGAGCCAAGATTGTGCCATTGCACTCTAGCCTGGGCAACAATCGAAACTCCATCTCAAAAAAAAAAAAAGACACGCACTTGAGTGTTCATTAAAGCACTGTTCACAATCTAAGACATGGAATCAACCTAAATGCCCACCAATGACAGACTGGATAAAGAAAATGTACTTATACACCATGGACTATTAGGCAGCCATAAAAAAGAATGGGATTATGCCTTTTGTGGGAACATGGATGGATCTGGAGGCCATCACCCTTAGCAAACTAACATGAAAAGAGAAAACTAAATACTGCATGTTCTTACTTATAAGTGGGAGCTAAATGATAAGAACTCAGGAACATAAGGAAAGAGCAGACACTGGGATCTACTTGAGCAAGGAGGTTGAAAGGAGGGAGGGGAACAGAAAAGGTAACTATTGGGTACTGAGCTTAATGACTGGGTAATGTAATAATATGTATGACAGACAAACCCCCATGACACGTGTTTATGTAACAAACCTTCACATATACCCCCAAACCTAAGATAAAAATTTAAAAAAATAAATGATTTCCAGAAATCCTATATGTTAATATTTTAATTCTTTAACAGAATAAGGTATTATCCTTGATTATCCTTGTATATCTCTATACAGCATGAGCTAGCTGCTGTTTTCTAATGTTTGCTGTCTGCATTAATTAATGCTTTGGTTGCCATGGTGAATTACAGAGCACAGGAAGATGCACACAAAGAATTGAACTTGTGTATTCCACTTAAGCTTCAACCATCACATGAAAAAGATTTGCTCTATGTTTTACCATTGGCCTTCTCAGAACATCTACTTTTAAAATTCACTGGGAAAGGAATGAAAAGGAAAAATGTCAGTGGTATTTAAATATTTTTTTCATAGATGTTCTTCCTTAAGCCAGCTTGAATAAGTAGTAGGAGGCTCAGGAAAACATTTATTAATGTTTTCATAACCAAATGTGACATAGTCATCTTTGTGAGATATACAATTGAGCCAAACTCTAAGAGCCTATCCATGTATCTAGGTTTTGTCCTTACATTTATATAACCCTACACCCACAGTTTACCATCCATGACATTTTCTTTCCTCTCCAGTAGCACAAAAATATCCTGCCACCCTGAAATGATCAGACTGAAGGACAGTGTTCTCTTGCTATGCTAAAAGCCCACTTGAGTTTATTCCTTCCCAGTTCTTGCCTTTCTCTTCTATAAGAGACAGATATATTCTGCAGGTAGGTGATGGTCAGAGGATAGCTATGGAGAAGCAACATCATTTTCCATGATGCTTTCATTTGTCTGCTCAATGGCTATTTAAATTGACTTATCAGATCAGGAGCTCAAAACAAAAGTGTTAACTGTCTGATTCTTCTCATTAGTCACCAAGATGGTCACTGTACCCCTGCAAGGGAAAGTTTCTCTCTCTTCTTCTTAATAAAATATTCTATGCAATTCATTTATTTACTTAAGTAAATAAATTTAATTTGTTTGAGTAATCCATTATGCAGTTTATCTTGAGTAAATATATATATTATTTTCCTACGTTTTTCTTTTTTGGGGTGAATATAATGTCCTTGTATTTTATTGTTTCTCAACACTTTAACTGCCTCTTATCTTCTTGCTTTTTACATAGTCTGTAACTATCACCCAGATAGTTACAACATTGACCAGAAGCCAGAAGGCATCCTACCAATAGTTTGATCAATGTTGTAACTATCTAGGTAATTTTTCAGTCCTCATCTCGCTTCCTCCCTCCCCTCTTTTGGAGTCCCCATAGTCTCTTCTCTCCATCCTATGTCCATGTGTACCTGCCATGTTAAACTCCCATTTATAAGTGAGAACATGCTATATTTGATTTTCTGCTTGAGAGTTATTTCACTTAGGATAATGGCCTCTTGCTCCATCCACGTTGCTGCAAAGGACATGATTTCATTCTTTTTTATGCCTGCTTAGTATTCCATGGTGTAGATATACCACATTTTCTTTATCCAGTCCACTGTTGATAGATACTTAGGTTGGTTCCATGGCTTTGCTATTGTATAGAGTGCTGGGATAAATATGAGTGCAGGTGTCTTTTTTATATAATGATTTCCTTTCCTTTGGGTAGATACCCAGTAGTGGGATTTCTGGGTCAATGGTAAGTTGTTTTTGTTTTTTGTTTTTTCTTTTTTGAGACAGCATCTCATTCTCTTGCCCAGGCTGGATGGAGTGCAGTGGCACAGTCACAGCTCACTGCAGCCTTGACTCCCCAGGCTCAAGTGATCCTCCCATCTCAGTGCCCCCTCCCTGCCCCCTGCCTTGCTGAGTAGCTGAGACTACAGGCACACACCACCACACTGGGCTAATTAAAAAAATTTTTTTTGTAGAGTCAGGGTCTTACAATGTTGCCCAGGTTGATCCCAAGCTCCTTGGCTCAAGCAATCCACCTGCCTTGGCCTCCCAAAGTGCTGGGATTATAGGCATAAGCCACCAGGCCCAGCCTTTTTGTTATTGTTGTTTTTAAGGAAGAAGTGGGGACATGAGCAAGGACGTACCCTTTGCATTCACTGCCCTCCCTGTGGCCTGATCACTAGTTCTATTTGTAGTTCTAGCTCCATTACGAGTTTGGAGCTAGTTCTATTTGCGCTAGCTCCATAATGTTTTCCACAGAGGTTGAACTAATTTACATTCCCACCAACAGTATATGAGCGTTCCCTTTTCTCTGCATCCATGCTAACATCTGTTGTTTTTGACTTTTTAATAAACCAAAATGGTAAGAGCCATATATGACAAACCCAAGCTAACATCATGCTGAATGGGGAAATGTTGGAAACGTTTCCCCTAAGAACTGGAACAAGAAAAGGATGTTCACTCTCACCACTCCTATTCAACATACTGAAAGTCCTATCCAGAGCAATCAGGCAATAGAAAGAAATATAAGACATCCAAATAGGAAAAGAATAAGTCAAATTATCTCTGTTCACATTCAATAGGATCGTATACTTAGAAAACCCTAAAGATCCCTCTAGAAGATTCCTAGACTTGATAAGTGACTTCATTAAAGTCTCAGGGTACAAAATCAACATACAAAAATCAGTAACATTTTTATACACCAATAAAATTCAAGCTGAGAATCAAAGTAAGAGCTCAGTCCCATTTACAATAGCCACATACAAAAAATACTTAGGAATATATTTAACAAAGGAAGTGAAAGATCTCTACATGGAGAACTACAAAACACTGATGAAAGAAATCATAGTTGACACAAACAAATGGAAAAACATCCCATGCTCATTGATTGGAAGAATCAATATGTTAAAAATGATTATATTACCCCACACAGTCTACAGATTCAACACAATTCCTATCAAGTTACCAACGTCATTCTTCACAAAATTATAAAAAGAATCCTAAAGCTGATATGGAACTGAAGAAAACCTAAATAGCCAAGGTGCTCCTAAGCAAAAAAACAAATCCAGAGTCACACTGCCTGACTTCAAATTATACTATTAGTCTATAGTAACTAAAACAGCATGGTACTGGTACAAAAATAGACACATAGATCAATGGAACATAATAAAGCACCCAGGAAAAAAAACCACATACCTGCAACCAACTGATCTTCAATAAAGTCGACAAAAATAACAATGGGGAAAGGACACCCCACTGGATAAATGATGTTGGGAAAACTGGCCAGCCATATGCAGAAAAATGAAATTGGACCCCTACCTCTTACCATCAGAGAAATATGAATTAAAACCACACTGAGATACCATCTTACACCTGTCAGAAAGTCAGAATGCCACTACTCTGGTTTACCTTCCTACCTGCTCTTCTGAAGCCTTTGTTATTTACGTGCTCTCTCTCTCTCTGACTCGCTAGCTGTCTCATTCTCTTCTCCTCATTCCCCCATTATTTTTTGCTTCTCTACCGACTTTCCACAGGCTATAATCATACTCCATTTTATTTTGTTAAACAAATAATAAATGTTAAGCCTTTGGTCCTAGATTTTCCTTTAAGTTATGTCCTTCCCGTCATAGCCAGGCTTCTTAGATAAAGAAGCCCACAGTCACTGTCTCGTTTCTCAACTCTTCAGTCCATGTAGACTGGCTCCTTACACCACTACAACACACTAAAACATTTCTTGCAAAATCACAGTAGTAAATCCAGGGGACTCTCAATTCCCACCTTATTTTCCCCACTACTCCATTTCACAGTATTAACCATTCTTTTCTTCTTGAGACTCAGCTGGCCCTCAGCCTCTCTCTTCTGATTCTCCTCCTCCTTTTCTGAAACTGTCCTTCTCAGTTGCTAGTGCTAGCTATTCTTTCTACTTGTTTTGCAGTTGTTAGGGACTCGCCAAAAGATCCACTTTGGTTCTCTTCCCATTCTACATGTTCTCCCTAGATCAAACTCATCTATTCCCATGGCTTCAGCTATCACATACTCATGGAAAGCCCGAGTCCTGAATACGCAGATGTCTAGTGGGCATCTCCATTAGAATATTCCACAGTATCTAAAACATAACATGTTTTTGTCTTATTCTCATTAAATGTCCTTTTTCTCAAACCGAAACCACTACACCTAGTTACTAAAACCAGAAAACAAAATTATGGACTCCTTTACCCCTATCTATCCTCCACATTCAGTCATTGACCAAACACTGAAGAATATGTATTTTTTTGTGACTGGATACCTAGTACCTCCTCTCCACCCTTTCTGGGATGTCTTTACTTCCAGCTTTCATCATATCTTCCCAGAAGTCTTACACTAGCCTTTTATTCTCCAGCTTTTCCCAGCAGTAACACCCAATTCATTCTTGCACAGCTGCTAAAACTATCCTTCAAAAAAGAAGGAAATTTGGCTGGGCATGGTGCTTCATACCTGTAATCCCAGCACTTTGGGAGGCCAAGGTGGGCAGATCACCAGAGGTCACGAGTTTGAGACCCCTAGCCTGGCCAATATGGCAAAATCCCGTCTTTACTAAAAATACAAAAATTAGCCAGGTATGGTGGTGTGCGTCTGTAATTCCAGCTACTTGGGAAGCTGAGGCAGGAGAATTGCTTTAACCCAGGAGGTGGAGGTTGCAGTGAGCCAAGATTGCCACCACACTCCAGCCTGGGTGACAGAGCAAGACTCTGTCTCAAAAAAAAAAGAAATGCAGATTTGATCATGGTAACCTGTGAAAACCTTTCAGTGATTCCCCCATGGCCTGTGAGATTCGAGGTTTTCTATGAGCTAGCTTATGCTTACTTCTTCCTCCTTCTCTCACTATGTCCCCAACTTCACTTCTGTCCCAAAGGAAGAGTTAGAATGAGTCCAAAGTTTTTGGCCCAAGCAACTAGAAGGCTAAAGTGACTATCAAGTAAGATAGGGAAAGCTGTAGGTAGAACAGGCTTAGGGAAGATTGGGGATTTGAACATGTTGAATTGAGAAATCAATAAACATCCAAATGGAAATGTCAAGTAGACAGATACTTAAGTGTGGAGTTTAGAAGAAAGGTCTGGGCTAGAGATGGAGATTTGGGAGCCATCAGCAGATAGATGTATTTACAACCAAGATACTGGATGAGATTATCTAGGGAAGGAAATGTACTGTTTCTGCGCTAACTAGTAAGGTAACCACTTGCCAGTATGGCTGTTGAGCACTTGAAATGTGGCTAGTGCTACTGAGGAATTAAACATTTAATTTTATTTTGATTAAATTTAAATAGCCATAAGTGGCAAGTGATCACTATATTGAATGGAGCAGATGGAGGGAAGGAGTTTAGATTGAGAAGAAAGGAGGGCCAATGGCTGGGCTCTGGGCATTCCACCATTAAGAGGTCATGGAGATGAACTGGGACCATCAAAGGATACTGAAAAGTAGCAAGGGAAAAAAAAAACAAGTATGTAATTTTCTGGAGACCAAGTGAAGAAGGTATATCCAGAAGGAGCAAGTGATCAACTTAGTCAGATGTTGCTGACAAGTCAAGTAAGATGAAACTTCTGCCTCAGATCATCAGGTGTTAGTTTCATAAGGAGCAAGTAAACTAGATCCTTCTCATGCACAGTTCACAGTAGGATTTGCACTCCTACAAGAATCTGATGCCTCCACTGATCTGAGAGGAGGTGGAGCTCAGGCCCTAATACCCGCTGCTCACCTCCTCTTGTGCTCCCCTCCAGTTCCTAACAGACTGCAGACTGGTATTGGTCCTCAGCCTGGAACTGGGGACCCTTATCATAATTGACACTTTGCCATAACAACCTCTTCATCATTGGTAGGTTGTATAACTGTTTGATTTTTTTTTTTTTTTTTTTTTGTAGATGGAGTCTCACTCTGTCACCCAGGCTGGAGTAAAGTGGCACGATCTTGGCTCACTGCAACCTTCACCTCCTGGGTTCAAGTGATTCTCCTGCCTCAGCCTCCCAAGTAGCTGGGATTACAGGCACTTGCCATTATTCCTAGATAATTTTTGTTTTTTTTTTGAGATGGAGTTTCGCTCTTGTTACCCAGGCTGGAGTGCAATGGCGCGATCCCGGCTCACCGCAACCTCCGCCTCCTGGGTTCAAGCCATTCTCCTGCCTCAGCCTCCCGAGTAGCTGGGACTACAGGCATGCGCCACCATGCCCAGCTAATTTTTGTGTTTTTGGCCAGAATGGTTTCGAACTCCTGACCTCAAGTGATCCACCCACCTCGGCCTCCCAAAGTGCATACAGGCATGAGCCACCATACCCTCCCTTGTGTAACTTTTACTGGGGAATCTCTGCAATTTAGAGACTATCTGAACATTTAAAAATAGCCAAAATAGCTGATTGTGTTTCAGTGAAGTCTCACAAGAACAAATACTCTCTCAGTTAATTCCTTCAAGGTATTTTAGAAAGAGAGAGACAGACAAGCAGGAAGGAAATGTAGGGTTGGGTTTTTTTTCATGATTTATACAGAAGCATGTATACTCCTTGATTAAAGATGTTTCTGGTTAGTTTTGTGCTATAACATTCAAAATGAATGCTTCTGCTTGATGTAGTTTTAGTGTCCAATGAGTGATTCAACAAAATTACTTGCCTGGTAAGATTAATTAATTTTATCTTCTTTTGATGGCATGAGAAAAGAAAAACAGGACAAACATTAATAGTTTTGAAAATAATTTGATCTCCTTCTTGGTGATATCTACAGAAGGAGCTAATAGGAGGAACATTCACTTTTGTTATGAAGCCATTTTGATAAGGATTGAAACAGGAAACAGAGTAAAACAACACAGTGCTACCCAAATGAAGCTAGTGACCGAGCTGATGTGTTAACATGTCCAGTATCTGCTACGTTCACGTTTGTTTGTTTGTTTCCATGATTTCTTTTTCTTGGTTTATCCAAAGACTGAGAAAAAATATTTTAAGAAAAGATGGAGTTCCTAGAAGCACCATTAATTTATGTGTCCCATTCTTTTTTTTTTTTTTTTTTTTTTTTTTTTGCTTTCTTGCCCAGGCTAGAATGCAATTTAGTAATGGGTATTGAAAACCTCTTTTATACTGATAATTATACTTAATGATGTAATCAGGAAGGAGTAAGGGAAGAAGATAACAAACAAACAGCCAACCAATATTTAATTTAAACCTATGAAATGCTATGCGATTACTGAGGAGTGATTTACTTCCAATTATATAGTCACCTTTGGAATAGGTGTGAGGTGGTAATGTATGTTTTGTGTATTTGAAGTGGAGAGTACTATAAATATTTATTAAGTTTACTTGTTCCGGGTCTGAGTTCAAGTTCTGAATATCCTTGTTAATTTTCTATCTCGTTGATCTATAGAATCGTTAGCTCTTCTTGTTGCATAGATCCTTTTGCCATTATGTAGTGTCATTCCTCGCCTCTTTTGATCTTTGTTGCTTTAAAGTCTACTTTATCAGAGGTGAGAATTGCATCTGCTGCTTTTTGTTTATTAGTTTATTTTTACTCTCTGTTCAATTAGTAAATCTTCCTCCTTCTCTCTGAGTCTTTGTGTATTGTTTCATGTAAGATGGGCCCGGATGCAGCATACCGATGGGTTTTGGCTTTTTATCCAATTAAAATATATGTAAGTTTAATACCAGCATTTGATGCTAGCTGGCTGTTTTGCCCATTAGTTGATGTGAATTTTTTATTGTGTTAAAGTTCTTTGCTTTTTGATATATTTTTGGAAAGGCTGATATTGGTTGTTCCTTTATATGTATAGTGCTTCTTTCAGAAGCTCTTGTAAAGCAGGCCTGGTGGTGGTGAACTCTCTAAGTACTTGTTTGTTCGCAAAAGATTTAATTTTTCCTTCGCACATAAAGCTTAGTTTGGCTGGATAGGAAATTCTGGGTTGAAAGTTCTTTTCTTTAAGGATGTTAAATATTGGTCCCCACTCTTTTCTGGCTTGTAGGGTTTCTGCTGAGAGATCTGCTGTAAGTCTGATAGGTTTCCCTTTATGGGTAACCTGAACTTTCTCTCTAGCTGCCCTTAGTATTTTCTCCTTCATTTCAACCCTAATAAATCTGGCAATTATGTGCCTTGGGGTTGGTCTTCTTGAAGAATATCTTTGTGGTGTTCTCTGTATTACCTGGAGTTGAATATTACCCTGCCTTGCCAGGTTGGGAAAATTTTCCTGAATGATATCCTGAAGAGTATTTTCCAACTTGGATTCATTCTCTTCATCACATTCAGGTACACCTATCAAACGTAAATTAGGTCTTTTCACATAGTCCCATATTTCCTGGAGACTTTGCTCATTCCTTTTCATCCTTTTTTCTGCATTTTTGTCTTCTCGTTTCATTTCACTGAGCTGGTCCTCGACTTCTGATATCCTTCCTTCTGCTTGATCAATTCGACTGTTTAAACTTGTGCATGCTTCGCGAAGTTCTCGTGTTGTGTTTTTCAGCTCCATCAATTCACTTATATTCTTCTCTAAATTGTCCATTCTCATTAACATTTCGTTAAACCTTTTTTCAAGGTTCTTAGTTTCTTTGCATTGGGTTAGAATAAGTTCTTTTAATTCACAGAAGTTTCTTATCACCCACGTTTGGAAACCTGCTTCTGTTATTGGAATACCGGTGTAATCTATTAAGCCTTGTTCCGTTACTGATGAGGAATTGCAATCCCCTGTAGAGGGAGAGGCATTCTGATTTTGAGTATTCTCTACCTTTTTACGCTGGTTTCTTCCCTTCATTATTTATTTGTCCGTCTGTCGTCTTTATAATTACCGACTTTCTAACTGGGTCTCTGACGTCCAACTTGTTGATTCCCTGCGCGGAAATCTGAGCAATCCACTGAGCCGGCCAAAAGAGCGGTGTTAAGATTGATGGTGCTTTTCTGCCCGGAAATATCCGGACTCTGCACCAAGAACTGGCGTGCTAAGGCACCAGCAAAACCGCCACGCCGGCCACAAGAGTCGCCCTGGCGACCCGTGGAGCTCCTCCACTGGGAATCTCGTGGTCCGTGAGCAACTAATATTCGTCTGAAAGTGTGGCGTCCTCTCGTTCTTTGCGCTTTCACTGGGAGGTACGTGCCCGAGCTGCTAATCATCAGCCATCTTGGATCTCTCTCGGTCCCCATTCTTTTTTTTACATTCAAAATACCAAATGTTTCTAGTTCCCATGTTTTGGGGATATCCAAATATGCCAGTTCTTTCAAAAATGCTTTGAGGTCCTTGGACAGAAGCTATTGTAATAGCACTGTACTAAGTATTTGACAAAGGGCTTAGAAATGAAAGCAGATGTGTAGTATTAATACAAACATAAAATACTGCTGTATTGATATCATGTCACAGTGAGGCACTCTGTACCCTCTTGAATATAAAATAATATTTCTACATTTGGTTCCAGCAAACACTATTGTGCTATTCTGAAATCCACAGCACAGAAATTATAAGACATCCGCTCATAAACAGAAAGCAAATCACTATTCAGCATTTCCTGCTCTGTTTCCTGCCAATTTCAGATAATTAAAACTTTTTTTAAACCTTTTATTCTATTCTGCTTTAATTCTGCTTCCTCCACCAAAAAAAAGGAAGATTTAGAAATTAAAACTCTGTGTATATAAGTCGCAGCCCTTTTTTTTTCTTATCCTGTGATAATATCTCATTCTTCATTATTGCAGACCTCAGGATATCATTGTGTTTGTAATTGGAGGAGCCACCTATGAAGAGGCTCTAACAGTTTATAACCTGAACCGCACCACTCCTGGAGTGAGGATTGTCCTGGGAGGCACCACAGTGCACAACACGAAAAGGTAAAGGAGAATATTCATTTTACAACGGTGTCCTCTTTCTCAGAGGATAAAGCTTACATTCCCTATATGTTGGAAAAATATGTTGGTCAGTACTAACCAAACTGCTGTAGACCGAAATGCTCTGGGGTTTGCAGCACGCAGAATAATTTAAGAGTTTGTGAGACAAAGGATCTATAGTACTTATGTTCGTTACATTCATAAATCTCTTTATTAGGTCAAAGACCTAGAAAGAAAGAACCATCTTACACTGTTAACAATTTGTATATCCTGTGTTCAAAAAAGGAGAAACCCTTGGACCTACTTAATAACCAGAGGCTTACACTTTGAAAATATTTAAACATAATGGTATTGAAGTCTGTGAGTTTTTCTCTTTTGTTGATTAACTTTATTCACTAAGTATTCAGTAAGAAGAATACAAAGATGAATAATCCAAAGATCTTACCTCAAGTCGTTGTCTATTAGGAAAGAACATTTAAAAATAAGAAAATAAGTGCCTAGAGAGGCAGATAAAAGAGCCAAGAGTTCTCAGAGTGACTAAGAGAAATTAGCAAATGTTTCACATGGAAGATAGTATATTAGCTGAGCCTTGGGTGAAAATGGGCATATGGAGGGAGAGTACATTCTAGGTAGAGTTAACCACATGAACAAGTTATAAAAGCTGTAGGCCACATACATACACAAAGAACAGCAAATTGTGTGTGATAAAGTGAAAAGATTATTGAATGCCATAATTGTGGAAGGCCTTGAACACCAGACTTAGGAATTTCTACTTTTGTATATAGAAAATGGGGAATTATTGAAAGCAGTGATTACAAGAAAGTCACAGTGTTTTAGGAACATTAATTTCACAGCTAAACGGTAGGTAGGAGAGGAAGAGACTGGAGAACCATGACATGATTGTTGAATCTAAAGATTAGGGACCCTGAGAGATCCATGTTGAGCCATGTATGCATAGATAATCGGGAGTCATTAAAAGTATTTGTATACTTTTTTATTTTGTGTTATTATTTGGTTTTTAATATAACTTTTCTCCTTTATTGTGGAAGTCATATATGCATATTCTGAATTTTTAATTCAGAAAGTGCAAAGAGAAAAAAGCCTTCCACAATCTAACCATGGTTACATTTTACTGTTTTCATGCTCTTTTTTCTAAGCCTGTGTAGATGTTTATGTGAGTGTGTGGGCAGAAAGGGATCTCATTGTACGTCCTGTCTTTTAACTTACATTTTGCAGTCTGATGTAAACATTTTCTAGTGTCAAATATATAATCATTCATTAAACAAATATTTATTGGAGAGTAACATTTCTTGGGTTTGAATCCTGATTTCCCTCTTACTGTTTTTGTGAACTTGGGCAAATTACTAACCTCTTTGTTAGTGTCTAGAACTCACTGGCCATTTATATATTTCTTTTGTGAATTGCTAGTTCATGTTCTTTGCCCATTTCACAATTGGGGTATTCCTTTTTTTCTTAATAATTTTTAAATATTTTAATGTATATAAATAAAGTTATTGGCCTTTATTATATATTTTACAAATCTTTTTCCTTATAGAAAAATATAATTTTATTTTTGTTTTTTACTATTCACAATGTTTTGTTGTATAAAAGTTTTATTGTTGTTATTATTTTAATTTTATATAGTCACAGCTACCAGTGATTTCTGCCTTTGGTGTCACGCCTAGAAAATTCTTTCCTACCCAAGATTATATAAATACTAATATGCATTTTAAAAATTATTTTTAGGATACATATTTAACATTATATCTTTACAGTCTATCAGAATTTTATTTTGGTGTAAACTGTTCTGTGGGGTTTCCTTTTATAACTTCTACAGAAATATTACAGTGAGGGGCTTATTTCTTCTTGACACCAAATACATCATGTCTTTCCCAACACCATTTCTACAATTCTCCAGACACCAATTGGGTATCTAACACTTCAATTCAATTCTAACACTATCTACCTAGAGTTAGCATCTCATCTCAAAGTTAAAAGGGTTTCATCCCACAAGACCACCCCCACTTCAGATGCCAGTCACAAGTCCCAGACCACCCATATTTCTGAGTGACTGGCTGTAAATCAGGGGTTCCCATGACCCCTTCCTCAGGTTTGGTAATTTACTAAAACAGCTCACACAACTCAGGAAAATACTTCACTACATTTGCTAGTTATTATAAAGGATACAACTCAGGAACAGCCAAATGGAAGAGATACATAGGGCAAGGTATAGGGGTGGGGTGTGGAGTTTCCATGCCCACTTCAGGAACACTACCCTAACCCCAGCACTTTGATATGTTCACCAACCCAGAAATTCTTGGAACCCCATTGAGTAGGGGTTTTTATGGAGGTTTCATTATGTGGGCATGCTTGATTAAATCATTAGCCTCTGGTGATTGAGTGAGGCTGCAGCTGTTTCCCCTGCCCTGGAGCTTCAGGGATGGGCTGAAAATTCGAAGTTTCTTTTTAAGGCTTGGTCTTTCAGGCCACTAGCCCTCATCCTGAAGCTATCTAGAGGCCCACCAAGAGTTACCTCATTGAAACAAAAGACACTCCCATCACTCTCAGTACTTAGAAAATTCCTAGGGACTTAGGATCTCTGTGCCAAGAATGGGGACAAAGAGACCAAATATCTTTCTATGATACCACATACATACAGTTATACACAGGTACTTCATTACGTACAGAAAAGTGTATACATGATAAACAGTGCAGTAAAATATTGCAAAGTGAATTTATCTATGAAACAACCACTGAGTGTAATGATCAAGAAATAGCATGTTACCAGCACCCCCGGAAGTCTTTCTTGTGCCTCATGCTCCCTCCTTGTCACAATTCCCTGCAAAGTATTCATTATTATGACTTCTGTCACTGTAGATTAGTTTTACCTGTTCTTAAAAGATATTTGTTGAACAAAAGAAGAAATAGACTGGGTGCAGTGGCACACACCTGTAATATCAGCACTTTGGGAGGGCAAAGTTGGTGAATCATCTGAGGTCAGGAGTTCGACACCAGCCTGGCCAACATGGTGAAACCTCGTGTCTACTAAAAATGCAAAAATTAGCCGGGCATGGTGGCGGGCACCTGTAGTCCCAGCTACTCGGGAACCTGAGGCAGGAAAATCGCTTGAACCTGGGAGGTGGAGGTTGCAGTGAGCTAAGATCACACCACAGCACTCCAGCCTAGGCAACAAACATCCTTTTAAATGAATATCTCATTTCTTTAGAAAGTAAGAGGAATTGCCAAGGGTCAGCACAAAAAGAGAACCAAAACTAAGCTTGATAAGTATAAACTGATGCTATAACTATCTAATAGGCATGTGCCACTGTTATTAAACAAGAGCACTGTGTTTTAGTAGCCACGGAGGCTCACAAATAATGCAAGAATCTTAAAATGTTTTAACTCTAATCACCTTCCTCCCAATTTGTACACTATCATTGTCCAGTGTTTTGGTTTTACCTTTTTAAAATTCCCAAATTAATCATTATTTTCAATAGTTATTTATATTTACCTGCTTATTTTCCCCCCTTTTCCCCTCTACTTCGTTTCTTTCCTCCTGGCTCTTCCTTCGATCCAATTTTCTTCTTACTAAAGAACATTCCTGCCTGAATCCCATGCCTGTAATCCCAGCACTTTAGGAGGCTGAGGTGGGCAGATCACTTGAGGTCAGGAATTCGAGACCAGCCTGGCCAACATGGTGAAATTGCATCTCTATTAAAAAATACAAAAATTAGCCAGGCATAGTGGCACATACCTGTAATCCCAGCTTCTCAGGAGGCTGACACTAGAGAATCGCTTGAACCAGGGAGGTGGGGGTTGCAGTGAACCAAGATCGAGCCACTGCACTCCAGCCTGGGCAACAGAGCAAGACACCATCTTTAAAATATATATAGATATATATATAGATATATATATATAGAGAGAGAGAGAGCGCAGATACTATATGCTAGGCACTGTACTGAAAGTACTTTAAATATATTAACTCATTGAATCCTCACATGAAGTTTGTACTATTATCTCTATATATGGAAACTGAGGTACAGAGAGATGAACTTACTCAATTAAACATGACTAGTAAGAGATGGAGCCCATTTTGGAAGCCAGAACCCATGCTTTTAATCACTATGCATTTCCTTCCTATTACCTGAATGCCTGATACTGCATTATTCTCTAAATAATATTTAATAATTTAGGGTTCAAAAGGTCTATATTTATTACTTGATGGTAGCCATATAAGATTTTGTCTTCTTGATCCAAATGAGTTCTTTCATGAATGTTTATTGTTAATGTTATTGTTAATCATAATCTTTTAAATAGGCTTTCATATCAGAATTCAAAAAGATTAATTGATCCTTAAGTAATTCCTCTGAGAGTTAGTATTTCTCACTGAGTAGCCCCATTGCCAGTGCCTAAGAATTGTAACATCATCCCTTTAATTTGAAATATCAGCAGGTTAAAATTAAATGTATATCTCCATTTAAAAAATAAGTAAGGAGGCCAGGCACGGTGGCTCACCCCTGTAATCCCAGCACTTTGGGAGGTGAAGGCGGGCAGATCACCTGAGGTCGGGAGTTTGAGACCAGCCTGGCCAACATGAGGAAACCCCATCTCTACTAAAAATACAAAAATTAGTTGGATGTGGTGGTGGGCACCTGTAGTCCCAGCTACTCAGGAGGCTAAGGCAGGAGAATCATTTAAACCCAGGAGGCAGAGGTTGCAGTAAGCCGAGATCACACCACTACACTCCAGCCTGGACAACAAGAACAAGACTCCATCTCAAAAAAAAAAAAAAAAAAAAAAACAGTACATAAGTAAATAAATAAAAATGAAGTAATTAAAAATAAGTCGGGGGATGCACATGGTGGCTCAGGGCTATAGTCCCAGCACTTTGGGAACCTGAGGTGGGCAGATTGCTTGAACTCGGGAGTTTGAGACCAGCCTAGGCAATGTGGTGAAACTCCATCTGTATCAAAAATACAAAAAAATAGCCAGGCGCAGCAGTGCCACCTGTGGTCTCAGGTACTTGGGAGGCTGAGGTGGGAGAATTGCTTGAGTCCGGGAGGTAGAAGCTATAGTGAGCCAAGATTGCATCACTGCACTCCACCCTGGGTGACAGAGCAAGACCCTGTCTCAAAATAAATAATATAATATAGAATGATAGATTAGTAAAGATTTATATATATATCTTTGTAATTTAGTCATATTACATACAAAAATGCATGTTTTAGATGTGTTTGACTAATGACTGGGCACAGTGACTCATGCCTGTAATCCCAACACTTTGGGAGGCTGAGGCAGGTGGATCACGAGGTCAGATCAAGACCAGCCTGGCCAAGATGGTGAAACCTCATCTCTACTAAAAATATAAAAATAAGCCAGGTGTGGCGGCATGAGCCTGTAATCCCACCTACTCAGGAGGCTCAGGTAGAGAATTGCTTGAACCCAGGAGGTGAAAGTTGCAGTGAACCGAGATCACACCACTGTACCCCAGCCTGGGGGACAGAGCAAGACTCTCAAAAAAGAAAAAAAAAGATGTATTTAACTAATTAATAGTGCTATTGGCTGGGCATAGTAGCTCACGCCTGTAATCTCAGCACTTTGAGCACTTTGGGAGGCCAAGGTGGGCATATCACTTGAGGCCAGGAGTTTGAGACCAGCCTGGCCAACATGGTGAAATCTCGTCTCTACTAAAAAATACAAAAATCAGTCGAGTATGGGGGTGTGCGCCTGTAATCCTAGTTACTCAGGAGGTTGAGGCATGAGAATCACTTGAACCCAGGAGGCAGAAGTTGTAGTGAGCTGAGATGGCACTGTTGCATTCCAGCCTGGGCGACAGGGCAAGACCCTGTCTCAAAAAAAAAAAAAAGGACTATGAATTTTTATTTTCTGTTTAAAAAAAGGGGGGGGATTTCCTTAAATAATTAATATCCAAGTTCCTGACAAATCACCTTCTTTTTTTTTGAGATGGAGTCTTTCTCTGTCGCTCAGGCTGGAATGCAGTGACGTGGTCTTGGCTTACTGCAACCTCTGCCTCCCAGGTTCAAGCAATTCTCCTGCCTCAGCCTCCAGAATAGCTGGGACTACAGGCACAGACCACCACACCTGGCTATTTTTTGTATTTTTGGTAGAGACGGGGTTTCACCATGTTGGCCAGGGTGGTTTCAAACCCTTGACCTCAAGTGATCCACCTGCCTTGGCCTCCCAAAATGCTGGGATTACAGGCATGAGCCACCACGCCCAGCCTCAACAAATCATCTTTTATGTAAAATGAAAAAGGTAAGGCATCCCTGCAAAGGCTTTATGCTAGATTCTTCCATCTATTTTCAGTGTTGGTATCTCTGTGTGCCTAATAGCATGCTAAGCAGTATCTTAGCAATAAAGATTCAATAAAATTTTGGACAGAATTGTTCACTGGTTTCCTGATCAATGAAACTTTTATGAAGAGGGAGTTGCTATGGTAATCACTAAATGGGAAAAAAATTTGGTTGATTTTTGTAATACATGAATGATTTAATATCAACTGTTTATAGTTTACTTTTATAAATATATATAGCCTCTAGCCAATAAATAAATAGTGAATTTATCAGTAAGAAGATAATGGAAATTTCTATTTCCGAGGCCAGTTATTGTAATGGCTTAAGTCATTGAAAGCAATAGTTTCAGCTTTGGATGGAAAGGCTCAATTTTCATGATGAGTGTAGGTTACCTTGGATATTACTAACATATTTAGTAAGCTTACAACTCTTAATACATATTGAAATCATAGACTCTCAGTAATGAAAAGGCTAATGTTTTCTAAAAATCAGTTTATACCTGGATATAGTAGATAGTAGAGCTGCAGTGAACTAGCAATAAAGACCTTGATATGGAGGAGAAAATATTGAATAATTTGCTTCTGTGAATTATTAGGGTTTAATTTCATGGGGGTTTTATTGTATAATTTTCTCTGTAATATATGGGTTATTTCTAAGGAAACAGGCCAAAGGAATAAATGACAAAAATATAACCTTGATCTCAAGAGCTCTGCAGCACAGAGGTAGCTTTTTGAGAGACTAGGGAGATTAGAAAATGGTACACATTTAGATTTGCCGTGATACATGCTCTCCTTTTATACTTAGAGTCATGTAAGTCATGGTATGGGTGGCTATGTCTTACATGGATTTGTCTTACGTGTCTTACATCCAAGTCCATGGATTTGGATTAGTGCGTACCCCAATAAACAGGAAAGGATGATATATTGTCGCTGTGAGTGTGATGTACTAATAACACAGAAGCTACTAGCCTTCCAGAATAGGAAATGCCTGTTGGGGGATATTTCTGGAATACAGGTCACTTGGTTTCCCTGTTACAACTCTTAAATAAAATCTGAGATTACTGCAGATTTATTCTGCAGTCAAATTTCAGAACTACCACCTACTAGTTTGTGTGTGTGTGTGTGTGTGTGTTTTTCACTTAATGTAATGGGTAGAAGGGTCAAAATTGATCTCCTGCATCCCAAAAAATAGTAAGTACCTTTACCCATCCGGTAGCAATTTTAACAGCCTTCAACCTGGTTTCTCTATATCTGTTTCTAACATACATCAAGATAACTTTTACTGTAAATCGAAACAAAATCTTAGTTGTAAATAAAACTTAAAAGTATAGAAAGAAATTATTCCTTTCCTCCCTAGTATATTTCCAAAAATGAACATAAGTTTTAGGGTGAGAATAAGGCCTTTGTATAAGAAAGCTCATCATCTTAAGCTAGAAGGTGCCTGAAGATGCAGATCCCTTAGATCCTAAAAGGAAATATACATTAATTTATTCTGAAATTCAAGTTGACATTCAAAGTTATTACTTTAAAGTGGCTCTTTCTAAAGTACTTTATTTCTTTAAAACAATTCTTTTGCGATAATTTTTTTAGTGATTCAGGCACTGGTTGTAATGAAGCAGAGTTCTATATATGGAGGCCTTCTGTAGTTGTATGATTTGTTTCTATAGGGCCTGCTCTAAGTAGCTGTAATTGTGATTATCTTTGTTTAGATTTAAACACCATTTAAAATAGAAGGCATGCATTTGCTGCTAAGACACCAAGGAACTTTGCAGAAGCTTAATTATCTCCTTAACAACATTCTTAATAAAATTGCCTTCTAAATAAAGAGAAGCAGTCAATATTTCTTCTCTTTCATAGCCATATGAAGTTTAATACGAATTTTGTATTACTTCCCTTTTTCATTTCATATATAATGAAATACACAGATATAAAATGTAGTAACCAATTACAGAGACTTCTTTAAAGGTATAACTATCATGCTTTTTTGAAGGCAGAGAACCTGCCCTGAAAAAGAATCTGACCTGAACACATGCTGTCCTGAGCAGTTAGTCTAGTGTGTCTCTGGGGTCTATGCAGGTTTGCAGTGTGCAGATTGTTATCTTTTGTCTCAGTATTTGCCCTTCTTGTGTAATTACTTTCCTTCCCCTTACTTTCCTCCTCTTCATTTGTCTCATTAGTCATATTACCCAAATATATATTCACTTGTTGGGGAGGGGGAATGTCAAATTTCAATTTCTAGGAATTATATATGGCATAAGTCATTGCTATAGCATCACAGATATTTTTCATCAGCATCTTTGTAGAACAGTCACGAGTTCTAGTTATGAGTTCTGTAATAGATAAATATTTGTTGAATGTGTGAGAACATAAAGTCAATAGTTTGTTCAGTCAGCTGTTTACTGAGCATTGGGATACCTCCGTGAATAAAACAAAGATCCTAACCCTTGTGAAGCTTTCATTTTAATGCAAGGGGAGACAGAAATAAACAACAAACTTAACAAATAAGTATATTTTATAGTAGATCAGTATGTAATAGGGGGACAGGGAATGTGGAACTGGGTAAAGGGAAATTGATAGTGCTTGGGGACAGTTGCCGTAGGTTACACTACTCAGTATGGTGTCAGGAAAGGCCTCCTTAAGAAGAGATGTGTGTAGTCCAGGCGTGGTGGCTCATGCCTATAATCCCAACACTCTGGGAAGCCAAGGCAGGCAGATCACCTGAGGTCAAGAGGTCGAGGCCAGCCTGATCAATGTGACGAAACTCCATCTCTACTAAAAATACAAAAATTAGCCGGGCATGGTAGTGCATGCCTGTAATCCCAGCTACATGGGAGGCTGAGGCAGGAGAATCGCCTGAACCCAGGATGCAGAGGTTGCAGTGTGCGAGATCGAGCCACTACACTCTAGCCTGGGCAACAGAAGGAAGAGATATGTGCAAAGACTTGAAGGAGGTGAGGGAGTAAGCCAAACAGATAGACGGAGAAGGTATTCCAGGCACAGCTACAGCAGTGGCCTAAGAATCATGCAGTGCATGGAGGAACTGCAAGGAGGCTGGTGAGTCTGAGTGGAGTGAGCAAGAGGAGAAGTAGAAAGAATTGCAGTCTGAGAGGCATCAATATCTGGGGCTGTTCCTGGAGGGCCTTATAGACTGTAAGAACTGCTTTTCCCTGTGAATTAGAGAGCATGTTTGGGTTGGGTTTTCAAAAATGTTTTTATTGAGATATAATTTACTGACTATACAAGTCACCCATTTAAGTATAAAATTCAGTGGTTTTTAGTATAGTCACAATATTCAACCACTATCCCAGTCAATTTTAGAACATTTTCATCGGCTGGGCGCGGTGGCTCATGGGAGGCTGAAGTGGGTGGATCACCTGAGGTCAGGAGTACGAGACCAGCCTGGCCAACATGGTGAAGCCCCATCTCTACTAAAAATACAAAACTTAGCTGGGCATGGTGGCACATGCCTGTAATCCCAGCTACTCGGGAGACTGAGGCAGGGAAATTGCTTGAACCCAGAAGGTGGAGGTTGCATCAAACCATTGCACTCCAGCCTGGGCAACAAGAGCGAAGCTCCTTGTCAAAAAAAACATTTTTATCATATGAAAAAATAACCCCCTCCAGCCCTAAGAAACCACTAATCTACCTTCTGTCTCTATAAGTGTCCCCATTCTAAGCATTGCATGTGAATGGAATCATATAATATGTATTCTTTTGTGACTGGCTTCTTTCACTTAGCATAATGTTTTCAATGTTGTGACATACATCAGTACTTTATTCCTTTTTATGACTGAGTAATATTTCACTGTATGCATGTGCGTGTTTTATTTATCTATTCATCAATTGATGGACATTTGTTCCCATCTGTTGGCTGTTATAAATAATGCTGCCACATACATTTATGTACAAGTTTTTGTGTGTGTTATAGGGTTTTAAGCAGAGCCATAACACCTGACTTACATTTTAGGAGGATCTTTCGAAGCTAATGTGAATTAAGAGAATTATCCACGAAAATTAACATTTGCTTATAAAAATGCATATTTCTACATGTAGTTAAACAAACTATACCCACTGTTTTATTCACCTGCAATAAACTGAGCCATTATCATAGTTAGTTTTCCAAAGCACATGATCCTACCTTGCAAATAAATGAGCATCTTGGTTTGGGTTTTGAGCTGGCCTGCCTTATCATTTCACAAGTCAATCAATATTAAAGAGTTCTAGTCCTTGCCAGAAGCAATTGACACCTTTAAGTTAGCTGTGTGAGCTGAGAGGCCAAGAACCCAATCCATATAGATGGAATTGTTATTCTAATAGGCAAAAATCCCTGTCTTCGTGGGATTCAAGATAGAAGTAGAAGGGAAACAGGAGGCGAGGTGAATTTATTAGCCAACAGTGCTGCCACTGCTTGAGCACTACCTGAGCTTTATTTAGTCTCCAGTACTTCTTAAAACTTTTGACAAGTAGAAAGACGTATCCTGCTAGAAGATGGCGTGAGATCAACAATTCTCTCATTGCCAGATTCCCTTTCAAGCCAATAATAATTACTGTACATAGTACATTCTTTGTCATACTACTAGATTCAACTAAGCCCTCATTAGCTATAAACCTGCAAAATAATTAAAGATCCCATTTTCAATTATTTTCCCCATAAGTAGCAAAGACAGATAGTTCTGGCACACAGATAAAGGAAAATAGGCATTCCCTCCACCAAGTAATTCATGCTCATTGTTAAAAGAAAATGAGGCCGGGCACAGTGCCTCATGCCTATAATCCCAGCACTTTGGGAGGCCAAGGTGGATGGATCATGAAGTCAGAGGTTCGAGACCAGCCTAGCCAACATGGCGAAACCCCGTCTCTCCTAAAAATATACAAAAATTAGCCAGGCATGGTGGCACGCACCTGTTTTCCCAGCTACTTAGGTGGCTGACACAAGAGAATTGCTTGAACCCAGGAGGCAGAGGTTGCAGTAACCCAAGGTTGCGCTATTGCACTCCAGCTTGGGTGACAAAGCAAGACTCCATCTTGAAAAAAAAAAAAAGAAAGAAATATAAAAGTAAAAATTATTCATAATACCACAACTCAAAGCTAATCACTGTTAATACGTTGGCTTTTTTTTTTTTTTTTTTTTTTTTGAGACAGTCTCGCTTCGTCACCAGGCTGGAGTGCAGTGGCATAATCCCACCTCACTGCAACCTCCACCTCCCGAGTTCAAGTGATTCTCATGCCTCAGCCTTCCAAGTAGCTGGGACTACAAGCCTGCACCACCACACGTGGCTAATTTTTTTTTTTCTTTTTGTATTTTTAGTAGAGATGGGTTTTCACCATGTTAGCCAGGCAACAACTTTAACTCCTGGCCTCAAGTAATCCACACCTCTTGGCCTCCCAAAGTGTTGGGATTACAGGCATGCCACTGTGCCCTGCCCCTTATAATATTTTTTTAACCTAAAGGTTTTAGAGTTTTGTATATGTTTTTGTATACAGTTTTGTACCTTTTTTCTTTTAATCATATTGAGAACATTTTCCCATGTTACTAAAAAGTCTTTAAAACAATCTCTTAATGGCTATATAATTTCATTTTTAAGGATGAGTCTTTATTTAATTACTACTGTTGGACATTTAGGTTGTTCACTTTTTTTTTCACCAGCACATTCAGCTGCTAATTTCCTTTTTTTTTTTTTTGAGACGAAGTCTCACTCTGTCACCCAGGCCGGAATGCAGTGGTGCAATCTCTGCTCACTGCAACTTCTGCCTCCCAGGTTCAAGCAGTTCCTCCCTCAGCCTCCCAAGTAGCTGGGATTACAGGCGCCCACCACCACGCCCTGCCAATTTTTGTATTTTTAGTAGAAACAGGGTTTCATCATGTTGGCCAGGCTGGTGTTGAACTCCTGACCCCATGATCCACCCACTTCAGCCTCCCAAAGTGTTGGGATTATAGGCATGAGCCACCGTGACCTGCCAAGTTTACATTTTTAATATAAATAATGCTGCGGTAAACATCTTACATACTGATAAACCTTTGTCCCCACCGAGATGGGGACAAAGATTTAAGGTAAATGTACAGTGAGGCAGTCTGAAATATTGTCAGTAGGAGGATAAATTGGTATAACTTTCTTGGAAAGCGATTTGGCATTACCATTGGAAAGCAATACCATATTCTAAGGTATGGGATTAATTTCATGACTTTTGTTGTTGGGTTTTGTTTTTTGATTTTTAAGAAGCTCTTGCTCAAGTGATGGAAATGTTCTATATCTTGATTGAGGACTTGGTTATTCAACTGGATACATTTGGCAAACTCATCAAATCATATCCTTGAAGTGAATCTTATTGTCTATGAGTTATAACTCAATAAAAAAAATTTAAATGTAGATGAGTGGAGTGGCTCATGCTTATAATCCCAGCACTTTGGGGGGCTCAGTTGGGAGGATCACTGGAGGCCAGGAGTTCAAGACCAGCCTGGGCAACATAGTGAGACTCCATCTCTTCAAAAAGTTTTAAAATTAGCCAGGCATGGTGGTGCACACCTGAAGTCCTAGCTCCAGGTAGGACAAAGCATTGTAGTACCAAACTGACATTTTCTCCTTTAAATGGTCAGAAAGATTAAAAAAGTTACTTTAAAATGGAATAGTTTTCTCACTGCATAATTCAGTGTTATTTAATGCAATGCCTCAGAACCACCCGATGTCAACTGCTTTTATGAGTCACACACTTTGAGGAACACTGGTCTATTACAATTCCTAATGCAACGGGTATGATGATACTAAGAACTAAAACTTATTTAGCACATACTATGTATTCTAATATTTTACACCTGTGTTGTCCATTAAGGTAGTCTGTACCTAACTGTAGGTATTGAGCCTTTGAAATGTAGCTAATTTGAGGTGTGCTCTAAGTGTAAAACACCAGATTTTAAAGACAGTACAACAAAATGTAAAATATCTCAGTAATTTTTTAAAGTTGATTACATGCTGAAAGATAGTATTTTGGATATATGGGTTTAATAAAACATACTACTAAAATTAATTTTACTCATTTCATTTTACTTTTTTAATGTGGCCAGGAGAACATTTGTGACTTGCACTGCTTTATCCATTTAATTTTGTTAATTCTCATAATGATGCAATGAAGCAGATTTTTTTTTAAACAGGGTTTCACTCTGTTGCCCAGGCTGGAGTGCAGTGGCACAAACACAGCTCACTGTAACATTGATCTCGGTTCAAGCAATCCTACCACTACAGGTGCTAATTTTTTAATTTTTTTGTAGAGACAGGGTCTTGCTATATTGTCCAGACTGGTCTCAAACTCCTGGTCTCAAACTCCTGGGCTCAAACAGTCCTCCCACCTCAGCCTTCTAAATTGCTGGGATTACTGGGATGAACCGCCACACCCAGCCAAAGTAAATATTCTTATAATTGACATCAACTTTCTTTTTTAGATGAGGAAATCAAGGTAGAGAGAGGTTAAGTACCTTGCCCAAAGTCATAAAGCTAATAAGTGATAAAGCTGGAATTAGGCACAGTCTGTTTTCAGTCTGAGCACCTAAGCACTCAGTTGAAATAATATTTTGGAAGATTTATCTAGCTATGATTTTTTAAAATCCTTTGTTTATAAATATCACTTATAGGCAAAAAATGTTTTTATCAAATGGACAATATGTGAAACTTTCTGCCTACAAGAAATACTATAAACCAAAGCTGGGGAAAAAATAATACAGAACTGAAGAATCACTTACTTTTGTTTTAAGACTTTTATCATTCAATGATGATTAAAAATGAGATTTGAGCCGGGAGCGGTGGCTCGCGCCTGTAATCCCAGCACTTTGGGAGGCCGAGGCGGGTGGATCACGAGGTCAAGAGATCGAGACCATCCTGGTCAACACGGTGAAACCCCATCTCTACTAAAAATACAAAAAATTAGCTGGGCATGGTGGCGCGTGCCTATAATCTCAGCTACTCAGGAGGCTGAGGCAGGAGAATTGCCTGAACCCAGGAGGCTGAGGTTGCGGTGAGCCGAGGTTGCGGTGAGCCGAGATCGCGCCATTGCACTCCAGCCTGGGTAACAAGAGCGAAACTCCGTCTCAAAAAAAAAAAAAAAAAAATTTGAGGCAATGTTGCTCTTTGAATACAAATGATTAACTTGTCTAGGCATGGTGGCTCACACCTATAATCCCACACCTTGGGAGGCCAGATTGGGCAGATCACTTGAGCTCAGGAGTTGGTGGGACCCTGTCTCTACCAAAAAATTCAAAAATAGTAGCTGGGCGTCCTGGTGTGTGCCTGTAGTCCCAGCTCCTCAGGAGGCTAAGGTGGGAGAATCGCTTGAGCCCAGGGGACAGAGGTTGCAGTGAGCCAATATTGTTCCACTGCACTCCAGCCTGGGTGACAGAGCAAGACCTTTGTCTCAAAAAAAAAAAAAAAAAAAAAGAAAATTAATTTGATTAATTAGTGGAGGAAGCTTTTTTAGTTTCATAACTATCTGAAATGATACCTAAGTGTTAATGATAATTTAACTTTGACATGGCATAAGTGAAATTAATACTTTTTGTAGTGACTACAACTAACAGCCTAGAAAATAGTTGGCTTCTTGAATTTCTATACATAAATTTGAGGCTGCTAGGGGGCCGATTCATGTTATCAACAGGTACTTTATAGATTTCCACCTAAACAAGTAACACTAGAAACTTGGACTTCTCCTGTAACCACCAGTAGGTTCGATCTCTGAATTATTTACAGAAAAATTAGGATACTGTGACAGAATTTGCATTTCAAAGGGGAGGAAACCCTGAGGGGACTTTTCTTCACTATGGACATTTCAGGATAAGTTTTGAAACTGTCCCAAAGAGATTTTCCTTCTTTCTTCTTTTTTTTTTTTTTTTTTTTTGAGATAGAGTCTCACTCTGTCACCCAGCTGAAGTACAGTGGCGTGATCTCGGCTCACTGCATCCTCTGCCTCCCGAGTTCAAGCAATTCTCCTACCTTAGCCTCTCAAGTAGCTGAGACCACAGGCACGTGCCACTACGCCTGGCTAATTTTTTGTATTTTTAGTAGAGTCGGGGTTTCACGGTGTTAGCCAGGATGGTCTTGATCTCCTGACCTCGTGATCTGCCTGCCTTGGCCTCCCAAAGTGCTGGGCTTACAGGAGTGAGCTACCGCGCCCGGCCAAGAGATTGTCTTTGGGTATTTATTTTCCTCCAATGACCAAAGGATTAGACATCTTTGCAAGAGTCGTGATGGAGTGTATAGTCTGTCACTGACAAGCATTTATTGAGTGCTGATTATGTGTAATGCTCTGTGCACGGTGCTAGAAAGATGAAGACATGTTCTGTATCTTTAAGGATCTCAATGTCTAATGGGAAAATAAACATATAAATGAACAACTCTAATAAGATGCCTTTTGTAAAGTTGAATTTAACCCGGGATTCAAATTTAGGCACATCCCTTGATTCCAATTTATTTGTTCACTGTAACATATATTTTTTATTTTAAAAATAGCTTTTCATTTTCCCTCTAATTGGGTATAAAAAGGAAATTAAAAAAAGAAAAATAGCTTTTCATTACAAAATCAATACATAATTCTTGTAGGAAAAAAATTTTAATACAGCTAAGCAAAAAGATGGAAATAGTCCTACTGCCACCATAGGGAATGTTGTCAGCCTTTTAGGTCTTTCACTATGAATGTGGATACACATATTTTATTTTTATTTATTTATTTTTGAGACAAGAATCTTGTTCTGTCGCCCAGGCTGGAATGCAGTGGCACAATCTCAGCTCGCTGCAACCTCCATCTCCCGGGTTCAAGCAATTCTCCTGCCTCAGCCTCCCAAATAGCTGGGATTACAGGCGCCCACCACTGTGCCTGGCTAATTTTTGTTTTTTGTTGTTTTTTTTTTTTAGTAGAGATGGGGTTTCACCATGTTGACTAGGCTGGTCTCAAACCCCTGACCTCAAGTGATCCACCCGCCTCAGCCTCCCAAAGTGCTGGAAATACAGGCATGAACCACCGCCCCTGGCCTTTTTTGTTTTTTTAAGATAGATTCTCTTGCTCTGTCACCGAGGCTGGAGTACAGTGGTGCAATCATAGCTCACTGTAACCTCAAATTCTTGGACTCAAGCAGTCCTCTCACCTCAGCCTCTTAAGTAGATAGGACTGTGGGCCACCAAGCCTGGCTAATTTTTTAATTATGTATTTATTTTTTAGAGATGGAGTCTCATTATGTTGCCCAGGCTGGTATTGAACTCCTGGCCTCAAAAGATCCTGCAGCCTCGGCCTCCCAAAGTGCTGGAATTACAGGCGTGAGCCACTGTGCCCGGCCCACCTATATATCTATATATAATACACACACACACATTTTTTTTTTTTGAGAGAGAGGGTCTTGCTCTGTCCCCAGGCTGGAGTGCAGTGACGCAATCTTGGCTCACTACAACCTCCTCCTCCCAGGCTTAAGTGATCCTCCCACTTCATCCTCCCACATAGCTGGGGACTACATATGTACACCACTGTGCCCAATTAATTTTTGTATTTTTTGTAGAGATCGGATTTCACTGTGTTGCCCAGGCTGGTCTCAAACTCCTGGGCTCAAGTGATCTGCCTGCCTCAGCCTCCCAAAGTGCTAAGATTACAGACATAAGCCACCACACCAGGCCTAGCCCACATATATTTTTAAATAAAAGGAAACATACTGTACATGTGCTTTCAATGAAAATGCTTATCTATATCATTTTTAATAACCGAATTTATTGTTTGATTAACTGTCTATTATTTGATTGTACCACAATTTAACCAATCCTTGTTATTTTGTTCATTCAACAAATACTTATTGAGTACCTACTATATTCCAGGAACTATCCTGAAACTGGAATATAGTGGTGAGCAAAACAAATATTGTTTGATATTGTTTGCCGTTTTTCACTCTTATAAAGAGTACTGTAATAAACATCATTTTACATACATCTTTAAACATTTGTCCAATTGTTGACTTGGGATAATAATAATTGAATATATACTATGTGCCAGACGGTTGACTTCATTACCTATATTATCTCATTTAATCTTATGATCCAAGAATTGAGATCATTATGATCCAGATTTTCAAATGAAGAAACAGGAACATAGAGAAATTAAGTAATTTGTCTTCAGTAATATAGCAGGGAAATACAGAGCTGGAACTCGAGCTCAGATTTGTGTGATGCTAGATTCCATGTACTGCTGGCAATATTGGTTAGGCATCAGAGGGTGTAAACGTTTTTTAAGATGCAAAATTACTAAACTGACGGCCAGAAAAATTTTACTATACCTTTATAGTATATACACATAAGAATGTATTTATACCTTCACACCATGCTCTTTCCAATCCTGAGGTTAGCTGCTGATGATTCTTAAAATTAAAATTTAGGCCCCGCATGGTGGCTCACACCTGTGATCCCAACACTTCGGGAGGCCAAGGTTGGTGGATCACCTGAGGTCAGGAGTTCGAGACCAGTCTGGCCAACATGGTGAAACTCCGTCTCTACTAATTAGCTGGGAGTGGTGTCGGGTACCTGTAAATCCAGCTACTCAGGAGGCTGAGGCAGGAGGATCATCACTTGAACCTGAGAGGCAGAGGTTGCAGTGAGCTGAGATTGCACCACTGCACTCCAACCTGGGCAACAAGAGCAAAACTCCTCAAAAAAATAAAAATAAAATTTAAAAATTTTCAGCTAGGCACAGTGGCATATATCTATAATCCTGATGTTTTGAGAGGCCGAGGCAGGAGAATTGCTTGAGGCCAGGAGTTTAAGTCTAGTCTGGGCAACAAAGCGAGACCCTGTCTCTACAAAAAAATTTTATTTTTTTAGCCACACCTTGTGGCATGCATCAGCTACTTGGGAGACTGAGGTCGAAAGATCACTTGAGCCCAGGGGTTAAAAGTTACAGTGAGCTATGATCACGCCACTGCACTCTAGCCTGTGTGACAGAGCAAGACTTTGTCTCAATAAGTAAATAAATAAAAATAAAAATTATCAATGTGTATGGAGAAGGTTGGTTAAAAAGCAGTTTACTTCAACCCAGATGCAGCAAATGAAGGAAAAAACAGTGTGAAGCTTAAAGAAGAGACCAGTAAATAAATGAGAAAGAAATGGAGGCAAGAGTCATCTAGTTTCAAAGCAGCCTTCTGATTCCAGATTCCAGAGTTTTATGAAGTAATGATCTTCTTACATTGATTCAGTGACAGATACCCCTGCCCTCTCAATGTCATATAATCATTTTTCTTTTGCTTAGGTTACTTTGAGTGGGTTTCTGTTTCTAGCAGCCAGAATGTTGAGTTATGGGAAAATGTTCAAAAAGTTTGTAATATATGCCTTTTTGTGTCATGTGGAAGATCCAATACAGATTTGCATATTTGTTTCAGGACTTGTGTAAAACAATAAAAAGTTAAAAATGTAAGGAAAAGCTCAAACATGCCTAACTGCGTAGTGAGACAAAAGTGACCCATTTACCTCATTATTTCCAGTATTATCTCTATTTCTGTTTTCATGATCAAAAATATTAAAATGTTCTACTAATTTTGAAGTGTCATCAATTTTATGCCACTGGAATTAAGTCATAAAGTGTCTAGTTGATTACATTCCACACAGCCCTGAGTTGCATTCCTCTGCCAAAACTGTGTAGTATTACCTTCCCCAAATGAATGATGCATCCTTTAGGATATAGGTTCTTTCAGTAGGATTATCATTAGAGCTTCTGAGTCTAAGTGGAACCTGTTACTGATAAATCACCCTTTTCTACCCTTTGGTCTTCTAAGAAGCAGTGTAACATAGCAATTAAGAGTATGGGCTTCAGCGCCAGGCTACCTTGTTTAAATTCCAGTTTTGCCACATATTCACTTGTATGATTGGAGGCAAATCAATTACCCTCTTTCTGCCTCTGCTTTTTCAACTGTAAAATGGAGGGACTAATAGCTCCTTCATACCGTCATTGTGATGATTAGATGATTAATATTTGTAAAATGCTTAGAGGTGATCTGGCAGACGGTAGGTACTCAATGGATGCTGCCTGTTGCTGCTGTTATTACTGTTACATTTTGGGGAGATAAAGTAAAACAGACTTCGGGTATGCATCATCATCACCTCTGTCATCACCATTACTTCCAAATAAGTTGTCTTTAAAACCTTTACCGTAATTCAAGGGCAGAATTATATATATTATTATCCCAAGTGGGAATATACTGAGGCAGTGATAAAATGTGCTATGAAGATAGTCCAGATGTCAGATGACTTTGCAGTCTGTGAGAAGAAAAAATTTTAGTACTTCCATTTTCATTTGTGTTCACTTAAAATTTCTCCTTTGAGGCCCCCCAGAGTCAGTACCTCTATAATTAAAAGACTTGCAGGCCAGGTGCAGTGGCTCACACCTGTAATCCCAGCACTTTGGGAGGCCAAGGTAGATGGATCACCTGAGGTCAGGAGTTCAAGACCAGCCTGGCCAACATGGTGAAACCCCATCTCTACTAAAAAAAAAATACAAAAATTAGCCAGACATGGTGGTGGGCGCCTGTAATCCCAGCTATTCAGGAGGCTGAGGCAGGAGAATCGCTTGAACCCGGGAGATGGAGCTATCAGTGAGCCAAGATTGTGCCGCTGTACTCCCGCCTGGGTGACAAAACAAGACTCCATCTCAAAAATAAAATAAAATAAAATAAAAAGACTTGCAAAGAGTGTTCAGCATTCATGGTTGCTACAGCTGGGTTATATGGGGCTTCATTTCTTGCTTTTTTTTTTTTTTTTTTTTGAAACGGAGTCTTGAACTGTCACCTGGGCTGGAGTGCAATGGCGCGATCTCGGCTCACTGCAACCTCCACCTCCTGGGTTCACGCGATTCTCCTGCCTCAGCCTCCCAAGTAGCTGGGATTACAGGTGCACACCACCGCACCTGGCTAATTTTTTGTATTTTTAGTTGAGAGGGGGTTTCAGTATGTTAGCCAGACAGGTCTCAAACTCCCAACCTGTGATCCGCTCGCCTCTGCCTCCGAAAGTGCTGGGACTACAGGCATGAGGCACCACACCCAGCCTGTTTCTTGCATTTTTTAATAGTGTTCACCATTCTGCCCCTGTAGTTGTGGTTGCTCTGACAAATTGATGTGGGCTTGAATGTTCCCACACATCTGTAGCGCTTTTTATTCTCAGACGATAACCACCTTTCAGACCTCTATGTTCTCAGATGATGCCTTCAGAGCTCTGAGTTCTGTCCTTGAGGAGTCTGTTTTTCACCCTGTGGACTATGAGGCTAATTTCTTCCTTTCTCTTCGCATGATATTCCAATGAATGACACAAACCATGCTAGATCCATGCAGAAACTCATTGTTTGCTTTTTTGCTGTGTCTTCTCAATTAGAGAGGAAATAGTGCCAAGGCTCCTGTTTGTTTCTTTGTTTTGTTTTGCTTCATAAATCAGGTGTCCAGTACTAAGGTGGGAATTGGGAAGGAATAGCTACATGTTTTAATAGGCAGTTACATCATTTGTAAGAAAGTGTCATAGGGTAAAGTAACCCCAGTGGAATTGGTTAGAATCAAGGAAATATCTTATACTTTAATTGAGTGTATTCCAAGGCTTGTTTTATAGAAAATTTATTTGAGGAGATATTGATAGGTATCCCATTTTTAAAAGGGTTCTATAGCCAACTAAGTTTGGAAGACACTCTGTCCTTCTCTTGAAAAGTCAAAACTCAAATTAGCATATTAAAGGTTCTGAGAAAATCTAGGGTAAAGAAACCCACTCCACTTTTGTGTTTTCAGCTGTATTTTAATCTAATATTTGATAAAAACATATGTAGCATATAAGTTAGAAAGCATAATAATATAATAAATATGCTTGAGCCTTTCACCTAGCCCAAGGACTAGAAAATTGCCAGTAACATAGATGTATCCATGTGTTCCTCTCCAACTATATCCCTTATCTCTCTACTACAGGTAAGTGCTACCCTAGATTTTGTGTTTAATTCCCTTGCTTTGGTGGAAGAAGGTTGTGTTTTTAGCACTTACCTATGTATTTCTAAATAACGCATTGTTTAGTTTTGCTCGTTTTTGAGCTTTATAAAAATGGTATCATACTTTTTTCATTAAACATTGCTTCTAAGATTTATATATATCGTTGCATGGAACCTCAATCATTTTTCAGTGCTGTGTAGCATTCCATCATGTGAACATACCAGTTTACTTTTCCATTCACCTGTTCATAGACATGAGGCTTTTTGTTTTATTTTTTATTATTGCTATTGCTCCTCTCATGGAGAAACAGGAAAATGTGAGCTAAGAATTTTGACAGAATATTATGATTATATTCTTTGGAAGCAAGAAGTAGTATATTTATTGAGTGGCTGCTTTATGCAAGTTACTATTCAAGGTAGGAACTAAAATGCAAATATAAATAAAATGTTCCTATCTTCAAGGATCTTATGGTCCAGCGGAGGAGTCAAATTCTGTATTTTTCATATTAGGATATGAGTAGTCCCAAAGAATAATGGCACAAAATAAACTTGGCACATCTTTTGAAGTACCCAGTTTCTTATAATTTGAGGGGTGTGTAGGGGTAGAATTAAATAATTTAACTGATAAGTACCTTAAAATATGTTTATGTCAAAATTTTAAAGGTCTTTTATGAAAAGTAATATACAATTATTATGTGTTTTTATTTATCATTTTATTTTTTCGAGATGGAGTCTTGCTCTGTCACTCAGGCTAGAGTGCAGTGGCGTGATCTCGGCTCACTTCTACCTCCGCCTCCTGGGTTCTAGCAATCCTCGTGCCTCAACTTCCTGGTAGCTGCAGTTACAGGCACCCACCACCACACCAGTCTAATTTTTGTACTTTTAGTAGAGACGGGGTTTCACCATGTTGGTCAGGCTGGTCTTGAACTCCTGATGGGATTTGCTCACCTCAGCCTCCCAAAGTGCTGGGATTACAGGTGTGAGCCACTGTGCCCAGCCTGTTTGTTTATTTTTTTGTGACGGAGTCTTGCTCTTGTCACCCAGGCTGGAGAGGAATGGCACAATCTTGACTCACTGCAACCTCTGCCTCCCAGGTTCAAGCGATTCTCCTGCCTTAGCCTCCCGAATAGCTGGGATTACAGGCGTGCACCACCACATCTGGCTAATTCTTGTTTTATGTTTTCTTTTTAGTAAAGATGAGGTTTCACCATGTTAGCAAGGCTGGTCTCAAACTCCTGACCTCAGGTATTCCGTCCTCCTTGGCCTCCCAAAGTGCTAGGATTACAGGCATGAGCCACCATGCCCAGCCAATTGTTCATTTTTAAAATAAAGTACTGGAACTCAAAAAAAGATGTAAACTGGACTATACCCTTAGGATTCATAAATTCATTTGCTTCTTTTTGTTTTTTGTTTGAAACTGAGTCTCACTCTGTTACCCAGGCTAGAGTTCAGTGGTGTGATCTCAGCTCACTGCAGCCTCCGCCTCTGGGTTCAAGCAATTCTGCCTCAGCCCCCCAGGTAGCTGGGATTACAGGCGCATGTCACCACACCTGCCTAATTTTGCTTTTTCAGTAGAAACAGGATTTCACCATGTTGGCCAGGCTGGTTTCGAACTCCTGACCTCAGGTGATCTGTCCACCTCGGCCTCCCAAAGTGCTGGGATTACAGAGTGAGCCACCGTGCCTAGCCCTGCTTCTTAGGTATAAAAATTTGAGGCCAGGCATGGTGACTCACACCTTCTTTGGTATAAAATCCCAGCACTTTGGGAGGCCGAGGCCAGTGGATCACCTGAGGTCAGGAGTTCAAGACCAGCCTGGCCAACATGGCGAAACTCCATCTCTACTAAAAATACAAAAATTAGCCAGGCATAGTGTTGGGCGCCTGTAATCCCAGCTACTCGGGAGGCTGAGGCAAGAGGATCGCTTGAACCAGGGAGGTGGAGGTTGCATTGGGCCGAGATAGTGCCACTACACTCCAGCCTGGGCAACAGAGCAAGACTCCATCTCAAAAAAAAAAAAAAAAAATTGAGGCCAGGCATGATGGTTCACACCTGTAATCCCACCACTTTGGGAGGCCGAGGCAGATAGATCACCTGAGGTCAGGAGTTCAAGACCACCCTGGCCAACATGGTGAAACCCCATCTCTACTAAACATTCAAAAAATTAGGCAGGCATGGTGGTAGATGCCTATAATCCCAGCTACTACAGAGGCTAAGGCAGGAGAATCACTTGAACTCGGGAGGCAGAGGTTGCAGTGAGCTGAGATCCCACCACTGCACTCCAGCCTGGACAATGAGAGTGAAACTCCATCTAAAAAAAAAAAAATCGAAAAATGTTTATGTACAGAAGTTAAATAAAATGTATCCTAAATATAAACAATTAATTCTGACAGAGTAACTGGGAAATGCCTCACAGAGGAAGTGGAATTTGAACTATGCCTTAAAGGATAAGTAGGATTTCCGTAGGCAGAAAGAGCAGTCAAGGCTAAGGAAAATCATGATTAAGGACAGGAGCAAGATTTAAAAAAAAAAAGGAGGCCGGGCGCGGTGGCTCAAGTCTATAATCCCAGCACTTTGGGAGGCCGAGGCGGGTGGATCACGAGGTCAAGAGATTGAGACCATCCTGGTCAACATGGTGAAACCCCGTTTCACTAAAAATACAGAAAATTAGCTGGGCATAGTGGCGCGTGCCTGTAATCCCAGCTACTCAGGAGGCTGAGGCAGGAGAATTGCCTGAACCCAGGAGGCGGAGGTTGCAGTGAGCCGAGATCGCACCATTGCACTCCAGCCTGGGTAACAAGAGCGAAACTCTGTCTCAAAAAAAAAAAAAGGTATACCACATTTGAGAAATAACGAGAAGTTGTTCATGAGAAATGTCTGTCGGCAGTGAGGGGCATGATGATCTCTGTGTATGAGATTTCTGGTATTTTCAGATGTAGACTTGTTTGTTTGTTTTGAGACAGAGTCTCAACCTGTCGCCCAGACTGGAGCAGTGGTGCCATCTTGGCCACTGCAGCCTCCACTCCCAGGTTCAAGCAATTCTCTAGCCTGAGCCTCCCAAATAGCTGGGACCACAGGTGCACACCACCATGCCCAGCTAATTTTTGTATCTTTTTTGTAGAGATGGGGATTCACCATGTTTCTCAGGCTGATCTCGAGCTCCTGAGCTCAAAGTGATCTGCCCACCTTGGCCTCCCAAAGTGCTGGGATTACAGGCGTGAGCCACCACGCCCAGCCTGAGCCATAGATGTTGAATGCCAACCTATTCCCTTGCTCCTGACAAAATGAGTGTTGGATATTTAGAAAAAGTTTAGCATACTAGGTGACATTTAAGCTGGGGTCTTAACTTCTTTTAAAAATCTGTATCTGAATCGTGTTGATTCAGCAAACAATTCAACACCTACTTTATACTAAGGATGAAGAAGGTAATACTCAAGATTAACTAACTAGTAAGACAAACCATTAGAAGACAATTCAAAGAGAGAAAACTCGCCACCTTCTGTCCTATCACAGGAGATGAACGCTCCTAGCTGGGGCTAGCTCTTCACTTGCTCACCAGAGCCCATCCGCCTCACCTACATTGGGATGTCACTCCAAACTTGCTCCCCTTTCTTTACCAAATCATTTTTTCCCACTGTGGGATCATTCATAGAAGCATAGAAATACTCTGCTATCCCAGGTGCCGTAGCTCACGCCTGTACTCCTAGCACTCTGGAAGGCTGAGGCAGGCAGATTGAGCTCAGAAGTTTGAGACCAGCCTGGGCAACACGGTGAAACTCCGTCTCTACTAAAATACAAAAAATTAGCCAGGCGTGGCAGCGTACACTGTAGTCCCAGCTACTCAGGAGGCTGAGGCAGGAGAATTGCTTGAACCCAGGAGGTGGAAGTTCCAGTGAGCCGAGGTCGCGCCACTGCACTCTAGCCTGGGCAAAAGAGCAAGACTCCTCCAAAAAAAAACAGTTTGAAATATCCTATGTTCCTCATCTTTAAAAGCACTCTCACCCCCTTACTCTTTCTAGGCTCCATCTCATTTCTCTGTTCTCTTTCATAGGAAAATTCTCCAAGAGTTGTTTATACTCACTGTCTCTTAATTCCTTCCTTCACATATTCTCTTAAACCCACATATTCTCCTAAACTACTGCATTCAGGCCTTCACTCTCATCACTCCAAAATCGCTCTTGTCATGGCCTCTAGGGACCTCCACATAGCTCAACATAGTCAACTTTCAGTCCTCATTTTGCTTGACCTATCAGCAGCATCTGACACAGTTCCTTCCTTTTTTTTTTTAAATAGAGATGAGGTGTAACTATGTGCCCAGGCTGGTCATTGTTACCGCTTAGCTTCCAGGAACTATACTGTCTTGGTCCTCCTACCTCACTGGCCATTCGTTCTCTGTTTCATTTGCTGGTTCTTCTATTTTTGGAATCCCTGGGACTGGGGTCACCAACTCCCTCAGCCATCTCATTCAGCCTCATGGCTTTAAATTCTGTGTCTCTACTGTGAACTCCCAGATTTGTGTGTCTAGTCCAGAGTTTCACTATTGGTATTAGGAGGCAGATTATCTTTGTTGTAGAGGACTGTCCTTTGCGTTTTAGATGTTCAGCAACATCCCATGCGGTACCAGCAACACTCCACCAGTTATGACAAGGAGAAACATCTCCAGACTCTGCCAAGTGTCCCCTGAGATAAAATCACACTCCTCACCCCACTGAGAACCACTGTTTCTTGTCTGAACTTCTCCCCCTAACTCTGGACTTGTGTGTCCACTGTCTTTTTGACATCTCTACTTGAATGTCTAATAAATATTCATACTTAATGTGATCAAAACCAAACTTCTGCTCTTTCTCCCTCAATATAATCCCCCCTCCAACTTCCCACCTCAGTGGCACATCCATTCCTTTAGTTGCTTAGGCAAAAAAACTTACCATTTTCTTGAATCTCCTTTCTCTCACACCTGCATCCTGACTTAGCAGTGTGAGCCTTACCTTCAGAATACACCCAGAATCTAATGCCCTTTCACCACTACTGCTCTGGTCCATGCCGCCGTCACTTCCCACTGGGATTGCTGCAGCTGCTTTATTCTTGTCCCCCAGTAGCCCCTTCTCAATATAGTATTAGAGCGATCTTGTGAAAATGTGTCATTCGGGGCATGTCACGCCTTTTTGCAGAACCCTCCAGATGTCTTTCATCTTACCCAAAGTAAAAACCAAAATTCTTACAATGACATGCCAGGCCTTACGAGGTCTCTCCTTACAGCCCTCTCTACCCCTTCCTTATCTCTCAGTCTCACCTCTTACTATCCAACACCTTATTCACTTCTCTCTCGCCACACTAACCTTCTTTCTGTTCCTTAAACATACAGGGCCTTGATCCTTTTGCACTTGCTCTCACCCAGATACATGCTCTGTTGCCTCATTCAGGTCTTGACTTAAATGTCAGTTTCTCAGGGAGGCCTTCCTTGAGTACTAGTTTTTATTTTTGTTTTGGGGGGATTTTTTTGTGGTAGCATTTTATTCTCCTTCAAGGAAAGCTATTACCTAATATTGATGAACTCTCTCTTTTTTTTTTTTTCTTTGAGGCAGAATCTCATTCTGTCACCCAGGCTGGGGTGCAATGGCATAATCATAGCTCACTGCAGTCTCTAAATCCTGGGCTCAAGTTCAAGTGATCCTTCCACCTTGGCTTCCTGAGGAGCTAGGACTACAGGTGTGCATCACCATGCTCAGCTAATTTTTTAAAAAATTTTGTAGAGGGTCTTGCTATGTTGCCCAGGCTGGTCTTGAACTCCTGGACTCAAGCAATAGGATTAAAAATATCATTCTGGGGCCGGGCATGGTGGCTCACGCCTGTAATCCCAGCACTTTGGGAGGCTGAGGCGGGTGGATCACGAGGTCAAGAGATCGAGACCATCCTGGTCAACATGGTGAAACCCTGTCTCTACTAAAAATACAAAAAATTAGCTGGGCATGGTGGCGCATGCCTGTAATCCCAGCTACTCAGGAGGCTGAGGCAGGAGAATTGCCTGAACCCAGGAGGCGGAGGTTGCGGTGAGCTGAGATCGCGCCATTGCACTCCAGCCTGGGTAACAAGAGTGAAACTCGGTCTCCAAAAAAAAAATATCATTCTGTTTCAGCCTACCAAAGTTCTGGGATTATAGGCATGAGCCACCATGGGCAGCCAGTCACTAGTTTTATTATATTTTATTTTTGTTCTTGTTGTTTTGAGACGGAATCTTGCTTTGTTGCCCGGGCTGGAGTGCAATGGCATGATCTCAGCTCACTGCAACTTCTGTCTCCCAGGTTCAAGTGGTTCTCATGCCTCAGCCTCCCAAGTAGCTGAGATTACAGGCATGCACCACCACGCCTGGCTGATTTTTGCATTTTTAATAGAGATAGGGTTTCACCATGTTGGTCAAGCTGGTCTCGAACTCGTGACCTGAAGTGATCCTCCCGCCTTGGCCTCCCAAAGTGCTGGGATTACAGGCGTGAGCCACCGCGCCCGGCCCAGTCACTGGTTTTAAAATCTCACACCTCACCACCATCTCCAGTTCTCCTTTTTTAAAGCTGCTTTATCTTTTTCCATAGTATTTCTTCATCTAACATATTAAAAAGAGGCAGTATGACATCATAGTTAAGAAAATAAACTGAAGCCAGATTGCGGGATGATATCCCAACTCCGTCACTTCTAAGATGTAAGATCTTGACTTCTCTGTGCTTCCATTTTTGTTTTGTCTTCAAAGTAGAATGGTTTCTATCCATTAGAACAGTACTTTGCATATAGTAAGTAATATATGTTCACCATTATTACTGTTGTATTATTATTAACTACCGATTAATTTTTATTTTCCTTCTTCCCCCATTGGAATATAAATTCCATAAGAGCAGAGGGGCTTTTTTTTTCTTTATTGTTATATTCACAGCTTCTAGAACGGTGCCTAGCACATAGTAGACACTCAGTAAATATTTGTTGATCAAATTATGTTATTTCTGGGAAGAGTGATGAGGAGAAGGGTCAAGGAAGATGAGGCAGATGAGGCTTATGTGTACTGTTTAAAACTTTTACAAAGAGAATGTACTTATGTATCCTTGTGCCCCAAAAAGCCTCATAGGCTTACATGGAAAATAGACATATAGACAAATTACAACACAGTATATTACAAGATATGGAAGAACGAGTACATAAGTCTAAGGGGAAGGCAATGCAGTTGAGGAAAGCTTCCTAGAGGAGTAATAATGTGAGAGTTGGGGTTTTTTTTTTTTTTTCTTTTTGAGACAGAGTTTTGCTCTTATTACCCAGGCTGGAGTGCAATGGCACGATCTCGGCTCACCGCAACCTCCGTCTCCTGGGTTCAGGCAATTCTCCTGCCTCAGCCTCCTGAGTAGCTGGGATTACAGGCACGTGCCACCATGCCCAGCTAATTTTTTGTATTTTTAGTAGAGACAGGGTTTCACCATGTTGACCAGGATGGTCTCGATCTCTTGACCTTGTGATCCACCCGCCTCGGCCTCCCAAAGTGCTGGGATTACAGGCATGAGCGAGAGTTGGGTTTTAAAAGATGCGTAGTTCCACCAAACAAAGTGTGAGAGGGATGGGATAGCCTTCAAAGTAGAAGGAATAGTAGGTGCAAAAGCAAAGAAGTATGAAACACAGCAGAGGCTCTGAAAACTGCAAGCAGTGGAAATTGAAAGGAGAAGTGAGAAGCATTTTCAGTGTTTTGAGCTATTAAAAATTTCATCTTACCCTTCTCCCTTACCCACTCCTATACTCTTAACATCTCCAGGTAAGTGTTTGGCTGTAATTAGGAGCTTATTACTCCATAAAGGCAAATATCTTGAGGTTTTTCTCATTATTTTTCTGAAAGTCTTTTTTCTATTTTTCTGCTCCCCACAAGTTCCATTTAATTTTTTTATTGTGCCACCATTCAGATTCTGTATTCCCCTTGGTGTCTTTGATAAGAAATTCACATGTAACTTTTACCGGTGGAGTATAGTAAAAAAGGAAGAAGACATATCTTTAAATTATGTACACATACATACATACAGTTTTGTCACAGTAGCTTTGTTTAGGAACACAGTCGTTCAGCTGAATTATTTTAGTAATTAATATTTTTAATCCTATAAATGTTGGTCTATAGTCCCTTACCAATGATGTAAGTGAAGAAACTTGCTTTTCATTGTGTGACTCAACACTTCTCGAGGTTGACTTTTTAAAATCAGGGTTGGGGTTCTGCTTTTTTCCACCCACCTTCCTTCTATCCATGGACTCAGGAAAACACCCTTGATGACAGCACAAACTAAAAAAAGCAATAGCATTAATCCACTTTGTTAGTTTCTGGCACTGCCTGTGTTTATACCATGTCTCATATTGGGTTGTGATTGTGTATCTGTCTCTGCGAGCCCCTTAAGGTAGGAATCATAACTAAGGCGTTCATTTGTACACCTACATCAATGCCTAGTTCATAATGGATGCTCATTAAACATTTGTTGAACTAGATTGAATTGAACTGAACTGAACTGGACTATGGCACCACAGGAGAAGGGGATTTTTGAGTTTGCTTTCAAGTGAGATCGATTTAAAACAAATTTAGAAAAATTATTCTTTTGTTTTTAAATATAGTCTAAATTTGGGGTACAGCTACCAATATGTTCATTGCCCATAATTTTTTAAGCATTCTGAGCAATGACTCATCAAAATCCCCAAATAGATATTTTTTTTTAAGTCACAGTGGCCCTAGGAAACAAAATTAGGCTTGGTAAATATAAATAGTAAGTGTATTCTCATTATAATCAGGAATGTGTGGTCTTGTTGATATACAGAGGAGGATCTTTCTTTCTTCCCTTTGTAATAGAGTTGGAAATGAACCAAAGATCCCCTGATAAATTCCTATAGGGCTTCCCGGCACATTTATTTCATTCTTTCTAGAAGTCACCAAGACTTGTTGTTTTATTGTTCAAAAACAATCAGTGCTACCTCATTTCCTAACACTTGTTTTCTGACCTCCAAGTGTCTCCAGTCCAACTGGCCAAAAAGCCAGGCCAAAAATGTCTGTATTTCAGGAGAGGAACAAATGAACTTAGCTTCTGCTCCTTTCCCTCTACTTTGCAATTTTTTTCTTTTGCAAAGGAGTTTGGAATTTAAATTATCCAAGCCCAGAATCTTTCAGTCTAAAACTGCAAAACAATGGTAATAAGATAGTTGATCATTGCTCCAGTCCTCTGTCTTTTAAAGATCTGTCTGGTCTGAGAGTCCTGAACATCCAAATAACGTTTTTTTGTTTTTTTTTTGAGACAAGGTTTCACTCCTGTTGCCCAGGCTGGAGTGAAATGGCATGATCTTGACTCACTGCAACCTCTGCTTCCTGGGCCCAAGCATTTCTCCTGCTTTAGCCTCCCAAGTAGCTGGGATTGCAGTCACTGGTCTGATTTTTGTATTTTTTGTAGAGACGGGATTTCACTGTGTTGCCCAGGCTGGTTTCGAACTCCTGGGCTCAAGCGATCCACCTGCCTCAGCCTCCCAAAGTGCTGGAATTACAGCATGAGCTGCTGCACCCGTCCATCCAAATAACTGTTATATTATAAAGAAGGCTCTCTTGCCAATGGATATCTATTTTATTCATTTACTCAGCGTAACTTTATTGGGTACCTCTGTGTTAAGCCCTGGAGATCAAAGATGAGTAAGATTTCCCCCTACCTCCCAAGAAGCTCCCAGTCTGTCTTGGTAACAATTAGACAGTGCTAAGATAGCAGTAGGACAAAGTAATAATAGTAATTAGAGTTCAGCATGGAGGGATCTGGAAGAGCTTTACAGAAAAAGTGACATTTATGTATTTATGTATGAATGAGACCACATCTGGCCTAAAAAGTGACTTTTAATCCTTAGTCTTAAAGAATAAGATTCCTGCCAGGTGCAGCGGCTCATGTTTATAATCCCAGCACTTTGGGAGGCCGAGGCAGGCAGATCACTTGAGGCCAGGAGTTCGAGACTAGCCTGGTCGACATGGTCAAACCCTGTCTCTACTAAAAATACAAAAATTAGCCAGACAGGGTAGCGCATGCCTGTAGTCCCAGCTACTCGGGAGGCTGAGAGAGGAAAATCACTTGAACCCAGGAGGTAAAGGTTGCAGTGAGCTGAGATCTCGCCACTTCACTCTAGCCTGAGGAACAGAGTGACACTCTGTCTCAAAAAAAAAAAAAAAAAAAAAAAAAAAGGCCGGGTGCAGTGCATGCCTGTAATCCCAGCACTTTGGGAGGCCAAGGCAGGTGGATCACAAGGTCAGGAGTATGAGACTAGCCTGGCCAATATAGCGAAACTCCGTCTCTACTAAAAATACAAAAATTAGCCAGGCGTGGTGGTGCACACCTGGCTGAAGCACGAGAATCGTTTGAACCCAGGAGGCAGAGGTTGCAGTGAACCAAGATCATGCTACTGCACTCCAGCTTGGACAACAGAGCAAGACTCTGTCTCAAAAAAAAAAAAAAGATTTCTACAGAGAAAGGATAGCCCTACATTTCAAACACAGGACTTAGTAAGAATAGCTACATGAGGTATGAAAGCTCATGACAGGCCAGGCGCCGCGGTTCATGCCTGTAATCCTAGCACTTTGGCTGAGGTGGGCAGATCACCTGAGGTCAGGAGTTCAAGACCAGCCACTGCGCCTGGCCTGTTTCTTCATTTTTTGAAATAAGGATAATAGCAGCATCTGTTTGACAGGGCTGCATGTATATATGCATACATACACACATGGCTTTAAACAGTGCTCAGAAAAAACAGTATTCATTGTTATTAGGCCACGTTATGAAAGGCCTTGAACTGTACATTTTCTATAAGTAAAAGAAAAGTTTTAAAACAGAAGAGGGGAGAGTATATAACAGGATATAATCTGTATTTTGTTTTATTTTTTAATTACTTTTTTTTCTATTAGAGACAGGGTCTCGCTGTGTTGCCCAGGCTGGTCTCAAACTCCTGGGCTTGAGCAATCCACCCACCTCAGGCCTCTAAAGTGCTAGGATTACAGGCCTGAGCTACCCCGCCTGGCCTATCATCTGTATTTTAGAAAAGTAACTCTGGAGAGTAGACTGGATAAGGAAGAAACTAGAGACAACATGCAAGTTCTGAGACAGTTTCAAGAATACAGATAACAGGTGCTGATATAACATGGTACTGAGTTAATATAGTGGCCTTGCCCTTAAAAATTTTGGGTTCCTAAATCAAAACTTCAAACTTGAAATGTCAGTCTTAATAGATCTTACAAATTTAATTCTAAAAAAACAAAATGGGCCAGGCGTGGTGGTTCACACCTGTAATCCCAGCACTTTGGGAGGCTGAGATGGGCAGATCACCTGAGGTTGGGAGTTCAAGACCAGCCTGGCCAACATGGAGAAACCCCATCTCTACTAAAATATAAAAATTAGCTGAGCGTGGTGGCGCATGCCTATAATCCCAGCTACTCGGGAGGCTGAGGCAGGAGAATCGCTTGAACCCGGGAGATGGAGGTTGCAGTGAGCTGTGAGTGCACCACTGCACTCCAGCCTGGGCAACAAGAGTGAAACTCCACCTCAAAACAAAACAGAAACAAACACAACAAAATGAAGCCCCTGGAGCAGAGCACAGAAGGACTGTCCTTGCAGTCTGGATGTTGTAGTGCTCAACTGATGCTTCCATTCTGTACCCAAATATCACACCAGTACCTCTTGCCTGCCATTCATCATATCTTTTCATCTGGTTAGATATCCAGAGAAAGACATTCTATTTTTGGAGATGCTTTTGTTTTTCCCTTTAATTAACCTCAAAACTACTGATCAGTTTCCTAGAGGAAGTTCTGGCTTCTGGACTGCACAGCCGAAGCAAGGAGAGCTCTCAAGCCACATCAAGGTCAGCAAGCAGAAGATGAAACGGTGATGGGGGGAATGGCACAGCTTCCGCTCTTGCCCCCACTACAGGCTCTCCCCACTAACTAGAGGTGTGGGAGAGCAGCTTTGGGTTCTGTGCTGGTTGTTAGAGCTCACCTCCAGGTAGCCCGCAGACTCCTGGTTGGTACAGACACCAAGACTCTCAAGAGTTGAGCCAACAATAAGTCTGAGGCCAACTCAACCCTCTTTTCTCCTGTAGTCTTTGTGTATCTGTTAGCACAATCACTTCAGTTACTGATGAATTTTGTCGGGATCTGACTTGGGAAAAGGGTTGTCAGAGCCTAGAGGGGCTTAAAAAGTAATCATTTGATGTACATACCACATTTCTTGACTTCCTTTCTCTTCCCTTGACCCTTTCTGCTTTTCATTAACCACATTCCTGCACAACTTATTTCTGAAAACCTCCCATGTTTCTTTACAGAGGTATCCAAAAATTGTTTGTCCCTGCATAACAATTCTGTTGCACTGAGAAACCATGTACGACCACAATAAAACTCCATTTTGTGAAAAGATATCAGTGATTTAGCTGTATTTTCTTTGGGGCTAATTTATGGGAATTTATGAGGTGGGGCATGAGCTGGCTTCACACCAAACATAACGAAGACATTACCTCTACCTGAAGGATATTTAAAGTATGTCAAGGCAAATAATAAATTCTGGTGTCAATTTCACCTCTCTTGAAAACAGTAGAAAGTGATAGTATCATTAATGCCAGGAAATTAAGACATCCTCAAATCATCATAGCAAAAATACCACAGCACAATCCCTCCCTGGTTGTGTGTGTGTGTGTGTGTGTGTGTGTGTGTGTGTGTTGTTATATGTTGATAAATAATCTCTAGCATCAGACAGCAAGGGTCAAATCTGTGTCATATTTGTATGGTTTTGGGACTATTATTGAGTCTCTTTGTGGCTCAGCTTTCTCATCTATAAAATAGAACCTTCATCATAGGATTACGAGGATTAAATTAGAGGAGATGGTACATGAAAAGTGCTTAGAACACTGGTATATAGTAATAGCTCAATAAAATGTGACTAATAGTAAATAAGATTAATTTCTGTCTCTAAGTTGGGGTTACAGAATCACTATGCAAAATGATTGGATTCCTGTCAACACTCCCATTGCACTTAGAAGTTCAGAAAATAGGGCCAGGCGCGGTGGCTCACACCTGTAATCCCAGCACTTTGGGAGGCCGAGGCGGGTGGATCACGAGGTCACGAGATCGAGACCATCCTGGTCAACCTGGTGAAACCCCGTCTCTACTAAAAATACAAAAAATTAGCTGGCCATGGTGGCGCGTGCCTGTAATCCTAGCTACTCAGGAGGCTGAGGCAGGAGAATTGCCTGAACCCAGGAGACGGAGGTTGCGGTGAGCCGAGATCGCGCCATTGCACTCCAGCCTGGGTAACAAGAGCGAAACTCTGTCTCCAAAAAAAAAAAAAAAAAAAAAAAAAAAAAAAAAAAAAAGTTCAGAAAATAGAGGGAAAAGCTGGAAGGCCATTCTGTCCATTTCCCTTCTCGCCGCTCCTCCCAGCCCTCAGCTGTTACTGCTTTACACACACTCAATGAAGTAAACTCTTAAGTTCTTTTTTTCTCTTTTGTGGGTCCCTCTGGGTAATTTTTTCTTAATTCTTCATTTTTTTACAAGTCTTTGAGACAGTCTGCACTTGGGGATGCAGTATTTTAAATGCAGCATTTTACAAGTTATATAGTCTTTTCAAATATGGAAAACTCCCTCCTCCAAGCAGGAATATCTGTGCTTTCCTTCCTATCGGCAAGATAACGCTGTGGAATAAAAAAAGCAAAACCGAGACATTCCTTGTATCATTTTCCTCATTATTCATCTGTTTCCATTGTGCCTACCCAACTGACAATATGAAGAGGTCTAAGAAACGAGCCCTGCCATCAGGGCGTTTGATGTCAGAAGTTGGCATTTCTTTATTAAGAATCAAAGACTCATATTTTTGTGTAAGATTTACAGAGCTGATTCCGTTATTACTGGCCCTTTATTTTTGCACCCTTTAAAAACATCACTTTAATTAAGGTCTTGTATGCTTTCAATAATCCTCTCCCCCATACACAGGAACGCCCTGGTGAAAACCTCTGTGTTCCATTTACTCTACAAAAGCCAAGGATATTTGTTTTTAGACAACCATGTTTGAATAACAGTTTCCGCCCAGTAAACTTGCAAGCAGCAGTTCACACGTTTTTATCTCTAATAGCTCCCTCTTTCTCCCTTAAGTGGAGTTATAAAATATTCTGTTCTAGAATATAGCTACTAGCAGTCGCGTCTTATCCTCAGGTGTTGTTAGGGATGAGGTCCTCCAAGTGTCTTATCTCCACCGCAGACAGAAACTGGCTGAGAGTGATTTCTGTGGTTTCTGTGTGTGTAGTGTCAAGCTCACTGAGGGGCGCTGGAGACAGCGCTAGAAAAATGTGTAAAGGAACCCATACGTCCTCAGATTTCTCACTTAAGCATCGGTCTTTGGAAAACAGTCCCACCTACATCCCAATTCAGGTGCCCCGAGGTTCACCTGGTGAGACAAATCACCTTCAGGAATAGGCCAGGGAAAGTAGAAAGGGGTGAGTGACAGGACAAAGGGTGAACAGGTGAACGAAAGTAGGGGCAGGATCACAGGATGGAGCAGGGCAGAGAGAAAGAGAGGACGCCGGAGATTTATGTAACATCTTAAGGAGCAGACAGGCAGGGAAGGTTCTGCAGCCCACATGCATCTGCTCTGGAATCTGAAATTACTTCGGAGGGTTTTTCATCAGCCCCTCTGCCTGATGTTTCACAATGCTCTGGCACCTATCTGATGCAGCACAAAAGGAACCCTGGACCTCACATATAGGGGGCACTCAGATATTTGTTGTTTTTATTTTTATTTTTATTTATTTATTTATTTATTGAGACAAAGTTTCACTCTGTTGCCCAGGCTGGAGTTCAGTGGTGCAGTCTCAGCTCACTGCAACCTCTGCCTCCCGGGTTCCAGCGATTCTCCTGCCTCAGCCTCCCAAAGTAGCTGAGACTACAGGCATGTGCCACCACACCCAGCTAATTTCTTTTGTATTTAGTAGAGCCGGGGTCTTGTCATGTTGATCAGGCTAGTCTCGAACTCCTGACCTCAAATGATCCACCCACCTCGGCCTCCCAAAGTGCTGGGATTACAGGCATGAGCCACCACAGCTGATAGAAACTACTGGGAAAGGAGGACGATGGGGCAAATAATGAATTACTTTTTTCCCATAAATCAGAATCTATTTAAGTGATTAAACCCCTCCTGTGTGCTTGTCCCGCAAGTCCTCAAAAAATTCGTGCAGGCTATTTCCTCACCGGTACCTCTGGACATTTTACTTCCTCACATATGAAGACATCCCGGATTTGCTCATTATTTTTTCATCGCTTTTTAAACAAGGGGGTAGAAAATAGAGATGGTGGGAAGGGGACGACGAGATGGTTCGAGGAACGTGGTATGTGTGCACTCATGCCCATGGGAGGGGTCACAAAGTCTGAACAGGAGACTACAGTCAGGAAGTCTGGATTCTAATCTGGTTTGCCCGTAAGTAACTTGATGTGTAAACTTGGGCAAGTCAGTTGATCTGGCATGCCCCGTTTCTTCAGTTTCCAAATGGAAATATTAATACTTATTCCATATACAAGATGGCACTAAAAGTGTAAAGAAATGACATACAAGAGCATTTTGAAAGGATAAAGTTGTGTCAGTCTAAAATCGTGGAATTAATTGGTATGGTGAATGGAAAGAGGTTGAGAGCAATATTATTGGATTAGGAGGAAAGGTGCCTGGTGGGAATGGAGAGGCAGCCCCTCCTTCATTTGACAGAGACCAGAAAAACCAAAACAGCCTCCACTACTCAAACCACAAATTTAGCCAACACTTTTATCTTGAGGCATCTCTGGAAAAAGGATTTTTCCTTTTCCCTGTTCCTCTGTGCCAGGGATTTTTATTCATTTTGTGGTTATTGCAAGCTTGCCATATGCCAGGCAATGTGTTTATTAGCTTATTATGATTTCAAAATTAGCCCTGGAAGACAACACATACCTTCAAAGGATTCTCACAGATCATCTCATCTCTCCCCCTCTTTCCTTGTTGATGAAAATGGCATTTCATCCCTCACCATTTAATACGTGTGTGGACGCAGGCCTAAAGAAATTCAGCGAGTTGACCAAAGGCCACAGAGTGGTGATGAAACCAGTACGGATTTCTCACTCCCCTCTTCCATCACATATATACTGAAAAGACATGAAGTTACTAAGATGTGTCCTGGAGGCTCTGGGCAGGAGATCAGCAGGCGTTCCCTAGTCAGGACATCCTCTGGGCGTTCAGCCCTTCCCTCCACTGGGCTCCAGCGCTGTAGAGAGGATGGGATTTTTACCTATCAGTGCAGCGGGAAAACATACCCAGGTGACAGGAAGTTTAAGCCTCACCTGGAACTTATATTGAAAGCCACTTGGTACAAAGGATCATGGTTTGGAGACAGAGTTCTATTCCTGCCAGCATTGACACAGTGTGTCTGTAAATCCTCCAGCCATTCTGAGTCTCCGTTTTCTCCCTGTGAGATGGAGATCATAAAATCCGCCTCATTCTCACAGTTATTCTCCTGAGGTTCCAATAAGGCCTGAGGCCTTGAACACTGGAAGAAACGTGTATTAATAGCAACCTCTGTCCCACCCCATCCCCCAACACGTCGATCCCCTGCGGAGCATAAAACTTTCCCCCAGCATCTGACCTGCCCAGGTCACCCTAGCACCTAGCAGCGTCAATTCCTGATACCGGTTCTGGGTGGCGCGCCCTCCCGGCTCCCGCTCTCGTTTTTGTTTTTGGCCGGAGAAGGCGATGCCGTGGAGGGTGGTGATCTCCGGTCTTCACGAATCCGCACGTCTCTCCATTATCCACCGCGCCCGCCCACTGTGCCCCGGGGCGGCCGGCGGCCGGGTCTCTCGGGCTCCGCGTGTGGCCCTGGCCGCCGCCGGAGCGAGGGTCCCTGCCCCCCGGGGAGCGGTCTCCGGCCGCTTCGGGGCCGCCTTCTTCCCCCTCCGTGAGTCAGAAACAAAGGCGGGGGGGCGGGGGGAGCGCCCGAGCTGCGGCTCCGCGATTCGCCCTTTATTCTGAACTCGCAACGTCAGCGGCCCGCGGATGGAGCTGCGGGGCGCGGGCTGGGCCGCCCACAGCGCACCGGGCCAGGGGAGCGGCCGCGCCGGGCCGGACGGGCGGGTGGCGGGGGCGCGCTCGGGGGCCCGGGCCGCGTGGGCGCCGGGATGGAGGGCGCCGAGGGGCGGGGAGCGGGCGTGCGTGTGTGTGCGAGTGCGAGTGCGAGGGAGGCCGGCCTTGAGTGAAACCGGAGCTACAAAGAAGGGGAGAGTCCGGGAGCGGGAGGGCGCCAGGGAGGAGCGGCGGCGCCGGGGCAGCTCCGACGCCCTCCCGCGGGGAAGGAGCCCCCGCGGAGCCGCCGAGGCCCCGACGCGGGGCCGCCCCTCCGCCCGCCGCCCCGCGCCCGCCGGGAATGATGAAGAAGAACAATTCCGCCAAACGGGTGAGTGCGCCCGCCCGCCCTGCGGCCGCTGCCGCCTCCGCGCTCCGACGACCCGGTCCCGGTCGGCGCCGCGGCGGCCTGGGAGCCCCCTGGCCTGGCCGCGCCCCCGCCCCGGCGGCCCGATCCCCTCGGCCCCGGCCCCGGCCCTGGACACCCGGCCCCGCGAGGCGCCTCCGGCGGGGGCTTTTGTTTGTTTACTCGCCTCGGGGGGCTTCAACTTGTCTGAGTTTCCCCCCAACCCGCACCTCCCCCGCCCCTGGGCGCCGGGCGGGCGTTTGCCTCGCGCTCCGCGGTGGCGAGGAGACAATGGGAGAGAAAACCAAAGAAACGCCGTTAGTCCCCGCGCGGCGAAGACCGGGCGGCGGGGCCTGGAGGGAGCCCGGGAGCCCCTCCGCGCCCGGCCCGAGCCCCTGCCCCTCGCAGCCCCGCTTGTTTATTCGGAGCGGGGGAGGGGAGCGGGGGGAGTTCCTCGCAGTGAAAACCTTTCCGAAGTGGGAGCGAACCCGGGGCGCCCCCCGGGCCGCAGCCTTCGGAGGAGACGGGGTCGCCGAGGCGGCCGCGGCTGGAATCTCCTAACCGCCCGCTTCTCCTCTTGTCCTGGGGCAGGGGCCTCAGGATGGAAACCAGCAGCCTGCACCGCCCGAGAAGGTCGGCTGGGTCCGGAAATTCTGCGGGAAAGGGATTTTCAGGGAGATTTGGAAAAACCGCTATGTGATGCTGAAGGGGGACCAGCTCTACATCTCCGAGAAGGAGGTGGGTGCCTCTTGCCTCTAACTCTCCGCTTTCTCATGCCCCCTACTTTGTCGGTCCACCACGGCTCACCTAGCTTACTCCACCCCCGTTTTGTTCCAAAGGCAAGTTCAGTGGTCTCCTGCGTCTCTACCCCCGTCTCCTCTGCAGAGAAAGGTCACCCTTAAGTGAAAAGACCCGAGTGAGAAGTAGAAGTTGAGTTTGCGTCTTACTCAGTGTTGTTTTGTTTGCAAATACCTTTCTGACAACAACGATAAGCCCCTCCCAAGATGTCCCAGAAGTTCTGTGTCCCTTGCTGCCGCCCACCCTAACCTGGCCTCCTGAATATAGGGTTTCTCTTCTTTTTTATTGCTGCTGAAACAGTTTAGCCTATTCGCCACCCTTTCCTGTTCCCCCACCTTAACCCAGACAGCCTCCCCTTTCCTGTCTGTGGCAGGAACGTGCACGGGTCCTGTCAGCGGCGCATCCGCCCTGAATCACAGAAAACACACACGCACACCGCCGTCGGGCTCCTGTGACCTCGGGTCTGTGAGTGGCAGTTGAAGCCAGTGTCCCTAACCAGTGTGCTCTCTGTTCCCCACCCCCACCCCATTTAAAAAAAGAACCCATTTTCTACCCACTTCCTTCCTGCCCACCCCCCATTTGTATCAAAAGGGAGAAAAACGAACCCCTGTATGTCTTTGGATAGCTTCGGCTCTGTAGTTAATCATGAAAACCACAGTCCACACTGTCAAAACCGGAGCTATGATCATTGAATCCAAACTCATCTCCTTTGTTTCCCTAAGTCCTGGGATCAATAACTTATGCTCATGTTGAGAAATCAGAATTGCCCCCCCAATGATTAGAAGTCATTCCAATCCCTGCCTCTATCTGTCAGTATAGCCTGGGAGACTGTCCTGTGAACCCGTTAGAGTGGCCCTTCCTCCACCAGCATGGGAGGGATTCTGTGTTCCCTCACCCAGGGCTAACTGGGAAGTCCTCCCTGAGTTCTAACCTCTTCTGCTTTCTGCAGTAGACACCCTTATTCAGTAGATTCTGTTTAGGTAAATAAAACCTTTTATGGTATGGAAACAGATAACACACACAGCCCAAGACGGAGTACTCATCTAAAAGAACATCTACTGAGGCATCTAGGGAAGAGCTAAGCTGTGCCAGAGCCGAGGAATCCCTCTTAAGGGTATTGAAACCTAGCTGTTTACACAAAACTAGGAATTGGTGATGGAAAGTCTTAGGAGTGAGGTGAGGGCGCTTTTCTTGCTCTGTCACCCAGGCTGGAATTCAGTGGCTCCATCCCAGCTCACTGCAGCCTCCACCTCCCAGGCTCAAGCGATCCTCCCACCTCATCCTCCGAGTAGCTGGGACTACAGGTGGGTGCCACCATGTCTGGCTAATTTTTGTATTTTTTGTAGAGACAGTGTTTCACCATGTTGCCCAGGCTGGTCTCAAACTCCTGCCCACCCGCCTCAGCCTCCCAGAGTACTGGGATTACAGGCGTGAGCCACCATGCCCTGCCAGGAGAATTTATTTTTAAGAGTTACCTCTACCCAGTCACAAATCCTCCAGAAAGCTTTGTTCGCAATTTTCTGGCTAATTTAAAAAAAAAAAAAAAAAAAGCAAGTGTCAAAATATATCTCCTGTCTTCCCCGAACTTTTTAATTGCAGGAAACTCTAGTTAGCAATCAGGGAGAACTTCCTACACGTCAAAGGAAAAAACATAATAGTGAAAGAGTAAGAGGAATAAGACATCCGTCGTATGCATTTGCCCAAAGAGCAGAGTCTAGGGGCGAAAGTACAGTTGATCCTTGCTTGTGAGGAAGGGGTACAAAGACGGGGGACAGGATGGAATGACCTCAGCCTAGGTGGTGATGTCTGGTGTCCTGTGAGTCAGGAGCATCTGGCTGGCCGTGGAGCCAGCTGTCTCCGGGAAGGGCATAGGAAGGAGGAACTAGGCATATTGATACTAGGCTTTTTTAGAGCCAGTTTCCACGCTGCAGTGGGCCTGGGTTAGAGGTGAAATTGATAGAGGACTCTGGCTTTATTCTGCCCACTTGTGAAAAGCTCCAGGGCCAATGGTGTCAAGACAAGGTTGTTGGTTGTTTTTTTGTTTTTCGTTTTTTGTTGTTTTTTTGTTTTTTTCCCAGGGACGGGGTCTCACTCTGTTGCCCAGGCCAGAGTGCAGTGGCACAATCATAGCTTACAGCTGTCTTGACCTCTTGGGCTCAAGCAATCATCCCACCTCAGCCTCCTGAGAAGTTGGGACTACAGGCGTGTGCCACCACACTCAGCTAATTTTTTTTATTTTTTGTAGACAAGGGGTCTTGCTTTTTTTTTTCTTTTCTTTTCTTTCTTTCTTTCTTTTTGTTTTTTTTTAAATAACTCAGTTATACAAAGGCAGGGGTCTTGCTATGTTACCCCAAGCTGGTCTCAAATTCCTGGCTTCAAGTGATCCTCCTTCCTCAACCTCCCGAAATTCTGGGATTATAGGCATGAGCCACAGCATCTGGCCAAGACTTTCTTTTAAGGCAGAGTATATAATCTATATCATTTACTGTTAATGCAAGAAAATTCCTAACCCTATCTCCCAGAATTTTTACCAGAGTTTTTGTTATTCCTGTCTTAAAGGCAGGGTCTTCCACAACCACCTCTGCCAGAGACTTTGTTCTGTGTTCAGTTGTAATCATTTTCTTCCTTCTCAGTTAAAGGGCATCCTCTCTGAAAGAGGGTTGGAGCACCTTATGATCACGGGCTGATGTGTAAAAACAGAAGCTAGACCTTAGGAAGACCTCATGGTAGAGGAAATTGGGTTTGGGGCAACTCTTTGGACAGGCATGGAAAAAATCCCTTTCTGTGGTCAAGGACAAAGAATCAGGGGAAAGGAAGGGTTACTTTGGAAGAAGGGTAGTTACAAATCTGGGAATTAGATAAGTGGGAGGAGGAAACAGTGCGGTGGAGAACAAGGCTCCTGGCATGGTCCATCTTCCCAGGCACTGGAATATCCTTGTCCTGCTGCTTCCCTCACCCGCTCTCCCACCCTCCCCATTCCCACCAAGGGCTAACCTCTGTCAGCATGTCCTGCTCCTGGAGCTCCTTATCAGTCTGTTTGCAAGCCAGAAAAACTCCCTTTCCTTCCTTTCCCCTAAGGAAAACAGAATAAGTTAACTCTCTTCCCCTGGCCACATTCACACACCCAGCACTTTCCTCTCCATGGTTTCTGGACTCTGCTGACAGTCTCAACTCTGGAGAAGCGGGGGGAGAGAGGGATGATGCATCGTCCTACATCCTTGCCCCGCGTTTCTGGGAATTGTTCTTGGACACCCCTTGCCAGCACCTTGTCCTGCTTCCACCCATAGTCCTTCAAGGCCTCTGGTTGCTTTCCAGCCCGAAGCCAGGGAACCCTGGAAAGTGGGGGGCCCTGGAGGAGCCAAGCCTCGCTGAAACAAGTGGAGGTAGATGTACAAGCAGTCACTCACCTGAATGGGGCCCTGTGGTCATCTGTCGTCCTTTGTCATCAGCCTCCAGGTCCAGCAGCCGTTCAGAAGGATGGGCAGATACAAGGCTGTAGATGGTCTGGGTAATGGAAGGGGGAACCGCTTCCCCACTTCCAGGTTGCCAGGAACCCGGAAGGTAGATGAGTTCACCTCCATGCACATGAGTTGTATTTCAGAGCTTGGGAAGTCGGGGACTCTTTTGGGAAATAATTGCAGTCAGGGTGTGTAGGTGTCATCCAAGGAAGATGTGAGGCTATTTTCATCTGTTTAGTTTTTTTTTTTTTTTTTTTTTTGAGATGGAGTTTCGCTCTTGTTACCCAGGCTGGAGTGCAATGGCGCGATCTCGGCTCACCGCAACCTCCGCCTCCTGGGTTCAGGCAATTCTCCTGCCTCAGCCTCCTGAGTAGCTGGGATTACAGGCACGCGCCACCATGCCCAGCTAATTTTTTGTATTTTTAGTAGAGACGGGGTTTCAATATGTTGACCAGGATGGTCTCGATCTTTTGACCTCATGATCCACCCGCCTTGGCCTCCCAAAGTGCTGGGATTACAGGCGTGAGCCACCACGCCCGGCCTCATCTGTTTAGTTTTAATGAGACGAGTGCTGGTGCTTTTCATTTCTCATGCCATCCTCTTTCCTGAGGTGTTCCAACCCTGGGCTCCAGTCACAGAGGGTGAACACACGGCCCGGTCTGGACTTGTAACTAAGTCCCTTCTCTGTAACTTCGGTCCTTGCCAGCCAAAACAAATCCATAAGCCACCGCTTCAGAGTCCAGAGTTACAGGGAACACCACCTTAGAGGAAAGGAGAAAACATCGTGATCAGTTTTAAATGGACCTGCAAGGAAATGTTCATAGAGCCGCTTTGCAGTGCTCAGAAAAGGCCAGTTGGGGTTGGAGGAGGTCGCTAGGAATGCGGCCTTGATGAGCCGTTCAGCAGGAGTGTTAAGAGCTAAATGTTGCTTGAAGCTGTTAAAGGCAGAACCAGAGTGTAAGACGGAATCTACAGCAGGGAGGGCTAAGTTTCCGTACAAGGAAGAGCTTCCTGGCAGCTTGGGGTCCCAGGCACTCAAACTGGAATAACAGCAAGAAGTAACAATACTTTTTCCAAGTCTGGAGATTAGTCTTCCAGGGAGAGTCTAAGTGCATTCTTGTCTAGAGACGTGGGCCGAATGAAATGGCTTTTCGGGTCTTGGAGGAGTTAGTTTGGATTGTCGCAGTACCTTGGAGGAGGAGGGAAGGGTAGGAACTATAATTGTAGTTTTCAGCTTCTCGGGACAAACTCAGCAAACTGAACACAGCGGGCTGCGGTCCTGTGGTGACCAGGCTCCCGAAATGAACAAGGAAGATGAGTCTCTGTAATTGTACACGTCAGAGAAGGGAGCGAGGTGGGGCAGGAGAGCTACACCGCACGTGTGCAGGTGGGGAGGCCAGCGGCAGCCCCTCGTTCTCCCCAGACACCCCAGTACTGGCCCTGCCTTGATCTTTCTGTGGACCATCAAGGTCTGTCTGTCTTACCTGAGGGTGATGGATCAACCACCTGTCATGTCCCTTTAAAGATATGAGCCTTCTTAGAACATGTAAGCGGTGTCCTTAAGGAAAAGAGTGAGGCAGTGAGTGAAGACAGGCATAGCGGGCTCTGGAAATGGCAGCCTGGCTGAGGAGAGTGAAGAAAAGGGGTTCAACAGAAACGTGCCTGAGTAGGACCTGGGGCTGCCCCAGCCGCCCTTCCACGTGAGGCCTTGTAGGCTTGGGGCAGGATGGCCCCTCCTCTCCTGGTATCCCTCCCTCTCCTCAGGCTTCCTCTGCTTCCCAAGATGATGTAAACTAACAGTCTGGGTGGAGGGGCTAGATAATTTTATCCTCCTCACCTCACCCCAACCGTCCCCTAGGTAAAAGATGAGAAAAATATTCAAGAGGTATTTGACCTGAGTGACTATGAGAAGTGTGAAGAGCTCCGGAAGTCCAAGAGCAGGAGCAAGAAGAACCACAGCAAGTTTACCCTCACCCACTCCAAACAGCCGGGCAACACGGTACGTTCTCCTGCCGCCTTGGCCGCTGGAGCAGGGACAGGGCTGGAGGGGCAGGGGAGGCCCGGAATCGCTCTCCCGCTGGCTTTATCATTTCACCTGAGAATATTGTGACCATTTCCTTCCTCCCAGGCAGGCCAGCCTTTAACCTGCTCAGCCACAAAGATCACCTCTGTATATATAATCTCCCTTTTTATTTTTCTCTGTTACACACACACATACACACATGTACACATATATATATGTATGTGTATATATCTATCCCTTAGAAGAAAATCCCTGTACCTGTACCCTGATAGGTGGTTGAAGTTGAATTAATTCGTCATGTCTGAGGGAACCCAGGAAAGTTATTCCTGTCACATTCTTTTTCTTCAAACATTGGAAGATTTGTATCTTAATACCTGTCCTTCATCAGACGTCCTCTAATTATCTCCACTGCCATATTAATACTCAGTATCCTTCTTAGCTCTTCCTTGGTCGTTTCTAAAACAACCTCCTGGCTATACATTTTGCAGGAATAGAAGCTGGGTTTCCTTAAGTTATGGATGACTCTGGAAGCAGAATCTCTCTCCTTCCAGGAGCTGGGTCTAAGAAAGTGGGATTATAATCTCTTATTTCTTTACTGTCAAGGTGAGGCACCACCTCTAAAACCCTGGCTGAAACAGGAATCTTCCCTCACAGGCACCCAACCTGATCTTCCTGGCAGTGAGTCCAGAAGAGAAGGAATCGTGGATCAATGCCCTCAACTCCGCCATCACCCGCGCCAAGAACCGTATCTTGGATGAGGTCAGGGGGCTCACCGCGGGGAGAGGGAGGGACGCTGGGCAGAGGGAGCAGCCAGACTCACTGATGAAGGGAGGATCGTTGTTCAGGCCCCATTCACTCGCTGCCCCACCAGCTCTGCTTCATCTCCCTTTTAGAAACCCTGTTCTCTTTCCACCTTCTCTCACATCTCTTCTGACACTGCCTCTTCCCTGGTTCCTGATGCGGGAGCCAGGCTTGGGTCAGCTGAAAGAGCCCCTTCGTGCCCAGTAAATCCCCTTGCCCATGGGTTCATTCGGAAGCAGTGCATGGGGTGGGCGTGTGTTCAGGTCTCGGGGTGCTGGGTTGGGACAGGGAGTTGCCGAAAAGCACTCATGACTCACGGTACCTCTCTTCAGGTCACCGTTGAGGAGGACAGCTATCTTGCCCACCCCACTCGAGACAGGGCGAAAATCCAGCACTCCCGTCGCCCCCCAACAAGGGGACACCTGATGGCTGTGGTACGTGAGACTGTAGTAAAGTCAACGTTGCCAGAGGGCCAGTTCTGTGTCGGTCCGTCTCAGAACCGTATGCCACCACAGGCATTTGTGGGAGGCCTCCTTGATGCTAAGATCGGAGGCGAGGGAAGTCCTTCCGCCCCATGCCCCTGCCTGATGTAAATCAGAAAGATGTATTCAGCACCCATTATGAGTTCAGAAGTCCCTGCTGCCAATTCATGTTACCCTCTTTTGGAGAAAATGAGTTACACCCACAGAAAAGTGAAAAATAAGCTACTGTATGGGGGCTGTCTCGATGGGTAGCGTAGTACTACGGGCATTTGGAGGAGAAAGGGCCACAGCGAACCCCTGAAACACAGAGTGGTAGTTTCCTTCATGCCTCTGAGCTCTAAGTCTTTAGGGAGAGAGGCAGTCAGGTATAGTACAGAGAACACAGGCTTTGGAGTCAGAACTGAGGAGCGACCTTGCTGCAGTCAGCTCCCTGTGTGGTTCCCTGAAGTCACACGTCTCCAGCTGTGAAATGAGGCGGTGATCGTGCCCGCCTCGAAGGGCTGCTGTGAGGAATGACCAACATATGTATAACTACATATATGGTATTGAATACTCATCACTTTTTTAAAATTACGGTATTCTGTAAATAAGAGAACACATTTTATCAGAAGGCAAGGGGGCTGAGGTGTGGGGCTCAGAAGATGCAGATGGAGGAGGACAGTCACTGCGCCATGGGGAGCGCCCTGTGTGTGTGTCAAACCCAGGTTAATGCTCAGAGTCCACCATACTGAGGAAGAGGACTCTCCTCAGGAAGCTTCCAGTAGAGTGGAGATTACGGGAAACAAGCAAATTAAATCACAGAAAAATAAACATTCAAGTCACTATCAAAGGAGTAAGAAACAGCACATTCGGTAGGAGGGCTTGGCCAGGCACAGGGGCTCACGCCTGTAATCCCAGCACTTTGAGAGGCCGAGGCAGGTGGATCACTTGAGGTCAGGAGTTTGAGACCAGCCTGGCCAACATGGTGAAACCCTGTCTCTACTAAAAATACAAAAAATCAGCCAGGCGTGGTGGTGGTGCCTGTAATCCCAGCTCCTTGGGAGGCTGAGGCAGGAGAATCACTTGAACCAGAAGGCAGAGTTTGCAGTGAGCCGAGATTGTTTCACTGTATTCCAGCCTGGGCAACAGAGCAAGACTCTGCCTCAAAAAAAAAAAAAAAAAAAGTACTTCTCATTCAAGTAAAGCTCGTAGAGGACAATGAGCACAGCTTGCACCTGTGTTTTAGGTAGTCACTCCTAAAATCCCTCCTGATGACAGTGTTCCCCTCTCATTCCTCGCTTCCTCCGCAGGCTTCCACCTCTACCTCAGATGGAATGCTGACCTTGGACCTGATCCAAGAGGAAGACCCTTCCCCTGAGGAACCAGCCTCTTGTGCTGAGAGCTTTCGGGTTGACCTGGACAAGTCTGTGGGCCAGCTGGCAGGGAGCCGGCGGAGGGCAGACTCAGACCGCATCCAGCCCTCTGCAGACCGGGCAAGCAGCCTCTCCCGACCTTGGGAGAAACCAGACAAGGGGGCCACCTACACCCCCCAGGCACCCAAGAAGTTGGCTCCCACAGAGAAAGGCCGCTGCGCCTCCCTGGAGGAGATCCTGTCTCAGCGGGACGCTGCCCCTCCCCGCACCCTCCAGCTGCGGGCTGAGGAACCCCCAACCCCTGTCCTTCCCAACCCGGGGCAGCTGTCCCGGATCCAGGACCTGGTAGCAAGGAAACTGGAGAAGACTCAGGAGCTGCTGGCAGAGGTTCACGGCCTGGGGGATGGGAAGCGAAAGGCCAAGGACCCCCCTCGGTCTCCGCCGGATTCTGAGTCAGAGCAGCTGCTGCTGGAGACGGAGCGGCTGCTGGGAGAGGCGTCATCGAATTGGAGCCAGGCGAAGAGGGTGCTGCAGGAGGTCAGGGAGCTGAGAGACCTGTACAGACAGATGGACCTGCAGACCCCCGACTCCCACCTCAGACAGACCACCCCACACAGTCAGTACCGGAAGAGCCTGATGTGAGGGCAGGGGTGGGGCCTGGAACTAATGGGGGTGGACAGACTCTTACCTCCTTGTTGCTGGATAAAGCTTTTTTATTTACCTCAATCAAAAAAAGGAAAAAACAAACTCATTGCTCTGGCTGATGCCCGACCCCACTACAACCCTTGTTTCCCCACCTGCTTTCCATGTCCCCTCGGGTTTGAGGAAGTGAGCCCACAGAAGTAGTAGGAAGGTTTTACCCAGCCAGAGACAGAAGGCGCAGTGAAGACAGTCTGGCCACTCGACACACCACCTGCCCCTGAGACAGCAGGGGAGTCCACTGCTGCTCCCGAGGATAAAATGGGCTTCTGAGTTTAGAGCAGGAGGGGGACGAGAGCATTTACTATTTTTTTTTTTTTTTTGAGACTTGAGTTTCCCTCTTGTTACCTAGGCTGGAGCGCAATGGCGCGATCTCGGCTCACCACAACCTCCACCTCCTGAGTTCAGGCAATTCTCCTGCCTCAGCCTCCTGAGTAGCTGGGATTACAGGCACACGCCACCATGCCCAGCTAATTTTTGTATTTTTAGTAGAGACAGGGTTTCACCATGTTGACCAGGATGGTCTCGATCTCTTGACCTTGTGATCCACCCGCCTCGGCCTCCCAAAGTGCTGGGATTAGAGGCGTGAGCCACCGCGCCCGGCCAAGAGCATTTACTCTTGTGTCCCACCTGAGGCCTTCAGTTTGAGGGTGGAGTTTCAGCTGCCCAACTCTAGGGATGTGGAGGCCAGTGCCACCTGTCCGTGCACATGGAAATGAAATTTATCGCAGCCCTGAGGAGATGTGGCATTAAAATCTCCCCAGCCAGACACTGGCTTCTCATTCCTAGCAGTCTCTGCTTGATTGAGATCGAGCTGCCTGGATTTTCTTACATGAGGTGTTTCTTTCCTTCATCCTCCACACCCCAACACTGACTCAAAGATCCAATCTTGCCAGGCACGGTGGCTCACACCTGTAATCCCAACACTTTGGGAGGCCAAGGCAGATGGATCACCTGAGGTCAGGAGTTTGAGACGAGCCTGACCAACATGGTGAAACCCCATCTCTACTGAAATATTAAAAAATTAGCCAGGCGTGGTGGTGGGTGCCATTAATCCCAGCTGTGCAGGAGGCTGAGGCAGGAGAATCACTTGAACCCGGGAGGCAGAGGTTCCAGTGAGCTGAGCTCATGCCACTGCCCTCCAGCCTGGGCAACAAGACTGAAACTTCATCTCAAAAAAAAAAAAAGGTCCAACCTTGGGTGGGTTAGACTGGTTTCGTTATTTGATTCAGGGCCCTAACATAAGGGAACTAGAGACGGACCCCACAGAAGAACTGAACTAAGAATGAAACTGATTTGTGATGCAAGCTGGGTAGGATGAAGGGGAAAACCAAACGTTTCCAAGTTCCTCTTTCGGCCAAGCTAAGGTTTCCTGTAGCCTCCCTCTCTCCTTCCTCAAACCTCTTCCAGCACTAAGCAAGCCCCCAGTTTAGAAAAGCATCTGGATGCCCACCACACCACCTCCCAGCCTCCTCAGGGATTGCCAGGCTTCCTGACATTCTTGTCCACGGTAGGTCCCACACAACTCACTTCGCTTCTCCCTCGGAAGTGTGTGAGATCAGGTTTAGTAACGGGTGAGGTCCCGAGAAGAGCTGTGAAAGGAACATTTGAATGATTTTGGGAAAGAAGGGGACAGAGCCTCATGAATTAAGTAAATGAGGGGTTAGAAGCCATTTTGAAGCTCCTTGGTCCCCTTCCCTAGCAGGGCGTCACTGGGGATGAGAGGGGAGAAGAGGGGCGGAAACGAGGCCAAGTGCATGTAAACCTGGCCTTGACGCTTCCCTGATGTTAGGAAGGTGGGATAGGAGGAAGAGCGGGGAAACCCTTTCGGAGAAACACAGCCCCTTTAATCCCCATTCTTCTGCTCTGATGTTACTCCTACAACCCATGTGGGCAAAATGGGGGGCTCCGTCCCCTTCTTTCCAGAAATCATTGACCTCTTCACAACTCTTCCCTGGACCTTATCGCTGCTATTAACCATCCCTGGGGCAGAGGAATTCTTGCTCTCTCTAGTCGCTTGCCACTCTGTGTCGTGGAGATTTTCCCGAGCTCTCAATTGTAGTTACCTCGGCTCTTTCTTGAGGAATGCGGATCCCAGTTGAGTGAGGGAATGCGCACAAGAGTGCCACCTTCTTGTCATTCCCACGGTCTCCCGGGGTAGGAGGTGGGGACCCAGGCTTCCAGACTTCCCGTCCTACAAATAGCTGTACTCTCCACGGCCCTAAGCATGGTCACCAGAGCCATCATTGGCAAAAATATTGGAAGTCTAAGCTAAAATTATGCTTTGTTTTTACAAGTCTCTATATTTGTATTTTACCAGCATTTTTCCTTTTTTTCTTCTTTGTTGCTCCACATAATGAGGGAAAAGACAAAAGCACAAATGATGTGTGTATCCCAACATGCCAGTTATCCGCGGCTCCCAGGGGAGCTGGAAGGTGGAGGGAGACTCGAGACAGGAGAAGCGCAGGTGAGAGAAGCAGGAGAGAAAGATGAGGGACCTCAGGACAGGATGAGAAGAGCTGGGCGCTAGGCTCCTGGGGTCTTCAGGCTCCAAAACTGACCGCTTCCAGTTCTCCAGTTACTGGAACATCCAGGCCATAGGGTGGTGAAATGAGCCCAGCTTTGAAACCAGATCGATCTGGATTCAAATTCTCTGTTACTGCTTGATTATGAGGCCCTGGGCAAGGCATACGCTTTCGAGTATCAGCTTTTTCACCTGCAAACTTCAGAGCTTAGTGGATGAGTGAGGACGGTGTCAGAAAGTGCTGCGGCTACTGTGACTGGTGTGGCTCTGGGCGGTGAGCGCTAGCGCAGGTGGAAGGAGCGCAGTGGGAATGCGGACTCCGGTGTGGGGTCAGCCACTGTCCCTTAGCTAGATCCAGGCCGCAGGCTGTGCCGGACCTCTCTCTTCAGAGGAAGACCGTGCACCAGGTACTGTGCTGCAGGCTAGAGCCAGCAAGGTGAACCAAAGCAAGGTCCCTGGTCTTCAAGAGCTTTAGAGCTTAGCACGGAGCCAGGCTTCCCACTAGAGAAATCGCCTAAGGTGCACCGTCGTGGTAGGCTGCTGGCATGATTTCTGTTGAGGAAACATTTGTATTTGAGCCTGGGGACTGTGACAGGAGGATGGCAAGGCTCTTACTCTTGTTTCCCTTCCTCCCTGCGCCTCTCTTCCCTCACTCCATCATTCCAGCCCCTCTGCCTGCAGTATTTCCCTTCCGTGCCCCGGTAACTGTGATGAGTGGCAGATGGGCTGGCTGAGTAGGGACGAAGAGCTCCGTAGCTGTGTGGGGCAACTGTCTCAGCACACAGCTGCCCCCAGACGCTGTCAGGGCACACTTATTCTCCCTCCCTCCCCCGTCTCAGCCGCCCTGCACCCTTCTCTTACACAGATGAAGCAAAGGGAAGCGCCCTCCAGAGGCCCTAGGATGGGGAGACAGGAGAACCCAGAATGCAGAGTTGAGATGGAGTGAGGGTTGAGGCAGGTAAAGAACGAAATCTTAATTCACATTTCAGTGACGTTTTCCTCAACTTTTCCCATCCTTCCCCATCAGGTTGTTAGCCGGGGGCCTGGGGAGGGATGAAGGAACAGTGCAGTCCTGGCCCCCTCCGTCAGGAAGAACGTCTGGGCTGTTGGCCTGGAACGCTGATGAGTTGATTTCCCTGCTGTTTCCACAGCATCGGTTGAGCAGGGAGAAAAGAAAAGCGCAAATTTCTCTAACTCCTGCCCTGGCCCTCACACACCACGCGGTGCTGAGAAACAGCTCTCACCTCCTTCCCCAGCCGCTCTCCCAACCCCTCTGCCACTAGTAAATTTGCCTCGTTCTCCCAGGAGATGAGTCTCTATGAATCTCTCCCCTATCTAAACGTCACAGGCAAGCAGTCCCAGCTCCCTTCTGCAACCCTCAAGCTCAGCAACTGCCCACCCCCTTGTCACTCCCTTCCCTACGCTGGGTTCCTTTCTCTCTGCTTTCTTCCTACCTCCCAGTCTCCCAACAGGAGCAGCCAATCCCCAGCCTGCTCTAGAGCCACACCATATATGGAGAGGTTGAAAAGAAACAGGAGTAAATGCGGGAGCGAGCACACACACACACATACACACACACAGTCATATACACATACACTCATATACACACATACACATACACACACACACACAGTCATATACACACTCATACACACACAGTCACACACATACACACCCATACACAGTCACACACACACATACACACACACAGTCATATACACATACACTCATATACACATACACATACACACACAACACACACACAGTCATATACACACTCATACACACACAGTCACACACATACACACCCATACACAGTCACACACACACATATACACACACATACACACATACAACACACAGTCATACACACTCATACACACACACATACACATACAGTCACACACATACACACCGTCATACACATACACACACACTCATACACACATACATACACAAACACAGTCATATACACACTCATACACACACACATACACAGTCACAACACATACATAGTCATATACACATACACACACTCATATACACACATACACATACACAACACACACAGTCATATACACATACACACATACACAGTCATATACACACTCATACACAGTCATATACACACTCATACACAACATACACACACATACACACACTCATACACACATAACACACACAGTCATATACACTCATACGCACTTACACTCATATACACACATACACACACAACACACACATACACAGTCACACACACACATACTCATACACACAGTCATATACACACTCATACACATAACACACATACACACACTCATATACACACACATAACATACACATACACACATACACACTCACACAGTCATACACACATAGTCATACACACACATACACTCATATACACACGTAACACACATGTACACATACACAACACACATACACAACACACACACATACACAATCACATACACACACACATACACCACAGAGTTTGACCGCCTTTCTGCACGTGACCCTGTGTCTGTTTGTCTCTGTGTGTGACACAAGTCCCACAGTTCCTCCGCTGGCTCTCCCCACCCACAGAATGAGGAGCCTGTTTGCTATTTCCCACCTTTAGTCATGCCCCAGGAGACCATCGCTCCAACCCGTTGCCTCTGACCTAGATTCCCTGCACTAATTACAAGCCTAACGAGATCTAACAAACACCCAACTTAGCACAGCTGAGACCCTCGAGGTCAATTAGTACAGCCCAGCCCTGCTCAGGAAATGAGAGATAGAGCCAGGAAGTCTTGCACGTGCCCATCTCGGCCTCACCCCAACCCTGGGGTTGGAAGCAAGGATGGGAAGAATGCGAAACTTAGCAGGACCAGTTTAAAAACGGGATTTTGGAGGGTTAATAAGTGTGGAGAACACACCTGTTAAGTGCACTAAGGTTGGGGAGCAATTGGAGAATACAGATTCCCAGCTCCTCCTGAACTATCAGAAGTGTGGAGGCTGGTGCAGCTCCAGAAACCCGGGCACAAGGCGGTTTTCATCAGGACTTCACATGAGGACAAGCTGGGGTTATCACCCCTGTCCTTCCTGCTGGTTTGAGATGGCTCAGAAATCACCCCTTTCTTTCAGAAATACTAGGCTCATGCCCATTCTTGCTTTTCCTTCTTCCAGATACAAAAACCAAGACAGCAAACAGCCCCTTTCTCCCAAGGTTCCTCACTCCAAGTGGCAACACAAGGCAATGGCGTAGCTTCCTGTCCTGTGTCCTTGGCATGCAAGCCGCTTGTCCTGAGGGCCGTCCCTCATGTTTTTGGCTCTATGAAGGTGGAAGGGGGAAGGAGAACACTAGTGGAATGCTCTGTGCACAGATAGGGAAGTGGGCTCCGAGCCATCTCAGAAACAGAACGATCCTCTTCCCCCAGCCTCCACCCAGCTCTGGCTGCAGAGGGCTGCACTCCCCTAGCCCCGTGCCTCACGCACAGTCCAGACTTACGCAGCGGCCAGAAATGCTGAGGGCAGGACGATTCCGAGAAGAACCAAATCTCTATGTTGATACGCTGTCCCAAATTTATTTCTCCAGCGTACATCTCCATCTCTGGGATCAAGACACTTAGAGCTAAGTGCCAACTTGACATCTTTCTTTACCTGGTGTCTAATACGCATCTTAAACTTACTATAAATGTAACAGATGACTAAATAATGATCCTCAGTGAACCAGCCTCCCTCCATGCTCCTTTGCAATGTGAGTTTGCTGTTCCTCCCTTTTGAGAGGTATTGCTCTCTCTCTCCAACTGCTGCTTGAATCTGGGTTTGCCGTGACTGGTTTTGCCCAATAGAACAAAGAACATGCACTGTGTAAGTACCAGGGCCTAGGCCTTAAAGGGTCTTGTAGTTTCCACTCTTTCAGCTGCTTGTAAGAAGCCTGGGTGAGCATCCTTGCTGTGACGTGAAACGACATGGAGCTGTCCCATCCAAGCCTCCAGCCAGACACAGTTGGAGGCTGCACACGGGCAAGACCGGAGACCAGCCGTTCAGCCAGCCCCCTGCACTGTGAGAAACTAACAAACCATTGCTGTCTTAAGTCACTAGGTGTTGGGGTGGTTTGTTACTCAGCAACAGACACTAAAACAAAGATTGTTTCTTGGAAGTGGGATGCTACCCTAACTAAAACCTGAAACGCGGCATTGACCTTGGGACCCAGCAGCAAGGAGACTGTTACAGAGTCTGGATGAGGAGCGAGAAAACTGCTCTCAGAGACGGGAGAGAGCCCACCTGCGCTACACAGTGGTGGAATAATTCACAAAACCGTCACCTGTGGTATCTCGGGAACTAGAAAATGTACCTAATAAATTTGTTGGAGGTAGCTAACGAGATTTCCAGGCAGAATATTAAAAGTGGCAACAGGCTTTTCTTAGCTGTGATTGATAAGGTAATGCAGGAAAGAGGAACTGAAAAAGGAACTTTTCAGCTTGCAAGCAAAATTTGAAGGAAAAATAATAGAACCCAGAACAGTCTCCAGCAAGGAAAACTTTCACAGGTGATAATTTAGGAGAATGAGCTGATGGCAGGGACCACCTGGCCAGTGAAACAGTTCAGGCCTTTGAAAAGCACAGAGGTAAATTGTACCCCATAAAGATATGCAATTACAGTGTGTCCATTTTTAAAATTAAAACACACCAAAAAAGCACAGGAGAGAGCTGGGGTCAGTGGCTCACACCTGTAATCCCAGCACTTTGGGAGGCCGAGGCGGGTGGATCATGAGGTCAAGAGATGGAGACCATCCTGGTCAACATGGTGAAACTCCATCTCTACTAAAAATACAAAAAATTAGCTGGGCATGGTGGCATGTGCCTGTAATCCCGGCTACTCAGGAGGCTGAGGCAGGAGAATTGCCTGAACCCAGGAGGCGGAGGTTGCGGTGAGCCGAGATCGTGCCATTGCATTCCAGCCTGGGTAACAAGAGCGAAACCCCATCTCAAAAAAAAAAAAAAAAAGCACAGGAGAACAAAGCACACAGGGACAAAGGAATTGGCTGTTACTCAGCTGCACTGGTATGGTACAGAGAGATAAGGAAGGGCAGTTAACAAACTGAAACGAAGTGTGACGGCCGGTAGCAAAGTGATCTCCTGCAATAGAAGAGCAGTAAAAGATAGACCCAACTCAGAAATTGCAGCAACGCGGAGCTTCACAAACTAACACCCCACTAAGGCTGAGGCAGGTAGCTCGAGCCCTCAGCCAAGGTATACCCGTCTGGTGCTGATCAAGGCCCTGATTGAGAAAACCTGGGCTGGGATCCCAACACATGAACGGATGGTGGAGGTCCCTGAAGATTCTGGCTCCCAGATTCCTCTGAACGCACATACTCTGCTAAGAGGGCCCACCCCTCTTCATTAAGGGCTAGCACCACCTGCTGCCCAGGAAAGGCAATGCAGAGACCTCTCCCTGAAACAACAGGCCCTCCAGATGCCCCATTTCCTCTTCTGGCTGCCAGAATAACTGGCCATAAGTCACTACGTAATTCAGCCAGGAACGTGCTGGGCCGTACAGAGAAGAAAGGAACTAAACCCAGCATGTACCGGCAGGAGCAGGGGAGGTTCCCATGGACCTAGTGTTTTTGTGTGTTTTTTATTTTTTTTTAGTCAGATGCTCGCTCTGTCACCCAGACTGGAGTGCAGTGGCATGACCTCAGCTGACTGAAACCTCTGCCTCCTGGGTTCAAACAATTCTTCTGCCCCAGCCTCCCAAGTAGCTGGGATTACAGGCGCCTGCCACCACGCCCAGCTATTTTTTGTATTTTTAATAGAGATGATTTCACCATGTTGGCCAGGCTGGTCTCAACTCCTGACCTCGAGTGTTCCGCCTGCCTCAGTCTCCCAAAATGCTGGGATTACAGGTGTGAGCCGCAAGCCACCATGCCCGGCCAGACCTAGAGTTTTGAGGATATCAGAATAGAAACCTGTGTCAGAAAAGTTATTAATTTGGCAGAACTTTCTTGGGATACGGGATTTACACTCCAGCAAGGACCCCAGGAAATAGTTCAGATGTATGAATATTATTGTGCTCCTAAAAGCCTTGAAAAAGTAATGACCCACGCAGCTCAGTTGAAATACTTGAATTTCAACTGTGGAGGAAGAGATTTAAAAGTTTAGGAAAGTAGACATGTTGGAATGTATTATTTGAGGCCTGAAGACTCACCGTGGGCTTATCTTCCATGGAAGACACACTCTTTACGATGGCATTGGTGAGGGGAGCACCAGCATCAATAAACAAAACAGGAGAGATGTACAGACAGTGGGGCCTGCCCTCCGTAGGCCAGGGATGAAGGTAGAAGAGGTCATAACAAAGCTGGGATTATTGATAGAAATGGAAATAACTGGCCCTGCTCCCCAGTGCCAAGCAATAAAGGCCAGGTGGCAACAAGAGAAGCCAGGAGGTCACAATTACCTTAATGACCAGCAAAGTCAAAGAGCCGGTCAAGGCCAGGTGCCTATAATCCCGGTGCAAGGTGGGAGGATCACCTGAGGCCAGGGGTTCAAGACCAACCTGGGCAACGTAGCAAGACCTGTCTCTACAAAAATAATTTTAAAAATAGCCAGACATATTTGCATGTACCTATAGTCCCAGCTACTTGGGAGGCCGAGGTGGGAGGATTCCTTTAGCCCAGGAGTCGGAGGCTGTAGTGAGCCTCCTAGGCTGGTGCCGTTGTACTCCAGCCTGGGTGACAGTGAGAACTTGTCTCAAAATAAATAAAGGAGCCAGTCACGGGGAAATTAAGTTGATTAATAGAACATGATATCCCTAGGGATAAAATTAACAGCCAGCCAACAAGGGCAAATCAAACAGATACAAGAATAGGCTGAGCACAGTTGCCCCAGTAAAGTCTTGGAGGTACAGAAATTAGAAGCCTTGTGCAGTGTTGGTGGGAATACAAAATGGTGTAGCTGCTGTGGAAAAGTCTGAGCGTTCCCCCAAAAATTAAAAATGGAATTACCACATGATCCAGCAATGCCACTTCAAAAGCGTGGAAAGAATCTTGAAACAATTGCACACTCATGTTCACAGAAGCATTATTTACAACAGCCACCAGGTGGAAGCGACTCAAGTGTCCACTGATGGACGAAAAGCAAATAAAATGGGAAATGTACATTATTCAGCCTTAAAAAGGAAGGAAATCCTGGGCTGGGTACAGTGGTTCACGCCTGTAATCCCAGCATTTTGGGAGACCGAGGCGGGTAGAACATGAGGTCAGGAGTTCAAGACCAGCCTGGCCACCATGGTGAAACCCTGTCTCTCTTAATGATACAAAAATTAGCCTGGCATGGTGTTGGGCGCCTGTAGTCCCAGCTACTCAGGAGGTTGAGGCAGGAGAATCACTTGAAACTGGGAAGCGGAGGTTGCAGTGAGCCAAAATCGTGCCACTGCACTCCAGCCTGGGCGACAGGGTGAGACTCCGTCTCAAAAAAAAAAAAAAAGGAAGGAAATTCTGTCACATAGATGAGAAAGACTTGAGGATATTATGCTAAGTGAAACATGCCAGTCGCAAAAAGAAAAAACTACTGTACGATTTTATTTATATGAGATATCTAAAGTAGTCAGATTCATAGGAACATCAAGTGTTCCTATGAATATTTTAATGGTGGCTGCCAGGAGCCAGGGGCAGGGAGGAATTTGGAGTTGTTTAATGGGTATGGGGTGTCAGTGCTGCAGCTCTGGAGCTCAGCTGCACAACGCTGTAAATATACTTCAAACTGTGGAAGTGTACACTTACAAACTGCTAAGACGATAAATGTTTCCTGTGTGTTTTTTTTAATTTTTAGGACAGGGTCTCGCTCTGTTGCCCAGGCTGGAGTGCAGTAGCACCATCTCGACTCACTGCAGCCTTGACCTCCTGGGTTCAAGCTATCCTCACACCTCCGCCTCCCGAGTAGCTGAGACTACAAGTGCATGCCACCACACCCAGCTAAAAATGTTATGTTTTTATCACAATTTAAAATAAAATATGTTTTAAAAATACTAAAAAAAAAAAGACATGATTCCTTCTCATTTCCTATACCTGAGACATTTTCAGACCTGAAATCTACTGAATAGAAACTGTGGCAGAGTCCCCAGGAGGAAGGCCCCTGCAACATCACAGCAAGTGTGCACTGTAATAATTCCACCAGTCCTGGGTGACTGTCACCTGGGAGAGGGAGAACATCCAGACATTTTGACGACTACTAGACACAGGGTCTGAAACGTCACTGATATTCAGAGACCCAAAATGTCATTATGGCCCCTGTTACAATGATGGGCTACAGGTCAGGTAAAATGGAGATTCTGGCTGATGTCCAGCTTACCTAATACATGTACATCTCCACATTATCCCCACCATTTTGTTCCATTGTAATAAAAGTAATACCTTTTGACAGGTCTTTTACAGTTTAGATAGCATATTCTTGTTTGCTATCAATAGCTGTCTCTCTCTCTCTCACACACACACACACACACACACACACACAAAATTTAATTTTTGATCTTCATAACTAACCCTGTAAAGAAAATAGGACAACTATGACCCCCAAATTAAGGATTAGAAAAACAAGCCAGCCAGGTGCGGTGGCTCATGCCTGTAATTCCAGCACTTTGGGAGGCCGAGGCGGGTGGATCACTTGAGGTCAGGAGTTTGAGACCAACCTGGCCAACATGGTGAAACCCCGCCTCTACTAAAAATACAAAAAAATTAGCTGGGCATAGTGCCACCCACCTGTAATCTCACCTACTCGGGAGGCTGAAGCAGGAGAATCGCTTGAACCTAGGAGGCGGAGGTTGCAGTGGGCTGAGACTGTGCCACTGCACTCCAGCCTGGCAACAGAGCCAGACTCCGTCTCAAAAAAAAAAAAAAAAAAAAGCTGAGACAAGTAACCAAGCTAGAAAGTGTCAAAATCTAAATCTAAAAGCAGGCTTTGGGAAATGCTGAGATGTCCAACCCCAACTGCCTGGAGTTAGGCCAAACTTCACAAGGTGAGGAACCATCCTCTACCAGGCTGCCCTCACTTCAGACACGAGTAGCCAGTTCAGGGCTTGGTTCCACTATCCCTGCAGGTTTGATAATTTGCTACAATGACTCACAGAACTCAGGAAGGCACTATACTTGTAATACAATTAAACTTTCATTGTAGCAAAGGGGTCCAAATTTGGAACCAGCCAAGAGAAGAGATACAGAGGGCAAAGTCTGGGAAGAGCCACGGGGACGCTTTGGCCATCTTCTCCTGAGGAGTTCCAGACATCACTGCCCCTCCCAGCTACGAGGTGTGGCAGTGCACTGCCACCAGGAAAGCTTACCCAAGTCTTTGGCATCCAGAGCCTTTGCTGGAGCTTGACCGCATGCTGCCTGCATGACTGACCTTTGCTCTGCAGTCCCTATGGGGGCTGGAACTGATATGGCGGTTTCAAAGCCCCCATTATAAATCACATCATTTGAGCATCTAGTGGCCAAACTCTCCAGGCAAACAATGACATTCCTATCAGGCAGGACATTCCAGGGGCCTGGAGATCATCTCCCAGTAGCCGAGGGCCAAAGCCAGACCTCTCTTTGGGTAAAATCAGTTCTTCACTACACAGGGGAGTTTTACTCTTTTGTTTTTTTTAAATTCCAGATCGAGTGCTCTAAACACACTGTTCTGTTTAATCTTTGCTCTCGTCTTTGACCTGTTCCTTCTCTTCTCTAGCCGGCTTCAGGTCCCACGTTGCTCTGGAGAACTGAGAAGGGTAAGCAGACAACCGATCATGACCCCAAAAGAGCAAGAGGACAGAATTAAGCGAAGTCTTTATTATCAAGCAAGAAATATACTGTTTAAAAAGTAAATTACTCTAAATTATCTTTCCTTACATGATGTTGAAATGAGATCTAGTAAATGTATCAGTTAGTAAGGAAAAGACCAAAGCAATGCCGGGCAGTGACATCAAAGTAACATAATACTGTAATCTACTTGACATTCTCTGATAATATACTACAACACTACAGCCTGTAATTTCCTGCAGATTAACATGCCAAGAAGATGCCAGTTACTTATTGAAATGTAAAATTCAGATGATTTCACTGGCACGTGGAGAGGAGGGTACACACATTATATACGTGTGGCTGCTTTCTCGTTTTACAAAAGTCCATTGTGTCGTTAACTTTGGAGTACAAGCTGTCATCATGCTGTCATCAAAAACATTTATTAAGTCTCCAAATTGCGAAGTATGTTTTGTTTTCGTAACTGTTTGTTTATTTACCTTTCTCCCAACTAGATGGTGAGCAGTTTACACAGGTGCCCAACAAATGTGTTCTAATGAATGTGTACGAGAGGCTAATTTGAATTTTTAGAACTGAATTACATAGCACAATAGAAGCATAATAAAAGTATAACAACAATAATGAACCTATAAGGCGGCACTGGCGTTGCTGCCCAGAAAGTCAGGTTCCCGTTCCAGCTCTGCTCCTTGTTGGTGGTTTGACATTGGGCAGGTCTCAATTTTTTTTTTAGAGATGGGGTCTCTCTACGTTGCCCAGGCTGGAGTGCAGTGGCTATTCACAGGCGCGATCCCACTACTGATCAGCACAGGAGTTTTGACCTGCTCCGTTTCCGACCTGGGCTGGTTCACCCCTCGTTAGGCGACCTGGTGGTCCCCCACTCCCAGGAGGTCACCGTATTGATGCCGAACTTAGTGCGGACACCCGATCGGCATAGCACACTACAGCCCAGAACTCCTGGACTCAAGAGATCCTCCCACCTCAGCCTCCCGAGAAGCTGGGACTACAGGCACGCACCACCGCGTCCAGCTCAATTCTTACATCTATTTCCTCAACTGAAAAATAGAATAACCCATGTTTGTTCTACTTACCCAGGAGATTACTATAAGAATCAAATGATTCCATCAATTTTAAGGTGTTTTACAAATGATAAAGTACTTTGCTGATGTTATCATTTCTTTTTGTTGTCATTCTGAGAGAGTCTCGCTCTGTTGCCCAGGTTGGAGTGCAGTGGTGCCATCTCAGCTTGCTGCAACCTCTGCCTCCCAGGCTGAAACGATTCTTCAGCCTCAGCTTTCCAAGTAGCTGGGACTACAAGTGCCACCCACCACACCCAGCTAACGTTTGTGTTTTTAGTAGAGACAGGGTTTCTCCATGTTGTCCAGGCTGTCTCAAACTCCTGGCCTCAGGTGATCCACCTGCCTCGGCCTCCCACAGTGTGATTACAGGTGTGAGCCACCGCGCCCAGCCTGCTGTTATTATTTCAACAGAAAAATTATTTTAGAAGTGGGATGCATTTTACTAGGATTCAAAACAAGACTGGGGAAACAGACTCAAGAATTCCAAACCTAGGCAGATTGAGATCAGGGAAGCTACCTCTCAATTCATTAGTCTTAAAGTAGTCCAGAAGTAATCTACTCCTGGTCTCTGCTGTTTATTATTTGTCTTCTTAGAGCCTTAGTTTCTTTCTTTCTTTCTTTCTTTCTTTTTTTTTTTGAGGCAAGAGTCTCTGTCACCCAGGCTGGAATGCAATGGCATGATCTCTGCTCACTGCAACCTCCACCTCCCAGGTTCAAGTGATTCTCCTGCCTCAGCCTCCTTAGTAGCTGGGATTACAGGTACCTGCCACCGTGCCAGGCTAATTTTTGTATTTTTAGTAGAGACAGGGTTTCATCATGTTGGCCAGGCTGCTCTTGAACTCCTGACCTCAAGTGATCCTCCTGCCTCCTCCTCCCAAAGTGCTGGGATTACAGGTGTGAGCAACTCGCACCCAGCCCTCAGTTTCTTTCTTTCTTTTTTTTTTTTTTTTTTTTTGAGACGGAGTCTTGCTCTGTTGCCACGATGGAGTACAGTGGTACTATCTTGGCTCAACCTCCATCTCCTGGGTTCAAACGATTCCTCTGCCTCAGCCTCCTGAGTATCTGGGACTACAGGTGCATGCCACCACGCTCGGCTAATTTTTTGTATTTTAGTAGAGATGGGGTTTCACCATGGCCAGGATGGTCTCGATCTCTTGACCTCGTGATCCACCCACCTCAGCCTCCCAAAGTGCTGGGATGACAGGTGTGAGTCCCCGCACCTGGCTCTCTCTTTATATCACTCTCTCTGAGCTTCATTTATGTCATCTATAACATGATAATAAAATGTGACTTACCCCAGAAGGTTTGCAAGGAGATTCAAATTAGATTATTGTTGCTAAGTTCTCTTTGACAGCTGTAAAGTACTACACAAATGTAAAGAAATCTTGTCTGAATTTCCTAAAGGTGATGAACTTTCAGATACAGTTTCAGTAAAGCACACAGGCTGTGATTATGGGAGGCTAACACTGGCAGTCACATCCCAAGAGAATAGAACATTCTGGTAATCTATTATCTTGGGTTGGATTACACACTGCGTTAGGAACTCCATTCTGACAAGGCCTTGCAAAAAAGTAAAATGAAACATAGGCCCTTTCACATACATTGACTCAATAAATCTTCCCAACACTGTGCCAAGTGGAAATTATGATGCCTATTTGACTGATGGGGAACTGAAGCCTGGGGATATTGAAACTTACCTAAGATTATGCAAGTGGCAAATGGCTGCATCAAAACAAATTCCTCCAACTCCAGCAGAAGAGGACAGAGCGTGCTTACATGAAAAGGAAGAGCTAGTCATGGGTGGCCTTAAACAAACGGCCCATTTCTCTTTCCTCCCGAACACAACGTTCTACTCAAGCCAGCAAACTTTTTCTTTCACAAATACTTCATATTTCTTGGTATGCCTGGGGTGCCCAAAGAAACAACCATAACAACAGGTGGATTTAGGGTACCACAGGACGGGCCGGGCGCGGTGGCTAACGCCTGTAATCCCAGCACTTTGGGAGGCCGAGGCAGGCGAATCACCTGAGGTCAGAAGTTCGAGACCAGCCTGAGCAACACGGAGAAAACCCGTGTCTACTTAAAAAAAAAAAAAAAAAAAAATAGCACAACAACAAAAATAGCTGGGAATGGCGGCCTGTAATCCCAGCTACTCGGGAGGCTGAGGCAGGAGAATTGCTTGAACCCAGGAGGCACAGGTTGCGGTGAGCCGAGATCGTGCCATTGCACTCCAGCCTGGGCAACAAGAGCAAAACTCCATCTCAAAAAAAAAAAAAGAAGGATACCACGGGTGACGTCTGTGCACAGGCAGGAAGGCATTTTTACCGGAGCAGAGTCTGATCAATGTTCACAACTGTGGTGGCTGCTCCCCTGAAAGATCTTTAATTGAACAAGAAGTTGCTCTGGTCAGCTTCACTCTAACCCTGTTAGAAATGCCCAGTTCTTAAGTCACATCCCAATTCTACACAGAGACTCAAGGGTCTGCAGAAACACCCACTACTCTCCCACCTCCCTGCTCATAAATATGTTCATCCTATGGCTTAGGCGAGTCAAGAGTAGTTTGTCAAACGCACACTAGCGATCCCTACTTATGTATAAATATTTTTCACCACCTAGAATTATTTTTTCATTATTTTGTGTCTCTTCCCTCATTTAAAATCTAATTTTAAAAAATCTAACTCAAATATCAAACATTAGAAACAGCCCCAGTGTACATCCATTTAGAGACCAAGGTGGCTGGTCATGGTAGTTCACACCTGTAATCTCAGCACTTTGGGATGCCGAGATAGGGGATCGCTTGAGCCCATGAGTCTGAGACCAGCCTGAGCAACAGTGTGAAGCTCCGACTCTACAAAAAAACACAAAAATTACCCAGGTGTGGTGGTGCTCACCTGTAGTCCCAGCTAATCAGGAGGCTGAGGTGGGAGGATTCTTTGACCCCAGGAGGCAGAGGTTGCAGTGAGCCAAGATCATGCCACTGTACTCCATCCAGCCCAGCCTGGGAAACACAGTGAGACCCTGTCTCAAAAAAAAAATTAGAAACCAATTTAAATAAGTAATAAGAACACACATTCATCAAATAATGGATGATTAAACAGTTATTCAAAAGAACAACATAGGCAGGGCATGGTGGCTCACACCTGTAATCCCAACGCTCTGGGAGGCCAATGCAGGAGGATCACTTGAGGCCTGGGTTTGAGACCAGCCTGGGCAACATAGGGAGATCCCGTCTCCATGAAAAATTAAAAAATTAGTTGGGCATGGTGGCGCACTCCTGTAGTCCTAGCTACTTGGAGGCAGAGGCAGGAGGATCCCTTGAGCCTAGGAGTTTGGGGTTACGGTGAACTATGATTGCACCACTGCATTCCAGCCTGAGTGATAGAGCAAGGGCCTGTCTCTTTAAAAATAAAACCAAAAACAGATGTAACAGACTGCCAAAATATAATGTTAAGTGAATTAGTAAAGGGAAGAGCAAGGTGTACAGGATGTTCCAATTTTTATAAAACAGAAATATTAAATACAGGCTTACAGTGGCACAAAAAAGAACCTCCAGAATCCACAACTGTTAAGAATGGCTGACTCTGGTTAAAGAGACATACTTTTCATTACATGCCTTTAGTGCTGTTTGAATTTTACGATGGCATGTATTACTAATTCAGTTCAAACGAAACAGAAACAATACTTTAAACATGTTTTTCTATCAAAAGCTTTACTTGTCCACTCTACTTCCTAAATATCTCCCAAATCTGATTACCGCCCCCTTCCCACTGCCTCTGCCCCAGCCCAACTACAGGAGTGAACTACGCTTTGCTCCCGAATTCCAAAATCTCCAGACTATTTAGTTAAACCGAAAACTATCAAAAGGCGTATCACAGCCTCACCTGCCTGCAAGCTCCAGCCTGCATTACACGTTGTTTGAAGGTCAATTTTGAGTTGTTTGCCCTGAGTGCCAAAATTGCTCCTCATGGTTTTGCCTCTACAGGTTCAGGCCGTCAACCCCTCTCTCTCCAATGACTGCAACAGAATTTCTAATTAGTGTCACTAACTCTACTGCTTCTCATCCTCCCTCTCCCAAAAATCCATCCCCTTACTGAAATCAGAGTGATCTAAATTTTAAATCTGGCCAGGTGTGGTGGCTCACGCCTGTAATCCCAACACTTTGGGAGGTGGAGGCAGGTGGATCACCTGAGGTCAGGAGTTCGAGACCAGCCTGGCCAACATGGTGAAACCCCGTCACTACTAAAAATATTTTTTTAAAAAACAGCCCTGGCGTGAGTCCATCCTGCGCGGCTGTTCTTTTGAGCAGTGGTCGTTTATCTCCGTCCACCTTCTCTTCCACCTAAGTGCGTGTCGCCACCCGATGGAAGATTCCATGGACATGGACATGAGCCCCCTGAGGCCCCAGAACTATCTTTTCGGTTGTGAACTAAAGGCCGACAAAGATTATCACTTTAAGGTGGATAATGATGAAAATGAGCACCAGTTATCTTTAAGAACGGTCAGTTTAGGAGCTGGTGCAAAGGATGAGTTGCACATTGTTGAAGCAGAGGCAATGAATCACGAAGGCAGTCCAATTAAAGTAACACTGGCAACTTTGAAAATGTCTGTACAGCCAACGGTTTCCCTTGGGGGCTTTGAAATAACACCACCAGTGGTCTTACGATTGAAGTGTGGTTCAGGGCCAGTGCATATCAGTGGACAGCACTTAGTAGCTGTGGAGGAAGATGCGGAGTCAGAAGATGAGGAGGAGGAGGATGTGAAACTCTTAAGTATGTCTGGAAAGCGGTCTGCCCCTGGAGGTGGTAGCAAGGTTCCACAGAAAAAAGTAAAACTTGCTACTGATGAAGATGATGATGATGAAGATGATGATGATGATGATGAAGATGATGAGGAAACTGAAGAAAAAGTGCCAGTGAAGAAATCTATACGCGATACTCCAGCCAAAAATGCACAAAAGTCAAATCAGAATGGAAAAGACTCAAAACCATCAACACCAAGATCAAAAGGACAAGAATCCTTCAAAAAACAGGAAAAAACTCCTAAAACACCAAAAGGACCTAGTTCTGTAGAAGACATTAAAGCAAAAATGCAAGCAAGTATAGAAAAAGGTGGTTCTCTTCCCAAAGTGGAAGCCAAGTTCATCAATTATGTGAAGAATTGCTTCCGGATGACTGACCAGGAGGCTATTCAAGATCTCTGGCAGTGGAGGAAGTCTCTTTAAGAAAATAGTTTAAACAATTTGTTAAAAATTTTCCGTCTTATTTCATTTCTGTAACAGTTGATATCTGGCTGTCCTTTTTATAATGCAGAGTGAGAATTTTCCCTACCGTGTTTGATAAATGTTGTCCAGATACCATTGCCAAGAATGTGTTGTCCAAAATGCCTGTAGTTTTAAAAGATGGAATTCCACCCTTTGCTTGGTTTTAAGTATGTATGGAATGTTATGATAGGACATAGTAGTGGTGGTCAGACATGGAAATGGTGGGGAGACAAAAATATACATGTGAAATAAAACTCAGTATTTTAATAAAGTAAAAAAAAACAAACAAACAAACAAAAAGATTAGCTGGGCATTGTGGCGGATGCCTGTAATCCCAGCTACACCGGGGAGGCAGAGGTTCCAGTGAGCCGAGATCACACCATTGCACTCCATCCTGGGTAACAAGAGCAAGACTCCGTTCAAAAAAAAAAGAAGTAAAATGTTAAATCTGCTATTTATATTCCCCACTGCCCTTGAGTTAGAGTCCACCTTCAACACGGTTTACAGGGCCTCTGTGAGCCACTTCTTTCTTTAGCCTCATCCTTCTTCTCCATTCCCCTTATAGACCCCTCAGGGCTGCCCCATGCTCTAAACTCCAGCCACACTGCATATTAGTGACCTTTGTGCCCTGAATCAGCATTGCCCTTTCTGGTCTCTAACACTCATACCCGCTATTTGCTCTTTAGGGATCCCTCAGCTTGACAGCAGAGCAGTGACCAAAATATTTGCTCAGGGAGGACAAAGAGATGAAACTGCAGCTGCCACAGGCTTGCCTTTTTTTTTTTTTTTTTAAGACAGAGTCTCTCTCTATCGCCCAGGCTGGGGTGCAGTGGTGGGATCTCAGCACACTGCAACCTCCGCCTCCCAGGTTCAAGCAACTCTCATGCCTTAGCCTCCCAGGTATCTGGGACTGTATGGGTGCATCATCACGCATGGCTAATTATTTTTTGTATTTTTTTGTAGAGATGGGGTTTCACCCTGTTGGTCAGGCTGGTCTCGAACTCCTGACCTCAGATGATCCACCCGCCTCCACCTTCCAGAGTGCTGGGATTACAGGTAAGAGTCACCATGCCAGGTCAGGCTTGCCTCTCTGAGCCATACCCTTCTCCTGTTGGAACAAGTGTCCTTTCCATTAAAAGTAATACATCCCCTCTTATTTAAGTGGCAGATGGTTAAGATTGTTACTTTTGGCTGGACACGGTGGCTCACGCCTGTAATCCCAGAACTTTGGGAGGCCGAGGCGGGAAGATCACGAGGTCAAGAGATCGAGACCATCCTGGCCAACATGGTGAAACCCCGTCTCTACTAAAAATACAAAAATGTAGCCTGGCATGGTGGTGCATACCTGTAATCCCAGCTACTTGGGAAGCTGAGGCAGGAGAATTGCTTGAAACCGGAAAACGGAATTTGCAGTGAGCCGGGATTGCGCCACTGCACTCCAACCTGGTGACAGAGTGAGACTCTGTCTCAAAAAAAAAAAAAAAAAATTGTTACTTTTGCTTTCAGCAATCCTCTAAAAAAAAGGAAGAGAACAAACTTTAAGGCCAAAAACTAACTTCTAGCAGCCACGCAGAAGTTCTGAGAGGTGACCTGTGTTCTTCACATAAAGACCTCCACAAAGGCCCCTTCTGCCACAGAGTCAAAATTCTAGCAAGCTAGGTTCATCTTTCCAAGCCAACCTGGAAACCTGTGAATCACTTGGACTCCACTTCCCCTCCCACACTGGTCCTTCAACCCACCAGGCTTGAGTTTTGCTTGGGGAGAGAGTGGTCTCTAGACAATATGTCTCTCCCTATCAGTCTGCAGGACGCTCAGCAGGGGCCCCCAGACACGCCTTCTGGACACGCCTGCTCCCACAGCATGTGCAAAGGCTTCACGCTTGGATTGAAGGTTCTACATTTCTTCATGGACATCCCCAAACACCACAGAACAGAGACAAGGTTTTCCGGTCCTTTTGGAATGTCCACACCATTCCCATTCTTCAAAATCTGTCACACTTCCAAATAACTCCAATGAACGATGAACTTTCCCCATGTGCAGTAGCAATTGATTATTCATTTTGATACTGAATTATATATTCTCTTGAACTGTTCTCTAACAACTATGAGGCATTTTCAACAATAGTTGAATGGAAAAATGCCAAACTAGCAGTAAAAAAAAGTCTGGTTTCCAGGCCAGGTGTGGTGGCTCACACCTGTAATTCCAGCACTTGGAACTACAGGGTTGATCACCTGAGGTCATGAGTTCGAGACCAGCCTGGCCAACATGGTGAAACCCTGTCTCTACTAAAAATACAAAAATTAGCCAGGCGTGGTGGTGGGAACCTGTAATCCCAGCTATTCAGGATACTGAGGCACGAAGAATCGCCTGAATCTGAGAGGCAGAAGTTGCAGTTAGCTGAGACCGTGCCATTGCACTCCAGCCTGGGTGATGGAGAGAGACTCCATCTCAGGAAGGAAAAAAAAGATCTGGCCTCTCAAGAGGCCACCACTAACTCTCTGTGTAACCTTTAGCAAGTCAACATTCTGGGCCTCGGTGCTCCATGCAGAGTAAGAGAAGGACTGCCGATCTCTTAGGATCTTCCGCAGTCTATGGGTTTCTGACTCGAAACTCCTCAAAGTGCAGGAATACAAGCCGCATCCCTTCTCAAGGCCAGACACATACTAGGAGCTCTATTAATATCTGAATAAAAACCACGGATGAAGAGCTTGCCCGGCCCTGACCTTTCTACACCACACCAACACGCCACGGATCACTGTTTCTTCCCTGGGAAAGACCCTCAGAGCCTACAACGTCACTGATACAGATCTATTATTCCTTAGCTTAAACTTACATTTCTCCAGGTCAACCTTCAAGAAAGCTATGAAACTATCGACAAGGATTTAAATTGTCGGCTTCAATTTCACCTTATTTCTCCTACCCCACTACGCCCTTTTTCCTGGCAGCACTTAGATTTTCATTCAGAAAAAACGCATTCATGCTGTACACATTCATTTGTTAGGGAAACTGCCTCAACCCTACCACCCAGATCCCCCGTGTTCCTACCAAGTAAGCCAAATGACCATGTGAAGAACTGACTGACGCCCGAAGGAAAATAATAAACAGAAGCAAATAAAAGCAAATTCCTTTCCAGGAATTTCACTTGGAAAACCAAGTATAATGGCAAAAAACAAAACACACAAAAAACCACCGAAACAAAAAACCCTAATTTTTTCAGCGTTGGGGATGTTGGGGGTGTAGACGTCTTGAGAGCTGGTTTCCGAAGGCACCACACCCCAGACAATTCGCGACAAGAGCCTCCCAGCTGCTGGGTCAATGAAGCCTTTCAGACCCTCCACACTGCTTCACTTGTTCCCTAAAGTACTGCTTTCTGGAAGCTAAACTCTCGGCTGGCAAGAACAGTGAACTCTGTGCCATTTGTCTATCAACTCCTTTAAAAAGAAAAACCTCGTGTACAGCTGTCTTGTTTTGCATTTTCTATTCTGCACTCCAATACACGTAACGACACACAGAGGAGGCAGGGGCTCTTTTAAAACTGTGAAGAAAGAAGAAATTTGAAAGCACCCAGAAGGCTCTGCTTTCAGCTATTAGAGAAAAGTTTGCATCCCATAGAAACCAGCACTAATTAAAAAAAAAAAAAAAAAAAAAGTCAGTCCTCAATCCTGGGAATCAACAATAAGGGACTCTTCAGGATATAGAGTACCCCAAAAAATTTAAAAACAAAAAATAAATCTGCACAGTCCATCTATCTTTTCCCAATCAAACAATACAGTCTTCCAAAATGTAAAAATAAAAATCTTTTCAGATGTGAATTTTACCTCAGTAAAGTAATTTTTTAAAAATCTTTTCGCCAGGCACAGTGGCTCATGCCTGTAATCCCAGCACTTTGGGAGGCCGAGGCAGGTGGATCCCAAGGTCAGGAGTTCAAGACCGGCCTGGCCAAAATGGTAAAACCCTATCCCTACTAAAAATACAAAAAATTAGCCGGGTGTGGTGGTGGTCTCCTGTAATCCCAGCTCCTCGGGAGGCTGAGGCAGGAGATTCACTTGAACCCAGGAAGTAGAGGTCGCAGTGAGCCAAGATTGCACCACTGCATTCCAGCCTGGGTGACAGGGAGACTCCATCTCAAATTAGAAAATCTTTCCACATTCAATCAACTCAGTTGGCACTACTGTAGGAAAATAATTGGTGCAGATAATCCAAAGTAGTAAATATTTCCAAAAGCATTTTTTAAAGCATTTTTTATTCCACTTTGACAAACCCTATGCAGAGTTTACAGAAAATTTATCTTCATAATTTTATTATTGTAAATAGTTGCTTAGTAAAGGCAGTTTATACCACTTGAGCACACCCCAACTGACGGCACAGGAAAGCTGTCAAAAATAGTGCCTAGGCTAGGCATGGTGGCTCACACCTGTAATCCCAGCACTTTGGGAGGCCAAGACAGGCAGATCACCTGAGGTCAGGAGTTTGAGACCAGCCTGGCCAACATGGTGAAACCCCCATCTCTACTAAAAATATAAATATTAGCTGGGCGTGGTGACACAGGCCTGTAATTCCAGCTACTACAGAAGCTGAGTCAGGAGAATCACTTGAACTCGGGAGGCAGAGATTGCAATGAACTGAGATCTCGCCACTGCACTCCAGCCTGGGTGACAGAGTGAGACTCTGTCTAAAAAAAAAAAGAAAGAAAGAAAAAAGGAAAAAGTTTGTGTGTATGCAGAAATTAAATAACTGTCTTTTTCTTTTTCTTTTTTTTTTTTTTTTTTGAGACGGAGTCTGGCTGTGTTGCTAGCCCAGGCTGGAATGCAGTAGTGCCATCTTGATTCACTGCAACCTCTGCCTCCCGGGTTCGAGCAATTCTCTGCCTCAGCCTTCCAAGTAGCTGGGATTAGAGGCGCCCACCACCACACCCGGCTAATTTTTGTATTTTTAGTAGAGATGAGATTTCACCATCTTGGCCAGGCTGGTCTTGAACTCCTGACCTCGTGATCCACCTGCCTCAGCCTCCCAAAGTGCTGGGATTACAGGTGTGAGCCACACGCCCGGCAAAAATAAATAACTATCTAAACACAGAGGTGGGTTAAAGAAATTCTGACACACCACACTACTGTCATGTAGGCATTTTAAATGGTATCTATGAACACTTTAAAACAAATGCTTATGACATAATTTTAAAAGAAAAAAGCAAAATAACTATATTCCATGATTATAAGTGTTAAAAATATTTTTTAAAGATTTGAAAGTAAATATACAGAAATCGTTGTCATTAGGATTGTGAATTTTTTAAAGGGTCCTTTTCTTAAAGGGAGAAATAGATTAAGCTTAAATTAAAATCCTATTGCTTTTATGACGTGCAAATACCAGTTTGACTGCTAGGATAAACGGAAAGTTGTTTTGAAAGTGCTAGATATTTCATTTTAACTCAGGACCCATGATGCTTGCTCATTCTCTTCCCCTGTGCATTTCTAGAACCATGAATTTAAGCACTTTGGGAGTTGAGTCTTTTAGGACTATGGTTTAAAGATTATACTAAATCTCTATACTAACATTACTTTTCTACTAGATTTCAAACTTATTGAGAACTAAGATTATATCTTTTTGTTGCAAACCTAGACCCCCACGCCCCCATTCTTCTGCACATATAAGAACTTATTTGTGGCCAGGTGCGGTGGCTCATGTCTGTAATCCCAGCACTTTGAGAGCCCAAGGTGGGCAGGTCATCTGAGATGAGGAGTTCAAGACCAGCCTGGCTAACATGGTAAAACCCCGTTTCTGGCCAGGCGCAGTGGCTCACGCCTGTAATCCCAGCACTTTGGGAGGCTGAGGTAGGTGGATCACCTGCAGTCGGGAGTTCGAGACCAGCCTGACCAACATGGAGAAACCCACGTCTCTACTAAAAACAAAATTAGGCCGGGCGCAGTGGCTCATGCCTGTAATCTCAGCACTTTGGGAGGCCGAGGCGGGCGGATCACGAGGTCAAGAGATCGAGACCATCCTGGCCAACATGGTGAAACCCCCTCTCTACTAAAAATACAAAAAACTAGCCAGGAGTGGTGGTGCGTGTCTGTAGTTCCAGCTACTCGGGAGGCTGAGGCAGGAGAATGGCTTGAAACAGGAAAACGGAAGTTTCAGTGAGCCGGGATCGCACCACTGCACTCCAGCCTGGCGATAGAGCAAGACTCCGTCTCAAAAAAAAAAAAAAAAAAAATTAGCCAGACGTGGTGGCATATGCCTGTAATCCCAGCTACTCAGGAGGCTGAGGGCAGGAGAATCGCTTGAATCCAGGAAGTGGAGATTGCAGTGAGCCAAGATCATGCCATTGCACTGCAGCCTGGGCAAAAAGATGGAAAATCCGTCTCAAAAAAAAAAAAAAAAAAAAAAAAACCGTTTCTACTAAATACATAAAAAATTATCCTGTAATCCCAGCTACTCAGGAGGCTGAGGCAGGAGAATCGCTTGAACCCAGGAGGCAGAGGTTGCAGTGAGCCAAAATCCTGCCATTGCACTCCAACTTGGACAAGAGTGAAACTCCATCTCCAAGAAAAAAAAGAAAGATCACGAAAGTAAGTTCAAAAATTATACGAGTCTGTTGTTTTCCTTGTCTTTTCTCCACTCCAAAGAAAGATAAACCTAATTGGTATTCCTTACCACTACAACAATCAGAACCCACCCGAGGGAGAGGGAAGAAAGCTATATCAAGGATGTATTTAAAGTTCATTAGTTAAACCAAATGAAAACATAAGATCCAGAGAGTTCTTTTTATGTTTGTTTAAAACTTTCAGAAAGGCTGGGTAGGGTGGCACATGCCTGTCCGAGCTACTGAGGAGGCTGAGGCAGGAGGATAGCTTAAGCTCAGGAATTTGTATCCACCCTGGCAACATAGTGAGACCTCGATTCAAAAAAAAGAAAAAGAAAGAAAAAAGGGTTTTAGTAGAAAATATAATCTGATGCATATTATAGAGTTTTGCATTTTAAAAAAATAGATCTAATTGATCAGACAGCAAAAAATGAATTTGTGCAACCCAGCAATTTCATTCCATGTACACACTAGAGTAGTAATCAGCAAGCATTTTCTGCATAGAGTCAGATAGCAGATATTTTAGGCTTTGCACACCATCCAGTCTTTGTTACAACTACTCACTGTAAGGTTTGTTCTTGGGTTCTTGCCGAGTTTAAAAAGAAGAAACTGAGGCCAACACAAGAAGATCCAATATGAAGGAATTTATTCAGGCTCCCAGGTGAGGTTCTGCGGTCCGACAAGAGGGGCTGGAGAAGTCGCACGGACTCCTCTCAGACGTGGGGTTTTATAGGGAGTGGAAGAGCTCGATTGGTTGTGGGAGAGCAGGACTACTATTGGGTAAGGTTACAAGCCTTTGTTTGCATACAGGACTTGGCTGCTATTGGCTAGAATTACTCAGCTGCTATTGGCTAGAAAGACTCGGCTGCTATTGGCTAGAATCACAAGACCCTGCTTGCATACTGGGTTCTTTAAGGGAAAGCCAGGCTGTGTGAGAAGGGGAAAAGGGAACATCCCTGAGCATGTCCGAGCTTTCGGGAAAAAAGGCGGGGGGGGGGGGGTGTGCGTCCTAGCTCCCGGCGAGGCAGCCGGCCTTATACTCACTAGGCCTGAAAACAGCCTTAGGTAATATATAAATGCATGAGCATGACTGTTCCAATAAAATTTTACTTATGGACATTGAAACTTGAATTTTCATACAATTTTCATGTATCATAAAATATGTCTTTCCATTTTTAAAAACCATTCAGAAATGCAAAACCCACCTTAATGTCTGGGTCATACAAAAAAAAAAAAGGTGGAGGCCAGGTGCGGTGGCTCATGCCTGTAATCCCAGCACTTTGGGAGGCCGAGGATCACAAGGTCAAGAGATCAAGACCACGCTGGCCAACATGGTGAAACTTCATCTCTACTAAAAATACAAAAAAATTAGCCAGGTTTGGTGGCACACACCTGTAGTCCCAGCTATTTGGAAGGCTGAGGCAGGAGAATCACTTGAACCTGGGAGGTTGCAGCGAGTGGAGATCAAGCCACTGCACTCCCACCAGTCTGGTGACAGAACAAGACTCTGTCTTTGAAAAAAAAAAGGTGGAGGGCCCACGGGCCAGACCATGGTTTGCCAATTCTTGCTCTAAAGAACTCTTACAGGCCAGGTGCAGTGGCTCACGGCTATAATCCCAGCACTTTGGGAGGCTAAGGTGGGCAGATCACATGAGGCCAGGAGTTCAAGACCAGCCTGACCAACATAGTGAAACCCTGTCTCTACCAAAAATACAAAAATTATGACAAAAATTAGCTGAATGTGGTGTTGCAGGTCTGTGGTCCCAGCTATTTGGGAGCCTGAGGTACGACAATCACTTGGACTCAGGAGGTGGACGTTGCAGTGAGCTGAAGCTGTACCACTGCATTCCAGCCTGTGTGACAGAGCAAGACTCTGTCTTAAATAAACAAGCAAACAAACAAAAACTCTTACATACGCATAACTCGACTACATATGAGGATGTTCATAACATCATTATGTGAATTAACAAGTATGCGGATACCAAAAATGTTGGTAGACAAAAACTGGAGTTACACGTATGAACATGGATGATCTTACAAATATATTTAAAAGAAAACACAAATTACAGAACAGTTACAATGCCATCTATATAAATATTTTAAATATGCAGAAATTATTACTGTGCATATTTAACATATAATAAAATTCTGAAGAGGCTGGGCATGGTGGCTCACACCTGTAATCCCAACACTTTGGGAGACCAAGGCAGGTGGATCACTTGAGGTCAGGAGTTCAAGACCAGCCTGGCCAGCATAGCGAAACCTCATCTCTACTAAAAATGCAAAAATTAGCTGGGCGTGGTGGCGCACGCCTGTAATCCCAGCTACTCGGGAGGCTGAGGCAGGAGACTCGCTTGAACCCAGGAGGCAGAGGATGCAGTGAGCCAAGATTGTGCCACTGCACTCCAGCCTGGGCCACAGAGTGAGACTCGGTCTCAAAAAAAAAAAAAAAAAAAAAAAGTCTGAAGAAATATAAAGGAATGTTCCATATGAAACTAATTTACCTGGTAATGACGGCAGGTAGAAGGCAGGAGGAGGAAAATACAATTGGAGAAGGCTGCAACAAGGGTCTTCAACTTCATTGCTGATGTTTCTTTTTTTTTTTTTTTTTTTTTTTTTGAGACTGAGTTTCGCTTGTTACCCAGGCTGGAGTGCAATGGCGCGATCTCGGCTCACCGCAACCTCCGCCTCCCGGGTTCAGGCAATTCTCCTGCCTCAGCCTCCTGAGTAGCTGGGATTACAGGCACGCGCCACCATGCCCAGCTAATTTTTGTATTTTTAGTAGAGACGGGGTTTCACCGTGTTGACCAGGATGGTCTTGATCTCTTGACCTCGTGATCCACCCGCCTCGGCCTCCCAAAGTGCTGGGATTACAGGCTTGAGCCACCGCGCCCGGCCAATGTTTCATTTTTTAAGCTGAGTGACAAGTTCATCAATGTCCATTCTTGATACCATTGTGTACCTTAAATATTTAATAATAAATAGGTCGGGCGCTGTGGCTCACGCCTGTAATCCCAACACTTTGGGAGGCCGAGGTGGGCGGATCACGAGGTCAGGAGTTCGAGACCAGCCTGGCCAAGATGGTAAAACCTCGTCTCTAAAAAAATACAAAAATTAGCCGGGTGCGGTGGCAGGTGCCTGTAATCCCAGCTACACAGAATGCTGAGGCAGGAGAATCGCTTGAACCCGGGAGGCAGAGGTTGCAGTGAGGCAGGATTGTGCCACTGTACTCTAGCCTGGGCAAAAAAGCAAGACTCCGTCTCTAAATATATATATATATATTATATATATTTTTAATAATAAATAAAAAGGAATGCACAGTTTTGGGTTTTTTTTTTTTTTTTTAGATGGAGTCTCGCTCTGTCACCCAGGCTGGAGTACAGTGGCACAATCTCGGCTCACTGCAACCTCTGCCTCCCGGATTCAAGCGATTCTCCTGCCTCAGCCTCCTGAGTAGCTGGGATTACAAGTACACACCACCATGCCCAGCTAATTGTGTATTTTTAGTAGACACAGGATTTCATCATGTTGGCCAGACTGGTCTCAAACCCCTGACCTCAAGTGATCCACCTGCCTTGGTCTCCCAATGTGCTGGAATTACAGGCATGAGCCACTGTGCCCAGCCAGGAATGTGTAGATTTAATGTGAGTTTAGCAAATGGTTTGTCTTATTTGAGGGGAGAGGTGAGGTCAATTTTTATTAACACGTCCAAAAACTTGGTTTGAGCTTAGATTTCTGACATTAAAAAGAAAAAATGTTTCATTTGTTTCATTTTTTTAAATTGGACTGAACCTTAGGAGAAAACAGAAAATTGTACTGCATTCTTGCATAGCCAGCTAATGTAAATAGCTTCAAGCAACAAACTAGTTATTACTGATTCATTTCAAAAGAGCTGAGTCAGGCTGGACATGGTGGCTCACGCCTATAATCCCTAAACTTTGGGAGGCTGAGGCAGGCAGATCACCTGATGTCAGGAGTTCGAGACCAGCCTGGCCAACATGGTGACACCGTCTCTACTAAAAATACAAATATTAGCCAGGCATGGTGGCACACACCTGTAGTACCAGCTACTGGGGAGGCTGAGGCAAAAGAATCACTGGAACCCGCTAGGTGGAGTTTGCAGTGAGCCGAGATTGCACCACTGCACTCCAGCCTGGGCAATAGAGTGAGACTTCGTCTTAAAAAAAAAAAAAAAAAAAGAACTGAGTCAGATTCTGACTTGTTTAATGGACTCAGTCATGATGTGCTGCCTGTCTGCTCCAAGTTCCCCTGTTCCAGACACGTCTGCCGCAGCATTACAAGGATCCACATGCCCTCGGAATAGCAACTTTCCATCACCTGCCTCATCAGAGCAAATAGAAGTGTAAGTGCCAATGACGTTAGTGTTTCTGTGTGTGAAAACCTAGTGCGAATTTTCCCGTCTCCAGCAAAAGTTCACAAGCCATCATTATAGAAAAGCAGAAGAAAAAACTGCTTGTTCTGCTTTTAGTGCCCTCAGAAGCAGTTGTTAAAATTCTTTAAAAAAAAAAAAAAACAGGGTCTTGCTATGCTGCCCAAGCAGGTCTCCATCTCCAGGGCTCAAGCAGAGCTGGGACTACGGGCGCACCATCACACCAAGCAAAACTGTCTTTTGCTTTAAAATTACTCAAATACTTCTTTAAGTGTCTCTTAATGTCGCTTATCTTCCAGTTACCTAAATCACGAGCTTTTTTTTTTTCCTTCAAAGACCCCCACCCAAAGTAACATCCTTTGCAACTACAGGGCAGGTACTGCCCTCTAGTGTTTACATTTTTATAATAAAACTTTTACACACTACCCTTTTATCTGACCTCAAAGCATGGAAAATTTGTAAAAAATTAAATCATATCCTATTAACCCAAAATGTTTCACCTTCACACTACTGGCATTCTGATCATCCTTGTTGTAGGGTTGGCTTGTGCACTGTGGGACGTTTGGCAGCACCCTGGCATCTACCCACTCGATGCAGTAGCACTCCCACACACATACCCCAGTGTGACAACCAAAAATATCTCCCGACACAGCTAAATGTCCCCAGGGAACAAAATCACCCCTGGTTGAGATCCACTGTATTAGCCTAAAGGTTGTCCAAAACATTCTCATTAGACCTGAAAATTATAAGGAAAAAAGGCTTCTCTGTGCTAATTCCTTTGAGTGAGATAAACAATTTCATTTATGCATGAAAAACAAGGAGGTACATAGACAATTAAGATTTTCAGCTCCCCACCTCCATGTACCCGAAAAGTCCCTGGGACATTTTTTATGCCTTTAGCTTTCTGTTCCAGCTTTACCTCTTAGACCTCTTCACTTCTTTTCAAAGTACATCATAAACAAAGCTTGCCCTTCTAGCCAAATGCAGAGAATCTGGTAGGGAAAAGGATGAAGGGAGTCTGAGCATTGTACTAAAAAAAAAAAGGTTCAGCTGGGTGCAGTGGCTCATGCCTGTAATCTCAGCTCTTCGGACGGCCAAGGTGGGTGGATCACTTGACGTCAGGAGTTCAAGACCAGCCTTGGCAACATGGCAAAACCCTGTCTCTATTAAACATACAAAAATTAGCCGGTGCAGTGGCAGGTGCCTGTAGTCACAGCTATTCTGGAGGCTGAGGCACGAGAATCCCTTGAGCCCGGGAGGCAGGGAGGTTGCAGTGAACCGAGATCACCCCACTGCACTCCAACCTGGGCAACAGAGCAAGAGTCTCTCTTAAAAAAAAAAGGGGGGAGGAGGGGGTTCTAGCAAAGCATTAAGGCTCAGCATTAATAATGCAGCCAACCAGGAACCTGTATTGATTGTCAGCTTAATACGAAAATTCTTATAAAATATCGAAAGAAGTTTCAAATCTGGCTTTTAGAAAGATATTTAGGAGGGTTTATTCCAATCCGCTATGAATGATTTTTCCTCATACAAATGTATTATGCTTATAAACCTTGGTTTGGTGAATTTTAAAAACTGCAAATTACCAAGAACTTGATATTTAAAAAGTAAAAAAGGAGTTTGGACTGTCACTGATAACCTCCTCCCCTTATCAAATTTCTCACTGACTTAGTTGATTTCACTGAAGAACTAAACAATAAGAATAATAGGGCTGGGTGCAGTGGCTCATGCCTGTAATCCCAGCACTTTGGGAGGCTGAGACAGGTGGATTACTTGAGGCCAGAAGTTCGAGACCAGCCTGGCCAACATGGTGAAACCCCATCTCTACTAAAAATACAAAAAATTAGCCAGACTTGGTGCATGCCTGTAATCCCAGTTTCTCGGGAGGCTGAGGCATGAGAATTGCTGGAGTTTGGGAGGCAGAGGTTGCAGTGAGCAACCTGTCTCAAAAAAATTATAATAAATTTTTTTTAATTATTATTATTATTATTTTTTGAGACAGAATCTTGCTTTGTCACCCAGGCTGGAGTACAGTGGCACAGATCTCTGCTCATTGCAACCTCCCTGCCTCCCAGGCTCAAGTGATTCTCATGCCTCAGCCTCCAGAGTAACTGGGACTACAAGCCTGCACCACCACACCTGCCTAATTTTTGTAATTTTAGTAGAGACAGGGTTTCACCATGTTGCCTAGGCTGGTCTTGAACTCCAGAGCTCAAGTGATTCACCCTCCTCGGCCTCCCAAAGTGCTGTGCTGGTATTACAGGCATTAGCCAGCACACGTGGCCTAAACACATTTATATAATTAAAAATATACCACTCTTTATTAACACTTTCAAACCTAAATTTTTTTTATTATTTAGTGAAATTGAAAGTCTTACAGCTCTGCAATTGTCAAGCTCTTATTAGCACACCTTTGAAATGGAAATCTGTTTTAGCTACTGTGATGGTTAATACTGAGTGTCAACTTAATTGGATTGAAGGATGCAAAGTATTGATCCCAGGTGTGTTTGTGAGAGTGTTGCCAAAAGAGATTAACATTTGAGTCAGTGGGCTGGGAAAGGCAGACCTACCCTTAATCTGGGTGGGCACCTTCTAATCAGTTCCTTTCTACAGAAGGAACGCAGCCTGTGGACACCTTGACATTAGCACCATAGATCCATTTCCATCATCTAACCTCCAAAACTGTAAGAAAATTAATTTGTGCTAAGTGGCTACATTTGTGGTAATTTGTTATAGCAACAATAGGAAACTAATACAGGACCTTTTTTTTTTTTTTTTTTTTGAGATGGAGTTTTGCTCTTGTTGCCCAGGCTGGAGTGCAATGGCGCGATCTCGGCTCACCGCAACCTCTGCCTCCTGGGTTCAAGCAATTCTCCTGCCTCAGCCTTCCGAGCAGCTGGGACCACAGGCAGGTGCCACCATTCCCAGCAAATTTTTGTATTTTTAGTAGAGATAGGGTTTCACCATGTTGACCAGGACGGTCTTGATCTCTTGACCTCGTGATCCACCCGCCTCGGCCTCCCAAAGTGCTGGGATTATAGGCGTGAGCCACTGCACCTGGCCCAGGAGCATCTTATTAGTCTTTTAGTACTCTGGCTATCCTGTTCTGTCAGAATTTTGGCATTTAAATAATTATATCTCATGTTATCACGTTGGCTAAAAAACTGTATGCACTCTTTTTATAGTTGCTAATAACAATGTTATTGCTCAAATATACTTGCTATTTATTTTAAGTGAATAATGTATTCCAAAATTAAAATCCAGAGGCAAATATGCACACAATAAGGAGCACCACTCTAGCAATGCAAGACACACTTAGTAGACATGACACATGCATTTAAATATGTGGTAAATTCTAAGCAGCTACCTATCAAATCTCAAGTAATAAAGTCCAGCAGCCCAACCACACTGGCTGTCAAACAAGCTGAAATTTGATTCAGAAAATAGAATATGATTCAGAAGACAAAAATGGTAACATTAACAATGCTACTTTGATGTGACCCTCTAGCAGAAAGCTGACCTTTTCAACAGTTGTTAAAAAGAAAAAAAACAAGGGATGGCTGGGCACTGTGGCTCATGCCTGTAATCCCAGAACTTTGGGAGGCCAAGGCAGGTGGATCACCTGAGGTCAGGAGTTCGAGACCACCCTGACCAACATGGAGAAACCCTGTCTGTACTAAAAACACAAAATCAGCCAGGCATGGTGGCACATGCCTGTAATCCCAGCTGCTTGGGAGGCTGAGGCAGGGGATTCGCTTGAACCTGGGAGGCAGAGGTTGCAGTGAGCTGAGATTGTGCCATTGCACTCCAGCTTGGGCAACAAGAGTGGAACTCCATCTAAAACACACACACACACACACACACACACACACAAGGTATGTCTGTAGGAGAGAGCTGAGTTTGATAAATGAAGAAAACAGGCCTATCCCCATAATGTAAAGAGAAATGGGTGACAATTTAGTCTCATTCTGTTCCACTATCGTTTTAATAGTGGAAGTTGCCACTGTGAAATCTTGCTGCATGGCACCTGCTAGGCCTCGTTCTCATCTCGCAGTTCCCAGAATTCCTCTTGATTGCAGCATCCATATACTTTTCATTTTCCTGGCGAGGTATTATTTGGACACTCTAAAGGAATCCTTTTCTTTTTTTCTCCACGAGATATAGTCTCATTCTGTTGCCCAGGCTGGAGTTCAGTGGCACGATGTTGGCTCACTGCAACCTCCACCTCCTGGGTTCAAGCGATTCTCCTGCCTCAGCCCCCTAAGTAGTTAGGACTACAGGCGTGTGCCACCACACCCAGCTAATTTTTGTATTTTTAGTAGAGGCAGGGTTTCACCATGTTTGCCAGGCTGGTCTCAAACTCCTGACTTCAAGTGATCCTTCTGCCTCTGCCTCCCCAAGTGCTGGGATTACAGGCATGAGCCACTGCACCTGGCCCTCTTAAGGAATCCTAATTGCAACTTTTAAGGCTTGTAATTCTTCCAAATAACTAAAGCAATAACACATATTCTAAAAAGAAAACTTTTCTTCCTTTGCCAATACATTGACAAATTTGGAAAAGATAAAATTTGGAAAACATAATGTTCATTATTCTTGTGATCATGACTCTTGAAACTTTATGCAGATAATTCTGTACCCAGACTAGTTCCTCATCTTTCCCAAAGTGCTTAAGAAAAACAAGAACGTTTAATCCAGATGCTGTTTTCTAAATTGGCCAAAATATGTTATTCCTTGATTTGAAATGCAAGAAATTATTTTAGTTTAGCACTTACATCTTAAGAAAGTAAGCTTCAGAAATTCTCCTGTTTCATCTCCTCCTGTCATGTGTCAATATCATTTGGTCTTTGGCTTCAATTAGGACATGAGTTCATTTCTTCTTAGCCCTAACTAATGGTCATGTAGAAGACTGACTTTTCGAATAGTGTGTTCACAGTGAGTTCATTACAGAACATTTTCTTTATTTTCAGCTGCCATCAATGTGGGCATCAAGATGTCCTTCTACTAAGCAGTTGAATCTGAAGCAGTAACATGGATTATATATGTATAGTAACTTGGAGATTTTACTGTATTTCTCTTATGAGATGTGTTACATAGTTTTTTTCTCCCTCCTTGATGTGCTACTAAACTGTCTCTGGAGAATTGTATGCTTTAAGTTAAACATCAAGTACAGTGTAGGTTGAAGGGATAATATCAAGAAAAGTAAACTCCAGCCATTTTTAAGCTATACTTAAGATCTTTCCCTCTTACATTTCTGTGATGAGACAGTTAATCACAACTAAGCAGGTTATAAAGACTTAAACCGACACTGTACACAAGACAATGCTACAAAAGGTGGAAGACACAAAGACAGTTCCTACCCTCCGCAGAATTACCCCAGGAGGAGCACTGCCTTTCAGTTTTCTCTTTTGTGGGAACAGAAAGAATAATGGTAAGAGGCTGGGCAGTGGCTGCATCATGAGGGAAATCTAGACAAGCAACCCATGGATATGCAAGAGAAAGACTGTCTCCAGGGGTCCATGAAAGAGACTGCCTGAAGATGGGTGGGATCTGGATGAGATGGAAAACATTCCAGGCAGAGGGAGAAGTGTGAGCAAAGACAGAGAGATTTGTGTATTCGTTTCCTGGGGCTGCTGGAACAAAGTATCACAAACTGGGTGGCTTAAAGCAGCAGAAATCTCTCACAGTTCTGAAGGCCAGAAGTCTGAAATCGAGTTGTGGGCAGGGCTGTACTTTCTCTGAAGGATCTAAGAGAGGATTTTCCTTGCCTTGTCCTAGCTTCTGGTGGTTGCAGACAATTCTTGTCATTCTTCGGTTTGTAGACACATCACTCCAACCTCTGCCTCCACCATGACATGGTGTTTTCTTTGTATGTCTCTCTGTTCATGTTCCTCCCACTGCTCTGTGTCTGTATCTCCTCCTCTTATAAATACACAGCTTATATTGGATTAGGGCCCACCCACCCACTACAACTTCATCTTAACTACATCTGCAATGACTCTGTCTCCAAATAAGGTCACATTCATAGGTAGGCATTAGAACTTGAACATATCTTTTTGGAGGACACAATTCAACCCACAACATATGGTCATGAGAAGTTCAATGTGGTTACAAAGTAGAGTGTATCTTGGGAAAGAGTGGAAGTAATACAGGAAAAGGGGGCTGGAGTGTAGAGAACCTTAATGAATAAGCAATGAGGGTGCACAGAATATTTTTAAGTAAAAGAATATTACTCGCCAGGCGTGGTGGCTCACATCAGTAATCCCAGCACTTTGGGAGGCCAAGGTGGGTGGATCCCTTGAGTTCAGGAGTTCGAGACCAGCCTGGGTTACATGGCAAAACCTCATCTCTACTAAAAATACAAAAATTAGCTGGGCATGGTGGTGCATGCCTGTGATTGTTCAGCTTCTTGGGGGAGTTGAGGTGGGAGGCTTGCTTGAGCCTGGGAGGCAGAGATTACAATAAGCTGAGATCGCCCCACTGCACTCCAGCCTGGGCGACAGACTGAGACACCATCTCAAAAAAAAAAAAAAAAAAAAAAAAGTATTACTAATAAAGTTGTCAATTTGGAAAAATTGATTTGTCATTACTGTTTAAAATTCATTATAATAGAAAAAGAGAAAAGAATAGGAAAAGTCAGAGAGCTACTTCAGGAATAGAAGGGGTTTGTGATTCATCAAATAAAATAGTCCATAGATCTATAAAGAATGGGACATACAAGAGAGCCTGGTTATAAGAGATGAAGTCTGACTGAAGCTGGGGACTAGGAGAGTAGTGTTAGAAATATTATCATTGTTACATTAATCAAACTGCACTCTAACACCAATTGTCGGGCATCAACTGGGTATTCTACAATTCAATTCTGATACTAACTACTGAGAAATAAAAATAAAATCCTAAGCACCCCCAACTAAATGAATGGACCCCTTCTTGGTCAAGGGACCCAAGAGAAGCCTTAGAAACTGAGTTCTTGGTCATGATGGGACAGGTTAGACATGCCTCGCTATACCCCCTCCCTCCCCAACGGGCTTTCTTTCCTAAGTTAAAGAGAAACCAGCCCTTTTATTTTTATTTATTTATTTTTGAGACAGGGCTGTGCTCTGTCACCCAGGCTGGTGTACAATGGTGCAGACACAGCCCCACTGCAGCCTTGACCTCCTGAGCCTGTAGAATCCTCTGACCTCAGTCCCTCAAGTAGTTGTGACACCAGGCTAATGTTTGTATTTTTGTAGAGATGGAGTTTCTCCATGGTGCCCAGGCTGTTCTTGAACTGAGCTCAGGCAATATGCCCCATCTCCTAAAGTGCTGGGATGACAAGCATGAGCCACTGGGCCTGGCCGTAACCAGCCCTTCCAAAAGACTTGCTCCACTGCTGATTTACAGAACTGACCAGCAATCCTTCCTGATAAGAGACCGCTGACCAGGGACTGGTTCTGGCCAGTTTACAGAGGCTGTGCACAGGATGCCTCTACTCCTCCATTTCACCTTCTGACATATACAGCCTAACTTTAACACATTGAAGTGTTAAGTCACCACCCCAAAGTAAACATGCGACATATGTAACATGCATGTTGGCTTACTAGCATGTGCCCCCACTTTACGAATATTCACAGCTCCTCCTATAACCTGTTGACTGTACACACGGCCGACCCATTCAGCATAAATTCCTGCCTCACCCTCTCAAAGTGCCTGCTTTCAGTTTCTACCAGAGGCTACACTTCCCAGCCTGCAGGCTACAGTCCTTTATAAAAAATAAAACTCTTGTTTCCAAATTTATGAACCTTAAGTGCAGAATCCACAGGTTAATTGCATCTTGGGTGTCAAAAACCACCCAAACTTCTGCCCAACCAACTATAAATTCAGGGCTTCCCACAACTTCCTCAGGTTCAATAATTTGCTAGAACAATGCAGAACCCACTGTTCTAGGTAAATAATACAACTGTCATTTAACACCACATTTGTCTCATAAAGAATACAATTCACACGGTGCAGTGGTTCATGCCTGTAATCTCAACATTTTGGGAGGCCAAAGCAGGAGGATTGCTTGAGCCCAGGAGATTGAGTCTAGCCTGGGAAACAGCAAGACCCATCTCTACAAAAAATTTTAAATATTACCTGTATGTCATGGTGCAAGCCTGTGGTCCTAGCTACTCAGACACAGGCTGAGGTGAAAGAATCACTTGAGCCCAAGAAGTCAAGGCTGCAGTGAGCCATGTTTGTGCCACTGTACTCCAGCCTAGATAACAGACCTGAATGACAATTTTTTTTGCCTCAAAAAATAATAATAATACAATTCAATAAAACAAAAAACAGCCAGGCATGGTGATGTGTACCTGCAGTCCCAACTGCTTGAGAGGCCTAAGGCAGAAAGACTGCTTGAGCCCGGGAGCTTGAGGCTACAGTGAGCTATGATTGCACCACTGTACTCCAGCCTGGGTGGCAGAATGAGACCATCTCAAAAAAAAAAAGGCCGGGCATAGTGGCTCACATCTGTAATCCCAGCACTTTGGGAGGCTGAGGTGGGCAGATCACCTAAGGTCAGGAGTTTGAGACCAGCCTGGCAAACATGGTGAAACCCCATCTTTACTAAAAAAAAAAAAAAAGAAAAGAAAAATACAACAAAATTAGCTAGGCATGGTGGCACATGCCTGTAATCCCAGCTATTTGGGAGGCTGAGGCAGAAGAATCGCTTGAACCAGGGAGGTGGAGGTTGCAGTGAGCCAAGACTGTGCCATTATACTCCAGCCTGGGCAATAAGAGTGAGACTCCACCTCAAAAAAAGAAAGAAGAAGAAGAAAGAACAGATACTACGCTTGATCTTAGCCAAAAGGCCGAGAAGCAATAAAAAGAAGAAAGAAAACAATTCAAAAACAACCAACGAAAAAGAAACATAGGGCAAGGTCTGAGGGTATGGGAGTGGGGAGTGGGAACAGAGCTTCCCACGCCTTCTCCTCATAGAATCTGGGTGCATCACCCTCCCAGTACATCAGTGTGTTCACAAACTAGGAGGCTCCACTGAGCCTCAGAGTCTAGAGTATTTATTAAATCATTGGCCACTCGATTGAACCCAGTCTCTAGACCCTCTCTCCTCCAAGGATATCAGGGTTGCCGGGGTAGGGCAGGGCAGTGAAATTGAAAGATCAAAAGTTTCAATCCTCTGAACCTATGCTTGGTCTTTCTCGTGTGACCAGCCAGTCTCTTGAAAATACCAAAGGACTCACAGTGAGTTACTCCATTCACATCAACTCAGGTATGGTCAAAAGGGGATCATAACGAATAACAAAAGATATTTCCACTTGTGTCTCTTAGGAAATTCTAAGGGTTTTAGTTAGTTAGTTAGTTAGCTTTTAGAGATGGCAGTCTCACTCCATTACCCAGTCTGGAGGGCAATGGTACAATGCTCATTGCAGCCTCAAACTCCTGGACTCAAGCAATCCTCCTGCACTGGCCTCTTAAAGTGCTGGAATTACAGGCGTGAGCCACTGTGCCCATCCTCCAAGGTTTTTGAACCCATGTGTTGGCAACCAGAGACAAAGATCAGACATACAGGCATACCTCAGGGATGTCACAGTTTGTGTTCCAGACCACAGCAATAAAGTAAATATCACAATAACACAAGTGAGTCACACAAATTTTTTGGTTTCCCAGTGCTTATAAAGTTACATTTATACTATACTGTAGACTATTAACTGTGCAATAGCATTATGTCTAAAAAAGTACAAACCCTTATTTGAAAATACTTAATTGCTAAAAAAAAAAAATGTTAACGGTCATCTGAGTCTGGTGGAGAGTCTTGCCTTTACGTTGATGGCTACCGACTGATCACAGTGGTGGTTGCTGAACACTGAGGTGGCTGTGGCAATTTCTTAAATGAAACAATGACATTTGCTGCATCAATTGACTTTTCCTTTCACAAGAGGTTTCTCTCTAGCATGTGATGCTTTGTGATAGCATTTACTCACAGCAGAATTTCTTTCAAAATTGGAATCAGTCCTCAAACACTGCCACTGCTTTAACAAGTAAGTTGATGTAGTATTTTAAATCCTTTGTTGTCATTTCAATTATGTTCACAGCATCTACACAAGAAGTAGATTCCATCTCAAGAAACCTTTTTCTTTGCTTATCCATAAGAAGCAACTCTGCATCTGTTAAAGTTTTATCATGAGATTGAGGCAATTCAGTTTCATCTTCAAGCTCCACTTCTAATTCTAGTTCCCTTGCTATTTCTACTACATCAGCAGCTATTTCCTCCACTGAAGTCTTAAACTCCTCAAAGACATCCATGAGGATTGGAATCAACTTCTTCCAAACTTTTGTTAAGGTTGATATTTTGACCTCCTCCCATGAATCATAAATATTCTTTTTGTTATTTTTGTTTTTTGTTTTGAGATGGAGTTTCACTCTTGTCACCCAGGCCGAAGTGCAATGACGCAATCTCGGTTCACTGCAACCTCCGCCACTTGGGTTCAAGCGATTCTCCTGCCTCAGCCTCCCGAGCAGCTGGGATTACAGGCGCCTGCCACCAGGCCTGGCTAATTTTTGTATTTTCAGTAGAGACAGGCATTCAGCATGTTGTCCAAGCTGGTCTCAAACTCCTGACCTCAGGCAATCCACCCACCTCAGCATCCCAAAGTGCTGGGATTACAGGCACGAGCCACCACACCCAGACTTGAATCATAAATGTTCTTAATGGCATCTAGAATGCTGATTCCTTTCCAGAAGGTTTTCAATTTTCTTTGCCCAGATGCATCAAAGGAATCACTATCAATGGCAGCTATAGCCTTATGAAATATATTTCATAAATAATAAGACTTGAAAGTCCAAATTGCTCCTTTATTCCTGGGCTGCAGAATAAAAGTTGTGTTAGCAGGCAAAAAAACAACAGTAATTTCCTTGTACATCACCATCAGAGCTCTTAGGTGACCAGGTGCAATGTCTATGGGCAGTAATGCTTTGAAAGGAATCCTTTTTTCTGAGGAGTAGGTCTCAACAGTGGGCTTAAAGTATTTAGTAGCCAGGTAAGGTAGCTCATGCCTGCAATCCCAGCACTTTCAGAAGCCAAGACAGGAGGATCACTTGAGCCCATGAGTTTAAGACCGGTCTGTGCAACATGGCAAAACCCTGTCTTGACAAAAAATACAAAAAATAGCCAGATGTGATAGCACTTACCTGTGGTCTCAGCTACTAGGGAGGCTGAGGTGAGAGGATCCCCCAGGCCTGATGAGGTCAAGGCTGAAGTGAGCCATGATCATGCCACTGCACTCCAGCCTGGGGACAGAGTGAGAACCTGTCTCAAAAACAAACCAAAAAGAAAGTATTCAGTAAACCATGCTGTAAACAGATATGCTATAATCTAGGCTTTGTTTTTCTATTGATAGAGCACAGGCAGAGTAGATTTAGCATAATCCTTGCAGTGAACTGAGGTCGCCCCACTGCACTCCAGCCTGGGCAACAGACTGAGACTCTGTCATAAATAAATAAATAAATAGTTTCAAAACACCATTCTTTTTTTTTTTTTTTTTTTTTTGAGGCAGAGTCTCACTCTGTCGCCCAGGCCAGAGTAATATAGCGCAATCTCGGCTCACAGCAACCTCTGCCTTCTGGGTTCAAGTAATTCTCCTGCCTCAGCCTCTCAAGTAGCTGAGATTACAGATGTGTACCACCATGCCCAGCTAATGTTTTGGTATTTTTAGTTGAGATGGGGTTTCCCCATATTGGCCAAGCTGGTCTCAAACTCCTGACCTCAAGTAATCCACTCACCTCGGCCTCCCAAAGTGCTGGGATTACAGGCGTGAACCACCAGGCCTGGCCTCAAAACACCATTCTTAATGGCTGCAAAATATCCTACTTATGAGTAAGATAATTTACTATTACCCTACTACTGGACATTTAGGCTGCTTCAAGTTTTTCCCTTACAATGAACATTTTGTTGCTTTACAGATTATTTCCTTAGAATAAATCCTTAGAAAGAATTCTATTGCAATCTATTCCTGTAATGAGTTTTCTTTTTTAAGTTTTGTTCATCTAATGAAAGTAATTTAGGCTATGCTATCATGCTATACCTGTTTTTTAAAATCAATATTATGCTACTATGAGGACTTAGTAGGAAAAAAATGAAACACATTTTACTCTTGCTTGATTTCTTTAAGATTTTTAATCATTAATTTTTTCTTTTTTTCTTTTTCTTTTTTTGAGATGGAGCTTCCCTCTTGTCACCCAGGCCAGAGAGCAATGGCATGATATAATCTCATTGCAACCTCTGCCTCCCAGGTTCAAGGGATTCTCCTGCCTCAGCCTCCCAAATAGCTGGGATTATAGGTGCCTGCCACACACCCAGCTAATTTTTGTATTTTTAGTAGAGACAGTGTTTCACCATGTTGGCCAGGCTGGTCTCAAACTCCTGACCTCAGGTGATCTACCCACCTCGGCATCCCAAGGTGCTGGGATTACAGGCGTGAGCTACTGCGCCCAGCCATTAATTTTTTCATATGTAAAAGTTGTCAGAATAAAAATAGAGTCACTAATGTTAAGAAAATCCTGACAATGCCAGAAGAGGTCATAATGAGAGGGTTTTTATACTTGTATGCCTGAAAATGAAAAAGTCTCTACAAAAAACATACCTTACACAAAGGCCATCACAGTCTTCACACAAAAAAGACTTCTACAAGGACATCTGCCCAGCAACTACTTATTTCACCTCAGACTGGTATCACCCCTGTTATTAATCCTTGTAGCCAAAGATAATTATTTCAAAACAATTGCATAATCCTCCTGATTATTTTCCTTTAAAAACTTTGGTTTCCCTTTATCTCCTTGAATACACACATCATTTACTATGGCATGCGGATTCCCATTGCAATGCTCTATGCCCAAATAAATGTCATTTTCTTTTAGAGAGCCTCTCCTTCTGCCTGTTATTTAGGTTAACATATATCAGGTCTAGATCTTACTATCTTCATAAAATTAAATTTGATTCAAATAGTTTAGCTGAGCATCATCTGCTCTTCCCCTAGAATTTAAGCCACTTACTTATTTACTATCTTATTGTATTGTATTTGTCAGAACTTCCAAAACAACTTCAAATTATAGAGGCTGAGAGATAACAAATGGCCAGATCATATGCAGAATTGAACTTTGACCCATGATATGCAGGACCTTGCCCAGGAGATCAACCCTTTATCTACCATAAACAACTCAGGAAGACAGCCTGCTATAAGTCAGACTTAGAGGAAGCCAGTTTGCTATCTCTTTTTTTTTTTTTTTGAGACCGAGTCTTGCTCTGTCACCAGGCTGGAGTGCAGTGGCACAATCTCGGCTCACTGAAATCTCCACCTCCTGGTTTCAAGTGATTCTTCCGCCTCAGCCTCCCAAGTAGCTGGGACCACAGGCGCGTGCCACCATGCCCGGCTAATTTTTTTGTATTTTTAGTAGAGACGGGGGTTCACCGTGTTGGCCAGGATGGTCTCCATCTCTTGACCTCGTGATCTGCCCATCTTGGCCTCCCAAAGTGCTGGGATTACAGGCGTGAGCCACCACGCCAGGCCTAGCCAGTTTGCTATCTCTCATGACAATCTAGGAAGCTAAAAAATAACGTCTGTAACAATTGGCCTAAAATGGCCAGGACTTGATTAATAACTGACAGCTTCCCAAATTTTAGTTCCCATTTCCAACATAGGACCAACCAAGGAAAGCCAAATATGCATCCCTAACCAATCACATAGGATGCCCCACTTCTGGTTAGCTCACCTACAGCTTCCTCACACCAACAGCCTCCCATCAGGGCACACCTGAAGGCTTTTTTCCTTTCTAAAGCTTTCCCATTTCTCTGCCTGCCTTTGGGTCTCTGCCCAAATGCCAGTGCTGGTGACTGACTCACTGGCTAAAGCAAGCTCTGAATAAACAGGCTTTGCTTCTCTTATTTGGTAGGTCTTTTTTTTTCTTTTCTTTTAAAGACAGTCTTACTCTGTTACCCAGGAGTGCAGTGGTGTGATCTCAGCTCACTATAACCTCTGCCTCCCGGTTCAAGTGATTCTTCTGCCTCAGTCTCCTGAGTAGCTGGGACTACAGGTGCGCGCCACCAGGAGTTCAAGATCAGCCTGGCTAACACGGTGAAACCCCACCTCTACTAAAAATAGAGAGTGGTGGTGGGCACCTATAATCCCAGCTACTTGCGAAGCTGAGGCAGGAGAGTCACTTGAACCAGAGAGGGAGAGTTTGCAGTAAGCCAAGATCACACCACTGCAGACTGGGCAACAAGAGCGAAACTCCATCTCAATAAATAAATAAAAATTTTTTAAATGACAAAAAAATAGAGGAAATATCCCATATGAAAAATGATTAGTATAATTATTATATTTAAAAACTGAGGTCAGGCATGGTGGCTCACGCCTGTAATCCCAGCACTTTGGGAGGCCGAGGTGGGTGGATCACTTGAGGCCAGAAGTTCGTGATCAGCCTGGCCAACATGGCGAAACCAGATCTCTACTAAAAATACAAAAATTAGCCAGGGTGGTGGAATCCCAGCTACCCGGGTGGCTGAGGCACAAGAATCGTTTGAACCCAAAAGGCAGAAGTTGCAGTGAGCCAAGATGGCACCACTGCACTCCAGCCTGGGCAACAAAGCGACACTCTGTCTCAAAAAAAAAAAAAAAAAAAAAAGAAAGTATGTTAATAGAAGAAAGTAATTTACATAGAATCAAAGGAAGCAAGAGTTTGGCAGCATTAGTCTAGTAGTGCTGAATGTACTGCTGCCAAGGTGAGACAAGCTAAACACAACAAATACTAAAATCTCTAGAAAGAATATTCTCGTGTGCATCAGGGTAGGTTCCTCATTACTTGTGAAATACATAAAATGTCCCAAAAGACCATCTAGCACCCTCTCCTCTGAGTCTATGCTCACCTGAGAGGATTCTGATTACGCACTTGGCCTCTCAGTTACCTCTCCTAGAAGGGATACACTAGACCACCTAGCCACATGACTACTGTACTTGAAATCCAGACTGGGCGCGGTGCTCACGACCGTAATCCCAGCACTTTGGGAGGCCAAGGAGGGAGGATCACTTGAGCCCAGAAGTTTGAGACCAGCCTGGGCAACATGATGAGACCCCATCTTTATAAAAATAAAAAGAATAATAAGAAGAAAGCAACTAAATAAAACTCTGTTTAAAAAAAAAAAAAGAAAAGTGGCTAATCCGAATTGAGATGTGCTGTAAGCATAAAATTAATCCCAGATTTGGAAGCCTTTGTATGAAAAAAAATACAAAAAAACTAACAATTTCTTATGTTGATTTCATGTTGAAAGTATAATATTTTGAATATATCGGGTTAATTAAAATATATTTAAATTAATTTTACCCGTTTCTAGGTTTTTAAATATGACTACTAGAAAATTCTAAATATATCTGTGACTTGAATTTTTATTTTATTTTATTTATTTATATTTTTTTGAGACAGAGTCTCACTCTGTCACCCAGGCTGGAGTGCAGTAGTGCCATCTTGGCTCACTGTGATCTCCGCCTCTTGGGTTCAAGCAATTCTTGTGCCTCAGCCACCCAGGTAGCTGGGATTCCACCACCCTGGCTAATTTTTGTATTTTTAGTAGAGATGGGGTTTCACCGTGTTGGCCAGGCTGGTCTCAACTCCTGATCTCAGATGATCCACCTGCCTCAGCCTCCCAAAGTGCTGGGATTATAGGTGTGAGCCACCGCGCCCCACCGACTGGCATTTTTGACAGAATTATATTTCTATTAAAGAGCGCCGATTTAGAACTCTGAATAATTATACCATGGTCAATGTAAGTATACAATCTCCCTGTAAATTAACGAATTGACATCTTGGTTTAGAAATCTGACTTTGGTGAATTTTCATGGCACAAGTCTGTCGCTCACAAATTGATCGATTTTGTATTTACAAAATTAAATAAATCTTCTCCTTCCATAGCCCTACAAAATGAAGGATCAGGCCTTCACTGAAGTGAGCAAATCAAAACTTTGGCATCTTCTGAGCTTTCTGGGCACAAGCTGTCAACTCAGGCATTTCTGTGCCCGCAGTTTTGCTCTTGGTTTATAATCTTGGGTTTAGGCTGTGTTTTTCAAGGGATAGAGTTGGTATCATTCATCTTTGTTTTCCTATCACTTATGTTCCTTAAGCAAAGGTTTTTTAAAAGCTTGTTAAATAAACATTCTACATTTTATGCCTTTGATCATAGCTATAAGACTGCTGGCCTTGAAAAGGATTTGTATATAATTCCCCGTGATTTTTCTCTTAATATGTTAATTGCAAACTGCTTATAAAGATTGAGCACATAAAGACCTGAAAGACAGCAGTTATTTACAGTCATGTAAAATAAAAATGGCAAGTGATATCTAATTAATAGCTAATAACCTAATAATATGGAGTGGAAGCTTGATAACCATTACGGCACACCGTATTTTATTATTAAGGACAGAGCCTTAGAGACAGACCACAGAATTGATATTTCATCATTATGTGATGGCCTACATTATATGACCTCTTGTTTGTCCCTCAATTCCAATAGCAACCTCAAGGCTGATATAGAACAGCAGTGGAAAGGAAAATAGATGACACAAAAAGAAAAGTAGGTTCATCATGGGACGGGTGTAATCTTTGGCCTCATAGCAGAGACCAGATGGCAGTAACTCCTCTCTCAGCAAGTAGCTCCTCAATGTCCTACGGGTGTAAACAACAAATTCACATTATCTTCATCTGCTAATAATTTTTTTAAAAATATTGTGGCAGCATCAAAACAATGCTGAAAATACAGTCCCTCAATATAAGAAGAAAAAAATTTCTGCTAAATATTTAGTCTGTCAAAAGGAAAAGACTTTTCTGAGAAATGCTATTACCCACTAGACAATCTTGGCTTCTTAAAATCCAAGAATATTCTCATCTCTTTTTTTATTTTTTGAGACAGAGTCTCACTCTGTTGCCCTGGCTGGAGTGCAGTGGCGCAATCTTGGCTCGCTGCAACCTTCGCCTCCCCAGTTCAAGTGATTCTCCTGCCTCAGCCTCCTGAGTAGCTGGGACTAGAGGACAGGCATACACCAACACACCTGGCTAATTTTTGTATTTTTTAGTAGAGACAGGGTTTCAGCATATTGGCCAGGCTGGTCTCGAACTCCTGACCTGATGATCCACTCGCCTCGGCCTCCCAAAGTGCTGAGATTGCAGGGGTGAGCCACCGTGCCTGGTCTCTTATTTTTAAATAAAGTAAATGGCCCTAATTTTACCCAATTTTGTGGCTTTCTAAAAGCCAGTGAAAATGTCTGAGAAACTATTGACATTAGTTTTACTGCAGTTAAATATTTGCTAATTTTGCTGGGTGCGGTAGCCCGTGCCTGTAGTCCCAGCTACTCGGGGGGCTGAAGCAGGAGGATGGCTTGAGCCCAGGAGTTCCAGGATATAGTGTGCTATTCTGATCATGTGTCTGCGCTAAGTTCGGCATCAATATGGTGACCTCTTGGGAACAGAGGACCACCAGGTTGCCTAAGCGAGGAGTGAACTGGCCCAGGTTGGAAATGGAGCAGGTCAGAACACCCCTGCCGATCAGTAGCAGGATCAAGACTGTGAATAGCCACTGCTCACCAGCTTGGGCAACAGACCCTGTGTGTCTGTCTGTCTGTCTGTCTGTCTCTCTCTCTCTGTCTAGACAGACAGACAGATAGATAGATAGGGCATATATATTAATTCTATAGAAACATGTAACTGTCCTTTGACATTTTAATAAAAGTTGTGTATACAAGAATTCAAATTTAATTATTCTCTTTTCCTTCCATAGCTTCAAAGACACCTTTCAGTTGCACAAGACAAACTGAGGCAAATATTCTCTGAAAGGTGGCTGATTCCAATAAAACGTATAATTTTTGTATTTTTAGTAGAGACGGGGTTTCACCATGTGGCGACAAGCACCTGTAGTCCCAGCTACTCGGGAGGCTGACAGGACAATCCGCTTCAACCTGGGAGGAGCAGGTTGGAGTGAGCCAAGAGCCACTGCACTCCAGCCTGGCGACAGACAGAGACTTCGTCTCAAAAAAAAAAAAAGTATAATTTGATGACAATTTTTCTTACACAATTTGAGACACTTCTAACAAACTATAATTGTTGTCCTAATTAAAATAAGAAAAATGTTGTTAATCTCACACAGTGACCTTTACAAAATTTCCCTCAATGGAACCATTCTTTCCTTCAGAGAGAGAGGAAAGATAGTGTACATATATACCCAAAAGCTCTTAATCACTTTACACGTGAGCTGTCTGTCATTTTTCAATGGTTTCCCTCTGGGTAAGTTGGTTGCTCCAGTATTTTCCAGAATTGATTCATTCTTAGGTACCAACTAGACCGTTTAATGCAGCAATTCTGGCTTTAAAATAAAAGAAAAATAGTAGTAGGAACAACGTGGAACAGTAGGCTAGCCCCTGGTGACAAGAAGTTAACTAAACAAAGGTCACCCAAGTCGGAACTTGAGCTAGACTGTGCACAAACAAGTGACAGAAGCAAAAGTGGCCTCAGCTCCAAATGCAGCACTTGATAAACCACACTCATGCTCAGCCCTCATTTCCACCTTATGAAAACGTACGTAACTCCACCATTTATAGCTGCTGAGCAGGTGGATGATATTCGTTAATGTGGGGTTTAGAATAATGCAAGATTTGAAATAAAATTAGAAAATAAGGTCAGGGACAGTGGCTCACGCCTCAAATCCCAGCACTTTGGGAGGCCGAGAAGGGAGGATCGCTTAAGCCCAAGAGTTCCAGATCAACCTGGACAACAGAGCATCTGTAGTTAAAAAATAATAATAATAATAATAAAAGCCGAGTGTGGTGGCTCACGCCTGTAATCCCAGCACTTTGGGAGGCCGAGGTGGGCGGATCACGAGGTCAGAAGATCGAGACCATCCTGGCCAACATGGTGAAACCCTGTCTCCACTAAAATACAAAAGAAAAAAAAATAGCCTGGTGTGGTGGCGCGCGCCTGTAGTCTGAGCTACTCGGGAGGCTGAGGCAGGGGAATCGCTTGAGTCCGGGCTGCGGAGGTTGCAGTGAGCCGAGATCGCGCTACCGTCTCAAAAAAAAAAAATTAAGAAAACAAAAGCTTAGTTAATCGTTAACAAGGATTGCAAAATGGAAAAGACAGTAAAGAAAAGGAAGGTCCTAAGGACCCGGCCCACGAGTTTTTGTTCAAGTAACATGGACCTGCCTAGAAGAAGCGACGCGGAAGTAGGATCCAGAGCGCTTTCCACAGGCCTCCAGCGCCCCGCGCATGCGCAGATCTCTGACTTTGACGGTTCTGGTGGGTGCGCGCCCGCCCTAGTTTATCTAAATCACGTGGGGTGGGATCACGTGACGGAGGTTGCGGCATTTCTGGCCCAATCCGAGACGGTTTCGGAAAGCGCCGTTGTAGAGCAATCCGGTAGCCCGGGTCCTTTCCGAGCCTTGACCTCCTCTTTTGCTCCTGACTTTTCGACTCTGCTCTTGAATCTAAAAATTCGCCTTGGAAGAAATTTTTGACTGTGTTCCAGGAATCACATTAGGGACACACTCTAAAGTGATCGGCGCTTTTTATTTTTTGCCTCCATCAACTAAAATAACATTAAAGTCCTGTTGCTCTCTCCCCAAGACGCTAGAATTCTGTTCTATTGCTTGAGATTCCAGAATCGCTGGAAGGCGCCCTGTTGTAAAAATAGCACTCCCCCAAAAAAGAAAGAAACTTTTATCTGTATCTCAGGGGTTGAGTATTGGAGAAATAAAGATGAAACAATTTAGAGGCAAGCGTCCCCGGGACTCTGACAGATAACGAACCTCAAAACGTACCCCCAAAGGTCACTTCGTCAATTTAAGCATTTAAAATCTTCCAATCTGTCTATTCAAGCCTATCAAAAATCTAAAGTAGTGATGCTGAGATAACGTGGTTGGTCCAACCCATTGGAGCGTGAGGGGAAACGGGGCTTAGAGATATTTAATCTTAAAAATGGAGTCCTTTCCTCATTTCCCTGAAATAAGAGAACTGGGTAAAAAGCAAAATGGATGAGGCTGAGTTCTAGATCGCTAATCCTTCAGGTACTGACTGCTACAGCCCAGGAAGCTTGGCAATGGTTCCTGTCACATACCCCAATATACAAGGCTTGGTAAAAATGTGTCTTAGTAAAACTGTCCAATATACTGAAAAAATTTCTCACCCGTAATCCTTTCCAGAAAGATTTAACTAATTCCCCACAGATAAATCCTCCACACTACAGAAATGGGTTTGTTCTTAACTCAGCATATTCTCAGAAAAGTGGCCTGTGGTGGAGCAGAGTGCAACACGGCTCAAAGTGCTGGACTCGCAGGAGCTTCGCTGCACACTTGCAGTGACAGTGACGGCTGCTCCCCTTGGTTTCCTCTGGTGCTGCTATCATTGGTTCTTTAGTAGCTTCAACTGCAGTTCCTTCCATTACACTTACAGATTCTTCTCCGGTCCCCAGAATTCCTTAGTCACAGCTCTATATAAATGGCTTTGGGCCAGGCACGGTGGCTCACGCCTGTAATCCTAGCACTTTGGGAGGCCGAGGCGGGTGGATCACCCGAGGTCAGTAGTTCGAGACCAACCTGACCAACGTGGAGAAACCCCAGTCTCTACTAAAAATACAAAATTCGCCAGGCGTGGTGGCGCATGCCTGTAATCCCAGCTACCTGGGAAGTTGAAGAAGGAGAACCGTTTGAACTCCGGAGGCGGAGGTTGCGGTGAGCCGAGATCGCGCCATTGCACTCCAGCCTGGGCAACAAGAGCGAAACTCTGTCTCAAAAAATAATAATAAAACAAAAATTAAAACAAATGGCTTTGAAAGCCATTGACTACGCTCTTGGTGTCTACTCAGTGCCCAGAGAAATGGACTCTGGGAGAAAATCCCTCCTGTAGCCCCTGTGAGCTAATTCTGGGGAGTGACTCCAACCAGGAAAAGTCACAACCAAAGTGGAAAAGAGAGATCGTAGCCTTCATCATCTGTAAGATGATGCAGTTTATTTAATAGAAAAATAATCAATACGCTGCCATAAAAAATTTTTTTTTCATTTTTTTAATAGGAAAGTCAGAGAAAATAGGCAAGTGTTTCCAGTGTCAGTTACTTCTTGAAGCTAGAACAGGTGGTTTTCACCTGTGTGCCTATTTGGTGGCTTGTGTCAGTATTAACCATCGACATGGATGTGTCCATATTATAAGTGACCAAGTCCAAACAAAAATTAACAAAAATTTGAAATATTTGTAAATATTCGTGAAATAGAAAAGGTCATACCTGCTCTTTATTAATCCGGGTTTAGGGGTTTTTATTTATTTACTTATTTGTTTGTTTGAGACATAGTCTTGCTCTGTTGCCCAGGTTGAAGTGCAGTGGCATGGTCTTAGTTCACTGCAGCCTCTGCCCCACCAGGTTCAAAAGATTCTCCTGCCTCAGCCTCCGGAGTAGCTGGGATTACAGGTGAGTGCTACTACACTTGGCTAATTTTTATATTTTTAGTACAGATGGAGTTTCGTCATGTTGGCCAGGCTGGTCTGGAACTCCTAACTTCAGGAAATCTGCCCGCCTCAGCCTCCCAAAGTGCTGGGATTACAGGTGTGAGCCACTGCACCCAGCCCCAGGGTATTATGGGATAACCCTACTTCAGGGTCTTACTACCCAAAAATGTGACTATATTTTTAAGAAGTCATATATTTTAGGTTGGGTGCAGTGGCTCATGCCTGTAATCCCAGCATTTTGGGAGACAGAGGCGGGCAGGTCACTTCAGGAAAGGAGTTCAAGGACAGCCTAGGCAACACAGTGAAACCCCATCTCGACTTAAAAATATATATATATATATATATATATATATATATATATATATATATATATATATATAAAGTCAAGCGGGGCATGGTAGCTCCTGCCTGTAATCCCAGCTACTCGGGAGGCTGAGGCAAGAGAATCCCTTGAACCGGGGAGGCAGAGGTTGCAGTGAGCCAAGATCACGACACTGCACTCCAGCCTGGGCAACGGAGCAAGACTAGTCTCAAAAAAAAAAAAAAATTCCCTGGCAGTCAACTCATTTTTAATTTCCATTTTGTGGTGTAACCATTCCCTTCAAGTTAGGGTTTGTAACACAAATAACTGCCTCAGATGGAAGTACCCAGGCCAGATTCTCAAGTCTTAGGCTGAATTAGTACATGAAAAAGGCATACAGTAGTAGAATTCTATAATTAAGCAACAGCTGCAGAATATCATTGCATCCAGTACTAGAAACAAGAGAGGGGAAATTCTCAGCAACTGAAAACATGTCACAATCCAAAGCCTCTCTTTAAAATACAGAACAAACTATACTTAAAAATGTTTTCAATCACAATCTCTCACTGAATTGCTTCATTATCTAACATCTTCATCATAAAATTTGTGTGGTTCTATCTACCATGTTCTGTAACCAAGAGGTGAAAGGCTTTGAATTTTTTAAAGATATAAAACACAGGCCGGGCACTGTGGCTCACGCCTGTAATCCCAGCACTTTGGGAGGCCGAGGCGGGTCGATCACGAGGTCAAGAGATCAAGACCATCCTGGTCAACATGGTGAAAGCCCGTCTCTACTAAAAATGCAAAAATTAGCTGGGCATGGTAGCGCGCGCCTGTAGTCCCAGCTACTCGGAAGGCTGAGGCAGGAGAATTGCTTGAACCCAGGAGGCGAAGGTTGCGGTGAGCTGATATCGTGGCATTGCACTCCAGCCTGGGTAACAAGAGCAAAACTCCGTCTCAAAAAAAAAAAAAAAGATATAAAACACGCAAAAAATATATATTAATTTCAGTCAACAATACTTCAGTTATTTTCCATCTCTCAGGAAGCAGAGTTCAATAATTAAAATACATTTTCAATATATATTTTTTTTGAGACGGAGTCTCACCTGTCTCCCAGGATGGAGTGCAGTGGCACAATCTTGGCTCACTGCAACCTTCACCTCTGAGATTCCAGCGGATTCTCAAGCCTCAGCCTCCTGAGTAGCTGGGATTACAAGTGTGCACCACCACACCCTGCTAATTTTGTATTTTTAGTAGAGACGAGGTCTCATCACATTGGTCAGACTGGTCTCGAACTCCTGACCTCACGATCCACCCACCTCGGCCTCCCAAAATGTGGGAATTATAGGCATGAGCCACGGAGCGAGGCCTCAATATCTTTTCAATATTTAACTGTAAAGCAATCATGAAAACATTACTAATTATACTTGTGCCTCAACTTTATAAAATTCCAGTTGTCTACATATGACCATTTTTAAAATCACTTACCATAGGGAAACTAAAAAAAAAAAGACAGCAGAAAAAAACATGCTGTTTCAAGTTTGATTTTGCTCAAGGTAAACATTTAATGTATATTTGTATTTCTATTATCAAGATTCAGAATATAAACATACAGTATAAATGGAGAACTTCAGATTCATTTTAGAAAAAAAACTATTGATATACAATAGTCTTATAATCACTTTAATAAACCACAGATAATACAAGTATAGGTAATAAACTTATTACTTCAAATCAACTGCAAAAAGTACTGGCTCAATTTGCAACCCCAAAAGGAAAATTAAGAGAATCCAGATTTTTTTCTGCCTTTTAGAAAAGAAGGAAATAAAGATGATGAGTTAAACTATTAAATCATAATGCCTTATATCACATCCAAGTATTTAAATCAGTTAACTTCCAAGCTGTTGGTTTTTTAAAAAGACCTTCAAAGCCACCAATGGTATTGTTGAAAAAGTGAATGTTATACACTGAAACTAATCATTATAACAAATCTTCAATTTATTTGAAGCAATTCAGTTTCAAAAACTTTAAGTTACAGCAGTCACAGAAAAAAACAGGGAACAGTCAGAAACAATAAAAGAATAATCAGGAGTACTGCAAATTTTTTTGTTTGTTTTTAACACTGTCATGGCTTTATTCAAAACACAGTTGCACAAAAGTATTAACCTCAAAGTTTTAAAGGAGATTCTTGAGGAACTTAACACACTATATACATACTGCCATACAAAGAGCATTAAAATAGGACCGAAAACTTCTACAAAATATAAAACCCACCCTTACTTATTTGCATGAAAATACCACCCACAAAGCTAAGTAAGTCTTAAAAGTTACCTGGAGGCTCTAAGTGTTGTTTTCAAACCAAAGTACTCTAATTTTGATTGCACAGTAAGATGATTGATAAGAAAGTCAATATATAGATTTCATTTTAAAAATAAGTATTTTTGTAATCTGGCATAGTTATGTAATGAGAATCGTTAGGAACTATAACAGGGCATTTCAATTTTTAAAAGCAGAAGAAAAAATGTTAGTTTTTTGGAGATTCCAATCCCCTCACTACACTTATTCCAAGTGTTTTATTTCAGTCAGTTGTGCAGCTTTTTTAGTTTCTCCACAAGTAACATCATAATTTTTACGTTTAAACATCAAGTCGCACATTTTACATTGTAGAAGCAGTACAGCAGTACTATACTCAGTATTTAAACGTGTCCCAGGTACAGAAGCATAACTTCAATCAATCTGCCGACAATAAATTTTTAAAAACTTACAAATATTCAAAACAAAGGGAAAAAATTTAGATAGCCAAGGTTTAAAAAGCCATTGCCTTGAACATTGAGCCGCCATAGCAAAAGGGGAGATATACTTGTCTATTCATTATATTTTATTTAGTAGCCATGTAAGGAAACACACACTCACATCCCAAATATTTTTCTACTTTTAATGGACATATACTTGAAAACAAATCTTAATTTTAATGTCAATTTAGTTTTAAATATTTTTCAACTGCCTAGTATATTACAATTAAATGCTATTATTTTATCTGGTAATGCTTTAAAACTGTAGGAATTACAGGTTCTACTCAGAAAAATTACGAATACTTTGCAGAGTGGTATCCAAAACATTTGAGAAGCCAACTTTAAAATTTGACTTTAATGTGTTATTATCAACAGGCAATTGTTCTGACTTTTAAGGAACACTAATACTGCTTCCAAAGCCACCCCCTGCTTTTCTTTCTTCATCCTACTAATATAATCTTAGATGTTGTCAACCAAGAAACATTTATGGTAAGCAGAGCTTACTGCATAAAACTGTATTGATAATATATTCTTAGGTCAGAAAATAGTCGATTTCTTTCACTTCACTTATTTAAAACCCAGACAGGACTGAAAGGTAGTTGAGGTATAAGACTAAAGGTTTTCCTGGGTATTCACAAGTTTCCCAACTTTCTTTTGAGAGAGCAGGAGGGAAGCGAAACAAGAAGGGAAGGTGATTATGAAGAAATTGCTGAGAAGAAAAAGAATGCACACCTAAAACAAAACAAAATAAACCACCATCGGCATGTCATGATTTGCAGCCTGATGAAGGGCTCACCTGCATGTCTCTGGACTTAGTGTAAGCGATTTTTCCTTCAAAAATAAAATCAGTCCTTCAAAGATGAAATTATCAGTCACCACTAAATCCATGAACTATGTTACTGAATAGAACCTCCACAAAATCTGTTAACTATGTTGCTGAATAGAACCTTTACTATTCTGCTTCTACTTTCCAAGTTACTTGTGACAAAAAAGCAACCAAACGCTCTTACTCAAAAAAAAGGTAACTGCCTTCAAACTAAAGATCCCTGGATCACCTCTAAAAAAATAACCAACTTACCACTCAAGAGACTATTGTCATTTCATATTACAGCAAACTGTAATTTCAGTTAATTTATAAATAAGGAATGAAATGCATCAAACTACACCTGTGTAAAAGTGATCATGTTTTAATTATGAGCTAAAAATGCCTAATACAGTAAGCTTGAATTTTAAAAATTAGGAGTCTAAATAAATTGCTAGGGAATTCCACAATGGTAGTTAATGAAAATTTTTCTCTACATACAATATGATCATTAACAGACTAGTTCTTATTTGGAATGATAAGGCAAAAATAGTAAAACCACACTTTTCCTATAAAAAGTTACACATTATCTTCTGTAGGGATAGCTATCGTACATGAAGAAACAAACACGTGATCACTCTATTGCACACCCAGAAACATTAGAGAATCTGGTCTTAGAATGATCTAGTCGTCTTCTTCCTCTCCATCATCTTCAGCATCTCGTTTCCTCTTCTCCCCTCGAAGACTTTCTTCTTCTAAAACAGTGGAAGGAAAAATGTAAAAGGCTTAATTTTAACAAATGAGCATTGGTTCCATTACAAAGTTTTGAATCTTAGTGAAAAGTTAATGGCAGGGCCTAGCGCGGTGGCTCACACCTGTAATCCCAGCACTTTGAGAGGCCAAGCAGGCAGATCACTTGAGCCCTGGCCAACAAGGTGAAATCCCATCTCTACTAAAAATACAAAAAATTAGCTGGGTGTGGTGGTAGGCGCCTGTAATCCTAGCTACTCGAGAGGCTGAGGCAGGAGAATTACTTAAACTCAGGAAGCGGTAGGCAGAGGTTGCAGTGAGCCAAGATCGCACCACTGAACTCAAGCCTGAGAAACAGAGCAAAACTTTGTCTCAAAAAAAAAAAAAGTTAATGGCAGAAGAAAATTGGCCAGGTGCAGTGGCTCACGCCTGTAATCCCAGCACTTTGGGAGGCCAAAGCGGGCATATCACTTGAGGTCAGGAGTTGGAGACCAGGCCAGCCAACAGGGTGAAACCCCCATCTCTACTAAAAATACAAAAATTAGCTGGGTGTGGTGGCAGGTGCCAGCAGTCCCAACTACTTGAGAGGCTGGGGCAGGAGAATCGCTTGAACCCGGGAGGCGGAGGTTGCAGTGAGCCAAGATTGTACCACTGCACTCCAGTATGGGTGACAGAAAGATACTGTCTCAAAAGATAGAGGGAGGATAGGAGGAAGGGACCAAGGGAGGAAGGAAGGAAATTATACTTCAAGTTTCCTCTCTGAATTTTTTAAAATTTGAGTAGGTTGAAAACAGACTTAGAAATCCATAAATAATCACAGTTTGCTATGCACCCTTGTGGCCATATCATGAAGTACAGATTAAGAAACTAGGGGCTTGACATCAATGCAATTGTTAGTAAACTTGTAAAATTATTTTGAGGCTCAGCTGGGCACAGTGGCTCATGCCTGTAATCCCAACACTGGGAGGCTGAGGCGAGCAAATCACAAGGTCAGAAGATCAAGACCATACTGGCTAACATAGTGAAACCCGTCTCTACTAAAAACATACAAAAAAAATTAGCTGGGCATAGTGGCGCTTGCCTGTAATCCCAGCTACTCAGGAGGCTGAGGCAGGAGAATTGCTTGAACCCAGGAGATGGAGGTTGCGGTGAGCCGAGATCGCGCCATTGCACTCCAGCCTGGGTAACAAGAGCGAAACTCCGTCTCAAAAAAAAAAAAAAAAAAAAAAATTAACCCGACATCGTGGCATGTGCCTGTAATCCCAGCTACTCGTAAGGCTGAGGCAGGAGAATCGCTTGAACCCAGCAGGCCGAAGTTGCAGCGAGTGGGGATCATAGCACTGCACTCCAACCTGAATGACAGAGCGAGACTCCGTCTCAAAAAAAAAAAAATATTTTGAGGCTGGGTGCAGTGGCTCACATCTATAATCTAAGCACTTTGGGAGGCCATGGCAAGAGTATCAGTTGGGCCTAGGAGTTCAAGACCAGCCTGGGCAACAGCAAGACCCCATCTATACAATAAATAAAAATATTAGCAAGGTGTAGTGGTGCACATCTGTAGTCTCAACTACTTTGGAAGAGGCTGAGGTGGGAGGATAGCTTAAGCCTTAGAGGTCGAGGCTGCAGTGAGCTATGAATGTCCCACTGCACTCACTGCTGACAGTGACCCTGTCTCAAAACAGTAAGATAAAATAAAAATATTGGTTGGCCATGGTGGCTCACATCTATAATCTGAGCACTTTGGGAGCCCAGAGTGGGCAGATCGCTTGAACCCAGAGTTCAAGACAGCCTGGGCAATATGGCAAACTCCATCACCACACACAAAAAAAATAAAAAAATAAAAATTAGTGGGGTGTGATGGTGTGTCCCTGTAGTCCCAGCTACTTGGGAGGCTGAGATGGGGGGGGATCACCTGAGCCCAAGGAGATTGAGGCTGCAGTGAGCCGTGCACTCTAGCCTGGGCAAAAAAGTAAAACTGTTTCAGATAAAAAAAAAAAAAAAAAGGCTGGGCTCAGTGGTTCACGCTAGTAATCCCAGCACTTCGAGAGACTGAGGCAGGTGGATCACTTGAGGCCAGGAGTTTGAGACCACCCTGGCCAACATGGCAAAACCCCGTCTCTACTAAACATACAAAAAAAAAAAAAAAATCAGCCAGGAATGGTGGCGGGCACCTGTAATCCCCACTACTTGGGAAGCTGAGGCAAGAGAATCACTTGAACCCAGGAGGTGGAGGTTGCAGTCAGTGGAGATTGCGCCATTGCGTTTCAAAAAAAAAAATTTTTTTGAAAGGCCTAGAAAGCAAATCTAAAAAGGGCATTAATTATCTGGAGTTCAACTGCTCCTCTCTTACAAATAAGCTTCACTCTCTCCAAAATGAGGCTCTATGAAAATAATAAATTGAGCTCAAGGTTATATTCATCCTTTCATTTCTGTTTTTAAAATAAATGTTATAAGCTGTTTATTTTTAATGGAATTAATGAGTGCTCTAAGACAATTACTCTTTTTTTTTTTTGAGACGAAGTTTCGCTCATTACCCAGGCTGGAGTGCAATGGCGTGATCTCGGCTCACTGCAACCTCCGCCCCCTGGGTTCAGGCAATTCTCCTGCCTCAGCCTCCTGAGTAGCTGGGATTACAGGTACACGCCACCATGCCCAGCTAATTTTTTGTATTAGTAGAGACGGGGTTTCACCATGTTGACCAGGATGGTCTCGATCTCTTGACCGCGTGATCCACCCGCCTCGGCCTCCCAAAGTGCTGGGATTACAGGCTTGAGCCACCGCGCCCGGCCGACAATTACTCTTAAAACAAAAAAACTTTTATAACTTTGAAGGTACTCTATGATAAAGCAAAATCAAAGGGATCAGTAAAAAAACTTACATTATATACTCATTCTTTAAAGTGTATGATAAATAAATGAACTGTATAAAAAATCACTGTCTTTAATTTTAGAATTTGTTTATGGCTAATGTAACTCACCTTCTTCTTCCTCTTCTTCTCCTTCTTCAACATAGTCATCATCATCTTCTTCATCCTTGAAATTCAAATATTCAGTTTGAGAATTTAAAAAATCATAACACAGATTTTTCACTCTTGTAATATATTCCAGTAAGAGCAAATAAACTCTGCTTATTTTATGTTTTGACAACCTCTATCATTCTTATAAAGGTCTTTTTTAAAACCAAACTAAATCTCCAGTTTTCTTTCTTTTTTTCTTCTTTTAATGTCTTTCAAGTATAGCTTTTTCCCCTAGGCTTCTTGTTTTTTTTGAGACAGAGTCTCACTCTGTCACCCAAGCTGGAGTGTAGTGTCGTGATCTGGGCTCACCTACTGCAGCCCTGCAGCCTCTGCCTCCCAGGTTCTAGCAATTCTCCTGCCTCAGCCTCCTAAGTAGCTGGGATTACAGGCATAAGCCACCACACCTGGCTAATTTTTGTATTTTTACTAGAGACAGGGTTTTACCATGTTGGCCAGGCTGGTCTTGAACTCCTTATCTCAGGTGATCCGCCTGCCTTGACTCCCAAAGTACTAGGATTACAGGCATGAGCCACCATGCCAGGCCAAGTCTTCTTATTTTTTTTTTAATGTTTAATTTTTATGGGTAGATAGTAGGTATATGTATTTATGGGGTATATGAGATATTTTGATACAGGCACAAAAGGTATAGTAATCACATCAGTATAAATGGGGAATCCAGCATTTCTTGTGTCACCAGTTTCTTTATGAAAATAAGTTATGCTTTAAACTAGCATTCTTCAAAATAACTTTCTCCAGCAATGGAAATGTTCTATATATCTGTGTTGTGTAATATAGTAACAATAGCCACACTTAGCTACTGAGCATTTGAAATGTAACCAATGAAAATGAGAAACTGAAATTTTTATTTTATTTAATTTTAATCAATTTAAATAGCCACATATGTCTACTAGCTACCATAATGGACAGAGCAACTTTTGACTATTTTAAAAACAGGATCTTCTGTTTTACAGACCAAAGTAGTAATAATCTGAATCCCAGCCTCAATTTAGTTGTAAATGTTGAGTATTATCTATGTATGTGTTGAACAAGTCTCTATCTCTCTGGACCTCAGTTTTCCAATCAATAAAAGTATTCATCTAGAAAGACCTATAATAAATTCCTTATATATCTAAAAGTCTACACAACAAAATAGCAAATGTCAATTAAAAATCATGATAAACCTTGATCTGCAACTCTTGTGAAACATATTGTTCTAGATAGCTAAGATTTAAACATTGCCTTGAAGCATCATAAGCACTTTTTTAAACTCTTGCCAGTTGGAATATACATCTCTAAAGTGCACTGTATACTCTTCTACCATTTTATGCTGAACCTTTTTCTTGAATAATCATGGTCCTCACTTTGATCATGAACATTATAACAATTAATAATGCTGATTCCCTCAGAGCATATTCATATATGCAGGATGGTTTTATTCTTTTTAAAAAGACTATGGCCTCCATTTTGAGTTGTTTCTTTTCCTAGTTTTTTGCCTTCTCTTTTACCACCAGTTACTATTTCAATTATAGAATCAGAAAAAAGATCAATGAGCTTATCAGAGAATTGAATATTTTTTAAAAAAGGTTTAACTTGAACATTCTCCTACAAATAAGGTATCTTTTGTTATTTATATTGGCAGCTCAGAGGCCTTTTATACTTACTGTCTTGTTCTTGGCTATGTTCCAAATGGCTGAGTTCCAAATAGATGAAGTGCTACATGTTTAAAAAAAGTGAACCGGCCAAGCATGGTGGCTCACGCCTGTAATCCCATCACTTTGGGAGGCCGAGGTGGGTGGATCATGAGGTCAAGAGATCAAGACCATCCCGGCCGACATGGTGAAACCCCGTCTCTACTAAAAAATACAAATATTAGCTGGGCATGGTGGCGTGCGCCTGTAGTTCCAGCTACTCGAGAGGCTGAAGCAGGAGAACTGCTTGAACTCGGGAGGCGGAGGTTGCAGTGAGCCGTGATAGCGCCACTGCACTCCAGCCTGGCATCTGGTGACAGAGCGAGACTCTCTCTCCAAAAAAAAAAAAAAAAACCAGTGAACTAGCCAGGTGCAGTGGCTCATGCCTGTAAACCCAGCACTTTGGGAGGCTGAGACAGGCAGATCACCTGAGGTCAGGAGTTGGAGACCAGCCTGGCCAACATAGTGAAACCCCATCTCTACTAAAAACACAAAAATTAGCTAGACATGGTAGCAAGTAACTCCCATCTCATTTGAAAAAGAAATCCTGTAATCCCAGCTACTCAGGAGGCTGAGACAGGAGAATTGCTTGAACCCAAGAGGCAGAGGTTGCAGTGAAGCCGAGATCATGCCACTGCACTGCAGCCTGAGTGACCGAGTGAGAGACTCTGTGTCAAAAAAAAGTAAACCAATCTAGGTCCACTTTCCAATACCACAAAAGTTTACTGGTCTTCAAAACTACTCTAACAATTGAAAAATGCCAAGTACCACTCTAGTTAGGAAAAACCTGGACAAATCTCCTTTATCATAGTATTTACCCCCCTTTATGTCTGGAAATATTAAACAGAATCTATTTTTCTAACATTTAGCTAGAAGCCCATGAGAAACTAAACTGCATGATTTTTTTTTTAATGAGGAGTCTCACTGTCACTCCCACCTCCATTTTTAATTAAATATACTATACGCACATAAAATCCTTCTTTATACATATTAAACCCTTGCATCTGAAGAACAGCTGAAATAGGAAGAAATAAAGACTCGGCTGGGTGTGGTGACTCATACATTTAATCCCAACACTTTGGGAAGTCGAGATGGGAGGACTGCTTGAGGCCAAAGGTGAAGACCAGTCTAGTCAACATAGCGAGACTCTCATCTCATTTGAAAAAGAAAAATTTTAAAAAAGAAACAAACAATTGTTTGTTTTGTTTAAAATTTTTCTTTTTCAAATGAGATGAGAGTCTCGCTATGTTGACCAGCGAGATATGTGTGTGTGTATATATACACGCACACACATAGACATACACACACATACACACACACACACACACACACACACACACGTATGTATGTTGGCCAGGCTGGTCTCGAACTCCTGACCTCAGGTGATCCACCTGCCTCCGCCTCCCAAAGTTCTGGGATTACAGGCATGAGCCACCAGGCCTGGCCCCACCTCTTCTTTTTTTAAGAAGAAATTCAGCAACAAAATTTAAGAACAAATTCAGCAACAAAAGCCACATTCAATCTTCCCCTTCCCCCCCTTTTTTTTCCTTCTTCAATTTAGTATGCAGTTTTTCCTGATTTTCATTGTGGTCCTTTTTATGCTCTTTGCTATCTCATCTATTCCTTTTGCTCCCTATAGCTTACTGGTATTCGGGTATGGAGATGCTTTATAATGTTTCAACTGACAGTTATAAGAATGACTTCTGATACAAGAATTATGCAGTTGGCCAGGAGCGGTAGCTCATGTCTGTAATTCCAGCACTTTGGGAGGCTGAGGTGGGCAGAGACCTGAGGTCAGGAGTTCAAGACCAGCTTGACCAACATCCAGAAACCCCGTCTCTACTAAACATACAAAATTAGCCAGGTGTGATGGCACATGCCTATAATTTCAGCTACTTGGGAGGCTGAGGCAGGAGAATTGCTTGAACCCAGGAGGCAGAGGTTGCGGTGAGCCGAGATCGCGCCACTGCACTCCAGCCCAGGTGACAGCACAAGACTCCGTCTCAAAAAAATAAAATAAAATAGGCCAGGTGCAGGGGCTCACTTCTGTAATCCCTGCACTTTGGGAGACCAAGGCAGGCAGATCACAAGGTCAAGAGATGGAGACCATCCTGGCCAACATGGTGAAACCCCATCTCTACTAAAAAAATACAAAAATTAGCCGGGCATGGTGGCAAGCGCCTGTAGTTCCAGTGACTCAGGAGCCTCAGGCAGGAGAATCGCTTGAACCCAGGAGGCGGAGATCGCAGTGAGCCAAAATTGTGCCACTGTACTCGAGCCTGGCAACAGAGTGAAATTCCATCTCAAAACTAAATAAATAAATATTTAAAAATAGAAAAAATAGAGAATATTTAAATATTAATAATTTTTAAAACACTTGAAATATTAATTACATTACTTGATAATTTAGAAAAGCCCCAGTTTAAAAAGCAAATTATTTCTCTAAATCTTATTTTAAACAAAATATGATCAATTGATTCATGTTTTTGAGCCCCCTTTATTTAAAAAAATGCACTAGATCATAGCTCTCAACGTAAGCTCAGCTTTTACTAGACACTTGCTCAGTAGAGACTATAGTCTTCTTTTTATTAGTAGGAAATAAAATGTTGTCTCATTTGTGCTATAAGTGGTACAAGGGAACCATAATTCCCAATCCTCCTAAAGCCTCCATCTCCTTTTGTTTTGTTTTGTTTTGTTGAGACAGAGTCTCACCCAGTTGCCCAGGCTGGAGTGCAGCGGTACAATCTCAGCTCACTGCAACCTCTGCCTCCGGGTGCAAGCGATTCTCCTGCCTCAGCCTCCCAAGTAGCTGGCATTACAGGCATGCGCCACCATGCCTGGCTAATTTTTTGTATTTTTAGTAGAGATGGGTGTCTGATCTCACCATGTTGGCCAACCTGGTCTTGAACTCCTGACCTTAGGTGATCTACCTGCCTTGGCCTCCCAAAGTGCTGCAATTACAGTTGTGAGCGACTGTGCCCAGCCTTTTTTTTTTTAAAGAGACAGGGTCTCACTCTGTCACCCAGGCTAAAGTGCAGTTGTACGATCACAGCTTACTGTAGCCTCAACCTCCCAGGCTGAAGCAGTCCTCACACCTCAGCCTCCTTAGTAGCTAGGACTACAGGCCCATGCCACCACACCTGGCTAATTTTTGTATTTTTTATAGAGATGGGGTTTTGTCATGTTGCCCAGGCTGGTCTTGAATTCCTGGCCTCAAGTAATCCTCCCACCTCAACCTCCCAGTGTTGGGATTACAGGCATAAGCCATTGTGCCTACCCCCACCCCCACCTCCATTTTTAATGAACTACACTATATATATATATATACACAAAGTTCTTCTTAGCTGGGCGCAGTGGCTCATGCCTGTAATCCCAGCACTCTGGGAAGCCAAGGCAAGTGGATCACTTGAGGTTAGGAGTTTGAAACCAGATCCGGCAACATGATGAAGCCCCCATCTCTACAAAAAATAGAAAAATTAGCCAGGTGTGGTGGTGCATGCATGTAGTCTTAGCTACTAAGGGGGCTGAGGTGTGAGGACTGTTTGAGTGCAGGAGGCAGAGGTTAGAGTGAGCCCAGATCATGCCACTGCACTCCAGCCTGGGCAACACAGGAAATCCCATCTCAAAAAAAAAAAAAAAGTCCTTTTTTATAAATATTAATCCTTTATCTCTGAAGAATAGCTGAAATAGGAAGAAATAAAAAGACTCAAGTAAAAAAATAGCTAATCAAATATACTTTTTATTTCCTTCTAATGTCTTTCAAAATCTCAATAGTCTCTGAAGCTTCTGTCACTTACCTTCTAAAACAAGACTTCTTTTTTTTTTTTTAAGAGACAAGATCTTGCTATGTTAGCCAGGTTAGTCTTGAACTCTTGGCCTCAAGCAGTCCTCCCACCTCCACCACCCAAAGAGCTAGGATTATAGGCGTGAGCCACCATGCCCAGCCTTAAACAGAGCTTCATTTTAAACATCCAAATTATCTCATCATGAATCAAAACTACAGGTCCCTACCAGCCCTACAATGACTTAATGTTTTTTATATATGTACACACATATACATATATGTATATATAAAATACACATGTGTATATAATACATATTCATCTATATAGGTATGTATATATATGTGTGTATATATACATATTTATATATTAAAATACATATTTTTATAAATATATATATAATATAAATATAAAAAATATATATATAATACATATACATGTAAAATATATATATATAAAATACATATTTTTATCTTAGAGGTAAGTTTTTGCTCTATACTTCACCATGTCATTTTTCGGTTAATATTTTCCAATACTCAATGGAATGAGAAACCTAAACATTTGCAGTTAGTTGAAGGTCATTTTTTTTTCTGAGATGGAGTTTCACTCTTGTTACCCAAGCTGGAGTGCAATAGCACAGTCTCAGCTCACTGCAACCTCTACCTCCCGGGTTGAAGCAATTCTCCTGCCTCAGCTTCCTGAGTAGCTAAGATTACAGACATGCGCCACCATGCCTGGTTAATTTTTTTTTTTTTGAGATGGAGTTTCACTCTTGTTGCTCAGGCTGGAGTGCAATGGCGGGATCTTGGCTCACTGCAACCTCCACCTCCCAAGTTCAAGCAATTCTCCTACCTCAGCTTCCCAAGTAGCTGGGATTACAGGAATGTGCCACCACGTCCGGCTAATTTTTTGTATTTTTAGTAGAGATGGGGTTTCTCCACGTTGGTCAGGCTGGTCTCGAACTCCCAGCCTCAGGTGATCTGCCCGCCTCGGCCTCACAAAGTGATGGGATTACAGGTGTGGACCACTGCACGCAGCTAATTTTTTGTATTTTTAGTAGAAACGGGGTTTCACCATGTTAGCCAGGCTGGTCTTGAACTCCTGACCTCAGGTGATCCACCTGCCTCAGGCTCCCAATGTGCTGGGATTATAGCCGTGAGCCAAGGAGCCCATTTTTAAATTACTTAATACTAGGCCGGGCACAGTAGCTCATGCCTGTAATTCCCAGCACTTTGGGATGCCGAGGCGGGCAGATCACCTGAGGTCAGGAGTCTCAGACCAGCCTGAGCAACGAGGAGAAACCCCATCTCTACTAAAAATACAAAATTAGCCGGGCGTAGTGGCCCATGTCTGTAATCCCAACTACTTGGGAGGCTGAAGCAGGGAATCACTTGAACCTGGGAGGCAGAGGTTGCAGTGAGCCAAGATTACACCATTGTGCTCCAGCCTGGGCAACAAGAGCAAGACTCTGTCTCAAAAAACAAACAAACAAACAAATTACTTAATACTACATAGACTTACGGAGGAATTACTAGCAAAGAAAATAAAAACCAAATGCAAAAGAATACAATCTATTATTTTTACCAAATAAAAACTTAAAGGAGAAAAATGTTGAAATTGTACACTAGTGTAAACTAAATAGCTTAACTCTCTCTATGAAGACTTGCAACACTTAACGTTCTGGTAGGGCACAGTGGCTCACTCCTATAATCCCAGCATTTTAGGAGGCCAAGGAGGGTAGATCACCTGAGGCCAGGAGTTTGAGACCAGCCTGGCCAACATAGTGAAACCCTGTCTCTACTAAAAATACAAAAAATTAGCTGGGCATGGTGGCTCATGCCTATAATCCCAGCACTTTGGGAGGCTGAGATGGGTGGATCACTTGAGGTCAGGAGTTTGAGACCAGCCTGGCCAACTTGGTGAAACCCCGTCTCTAAGAAAAATACAAAAATTAGTTGGGTATGGTAGCATATGCCTGTAGTCCCAGCTACTAGGGAGCCTGGGAGGCAGAGGTTGCAGTAACTCAAGATTGTACCAATGCATTCCAGCCTAGACAACAGAGTGAGACTCTGTGGCAGGAAAAAAAAAAAGGAGGAGGAAACAAAGGGTAGAAATGAAGAGACTTGTATGTCTTGGGGGCAACAGAGAAACATTCAAGGGTTTCAAGAAGGCTAGTGTATAATCACATTTGCATTCGACTAAACAGACAGCACTGTGGAGAATACTCCTAAGTGGTGATGCTGTATTCAGAGAGACTATTTAGAAAGCTGCTACAAAAGTATACACAAGAGATAATTAGGAGAAAGAAACAAGTTTCTTGAGTGCCTATAATGTGCCAGGCAGGGTCTACATTCTATACATAGATTATCTTGTTTTTTGTTTTGTTTTGAGACGGAGTCTCACTCTGTCTCCAGGCTGAAGCGCAGTGGTGCAATATCAGCTCACTGCAACCTCCGCTTCCTGGGTTGAAGCAGTTCTCCTGCCTGAGCCTCCCAAGTAGCTGGGATTACAGGCAACCAACACCATGCCCGGCTAATTTTTTTTTCTTTTTTCTTTTTAGGAGAGATGGGGTTTCACCATGTTGGCCAGGATGGTCTCAATCTCCTGACCTCGTGATCCACGCACCTCAGCCTCCCAAAGTGCTGAGATTACAGGCGTGAGCAATTATCTTGTTAAATCCTTAATCCTATGAGGTTGATATAACCTGGTTTTTTGTTTGTTTCTTTTTTGAGACAGAGTCTTGCTCTATTGCCCAGGCTGGAGTACAGTGGCATGATCTCAGCTCACTGCAATCTCCACCTCCTGGATTCAAGTGATTCTCAGGCCTCAGCCTCCTGAGTAGCTGGGACTACAGGTGTGTGCCATCATGTCTGGCTAATTTTTGTACTTTTAGTAGATACAGGGCTTCCCTACCCATGCTGGCCAGGCTGGTCTCAAACTCCTGACCTCAAGTGATCCGCCCACCTTGGCCTCCCAAAGTGCTGGGATTACAGGTGTGAGCCACCACGCGTGGCCTAATCTGCTTTATAGATGCAGAAACCGAGGTTCACAGATATTTGTAAAATGTTTCCACCATACCATGCCATTGAGACTATAACGGATATGAAAGTTACCTGGGAGGTAAAATCAATAGGTGTTTATGATTATCTGGATATAGTCTGGGAGGACAATGAGAAAAAAGACAGGTGGATAGACATTTGCACACTCACAACCTAGAAACAATTCTCAGATTGCTGCAAAACATACTTTATATAGTACTTAGCTCTATGCCTAGAAATTAATTTTCAGTGCAGGTAAGTAGGGTGTATTCACCTGAATTTCTTCTTTCATTAAGTATGAGAGACCCACTTCCTCTTCTCCCTCTCCCAACTCTGAACCTGCTTCATCTTCATCTTCATCTTCATCCTCATCCTCCTCTTCCTCTTCCTCCTCCTCTTCCTCATATCCTTCAGGTGGACCAGCTTCATTTTCCTCTTCCTCTTCATCATCTTCGTCTCCATCTTTAAAAAATATTTTAAAGATGAATAAATGACTGGACAAATGTTTCTTCCTCATATGTTGGTGCTTTTTACCTTTGCCCAATCGCTTCAAACTCTTAAGCCAACAGGTGGAGAGTAACTCACAGCGATACATTTTTTTTTTTAAGATTTCTGTTTACAACATTCCTAGTTACCTCTACAAACCATACGTGAGAAATATGGTTTCTAAATACTGGTATCCAATATATAGAGAGATTTTCATTAAAACATTACATGCACTAAAGTTTGTTTTACACTTCAAAACTTGCTTGTGAGATGTTGGAAAGGCTGCAGAGAAAAGGGGATGCTTATATACTGTTGGTCGGAATGTAAATCAGTTCAGCCACTGTGAAAAGCAGTTTGGAAATTTCTCAAAGAACAAAAAGTACAACTAGCATTTGACCCAGCAATCCCATTACTGGGTGTACACCCAAAGGAAAGTAAATCATTCTACCAAAAAAACATGTGCCCTTGTATGTTCACCACAGCACTATTCACAATAGCAAAGACACAGAACCAACCTAGGTGCTCCTCAACGGTGGAATGGATAAAGAAAAAGTAGAACATACACACCACGGAATACTACACAGCCATAAAGAAAGAATGAAATCATGTCCTTTGCAGCAACATAGATACAGCTGGGGGCCGTTATCCTAAGTGAATTAACACAGAAGCAAAAAAACAAATACTGCATGTTCATACTTATAAGCAGGAGTTAAACACTGGGACACAGGGACATAAAGATGGGATCAGACACTGGAAACTTCAAAAGAGGGGAGGGAGGATGGCTGAAGAACTACTTATTAGGCACCACGTTCACTATTTGTGTGGCAGGATCAGTAGAAGACCAAACCTCAGCATCATACAATATACCCACAGAACAAATTTGCACATGTACCCCCTTACTCTAATATTAAAAATACACCTGCTTATCAATAATTTCATCATTTTATAACACTGTTTATCCATCAAATTTCTTTCTTCTTTTTTTTGAGACACAGTCTCACTCTGTCGCCCAGGCTGGAGTGCAGTGGCACCATCTCAGCTCATTACAACCTCTGCCTCCCGGGTCCAAGTGATTCTCCTGCCTCAGCCTCCCGAGTAGCTGGGACTACATGCGCGTGCCATCACGCCTGGCTAATTTTTTGTATTTTTAGTAGAGACGGGGTTTCACCATGTTAGCCAGGATGGTCTCGATCTCCTGACCTTGTGATCCACCTGCGATGGCCTCCCAAAGTGCTAGGATTACAGGTGTGAGCCACCACTCCCAGCCAATCAAATTTCTTTTTACAATGAAAAACTTTTCACTGGATAATAACAAGCAGTATCCCATTACTAACAGCTATTCTGTCATCTGATCTGTTAGTCATCCACTTATCTAAATATGTATACTCACAATCTAATTCTAGAATATTTTTCATCACCTCAAAAAGAAATCCCATACCCATTAGCAGTCACCCTCCCATCTTCCTCTCCGCCAGCACCAAGCAACCAATAATCTATTTTCTGTCTCTATAGATTTGCCTATTCTGAACCTTCTGCCTATTCTGAATCACATATAGATTTTTTTGTTTGTTTTGTTTTTGAGACGGAGTCTCACTCTGTCGCCCAGGCTAGAGTGTAGTGGCATGATCTCAGCTCACTGCAACCTCCACCTCCCGGGTTCAAGCAATTCTCCTGCCTCAGCCTCCCATGAACTTTCAATATAAATGAAGTCAAACAATACGTGGCCTTTTGTGTCTCTCTTCTTTCACTTAGCAGAACATCTTGAATGTTCATTCGTGTAGCATGTATCAGTACTTCAGTCATATTTATGGTGGAATAATATTGCACTGTATAAACCACATTTTTTTAATCCATTCATCAGTTGATAGACACTTGGGTTGTTTCTACTTTTTGGCTATTATAAATGGTTCTTTTTTTAAAACATACTATTTAAGAGGTTGCCACTTTTACTGGGTGTACAACTTTCTACAGATATAAAATTTCACAGAGCTTCATGTTATAGTAGTCATTAAATCCCTGAAACTATAGGAAATCTAAAAGAAGAAATACCAGCTAGAGCTATGAGTTAATTTTTCCTTGTCTTACTAATATCTTGTTGTGGGGTTTTTTCCCCACACCTAAATTTCCAGGCCCAATCTAATTTGCACAGCTAGAGCAGAGGCTACAATTATGATACACTTATGAGTATTAAAAATTATTACCTTCATCATCCTCCTCTTCAGAGTCTGGTGCTTCATTATCCTCCTGATCAAATCCATCTAAGTATGTGATTTGCTGCAGCAGTTCAAAAATACTTTCTCTATAATCTTCCAGGTTTGTGATCTCACAGTTAAACAGGTCAAGACTTTTCAAATTTTTAAGATTTTGCTGGAAAAGTAAAGTTAAAACTTACATTCAAGATTTAAAATACGATATTATTCTTTTTTTTTTTTTTTTTTGAGACAGAGTCTAGCTCTGTCACCAGGCTGGAGTTCAGTGGCACCATCTCAGCTCACTACAACCTCCACCTCCCGGATTCAAGTGAGTCTCCTGTCTCAGCCTCCTGAGTAGCTGGGATTACAGGCACATGCCACCACACCCAGCTAATTTTTATATTTTCAGTAGAGATGGGGTTTCACCATGTTGGCCAGGATGGTGTCAATCTCCTGACCTCGTGATCCGCCCACCTCGGCCTCCCAAAGTGCTGGGATTACGGGCATGAGCCACTGTACCCAGCTACATTATTTCTTTTCAATTCATGATCCAGAAAATATATATTTGAAATTAAGAATGATTTTTGTATTTTTTAGCGTTTTATAATGAAGGGCGATTATTATCAAGCACAACCAGCTCACCTGGCTAATTTTTTTTTTATTTTTTATTTCTGTAGAGACAAGGTCTCACTATGTTGCCCAGGATGGTCTCAAACTGCTGGACTCAAGCGATCCTCCCACCTCTGCCTCCCAAAGTGCTGGGATTACAGACGTAAACCACTGTGCCCAGCCTCCAATCTTTTTTCAAAATCAGAGCAATAAGTGTCACTTTTTCTTTTCCTTCCCTCATACCAAGAAAGAAGGAGGTAAATAATAAAATAACTCAAAAAATAATCAAGAAGGAAGGTAAAGAAATAAGAGGTAAAAAAAAAAAATACTGGAAATTTTAAAATCAGATAGTCAACTCCTTAAAGTTGATGATTAAATTTTTCATTGATTTAAAAATTCATTTGCATATTTTACTCTAAAGGAAAAGAAAGCAATAACTGCCTAGATCATAACATACAAAAAATTCAGAAGTTTCAAGAGTTAAATAGAAATTAGTAAGACACAAACAAATCTCAGAAAATTTAACCAGAAAAAGCAAGTCCAGAAGCAAAACCATTCCACTTACCAGAGCTTCTACTGTACTGAGATCTTTTATTTTGTTTCCACTCAGATTGAGGTAGGTAAGATTTGGACATTTCTCTGCCAGGACTTCCAAGCCTCCAGAAATTATATTGTCACTAAGCTCCAACTATATATTCAACACAGGAAGAAAACAAAGAATAGTAAACATAGCATATCAGAGTTTTTTTTTGTTTTTTTTTTTTTTTGAGGCAGAGTCTCGCTCTGCCGCCTAGGCTGGAGTGCAGTGGTGCAGTCTCTACCCACTGTAACCTCCACCTCCTGGGTTCAAGCAATTCTCCTGTCTCAGCCTTCCGAGTAGCTGGAATTACAGCTCCCGCCAGCAGGCCCAGCTAATTTTTGTATTTTTAGTAGAGACAAGGTTTCACCAAGTTGGCCAGGCTAGTCTTGAACTCCTGACCTCAAGTGATCCACCTGCTTCGGCCTCCCAAAGTGCTGGGATTATAGGTGTGAGCCACTGAGCCTGGCATATGAAAGATTTTTAAAGTATATCAATTTAAAGCAAAAAAAAAAAAAAGTCATTCTCTCTGGCTTTAAGAAATGATCACTACAGATCATTAATTTCCAAATTCCTATCTACATCTGCCAAATAATGTATTAGAACATCTACATAATGGGCTCCTAACCCAGCCTGGATTCTAGTTGTACTACATTTGGATTTCATGATGTAAGAAAAATATTTAATTAAATTCAAATTCATGTTATAAGGCAATTCCACCATTAGATTTAAATTTCTAGGCCAGGCAGAGTGGCTCACACCTGTAATCCCAGCACTGTGGCAGGCCAAGGCAAGAGAATCACTTGAGCCAAGGAGTTCAAGATCAGCCTGGACAACATGGTGAAACCCTGTCACAACAAAAAACACAAAAATTAGCCAGGTGTGGTGTCACATGCCTGTAGTCTCAGCTACTCAGGAGGCTGAGGTGGGAGGATGCTTGAGGCTGGGAGGCAGAGGTTCCAGTGAGCTGAGATCACACCACAGCACTCCAGCAGCCTGGGCAGCAGAGTAAGACCCTGTCTCAAAAATAAATGAATAAATAAAGCCGGGCACAGTGGCTCACATCTGTAATCCCAGCACTTTGGGATGCCAAGGTGGGCGGATCACAAGGTCAGGAGTTCAAGACCAGCCTGGCCAACATGGTGAAACCCCATCTCTACTAAAAATACAAAAATTAGCCGGGTGTGGCGGCAGGCATCTGTAATCCCAGCTACCTGGGAGACTGAGGTAGGAGAATTGCTTGAACTTGGGAAATGGAGGTTGCAGTGAGTCAAGATCACACCACTGTATACCAGCCTGGGTGACAGAGTGAGACTCCATCTTGAATAAATAAAGGAATGAATGAATGAAAGCAGTATTAGAGTTGATACCCAAAATCCTATATAACTTTTTCTTATCTCTAGAAACTTAAAAAATTCTAATTAGCAAGCAGAATGGTCATTAAATTTGGCCAAACACTAGACATAATAGCCAAGGCTTTGAAATCATGATGCTTCATGTAAACGCCAACTTACTTTTCGAAGTTTATTTAAGCTGGGAAGCCGGGCCAGTGAACTTAGTTCCACGTTAGCCATACTCAGAAATTCTAGTTCTTTAAAAGTATCATTCAGGCCTTCAATTTCCCCATTGACACACAGGCAATTATCAAGGACTAACTCTGTCACCTGTAAGAGGGAACACATTAATTAATGATTCTTTCGTTTGTAATCTTTTTAGCTATACACTTGGGTCTTGACACTCTGGAAACCACCAATCTCCAGTTTGATTAAAACAAAACAAAACACAACAAAACCCCATCAATCCCCTTACACAGAGCCTTTTCATTTCCCCCCAAAACTAATATACAATCTTAAGTCATCACTATAAGTAATCTTTTAAATTTCTTTTTTTGTATGTTTTTTTTTGAGACGGAGTCTCGGACTGTCGCCCAGGCTGTAGTGCAATGAAGCAATTTTGGCTCACTGCAATCTCCGCCTCCTGGGTTCAAGCAATTCTCTGCCTCAGCCTCCCAAGTAGCTGGGACTACAGGCGCGTGCCACCATGCCCAGCTTATTTTTTTTTATATTTTTAGTAGAGACGGGCTTTCACCATGTTGGCCAGGATGATCTTGATCTTCTGACTTCGTGATCCACCTGTCTCGGCCTCCCAAAGTGCTGGGATTACAGGCATGAGCCACCGCACCCAGCCATCTTTTAAATTTAAACTTGGACTAAAGTTCAATACCTGCTTCAAGTCACTGATGCATAAGAAACAAACTTTGAAGAAGTTCTCATGTGAAACCTGTTCTGACCCTGATGAAGAGGACCCTCAACATCAGGGAATATATTTATGCAAGGAGGGGACACCTGAGCTACCAGGAAAAGCTTTAAGTGAGTTGCCCTAAAACCTACAAAGTGGGTCGGGTGCGATGGCTCACACCTGTAATCCCAGCACTTTAGGAGGCGGAGGTAGGTGGATCACTTGAGGTTAGGAGTTCAAGACAAGCCTGGCCAACATGGCGAAACCCTGTCTCTACTAAAATTACAAAAATCAGCTCGGCGTGATGGCAGGCACCTGTAATCCCAGCTATTCAGGAGACTGAGGCAGGAGAATCGCTTGAACCTGGGCAGCAGAGGTTGCAGTGAGCCAAGGTCGCGCCACTGCACTCCAGCTTTGGCGACAGATCAAGACTCTGTCTCACCAAAAAAAAAAAGAAGAAGAAGAAACTGTTTAATCACTTTTTTAGTTTAAACCCCCTTCTCTTTGGTTGATAAATGCCTTCATAACTCAAAAAAAGCCTCCTTACCCTTCATGAAGAAATGTTAGAAAGCTCCTCTGGGAACAGCCCAGACGGTGTCATTTGTTCTCACATCCAGGCCAAACAGTATCACCCAGAGCAATACATTCTTAACAAAATGTTACTTCTCCCTACCGCTCTGGTATAATAGCATTTCTGTGCATTTGCCCCACTCCTGAGGAAGTGGGGCTGAATTCCCTATCAGGTAAGAGTTGTAGTCACAAACTTCCTGGTGTAGGCCTAAATGGACTTAATCTATAACGGAAAGGCCGAAGATCGTAGTTCTCTACACCCAAGGCGAAAACTTGTTTGAGGTATCTGAGAGCTAAAATTTAGCAACAAGGAATGTCACCTTCTCTATTTGAATATGACTCTGACAAAATTATTTCTGTGGTCACAGAGATCATCTTGAGTTCCGTTTTGGAGAGGAGGAAACTATGGTCCAGAGGTCAAGAATGACTTGCCTAGGCTCATAGCTGGTTTGCGGCAGGGCTGTGTACTGGTTCAGTCTTCTCCACTCCCTGTTTAGCTGAGGGGTGGGGGCTACTACATTTGGTGTCAGAAAACCAGCTCCTCCACTTGTGTAAATCATTTCACCGCCCTGAGACTCCATCTGCTAATTTGGATTCTACAACACAATCTACCTTACAAGTAAGGAGAAAAGTAAATAACAAATGGGAAAAGTGCTTTGTAAACTGTCTATACAAATATGAGACCGTTATTACAACAGAGCGGAAGAAGCTGAAAAAAGGCAACGTCCTGAACACCCCAAAACTGGCAAAGAAATTACTACAATCACTAAGTGAAAGAATCCTGGCGGGGTGCGGGGGAGGAGGTGTCCAATTTTCCAACCCAAGCCACCAAAAAGTATTCTAAACGTGTGCTTCTGAGAGACAGCTTTTAAGTTTGAGTTTGTTTTTTTCCTGTTTTGTTCCTCTAACAATCAGCTCTAGAAACAAGTTCTCTCCGGGATGACCCTGATAGTAAGCAACTGTATCCCCTCCCTGGCACCTGCCAATTTCAGGAAAACAGGGACTTAATAATAAAAAAAATAAAAAAGTCTGAGTTCCCACTCTGCACGCCAGACGCGAAAGCGCAGACCTTGCTCATCTTCTCTAAGGGTCTGCACAGACACCACCCCAGTTACAGCCTATCGGTCGGTCGGTCCCGCTCTAGACAACTCTCTCATATTCCAGTTCTAGAACTTATTTCAGCAAGACTGCTGCTTTCCTCCGCGAGCCTCCCCGCTGGCCACCGGCCCCGCTCTCGCGACCTGCCGCTCCGGCTGACGGGAAACCCCACACGGGGCGGGGACTCCCCAAGGGAAAAAGGGGTCGCCTCCCAACTCGCGCTGCCCTCCCGCGTTCGCCCCGGGTAGGTGAGGCCCAGGAGGCAACCGCGAAAACGAGGCGGAAACGCCTCCCGCCCGACCCCAGAAAAGTTGACCGCGACCCCGCCTCGCGTGGCCCCTCCCAACCCTGTCTCTTTAACTAAGGCGACAGCAGTGAGAGCGCATCATTTAGTTTCGCCGAACCCATCTTTAAAGCACGAAACTACCACGTCCCTTTATGTTGAGTTTTGTGAAACCATCTCCAGGGATCAAATTCAGAGTTGCGGCCACACGACGCGCCAAATATCGTTGCATGGCGGGGGCAGAAGCGGATTACACCTCCCGTCCCCTCCCCACCTCCGGTCACTGCGACGAGTCCCCAAACTCGCCCGCGGTCGGAGAACCTGCCGCTGACCCAGATTCCGCCGGCGGCGGGAGCGGGCGGCGCGCGCGGCTTCCCGGAGGAGTGGGCGCCGCCGGAGCAGACCGCGCGCGGACCCTGCCAGCGACCCCAGCCCGCGACCGGCGCGACGTCGGACGCCCAGGGCCTCGAGGCCGGGGGAGCCCACCCCCAAAAAAGATGAGTTGGCCGCACTGCAGAAAAGTTGAACTAACTTCTCAGGCGCCGACGGCTGCGGCAGGGGCCGAGTGGGACTCAGGGTTGAGCCCACGCCGCCGGCCCCCGGGAGGAGGAACGCCGGGAGCCAAGCGGCGGAGCGCCCCCACCAGCCCGCTTCCCGCCCCCACGAGGCCCGGACGCCCGACTCGATGAAAGCCAAAAGGAGCTAAGCCCCCATGCACACACAAAAACGCCCCTAGAAACTTCAACCCTTCGCCATTTTAAGTAGAAGATTTTAATGATTTAAAACTTAAAATTAAACATTTCCCCAACCCTAGCCCCGGGGGGTGGGGGCTAACTTATTACTCCATCCCCGCACATCCACCGGGACCACCAGAAACCCGATCCTCAGAATACAGGACTGATGGGGAAGGGGTGGGGGCTGAGTCATCTCACCTCCTCCGGGGCTCTGTTCCTTAACTCCAGGTTAATCTTCTTCTTCATCTCCATGTCCTCCTCTTGCTCTTCAGCTACTACTCTCCTTCCTTTCCCTTTCCTGCCTTTCCCACTACCCCCAACCCACAATTTTTAAGATTCAGAAATGAATGAAAAGGAACGCAAATATAAACGCCCACTACCACCAGATAGGTGTGGGGGAGAAAGAAGAGAATAGCAAATGGAGTCCAAGAGTTGAGACTCTAACTCAGCTGCCCCCACCTCCTTGTCCACACACTAGCGCGCGCACACACACGCACGCACGCGCGCACACACATACACACACACACATACACACACACCCGCAGTTCCTTCCCCTTCAATGGCTGCTCAGAGACTGAGCCTCCATGACACGGCACCGCCAACCCCCTGGCCTACACTCCACCCACCTCCCAAACGTATTGGTTGATTCTTTAGCGTCACATTATTTCATTGGACAACATAAACGTCTATCAGTCTTCAGGGCGGACCTGGACCAGAAACTCCGTATCTATTGGCTACGATCAAGCGCGCAGTTAATTTCGATAGGTCCAGGAGGGTGTACGTCCCGGAGAAATAATTTTGAATCCCAGTAGCCCCCCTACTTTTCTTTATGTAGTTGGCGCGCTTTCCCTAGGCACTCGGACGGTTTTGTTGCCTGTTGGATTTGGTTTTTAGTTTTTTATTTCTTATTCTGTTGTTAGTGTTAAAGAGGGAGAAAGCATCCTTCCGTGCCCAAGTTGCGATACTGATAATTCACCACATGGCACGCACCGGCTCTTGGCCGTTTTAAAAGCACAGACTCTGCTTTGCAGCCAAGGTGTACAGCAACGTGCGCATCACATTAAAAAGATGCCTTCGTGGCATTGTCCTGCTGGGGTCAGGCTTTTCACAGAGCCTGACCTTCCGTGATGCAGAGCCAGAGCCGAGATTTTAAAGATGGTAGTTTAACACTGTAAAAGACAACAATTTTGAAAGCAGCTGGGTGAAGTATGTACGTTAATAATATTTAAATAAAACGATCCTGGAGGAATTGTTACTGAGCTAATTGTTGCTGTAATAAACACTAAGACCTTGGCGGAAAAAACAACGCTGGCCGAATGAAAATCAGACATTAATTAGCATAGAAATGGCACAGCAATGCCTCTCTAATTTCCCTTTGGTTGGTTTCCATGGAAATCTGTAGGTAAAGTATGCTTTTAAAAGTGTTTACCGCTTCTCTGCCTTTTGGCTAAGATCAAGTGTAGATATGGTCTTATTAGTTTACTATCAGATATATCTTCTCTCCTAGTCCAATATATTACATGGATTTTTGGAGCAGGAAGACGGAATAGGAGCTTGTTTGTCCACTTCATGCATGGACCTGGTACTACAGTACCTCCAGGAATAGTGCACCCCCTCAGGGGATTCAAATTTGGTGTTCAAGACACAAGAAGAAAAAAAAGTCTCTATGTGGGATGGGATATGGAAGATTAAGATAAGAATTATGTTTTGGCCGGGCATAGTGGCTTACACCTGTAATCCCAGCACTTTGGCAGGCCGAGGCATGTGGATCACCTGAGGTCAAGAGTTCGAGACCAGTCTGACTAACAAGGTGAAACCCCGTCTCTACTAAAAATACAAAATATCAGCCGGGCGTGTTGACGTGCAACTGTAATCCCAGCTACTCCAGAGGCTGAGGCAGGAGAATCGCTTGAGCCTGAGAGGCGGAGGTTGCAGTGAGCCAAGATCCAGCCATTGCACTCCAGCCTGGTCAACAAGAGCTAAACTCCATCTCAAATAAATAAATAAAATGTAAATGCTTTAAAGGAAAACAAAACGATGGTTGTCTCTACAACGTTTCCTTTGAATTCCCTGAAAAGGAAATTTTGTGAAGACGAAGAGAGGGGGAAAGGAGAGTTTTTGGTATAAAATGGCATCTCTGGCCGGGCGCGATGACTCACGCCTTAATCCCAGCACTTTGGGAAGTCCAGGCGGGCAGATCGCTTTAGGCCAGGTGTTCGAGACCAGCCTGGCCAACATGGCAAAAACCTTGTCTCTACTAAAAATACAAAAATTAGCCAGATGTGGTGGCGCACACCTCTAAGCCCAGCTGCTCCGGAGGTTGAGACACTAGAATCGCTTGAAACTAAGAGGCGCGGAGATTGCAGTGAGCCTGAGGGACAGAGGGAGACTGTCTCAAAAAAAAAAAAAGTATCTTTAAGGGGGGCATTGGAGATTTAATAAAGTTTTTTGTTTGTTTTAATGCAGACAAAAAAGGCAGGATGACATGAAAATGAAACCAACATGGATTAAGGAACAAACAGTTCAAGGAAGAGTTAAAAATGCAAAGGAAAGGCCAGGCGCGGTGGCTCACGCCTGTAATCCCAGCACTTTGGGAAGCCAAGGTGGGTGGATCATGAGGTCAAGAGTTCAAGACCAGCCTGGCCAACATGGTGAAACCCTGTCTCTACTAAAAACTAGCTGTGCGTGGTGCTGCGTGCCTGTAATCTCAGCTACTCGGGAGACTGAGGCAGAAGAATTGCTTGAACCAGGACTGGGGAAGTCCACGGAGGTTGCAGTGAGCTGAGATCTCGCCACTGCACTCCAGCCTGGGCTACAAAGCTAGACTCCGTCTCAAAAAAAAAAAAAAAAAAGCAAAGGAAGAAAAAAAGCTAAAAAGAAAGCACATCTTAGTACCAGCCTGGGAATAAGTCCTGAGTTTTTGTTTTGTTTTGTTTTGTTTTTAATAGGGATGGGGTTTCACCATCTTGGCCAGACTGGTCTTGAACTCGACCTCATGATCCACCCATCTCGGCCTCCCAAAGTGCTGGGATTACAGGAGTGAGCCACCGCGCCTGGCCTAAGTCCTGAGTTCTGATCTCATCTGCCACTACAGGGTCTGGAACAAAATCCAAAAGAGAGTTCTGGGAAGAAGGTTCAGATTTAGGAGTCACGTGCATACAAGTGATAGTTAAAGCCATGAGAAAAAAATAAAATGTCCATAGGGAATGTATAAAAGACTCTCAGACGGGGCCGGGCACGGTGGCTCACGCCTATAATCCCAGCACTTTGGGAGGCTGAGGCGGGGGGATCACGAGGTCAAGAGATCGAGACCATCCTGGTCAACAAGGTGAAACACCGTCTCTACTAAAAAATACAAAAATTAGCTGGGCATGGTGGTGCATGCCTGTAGTCCCAGCTACTCGGGAGGCTGAGGCAGGAGAATTGCTTGAACCCAGGAGGCAGAGGTTGCGGTGAGCCGAGATCGCGCCATTGCACTCCAGCCTGGGTAACAAGAGCGAAACTCCATCTCAAAAAAAAAAAAAAAAAAAAAAGACTCTCAGACAAAGGAGAGCAAAACATGGTTGAAGGGGAAACGAGAGGAGGGAGAGATTTTCTACCAAAGTCCTCAAGGAAACTGAGGAGTAGGTAGAGAAGGAAAAAGATATGGAAGTCAAAGAAGAGATGGAAGAGATTATTACTGACATCAAATGGTAGGGTTTCAAGTAAGAGTGATGATTGGTGTTAAATTGTATCCTGGAAATAATCAGTGTGAAGAAAAGCCATGAACTCATTTTACCATTGAATAGTGGCTGCAGAATGTACACCGCAGTAGCATAGACAGAGATTTGCCTAAGTGGCCTTAGTCTCCACATCCATTATCTCTACCCTCACATCATCTCTCATCTGCATTATCTGAATACACTACCTTGAAGCTTATTGCTTTCCAGCATTAACCCAAAAGGCAGGATAAAGAAGATGCTAGAGAAGGAGAGAGTCCCCATAGGTCTGGTGCACAGAAAGAAAGGTGCCTGGAAAGGGATTGAATAAAGAATATTACCAGCCAGGCGCGGTGGCTCACGCCTGTAATCCCAGCACTTTGGGAGGCCGAGATGGGTGGATCAGGAGGTCAAGAGATCGAGACCACCCTGGTCAATATGGTGAAACCCCGTCTCTACTAAAAATACAAAAAATTGGCTGGGCATGGTGGCGCGTGCCTGTAATCCCAGCTACTCAGGAGGCTGAGGCAGGAGAATTGCCTGAACCCAGGAGGCGGAGGTTGCGGTGAGCCGAGATCGTGCCATTGCACTCCAGCCTGGGTAACAAGAGCGAAACTTCATCTCAACAACAACAAAAAAAGAATATTACCAGGCTAGTAGTTGGGCATATGAAGCTAAAAGGAAGGGTAAAAGAGTGAAATTTACAGCTACTCGGGAGGCCGAGGCAGGAAAATCGCTTTAACCTGGAAGGCGAGGTTGCACCGACCCGAGATCACGCCACTGCACTCCAGCCTGGGCAACAGAGCAAGACTCCGTCTCAAAAAAAAAAAAAAAGTGAAATTTAGTCAGGAGAAAAGCCAAAGCCAAACTCACGTACCAGATCAGATCACTCTTCAAGCTGACGTAATTAGGTAGGGTTTAAATGGCAAAATAAAGAGTGAGGTTAAGTAACCAAGTTAAGGAGGAACACGGTGGCTCGCGCCTGTAATCTCAGCGCTCTGGGAGGCTGAGGTGGGTGAATCACTTGAGGCCAGGAGTTTGAGACCAGCCTAGCCAACATGGCAAAACCCTGTCTCTACTGAAAATACAAAAATTAGCTGGGCATGGTGGCACACACCTGTAATCCCAGCTACCTGGGAGGCTGAGGCACAAGAATCACTTGAACCCAGGAGGTGGAGTTTGCAGTGAGCCAACATCACGCCACTGCACTCCAGCCTGGGCGACAAAGCAAGACTCTGTCTCAAAAAAAAAAAAAGTAACCAAGTTAAGTGGAGCAATTGAGAGAGTGGTTCAGAAAAACTCCTTTAATCCACCGGTAAGAAAGCTGCCTTGGGATGGTATTAAATACAACACGCCTTTAACATTCAAAAACCAAGAGCTCAGCCAGGCGCGGTGGTTCACGCCTGTAATCCCAGCACTTTGGGAGGCCGAGGCGGGTGGATCGCAAGTTCAAGAGATCGAGACCATCCTGGTCAACATGTTGAAACCCCGTCTCTACTAATACAAAAAAAAAATTAGCTGGGCATGGTGGCTCGTGCCTGTAATCCCAGCTACTCAGGAGGCTGAGGCAGGAGAATTGCTTGAACCCGGGAAGCGGAGGATGCAGTGAGCCGAGATCGCGCCACTGCACTCCAGCCTGGCGCCTGGTGACAGGGCAAGACTCTGTCTCAAAAATAAACAAACAAATAAATAAATAAGAAAAAAAGACATGTTTAATAATTGATTATACCTCAAATAAGTCTCAGCTAGCAGTTTAAATTCATACTTCCATTAGGAAATAATTTGGTTGATGCTTTCTTAGGGAATAGGTGATGGAGTGGGAGTTAAGAATAGCTGCAGACTGCTGTCCCCTTCACTTTTTAACTTTCCCTTTTCCAAACTAGTTAATTTGCCGTTTAAAGATAAAGGTAGGCCAATGCAACTGATGCATTTTCTCCAGAGTTTAGACTGACTTGGAACTACCAGAAATCATTCCCACTCATACCACTGAGAAATCCTGTCCCAGAAAACCACGCAGCAGGGTCACTGCTGCTCTCCTTAGCACCAGGAGAGATGACCAATACCCAGAGAACACCAATAATTCTAGACGCCCACTGTGCTAATATGCTTTGAGAACCTTCCGGGTCAACACCTTTTAAGGCGATGTAGATTTTTATATTTGTACAGGGCCTTAGAGTTAGAGTATGTCTGTATATTTATATTCTATCTACAGATCTAAACTGAGTTACTTTTACAAAAAGAAGAAACACTGAATTGTATGAGGTTAATTGGTGCAGTAAATTGTCTGCAAAAATAGTCATCAACAGTTTCTCCCATTCCTGTGCACACACCACACTCCTCCCATCAGGAGGTGGAGTCTGTTTCCTTTTCCTTTGAATCTGGGCTAGTCTTATGACTTGCTTTCACCAGTAGAATGTAGTGGAAATAACACTGTGCCAGTTCTGGGCCTATTCCTTAAGAGACCTGGCAGTTTCTGTTTTGTCCTTTGGGAAGTCATTTCTCATATAAAGAAGTCTAACTACCCTATTGGAGAGAGAGGCCATGTATCTCTCATTTTTCAGAGGCCCTGGAAAATGAGAGATTATGAAGGGAGAGAGAACTCAGACATCCTCCAGCTGTCCCAGCCAACCAGGGCAGGCCCCAGCCGTGCAAGTGAAGCTGACTTGGATCCTCCAGCCTTTTGTTGAGCTGCCCAGCCAACACCATGTGGAGTAAAGACAGGCTATTCCACTATACTGTGGCCAAATTAAAGAATCTCGAGTAAGGCCAGTCGTGGTGGCTCACGCCTGTAATCCTAGCACTTTGAGAGGCAGAGGCAGGCGGATTGTTTGAGCCCAAGAGTTTGAGACCACCAGAAGCAACATGGCAAAAATCCATCTCTACAATAAATTAGCCAGGCGTGGTGGTATACGCCTGTAGTCTCAGCTACTTGAGAGGCTGAGGTGTTCGGAGAACCACCTAAGCCATGAAGGTACAGGCTGCAGTGAGCCAAGATCATGCCACTGCACTCCAGCCTGGGTGACGGTGAGACCCTGTCTCAAACAAACAACAAAAAAGAATCTTGAGTAAATAAAGCATGGTTGTTGTTTTAAACTACTCGTTTTTAAGGTAGTTTGTTAGCTATTAATAAATAAGTAAATAGTAGCAACAACAGATACTAAAATAAGCAGTAGTGATAAATAATTAGTAAAGATAAAATTCAAGGTCAGGTGCAGTGGCTCATGCCTGTAATCCCAGCACTTAGGGAGGCCGAGGCAGGCAGATCACAAGGTCAAGAGATCAAGACCATCCTGGCCAACATGGTGAAACCCTATCTCTACTAAAAAAAAATACAAAAATTAGCTGGGCATGGTGGCACACACCTGTAGTCCCAGCTACTCAGGAGGCCGAGGCAGGAGAGTTGCTTGACCCCAGGAGGCGGAGGTTGCAGTGAGCCGAGATCGCGCCACTGCACTCCAGCCTGGCGCCTGGAGACAGAGCAAGACTCTGTCTGAAAAACAACAACAACAACAAAAAAAAAAAATGCAAATTCATTTCCTCTGTTTCCTCTTTTTCGAAGTTCAACTCTTTTTCCAAAGGTGACCAGTATAATCCTGTTTAATTCATAAAGTTCTGCTCCCCAAAATATCATTCTTATTCCCTATTGATGCTCAAAACACCACAAATAGATAGTCAATCTTACGACTCCTATTGAGATACAAAACTCCAGCATGATTAATAACTTTTTCTTTTGAGACAGAGTCTGGCTCTATCACCCAGGTTGGAGTGCAGTGGTGGGACCGCATCTCACTGCAACCTCTACATCCTAGGCTCAAGCTATTCTCCCACTTCAGTTTCCCAAGTAGTTGGGACTACAGGCATGTGCTACCACGGCTGGCTACTTTGGGTGGTTTTTGTTTTTTGTGTTTTTTTTTTGAGAGAGTCTCACCCTGTCACCCAGGCTGGAGTGCAATAGCACGATCTGGGCTCACTGCAACCCCTGCCTCCCAGGTTCTACTGCCTCAGCCTCCCAAGTAGCTGGAACTACAGTTACCCACCACCACTCCTGGCTAATTTTTGTATTTTTAGTAGAGACAGAGTTTCACCATATTGGCCAGGCTGATCTTGAACTCCTGACCTTGTGATCCACCCGCCTCAGCCTCCTAAAGTGCTGGGATTACAGGTGTGAGCCACTGTGCCTGGCTTTTTAATTTTTTTGTAGAGACAGAGTTTTACCATGTTGCCCAGACGGGTCTGGAACTTGTGAGCTCAAGTAATCCTCCCTACTCGGCCTCCCAAAGTCCTAAGATTACTGCAACCAGCCTTGTAAACTTGGTTACTCTATTAAACCTTAGTTGAATATCTTAACCAAATAATTTTTAGAAAAGATTCTGATTGGCAGCATAAAAACTATAAAATGATCAAATTACCCTATATCTTCCAGGATTTTTCAGGTCCTATTCTTGCTTGAATTTGGGATCCTCTTCTCTATAGAGATTGTCAGTAAATGGTGAAGAGAGAAGATTGCATATTGTTACAGTAAACTCTTGATTGCTGCCATGTGAATGCGAAGTTCTGTGGAATATCTGCAAAAATGTAAAATTCTAGGTTGAGCTTTTCCAGTTTGAATCACCTCTCTACATGCTAAAGGAATAAATGTAAACAAGTTCTAACATTAGCCAAAGTCAAACAAAATTAGAAGAGTAAGTCTCCTAGAAACAAATCCATATTGCAATATCAAATAGATATGATTTAAAGATTTTGGCTGGGCACAGTGGCTCACGCCTGTAATCCTAGCAGTTTGGGATGTGGAGGAAGGCGGATCACCTGAGGTCAGGAGTTCGAGACCAACCTGACCAACATGGTGAAACTCCTGTCTCTGCTAAAAAATAAAAATTAGCTGGATGTGATGGTAGGCACCTATAATCCCAGCTACTCGGGAGGCTGAGGCAGAAGAATTCCTTGAACCTGGGAGACAGAGATTGCAGTAAGCCTAGATCATGCCATTTCACTCCAGCCTGGGTGACAGAGTGACACTTTATCTCAAAAAAAAAAAAAAAAAAAGAGGCCAGATAGTGTGGCAATTCCTCAAGGACCTAGAAATAGAAATTCCGTTTGACCCAGCAATCCCATTACCGGGTATATATCCAAAGGTTCTATTATAAAGACACATGCACACGTATGTTCATTGCAGCACTGTTTACAATGGCAAAGACCTGGAACCAACACAAACGCCCATCGATGATAGACTGGACAAGGAAAATGTGGCACATATACACCATGGAATACTAAGCAGCCATAAAAAACGATGAGTTCGTGTCCTTTGTAAGAACATGGATGAATCTGAAAACCATCATTCTCAGCAAACTGACACAAGAACAGAAAATCAAACACCACATGTTCTCACTCATAGGTGGGTGTTGAACAATGAGAACACATGGACACAGGGAGGGGAGCACTACACACTGGGGTCTGTTGCGGGGGGAATAGAGGAGGGACAGCAGGAGGTAGGGAGGTTGGGGAGGGATAACATGGAGAAATGCCAGATATAGGTGATGGGGGGATGGAAGCAGCAAACCACATTGCCATGTAGGCACCCATGCAACAATCCTGCATGTTCTGCACATGTACCCCAGAACCTAAAGTGCAATAAAATATATATATTTAAATTAAAAATTAAAAAATGTCAGGCGCGGTGGCTGATGCCTGTAATCCCAGAACTTTGGGAGGCCAAGACGAGCGGGTCACCTGAGGTCAGGAGTTCAAGATCAGCCTCGGCAACATAGTGAAACCTCGTCTCTACTAAAAATATAAAAATTAGCTGAGCATGCTGGCACGTGCCTATAATCCCAGCTGCTTGGGAGGCTGACGCAGGAGAATCACTTGAACCTGGGAGGCAGAGATTGCAGTGAGCCGAGATTGCCCCATTGTACTCTAGCCTGGGTGACAAGAGGGAAACTCCATCTCAAAAACAAAAAACAAAAATTATCCGGGCACAGTGGTATACTTCTGTAGTCCCAGCTACTCAGGAGGCTGAAACAGAACTGCTTGAACCCAGGAGGCAGAGGTTGCAGTAGATCAATATCAGACCACTGTTCTACAGCCTGGGTGACAGAATCACTGTGTTTATCCAGTAGTACAGATAACAAATACTCGCCTTAAGATAAATTTGTGATTTATTTATTTATTTTGTTTATTTTATTATTTTTTAATTTATTTATTTAGTATTATTATTATTATTATTATTTTGAGACGGAGTTTCGCTCTTGTTAGCCAGGCTGGAGTGCAATGGCGCGATCTCGGCTCACCGCAACCTCCGCCTCCTGGGTTCAGGCAATTCTCCTGCCTCAGCCTCCTGAGTAGCTGGGATTACAGGCACGCGTCACCATGCCCAGCTAATTTTTTGTATTTTTAGTAGAGACGGGGTTTCACCATGTTGATCAGGATGGTCTCGATCTCTTGACCTCGTGATCGACCCGCCTCGGCCTCCCAAAGTGCTGGGATTACAGGCGTGAGCCACCGCGCCCGGCCCAACTCTATCCTTTATAATTAAATGACTTGCAAATTTTCAGACCACAAACTTTTACCTGTCCTCAATTTACAAGATTTTCATACTGCATCTGTTGTGTAATGTGAACTAGAAAACTAAGAAAATGATCCAAAGGGATCCACCTTTCCAAAATTACTTAACTTTTTTTTTTTTTGAGCCAGAGTCTCAGCTCACTGCAACCTCCCCTTCCTGAGTTCAACCAATTCTCCTGCCTCAGCCTCCTGTGTAGCTGGGATTACAGGCACGCGCCATCACGCCTGGCTAATTTTTGGCATTTTAAGTAGACACGGGGTTTTGGTATGTTGGCGAGGCTGGTCTGGAACTCCTGGCCTCAAGTGACCCACCTGCCTTGGCCTCCCAAAGTGCCTGACCTCAGTCAAGTTTCAGTACATCTACAAGCACAGGAGATGGCGCCAGAAGGCAGTGGGATGCTCAGTTTGGGTTTAAGGGTTTTAGCCAATGCGAGAGAGGAAAGAGCTTGAGAGAGAGGTCAGAACTAAAACAAAGGTGCCAGAGTTGAGTGGAAACTAAGACCTAGTGGGGAGAGCGAGCGGCGTCACTTTAAAACAAGCAAACAAAACTTACATATAACGGTCCTCTTGACACCTGCTCCAAATCAGCACAGCTAGAAAGCAACGACAGAAATATCCACAGTAAAGCCGAAGCGCAAGATACAGTCAAGCGCGTGGAGGATGGCGCTCGCCTCCTGGCTCCCTCTCTCCTAGAAAGGAGGGCCTTTGTCGTCTGGGAAGCACAAACACCTGGACGCGCTGCTCACCCAAGATCAGGGAAGTGTTGACTCCGGGCTAAGATATCTTTGTGACACAATGTGCAGTTGCAGTTGTACAGGCAAAATCCCAAAGCTCACCAGCAGTGAAATACTTCCCAGAAAGAATCATACACAAAACATTTTAAATTAAAACTTAAAAATTCATAGACGAGCCAGGAGGTGGCGCCTGGCAAGACACGCTGCCTGCCTGGGGAATCGGAATCTCAGCTTAGCGCTCCACGGGAACCCTGTCCCAGCGGAGGTCATTCTTTCCCACTAAATCTCTTCTTTCATACCAAGGTGTCTCTGCTTCCTTTTTTTGTTTCTTTGTGCTACATACCCTGATTCCCAGGAAGTCTGATTTATACTTTAAGCCTTTTACTTTTCTTAGATGGGATGGATGGGGCTTTGGAGAACCTCAAAACAGAAAACTATCCTGAAGGGGACAAAATAATTCGGAGGGTGATAGGAGAAGAAAAAGGGAAATGACATCAGCAAAATGGCTTTGCTTTGCAGATCAATCACGGAGGACAGAAAGGCACAGTGAGCTCCTGTCTCTGCAGGAGCTGATGATCCAGCACATGCATTATTCTGTTCATTTGGCTTTTATCCTGCTCCCTTATTTAGCTTCTGCTCCCTTTGTTTGGCTATTTATTGCTACTCGGCAGGAGCAAGGAGGGCAGAGGGAGCTCAAATGGGTGCATCCTCCAGGCTGGTGCCTCTGGCAAAGGGCACGGAGGAGAAAGAGGTTTCAACGTCTGGCCTGAAAGTATCTGTGGGTTTCACATTCTCTAACAAGGGATTTAGGATGTACATTCCGATCGGGATTTCCAGTCCCGTGGGGAGCAAATATCAGCTCACATTCCTGAGACGCGCAGTCTCCATGCTCCACGGCACAGCTCCTTGGTGGCAGGTTTCACTCAGTGCCACATGTTGTGCCTCAGCCCTTGGGCTGGAGGGAAGACCCTGGGCCCCTCTTCCATCTGGATCACATGGTCTCTCTGGTCCCTCCCCTCTCTTTCTCTGGAAACCGCCTTTTTCTGATGGTGGTAGTGATTGTTCCTACAGTCGCTCCTTCTTTCCTCCTGCCCTGGCCTCTCTGCCAGAGGTCAGTGTCCTCTTCAGTGACAAAAGCCGCCCTAGATCTGGGCTCCCTAGAGAGGGAGGTGGCTGGGTCTGGCAGTTACAGCCGCTGTCTCTCCATGGTGCTGCTACACCCCTCCCCCGCTGGGCACACAAATGGGCTTTATCCAGCAAACAACACCCCCCGTCCCAGGCCACACAGGCACGTGGACCCAGGCCTCACCGTGGGAAGGGGGTGGTGACAGGCGCAGAAGAGATTGCTCCAGATGAGTTCTCCTGGCCTCACTTCTCTTCGTTAGAACTCAGGACACAACTCAGGTTTTAGTTCTTGACTTCCTCCACCCCTCACCTGCACCCTGAATCCCCAATTCCTTCTTGTTAAGTATTTTCTAATTCTGGACTCTTCCCATTCCAGAGCAGTTCAGATTCTGCAGGGAATTGGGAACAGGTACCCCCGCCATCTGCTCCATGCCACCCAGGGAGCTGCTCTGCAGAGGAGAAGCCAGGTGGGGGGCTGAAAACACAGTGGCCTCTTGAGGGGGCTGAGTTGAACCCCAAAGCCCCTTCCTTGCCCCCGCCAGCTTCCAGGAAACACCGATGTAAGCAGCATCTGTGTGATTAGCAGAGGAAGGAATAGCTCACCCCAGCTGGACTCCTGAGCCAGGGCCAGCTCCGGTGAAACTTGCTGCGATGCAGCTCGGAGTGGGGCCATCCTGCATGCCTAATTGGCTATTTAAGGAGCTGCTCGCCTGCAGCCCAGGCAGCCCCCCCTCCCCACATACACCCGTCCAGAGCCACCTTAAAAGCAGGAGGCAGTTGTAAAGTCGCTGGCCAGCTAGTGGAGTGGAGACTGCAGAGGGAGATAAAGAGGGAGGGCAGAGAAAGAGGCAGCAAGAGATTTGTCCTGGGGACCCAGAAACCCATGGTACCCTACTAAACCCCAAATTCCCTGGAAACCCACAGAGACACAGAAACAGCAAGACAAGCAGCGATACACTCCACGCCAGGAATTCTCCTCTCTCTCTCTCTGTCTCTCTCCCCTCTCCCAAACCCAGCCTGTCCTAGTCCTCCAGTCCTCAATTCCCAGTCCCCTGCGCCCCTTCCTGGGACACTATGTTGTTCTCCGCCCTCCTGCTAGAGGTGATTTGGATCCTGACTGCAGATGGGGGTAGGTACAACTAAATGTTTGTGTGTTGATTTGTGCTGATGTTCACTAGTCGCCAGGTGTGCTTCACGGGGGGAGGAGAGGTGTGAAAGGAAGCCTAGAGGCTGGAATAATAGGCTCAGAGATGAGGGAAAAAGAGAGCGGCGTGTAGAGGAGACCACTTCCCTTCTTTATCTTTTGCCTTTCCAGCCTTGCTGTTATTGGAGGTGGGGGAGAACGAGCTGGGGGCTGGGTGTGTACACGGGCAAGTGCTGGAATCTCTTTGCAGGCTACAGATTTTCTCCAGAGCTCTTTCTCCCACTGAACTGGTCCCAGTCGGCACTCCTGGACTTCTTTATTTACAAACTCCTCCAATTAGGGAGTCAAAGAGGCCTGGCATGAAAAGATAGATAGCTGGGGGTAGGGGGAAGAATACTTTCTGCCCAACTCAGACCCTGATCTCCAATTCATCCCCTTTTGGCCAAGATTCCTTCTTCATTCTGTGAAGCGACTTAACTCCCTAGTTATCCCCTGAAAGCAGCAGTATAAGAGTGAACATTTGTTTGACGCTTTACAGTTTACAAAGGACTTTCAGCAGCTCCCAGGAGATGAGGAAGGATTTTTGGGAGATCAGGCTGAAGCGCTCCAGGAGTGTCCCCTGGAACCTCAGACCTCACTTCTGTGTTTCCCATGCCTAGCACAGTATCCAGCACGTATTAGATGCGTAACTGAGGTTTGTGGAAAGAGCGGGGCGGGTGGGGGGTGTCCAGAGAGTAGATGACAAATGCAGAGATGACGGGGGCAGGCGGGCAGCCAAATGGAGAGTCACAAATCTCAACTGAGGAGAAAGAAAAACATAGGGAAAGAGCAGGAAGAGACAGAGAATAAGTGTGTTGAGGCTCTGACCAGAAGAGACGGGCACCTTCACAGATCAGGGAGTTCGAGGTGTTCGGGGGTCCCACAGAGATGGTAACTGAGAGGCTGCCTCCAGCTCTCCCTTGGGCCAGCAGAATAGGTCAAGGGTAGGAGCAGGGCATCTCACAAGTTGGAGGCAGTAAAGGGAATAAAAGAGAGAGAGAGGAAGGAATTTAGGATTTTTCTCCAGCATTTCTGGGAGTATGAATATTGCAGCCTAAACCTGCAGGAAGGCCTTCCTTTTCTTCTTGAGGCCATTTGGCCCTGGGGAGGCGCTGGACCTGCAGACCCCCCAGCCTGAGTCAGACAGGACTGCACGAGAGCCTGGCATGTGACCCAGCTGGCAGCTCTATTCTCTACACACAATGCTTCACTTTCATCCTGTCCCTGCCAGCCTGGCTGCCTGTGCCCACCCACCACCCTCAATCTAGAGTAGACCCTGCCCTGACTCCCACCCTCCCCTAACCATCTCGGAATGCAGGGAGCAGAGCCTCCTGGTGATGAGGAGCTACTGGGACCAGAAAGGAAGAATTTACTTATGATCATACAGCTCAGTGCCTTTATTCATGCAATTTTTCAAAGCAAAGGAATAATGCCCCCTTCCCCACTCCATAGCACCCCCCGCAACACACACACACTCTGAACTCCTTTCTCCTTCCCTCTTTCTAGTCTCTATCCTTCAAACCCTCTGCCCACACCCTCACCCCGCCCACCCCAATCTTCTAAGTGTTGGATTGACTTGGCACAGGTTAGAGAAATGTAAGGGTTGGGCCAATCGCACATTTGGATCCAGGTTAATTTTAGTCCCTGGGCTTTACCTCTTTTCATTCCTCCTCCCCCTTTACTCAGCAGGCACCAGCAGAGCCTGGCTGGTGAATTTAAATAGACCCCCGACCTTTCCACAGAGGTGTCCAGTTTCAGGGCTTCCTTTGGAAAGTGCTGGAGCAGAGGGAGGAGGGGCAGCAGAGAGGGAGGTGGAGCAGTACAGAATGCTAGAGGGAGGGGAGTGTGGAGGCCAGGGCTCTGCCCCAGGCTGCGCTGGCTGTAACCCAAATCCTTCTGCCTTGCAGGTCAACACTGGACATATGAGGGTGAGAGCAGATCTCGAGGCCTCCCGACACTCCTTTCACACTGGAACCTCCTCACCTGGCAGGAAGACATGCTGTGCGGGTGGGGAGGAGTCTTCCTTTAGCTTCTCACCCTAGCTCCTCCCTTCTGGATCTCCCACTGCGTTGAGTTTCACGTATTTGGCTCCTAGATCCTGCTCTAATCATCAAATCCTACACCTCCTGATTTGGCAGAAAAGCTAGTTAAGTCCTCAGTAAATCATGTAGGCGTGAGGGAGCTGGGGTGGAAAGGAAGCTGGGTGGGGGGAAAGCTTAGCTGCCAGGTCTTCTTCTGGCTTTCTCTATCCTAATCCATCATACCCCTAACCTGTGTCTGAAATTGGGACAGAGCTGGAGGTCAGGGATGACGAAGAGGATGGCGGGATAGTTTGTGACACTGGGGAGGTGCAGTTCAATTCCTATGAACTACTGATTAATGACATAACTGAACTCCAGAGTCCATGACAAAAGGTCACTGTGACAGCAGGAAGTGAATGATGAAAAGTCAGGATATCTGAATCCCAAGGCCACATGATGGGGAGCCTCCAGCAGGATTTTTTTTTTTTTTTTTTTTTTTGAGACAGAGTCTTGCGCTGTTGCCCAGGCTGGAGTGCAGTGGTGCAATCTGGACTAATTGCAAACTCCATCTCCCAGGTTTAAGTGATTCTCCTGCCTCAGCCTCTCGAGTAGCTGGGATTACACGTGCGCACCACCACATCTGGCTCATTTTTGTATTTTCAGTAGAGACGGGGTTTGACCATGTTGGCCAGGCTGGTCTCGAACTCCTGACCTCAAGAGATCCACCTGCTTCAGCCTCCCCAAGTGCTGCTATTACAGGTGTGAGCCACTGTGCCTGGCCTCTCTAGGATCATTTTATTTCTCCCATTTTTCTACTCCTACTCTCTAATCTCATCTCTTAGGGTATTCAGGTTTTCTATGCATCTCCTCTCTCCTCATTTAGCTTTCTTGTCCTCAAAATATAGGTAAGTAAAAGAGCTACCATTTCCCATTCATCAGGATAGTTGGAGAATCATCACTGCCTCTGGGTAGAGAAGGGGAACCGGATCGTGATACTCAACAGGATTCCTACCTCACCTATCCCTGTACAACTGGGGTCTTAATCTGGGTGGAGGGAAGTCCATTTCTACCTCCACCCAGATGTATGGCTTGGTTAGGGGACAGGGTCAAGGGGATGCAGGCAGTGTTGAAGAGTGCCTAGAGCTGGAGGACAGGACCAATGTCTTTGGTAACCCCCCAGGCCCACATGGTCAGGACCATTGGCCAGCCTCTTACCCTGAGTGTGGAAACAATGCCCAGTCACCCATCGATATCCAGACTGACAGGGTGACATTTGACCCTGAGTTGCCTGCCCTGCAGCCCCACGGATATGACCAGCCTGGCACTGAGCCTTTGGACCTGCATAACAATGGCCACACAGGTAAAAGCACGGGCTTCAAGAAGTTGTAGGCTCCAGCTCAGCTCTTAGGAGTCAGATCCTTTTGTAGTGCATGAGTGTGATGATGGGGTGTTCATGAGCATGTGTAAAATGTGCCACCCTCGATCCTTGTTACAATGTCAGCACATTACCCATCTGCTATGAATAAATAATTTCAGGAGTCAGGGGAAAGCAGCATTCTCCTAACCTGCGAATTCTCAAAAAGCTTTGTCCATGAATTTGGAAATATGAGAATGGGGATCAGGCTCCTGTAGCCAAGGCAGAAATCAAAATGTTTCTAGTCAACCTCAACAGGTAGGTTAGTATCATTGCGCTGATTTGACCTTTACTGAGAAAAAGGAAGATATGCTAGAAGAGCACTGGCCTATGGGAGGAACTGGGTGCTACTTGGGGAGGAAACCGGAAGACAGCCAAGTCTCTCAAGACGTGGTGGCAACTCAGGAGTGGGAATGTATCTGCATTCCTCCACCAATCCTAGCTTGCTCTTTTCTTCACAGTGCAACTCTCTCTGCCCTCTACCCTGTATCTGGGTGGACTTCCTCGAAAATACGTAGCTGCCCAACTCCACCTGCACTGGGGTCAGAAAGGATCGCCAGGGGGGTCAGAACACCAGATCAATGGTGAAGCCACAGTTGCGGAGGTACCAGGGAACAAATAGCTGGGATTCAGGCAAAGTAGCAGGGATGGTTGGTCCTGGGAAAAGGATCTGGACCTTGGGAAAAGTCATACTGGAGGGATAAGGCCAACCTTTGTGGGACAGACTTAGTGCATGGCGGGGACAGCAGGGGGATGGTGGTGGCTAGGATCAAGGCCTTGAAGGGGGTGGGGACATTCCGTAATTCAATTTCCTCTTCCTTCCTTCAGCTCCACATTGTACATTATGACTCTGATTCCTATGATAGCTTGAGTGAGGCTGCTCTGAGGCCTCAGGGCCTGGCTGTCTTGGGCATCCTAATCGAGGTCAGTGGCTCCCAGTCCCTTCCATGTTTCTCTCCACTTTCTCTGCAACAGTCACACCTATTTCTGTTTCCCTCCTGTGGCAGGCAGCAGCCCATCCTGACCATTTATGCTGTACATAAATTTCTTATTCCAAACATGGACTCATTCCAAATTCTCTCTCTTTCCTCCCCTTCCAGGTGGGTGAGACTAAGAATATAGCTTATGAACACATTCTGAGTCACTTGCATGAAATCAGACATAAAGGTGAGCCTTAAAAATCTATAGCAGGAAGTGAGATTAGACTTTCAAAAAACTTTCAAAAACTATTAGTCTTGGGATGAGGCAATTACTTAGAGCCAAGGAATTTTGCTTCTGGGAGCCCTATCTAGGTAAGCTAGAGCACACTGAAAGGAAGATGAGTCCCAGTCTGTTCTTCCCAGATCAGAAGACCTCAGTGCCTCCCTTCAACCTGAGAGAGCTGCTCCCCCCACAGCTGGGGCAGTATTTCCGCTACAATGGCTCGCTCACAACTCCCCCTTGCTACCAGAGTGTGCTCTGGACAGTCTTCTACAGAAGGTCCCAGATTTCAACGGAACAGGTAAGTGGTGGAGAAATGAGGTGAGGGGAGAGATACACAATTGTATCTTCAGACCCCTTCCCACTCCCCAGCGACACCTCTCCCATGCTTCTGATCCTCAGCTGGAAAAGCTTCAGGAGACATTGTTCTCCACAGAAGGGGAGCCCTCTGAGCTTCTGGTACAGAACTACCGAGCCCCTCAGCCTCTCAATCAGCGAATGGTCTTTGCTTCTTTCATCCAAGGTGATTCTGCATAACTCAGAAGAGATGGGAAACTGAGGGACAGAATGACAGGAACTAGGGAGCCTATGGGAAGAAAAGGCTAAAAGGGGAAGGGGTTTCCAGGACTAGCTTGGACTGGGAACCAACCCCCACCCCAGGGCGCCTGGGTAATTCTCAAAGGCATAGAAGCAGAGTGCTGCTCCCAGCTGGGATGGGGATCTGAAGTCCACTAACTCCTTTTCTTCTCTTACAGAGGGACCCTTGTATACCACAGGTAAGACAGCCTTATAAGGTACTGGGGGGAGGGAAGGCATCCTCAGCAAGTAGGGGAAAGGCTGAAAATCTGCTAGTCCTAGGCTGACACCTTTTACCTTTATCTCCCCCAGGTGAAATGCTGAGTCTAGGTGTAGGAATCTTGGTTGGCTGTCTCTGCCTTCTGCTGGCTGCTTATTTCATTGCTAGAAAGATTCGGTGAGGTCCTACTTTCCATTCCTCCAGTCCTTTCTTTTTTCTTTCTTTTTTTTTGAGAGGGAGTCTTGCTGTTACCCAGTCTGGAGTGCAATGGTGTGCAATCTCAGCTCACTACAACCTCTACCTCCGGGTTCAAGTGATTCTCCTGCCTCAGCCTCCCAAGTAGCTGGGACTACAGGCACGCACCATGACACCCAGCTAATTTTTGTATATTTAGTAGAGACAAAGTCTCACCATATTAGCCAGGGGTCTCAAACTCCTGACCTCAGGTGATCCGCCTGCCTCTGCCTCCCAAAGTACTGGGATTACAGGTGTGAGCCACCACACCTGGCCTTTTTTTTTTTTTTTTTTCTGAGACAGGTTCTCACTGTTGTCCAAGCTGGGGTACAGTGGCTTTATCACAGCTCACCGCAACCTCCTCCTCCTGGGCTCAAGTGGTCCTCCTACCTCAGCCTCCTGAATAGCTGGGACTACAGGTGTGTGCCACCATGCATGGCTACTTTTTATATTTTTAGTAGAGATGGGTTTTCACTATGTTGCCCAGGCTGGTCTCCAACTCCTGACCTCAAGTGATCCACCTGCCTCAGCCTCCCAAAGTGCTGGGATTACAGGCGAGAACCACCTTGCCCAGTCCTTTCTTTTCTATGAAAAAGCATTCTCCTATTCCACCTCTAATCTGCTTCACTTAGATAGTAGTCATTCTCATGAGTCATTCTCCTTTCCAGGAAGAAGAGGCTGGAAAATCGAAAGAGTGTGGTCTTCACCTCAGCGCGAGCCACTACTGAGGCATAAATTCCCTCTCAGATACCGTGGATGTGGATGACTTCCCCTCGTGACTGTCAGGAAGCCTCTAAGATGGGGCATAGGGTCTGGACAGAAATACCGTAGGAGTAGTAGGCAGACGCCCTCCTTCCCCTGGACATCCCCAACAGAGAGGAATGGACCCAGGCTGTCATTCGAGGAAAAACTGCAGAGTCTTCAGTCTCTCCAAACATGTAGGAGGAAATGAGGAGATCCGTGTTGTTAATGCAGAGAACAAACTGTTTAGTTGCAGGGGAAGTTTGGGATGTACCCCAAAGTCCTCTACCCCCTCACCTTTATGGCCCTTTCCCTAGATACACTGCAGACTCTCTCCTTAGGATAAAGAGTTGCTGTTGAAGTTGTATATTTTTGATCCATATATTTGGAAATTAAAGTTTCCGACTGTAATTCTGGTCTGTTCTTTGAGGCTCTTGAGAGTGGACAAGTTCCTGAATTCCTCAGGTGGTAAAAGAGGCAAAGGATGGGGAAAAGCAGCATGGGTGATTAACTAATTTTATGCCACCCCTGGAAGGAAAGATTAGCTTCTGGGAAAACACTTAATCCAAAGTTTCAGACATGTTGAACCTCTAGCCCAGATTTCTGCCCTTGCACCAAGGCTATGCTTGGAGATCAGTGGTTGCCAGTTTAGGAAAGTGGCTGGACGAGAGATACGAGAGGGCAGAAATCTCAAGTAACGTGCTATCCCCTCCCTTAACAGCCAAGTTCCCCCACAATTACAAAGTCTTTTTTATTAGTCAAAATCACAATCACCTTGATTAAAAGGATGGGACACTCCACCCTCAGCAGAAAATGATACAGTTTATAGAAAACCTCCCCACCCCTCCCACACCCCAATTAAAAACTACAAAAAAATCTGCCCTCCTTCCCTATGATGTCATGGTAGTCTGACTCCTCCAGCGACACTGCAGCTCTGGAGGGCCAGCTCACCCCAGCACCCTCCACTTCACCTTGGGGAGAGGAGGGATGCTGGTGTTTAAGGGTTAAAACCATTAGTTCCAGTATTGCCAGTTCCCAAACATGCACTTCTTTCCTTTCCCTCAAGGTCTGGGACCAGGGAGAAAGGGACAGAAATGAGCCCAGCTGTGAGGAGCAATTCGAGAGAAAATATAGCCCAAGGAATTCAGAAGAGTTCCAACATATCTCCTCCCTCCCCCCACCTCAAAAAAGAAGAAAAGGCAGATTAGGGTCTTTATCACACCAAAAATAGTTCCCCTCAGGCCTGAGAAAAAGATGTCCAGTCTGGGGAGAAGATACTGAGAAACTCAGAGCTCATCTACCCTTGAGCCTCCATTAATTTCATCTCCAGGGCAATGGCTAAACTAGATCCCTTTTCTCGGCAACCTGCACTGTCCAGAACTGGAGATGGAGAAATACAGGGCGAGGACATCAGGAGGGCACCCCCGGCCCAGGGGTCCCCCCTAGGTTCCCTCAGTCCTCGGGTGGGATGCGCAGGGCAGAATACACCATCACCCGACTGTCCTCCTGCCGTCGGCCTGCAGAGGGGAAGGGAGGTGAGTCTTGGGCAGGGTGAGAGCAGAGCACTGACACAGGGGGAGTCCTGGACAACAAGGGGGTCCCCAGATGGTGGGGATTAGTGCAGATTCAAACCCACCAGTCACTGACTGGCTGAACCCAGGCTGCTCCTGGTAAAGCTTAGAGACTAACGGTCACAAAAGGACAAAGTAAAACCCTGGAGGTGGTGGGGTAGACGGACGACAAGGACACGGAGAATGTGGGCAATGGACCCGGGCTGGGGCTGGGCTCAGTCATGGGCAGTGGACAGGCAGGTGGGATCTGTCAGGCGATCAGTCCAGGTAGTCAGTCCTTACACAAGAGGCTGCGCTGAATACTTCGGAGGGACCCTCCAGCTGTGATGAAGGCCCAGAGCCCCATGGAAACAGTGACTGCATAGATGGGCAGCAGGCTGGCCTCATACCATGGGTTCAGGAATGTCTAGGAAGGAGGGTAAAAGTAGGAAAGAGATTAGATTCTCCCCCAGCCTAATCCCCATATTCTCTCTGCACCTTGAACTCCCAGATCTCTCTCTCAAATTCCCATCTTTCCCTTCAGAGCACCAACATCTCGTGGTTAAGGGGACTTTTAATTTTTCAGCTCCTTCAAAGGTTTCTGGCACTCCTGCTCACCTCAGGCCCTCTGCATTACAGTTTGACTAATCCATTCAATCTCCTCCCCAGGGCAGGTGATAGAATTGATGCTGAGGTGAGAGACCTTGAAAGACTCACCTTTCCGCCTCCTCCCAAGGTAAGTTCAAAAAGTTAAGAAGTGAGGATATCCTTTCCCCCACATCCCACTCACCATTAAATGCTTTTCTCCCTAACTCAGGACCCTGTCTCCAACTCACCAGTCCCGATGTCAGTAGGTGACTCCCAACCACCAGGCCCAAAGCCCAGTACCGTCTCCTCTCACAGGCATCAAAGAACACAACTCCCCAAAAGGTATGGAGCAGGATAATGGCTGCTGTCAGAAAGGCTGCAGGGAGGGAGATGGGGAGGAGATACATCCCTGATCTTCTCCTAGCCTCCTGAGATGTTGAGCCAAAGAAGTCTCCCAGGGAAGGCCAATAAATCAGATCAGGGACAAGGATGGATGGGGTGTGAAGGCTACATAGGAGGTGGATCTTACCTGAAGTCAGGAAGTAATAGGGTGAGTCTCCATGGATCCCAACCACACCTGGCCCAAGTGCATCAGCCAAAATATTGATAACAGAGAAGACACCACTGATGATACCGAAGGAGAGACCAGAAACTGGGGGAAGGGAGGATCTCATCAATGTCAGAGATCACACTGTTGCCTGTTCACCACTGACCCCTCCCCATGCCCGGTTACGATTCTTTCACACCTACTCTCCCTCCAGACCACCTTTCTCTGGAAGTGACGGATGAAGGAAAATAAGAAGCCACTTAGAACATGTGGATATTTAGAGACTTCCCTAGAGGAGGGGGCTGTCCAACTCCCTCCTCCAGTCCCTCTCCCTTGGCTCACCATAGGCCATCTGGCGGATGGAGATGGGTGATCTTCCGTCCTCACTCAGCGATGCTAACCCCTCATCTGCCTTCCTGGGGTGGGGTGGGGTAGGGGAAACATGAGGGAAGGCAGGGATGCTCCTTTCCCTCTAATGTACTCCCTTAGTGCCTTCTCTTCCAAACCACCACCCAGGGGCTGTCCCACTTCCCACAGTGCAGTCCTCTGCCCCTCTCCCCTCCAGACCACTCTATCTTCTTACTTAAGCAGCTTGTAGTAGGCAAAGCGGAACACCTCCTGTAGAAGGACAGAGACAGCAGCACCAAAAATCAGGAGGCCATACTGGAGCCGGGCATCTGACCGGTCGGTCACATGGACCAAGATGAACCAGACCACAGAGGCCAGGAGCAGGGAGACCAGCCAGAAAAATGCCCTGAGAAAAAGACAAGGGCAGTGAGACAGTGGTAGGGGGAGCCAGAGAAATCAAGGAGGAAAAGCAGTCAAAGGTGCGTGAAAGGTGGACGTTAGCCTTCCGGATGGTTAGGGAGACAGGGACCAGGTAGGGTAATTGTCTCCACCAAGGGACTCATCTGTAGAAACGTGAACGGAGGGGTAAGGGAAGAAATCTAATTAAAAAGTCTTCAAAGCGATGAGAGCCAGAGTGTGGGAGCACGGAAGGGCGAGGTATCCATTCCTGGATCCTCCCCTAGGGCACCTGACTCGGCCAGCCTAGGTCAGCACAACCCCCTCACGAGTCTCGGCCTTGGGCCTTCTCTGACGTCGCTGGGAGGAATATAGGAGGAATCTGTGAGATCCTTGGAAGGTGGAAACCAACTGCGGGAAAGGGCAAATCTCCCAGATCCACCCCCCACCCCGCCCAAACTTCACCGCGGACTTATCGCCCCCAATTCAGGCTCCCAGGCTCGCCCCAGTTCCTCCAGCCCCTTCCGCACCTCTCTCTTCGACGCTCTTCCTTGTCTCTCGGACCCCCTACTCACCCTGCGACCAGGATGATAACGCGAAGCGGGTCCCCAGCCACAGTGATCAAGAAAAGCGCAAAGGCCGGGCCGAACGCGACGAAAGTGCAGCCGAAAAACACCGCAGCCCCCATGGCTGGGCAGGTGGGAGGGTGGGGGCCTGACCAGGACAGGCGAATGGGAGGGGCGCGCCAGCTGGGGAGTCCGTGTGGGGTGGCAACGCGACCCCAAGAGGGGCGCGGTGCAATGTCACCCCCGGACCCCGGGGAAGGGGCAGGGGGGGCACCGAAACCCCAGATGAAGGGCCGCGCGACTTCCTCTACGGAAGCCGAAGAGGGAACAAATCCCCGCCGCAGCCCCACGGCCACCTCCCATCTAATCCCCACCCCCGGAAGGCCAATGGAGAATCAGCGCGGGCGGAGCCGTGGGGGCGGGGTTGCTCGAGCTGCTGGGAGTTGTAGTCGCCTTCTGAGGCCTTGACTTCGTCCTGGGAGTGGCTGGAGCTGGTTAAAGTGGGTGGGCCGGGGATGGACCTGTCGAGACACCGATTCCCGGATTCGGTCGCGCCTCTGTCGCGGTTTCCTTTCGTCACGTTGTGGGGAAATGTAGCAATCCTAGCTCTTTTTTTTTTTTAAATACGGGGTTTCCCCCTATTGGTCAGGCTGGTCTCGAACTTCTGACCCCAGGTGATCCGCCTGCCTCAGGCTCCCAAAGTGCTGGGATTACAGGCGTGAGCCACCGCGCCCGGCAATCCTAGCTCTTCTTGAAGGGCTGCAGAGGGGGTAGGTTCTGTTTGAATCTAAGGGGCAAGTACAAAGAGAGCACAGGATGGGGCGAAGGGAGATAGGGACGGGTATTGTTCTTGCTTGAATGAGAGGAAATGGGTTACAGCTGCTGCCTAAGGGATGATTATATTAAAAAGTAGGAGCTCTTTGGGCCGGCTAGTATAATAAACATGGAATACAGTGTATCAATAATGAAGCCTTCATCTGTAACGGCAAGAGAAACAGAGAGAAGCAAAAGGAGCCTGGAGAGAAGCTTTAGGAAGGCATTTTGAAAGAGTTATGGACTTTAAAAGCAATTAGAGCGATGGGGTTGAAGGAAAACGACACCCCCACCCGCCCCAAGTTCCTTTTATGTCATACTTCCTCTATTTATTTTCTGAAAAATGAACCTCAGTGGTGCGTTTTCCTCAGGCTGGGGAGAGGGGTTGTATATTAGAGTGAGTTAAAGTAGGCCGGGTGCGGTGGCTCACCCCTGTAATCTCAGCACTTTGGGAGGCCAAGGCGGGCAATCACTTAAGGTTAGGAGTTTCAGACCAGCCTGGTCAACATGGCAAAACCCCATCTCTACTAAAAATACAAAAATGAGCCGGGGGTGATGGCACCCACCTGTAATTCCAGCTACTCAGGAGGCTGAGGGGCAAGAATAGCTTTAACCCGGGAGGCAGAGGTGGCAGTGAGCCGAGATTTCACCACTGCACTAGAGCCTGAGCAACGGACTGAGGCTGTCTCAAAAAAGAAAAAGAAAATTAAAGTAGGAGAGGAGGGTATTGTAATCTCATTTGGATGGGGAAGAGTTAGTCCTTAGGATGTGAGGCAAAGGAATCTGAGGATGGAAAAGACGGAATCTGTAATCTTATTTTTGAAAGTGTAATCAAAGTACCAAAAAAAAAACCACACACACAGAAATTGTTTCAAGAGAACCAAACTTCCTTTCCTTCCTGGAAGTGATTTATAATTTAATCCATATGTGCACTCACATACATGTTTTACATGTCTTCCAGGAAATTCTGGAAAGGAGCTGAGGAATAGATTGTACAGATTTACATAGAGGCCAGTCACAGTGGCTCACGCCTGTAATCCCAGCACTTTGGGAGGCCAAGGCAGGTGGATCACTTGAGGTCAGGAGTTCAAGACTAGCCTGGCCAACATGGTGAAACCCCGTCTCTACTAAAAATACAAAAAATTGGCCGGGCGTGGTGGCTCACGCCTGTAATCCCAGCACTTTGGGAGGCTGAGGCGGGTGGATCACGAGGTCAAGAGATCAAGACCATCCTGGTCAACATGGTGAAACCCTGTCTCTACCAAAAATATAAAAAATTAGCCAGGTGTGGTGGTGTGCACCCATAGTCCCAGCTACTCAGGAGGCTGAGGCATGTGAATAGCTTGAACCTGGGAGGTGGAGGTTACAGTGAGCTAAGATCATACCACTGCACTCCAGCCTGGGTAACAGAGCAAGATTCTGTCTCCAAAAAAATTAAATAAATAAAGGAAAGCAAGAAAAGATTTATGTGGAAAGTCACCAAGCAAGTTATTCCCTAATAAGATTGAGAGGGTAGGATTATTCATGACGCCAATATGTCCTGCTTCAGAGTCAGGTGGATAGGAATGAGACAATGCTCATGTTTTTTTTTTTTTGAGATGAAGTCTCACTCTGTCACCCAGGCTGGAGTGCAGTGGTACAATCTCAGCTCACTACAACCCCCACCTCCCAGGTTCAAGTGATTCTCCTGCCTCAGCCTCTCTAGTAGCTGGGATTACAGGTGCCTGTCACCACACCCGGGTAATTTTTGTATTTTTCGTAGAGATAAGGTTTCACCATGTTGGCCAGGCTGGTCTCAAACTCCTGACCTCAGGTGATCCACCTGCCTTGGCCTCCCAAAGTGCTGGGATTACAGGCGTGAGCCACTGCATCCGGCCTCATCTCTTCATTGAGCTGTCACCACAGCATCTTCTGACCATTGAGAGCAGCCTCTAAACCTATCTTGTTCATGGGCGGTTCCACAGACACTTGCATAGTGCCTGACTCATAATAAATGTTGAGCAGATACTTACTAACTTCCCTTAGAAACAAAACTGTCTTCTTATTCCCTTGCCTGTAAGCTCTGTATTGCCTGTCAGAGTAGGCCTAGCACACTGTGCCTAGCACGTATGTTGCTGTTTCTGAATTGAATGAAAATGGGAAGCATAAAAGCAGAGAAAAGGATGAATACTCTACTCCAGGGCTTCGCTGGGAACTATGGCTAAACATCATCCTGATTTGATCTTTTGCCACAAGCAGGCTGGTGTTGCCATTGGAAGACTGTGTGAAAAATGTGATGGCAAGTGTATGATTTGTGACTCCTCTGTGCGTCCCTGCACTCTGGTGCGCATATGTGATGAGTATAACTATGGATCTTACCAGGGGCACTGTGTGATCTGTGGAAGCCCTGGGGTCTCTGATGCCTATTATTGTAAGGAGTGTACCATCCAGGAGAAAGATAGAGATGGCTGCCCAAAGATTGTTAATTTGGGGAGCTCTAAGACAGATCTCTTCTATGAACGCAAAAATTAAGGCTTCAAGAAGAGGTGATTGGTAGGTGGCCCCTTCCTTCCCCACACATCAAGCTGCTGCAGCTGCCAGAAAAGATCCCTACTACTACCAGCAGAAAGGGAGCAGAGCCTAGAGCATCACTGGGAGTGCCTGTTAGGGTACTGGCAGCTTGCCACTCTCCTCTCACCCAGACATGTGGTATCGATGGCAAAGGATTCTTTGCAGGGCACTCTGGCACACTGTATTGGAGAAAAATTGATAGATTAGTTAATGGTGTTTCTTGAATTTTAGAAGCAAATATCTTTTCTCCATATTGATATGCTCTCCCACAACCAAGATCTTCTAAAAAGAAATAATATTTTAGTCTTCTGCTTGAGGAGTTGACTGTGAAGCTACGCCCAGTGAAAAACATGTTCTTGCAGCAACTCTGGTGGCAGCTGTCCTTGAGGAACCTTCGGTGTGTGGTGGGAAGCTATCAGCACAAGAAATGTAGGTATTTACTCTTTTTAAATTTTTTTATTATTATTTTTATTTTTTTTTTTTGAGACGCAGTTTCACTCTTGCTACCCAGGCTGGAGTGCAATGGCGCGATCTTGGCTCACCGCAACCTCCGCCTCCTGGGTTCAGGCAATTCTCCTGCCTCAGCCTCCTGAGTAGCTGGGATTACAGGCACGCGCCACCATGCCCGGCTAATTTTTTGTATTTTTAGTAGAGACGGGGTTTCACCATGTTGACCAGGCTGGTCTCGATCTCTTGACCTCGTGATCCACCCGCCTCGGCCTCCCAAAGTGCTGGGATTACAGGCATGAGCCACAGCGCCCGGCCCCTTATTTTTTATTTTTAAAAGACGGGGTTTCACCATGTTGGTCAGGCTGGTCTTGAACTCCCGACCCCAGGTGATCCGCCCGCCTTGACCTCCAAAGTGCTTGGATTACAGGTGTGAGCCACCACGCCTGACCCGGGCATTTACTCTTTAAACACTTGTGCTGGTGTTATGTTATTTTGTTATTTTCCTTCTGAGAAATTGGAAACCCTTTCTGTTGCTATTAATAAAGTTGTTGTTTATTTTCCGGTAAAAACAAACAAACTCTACTCCTGTAGGACAGAATGAAAGGAATATACCAAGTGACTGAATGTGGGAAGGAGGGTGCAGCACTTGTAGCGGGGAAAGAGACTATCTGCTTTCTCCCTTCTTCCATCCTGCATCCTGGAAGTTGAGACAGAGGTGAGGTGAGGTCAGTATTACCAGAGAGGAAATAGCTGATTGTGGCTGAGAGACTTTTATCTAAAGCTACGCAGCAGGTGCTTTACGTCAGACAATGATGGGTAAATATCGTTCCTATCCTCCATAGCTCGAGACAGACAGAAGAAACGGACTCTTTTCAGTCTAGAAAAATGCTCACCCCTTCCTCAGAACATTTCCACTGTCATGAAAAGAGACTGTGAAGAAGCCTCAGAGAGAAAGGCAACTCTAGGTGGTGATGGTAAGTCAGGGACAGTGAGAGGGAGGGTGAGCTTTTTATGAGGCCTTGGAGGAAGGAAGGAAAAGGGGGAGAGGGGAAACTCCTCGGTAGGCTTGTTTTTTATTTTTCTTAGTAGTGGCAGTGGGAGTCCTGAGTGGATCTAATCTAGGGCAGGGGGAGCTCAATAAACACGTTTGCATCAAAACCCACTTTTGCCTGTCAATCTGGGCGCTCTGGCTGGGGACCAGCAGTAACTGGAGATGCAGTCAGTCAGCCAGTAGGCGGGGAGTTCTGGGAGAAGATTCGCTTCAGCTCCTTCCCTGCCTCGGAGGAGGAGGGGAGGCGGGGTAAGTTTGGTGGGAAACTGTAATTTCCTTTTTTACTTTCACAGCAATAGTTCAGAATCCAGAATGGATGTCCTCTTTGTAGCCATCCTTGCTGTGCCACTTATCCTGGGTAAGTCCACTTCTCTCTCTGAGCTTTTGTGCCAGGTCTTCTACCATAAATGGGGTGGGAGAAAAAAAAATGAGCTGTGGGTGAGGGATGCATTTCAATGGGGAGTGATAGAGTTTTCTCATCGTGCTAGGGTCCGGTGTTGAGGGCAGAATGGAGATCTGGAAGGCAGAGCCAGGAAAGGGGGAGGAAAGCAGAGTCCTGTCACAGAAGGAGGATGGAGCTCCAGACACAAGGAGGCCCTAGCAACACTGAACTCAGTTGTCCATCACCATGGAAGTTGAACAAGATAAGAGGGGCTAAAGCAAGGGTGAAGGAGAGATTCTTGGAAGGTGTCACAGTCTGAAACTAATAGCTAGGGTACCTCCTTTCCGAGAGAATTGGAGAAAAAACCTGCTATTAGTAAAGACACAGGAGTGGGTGACCTTAGGGAGAGTGGAAAACTGGCTGTCTTCAGGGACAGGGTCCCAAGAGTAGCTTGGCTCCTTCCCTCCTTTGTTCCCTGTCTGCCAGGTGTGTCTCACTGTTTCCTTTTCCTCTAGATTCCTGTGTCATTAGCTTCGAGTTGAAGGGAAAGCATTCAGGGAGCTCAGGGAAGTGTTTAGCAGGAGGCCTGGAGTTCTTGATCCAGTCATATCAAAGTTACATATTTTTAGTTCTGGAAGGGAAGAAAAACTAACGGAGATGGGTCATTTAGTCCAGCTGACTCATTTTAAGAAAGCGGATGTTAAGTGGATTGTTCAGGGTTATTCTGTTAGCAGTGAAGCTGGAACCAAAGCTCAAATCCAAAGCCTAAGGGTGTATGCTAGTTATTTGCAAGAGACACTGATAAGAAACGATCTCTCACAAATACAGTAAGATCTGGAGCATATTAAATAGAAGATCTGGTGTGTCTGATTCCTGGTCTCTATTCTTCCTACCTTTTTTAGGTTTGGTTCTCCCTTTGGGTTTACAGTGTGTGAAGGGGACTGTTTTCTGTTTTAGGAGTTCCTGGATTGAAAGGGCATAGAGTAACAGGCCTCATTACAGATATGGAGCCCAGAAGACTGAGAAGGGTGCAGAGGTGCACAGGCAGGCAGGGAGTCTGACCACTGGAGGGGGTGCAGCAAGAAAGCTGGGAGAACTGAGGTCAACTCCAGGTGCCTTCTGTTGGTAAGGTGTTCCAGATGTCCCTTGACCTGTAGTCCTTGTCCCCATAGGACAAGAATATGAGGATGAAGAAAGACTGGAAGAGGATGAATATTATCAGGTGGTCTATTATTTTACAGTCACCCCTACTTATGGTGAGTACATGAAAGATTCTTCCCCTTAGCTGACTAGAGAAAGGCTTCGGAATATTTAGTTCTGAGACTGCTCTTCACTTTGCAACAGAGCTACGGGGTCAGAGAGAAATCTGGCTATGAACAAAACCTATCAAAATTCATGATGGCCTAGACGCAGTGACTCACACCTGTAATCCCAGCACTTTGAGAGGCTGAGGCAGGTGGCTCACCTGAGGTTTGAGACCAGCCTGGCCAACATTTAGTAGATACAATATTTGTATCTACTAAAGATACAAAAATTAGCTGGGCGTGGTGGTGCCTGCCTGTAGTCCCAGCTATTCAGGAGGCTGAGGTGGGAGAATTACTTGAACTGGGGAGGAGGAAGTTGTGGTGAGCCAAGATCACGCCAATGCACTACACCCTGGGTGACAGAGTGAGACTCCATCTAAAAAAGAAAAAAAAGGACTCATTTTGTTATTTATCCAGATAGTGATTTTTAGATAGGAGGATTGCTTGAGCCCAGGAGTTCAAGACTAGCCTGGGTATCAGGCAGAGATATCATACCCTGTCTCTACAGAAAAAAAGAAAAAAAATTTTTTTTTTAATTAGCTGGGCATGGTGGCCCATGGATGTAGTCCCAGGAGACTGAGGCAGGAGGATCACTTGAGCTCAGGAGTTGGAGGTGGCAGTGAGCTATGATTGAACCAACTGTACTGGTAATAGAGTGAGACCCTGATTCTAAAAAGAGAACAACTTGAAAATTTTTCAAATTTGTAAATTATTTTAGATACTTAGATTGAAAATATAAATGCATACATATTCACAACTGTCTTTTAACATTACAGCTAAATAAAATTGGATTATACCAATCAGTTTTACAACTTAAGTTAAAGTACTCTGAGCAATTTCTTCCCTTTTGTCTCTTCTATTTTTTTTTTTTTTTTTTTTTTTTTTTTTTAGACAGAGTTTCGCTCTTGTTACCCAGGCTGGAGTGCAATGGCTCGATCTTGGCTCACCGCAACCTCCGCCTCCTGGGTTCAGGCAATTCTCCTGCCTCAGCCTCCCGAGTAGCTGGGACTACAGGCGTGCGCCACCAGGCCCAGCTAATTTTTGTATTTTTAGTAGAGACAGGGTTTCACCATGTTAACCAGGATGGTCTCGATCTCTTGACCTCGTGATCCCCCCGCCTCGGCCTCCCAAAGTGCTGGGATTATAGGCGTGAGCCACCGCGCCTGGCCTTCTTCCCTTTTCTTTTCCAGATCTAGAGTTACCTTTTTCTTTTATGACTACTGATTTTCTTTCTCCTCTGCAGATGACTTTGGTGCAGATTTCACCATTGATTACTCCGTATTTGAGTCAGAGGACAGGCTGGTGAGTGACCTCTACATTTAAGAGGGTTAGGATAAGTAACAATTAAAAAAGAAACTGGCCGGGCACAGTGGCTCATGCCTGTAATCCCAGCACTTTGGGAGGCCAAGGCAAGTGGATCATTTGGGATCAAGAGTTTGAGACCAGCCTGGCCAACATGGTGAAACGCCGTCTCTACTAAAAATACAAAAACATTAGTTGGACATGGTAGTGCATGCCTAAAATCCTAGCTACTTGGAAGGCTGAGGCAGGAGAACCACTTGAATCTGGGAGATGGTGGTTGCAGTGAGCCAAGATCGCACCACTACATTCCAGCCTGGGTGACAGAGCCAGACTCCATCTGAAAAAAAAAAAAAAAAAGAAACAAACAAACAAAACTGGGCAATGTTGAAATGTTTCATGAAGAGAAACCAAGTAGTAGGCCCAAAACAGATTTGTTAACCTATCTGGGGAGGAGAAAAAAGCCAAAACTTTATAAATTGTCCTCAGTAAGTTTGCTATGACACTGAGGAGGGGCATCAAGGGACTTCTAAATGAGACGGGTACAAATCTATGCAAGCATAGGGAGGGGGAATACCTGAGCTTGTCTTTGGGCTGGGTGGAGGTGGGGAAGGGGAGAATTTTAAATAAAGAATCTATGAAGATGGTGGATGGAGAAAATGCTAACTCTGTGTTTCCCAAATCCCACTGAGGGTAGAACAGTTTGGATAAGGACATAACGGAAGCAGTAGGGACTACCATTCGTCTTCAGAGAACACGTGCAGACCATCAGAAGCCTGTAACTGTGAAACCAGTAATAACGAAACCAGTAATAACGGAACCAGTGAGTTGATTGGGGATTGGAGGCTGGGGGGAGACAGGACACCCCTAGTGACGTGGAGTAAATAGAGGGTTGGAATACCAGGCTTTTGTGGATGGGAGAACCAAACAATTAGTACTTCAATGCAGGTATTCATCTCAACTTGGCCATATTTCACTGAGATTTAATACTAACCCTGTATACAGAACACTGGCAAGATATGGTACAGTTAAATTTCAGTTTAGTAGTATTCAATACATATGTAATCTATGCCTAAGGCTGTTACGGTTGCTTACGCTGATAAAAAAGAAATCTATGATGTTATTGTCCTCAAGGAATTTATAAAATTACATTTACAAAATACTTAGCACAAAATGAAAAGGTCTGTTACAATGTTAAATTGTATATAAATTTGAAAGCAGAAGACATTGGCAGTGCTTTAGCCAGTTTAAGGAGAGAGATTAGTACAGGACGGAGTTGTATGAAAAGCTTTCAGGAGGCATTTGTGCTTGAGATACACCCTAGAGAATAGGTGAGCTTTTGATTGGTGGGTAGTTATGAAAGGATAAAAAGCAATTAGGAGGAAGAATCGTTATTCCAAGAGTGAAAGAGGCCAGGTACGGTGGCTCATGCCTTTAATCCCAGCACTTTGGGAAGCTGAGGTGGCCAGATCACTTGAAGTCAGCAGTTCAAGACTACTTCAATGGCCAATATGGTGATTGTTGGCCCATCACCATTGGCCCATCTCTACTAAAAATACAAAAGTTAGTGAACTGTAGGGGTACGTGCCTGTAATCCTATCTACTCAGGAGGCTGAGGCACGAAAATCGCCTGAACCTGGGAAGCGGAGGTTGCAGTGAGTCAAGATCACTCCACTGCACTTCAGCCTGGGCAATAGAGCGAGACTCGACATCTTAAAAAAAAAAAAAGAGTGAAAGACCTACTCAGGAGGGGGCATAGAACAAGCATAGTACGTTTAAGGAATAGAGTATGATTGAAGGAGAGGGTGTATGGAAAGGAACAGTGGGAATTAAGAAAATATAAAATTTACAAGGCTCCTAATATTTGCTTGGTAATTTCACATGTGGCAACATAGAGCCAAATTTCAGAGAGTCTCAAGTGTCATGCTGAAGTTTGGACTCATAATCAATAAGGCGCCTAGTAAGGTCTTCCTTATGGTAAAAACATGATGAAAAGTGTTATTTTAGAAAAACCAGCCGGGTGCGGTGGCTCATGCCTATAATCCCAGCACTTTAGGAGACTGAGGCAGGCAGATCACCTGAGGTCGGGAGTTCGAGACCAGCCTGACCAACATGGAGAAACCCTGGCTCTACTAAAAATACAAAATTAGCTACAGGTGGTGGCCCATGCCTGTAATCCCAAGTACTCGGGGGGCTGAGGCAGGAGAATTGCTTGAACCCAGGATGTGGAGGTTGCGGTGAGCCGAGATCACGCCATTGCACCCCAGCCTGGGTAACAAGCAAAACTCCATCTCAAAAAAAAAGAAAAGAAAAACCACTTATCAGGTTGTATGCAGGATGTAAATAATTTAGTGGAGAGCAATTCATGAGATCTGCATTGTTCCAGAAACAATCTGGACTCTGGAAGTGGCATTATGAATGGAGAGGAGAAAAATAAGAAATATTTTGAAGAAAATACCTTGCTTAAGTGATAATTTTATATGAGGTATAAATGAGAGAGTTAAATAACTCATAGGTTTTAAACATGGATGTCTGGGAAAATGGTTGACCAAAATAGGAACTATGGGACACCAGAGTAGTTTAGGACATAAGTTATTAATTTGGTAGTGGCCAAGCTGAGTTTATGGTGACAATCCTATGAGGGTGTCCTAGAGGTCACTGAACTAGATCAGGGCTAGAGTTCTAAGTGCAAAGTCACAGTTACGAGAGTAAATGAGCTCAACAGAGCCAGTACACACAAGCTCAGAAGGCCAGTGACTATGCCTGTAGTGAGTGGGAGGAGGAGGAGTTAATGAATGGAATGGAGGATTTGACTGGAGAAGTAGGCAGACAGCCAAGTTTGTATTACAGAGTCTAGAAAAGAAAGTTTAATATAATCCACCAAAAGCTACCAAAAGGCCAAGAAGGAGGAGGTCACTGGTAACTCTCAGGAAGGTAGTTTTAATTGAGTGCTTGAAGAAAAGCTAGATTTTTGTGGAGTTAAAAAGGGAGTACATTACGAGGAAAGGGAGGTGAGTACAGACCAACCATCTAGAAAATCTGGTAATGAAAAAGGCTGGGCGTGTTGGCTCACGCCTGTAATCCCAGCACTTTCGGAGGCCGAGGCGGACGGATCACGAGGTCAGGGGATCAAAACCATCCTGGCCAACACGGTGAAACCCCATCTCTACTAAAAATACAAAAAAAATAGCCAGGTGTGGTGGTGGGCGCCTGTAGTCCCAGCTACTCAGGAGGCTGAGGCAGGAGAATCGCTTGAACCCAGGAGGCGGAGGCTGCAGTAAACTGAGATCGCACCACTGCACTCAAGCCTGGGTGACAGAGCAAGACTCCGTCTCAAAAAAAAAAAAAAAAAAAAAAAAAAAAAATCCAGTAATGAAAAAGAGAAGCAACAGCTGGAAAGACGAATAGCACCAAAGAGCAGCCTGCACATAGTTGAGCACGGATGAGAGAAGCCAGTAAGAATGGAACGTGAAAGATCAACAATAAGGGGAGGTAAATTTTTTTAAAGTATATAGTAGGCCAGGCACGGTGGCTCACACCTGTAATCCCAGCACTTTGGGAAGCTGAGGCAGGCGGATCACCTGAGGTCAGGAGTTTGAGACCAGCCTGGCCAACATGGCAAAACCCCATCTCTGCTAAAAATATAAAACTTAGCCAGGCATGGTGATGGGCACCTGTAATCCCAGCTACTCGGGAGGCTAAGGCAGGAGAATCACTTGAACCCAGGAGGTGGAGGTAAAAGCAAGTGGAGCTCACACCACTGCACTTCAGCCTGGCGACAGAACAAGACTCTGTCTCAAAAAAATGATAATAAACAAATAAATAGATAAATAAAGTATATAATAGACTCCCTTTATTGTAAATTCCTTGAGGACAAGAATCTTGTCTTATTCATATTTATGTCCCTCCCTATAGCACCTAGCACAGTGACTAGTATAGTATCATGTACATAATAGATAAAAAATAGAAATAACTGAATTGAATTGGCTTCCCTGGTATGGTCAGGGATGGTTGAAAGACACAGAAGAAAGGACTCCTTACAGTGATGGGGAGGGATGCATCTTTCTCTAAAGCCCAAAGGAAAGGGAGACAGAGGTTATTGTAAAGAGGTGGCAGTCCTTTCGGAGGGGGACAGAGAAGTCGTAGGAAGAATAATACCAACCTACTGTGTGGGGTTGTCTGTATTTTAGCAGAGTCCAAATCTGAACGATGCCGTGTCCAGTTTGCAGAGTCCTATTCCCCTCCTCCTGTCTTGTGCCCTTGTTCAGGCGGGGATGTATTTCATGTAGAAGGTAAGAGTGCAGCCACTGGCTTTGGGGGAGTCTGTGAAATAATTTTTTTTTAACTTCTCACACTAAACCAAAGTAATTCTTACCAGCATCTCTGGCTAGTGTTTCCAGCCTGGTAAATTATCAGCCCCTGAAGGAAGAGATTCAGGCATAGTGGCTAATCCCTGAAATCCCAGCACTTCGGGAGGCTAAGGTGGGAGGATCACTTGAGCCCAGGAGTTCCAGACCAGGCTGAGCAACATAGTCTGAGACCAAGCTGAGCAACATAGTGAGACCTTGTCTCTACAAAAAATTTAAAAATAACTCTTCTACAAGAGGTTAAAAAAAATTAAAAATAAAAATTAGTTGGATATGGTAGCACATGCCTGCAGTCCCAGCTACTGGGAAGTATGGGGTGGAAGGATTCCTTGAGCCCAGGAAGTGGAGGCTGCAGAGAGCCATGATCGGGTCACTGTACTACTGTCACTGGGCAACAGAGTGAGACTCTGTCTCAAAAAAATAACAGGTAAGATGAAAGAAGAGGGATCACATTTAGAAAAATCTACTTATTCAGTCTTAAAAAAGTTTAGGAGATGCTGAGGTAGACTTTTGTGATGAGTTAATAATTTTTCTGAACTAAGAGGACTTCAGGATCTCCTAGAGCAGAGGCAGGTAGACGAAGGGATGGGGGAAATACCTCTCCAGGCTTCCAAAACGTGTGGAACAATCAAAGCTAGTTCCAGCCTGGCCATGTTTCAAGTCATGGCGAGTATCAGAGGGCAAAATGGGTGGGTCCTACAACCTGGTAGAGTCAAGAGGCAAAGTTCAGAGGCAGAAGGGGTGGCGGTTCTCTGATACCTATGGCAGGGCGGGGAGAGAGAAGGGAAGAGAAACCTGTATTATAGGGAAAGAAGTTTTAAATTCAGAATTCTAAATAACCATCGAGCATAAAGAGATTCAGCAAGAGGTAAAAGGACTATGGAGGAGAGGGGTACGATCGCATCTTTCCCAGGAGTTATCACAGAGCAATCCCAGCTCAGAATATCTAGGGAGTTTCCATAGAGGTGGGAGGTATGAGGGGTTTCCCGGGTCTCCTGACTTTTTTTTTTTTTTTTTTTTTAGGTGGGAGAAGGCTGCTATGACTCTCTGGATGGGAGTTTGGCAAGAGGAAATTGGAAGATAAAATAAATGATAAATGAAATAATCTGGTTACTGTCTGCTCCTTCATGAATGTCTGTTCTAAAGTCACAACTCAAGAGAGCACCAGGATTTAGAGACAGCAAGTGTAGACTGGAAGGGGAGTTGGGTGACAATAGAGTTAGTGGGCGTTATGGACTGTGAATAAACCTGCAGTTTGGGGAAGACTGGAGAAGGGCACCCACAGACAGCAGGTTTATTCGCAGTCCATATTGCTAATTATTGTTTTATTTGATTAAATATAGTGTTGAAACAGTGTGCTTGGGGAAACGGGATTGCGAGTTATTTAGCATCTTTTTTTCTTTTTATAAGAATAAGCCCATTGTTAAAACATAATGTAAAATATCAAAAACTACTTAGAATATATTTAAAATATTCACACCTACCCACCCCCACCCACACCTCTGTCCAACAATGTGCCTTTTGCAGCAGTTGGTAATCATGGCAGGGACAAACTCACTTAAAAATTTTGTTTTAATTCTTCATCCTCCGGACCCTAATCAGAATTGGGCTGCCCCCTTGCGGTCTCTCCGACATCCTATCTTCAACCAGCTCACCGTCCTTGTGCCCTGCTCTCCCCGCATTGTACTCTCAGAATGCAAGGCGCAACGACAATAGTAACGTCCCATTTACTTCTAAGACGCTCTAAACTCTGGACTTGCCTCCCTCCCCTCCTTCAAAGTCTTCGGAATCTTCTCCAGGGTACAAATGAAGGCACCGAAGCTGAACAAAGCCTTAACCTAGGAGATCAAGGACCTACCCCGCTGTTTCCCGTGCTTGGAATCAGATAATTCAGGACGCCGGGGCGGAGAAGCCTGGACAAAAAAGTCAGGAAAAACTGAGTTTCGTTTTGACCTCTAGCGTCGTGGCGGGCTGGCATCTGAGCTGGTAACGTGCGTGGTAGGTTATGTAAGAAACGGGCTGGAGGAGCCGCCCCAGCGGGAGCCAGAGAGGACGCGGTGTTCTCGGCCGCAATCCCCACCCTCCTCACCCAGCAGGGCAGGAGGCACCCAACTTGGAGGAGAAAGGGGTGGGGGAGGTGAAACAGAGGCGGGAGAGTCACGAGGGCCGGTCCGCCGAGAGAGGGAGAATATACCGCGTCACACACCTCCATTCTCTCACACACGTTGCAGGCACAAATCACTGATGGTTTCCACGTGCTGCGCTCGTGAGCGGAGGTGCTCAAAGAGGGGGCAGATGAGTTAGTTCCTGAGACGGAACTGGGGGCGGGGGGGTGGCCCCACGTCCGGAGACGCACGCCTTCAGTAGCGCAACCAATCTCGGAACACTCAAGCCGCGCGTCTCCAGCACATCACCATCCTATTTAAGGCCACCGGCTCCGCCCTTTTCCTCCCCTCCCTTCTTTTCCACTCTTTTTTCCATCCTCCTCCTTTTCTCACCACCGGGTCCTCTACGGGAGCCGCATGTAGGGGCGGAGCACGGAATGCTTCCCTTCCAGCCAATCATCACCTGGCTGCCTCTCTATTGGCTGAGCCCCTTTGTACTGTAGCAAATGGGCCGTGGACTTCGGTAACGATAGTCACGTGTTACCGGCGATGCAACCAATGAGGGAGCGAGATCTGTGTACGCAGGGGGAGGCACGTGCCGGGCTGCACGTGTCTGGGAGGGGGAAGGGGCGGGGCTCACTGAGAGAGGCGGAGGTGGGTTGCCAGACACCGAGAGCCGGAGAAGGAGCTGGAGACTGAGCCTGGGCTAAGCAGGCTGACACAGGTAAGGAGATTCGGAGGAAAAGGCAAGCTGTTGGGGAGGATTGGACCCAGAGGGAGTGGGTTGGGGGGCTGAATGCAGATCTTGGTTTTGCAAGGGTTTGCATCACGTGGCAGGCGCGAGCCCAGAGAGACCGGCGCAGGGATCCTGATCTTGAAAGACTGGGAGAGGGCAGGAGGCCAGTCTCTGTGGGGGCGGTTCCTGTAGGGTCACTAGGTGGGTTCGCGTGCCCAGATTGACCGCTCGTGGGTGGCATGGCCTCAGGTGGAGAGGCCTGCTGCGGACTCAGGCTGGCGAACAGCCCTGGCGAACAACGGGCGGAGGGGAGAGTGTCTTTCAAGTCAGGTATTTACTCTGAACTGAGGGAGAAAAGAACGGAGGCCGCGTCAGGCCGAGAGGGGCTCTGCCGAGGCCAGAGAGGAAATCCCAGGTTCTTAATGGGCGGGGGTGGGGGTGGAAATGTCTTTTTCTTTTGTCTCTGAGACAGGTAATACTGGGGAGGGGGAGAACAAGTATTATCCCACGCAGTACACCCCAATCTCCCAGTCCATTTCCTAATCCTAAACTCCAGTTTCACACTCCCTCGCTTTGCTCTTCAGTTGCAGGTTCCGATCTTTGGGTACACCAGGAGCTGCTCTCCAGCCCCTGCTTCTGGACCTATGGATTCTCCGTCTAGTGTTTCTTCCTATTCCTCCTACTCTCTCTCTTCGTCTTTTCCCACCTCCCCAGTGAACAGTGACTTTGGCTTCCCCTCTGATAGTGAGAGGGAGGACAAGGGGGCCCATGGAACCAGGCCAGACACTGTTGGGCAGAGGGGAGGTTCACGGCCCAGTCCGGGTCCTATCCGCTGCAGGCATCGATCCAAGGTTTCCAGTAACCAACATACACCATCTCATCCGGAACAGCGAGGCTCGGCTTCTCCTATGGCAGGATCTGGGGCGAAAAGATCAAGAGATGGTGAATTGGAGACCAGTCTAAACATCCAAGGTTGTACCACAGAGGGAGACCTGCTGTTTGCCCAGAAGGTAAGAGAAAGCAGGTGAAAGGAGACTCTCCTGGAGTGGCTTAGCACCCAGCCGGTTGGTAAGGACTCTATGAGGACCGTATTGACTCCCAGATTTGGAGGTGAAGTTAGAGCCACTGGTGGTGTGTTCAGCTCTGAGTCTTCTCATAGCATCTGTCCTGTTTTCCTACAGTGTAAAGAACTCCAAGGATTTATACCTCCTCTCACAGACCTTCTCGATGGGTTGAAGATGGGTCGTTTTGAGAGAGGTAATCTCATTAGTTGCATTCATTTGGGCAAGGTTCATTTCTCTTTCTCTTTCCTTGTTTTGACATGTATTTCTCTTAAGTTCTTGTTTGGGACCTGTATTACTCCTTTTTTGCTACTATGACTTAATTTCTTTTTTTCTTGATATGGAGTTTTGCTCTTGTTGCCCAGGCTAGAGTGCAGTGGCGTGATCTTGGCTCACTGCAACTTTCACCTCCTGGGATCAAGTGATTCTTCCGCCTCATCCTCCCAAGTCGCTGGGATTACAGGCGCCCACCACCACACCCAGCTAATTTTTATCTTTACTAGAGACTGGGTTTGCCATGTTGGCCAGGCTGGTCTTTTGAACTCCTGACCTCAGGTCATCCACCTGCCTTGGCCTCCCAAAGTGCTGAGATTACAGGTGTGAGCCACCACGCCTGGCCCGACTTAATTTTTTTAGATCAATCTATTTAAACCCCCTTCTCTTCTTTCTTTACCTTGACTACATGCCTGAATCTCAATCCTTAATCTCTCTCTGTCCCTGTCCCCAGGATTAAGCAGTTTTCAGCAGAGTGTGGCAATGGACAGGATCCAGCGTATTGTAGGTGTTCTGCAGAAGCCACAGATGGGGTAAGTCCCCTGGTTCTTTCTTTGAGTCTTCTTTAAAAATGAGATTTCTCCAATCCTGTTGTTGTTTTTTTTAAAACAATGTCATTTTCACAGGGAACGTTATCTAGGAACCTTGCTACAGGTAGAAGGGATGTTAAAGACTTGGTTTCCTCATATAGCTGCCCAGAAGTCATCATTGAGTGGTGGCAAGCATCAGCTGACCAAGGTAAGAACTTAAGAACATGAGGAAGAGGTGGGAAGGTAGCCAAGGAAATGAAATGTGCATGCAGAAATGGGCTCCTTTTGCCATTTTCTTCTGAATGTTTTCCAAGTTTCTTTTCAGGGAAGGGAATTCCTAAACTTTCTGCATTGTTTTGATTCCTACATGTCTTTTGTTGTTGCTGTTCTGTATTGTTTGGATCACTGGGAAGAGCTCCATGAAGTTTAATCCTATCTCTCACGCCACAGCTTATCTGCTTTCTGCATAGATAGAAAAGGCTTTTTACCTGGCCAAATGATTCATGCAGGAAGATGCCTCAGCTTCTCTCTGCAAATGCTTTTTTCCCTACTGCCCCCAAACCCTTCCCCTCTCCTTCTTTTCATTTCTGCCCAAGTATCCTTGTGCCAAAACCTTTGAAAGGTTTTGAGTCTACACTGAGTTTCAAGGACTGGTCATGAGAGGTACATCACTGGAAGTGAGGGAGGGAGACACCCATAGCAGCAGTGTTGATAGTTTTAGACCTGGTATAGAAGTGACCTATTTTCTGTCCTCAAAGAATAGGGTATGTAAAGGGCATTCAAATGATGGAGAAGGAGAGTCTCCTGTAGATAATCACCAGTCCTAATTTTCAATCAGCCGTGGTTATTATTGCTGTGAATAATCTATTAAAAAATAAGTAGGCCAGGCACAGTGGCTTACGCCTATAATCCTAGCACTTTGGGAGGCCAAGGCAGGAGGATTGGTTGAGACCAGGAGTTTGAGACTAGCCTGGGCAACATGGTGAAACCCGGTCTCCACAAAAAATACAAAAAGTAACCAGTCATGGTGGTGTGTGCCTGTAGTCCCAGCTAATCAGGAGGCTGAGGTGGGAGGATCTCTTGAGCTTGGGAGGTCAAGGCTACAGTAAGCCATGATTGTGCCGCTGCACTCCAGCCTGGTTGACAGAGTGAGACCCTGTCTCAAATATAAAATTAAAAAAAAAAAAAAAGCAGGATCTTGCCTGAATATTAATTTACACTTCTTAAAGAACTCACCATAGACTATTGATAGACTATTATAATTTAAATGCAGAATTTGGGAAATGATTCCAATTAAAAATGGACTTTATTAAATAAATTCTAAAAGGAATTATTTTATAAACAGTGAGAACCTATGGGACTGTTTGTTTTTAGTTCATCTCTGGATGTCCAGTTTCTAATAGAGTATGTGGTCCATAGTAGGCCAGTCATTTTTTGAATAAATGAAAGTATAAGTTGGTTACTAAAACTTTTACTTAATCATGGCCTGGCAAGATCATATCTGTTGCATAAAATGAGATATGTTTGCATTGCAAACTGAGTTCCCAAGGAATGCAAAGATTTAAGTAACCAGGTGGAGCTAATCTGAAAGCTTTCTCCATTTTTTTCTCATTTCTCCCTCCGTAGCATTTTCCAGCCCACCACAATGATTCAGCTGCTTCCTCTCCTGCATATCCTATGGAAAAGATGGACCAGACACAGCTAGGACATCTAGCTTTCAAACCAAAGCAGCCTTGGCACCTTACAGAATGGCCAGCTATGAACCTCACCTGGATCCACACCACTCCAATTTGCAACCCCCCCCTCAGCTCCCCAGGTACTGTCTCCTTTAGCCATGGTCCATTAGGCACTGGAACCGGCATTGGTGTCATTCTTTTCCTCCAGCATGGAGTGCAACCCTTCACCCACTCTGCCCCAGCCACTCCAGTCCCACCTGCTACAGCATCTCCTGTCATCCCTGGTGATCCTGTGAAACTGTCTGGAGAGGGGCCTCGTTGCTATAGTTTGCCAGTAACTCTGCCATCAGACTGGAGCTATACCCTGTCCCCTCCCAGTCTACCCATCTTGGCCAAAAAGACGACCACAGGACAACGGGAACAGCAGAGAAGCCATCCTCCAGTTGCTCCTGATGTTCATCTTCTCAACCCCTAGCCCAGGGCATGTAGCTGTCCACTGTGATCTCTCATTTGTGTAAATATTCATGTATATATGTATTTTTATTTTTAATGTGTGCATTTGTGTTGAGGGAAGATAAATCCTTTCTGATTAAAGACTTTTTTTATACCTAAACAGTTTGCTGACTGGGGTAAATTGAAAACCTATCTGCCTCTGCCGGGCACGGTGGCTCATGCCTTTGGTCCTAGCTACTCGGGAGGCTGAGGTGGGAGGATCACTTGAGCCCAGGAGTTCTGGGCTGTAGTGCACTATGCCGATCGGGTGTCTGCACTAAGTTCGGCATCAATATAGTGACCTCCCGGGAGCAAGGGACCACCAGGTTGCCTAAGGAGGGGTGAACCAGCCCAGGTCGGAAACAAAGCTGGTCAAAACTCCCATACTGATCAGTAGTGGGATCTTGCCTGTGAACAGCCACTGCACCTTAGCCTGGGCGAGACCCTGTCTCTTTAAAAAAAAAAAAACTATCTGCCTCCAAAACCGATCCTTATCCTGTGAGCTGCAGAAAAGTAGAAAAGGAATGGGGATGTTTGTGAACATGAGTTCTACCAAATTAGGGTCTGGATGACAATATGAGCCTTGTGGGACAAGGCGACTCTGCTACTGTTTTTCCAGGGAATATCCTTGAAACAGTCACAGGGTTCAGAGTTGGGTTTATGGCGGGGCGGGAGGGCTTGTTTTTTGGGATGCAGTCTCACTGTGTTGCCTAAGCTGGAGCACAGTGACGCAATCTCAGCTCACTGCAACTGCAGTCTCTGCCTCCGGGGTTTAAGTGATTCTCGGGCCACAGCCTCCTGAGTAGCTGGAGTTACAGGCACATGCCACCATGCCGGGCTAATTTTTGTATTTTTGGAGAGATGGGGTTTCACTACATATTGGCCAGACTGGTCTTGAACTCCTAACCTCAAGTGGTCTGCCTGCCTTGGCTTCCCAAAGTGCTGGGATTATAGGCTTGAGCCACCACACCCGGCCAGGTTTATGTTTTCATTCAGGCTTAGAAACTAGTACCTTTCCCTTTGTTTTTACACCTTTGTAATCTTCCAGCTGGCCCAGACTTGCAGGTTCTTCTGCTCTGGGCTAGTTCTTTGCTTTGATGGAAACTATTGATGCCTGTGGTAAACACATATATAGGTTTCTGCTGCCAGAGGAGGAAGACAAGAGCCAAAACAGCCACTGTGGTTGCCGGTTTTTTGTGTTTTTTTTTGAGACAGAGTCTCGCTCTGTTGCCAGGCACCAGGCTGAAGTGCAGTGGTGCAATCTTGGCTCTCCGCAATCTCCGCCTCCTGGGTTCAAGCAATTCTCCTGCCTCAGCCTCCCAAGTAGCTAGGACTACAGGCACGTGTCACCAAGCCCAGCTAATTTTTGTATTTTTAGTAGAGACGGGCTTTCACCATGTTGGCCATGATGGTCTCAATCTCTTGACCTCGTGATCCGCCTGCCTCGGCCTCCCAAAGTGCTGGGATTATAGGCGTGAGCCACTGCGCCCGGCAGTTGCCAGTTTTAAACAGGAAAGGGCACCCTAGAATTGTCAGACTTGGGAACACCTCAAGACACTAGGCTTCATACTTATTCAAAAAGCTGCAGCTAGGGCACATGCAGTGGCTCATGCCTATAATCCCAGCACTTTGGGGGGGTTGAGGTGGTCAGATCACTTGTGGTTAGGAGTTTGAGACCAGCCTGGCCAACATGGTGAAACACTGTCTCTACTAAAAATACAAAAAAATGAACTGGGTGTGGTGGTGGGTGCTTGTAATCCAAGCTACTCGGTAGGCTGAAGCAGGAGAATCACTTGAACCCAGGAGGTGGAGGTTGCCAGTGAGCCATGATCATGCCACTGCACTCTAGCCTGGGTGACAGAGTGACTCCATCTCAAAAAAAAAAAAAAAAAAAAAAAAAGCTGCAGGTGCTAGATATATGCTAGACGAAAGAAGAACTCAGTGTTAGAAGGAGGCTAAAAAAAAGGAGGCAGAAATGAAGTCCATGAATGGATCTGTAACTACCCTTCTTTGTATATTACTCCTTTTCCGATTTGTCTCACTTTCTACCAAACCATTTCCTCTCCCATCCTAATCCTTTGCAGGGCATCAGGCTTCTCTGTCAATTTAGTCATTGCTTATTGACTCTTTAGCGTGTTTCTCATAGCTAGTTACATGTCTTTCCCTCATTTCTCAAGTTTTCTGTTCTCAGTGAATAATTGCCTCCCCTTATTTTTTAGAGAATATGACCTCCTTTTAAAGGCAAACTTATCCATTTGTGCTTTTGATTACCTTCACCTCTGGAACTTTTGCTGTGTCACATATCCTCACTTTATCTTGTAACTTCAGTTTGTCCCAACAATAATTATTTGTCCAAGTATCACAAGTAGGATCAGACCAGAGTGGTGGCAATGGAATAGTTTGATCACAAATATGATCAGATCCTTCCTCCTCGAGAACATCTCTTAAGGATGATTGTCCTCTTCTTTTCTCCATAATTCTTGACAATGTAGTCTATTCTACTCTTTCTGCTTCCTTTCTGCCACTCAATCCTTAACCCCTTGCAGCCTAGCTTCTGATGCTTTCACTTTGTTGCACCTTCCAAAGTCACTAATGAGCACACAGAACCAGTATTATTATCTAACTTCTCCCTAATCAACAGCAAAGCCTTTACAAAGGCTATGTGCATTATGGTCTCTGTATCATTTGACACTCGATGCTACCTACTGAAGCTCTCCGCCCTCCGATCGCATGACAGCACACTATCCTAATCCTCCTCTTATCTATCTGGCAGCAATGTCTAGGCCTCGTAAGGGCCCCACTTCAACCTACTCCAGTGTGGGTGTTCCCCTAGGCTCAGGCCTTGGCCCTTTTCTCCGATTACATTCTTTCGTGGCTTTAATTATTGCTTCAACCTAGAAAACTGCTACAGCTTTATCTCTAATCCCAACCTTTCCCCTGAGATGGTATACTGAGTGTTTAAATTTCTGTTGGACAGTTTTATTTACATATTGCTGATGCGTAAACATTATTGAAACTTTCAGTGTTTTAGAGCCAAGATATGCCTCTTGGCTGGTGCAGTGGCTCACACCTGTAATCCCACGCCCGAAGCAGGTGGATCGCTTGAGGTCAGGAGTTCAAGACCAGCCTGGCCAACATGGTGAAACCCCATCTCTACTAAATATACAAAAATTAGGTAGGTGTGGTGGTGCAATCTCTAATCCCAGCTACTCAGGAGGCTGATGCATGAGAATTGCTTGAACCCAGAAGGCAGAGGTGTCAGTGAGCCAAGATTCGCCACTACCTGGGTGACAGAGTAAGACTCCCTCTCAAAAAAAATAAATGTCTCTTGTATATCCAGTTCAACTCAACCTCCTCATTTGATACACAAAGAAACTTAGCAGCCTTGTCCAGGCCAACACAATGTGTGGAACGGAACTTGGTTTCCAGTCTGGTGTGTTTTCCAGCAATCACCAATCAAATTATTCTTTCCTGTAAACATGTCCTTCTGCTACCACTTTTTTCTTTCTTTTTTTCTTTTTTTTGAGACAGAGTCTCACCATGTCTGGGCTGGAGTGCCATGACACGATCTTGGCTCACTGCAACCTCTGCCTCCCAGGTTCAAACGATTCTCCTGCCTCGGCCTCCTGCGTAGCTGGATTACACGCACCTGCCACCATGCCCAGCTATTTTTTGTATTTATAGTAGAGGCAGGTTTCACCATGTTGGCCAGGCTGGTCTCAAACTCCTGACCTCAAGTGGTCCACCTGTCTTGGCTTCCAAAGTGCTGGGATTACAGGCATGAGCCACCACGCCCAGCCAGGTACCACTTTTTACAGTCTCCTCTTCTGTTAGTGCTACCTGTGGTATCACTAGGTACCATAGTTTTTTTTTTATCTGGATAACTAGGCTTAAAACTTGGTGCCATCTGGTCACCAAATCTTTTTTATTCTTTATTTGGAGTATCTCTTAAAATTCATTTCTTCCTATCTGTTCCATTGCCACCACTCTGATCTAGACTTCACTGTACCAATATAGTCTCTCTCACCTCTAATCCCTTCCCACTGATAACCAAGTTAATTTTCCTAGAACAGTGATTTGCATATCATTCCCTATTCATCTTTGTCAATGGCTCCCCAATGCTTTGAGAAGAAAGTCCAAAATCTTTAGTCACAGTCTCTATTTTTCCTTGTGCTCCCCCACGATTCCTCTGTTGCAGTTTTTTTTTTTTTTTTTTTTTTTTTACTCCTGAACACTACAACTTTTTGCCCTTAAGGTCTTCATGCTGTTCACCTTGCCCAAACTTTCCAGTTTCTGTTATCTAAACCCTGCCCCCTTTCAATGACTAACTCAAGTCAATCTCTATCATTCTTTCTGTTAAACATGATATATACACTCAGTCTTTGGCCCTTTACTCCATTAAATGGAATCATGTACATAAAACACCTAGTGCAGGGTTTAGGGCCAGGTGGGGTAATCGCAGCACTTTGGGAGACCAGCCTGGGCAACATGGTGAAACTAGTAAAAAAACAAAAAATTAGTCTCTACTAAAAATACAAAAAATTAGCTGGGTGTGGTGGCATGTGCCTGTAATCCCAGCTACTTGGGAGGCTGAGGCAGAAGGATCACCTGAGCCCAGGAGGTCCAGGCTGCAGTGAGCTATGATTGTACCACTGCATTCTAGCCCAGAAAAACAAACAAAAACAAAAAACACTCACCTAGTACAGGGTTTAGCATACAGTAGCCTCTCAAAAATGTTACTGATGCAATGGTAGTGGTTAACAGAACTTACTAACATTAGTGTCACTAAAGTTAGTATACAACCCCCAACTGCTAAATTTGACTGGCTTTTAAAAAATGTTCCTCTCTCCCTTCCTTTCTCTCAAAGTATCTTCATTTTTTTTTTCCTGAGATGGAGTCTCACTCTGTTGCCAGGCTAGAGTGGCTAGAGTGCAGTGGTGCGACCTCAGCTCACTGCAACCTCTGCCCCCTGGGTTCAAGTGATTCTCCTGCCTCAGCCTCCCAAGTAGCTGGGATTACAGGAGCCAGCCACCACACCCAGCTAATTTTTGTATTTTTAGTAGAGATGGGGTTTTATCATGTTGGCCAGGATGGTCTTGATCTCTTGACCTTGTGATTCACCTGCCTTGGTCTCCCAAACTGCCGAGATTACAGGCATGAGCCACCATGCCCGGCTCTGTATCTTCGTATTTTATTCTATTCGATTCCCAGGACAAATTTTGTGAGAAGTTACAGGGCAAAATCAGTCCCACTTTAAAGATGAAGAAATAGAGTGAGTCGGCACGGGCCAGACAGTAAATATTTTGGGATTTGTAAGCTTTATGCTTCTATTGCAACTACCCAAGTTGGCCATTGTAACCCAAAGCAGCCAAACATAACACATAGACAAATAAGCATGATTGTAGTTCAATAGTCTTTTTTTTTTTTGAGACGGAATTTCGCTCTTGTTACCCAGGCTGAAGTGCAATGGCACGATCTCGGCTCACTGCAACCTCTGCCTCCTGGGTTCAGGCAATTCTCCTGCCTCAGCCTCCTGAGTAGCTGGGATTACAGGCATGCGCCACTATGCCCAGCCAATTTTTTGTATTTTTAGTAGAGACAGGGTTTCACCATGTTGACCAGGCTGGTCTCAATCTCTTGACCTCGTGATCCACCCGCCTCGGCCTCCCAAAATGCTGGGATTACAGGCGTGAGCCACCGCGCCCGGCTCAATAGTCTTATTTACAAAATGGTGGAGCAGGATTTGATCTGCAGGCAGTAGTCTCCAGACCCCTGGTGTTAAATGACTTCTTCAAGGTCATATGCCTGATGAGTGTTAGAATTGGGATAGAATCCAGATCTCCCAAGTTTGAAGCCAGTGCCTTTCACCACATTATGTGGTGGCATATTTTATTTATTTATTTATTATTTTCTGAGACAGAGTTTTGCTCTTCTTGCCCAGGCTGGAGAGCAATGGTGTGATCCTGGCTCACTGCAACCTCTGCCTCCGAGGTTCAAGTGATTCTCCTGCCTCAGCCTCCCAAGTAGCTGGGATTACAGGCATGTGCCACCACACATGGTTAATTTTTGTATTTTCAGTGGAGATGGAGGTTTCACCATGTTGGCCAGGCTGGTCTTGAACTCCTGACCTCAGGTGATCCACCCGCCTTGGCCTTCCAAAGTGCTAGGATTACAGGCATAAGTCACTGTGCCCAGCCCTCTTTATTTATTTATTTTTATTTAATTTTTTGAGACAGGGTCTCACTCTATTGCTCAGGCCAGAGTGCAGTGGTGTAATCACAGCTTGCCGCAGCCTTGCCCTCCCAGGCTCAGGTAATTTTCCCCCCTCAGCCTCCCAAGTAGCTGGGACTATATAGGCCATGCCACCACGCCTGGCTGATTTCTTTATTTTTTGTAGAGATGGAGTTTTGCTATATTGCCTGTTCTCAAACTCCTGGGATCAGGTGATCTACCTGCTTTGGCCTCCCAAAGTGCTGAGATTACAGGCATGAGCCACTGCACCTGGTCCACATAATTTATTTTGTATTTTTTATATACTATTTTGTTTTGGTATTTATCTTTTATGTCTATATAATGTCTCCTAGTGGTCCAGAAAGCACTAGAGTGGTATCAACAATTATCTGACACATAGTAGGCATTCAGTGAAAATTTGTTGACAAGCATAATAATGTCCCAATCTAGTTCTATTTCGTTACTTTGGACCTGGTTTACTCTGAGGTGGGCTTAAGTTTTTGTGTGAGTTATTAGCATAACTGATGAGGATGCACGTGTGTGTGTGTTCTCTCTAAAGGAGTTTCATTTTCCCACAGCCATTACAGCTGAACTTATGTGAATAACCATAAATGGATATGTACAGGTAGCATACAAATAAGAGAACGAGTGTCTCCACAGTGAAGAAGAAATTTAAAAGGAGATATTTCCAGTAAGTCTCGCTAGCACGCAAAAGGCATAGAAGCTGACATAATTTTTTATTCTAAACCCTGCAGGTGTTTCCTGTATCTTTATTTAGTGATTTAACTTTATGTAGTTAAATGAGTGGGAAGATGATACAGGAAACTCACAGTATGTTCATTTCGTTTCTTTTCCTTAGCACTTGGGCAGATGACGGGTATGAATCTGTTTTTCGTCCGGAGAGCAGATCTAGACTCTGTCCTTTCCGAAGAGAAAACAAGAAGCATCCTCAGGAAGCGCCTACTTCTTTCATTTTCCATCTAGAGAGAGAAATAGCTCAAATATTTATCAAGGGTTTCGGAGGATTAAGGAGTATGAATTTGGGCTGACCTTCTCAGAGGCCCAAGGACTTTGACTCCATGAGAGGGCGAGAAATCTGTTTCGGGGGAATTTAAGTCAACGAGTATTTTGCTTTGTGAGGTGTAGAGTCCAGCCCCGGGACAAGAGACAGTCAAGCGAGGCCACAAAGGACGTTGCCATGGTTTCCACGCACGTTTTCTCCGTCAGCCTGTTTCTTCGCGCTGCGCTACATGCCGTAGTTTCCGCTTCCGGTAGCGAGAAGCCGGGTCGGCTAGGTTCTGAGCACGCCAGGTGAGGAGTTGGGCGGCGTTAGGGAAAGGAAGGCGGGCTTTTGTTCCTTTTTCCAAAAACCAACAAAGAATTATTTCCCAACTCCTAACCCAAGCCCTTTTGGAGCTGTGTGCGGTTGTTGGGACCCAGTGGCGTCTCCTTGTCGCTCCTGTCCTTCCCTTTCCTGGCGATGCGTCTTTGTGGTAACGCCCCGCTACCATCTCTTTTCTTCCCTAGGCAAGGGTTTAGATTGGCAATCAGAATGAGAGATAACTATTCGCGTCTACTTTCTAGGTTGACTTCCGTGTGCTCCATCTCGCACGTCCCTGAGCACTTTGCATTTACAGATCCTAAGTAAGCCGCGCGGTATTATGTTGCGTTTCTCTTTCTACTTTTTTCGTCCTTTCTCTATCATCCTTTAGGCTTTGGAGTGAAGACTTAAATCCAAGGTCATGGCAAGACATCTGAAGTTCATCGCAAGGACTGTGATGGTACAGGACGGGAACGTGGAAGGCGCATACAGGACCCTAAACAGGTAACTGTTAAGGGCCCAGAATCATGCCTGGACACTCTGGGAAGTGCAGTGCTTTTTCTCTCCCTTCCCCTTTCGTTGATGGTTCTCAAAGCAGTGCCAGCTCAGGTGTTCACCGTCTCTTAAAACGACTCAGCCCCTTGGTTTATTATCTTAAAAATGAAGTTCTGGCCGGGCGCGGTGGCTTACGCCTGTAATCCCAGCACTTTGGGAGGCCGAGGCGAGTGGATCACCTGAGGTTGGGAGTTCGAGACCAGCCTGGCCAATGTGGAGAAACCCTGTCTCTACTAAAAATACAAAAATTTTTACAGGCTTAGTGGCGCGTGCCTGTAATTCCAACTACTCGGGAGGCTGAGGCAGGAGAATCGCTTGAACCCGGGAGACAGAAGTTGCAGTGAGCCGAGATCGCGCCACTGCACTCCAGCCTGGGCGACTGAGACTGTCTCAAAAAAAAAAAAACAAAAAAAAAGTTCTTTCTCAAACCTAACTGAATAGAATCACCGCCTTCCAGCCGGGCCCCCCAACCCTGCTTTTTAAAAACCTCAGTTTTCTGAGTAGTTCGGTCTACCAGCGCTTGCCACCACTGCAGTTAATTTTTGTATTTTCTGTACGGAGGGAGTCTCGCCATGTTGCCCAAGTGTAATTACTCCTTTTATGAGGAACCTGAACTCTTTCAAAAACTTAAAGAAGAGCCCAAAGGGAAAATCAAGATGTGCAGTTACTAGGAAGCAGGAACATAGTATGAGAAGTAGAAAGCTGAAGGAATGATTGGTGTGGGACAAAGCCAAAGGAAAAGGTGAATTCAGATTGGGATCCTGGAGAAGCAGGCAAAAGATGGGAAAGCTGGCTGGGTGCCATGACTCACACCTGTAATCCTAGCACTTTAGGAGGCCTAGAGGGGAGGACTGCTTGTTGCCAAGAGTTCAAGACCAACCTGGTAAACATAGACCTCATTTCTTAAAAACTTAAAAGAAAAGGAAAAACAGAGAGATGGGAAAGCTTACAATTTTTGAGGAAAAATACAGCATAAGGAAAGAGACGTAAATGGAAACGAGCTAGCTGGGATGGAGGAACTTTATTGAAAAGTTTTGAATGCCAGGCTAAGAGATGTAGAACAGTCCTCGTAATATTTCGCCACTCATTTCTCAAACAAAAAGTTCTTAGCCTTCCCTTCTCACCAGTTGTGTGGATTTTGACTTTCTGGTTTGACTCGTCATTTTCTTTCCCCAGTGTGAAGTAACATTTGGAGAAACAAACACTTGTTGAATTACCAAGGAATTGTAAGGCAGGGGCTCCTGTAGTCCCAGCTACTCCAGAAGCTGAGGCAGGAGGATTGCTTGAGCCCAGGAGTTCAAGACTGTAGTGTGAGTGCACTCTTGTTGTGCCTGTGAATAAGCACTGCACTCTAATCTAGGTAGCATAGGGAGACCATGTCTCTAAAAATAAAAATAAAAATAAAAATGTAGGAAAGATATCGCATGGGCTGTCTTAAGGCCTTTAATGCGGTAGGTTTATTTCACAAGTAAGAATAGATCAGAATTATCTTTATTGGATTATGCAATTACTGAATGGTAGAGAGGAGCAGAGGAGTCTAAAGCACATCTTTTTAGTGCAGTGTTCTTTAATAATAGATTATTTACTAGTCTTACTAGAAATGGAGGGACTTAGGGTAATTCATTTTCCAATTTAAAATCCTTATCTTCCCATTTCAACAAGTGTACCTTTAAAAAAAAAAATAATCCTCATCTGATTCGGTTTAAGTATTGGTAAAGTTCTTGAGGACTGAGAGGGCAAAGGAAAGGGAACCTAGTCCTTAGCAAGGCAGAGTGTTCTAGGTGTACAGAGCCAGATGGCAGAAGACCACAGTCAGTGAGGACAAAAATGATGTCAGAAGCTGTGTAAATGAAAAGCAGTTGCAGACTCAGAATGGTTTGTCTTTTAAAAGGATCTGATCTGGCCGGGCGCGATGACTCACGCCTGTAATCCCAGACTTTGGGAGGCCGAGGCGGGTGGATCACGAGGTCAAGAGATCGAGACCATCCTGGTCAACATGGTGAAACCCTGTCTCTACTAAAAATACAAAAAATTAGCTGGGCACGGTGGCTTGTGCCTGTAATCCCAGCTACTCAGGAGGCTGAGGCAGGAGAATTGCCTGAACCCAGGAGGCGGAGGTTGCAGTGAGCCGAGATCGTGCCATTGCATTCCAGCCTGGGTAACAAAGAGCGAAACAACTCCGTCTCAAAAAAAAAAAAAAAAAAAAAAAAGGTATCTGATCTTAGGGCCGGCATGGTGGCTCACGCCTGTTAATCCCAGCACTTGGGGAGGCCAAGGCGGGTGGATCACCTGAGGTCAGGAGTTCAGGACCAGCCTGGCCAATAGGGTGAAACCCTGTCTCTACTAAAAATACAAAATTAGCAGGGCATGGTTCAGCTTGTAATCCCAGCTACTTGAGAGACTGAGGCAGGAGAATCACTTGAACCTGGGAATCAGAGGCTACCACAGTGAACCAGAATCAAGCCACTGCATTCCAGTCTGGACCACAGAGTAAAACTCTCAAAAACAAAACAAAGCTGGTCTGGGGTCAGCCCCATCCCCTCATTCTATGTGCATAACAGTCATATCCTAGGGATGGAGCTACTTCCTCTACACTGTCACTTATGCTGAGAGTAAAGATAATCAAGTACCAGGTTGTAAGGTATCCTATTTCATTTTTCTCTATTTTCTCCTCATTCCCAACTCCTATTTGAGACCTTGTGGTGGCATGTCTGTGAGAGGTATGTGATGTCTAATGACCTTTCTCTGCCCCTATCTTGGAAGTACAAAATGAACGTCCTTTTTTTTTTAAGATGGAGTTTTATTCTTGTTGCCCAGGCTGGAGTGTAATGGCGAGATCTCGGCTCACCGAAACCTCTGCCTCCCGGGTTCAAGCATTTCTCCTGCCAAAGTAGCTGGGATTACAGACATGTGCCACCACGCCAGGCTAATTTTGTATTTTTAGTAGAGACAGGATTTCTCCATGTGGGTCAGGCTGGTCTCAAACTTCTGACCTCAGGTGATCCGCCTGCCTCAGCCTTCTAAAGTGCTGGGATTACAGGCATGAGCCACTGCGCCCGGCCTAAAATGAACATCTTATAGGTAACATCCAGACCCTGTAGTTAGTTAGCTAGTGAGATGACATGTTCAATTTGGGAAGAGGAATGTCTAACATATACCTTCACTCTTTTTTTTTCTGACTTCTCCCTGTAAATCTTTTTTCTGTATGATTTATTTTGGTACATTTAGATGGGTCTTCTGGCCATGGTTGTTGAGATGTTTACGTTATTGAAAGATAGCAAAAGATAGCTGTCACTTAATGGTAAAACAAATTTCCAAAAGACTCAGTTTTAGTTCCCCATTCCTAAAGTGTAGATATGTTGTTTTTAGAAAAGCAAGAATGTTGTTTTTAAAAAAGTAGCTATTTTGTGGCCGGACGCAGCAGCTCACACCTGTAATCCCAGCACTTTGGGAGGCCGAGACAGGTGGTGCACCTGAGATCAGGAGTTCAAGACCAGCCTGGCCAACATGGCGAAGCCCTGTCTCTGCTAAAAATACAAAAATTAGCTGGGCGTGGTGGCTGGTGCCTGTAATCTGAGCTACTTGGGAGGCTGAGGTAGGAGAACAGCTTGAACTTGAACCTGGGAGGTGGAAGTTGCAGTGAACCGAGATCGAGCCATTGCACTCCAGCCTGGGTAACAAGAACGAGACTCCGTCTCAAAAAATAAATAAAATAAAATAGGAGCTATTTTGACAAAGAACAAAAAATTTGTGGTACAGCATTATTTATAAAACCACTTCTTTTTTTTTTTTTTTTGAGGTGGAGTCTCGCTCTTTTGCCAGGCTGGAGTGCAGTGGTGCAATCTCAGCTCACTGCCAACCTCCACCTCCCAGGTTCAAGCAATTCTCCTGCTTCAGCCTCCTGAGTAGCTGGGACTACAGGTGCATGCCACCACGTCCAGCTAACTTTTTGTATTTTTAGTAGAAACGGGGTTTCACCATGTTATCCAGGATGGTCTCAATGTCTTGACTTCACAATCCACCTGCCTCAGCCTCCCAAAGTGCTGGAATTACAGGCATGAGCCACTGTGCTGGGCCAAACTACTTCTTACAGTTGTATCAAGAGAGTAGAATGTGGCCAGGCGAGGTGGCTCACGCCTATAATTCCAGCACTTTGGGAGGCCGAGGTGGGCAGATCACGAGGTCAGGAGTTCGAGACCAGCCTGGCCAAAGAGCGAAATCCTGTCCCCATTAAAAATACAAAAAGTAGCCTGGTGTGGTGGCACATGCCTATAGTCCCAGCTCCTCAGGAGGCTGAGGCAGGAGAATCACTTGAACCCAGGAGGCGGAGGTTGCAGTGAGCCAAGATAGCGCTGTTGCACTCCAGCATGGGTGACAGAGTGAGATCCTGTCTTAAAAAAAAAAAAAAAAAAAAGAGTAGCAGCTGGGCGTGGTGCCTCACACACCTGTAATCTCAGCACTTTGGGAGGTGGAGGCAGATGAATCACTTGAGGCCAGCAGTTCAAGACCAGCCTGCCAACATGGCGAAACCCCATCTTTACTAAAAATACAAAAATTAGCCATGCATGGTGGTACACATCTATAATCCTGGCTACTTGGGATTCGCTTAAACCTGGGAGGTGGAGGTTGCAGTGAGCCAAGATCTCGCCATTGCACTCCAGCCTGGGCAACAGAGTGAGACCCTGTCTCAAAAAAAAAAACATGGTTTGTAGCCTTCTTAAAGACAGAAAGCTATGCTTTTGCATTTGTATATCTCTTGGATTTACCAAAATGTCTGGCACATCCAAAGCTCTCATTAAATGTCTACTTAATGTTCCATTATTTTGTTTTATTTTTTTTCTTGAGAAGGAGTTTCCCTCATGTTTCCCAGGATGGAATGCAATGGTGTGATCTCCGCTCACTGCAACCTCTGCCTCCTGGGTTTAAGCAATTCTCTTGCCTCAGCCTCCCAAGTAGCTGGGATTACAGGCATGAGTCATCATGCCCTGCTAATTTTTTTTTTTTTAGTAGAGACGAGGTTTCTCCATGTTGGTTAGGCTGGTCTCAAACTCCCGACCTCAGGTGGTTCACCCCTCTTGGCCTCCCAAAGTGCTGGGATTACAGGTGTGAGCCACTACATCTGGCCGTTATGTTCCGTTATCTTTTTTGTCACTTTTTAATTTAATGTTTGTCAAACTTTTTTGTTAACACCAGAGGAGAGTGAATGAACTATAGAGGTTCTGCTACTATAGTAGCAGAACCTTTGCTTATAAGTAAACATGGAATTTCTTTGAACTCTCCCTAAATTAAAATTTAACATGAACTTATTCATTGCCATTGCATCTGTTTTATGACTAGCACCCCTACTCCCTCGAGTTAAAATTGGTGCTCCAGGTAGATGCATCAAATTTGTCCAGAAACTCTTGTATCCCTTGGCATTCTGTTAAGTACCCTAGTTAACAAGCACTGTATTGGCTGGGCATAGTGGCTCACACCTGTAATCCCAGCACTTTAGGAGGCCGAGGCTGGCGGATCACAAGGTCAGGAGATTGAGACCATCTTGGCCAACATGATGAAACCCTGTCTGTACTAAAAATACAAAAACCAGCCGAGCATAGTAGTGGCACCTATAGTCCCAGCTACTAAGGAGGCTGAGGCAGGAGAATCACTTGAACTTGGGAGGTGGAGGTTGCAGTGAGCCGAGATCGCGCCACTGCACTCCAGCCTGGTGACAGAACCAGACTCCATCTCAAAAAAAAAAAAAAAAGCACAGTATTACCTGTCTTCAGGGCTTAAAACACAAAAGGAGTAGGTTTTCGGGGAGAAAAAAGCAATTTATGTTGCTTAAAAGAATTAGAAGAGGAGTGGTTAGAAAAATGAAGAAGTTCAAGTCCCACAGACTTTGAGCCTGACAGGAGATGATCTCTTTTAGGCTTCCTTGTGAATTTGGAAGATTGGAACTTCATGTCTGGGATTGTCTAGGAAACCAGTGCAAGAAGTGCATTGGTTGAAAGGAGCTAGCTTGAGGAATGTATTATGGTAGTGATTTTTATAATCTTTGGGAAAGATACTTATTTTGTCATTTTAGATTCAATCTTTAGAATGCTACATTTTTTTTTTTTTTTTGTCTTGGAGTGTTGGATATATGTCCCATAAATTGTAGTATAGCTTCAGGGGGAAAAAGTGAATAAATATTTTGCTCTTAGAATAATTTTCTAGGCAAGGACTTTTAAGCTTGCACATGTGAGCAGACCGATTTTGGAGTGATCCAATCTTCTGTTTTCCTGCTGCCTCTTAAGCACATTTTCTGACTGATGCACCTATCTATTTCTTCTCTTCTGCTTTTCCCAAGTGTCCTCTTTCTAGCCACCTTTTCTGTATATCCCTCTCACACTCCAGGCCTCTCCTGATGTCTTTCTGCTTTCTCATAGTTGGTAGTTTAAAAATAAGTTACTTGTTCTGTGGTCTAATTACAACAACAGGTAGGAGAGCAAATGAGTCTAGAGGGAGGTGGTTAAAGCTTTACCATGTTTGGACTACAGAGGGAGTCTTGCAAAGGAAACTGCCTATGTGTCTGCCCAGTGAGGCCACCACAAAATGCCTGTTATGTAACCAGGGGCCCTCATTGGTGCCGGGGGATGAGGAGGTGGAGAGTGGGGGTGCTAGGAAACCCTGCATGACTGGCTGGCCTCCAAGCAAAGAAAGGCAAGCACACTGGAAGCATGCCCGGTTGACTCCTTTTACTCCTGGTGGGCGACCTTCTAGGTCCATTGAGTCCTTCTACATACACGTCTGTCCTGACGTAGGCTGGCTACACTGACATGTGAGTCTGCCACCCGCAACTCCCCCCTCCAGGCAGCTTGGCTCCTTTTACATAATCATTTGAATTTCACTAAAACTGGCAGCTGGTTTCTCCTTCAGTATTAGGTTGCCAGGCGCCCGAACTCCAGGCTGATCTGTTTACTCTAAAGCTCTTGATGTGCTAGTCCTTGAACTACTTTTGGAAGCAGAAGCATCATTAGTAACACCCCCTCTATTCTTGTGTTTTACAAAGCTCTTCTTGCATCCTTTTCTATTAAAGATGAAGTTGAGTAGATACCTCTACTGTAGGGACTCTGGAACATTTGAAGATAATCTCTGCTTTTTTTAGGATGACTAGAATGTGCCAGGTAAGGGAGGGAATCCTCAGCTGGCATCTTGGAATTTATTTGGTCTGTGTTTCGGAAGTAAGTAGAATATCCAGAGAATGCCATTTACCAACCCCCATCATTCTTTCTTTTCCCTTCACCATTCTTATGGTCTTTTGTTACTCTTCTTCCTTATGTTGCCCTTTTGCCTGTCAGTACAGGCATTTCCTTGCTAAGATGATCACCTTTGTTTTAGAAGCCTTCTGCAGCTCCAGTAGGGTGCCTGAATATGTATTTCAACCCTTTTCTCCTCTTGCAGTGTTGTTTCATCCTACTTTTAAACTGTGTTTGTCATTCTGATAGGTTCCTCTTCTAGATCATATTTATTCAGGGTCTCTGTCCTTTTTATATTCTCTCAAATCCAGTCTCCTTATACTTTTTACATTATATATCCAATCTTTTTCTTTCAGGGGCTTTTTTCTTTTTCTTTTTTTTTTTTTTTTTTTTGTATTTTCTCCAATATACTACTTTCTAGTTCAGAAAACTACAGTATTAAACACAGGTCTCGGCAGAAATAAATGTTTACATGATTAGATCATTCTCTTCCTCCAGTGTTCCATATCAGCTTCCATTTCCTCTTTACTCTGAAGAGTCTAGCCCAGCTCTTCTCTCCCTCTTTTTCCCATGGATACTGCAAGTTTGTCTTCTGATCCTGGTGGTTTTTGTTTGAGAAGGAGAATACTATTAAGGAGCACATTACTCAATTCCATGTGGTTCAGGAATTTAAAAAATTCTTTTTTTTAAGAAAAAAATTATATATATCTAGACAAAAAAAATTATATATAAAGAGCACGTTACTAAATACCTGAATTCTGCTTATAGTTCCATTTTGTGATCTTGGGCAGGTCAACCTCTCTGAACTTCAGTTTCCTAATCTATAAAAAGAGGACATGGGTCAGGTGTGGTGGCTCACGCCTGTAATCCCAGCACTTTGGGAGGCCGAGGCAGGCAGATCACGAGGTCAGGAAATTGAGACCGCCCTGGCCAACGTGGTGAAACCTCGTCTCTACTAAAATACAAAAAAAATTAGCCTGGCATGGTGGTGCGTGCCTGTAATCCCAGCTACTTGGGAGGCTGAGGCAGGGGAATCACTTGAACACAAGAGGCAGAGGTTGCAGTGAGCCAAGATTGCACCAGTGCACACTGTCCTGGTGACAGAGCAAGACTCCATCTCAAAAAGAAAGAAAAAGGACATGATTAGCTTAAGCAAATCATAGGAATATAGTTAGGCTCATGGATGTAAAAATGCTATCTAAACTCTAATGTGTCATTGTAGTAAAGGTCATACTATTGAGGCTTTCTGAGCTATTATCTCCAAGAACTGTATATATTGTAAGGTCACTTAATCCCTTGCGCTAAGGACATTTATTAGTCATCTAGAGGACTCATTTTTGGCATTCATTTCTTAGTATTTGCTTCCTGGCCAACATGGTAAAATCACATCTCTACTAAAAATACAAAAATTAGGCCATGCACAGTGGCTTATGCCTGTAATCCCAGCACTTTGGGAGGCTGAGATGGGCAGATAACCTGAGATCAGGAGTTCAAGACCAGCGTGGCCAACATGGAGAAACCCCATCTTTAAAAATAAATAAATAATAAAAATACAAAAATTAGCCGGGCATTGTGGCGCATGTTTGTAGTCCCAGCTACTTGGGAAGCTGAGGCAGGAGAATCACTTGAACCTGGGAGGTGGAGGTTGCAGTGAGCTGAGATTGCACCACTGCACTCCACCCTGGGCAACAGAGTGAGACTCCGGCTCAAAAACAAAACAAAAAAAAAGAAAAGAAAACCAAATAGGATCTCACTTGCCCAGGCAGGAGTGCAGTGCCACAGTCATGGCTCACTGCAGTCTCAAACTCCCGGGCTAAAGCAATTCTCCCACCTCAGCCTCCCAAGTAGCTGGGATTGCAGGTGTGTGTGCGCCACCATGCCTGACTAATTTTTTATTTTTTGTAGAGATGGGGGTCTCACTATGTTGCTCAGGCTAATCTTGAATTCCTGGGCTCGAGCGATCCTCCCAGCTCAGCCTCCCAAAGATCTGGGATTACAAGCTTGAGCCACCACGGTCAGCCAGCAATCCATTGTTTTAGCAAGGTTTCCAGATGACTATTGCCTGTTAAAGTTTGGTTTCACCTGAACTAGTTTACGGATGTGATAAAAATTGATTTGGGTCTTTGAGGAACAAGTAGGATTTTGTCAGGAAGAAAAAGAATGATATTCCAAGTAAAGGGAACGTCATGAACAAAGAAAAAACAAGTATGTAGAATGCTTGGAGAACTGCACATACTTAAGTGGGACTAGATCATAGGCATTATAGGGCAGGTGTTTTGTTTTGTTTTTTTGTTTTTTGAGATGAAGTCTCCATCTTTCACCCAGGCTAGAGTGCAGTGGCTTTATTTCAGCTCACCGCAACCTCCAACTTCCAGGTTCAAGCGATTCTCCTGCCTCAGCCTCCCAAGTAGCTGGGATTACAGGTGGGCACAGCTAATTTTTATATTTTAGTAGAGACAGAGTTTGACCATATTGGCCAGGCTGGTCTTGAACTCCTGACCTCAAGTGATCAGTAGGGCAGGTTATTAAAGATAAAGATGTATGGAGTGCAACTGTTCAGGCTTTGAGCTTAGACTAGTAGTTCCAAAATCTGTCTGTACATTGGCGTCACCTGGGAAACGTAAAAACCTGCTCATGTCCTTTCCCCTCTTCTTTGTGATTTAACTGAACTGGGGTGTGGCCCAGGGTTTAGAATGTTTGAAAGATCCTTGGGTGATTCTAATGTGCAGATGATTCTGGGAACTTCAGTGGCTTAGGCCATTCTGTACATTAGGAGGGATTTTTTAGCACCAGAATGACATGATCTGATTTATGTTTTAGGACAATAACTGGTGTAGGAAAAGAGAATGGAAATAGGGCAACCTACTTATTCACATTTCAGATAAGTTGTTCTTTAGGATCCCTTCACAACCACTTTCTTGTTCTCAAGTCCAGGTTTAATGCTTCCTGTGAGTTTCTTTGTTTTTGTTTTTGTGTTTTTTGAGACAGAGTCTCTGTTGCCCAGGCTGGAGTGCAGTGGCACAATCTCGGCTCACTTCAGCCTCCACCCCCTGGGTTCAAGGGATTCTTCTGCTTTGGCCTCCTGAGTAGCTGAGACTATAGGCACCCACCACCATGCATGACTAATTTTTGTATTTTTAGTAGAGGTGGAGTTTCACCATGTTGGCCAGGCTTGTCTTGAATTCCTGACCTCAAGTGATCCGCCTGCCTCAGTCTCCCAAAGTGCTGGGTTAACAGGTGTGAGCCACAATGCCCGGCCCTCTCCTGTGAGTTTCTATAGCAGTGTTTCCCTTATCTTTGCACCTGTCACACTCTGTTGTAATTCTTGTATCATATTGTAGAATAAACTTAGGGTTGAAACAACAAATTTGATTTTATGTAGGTTTTAAGCAGTTGGAAATACCTCTAAGATAAGATAATGAGCTAGAGATGAGGATTTAGGAGTCAGTAGTATTTGGGTCAGTTGTTCTCAATCATGGCTTTACATTAGAATTACCTGGGAAACTTAAAAACATTCCCAGTGCATGGCTCAGCTCTTGACCAAGTAAATCATATCTCTGAGGAGGGAGGTAGCAAGGCATCAGTACCTTTTAAAAATTCTTTAGGACATGATTCCATTGTATGTCAGGGTTGAGGTCCGTTGGCAGAGGTTAAGGAAATCATGTGGAACCAAAAAGGAGGAAGTTTACAGTCAGAACTGGGAGAGATACCAACATTTAAAGTAAATTCAGGAAGAAAGCCAGGGAAGGAAACCCTTTGTAGACTAGGATACTGAGTCTTTTGGTGTTCAGTGCTCTGCTTCTCTATTGTAAGACTCTAGTTTGTTTTGTTTTTTGAGACAGAGTCTCACTCTGTCACCCAGGCTGGAGTGCAGTGGTGTGATCTCGGCTCACTGCAACCTCCGCCTCCTGGGTTCAAGCAATTTTCATGACTCAGCCTCCTGAGTAGCTAGGATTATAGGCGCACACCACCACACCAGGCTAATTTTTGTATTTTTAGTAGAGACGGGGTTTTGCCATCTTGCTCAGGTTGGTCTTAAACTCAAGGGATCAGCTTGCCTCAGCCTCCCAAAGTGCTGGGATTACAGGCGTGAGCCACCACACCTGGCTTGTAAGACTCTAGTTTTTTGTTTTTTGTTTTTTTTATTATTTTTTTTTAGATGGTGGTTCCACTGGGTCTCGAACCCAGGACCTTCTGCGTGTAAAGCAGATGTGATAACCGAGATTCTAGTTTTATATCTACTTCTGGATACGTGACTTACGGGCATGACTATATTTCCAACAGAACTTATATTAATCTGCATCTGCTTCTGGGAGATTGCACCAATTCCTTTTCCCCTCATCTGCCATCCACTAAAACCTAAACAAACTGATCTTTACAAATATTCTCTGGTAGCCTATAAATCATTCTCTGTACCCCTTCTAGTTAAAATAGTCATGTCTCAACTTTCTTATCTCCAGTTGCAGTTATGACTGACTTTTTGCATGTCATGAAAGGACAGGGTAGGCAAGAATGGGGCCGTGTACACAATGCCAGGAATAGGGGCAGCAGCAAAGGTGCCACCAGACTCCTCAAGACCAGCTGATAAAGGGTTGAGAGAGAAAGACAAATTGCACATTGGAGCAAGAGCTCTCAGGTGTGTAGGGATTAGGTGAGTTATAGAACAAGCTCCAGTGTCTTGGCTCAGTGAGAACAGAGAGGAGAGTTTGAGTTAGGGGAGTTACCAATCCAACATGAAAAGCTGCATTGCAAGGAATTGGATGGGCAGGAAAGAGATTGAGCTTAATTTAATGGACACTTACTAAATTGATATTAATAAAACATGATTTCTGCCTTCAGCCATTTTCAGTCTAATGAGGGAGACATTTGTACAGTGCAATGACAGAATGAAATAATCACTAAAAAGGTGTAGAATAAAATTAATTATTTTATATGATTAAGAAGATGGGAGGCTGGAGGTGGTGGCTCATGCCTATAATCACAGCACTTTGGGAGGCTGAGATAGGAGGATTGTTTGAGGCCAGGAATTCAAGATCAGCCTGGAGAACATAGCAAGATACCATCCCTACAAAAAATAAAAAAAAACTAGCTGGGTGGTACATGCCTGTAGTTCTAGCCACTTGGTGGCTATGGCAGGAGGATCCCTTGAGCCTGGGGGGTTGACGCTGCAGTGAGCTATGATCATGCCACTGCACTCCTGCCTGGGCAACAAAATGAGAACCTGTCTAAAAAAAAACAAAGGCCAGGTGCAGTGGCTCATGTCTGGAATCCTATCACTTTGGGAGGCTGAGGTAGGCAGATCACTTGAGCTCAGGACTTCAAGACCAGCCTGGGCAACATGGCAAAACCCCATCTCTACTAAAAAAGTACAAAAAATTAGCTGGGTGAGGTGGCACACACCTGTAGTCCCAGCTACTCAGGAGGCTGAGGTGGGAAGATTGCTTGAGCCCTGGAGGTGAAGGCTGCAATTAGCTATGACAGCACCACTGCACTCCAGCCTGGGTGACATAGCAATACCCTGTCTCAACAGCAACAAAAAATTAGGCTGGACACAGTGGCTCATGCCTGTAATCCCATAACTTTGGGAGGCTGAGGCGGGCAGATCATGAGGTCAGGAGTTTGAGACCAGCCTGGCCAATGTGGTGAAACCCTGTCTCTACTGAAAATATAAAAATTAGCCGGGCATGGTGGCATGCACCTGTAATTCCATCTACTTGGGGAGGCTAAGGCAAAAGAATCGCATGAACCCGGGAGGCTGAGGGTTGCAGTGAGCCAAGATCGCACCACTGCATTCCAGCCTGGGTGACAAAGTGAGACTCTGTCTCAAAAAACAACAAAAAAAATTTTTTTAAAGAAGATGGGAAAACTTTGTGGAGAGATAGCACGTGGGCTTGGCATCAAAATTAGAAAAATTTCAGAATCTTGGCAGCTGGGAAGTAGGGGTTGCATTTGAGGCTGAAGAATCAGCATGAATATTAAAATGTTTAGAGAGTAGGCTGGGCGCAGTGGCTCATGCTAATCCCAGCACTTTGGGAGGCCAAGGTGGGTGGACCACCTGAGGTCAGGAGTATGAGACCAGCCTGGCCACCATAGTGAAACTCTTTCTACTAAAAGTACACAAATTAGCTGGGCTTGGTGGCGCATGGCTGTAATCCCAGCTACTCGGGAGGCTAAGGCAGGAGAATCGCTTGAACCTGGGAGGCAGAGGTTGCAGTGAGCTCAGATCATGCCACTGAACTCCAGCCTGGGCAACAGAGCAAGACTCGTGTCTCCCAAAAAAAAAAAAGAGTAGTCAACAAAAGCACTGTGGTTAGAGCATGTGGTAAACTGGAAAAATGATGGGCGAGGCTGTTATTTTAATGCTGCCATTGGTATTACTGGTGTGATAAGGGCCACCTCTTTCCCTGTATTTAGGGGGCCCCAGAGATTTCTCAGACCTACAACTTCAACTGTATCAGTTCTTTTCTTTTTTTCTTTTCTCTTTTTTTTTGAGACGGAGTCTTGCTCTGTCACCAGGCTGGAGTGAAGTGGCGTGATCTCAGCTCACTACAACCTCTGCCTCCCAGGTTCAAGCGATTCTACTGCCTCAGCCTCCTGAGTAGCTGGGATTACAGGCATGTGCCACCACACCTGGCTAATTTTTGTATTTTTAGTAGAGGTGGGTTTTTGCCATGTTTGTCAGGCTGGTCTTGAGCTCCTGACCTTAAGTGATCTGCTCACCTCAGCCTCCCAGAGTGCTGGGTTTACAGGCATGAGCCACTGCCCCCAGCCTCTAATTTTTTATTTTTATTTTTTGTAGAAACAGGGAAAATGTTGCCTAGGTTGGTCTCAAACTCCTGGGCTCAAACAGTCTGCTCGCCTTGGCCTCCCAAAGTGGTGGGATTATAGGCATGAGCCTCTGTGCCTGAACCACAGATTCTTCTTGAGGCCTCTGTAAGTAGGCGGTTAATGCTCTGTTGCCACCATTTCCCGCTGTATTATTTATAAATATCAATTGTTTGGCCAATTGACTTCTGACTATTTGTGAAACTGGAAATGAATAATAATGATGCCAAATGTCTAACCTCATTGCTTGCCATTATACAGAATCCTCACTATGGATGGGCTCATTGAGGACATTAAGCGTCGGCGGTATTATGAGAAGCCATGCCGCCGGCGACAGAGGGAAAGCTATGAAAAGTGCCGGCGGATCTACAATATGGAAATGGCTCGCAAGATCAACTTCCTGATGCGAAAGAATCGGGCAGATCCATGGCAGGGCTGCTGAGGCCCGTGGATGGGACACCCAGTGTGAAACCCTCGTCCAGTTTAGTCTCCATCTCTTTTCTTTGTATGATCCCATTTCCTATTACCATTCTCTACAATAAACTCAGTGACATGTTTGCAAGGCCTCCACATATAGAAACAATCCCATTAGTCGGCAGTGGGCCCTTTCTTTTATTACGTGAAAGAAGAAACTGAGCCCGAAAGTAGGCCAGGAGTAGAATGGTGTTTGCCAGGGACTGGAGGAGTGGGCAGTTAGGAGTTATTGTTTAATAGGTACAGAGTTTCAGTTTGGGAAGATGAAAAAGTTTAGGAGATGATGGCCAGGCACAGTGGCTCACTCCTGTTATCCCAGCACTTCGGGAGGCTGAGGAGGGCAGATCACTTGAGCCTTGGAGTTCGAGACCAGCCTGGCCAACATGGTGAAACCCTGTCTCTACTAAAAATAAAAATAAAGTCGGGCGCGGTGGCTCAAGCCTGTAATCCCAGCATTTTGGGAGGCCGAGGCGGGTGGATCACAAGGTCAAGAGATCGAGACCATCCTGACCAACATGGAGAAACCTCATCTCTACTAAAAATACAAAAATTGGCCAGGCGTGGTGGCGCATGCCTGTAATCCCAGCTACTCAGGAGGCTGAGGCAGGAGAATTGCCTGAACCCAAGAGGCGGAGGTTGTGGTGAGCCGAGATCACACCATTGCACTCCAGCCAGGGTAACGAGTGAAACTCCGTCTCAAAAAAATAAATAAATAAATAAAATAAAGCCGGGCACGGTGGCTCAAGCCTGTAATCCCAGCACTTTGGGAGGCCAAGGGGGGTGGATCACGAGGTCAAGAGATCGAGACCATCCTGGTCAACATGGTGAAACCCCGTCTCTACTAAAAATACAAAAAATTAGCTGGGCATAGTGGCGCGTGCCTGTAATCCCAGCTACTCAGGAGGCTGAGGCAGAATTGCCTCAACCCAGGAGGCGGAGGTTGCGGTGAGCCAAGATCGCGCCATTGTACTCCAGCCTGGGTAATGAGCGAAACTGCGTCTCAAAAAAATAAATAAATAAAAAAAATTAGCCAAGTGTGGTACATGCCTGTAGTCCCAGCTACTTGGGAGGCTGAGGCAGGAGAATCACTTGAACAGGGGAGGTGGAGGTTGCAATGAGCCACTGCACTCCAGCCTGGGTGACAGAGTGAGACTCAAAAAAAAGAGATGGATGGTGATGGTGCCACTGAACTGTACATTTAAATGGTTAAGATGGTAAATTTTATGTTTTACTACAATAAAAATCTTTTTGAAAGTCTAGGAGAAATTTCCTGGCTCTTTCCTGGAAATTCCTGTATTTGAAACCCCGCTCCTAGTGGACCTGGGAAGATGGAGTTTCACTCTTGTTGCCCATGCTGGAATACAATGGTGTGATCTTGGCTCACTGCAACCTCCACCTCCCTGGTTCAAGCGATTCTCCTGCCTCAGCCTCCTGAGTAGCTGGGAGTACAGGAGAAAAATGCCTATGCATGCAATTGCTGGATTTATAGTAAAAAGAGAGTGGGAGAAACAGATTTTTAAGACTGTCAAATTACTTTCTCAAGTGGCTGTACCATTTTACCTTTTCTTCAACAATGTATAAGTGATCCAGTTTTTCCACCCTTTCTTCAGTATTTGGCATTGCCACTATGTTTTTGCTCTAGCCATTCTAATAGGTGTATAGAAATAACTTACTGTATTTGTAATTTGCTTCTGCCAAATGTCTAATGTGTTGTATAACCTTTTATGTGCTTATTTGCTATCCATTCTTTTGGTGAGTTTTTTTTTTATGGCATGATATATGGTCTAATTGGGCATATGTTTCCCTAGCTCTTAAAAAGAATGTGTATTCTGCTGTTGAGATGAGGGGTCTAACAGTGTAAATTCTATTGGTTGATGTTTTTTGAGTTTCCTCTGTATCTTTGTTAGTTTTTTGTCTAATAATAATATCACATGCTTGAAAAAAAAAAAGTAAGTCTAGGAGAAGTAAGGAAATATTTTTTAATGTAGTGAAATATATTTCCTACATTTCCTCAGTTTTTATGAATCCCCAAGCAAAATTAGAAAGCATCTATTACTTTTAATTACACTGTTCCCATTAGGTAAAGAGGAGAGGATACATGCATGTATTTGGAATAAATTCTGCTTCGGAAAACACCTATCAACAAGACTAGAGTGCTAGAACCCTTGCCCAAAGAAAGTTTTAAAACAAATCTAGCCCAATGTTCATTCCTGTTTTCTGTCCTTTTAGTTTTCCTAACAGAGACTTAAGAGAAGCATGGTGGATAAGAAATAAAGCAATAGATGATGGGACTCAGTAGGAAAGAGGAAATGGAGTATTGACAGAGAGAAAGGCACAGAGCCAGAAATACCCTACAGCAGTGCTTCTCAAAGTGTCCAGATGAGCGTCAATTTCTCTCACCAGAGAAAGTGCTTGAAATGCAAATTATGGGACTCTACTTTCTATCTTCGATATTGGAAATTGGGGTTGGAGCCCAGCAATCTATTTTCACAAGGCTTGCAGGTGATTCTGATGCCTGCTTGAGTTAGAACCACTGACCTTTGCAGAATTCAAGAGACTTCATGTGGAGGTTCCCACCATCACTGCCTCTATCCAGCAGGCACTCCTGGGTATGTTACTTTGACAGCTGGGGAAACTAACCACTGTGGGAAAACCAGCTGCTCTGCTTTTTCTCCTGCTGTTTTCTCCATCCTTGGTTAGCTGACAGCCATGCTACTAGTATAAGAGATGGTGCCAGCTGGGCAGAGTGGCTCACATATGTAATCCCAGCACTTTGGGAGACCAAGGCAGGCAGATCACGAGGTCACGAGTTCGAGACCAGCCTGGCCAAGATGGTGAAACGCTGTCTCTACTAAAAATACAAAAACGAGCTGGGTGTGGTGGCAGGCACCTGTAGTCCCAGCTACTTGGGAGGCTGAGGCAAGAGAATCACTTGAACCCGGGAGGCAGAGGTTGCAGTGAGCTGAGATTGCATCACTGCACTCTAGCCTGGGTGACACAGTGAGACTGTCTCCAAAAAAAAAAAAAAAAAAAAGGCCAGGCTCAGTGACTCATGCCTGTAATCCCAGCACTTTAGGAGGCCAAGGCGGGTGATCTCCTGAGGTCAGGAGTTTGAGACCAGCCTGACCAATATGATGAAACCCCGTCTCTACCAAAAATACAAAAATTAGCTGGGTGTGGTGGCGCATGCCTGTAATCCCAGCTACTCAGGAGGCTGAGACGAGAATTTCTTGAACCTGGGAGACAGGTTGCAGTGAGCTGAGATCGCACCATTGCACTTCAGCCTGGGCAATATGAGCAAAACACTATCTCAAAAAAGAGAAAAAGAAAAAAAGAGTTCGTGCCCAATTCCTGCAGGAGAATGCAGAGGGGAGGCGGAGGCCACTAGCCCACCTCTCCTCACTCAGGCCGCAGGCCTCTCAGCGTGGTGTTAAAAAAGAAAATAAACAGTGCAGAGCTGTCTGCCAAGCAGCTTTCCCCTGAGATTACTAGTGTTCAAATATTGCCCCCTTGTGGTGTAGTAGAGTGGCTTCAGATTTCTGGCCATAATTCTGTCTTTTAAATATATTTTCTTCCTTTCACAATTACCATACTTACTAATGAAGTGGGGCCTGCAAAAAATATATATATATATGTGGGAACCACTGTGGTCCCTGCCTCTTAGGGCTTGATCATTTTTACTCCATTAGCAGTAAGGCCCAGGGAATAAAGCATATTATTGGACCCTCCATAAAAATTGCTCAGAAATAGATCTGCTCCTTGCCCTCATTTTGGAGAAAATCTGTATACAGGCTGTCTTCAACTTTGTTCCCTTTATACAACCTAGTTTTTTTTTTTTTTTTTTTAGACGGAGTTTCGCTCTTGTTACCCAGGCTGGAGTGCAATGGCGCGATCTCGGCTCACCGCAACCTCCGCCTCCTGGGTTCAGGCAATTCTCCTGCCTCAGCCTCTTGAGTAGCTGGGATTACAGGCACGCGCCACTGTGCCCAGCTAATTTTTGTATTTTTAGTAGAGACGGGGTTTCACCATGTTGACCAGGATGGTCTTGATCTCTTGATCTCGTGATCCACCCGCCTCGGCCTCCCAAAGTGCTGGGATTACAGGCTTGAGCCACCGCGCCCGGCCACAACCTAGTTTTAACAAACAAGTTATGATAATTCTGAATCACCTTTAAATCTGAATCTGGTCTTTAGCACATTTTAATGATATTGAGCCATGACATGGTGTCATCTACCACAGTGCTAAGGCATGTTTGTGATAACAGAACCAGTCCTGTTACTTGGCATTATTCCCCTGGGGCTAAAGTTACTTCTGTGCTCCCTCCAAAATACTGAGAGGTGGCTGAGATTTCAAATTTTCTTAGTCTCTGAAAATTTTCCCCCACTTATTTTAATTTTCAGTCCTATTGCCCATGCTCCCCCAGAGCAGTGAACAATGATGAGTTTTACCAGCTAGCCAGTTGAGAGGCCTCATAAATGGGAAAGGTGGCTGGATATAGTTCCAATCTGCTTATGCTGTGATGCTAGGGAGAAAAAGTTTCCACTCCTTGCCCTGGGAAGCTAGAAGATAACTGGCATGCTTTAATGAGTAGGGGTTGCACTAATCTTTTAATTCCTGCATTGGTTTCAGAGGAGGGTTGGTTTGGTGTTTACCCAGTTACAGGATGATAGGTAAATACCTCCTACCCTGATCTTTGGCACCTGTGAAATCTCTTAGCTGTTTAGTGAAGTGCCTCTGGCAGGCCTGCTCCAATCATAATTTAAGGATCTCTCTTTTTTTTGTTTTTTTGTTTTTTGTTTTTGGTTTTTTTAGAGACAGGGGTTTCACTATGTTGGCCAGGCTGGTCTTGAACTCCTGACCTTGTGATCCTCCTGCCTCGGCCTCCCAAAGTGCTGGGATTATAGATGGGAGCCACCACGCCCGACCAAGGATCTCTTAATATAGTGCTCTGAATATAAAAAATTGGAACTGTGTTGAGTAATTTTGACATTGTACTTTCAACTTTTCAGAAGTGCACCAAGTACAAAATAAGAGTTTATATTTTAAGTGAGAATGCTAAGGAATAATCACTCATTGTATACTAACAAGGTTAAGGAATAGTGTTTACATAGGTCATTGAAGGGAAAAGAAAATGTTGGAACTTCCACTGTGTGCCAGCTACCTTATGTAATTTTTACTTAGTCAAAAAAATCTGAATTCTGTCATGATCTTGGTACGTTATTTAACATAAACCCTTCTTTCCCCTGTAAAATAAGGATAATGGTATCTATAGGTTTTTTGTTTATTTTTGAGATGGAGTTTCACTCTTGTTGCCCAGGCTGGAGTGCAATGTACCAAGTGCTTGATCTTGGTTCACTGCAACCTGTGCCCCCCAGGTTCAAGTGATTCTCCTGCTTCAGCCTCCTGAGTAGCTGGGATTACAGGCATCCACCACCATGCCCAGTTAATTTTGCATTTATAATACAGACAGGTTTTTTCCATGTTGGTCAGCCTGGTCTCAAGCTCCCAACCTCAGGTGATCCGCCCGCCTCGGCCTCCCAAAGTGCTGAGATTACAGGCACGAGCCACCGTGCCCGGCCAGTATCTATAGGTTTTTAATGAGGATGAAATAATGGAATGCATGTCAAATACTTAGCACAGTGTCTGGCACACAAAACACAATGGATGTGAGCAATTAATTATAGTCCCCTAGTGTCATGTCCCCCAGACGCCTGATCCTTTTTTTTTTTGAGACAGGATTTCACTCCCGTCATTCAGGCTGGAGTGCAATGGCTCGACCCTGGTTCACTGCAACCTCTGCCTCCAAGGCTCAAGTGATTCTCCTGCCTCAGTCTCCCAAGTAGCTGGGACTACAGGCACACACCACTGCACCTGGCTTATTTTTGTATTTTTTCTAGAGACAGGGTTTCACCATGTTGCCCAGGCTGGTCTGGAACTCCTGGGCTCAAGTGATCTGCCTTCCCTGGCCTCCCAAAGTGCTGTGATTACAGGTATGAGCCATCACACCCGGCACAGACATCTGATCCTTGATTCCTCCTCCCTATTCAACCATGACTAGCATGTGTTTAATCCCTTCTGGCTGTCTCTTTGATGAAATGCTACAACCCTACTCCCAGCTACCATCATAACTCTTCTGGATTACTACAACAGCTATTTGACTATCACCTTGTTTGGCTTCAATCCATTCTTGCTTTGGCCAGAGTGATTGTTCTAAAATGCAACGCTGATCTTTTCACTTTCCTGCTTAAACTGATAATTAGTTCCATTGCTTTCAAAAAAATCTCAACCACTTAGCATGGCATTTAAGGCTCTTCATGATTGAACCCTGCTTTTCTCAATACCCATTTATCCCCTCAAATGCACTTCTGGATCACAGCACATGCTGTTTTCTCCCCTCCCTGGTACACCAGCCCTTAGTTGGAATTTTTTTTTTTTTTTTTTTTTTTGAGACAGGCTCTCACTCTGTTGCTTAGGTTGGGGTACAGTACTACCAGCATGGCTCACTGCAGCCTTGACCTCCTGGGCTCATGTGATCCTCCCACCTCAGTCTCCCAAGTAGCTGGGACCATAGGTGCATGCCAACACACACAGCTAATTTTCATATTTTTTGTAGAGATGAGTTTGGCCATTTTATGTTGGCTTGTCTTGAACTCCTGGGCTCAAGTGATCTACCACCTCTGTCTCCCAAAGTGTTGAGATTATAGATGTGAGCCACCACGCGTGATCCTGGAATATTTCCTAACATGCCTTTCTTGATCCCTTTACCACCTTTGTATTCTCTTTTTTATGTCTTGAGTTTAACTTAATTAGTTTACTTCCATAACAGCACAGTTTCTTTCTTTCTCTTTCTTTCCTTCCTCCCTTCCTTCCTTCCCTTCTTTCTCTTTCTTTCTTTCTTTCCTCCCTCCCTCCCTCCCTTCCTTCTTTCCTTCCTTCCTTCTTTCTTTCTTTTTTCTCTTTCTTTCTTTCTTTCTTTTTTTTTTTTTTGAGACGGAGTTTCGCTCTCGTTACCCAGGCTGGAGTGCAATGGCGCGATCTCAGCTCACCGCAACCTCTGCCTCCTGGGTTCAGGCAATTCTCCTGCCTCAGCCTCCTGAGTAGCTGGGATTACAGGCACGAGCCACCGTGCCCAGCTAATTTTTTTTTGTATTTTTAGTAGAGACGGGGTTTCACCATGTTGACCAGGATGGTCTCGATCTCTTGACCTCGTGATCCACCCGCCTCGGCCTCCCAAAGTGCTGGGATTACAGGCGTGAGCCACCGCGCCCGGCCTCTCTTTCTTTCTTTGACGGAGTCTTGCACTGTCACCCAGGCTGGAGTGCAGTGGTGTGATCTTGACTCACTGCAGCCTCTGCCTCCCAGGTTCCAGTGATTCTCCTGCCTCACCCTCCCAGGTAGCTGGGATTACAGGCACGCCACCATGCCCGGCTAATTGTGTTTTTAGTAGATATGGGGTTTCACCATGTTGGCCAACTGGTCTCAGACCCCTGACCTCAGGTGATCCACCCACCTCAGCTTCCCAAAGTGCTGGGATTACAGGCATGAGCCACCATGCCCTGCCTGTCTTTTTTACCACTGTATTCCCAGTGCCTTGTATAATGCCCAACATTTAAATGCTCAGTAAATATTTATTGAAGGAATATATGACAATAAATATGATCTACTGTGTCTTAAAATGTGCCAGGCCCTGTCCTAAATATGTCTTGTTTTATTGTGATAAAATGTACATACATGAAACTTCCATTTTAATAATTTTAAGTATGCAATTCAGTACCATTAAATAAATGCATAATCTGTATAACTATCACCACTGTTTCCAAAACTTTTCACCCAAAACAGGTACTCTGTACCGATTAGGCGTTAACTCCCTACTCCCCTCTCTCCAGCCCCTGAGGGCCTCTCTTCTACTTTCTGTCTCTATTTGGCTATTCTAGTTACTTCACGAAAGTGGAATCATACAGTATTTTCCCCTTTTTGCCTAGCTTATTTTACTTAGCATATGATGTTCAAGGTTCATCTTTGTTGTAGCATGTATCAGTAATTCATTTGTTTTTATGTCTGAATAATATTCCATTGTATGTATACATCATATTCTGTTTATCTACTCATCTGTTGATGAACACTTGGGTTGCTTTCATCATTTGGCTATTGTGAATAATGCTACTATGAACACAGGGGTACAGATATCTCTTTGAGACCTTGTTTGCATTTCTTTGGGATATATACACAGAAGTAGAATTGCTGGATCATCTGAAAATTCTACTTTTAATTTCTTTTTTTTTTTTTTGAGACGGAGTCTCACTAATTTTTTTATTTTTAGTAGAGACAGGGTTTCACCATGTTGGCCAGGCTGGTCTTGATCTCTTGACCTTGTGATCTGTCCACCTCGGCCTTCCAAAATGCTGGGATTACAGGAGTGAGCCACTACATCCAGCCTATTTTTAATTTTTTGAGGAACTACTGTCTTACATAGCAGCTACACCCTTTTATATTCCCACCAACAGGGCACAAGTATTACAACTTGTTTCCTTCCTTCCTTCCTCCCTCCCTCCCTTCCTCCCTCTGGACCCTTTCTCTTTCTTTTCCTGTCACCTGGGCTGGAGTGTGGTGGCATGATCACAGTTCACTGCCACCTTGATCTCTCAGGCTCAAGCTATTTACCTGCTTTGGCCTCCCAAAGTGCTGGGATGATAAGGATGAGCCACTGCACCTGACCTCTTTTTTTTTTTTTTTTTTGGTTAATTTTTATAGTAGCCATCCTACTGGATGTGAAGTGGTATTTCCTTGTGGTTTTGCTTTGCATTTCCCTAGTAACTAATGCTGTGTAGCATCTTTCCATGTGCTTATTTGACATTGTTTGTCTTCTTTGAACATATATATATTCAAGTGTTTTGCCTATTTTTGAATTAGGTTGTTTTGGCCAGGTGCGATGGCTCACGCCTGTAATCCCAGCACTTTGGGAGGCCAAGGCCAGCGGATCACTTGAGGCCAGGAGTTCGAGACCAGCCTGTCCAACCTGGCAAAACCTGTCTCTACTAAAAATACAGAAATTGGCCGGCATGGTGCTGCATGCTTGTAATCCCAGCTACTTGGGAGGCTGAGGCAAGAGAATTGCTTGAACCTGGGAGGCAGAGGTCGCAGTGAGCCGAGATCATGCTACTGCACTTCGGCCTGGGTGACTGAGCAGACTGTGTCTCAAAAGAAAAAAAGAGGTGGTGGGGGGTGGGTGCAATGGCTCACTTCTGTAATCCCAACACTTTGGGAGGCCAAGGTGGGCAGATCACCTGAGGTTGGGAGTTTGAGACCAGCCTGACCAACATGAAGAGACCCCATCTCTGCTGAAAATACAAAATTAGCAAGGCGTGGTGGCACATGTCTGTAATCCCAGCTACTCGGGAGACTGAGGCAAGAGAATCACTTGAGGCGGAGGTTGCAGTGAATCGAGAGCATGCTACTGCACTCCAGCCAGGGCAACAAGAGCAAAACTCCGTCTCGAAAAAAAAAAAAGAGAGAGAGAATTAGGTTGTTAGGTTGTTTTGTTGTTGTGTTATTAATATATTCTGGATATTGATCTCTTATCAGACATATGACTTGCAAATATTCTCTCCCATTCTGTGGATTGCCTTTTCATTCTGTTGATAGTGTCATTTGATGCACAAAACTTTAAATTTTGATGAAGTTCAATTCATCTGTTTTTCCTTTGTTTGCCTATATGTTTGGCATCACATCTAAGAAATTATTGCCAAATCCAATGTCACAAAGATACTCTCTTATTCTGCTGTGTTTTCCTCTTAAGAGTTTTACAGTTATTGCTCTTAGTTTTAGGTGTTTTTGAGACAAGAGTCTCACTCTAGGCTGGGCTCAGTGGCTCACAACTGTAATCCCAGCAGTTTGGGAGGCCAAGGTGGGCAGATCTCTTGAGGCCAGGAGTTCTAGACCAGCCTGACCAACATGGTGAAACCCCATCTCTACTAAAAATACACAAATTAGCTGATCATGATGGCAGTCGCCTGTAATTCCAGCTACTCAGGAGGCTGAGGCATGAGAATTGCATGAAACTGTGAGGTAGAAGTTGCAGTAAACTGAGATCTCGTCAGTGTACTCCAGCCTAGGGGATAGAGCGAGACTGTCTTCAAAAAAAAATAAAAAAGAAAGAAAGAAAGAAAGAATCTCACTCTGTTGGCTAGGCTGGAGTGCAGTGGCATGATCTAGACTCACTGCAACCTCTGCCTCCCAGGTTCAAGAGATTCTCAGCCTCCCAAGTACCTGGGATTACAGACGTGCACCACCATGCCCAACTAATTTTTACATCTTCAGTAGAGAAGGGGTTTCACCATGTTGGGCAGGCTGGTCTAGAACTCCTGGCCTCAAGTAGTCCACCCACCTCGGCTTCCCAAAGTACTGGGATTATAGATGTGAGCCACTGCACCCAGCCCTTTTTTTTTTTTTTTTTTTTTTTTTGAGATGGAGTTTTGCTCTTGTTGCCCAGGCTGGAGTGCAGTGGCACGATCTTGGATCACTGCAACCTCCGCCTCTCAGGTTCAAGCGATTCTCCTGCTTCAGCCTCCTGAGTAGCTGGGATTACAGGCGATTCACGCCACACCCAGCTAATTTTTGCATTTTTTTAGTAGAGATGGGGTTTCACCACGTCGGCCACACTGATCCTGAACTCCTGACCTCAAGTGATCCACCCACCTTGACCTCCCAAAGTCTTGGGATTACAGACGTAAGCCACCACGCCTGGGTCTAAAGTCAGTTTTTAGAAACACATTTCTCTATAGGGAATTGAACCAGACTGTTAGAAGCACTAAAACAAAATAAATTTACAACAACCCTGAATCGTTGAAACTCATTAACCCATTCAACACTTTTTTGAGTTAATATTTTGTGAGACATCGGTGTTAGAAGCTGTGTATGGCCGGGGGTGGGGGGAGGGGGCGGGAGGTGGGAGGAACTATTTGTGAATAAGTTGAGCAGCATGTTCAAGCTCCTCCAACTTGTTCCTTCAGAGCCAGGCTTTATCCTGTTATGTTATGCTGCCCCATCAGGGAAAGTGGGCTTGGTATGTACATTGTATCTTTAGATACAAATATCGCCTCCCTGAAGGAATTTGAATAACCTCCCTGAAGAACAACTGCGTCTTCTAGTGAGCCTACCACCAAGACGACATTTTGGAATTTTAGTTTGGATAGGTTACAATCTAAAAATAATGAAATTTTTTCCATTTCTCATTTAAGAAATTGTGTCATAATACTGCATATTCTTTTTCCAAACTACCTTTGCCCATACACATGTTGTTAGGAATCACTGATTTAAAGGGTCAGTAGGCGTCGGGCGCGGTGTCTCACGCCTGTAATCCCAGCGCTTTGGGAGGCCGAGGCGGGAGGATCACAAGGTGAAGACATCGAGACCATCCTGGCCAACACGGTGAAACCCCCGTCTCTACCAAAAATACAAAAATTAGCTGGGCGTGGAGGCGCGCGCCTGTAATCCCAGGTACTCGGGAGGCTGAGGCAGGAGAATCGTTTGAACGCAGGAGGCGGAGGTTGCAGTAAGCGGAGATCGCGCCACTGCACTCCAGCCTGGCGACAGAGCGAGTCTCTGTCTCTAAATAAATAAATAAACCAACAAACAAAAATGAAAGAGTCAGTAGGTTAGAGCCTCATTTTGAAGAAAAGGAAATATATAGACCTATTGATAGAATGAAGAAAGGAATAATGGTAGGTCTCATTTGTCATTTATTGAGCACAAAGTGCTGGGATTACAGGCGAGAGCCACCGCGCCCGGTCTGACGCCACTGTTACCTTAGGGAGAAAAGGTTAAGGAGGGATGGCCAATTCTAGTGATCACGACTGAAAGGGTTTACTTTCTATCGGTAAGGCTGTGTTTGAACACAAACGCGGAAGCCTCGCTCTTCGTTCTACCCGAAGTTTACTTCTGCGCACTTATTTTCCGTATGAGGAAAACTCAAGTAGCCTAATTCCCACTTCAGGATGTTAAATACATTAACTTGGCAGAAATCTAGTTAACAGGTTTAGCCCGGGAAACAGCAAGCAAGGAACTCGTTCAGGGAAACTTTTCGGTTCTGCAACGCATGCGCTCCGCCTCCAGGAAAACACGGCTGCGCGAATTGGCGGCCCGGCCCCCTTGGTCACGTGTTGGGAGACAGCGGCGTGGCGGCGGCAGTGGCGGTAACGACGGCAGGCCGTAGGGCGGTCAGAAGGTTTCCGGTTCCGGTGTAACGTTCGGGCTCCGTCTCAGGGGCTGAAGTTTGTGAGGTGAGTAGTGGCCCCGGGCCCAGAGAGGGTAACTCTGGTCCGCGCTGCTGTAGCGGGTGGCTCAGTCCAAGGGGATGACCGAAGCTGGGGGGTTCAGCAGGAAGGAGTGAGGAGTCCCCGGCTTGGTGGGAGAAGGCATTGGAATGAGATTGTTGAGAGGAAAAGGGCGGGGGCGGGAAGGAGACCGGGTGGGGAGATCAGCTCTGAGGTGAAGAGTTTGGGTAGAACAAGGTGGAGTAGGAGACTGGTTGGAATGACTGAGAGTAAAAATAGAAGATTGGGGGCTGCAGAGGGAAACTCGGGTTGTAGCAAACAAGAGCACGGAGTAAGGAATTCCTTCAGAAGATTGGATTTGGGTTCTGCTGCCTGCTCATTCAGAGATCATCATTGTACCTCACTCTCCTTCTGCACCCCCACTACCCCCGCACCTCGCAGTTATTACTGAGCATTTGATTAGAGACAAAGCTAGTTAGCGTTTGAAACTTTTTTGTCCATTGGCTGTTTAGTTTGCACATCATCTTAAGGAGGTAACAATAACACCTCATTTATTGCTTTGGGTTTTCAAATTGCTTATAATTTTAGCGTATGATTCAATTCTAGTGAAATAAGACCTGTTAAGGCGAGGACTCTTGTTAGTGTTGCTTACTGTTTTATGTATCCTCAGCACCCAGTATATTGCTTGACACGTGGTAGTTATTCAATAAATATTTATTGAATGAATTAAAATGTAAATATGGCAAGTCCTTATTTTGTAAGATGAGTACACTGTGGCCTCAGAGAATTAATTAGCTTGCTCAAGGGCTTGTAAACGGTGGAGCTGTGTCCCAACTGTTCTCTGTTAGCTCTTGTTTTCACTTTGTATGGCATCTGGATATGCTGCCTTTAGACAATACATGAGTAATATGTAGAAATTGGTAGGCTGTACGTCTATCTCATGATGGGGTAATAGAGCCACCATAGAATTATTCACATAACTTGTCACTGCGGCAGAAAATCTTTCACTCTTGATTTTATCACTTTACTAGCTTCCTTTGGCTATACCAAAAGTGAGTCCACTATTTGGCAGCAAGTCTTACAGACTGTCATAGAGAGGGCAAACCTACCAAGAATGTAGAAGTTAATCAGATTGGATTTTTTGGAGAAAAGATGTCTTAAAACATCTTGAAAGATTGATTTCCAGATCTCTGATGAGTGGCACTGCTGGGAATAGCTGAGTTTGGAAATTGAGGTCAGTGCAATTTATTGACTCCCATTTAGGCCCTTTTTTTTTTTTTTTTGCCTCCAAGGAGTCTTGCTCTGTAGCCCAGGCAGCAGTACAGTGGCGTGATCTTGGCTCACTGCAACCTCTGCCTCCCAGGTTCAAGTGATTCTCCTGTCTCAGCCTCTGGAGTAGCTGGGATTACAGGCATGCATCACCACGCCCAGCTAATTTTTGTACTTTTTTTTTTTTTTTTGAGACAGAATCTCATTCTGTCACCCAGGCTGGAGTGCAGTGGTGTGATTTCAGCTCGCTGGAACCCCTGCCTCCTGGGTTCAAGCGATTCTCCTGCCTCAGCCTCCGGAGTAGCTGTGACCACAGGCACGTGCCACCATGCCTGGCTACTTTTTTGTATTATTAGTAGAGATGGGGTTTCACCGTGTTAGCCAGGATGGTCTCGATCTCCTGACCTCGTGATCCGCCTGCCTCGGCCTCCCAAAGTGCTGAGATAACAGGCATGAGTCACTGTGCCTGGGAATTTTGTATTTTTAATAGAGATGGGGTTTCACCATGTTGGCCGGGCTGGTCTCAAACTCCTATCCTTAGGTGATTCACCCACCTCGGCCTCCCAGAGTGTTGGGATTACAGGTGTGAGCCACTGCACCTGTCCTTTTTTATTTTTTTGAGACACAGTTTTACTCTGTCTCCCAGGCTGGAGTGCAGTGGCGTGATTTTGGCTCACTGCAGTTTCCACCTCCTGGGTTCAAGTGATTCGCCTGCCTCAACCTCACCAGTAGCTGGGATTACAGGTGCCCACCACCTTGCCAGGCTAATTTTTGTATTTTTAGTAGAGATGGCGCGGTGGGTCATGCCCTGTAATCCCAGCACTTTGGGAGGCTGAGGCAGGCAGATAGGCAGATCACTTGGTGAAGAGGTGGAGACCATCCTGGCCAACATGGTGAAACCCTGTCTCTATTAAAAATACAAAAATTAACCGGGCATGGTGGCACATGCCTGTAGTCCCAGCGACTTGGGAGGCTGAGGCAAGAGAATTGCTTCAACGTGGGAGGCGGAGATTGCAGTGAGCCGAGATCTTGACATTGCACTCCAGCCTGTCGACAGAGCGAGACTCTAAGAAAGAAAAAAGCGTATTCTTTTTTGAGCTAAAGGATCATCAAGTCAGCTGATGGAGACCCTGTAGATTGAACATGATAATTATCTGTATGCAGAATTCCCACTGGGATAACTCTGACCACAGAAAAGTGACAGAACATTCTTAAGGATCATGAGATTTAATTTAATATCCAGGATGACTGACCTGGATAATCCCTCTTTTACTTGCATATCTTAAATGAAGGGAAGCCTGACCTGGTGTTGTGGCTCACACCTGTAATCCCAGCGCTTTGGGAGACCAAGGCGGGCGGATCACGAGGTCAAGAGATTGAGACCATCCTGGCCAACATAGTGAAACCTCGTTTCTACTAAAATACAAAAATTAGCTGGGCATGGTGGCTTGTGCCTGTAGTCCCAGCTACTTGGGAAGCTGAGGCAGGAGAATTTCTTGAAGCTGGGAGGTGGAGGTTGCAGTGAGCCGAGATTGCGCCACTGCACTCCAGCCTGGCAAAAGAGCGAGACTCTCGCAAAAACAAAAAACAAGAAAAAGCAAAAAAGAAGGGAAGCCTATGTAAGTCAATGAATGCCTGCCTGGAAGTAGGGAGAATGGAAAAGCTGGCCCCTGGATGGGCTTTTTTTAGTTTTGTTTTAGTGTTACTATGTTTGCAAGTCTTTGTTGATATGACAGGATGAAGAAAGAACGTCTCATTTCTCAGACTTAGCTTATTCACAGAGTTTGTTTATTCCACAGGTTTCATTGGTCAACTTAAGAGTTAGAGTTAAAAATCAAATGGGGCTGGGCACAGTGGCTCATGCCTGTAATTCCAGCACTTTGGAAGGCCAAGGCGGGTGGATTACAAGATCAAGAGATTGAGACCATCCTGGCCAAGATGGTAAAACCCCGTCTCTACTAAAAACACAAAAATTAGCATGGCGTGGTGGCACACACCAGTAGTCCCAGCTACTTGGGAGGCTGAGGCAGAAGAATCACTTAAACCCGGGAGGCAGAGGTTGTAGTGAGCCAAGATTGCACCACTGCATTCCAGCCTGGTGACAGAGTGAAACTCCGTCTCAAAAAAAAAAAAAAAAAAATAGAATCTCTTTGTTTTGAGATACGGTTCTTGGGGAAAATATTTGCCTTCAAATGAATTGGAAGAACTTGTCTAGGGATTGAGAATAGGGGTGGAGAATGCATTCCTGATATATTAACATTTCCCTGGAGCCACTTTAATTTTTTTTTTTTTTTTTTTTTTTTTTTTTTGAGACGGAGTTTCGCTCTCGTTACCCAGGCTGGAGTGCAATGGCGCGATCTTGGCTCACCGCAACCTCCGCCTCCTGGGTTCAGGCAATTCTCCTGCCTCAGCCTCCTGAGTAGCTGGGATTACAGGCACGCGCCACCATGCCCAGCTAATTTTTTTTTTGTATTAGTAGAGACGGGGTTTCACCATGTTGACCAGGATGGTCTCGATCTCTTGACCTCGTGATCCACCCGCCTCGGCCTCCCAAAGTGCTGGGATTACAGGCTTGAGCTACCGTGCCCGGCCTAATTTTTTTTTTTTGAGATGGAGTTTTGCTCTTGTTGCCCAGGCTGGAGTGCAAGGGCATGATCTCAGCTCACTGCAACCTCCACCTCCCTGGTTCAAGCAATTCCCCTGCCTCAGCCTTCTGAGTAGCGGAGATTACAGGTGTTCATCACCACACACAACTCATTTTTACTTTTTTTTTTTTGAGACGGATTCTCGCTCTGTCTCCCAGGCTGGAGTGCAGTGTTGTAATCTCGGCTCACTACAACCTCTGCCTCCCGGGTTTAAGCAATTCTCCTGCCTCAGCCTCCTGAGTAGCTGGGATTGATTACAGGCACACGCCACCATGCCCAGCTAATTTTTGTATTTTTAGTAGAGACGGTTTCACAGTATTGGTCAGGCTGGTCTCGAACTCCTAACCTTGTGATCCACCTGCCTTGGCCTCCCAGTGTGCTGGGATTACAGGCCTGAGCCACCACGCTCAGCCTCATTTTTACTATTTTTAGTGGATACGAGGTTTCACCATGTTCATCGGGCTGCTGTCGAACTCCTGACCTTAAATGACCCACCTCAGTCTCCCAAAGTGCTGGGATTGCCACCACACCTGGCCCACTGTAGTCTTTTCTTATTCTCTAACTTGTCTCTTTTTTTTTTCAGGTGTAGTATTGAGTCCTGTTTGAGCTATTGTTCTCTTTTTCCTCAAAAATGGCACTATCTAAGAGGGAGCTGGATGAGCTGAAACCATGGATAGAGAAGACAGTGAAGAGGGTGCTGGGTTTCTCAGAGCCTACAGTGGTCACAGCAGCCTTGAACTGTGTGGGGAAGGGCATGGACAAGAAAAAGGCGGCTGGTATGTACCTTTCTGCATCTTTTGTCTTAACTTACAGGGTGATCCCAAACACTGCTTTGAACTTCCCCAAAATTCTCTCTGTTGGGAACATCTAAAAAAAGGGCAGGCCATATTTTATTTTCATTTGTATTATAATGCAAGTAGCCTAAATAATAATTTTGCTTTTTCTCTTACTGCTTATTTTTTATGTTATTTGTGATATATTTTAAATCTTCCTTTGGCTACCATAGTGAGTCACCCAAGTTAGATTTACTTAGGAAGTATGCTAAAGTCAGATAGGCATATTCAGTTATTCAGATTGACATCTCAACATATAAAAGTCTTTATGAAATACATGAAAAAGCTTGAAGGAGGTAGATTTTGTTAATAGTAGTCTCCTACAGCTTGCTATTTGGGAAAGGTTAGGGTGGTTATTCATCTTAAACTTGATGTTCAACCTAAACAGGTTGTTCTGACTGACTTCCCACTCTAAAAAATTATAACTATTTTCACCTCAAAGGGCAAGGTCATTCACTGTAAGAGAGTTGGGAATCCTGCAAAGAACCTAAAATTTGTTTCACTCCTAGGAATGAAATTCCAGTGATGGTACCTGTTCTAGGCCTAGTATTAGACTATATACTCTTATCTTTCCAATCCTACCACCGCCTTTTTTCCTGTCAGATCATCTGAAACCTTTTCTTGATGATTCTACTCTCCGATTTGTGGACAAACTGTTTGAGGCTGTGGAGGAAGGCCGAAGCTCTAGGCATTCCAAGTCTAGCAGTGACAGGAGCAGAAAACGAGAGCTAAAGGTAGGTTACAATTTACTGTCTAATGAGCTCAGGACTGTTTTGAATGGTAACAGAGTTGCTGAGCTCACCAGTTCACACTTTGAAATCCACGATTTAGAGCACCAAATGTTCAAGAGAGGTACTTAGACGTTAAGGTAGGAGAGGTGAATTCATGTCATCACTGTCTTATGATAATGAACTACCCAAGTTCATGGGTTGAAATATCCAAAGAAATAATTGGTAGCTTTGTCTTTTTTTTAGATAACAGGAGTTTTGGTTCTCATCTTTCTCCATATTTCCTTTTTTTTTTTCCTTCTTACTACTACCTATAAACTGATTGTTCTAAGATTTTATGTTTGATTTGAGGCCTATAAGTTGTTTCAGAATGTGACTCCACTGGTACCTGAGCTGTACACCTCATTGATGTCTCTTTGTAGAGGTTTCTCTGCAATGCACTTGTAGATAGGATACCAAAAAGTAACTATTACTTATTATATTCTTGAGAGCTTACCATTTGCTACATGGCATATTGCTGGTCACCTGGTGCCATGAGTGAAACACTTGGAAGAGTTGTCAGTGCCTCCTTAACTACTACACTTTTTATTCTGTATTGCTGACTAATCCTGGCCTCTTTCAGTATTAGCAGTGTCAAGTACCTATCTTTCCACTCATTTCCAAGTATCTCTCTTCAGTAAAAAAAATTCTGTGACTCCTATGAAATCTTCCAAAGTTCTTTTGATACCTTGGCTATCCCATTGCTTTTTGAATAAGCGGTGTCTGATTGGTCCCCTGGGCAGGCTATGGAACAAGAAAAACCAGAAAGATGTGTGCCCTTTGTGTTTAGAGCATCGTAGGATGATCAGAGAAGGAGAGATAGTCCTGCATTAAAATAATTTGTAATTTGCCAGGCACTGTGGCATGTGCCTGTAATCCCAGCTACTTGGGAAGCTGAGGCAAGAGGATCTCTTGAGCCCAGGAGCTGTAATTTAATAGAGCAGAGGTACCACAAAATATAGTATATAGACCCGTATTGTAAAATCTGAGTAGCAGTTTCATGTAAATTTTAGGGTTGGCTATAGAATTTCAGACTTACGTTGAATTTTGTTATATTTAAGGGGGAATGATTGATCCATAGTATACACAGATCTATACAGTGATGATTATGTCATAACAGGGCATACTTCTTTTTTTTCTTTTTGAGATGGAGTCTTGCTCTGTCGCCCAGGCTGGAGTGCAGCAGTGTGATCTTGGCTCACTGCAACCTCCACCTCCCAGCTTTAAGCAATTCTCCTGCCTCAGCCTCCTAAGTAGCTGGGATTACAGGCACATGCCACCACTCCTGGCTAATTTTTATATCTTTAGTAGAGACGGGGTTTTACCATGTTGGTCAGGCTGGTCTCGAACTCTTTTTTGTTTTTTTTTTTTTTTTTGGAGACGTGCAATGGCACGATCTTGGCTCACTGCAGCCTCCACGTCCCAGGTTCAAGCAATTCTCCTGCCTCAGCCTCCAGAGTAGCTGGGATTACAGGGATGAGCCACCATGCCTGGCTAATTTTTGTATTTTTAGTAGAGACGGGGTTTTTCCATGTTGTTCAGACTGGTCTTGAGCTCCCAACCTCAGGTGATCTGCCTGCCTTGGCCTCCCAAAAGGCTGGGATACATCGAACTCCTGACCTTGTGATCTGCCTGCCTTGGCCTCCCAAAGTCCTGGGATTTACAGGTGTGAGCCACTGCGCCAAGCCAGTAGGGCATACTTCTCTATGAGTGCTGAGGGCATGCTGTGAATGAAGTGACTACATTGGGTGGGATTAATAAAAATGGTTTCGAAGGAGGTATCTAGATAGCCTTGGGATACGGGTCCCATTTTTGGTCCATTCAGGTCCCCACCCCACACAATATATTATGGGAGAGTCCTTTTTCTTGAACTGTAGGAGTTCCAGGAAGCGCTCGCCCCTGGCTGAGGATATGTCCTTGCAAAACACGAGCCCTCCTAGTGAAGAGGGGATGTCACCCAAAGCCTACCACCGGTGTGTACATTTGCTTTTTCCCATTGTCCCTTCCAGTTGGCCACTCTTCGTCCTGTTAAATTCACCTTGCAAATTAGTCATCATATTTGAGTTCCCATTGTTTGATGAAAACAAGGTGTTAATGGGGATTACTGAAGAAGAAAGAGAAAGCCCCTTTCCTGGAAGAGCTTAGACTTAGTTGGGAAAACTATACTAACATTGAAATACTTAACACTTGGCAAACAAAATATCAACAATGTAATTTAACCTAATATGAACCAAGCTCTTAGGTGCTAAGACAATGTGAAACAAAAGTTTGATCAGAGTGGGGTGAGCTTAAAATGAGGAAAACTTCTTGTAGGAGGTGAGTTTTAGGCAGGATTTGGAACAGGGGTTGTGGAAAAGTTGAGAGACATTATAAATATGGGCAGTAGCATTTGCAAATACCTTGAGATGGGAACATTTATAAGAACATGGGAATGAAATTTGTTTGACTGGATTAGGAGAATGTTGAAGTTGGGTGAGATGGTCCATTTGGTGGAGAGTCTAGTAGACCCTGATTCTGGCAGGTAGCTATTTGCAAGGTTGTGTCATATTCCCCTGGGAAAAGCCAGAAAATGCTGGTAGGGGCTAGGATAATTCTTTCCTTCTCCCTGTGGGGAGGGATACAGCTTTTCTTTCATCTTGGGTTCCCTTAGGAGGTGTTTGGTGATGACTCTGAGATCTCTAAGGAATCATCAGGAGTAAAGAAGCGACGAATACCCCGTTTTGAGGAGGTGGAAGAAGAGCCAGAGGTGATTCCTGGACCTCCATCAGAGAGCCCTGGCATGCTGACTAAGCTCCAGGTTAGTAATTAAGGACTGGAAGCAAAGTGGTTTTGTAAGTTAAAGAAGCAAAGGGTACATGGGTCTGTATTTATTGTGATTTCTTTTTTTTTGAGTTGGAGTTTTGCTCTTGTCGCCCAGGCTGGAGTGCAGTGTCTCGATCTAGGCTCACTGCAACCTCAGCCTCCCAGGTTCAAATGATTCTCCTGTCTCAGCCTTCCTAGCAGCTGGGATTACAGGCAGTCACCACCATGCCTGGCTAATTTTTGTATTTTTAATAGAGATGAGGTTTCACCATATTGGCCAGGCTGGTCTTGAACTCCTGACCTCAGGTGATCCGCCTGCCTCAGCCTCCCCAAAGTGGTAGGATTACAGGCGTGAGCCACCATGCCCGGCTAATTTTTTGTGTTATTATTATTATTACTGTTTTTTATTAGAGACAGAGTTCCACTATGTTGGGCGGACTGGTCTCGAACTTCTGACCTCAGGTGATCCACTCGCCTTGGCCTCCCAAAGTGCTGGGATTGCAGGTGTGTGCCACCTGTCCTGGACCTCTTGTGATCTTGATTTGAATTAATGTTTAGTGTTTCAGGAAGCCTTTTTTTTTTGAGACGGAGTTTCACTCTTGTTACCCAGGCTGGAGTGCAATGGCGCGATCTCGGCTCACCGAAACCTCTGCCTCCCGCGTCCAAGCAATTCTCTTGCCTCAGCCTTCCGAGTAGCTGGGATTACAGGCATGTGCCACCATGCCTGGCTAATTTTGTGTTTTAAGTAGAGATGGGGTTTCTCCATGTTGGACAGGCTGGTCCTGACCTCAGGTGATCTGCCTGCCTCGGCTTCCCAAGGTACTGAGATTTTAGGTGTGAGCCACCAACCCTAGCCAACTTCGTACTTTTTTTTAACAAGAAGTATTTGTGTTTTTTCTTTTTTTTTTTCTTTTTTTTTTTTTTTTTGAGATGGAGTTTCGCTCTTGTTACCCAGGCTGGAGTGCAATGGCGCGATCTCGGCTCACCGCAACCTCCGCCTCCTGGGTTCAGGCAATTCTCCTGCCTCAGCCTCCCGAGTAGCTGGGATTACAGGCACGCGCCACCATGCCCAGCTAATTTTTGTATTTTTAGTAGAGACGGGGTTTCACCATGTTGACCAGGATGGTCTCGATCTCTTGACCTCGTGATCCACCCGCCTCGGCCTCCCAAAGTGCTGGGATTACAGGCTTGAGCCACCGCGCCCGGCCGTATTTGTGTTTTTTCAATTGGCATCGTTAAGTAATTTTGATACCACATAAACAGTAAGTATTTCTTTTACCATTTAATATGCGAAGAGTATAATAGAACATATACATACATATAGATGGATGGATTTGCATATATATGCTATTTATGAAAGGAAAGAAACGGATGATTTTTTTTTCTGAGGAGTATCTCTCTGTCACTCAGCCTGGAGCGCAGTGGTGCAGTCTTGGTTTACTGCAGCCTCCGCCTCCCAGGTTCAAGCGATTTTCCTGCCTCAGTCTCCCATAGCTGGGGCTATAGGCATGCGCCACTACGCACGATTAATTTTTGTATTTAGTAGAGACAGGGGTTTCACCATGTTGACTAGGCTGGTCTGGAATTCCTGACTTCAAGTGATCCACCTACCTCGGCCTCCCAGACTGCTGGGATTATAGGTGTAAGCCACTGTGCCCAGCCTGTTTTTGTTTCTGAGACAGGGTCTCACTCTGTCGTCCAGGCTGGAGTTCAGTGGCAAGATCTTGGCTCACTGCAACCTCTGCCTCCCGGGCTTGAGTGATCCTCCCATCTTGGCCTCCTAAGTAGCTGGGACTTCAGGCCACCATGCCTGGCTAATTTTTGTATTTTTTTTAAAGATGAGGTTTTGCCATGTTTCCTAGGCTGGTCTTGAACTCCTGGGCTCAAATGATCTTCCTGCCTCAGCCTCCCAAAGCATTAGAATTGCAGGTGTGAGCCACCACGCCCAGCCGATGATGTTTTTCATGGAGAATGGGGATGGAAGTACTCACATGTCCTTTTGTAATTTTTATTTTCTTATTTATTTATTTTGAGACGGAGTCTCCCTCTGTTGCTCAGGCTGGAGTGTAGTGGCATGATTTTGGCTTGCTGCAACCTCCGCCTTCTGAGTTTAGGTGATTCTCCTGCCTCAGCCTCCTGAGTAGCTGGCATTACAGGTGCCCACTACCATACCTGGCTAATTTTTGTATTTTTACTAGAGACAGTGTTTCACCATGTTAGCCAAGCTGGTCTTGAGCTCCTGACCTCAAGTGATTCATCCACCTCAGCCTCCCAAAGTGCTGGTGTTACAGATGTGAGCCACCATGCTGGCCCTTTTGTAATTTTTCAATTTTGAATATATCACCTACTCAAGAAAAAATGTTAAAGACAAATTTTTAAAAATATCTTGAAGCACTTAAAGAACAGGTCTGTTTTGCAAAATGCAAGAGGAGTTGTTTGGTCACACCCTCAAAGCTTATCATTCTGAACTTTTTAGGACAGAAGGTATTTATAGAGACTAGGGAGCAGGTTTTTGCACCATCGTCTCTTGTTTCCCAAACTAGTAATTCTAGTACTTATGTCATGATTTAAAAAGAAATTTTAAGTATAATAATTTGTGTAGGTTCTGTTAGGTTTGCATGCATTATTTAAGTGGTTACAACAGACCTATAAGGTAGGTACTGTTTTTCTCCCTTTTAGACACTTAGGAGGTTTAGAGACTAAGTTCCTTATCCAGGGTAACAAAGGCATTCACTGGCAGAGTTAAGATTTAAGCTCAGATTTCTCTGACTCCAGAGTCTTAATCATCACACTCTGTTACTACCTAATATGCTAATATTGCCTTAGGAACATGGGTTGAAAAATTCCAGTGCTTACTTATCTTAACTAAGTTTTCTACTCTATAATGCAGGCAGAATATGGTATAATCATTCAGAAAATTTTAAGTCTCTAGATTTGAGAGCCTTGTGGGTTTAGAAACCTGAATGGGAAAAGTAAAAAGGAGAAATTAACAGTTTTTCAATTTTTTTTTTTCCTGGAGAGCAGATCAAACAGATGATGGAGGCAGCGACACGACAAATTGAGGAGAGGAAAAAGCAGCTGAGCTTCATTAGCCCCCCTACACCTCAGGTATTGTGTCTAGATTACTCTGTAAAGAATAATCTTTTGCACAGAATTTCTTGCCATCCATTCAAAATGAGAGACCAGAAGAGGTGACTGCATGTTTCACTTCAAAATCATCTACTACAGTCTACCATGATGTGTGTATGTATATGTGTGTATGTATGTGTATCTGTCTGCCTGTCTCAATTCCTCTGATTTCTTTTTCTCTGTCTCACAGCCAAAGACTCCTTCTTCCTCTCAACCAGAGCGACTTCCAATTGGCAACACTATTCAACCCTCCCAGGCTGCCACTTTCATGAATGATGCCATTGAGAAGGCAAGGAAAGCAGCTGAACTACAAGCTCGAATCCAAGCCCAGCTGGCACTGAAGCCAGGACTCATCGGCAATGCCAACATGGTGGGCCTGGCTAATCTCCATGCCATGGGCATTGCTCCCCCGTGAGTGTCTATTTCATGGAATACCTTTTCATTTCTGAAGTTTGAGAAGCAATGAATACCTTTGAATGCTACTGATCTGGCGAGGCCCAGTGTCTTAGACCTGTAATCCTAGCACTTTGGGAGGCCGAGGTGGGTGGATTACCTGAGGTCAGGAGTTCGAGACCAGCCTGGCCAACATGGTGAAACCCCGTCTCTACTAAAAATACAAAAATTAGCTGGGCGTGATGGCACATGCCTGTAATCCTAGCTGCTTGGAAGGCTGAAGCAGGAGAATCGCTTGAACCCAGGAGGCAGAGGTTGCAGTGAGCTGAGATCCAGTGCGCCACTGTACTCCAGCCTGGGTGACAGAGCGAGATTCTCTCAAAAAAAAAAAAAAATGTTACTGATCCTCTTTTTCCAGACAACCTAGATCATTTCTCAATTTCTTATTTCTTATGTTTGATTGATTAACCCATTGAATTTTTTTCTCTTGGCTTCCCTGTTGCAGGGTGTATTATCTTCTTATGATTGATGTAACTGAGATTAAGGTTATTCATCTAATACTGGAGCTAGGAATAGAGCCAGGTTTTCTTCCTGGTTTCAAACTCAGATTTATCCATTAAACCACCTTGTGTGAGATCAGATCTGAAGTTCCTCTGCAACTGGTCAAAGATGTTACACGTTTTTTTTTAGCATCTGCAGTAGATCTGGCATTGCATGCCTGACTCAAGAATTCAAGGATAAAGAAAGGATTATAAATTCATATAATTTATAAACTCATTTCATTTGATTGCTCTATATACTGAAATATCCACTTTGATATTTTTAATCAAGATGTTATTGGCTGCGCAAGGTGGCTCACACCTGTAGTCCCAGCACTTTGGGAGGCTGAGGCAGGTAGATTGCTTGAGCTCAGGAGTTCAAGACTAGCCTAGGCAACATGGCAAAACTCCATCTCTCAAAAAATACAAAAATTAGCCAGGTGTGGTAGAGTATGCCTGTAGTTCCAGCTGCTCAGGAGGCTTAGGTGAGAGAATTTCTTGAGTCTGGGAAGTTGAGGTTGCAATGAGCTGTGATTGTGCCACATATTCCAGCCTGGGCAACAGTGAGACCATGTCTCAAAAAAAAAAAAAAAAAAAGGTACTACTCACTGATAAGATTGTTCCCTAGAATTTTTTTGTTGTCTATTTATTTATTTTTTGAGAGAGAGTCTCACTGTTTCATCTATGCTGGAGTGCAGTGGCGCGATCTTGGCTCACTGCAATCTCCACCTCCCTGCAATCTCTGCCTCCCGGGTTCAAGCGATTCTCCTGCCTTAGCCTCCCAAGTAGCTGGGACTACAGGCGGCCATCTAAATTTTGTATTTTTTGTAGAGATGGGGTTTCATTACGTTGTCCAGGCTGGTCTTGAACTCCTGAGCTCAAGCAATCCACCCACCTCAGCCTCCCAAAGTGCTGGGTATTATAGTGTGAGCCATCACACCCATCCATCCAAATAACTCTTAAAGAGAAGGCACTGCAGCCTCAACTGCCTGGGCTCAAGTGATCCTCCTCAACCTCCTGAGTAGCTGGGACCACAGGTGCATACCACCACACCCAGCTAATTTTAAATTTTTTGTTGAGACAGGGTCTCCTTGTGTTGCCCAGACTGGTCTCTAACTCCTGGGCTCAAGTGATCCTGCTGCCTTGGCCTCCCAAAATGCTGTGGTTCCAGGCTTGAGCCACCATGCCTGGCTTTATTTTGTTTGTTTTTTGTTTGCCTTAATGTTCCATAAAGGATTTATTTCTTTGCGGGCTATTTTTCAGGAAGGTGGAGTTAAAAGACCAAACTAAACCCACACCACTGATCTTAGATGAGCAAGGGCGCACTGTAGATGCAACAGGCAAGGAGATTGAGCTGACACACCGCATGCCTACTCTGAAGGCCAATATTCGTGCTGTGAAGAGGGAACAATTCAAGCAACAGCTAAAGGAAAAGCCATCAGAAGACATGGAGTCCAATACCTTTTTTGACCCCCGAGTCTCCATTGCCCCTTCCCAGCGCCAGAGACGCACTTTTAAATTCCATGACAAGGGCAAATTTGAGAAGATTGCTCAGCGATTACGGACAAAGGTATCTGGCTTAGAGTGTAACCCAGAATTTAGAAAAAGTTAAGAAGCTGACAGGAAAACACTGTTAAATCTCTGTGTTCTAAGAAATTAGATAAATACGTCATTTAAAGCAGCAGTCCTCAACCTTTTTGGCTCCAGGGACTGGTTTCATGGAAGACAGTTATTCCCCTGGAGTAGGGATGGTTTCGTGATGGTTTAAGTGCATACATTTATTGTGTACTTTATTTCTGTTACTATTATTATTGTTTTGAAATGGAGTTTCACTCTTGTTGCCCAGGATGGAGTGCAGTGGCACGATCTCAGCTCACTGCAACCTCCGTCTCCTGGTTTCAAGCGATTCTCCTGCCTCAGCCTCCCAGGTAGCTGGGATAGCAGGCATGCACTACTACATCTGGCTAATTTTGTAGTTTTATTAGAGATGGGGTTTATCCATGTTGATCAGGCTGGTCTCGAACTCCCAGCCTCAGGTGATCCACCCACCTTGGCCTCCAAAAGTGCTGGGATTACAGGTGTGAGCCCCTGTGCCTGGCCTTTTTTTTTTTTGAGATGGAGTCTCACACTATCATCTGGGCTGAAGTGCAGTGGTGCAGTCGTGACTCACTGCAACCTCCACCTTTCAGGTTCGAGCAATTCTCCTGCCTCAGCCTCCCGAGTAGCTGGGACTACAGGTGCATGCCACCACTCCTGGCTAATTTTTTGGATTTTTAATAGAGCCAGGGTTTCACTATGTTGGCCAGGCTGGTCTCAAACTCCTGACCTTGTGATTCACCTGTCTCAGCCTCTCAAAGTGCTGGGATTACAGGTGTGAGCCACCACGCTGGCCTATTTCTACTGTTATTTTATTGTAATATATAATGAAATAATTATACAACCCACCATAATGTAAAATCAGTAGGATCCTTGAGCTTGTTTTCCTGCTGAGACGGTCCCATCTGGGTGTGATGGGAGATAGTGATGTATCAGGCATTAGATTCTCATAAGGAATGTACAACATAGGTCCACTGCATACACAGTTCGCAATAGGGTTCGTGCTCCTATGAGAATCTAATGTTGCTGCTGATCTGTTAGGAGGTAGAGCTCAAACCGTAATTCAGGTAATAGGGAGTGACTATAAGTACAGGTGAAACTTCATTGGCTTGCCTGCTGCTCACCCGCTGTGCAACCCATTTCCTAAAAGGCCACAGACTGGTGAGTTGGGGACTCCTGATTTAAAGCAATGAATGATTTGAAAACAGCACTTTGGGAAGCTGAGGCTGGTGGATCATGACGTTATGAGTTGGAGACCAGCCTGGCCCTCATGGTAAAACCCTGTCTCTACTAAAAATACGAAAATTAGCCAGGCGTGGTGGTGGGTGCCTATAATCCCAGCTACTCCAGAGGCAGAGGCAGGAGAATCACTTGAAATCGAAAGGCGGAGGTTGCAGTGAACTGAGATCATACCACTGCCCTCCAGCCTGGAGAAAAGATCGAAACTCCCTCTCAAAAAGAAAAATACTGTATTTATTTCTGTAATACATGGTTTTTTTTTTTGAGACGGAGTTTCGCTCTTGTTACCCAGGCTGGAGTGCAATGGCGCGATCTCGGCTCACTGCAACCTCCGCCTCCTGGGTTCAGGCAATTCTCCTGCCTCAGCCTCCTGAGTAGCTGGGATTACAGGCACGCACCACCATGCCCAGCTAATTTTTTGTATTTTTAGTAGAGACGGGGTTTCACCTTGTTGACCAGGATGGTCTCGATCTCTTGACCTCGTGATCCACCTGCCTCGGCCTCCCAAAGTGCTGGGATTACAGGCGTGAGCCACCGTGCCCAGCGTAATACATGTTTTTTTAAGCAGATTGCTCTTCCTGATTAGTTTCTACATAAGTGGAAATATTATTAAATTGAGTTTGAAAATTCTCCACATACAACTGAGTGGAGGGAAACAATTCGAAATATTCTGAGTGACTGAGGAAAGCTTGCCTGGTGTTAAAATTTACTGCAGACAATATACCTAGAGAGTTGAATTCATTATATATTGAATCACCTTTGCCTTCTTTTTGTCCTCTCAAAGTGAGGTTTTCATAAAATTCTATTTCTGTATATTTACTGCAGGCATATACTGTGGAGTGAAGGGAGAGGGTAAAGGTGAGCTCTATGTACATGAGCTAAATAAAAGATAAAATAAAGCAGAACAACTCCTTTCTAAGCTTTCAGAAATTATGAACTTTTTGTATTAGGTGTAGAGTTCAACAAGGAAGTGTTTTAAAATTTGGGATTCTACAAATTCTATTTTCTATGACTCCAGTTTATCTTTCTGTCTTGGTTTATTTTGTTTTTAGGCTCAACTGGAGAAGCTACAGGCAGAGATTTCACAAGCAGCTCGAAAAACAGGCATCCATACTTCGACTAGGCTTGCCCTCATTGCTCCTAAGAAGGAGCTAAAGGAAGGAGATATCCCTGAAATTGAGTGGTGGGACTCTTACATAATCCCCAATGGCTTTGATCTGTGAGTTTGTTTTAGTACCTTTTTTAAGAAATAGTTTTTTAGGCTGGGCACGGTGGCTCACGCCTGTAATCTTAGCACTTTGGGAGGCCCAGGTGAGTGGATCATGTGGTCAGGAGTTTGAGATCAGCCTGGCCAACATAGTGAAACCCCTTCTCTACTAAAAATACAAAAATTAGCTGGGCGTGGTGTAGGACACACCTGTGGTCCTGCCTACCCCAGAGGCTGAGGTGGGAGAATCACTTGAACCTGGGAGTCGGAGATTGCAGTGAGCCATGCCATTGTACTCCAGCCTGGGTGACAAGAGTAAGACTTCATCTAAAAAAAAACCAAAACACCAGTTTTTAATCAGCTGAGTTTAAGATTCAAGCTAATACCTTTTAGTAAAGCTGTGGTTTTAGTGGGAAGGATGGTATTCATGCATTAATTAAAATTTTAAAATCCAAGAGAAATAAGTAACTGTACATAAGCTCCTGTATTTGTTTTGTTTACTTGTTTTTGAGAGGGAGTCTCGCTCTGTCACCCAGGCTGGAATGCAGTGGCATGATCTTGGCTCACTGCAACCTCTGCCTCCTGGGTTCAAGCGATTCTTCCCCCTCAGCCTCCTTAGTATAAGCTGAGACTACAGACACATACCACCATACCAAGCCAATTTTTATATTTTTAGTAGACAACAGCGTTTCGCTATTTGGCCAGGCTGGTTTTAAATTCCTGACCTCAGGTGATCCGCCTGCCTCAGTCTCTCAAAGCGCTGGGATTATAGGCATAAGCCACTGTGCCCAGCCCTGCTCCATCATTCTGATACGTGACTTTAGTAGACTTTATCTTAGGCTTTCCTTGCCCATTTCTTTGTCAGCCACTTTCTCAGGGACTTATTGTCACTAATGAGAACATAGCATCTACCAGCTGTGGTGTGGTAGAAAAAAGGTTGGGAATGACTGCTGTGGAGAGTGTGTTCAACTGTAGAGGGACTCAGTTCTCTCGAAGACTATGTATAATTATATATTTTAGGTATGTAAATGCTGTTTTAGGTATATCAAGCACTAGAACCCATTATGGAGAATAGGTTTTTTCAGTGTTTCTGAGACTCCTCTCTTAGAATCATCTCTACCCACATATTGTGTTTTCTTTTCTTCCTGCAATTTTAGTACAGAGGAAAATCCCAAGAGAGAAGATTATTTTGGAATCACAAATCTTGTTGAACATCCAGCCCAGCTCAATCCTCCAGGTAATGTGTAGATTACTGAATCAAGTCTCTAGAGCAGCATTATCCACTGGAAGTTTATATATGATAAACATGTTCTGTGTCTGTGCTGTTCAATACAGTAGTCAGTATTCATATGTAATTCTTTTTTGTAATTCAGTTTTTTTTCCTGACAGTTAATAGTTTGTGGTTTGACCAGTGAACATAAATTTTAAGTGCATATTCTTGTGATTCCTGTGCTTAGAATTTCATGAGACAGCTGAGCATGGTGACTCATGCCTCTAATCCGAACACTTTGGAAGGCTGAGACAGGAGGATTACTTGAGGCCAAGAGTTCAAGACCAGCCTGGGCAACATAGTAAGACCCATCTCAAGGAAAAAAAAATTTGGCTGGGTATGGTGGTTCACGCCTGTAATCACTGCACTTTGGGAAGCTGAGGTGGGCAGATTGCTTGAGCTTAGGAGTTTGAGACCTGGGCAACATGGCAAAACTGAGTCTTGACAAAAAGTACAAAAATCAGCTGGGCATGGTGGTATGTATCTGTAGTCCCAGCTACCCGGCTGAGGTGTGGAGGATGGCTTGAGCCTGGGAGGTGGAGGCTGCAATAAGCTGAGATGGCGCCACTGCACTCCAGCCTGGGTGATAGTGCCAGACCTTGTCTCAAAAAAAAAAAAACCCCAATAATTTCATGAAGCTTTACATTTACAGTTCCTTGGTTGTTGCTAGGAGACAGCCCTCAGCTTGCTTCTTTTATAGAACCATGTTGTCCTAGCGTCCACAGCTAAATGCAAATGCAAGAGCTAAACTTTTAGGGTGGAGTGTTATTAGATGCAATATGCTCCCCTACTCACTGTGAGGGATGCTAACTCCAAAGGGCTTTTTGTTAGTTTCCCAAAGTTGAAATTGGGAAACAGTTGCTTCTCTCTCTCTCTTTTTTTTTTTTTTTTTTTTGAGGTGGAGTTTTGCTCTTGTTGTCCAGGCTGGAGTGCAATGATGCGATCTCGGCTCACTGCAACCTCCACCTCCCAGGTTTAGGCAATTCTGGCTCAGCCTCCCGAGTAGCTGGGATTACAGGCATGCACCACCACACCTGGCTAATTTTGTATTTTTAGTAGAGACGGAGTTTCTCCATGTTGGTCAGGCTGGTCTCAAACTCCCGACCTCAGGTGATCTGCCTGCCTCAGCCTCCCAAAGTGCTGAGATTACAGGTGTGAGCGACCGCACCTGGCCCAAAGTTGTTTCTCTTAAGAATAAAATATAAATAAATAAATAAAATAAAAATAGTGGGAAAAAAAAGAATTAAAATGCCTCAGAAGGCTGGGCACAGAGGCTCACGCCTATAATCCCAGCACTTTGGGAGGCTGAGTTGGGCAGAGCCCATGAGCCCAGGAGTTTGCAACTTGCCTGGGTGACATGGTGAAACCCCGTCTCTACTAAAAATACAAAAATTAGCCAGGTGTGGTGGCACATGCCTGTAGTCCCAGCTACTTGGGAGGCTGCAGCACGAGAATCACTTTAACTCGGGAGGTGGATGTTGCAGTGAGCTGAGATTGTGCCACTGCACTCCAGCCTGGATGACAGTGAGACTTAGTCTTAACAATTAGTCTCAAAAAAAAAAAAAAAAAGCCACAGGAAGACAGAATTGAGTAGAAATGGGTGTTTTTTGAAAAAGCATTGAAAAACATTTAACAAACTGGTGAAGAAATATAGGAAGAAATATAGGGGAAAAACAGTTTGTGTCTACTATAGGGGCCAAGGGAAAAACTTTCCCTTTTCCCTATGAAGTTTCAGTGAAAAATTAATTCACATAAGGCACATTAGTTGGAGAAGAGGCATACAAATTTATTAATGTTTGCATAGGGGAAAATCATAGAGTGATCACCCCCATATGTGAGTGTTGAGTTACACAATACAACTGAAGAATTGAATTTTTAATTTTTTTTTTTTTTTGAGATGGAATGTTGTTCTGTCACCCACGCTGGAGTGCAGTGGTGTAATCTTGGCTCACTGAAACCTCTGCCTCCTGAGTAGCTGGGATTATAGGCATACACCTCCATGCCCAGCTAATTTTTGTATTTTTAGTAGAGATGGGCTTCCCCCATACTGGCCAGGCTGGTGTTGAACTCCTGGCCTCAAGTTATCCGCCTGCCTCAGCCTCCCAAAGTGCTGGAATTAAAGGCGTGAGCCACTGTATCTAGCCTGAATTTTTAATTTTATTATTATTTTTTATTTTTTATTTTTTATTTTTGAGACAAGGTCTCACTCTTGTAGCCCAGGCTGAAATGCAGTGACTCACTGCAGCCTTAACCTCCCAGGCCCAGGTGATCCTCCCAACTCAGCTTCCTGGATTGCTGGGACTATAAGCACATACCACCATGCCCAGCTAATTTTTTTCTGTTTTTTGTAGAGAGACAGGTTTTGCCATTTTGCCTAGACTGGTCTTGAATTCCTGGGCTTAAGCAATCCTTCCACCTCGGCTTCCCAAAGTGTTGGGATTACAAGCATGAGCCACTGCACCAGCCCTTATTCAGTTTTAATCTATTTAAATTTAAATAGCTCATATGGCTAATGACTACTATATTGAAAAGTGCAGCTCTAGAGCATTGAGATCTCATCTATAGATGACCTCACTGATGTATAGTACAAATTGGGCTTTTGCCATAGTGCTAATACCAGCTCTAGTCTTGTACACCATACTATACTCCTGCCCATCTATTTTCTTTGTCTTTAGCATTTTTTTCTCTTCTTTTTTTAGTTTATTTTTTCTTTTTTTAATTTTTTTTTTTTCTGTAGACCTCCTCTGTGGACAGTTTTCCTTTTTTCTTTTTTGTAGCAAAGTTTTTTGGCTTAGTCAAAAACGGTAGGTTTTAGTTGTGGCTGTGTTTTTAACTAGCTGAATGCCTGTCCATGGATATGTCACTTTGAATACTGGGAATTTCCTCATTTGTAGAGATAATAACTGAAATGCATTCTTCAAGGCTTAGGCAAATCATAGGTGATTTTAACACTTGGGATAAACTAGGAGAAAATATCCTAATTGATAAATTTGCTTGACAGTATTTTTCAATAAGTTTAAAAAGTAGTTTGAGATCTTAATATAAATTATGGCCAGGACCAGTGGTAAATCCTTGTCTCTACAAAAAATGAGCTGGCATGGTGGCATGCATGTGTAGTCCTAGCTACTTGGGAGGCTCATGCAGGGTGGATTGCTTGAGCCTAGGAGGTAGAGATTGTATTAAGGTGTGAACACACCTCTACACTCCAGTTTGGGTGACAGAGAGAGATCCTGTCTCAAAAAAAAAAACAAAGACAATACAATTTGTAATAGTCACTGAAATTTACTTAACTAGATTCTACTTAGCTGTTGTCAGTGTGAATCATTAGAAGAAGAATGTGGGGTTTTTGTATTTTGTTTTACTTATTTTTAAGTTTTTTATTTTTAATTTTTTTTTATTTTTTGTGATGGAATCTTGCTCTGTCGCCCAGGCTGGAGTGCAGTGGTGCAATCTTGGCTCACTGCAACCTCCGTCTCCCAGGTCCAGCAATTATTCTTCCTCAGCTTCCTGAGTAGCTGGTACTACAGGCTTGAGTCATCATACCTAGCTAATTTTTGTATTTTTAGTAGAAACGGGGTTTCATCATATTGGCTGGACTGGTCTCAAATTCCTGACCTTGTGATCCACCTGCCTAGGCCTCCCAAAGTGCTGGGATTGCAGGCATGAGCCACTGAGGGCCAGCCTAATTTTTTTTTTTTTTTGAAACGGAGTTTCTCTCTTGTCACCCAGGCTGGAGTGTAATGGTGGTGCAGTCTGGGCTCACTGCAACCTCCACCCCCTGGGTTTAAGTGATTCTCCTGCCTCAGCCTACCAAGTAGCTGGGATTATAGGTGCCTGCTACCACACCCAGCTAATTTTTGTATTTTTAGTAGAGACGGGTTTTGCTATATTGGGCATGCTGGTCTTAAACTCCTGACCTCAAGTGATCCACCCACCTTGGCCTCCCAAAGTGTTGGGATTACAGGCATGAGCCACTGCACTTGGCCCTAATTTTGTTTCCTATATTTGCCAGGTATCATTTGATGAAGGGATTTAACAGCTTAAAGGAAAACAACTAAGAACACTACTTAAGAAATATAAGAATTTTTTTAAGAACGTTGCCATAGTGCCTTGGCCTGAACTGATTTTAATCTTACTGATCTCTTATTAATTAATGAGTTTTCTTCATTCTCTATTTAAAGTTTCAATTTTTTTTTTTTTTTTTTACATAAAATGTTTATAGTAGAGTCAGGTCTCACTTTGTTGTCCAGGCTGGTGTTGAACTCTTGGGCTCAAGTGATCCTCCCACCTTGGCCTACCAAAGTGCTAGAATTACAGGCATAAGCCACTGTGCCCAGCCTAAAGTTTCTTTTAATGTTACTGATATTTACCTTGGTCTCTTTAATATTCTTATTGCTGGCTGGATTCAGCGGCTCGTGCCTGGCCAACATGGTGAAACCCCGTCTCTACTAAAATACAAACATTAGCAAGGCATGGTGGTGTGTACTTGTACTACAGGAGGCTGAGGCAGGAGAATCGCTTGAATCGGGGAGGCAGAGGCTGCAGTGAGCTGAGATCATGCCATTGCACTCCATCCTGGGTGACAGAGCGAGACTCTTTCTCAAAAAGAAAAAAAAAATATGTATATATATTCTTATTGCTTTGGTATACTAATTTTTCTGCCTGACAGTTGACAATGATACACCAGTTACTCTGGGAGTATATCTTACCAAGAAGGAACAGAAAAAACTTCGGAGACAAACAAGGAGGGAAGCACAGAAAGAACTACAAGAAAAAGTCAGGCTGGGCCTGATGCCTCCTCCAGAACCCAAAGGTACATTTCTTAGTGGCCTCTGCTGCTAAAAAGGGTGGCAAGTTTATGTCTTTAATTCTGGAGGAACTTTAACATCTCTATATTTGGGTGATTTCTGTTTCTAAGAATCATTCTTGGAGTCTTTTTTCTCCAAGTTTTCTACCATCTTTTCATATTAAGATAGGTCAGCACATTCATTATAGAGGCCATTTAAGGCTTATTTTTAAGCATACCGATTATACAACACTCTGGTTTTCTTGGAAGAATACAGGTCTTGAAATTCATTAAGATAGTAGTTGCAATATTTGTGTAGAATTTTTATGTACATAATTCTTAATGTTTTAATTTTTACAATGAAAGTATAGGATAAAATACTTGCCCCTGTAGTTACATTCTCATTCAGCAATATTTTGAGTGAGCAACTGTTATGTATAAGCTCTTTTACTAGATGCCGTGATCAGTGTGAAAAATATGAAAGAAATTAAGTTCCACATTTATGAAGTTCCTTCATAAATTTTCAGATAATATAAATGCATGCCAGTTCTTCAACTTAATTGTGTGAACTTCTGCAAATGCTGAAGTGATTGGGTGGGATTGTCAAGGTAGGAGTTATTGGAGGAAGTGAGTTTAGAGCAGAGATTTGAAATAGGTAAATCATATGAATTGGTATGGAAGAGATAACAAGTTACCCAGCTGCAGAAGTGACTTCAAAGATTGATTGCTGTCCTCTCTTCACTGCAGTGAGAATTTCTAATTTGATGCGAGTATTAGGAACAGAAGCTGTTCAAGACCCCACGAAGGTAGAAGCCCATGTCAGAGCTCAGATGGCAAAAAGGCAGAAGTAAGTGCCATGGGATTGGGTGGAAACCCCGGGCAAGTACCTTTCCCAAACTCTTCTGGGGGATCCACATTTGGAGGGAGGGGAGAGTCCTCCGTTGCTCTCTCTTTCCCTCAGCCCTGCCTCTGATCTTCAATGCCTTTCTCACTTGTGGATGTCCTTCCTGTCACGACAGAGCGCATGAAGAGGCCAACGCTGCCCGAAAACTCACAGCAGAACAGAGAAAGGTCAAGAAAATTAAAAAGCTTAAAGAAGACATTTCACAGGGGGTACACATATCTGTATATAGGTAGGTGTCCATACTGGGCCAGCCTTCCCCTTAGAATTACTAAAACATTTTCCAAGGGCTTGAGGCAGAATCACTGTGGCCTAAAAGCATACCTGATACCAGTTCCTACTCTCTTTTAATGACCCTAGTCTGGATCAAGAGCTAGTAAATCTTTTATAAAAGTGAGGGTTAGTGACTTACGTTTATGGTTATCCAATTCTTCCGTCTCAAGTATTTTTTTTACCAGGATGTTAGCTCTGAAAAATGAACAAATCAATATATTTGTTTAGGCCAAGATGTGAACTAAAGATTGTATGTCCTTTGAGAACTATAATCATCCTATTTCTTTTTTTTTCCATCTTTTTTTTTTTTTTTTAACTACTCTGAGTTTGCTTCCAGCATCCATGGAAGCATTACAAATTTCTTTTCTCAATAGTCACATCCTTACCCTGATGTATTGTTGTAATGGTTTCATCCTCACTCCAAAATTCATTTTATATGCTGTAAATATTTTTCTACCTTTGTGTTGATTTAATGTTGTTATTCTTTTATGTTGAGTACACATGTATCTTCTTTTTTTTGTTTGTTTGTTTTTTGAGACAGAGTCTTACTCTGTCGCCAGGCTGGAGTGCAGTGGTGCAATCTTGGCTGACTGCAACCTCTGCCTCTCCTGCCTTAGCCTCCCTAGTAGCTGGGACTAGAGACGGGTGCCACCATGCCTGGCTAATTTTTGTGTTTTTAGTAGAGTTGGGGTTTCACCTTGTTGGCTAGAATGGTCTTGATTTCTTGACCTTGAGATCCGCCTGCCTCGGCCTTCCGAAGTGCTGGGATTACAGGCATGAGCCACCATGTCTGGCTGTCTATCTTCTATTTTTAAAATGTGTTTATTTCTATTAACTAGTTCTTTTTAAAAAAAAAAAAAAAAAAAAAACAGGGTTTCACCATATTGGTCAGGCTGGTCTTGAACTCCCAACCTCAGGTGATCTGCCCACCTTGGCCTCCAAAGTGCTTGGATTACAGGTGTGAGCCACCACGCCTGGCCTTAACTAGTTCTTTATTATAAAAGTGGTACGTTATTACAAAGTAGTGAATGCTTATTAAGATTTTTAAAAAATTGCCAGGCACTGTGGCTCATGCCTGTAATCCCAGCACTTTGGGAGGCCGAGGTGGGTGGATCACGAGGTCAAGAGATTGAGACCATCCTGGCCAACATGGTGAAACCCCATCTCTATCAAAATCCAAAAAATTAGCTGGGCATGGTGGCGTGCACCTGTATTCCCAGCTACTTGGGAGGCTGAGGCAGGAGAATCGCTTGAACCCGGGAGGCAGAGATGGCAGTGAGCCAAGATCGAGTCACTGTACTCCTGCCTGGCAACAGGGCAAAACACCGTCTCAAGAAAAAAAAAAAAAAAAAAAGTCAGATGTGGTGGCATGTGCCTGTAGTGCCAGCTACTCAGGAAGCTGAGGCAGGAGAATCGCTTGAACCAAGAAGGCGGAGGTTGCAGTGAGCCGAGATTGTGCCACTGTACTCCAGCCTGGGCGACAGAGTGAGACTTTGTCTCAAAAAAAAAAAAAAAAGATTAGAAAAAATTATCTGACAATACACTTACTCAAAATGTCCTCTTTCTATTCTCTGATCCCTTAGAACCACTATCTTTAGGTAATTGCTATTAATAGTTTTTCACATATCCTTCTAGAAAATTTTCATGCCTATATAGTGATCATATATGTATATATATTTATTTATTTTTATTTTTTGAGACAGAGTCTTGCTTTGTTGCCCAGATTGGAGTGCAGTAGCACAGTCTCGGCTCACCGTAACCTCTGCCTCCTGGGTTCAAGCGATTCTCCTGCCTCAGCCTCCCGAACAGCTAGAATTATAGGCGTGTGCTCCCACGCTCGGCTAATTTTTTGTATTTTTAGTAGAGATGGGGTTTCACCATATTGGCCAGACTGGTCTCAAACTCCTGACCTTGAGATCTGCCCACCTCAGCCTCCCAAAGTGCTGGGATTACAGGCATGAGCCACTGCGCCCAACCGAGTGATTCTATATTATAAGGATCTAGAAGACAAAAAATTTGTAGATCTTTATATTATCAAGAATAATGAGATTGTAAATATTTTTGGATGATAGTAAATACCTCTCCGTGATCCTTAGAGTAAATTTTGGTTACCTGCTATTGTATGGTATAAAGTCCTAGACTTTGAAGAAATACAAGATTGTGGAAATGTTTCTATACTCATCAACTCTACCTTTTAAGCATTCATCTATTTGTTTACTCCAGAGGTCTTTGTTTATAGAGAGGAAACCATTTTGGATTCATCTGTTTACTTGCCACTCCATTCAGGCAGCTGCTGATACTAAAATGGAAGACATAACTAAACTTTCCCTTCTCCAGAGTACGAAATTTGAGCAACCCAGCCAAGAAGTTCAAGATTGAGGCCAATGCTGGGCAACTGTACCTGACAGGGGTGGTGGTACTGCACAAGGATGTCAACGTGGTAGTAGTGGAAGGGGGTGAGTCTGAAAAACTTGAGGGATACTATCCCCCAGACAACCCTAGGCTTAGAGTGACTAGCATTGTGGGGAGAAAGGAGAAAAAGAGTATTTTAGTGTCATGTCTGATAAAATATTCTAGGTCTCTGCTTCTGTGTTCATTGGAGTAGAAGGCCCTAAAATGTGTTGCTTGGGATTAGTTCAACTACCACATTAATGTCTGAGCATTAGATGAGCTCAGAGGTTCTTTCTGCCCCATCATCTTCCACAGTTCTGGCAAAATTCTTCTTCTCTGTTTCCAGGCCCCAAGGCCCAGAAGAAATTTAAGCGTCTTATGCTGCATCGGATAAAGTGGGATGAACAGACATCTAACACGAAGGGAGATGGTGAATGGGGGTTAGAGGGGATTAAGTGGGAGAGCTGTGGGAGGCGGGGATGGTGCATCTGTCCGTTCATCTTATTCTCTCCCTGTGACACTCTTGCTAACACTAGAATAGTGTTCAGGAAATTTAGAAAAACCCATTTAAACTTTAAGCCTCCTAGACATTCATACAGTGTTTACTACATGATTATATGCATGAGTGATAAAATTATTTTTTTGCCTATCATTTAAGGCTTTTCTACCAGCTGGTTTCTGTGTCTGTCCTGAATCTGAGTACTGGTTACATGAATTTATTCAGTATTTGAAAATTCAGCAAGCAGCTAGGCATGGTGGCTCATGCCTGTAATCCTAGCACTTTGGGAGGCTGAGGTAGGCAGATTGCTTGAGACCAGGAGTTTGAGACCAGCCTGGGCATGGTGAAACCTCATCTCTACAAAAAGTACAAAAATTTGCGGAGTGTGGAGGCACACAGCTGTATTCCCAGCTACTCAGGAAACTGAGGTGGGAGGATCACTTGAGCTTGGGGAGGTCGAGGCTGCAGTAAGCTGTGATCGTGCCACTGCAATCCTGCCTGGGTGACAGAAGTCTCAAAGAAAAAGCAAATTAAGTAAGCTATACATTCATGTGTACAGTGTCTGTATTATATTATTATTTGATCTTTTTTTTTCTTTTTTTTGAGATGGTTTCACTATGTTGCCCAGGCTGGAGTACAATGGTGCAATCTCGGCTCACCGCAACCTCTGCCTCCCCAGTTTGAGCAATTCTCCTGCCTCAGCCTCTTGAGTAGCTGGGATTACAGGCATGCATGACCACACCCAGCTAATTTTGTATTTTTAGTAGAGATGGGGTTTCTCCATATTGGCCAAACTGGTCTCAAACTCCTGACCTCAGGTGATCCGCCCACCTCAGCCTCCCAAAGTGCTGGGATTACAAGCATGAGCCACTGTTTATACAAGCCAGCCTGATGTTTACTTTTTTTAAGGACAGAAGGCAAAAAAAAAAAAAAAAAAAAGACTTGGATCAAAAAAGCTCTGCTTTAATCAAAAAACTACTTTTTCTTTTGCCTGTTATCTTACACACACACACACACACACACACACACACACACACACACACGCGGAGATGCTCCTCAACTTATGATGGGGTTAGTTTCAGTAAACCTATGGCTTTGATCAAAAAACTAGTTTTTCTTTTGCCTGTTATCTTACACACATACACACACACACACACACAGAAATGCTCCTTATGATGAGGTTAGTTCTAATAAACCTGTGATAAGTTGAATATATTGTTAAGTCAAAAATGCATTTAAGGCCAGGCGCAATGGCTCATGCCTGTAATCCTAGCACTTTGGGAGGCTGAGGTGAGCAGATCACTTGAGGTCAGGAGTTTGTGACCAGCCTGGCCAACATGGTGAAACCCCGTCTCTGGTAAAAACACAAAAATTCACCAGGCATGATGGCGGGCCCCTGTAGTCCCAGCTACTTGGGAGGCTGAGGCAGGAGGAGGATTGCTGAGGTTGCAGTGAGGCGAGACCACGTCATTGCATTCCAGCCTAGGTGACAGTGAGACTCCATCTGAAAACCAAAAAAAAAAAATTACTAAATAAATAAAATCTGCAGAGTTCATCTTAGGAGACCTGAGAATAAAAAATAAAAAAAATCTGCAGAGAGCTTTTCTTAACTTTTGTTAACTTTACCTAACTTTAGCCTTCCTGTACTTTTTGTCCTTGAAGTATTTAAAGTACATTTTTGTAATATAATTGACTTATATTTTATTTTGTTTTACACATGTGCATAAGATAATTTTTTTTTTTGAGGCATAGTTTTTGCTCTGTTGCCCAGGCTGTAGTGCAATCATGCAGTCTTGGCTGACTGCAACCTCTACCTCCCAGTTTCAAGTGATTCTCCTACCTTGGCCTCCCAAGATGCTGGGATTACAGGCGCCTGCCACCATGCCTGGCTAATTTTTTTATTTTTTATTTTTACTTTTTTGAGATGGAGTCTCATTCTGTCACCCAGGCTGGAGCACAGTGGCATGATCTCAGCTCACTACAAACTCCATCCCCCGTCTCCTACCTCAGTCTCCTTAGTAGCTGGGATTATAGGCGCCTGCCACCATGCCTGGCTAATTTTTGTATTTTTTTTTTTTTAGACGGAGTCTTGCTTTGTTACCAGGCTGGAGCGCAGTGGTGCAGTCTCAGCTCACTGCAACCTCTGCCTCCTAGGTTCAAGTAATCCTTCCACCTCAGCCTCCCCAGTAGCTGGGGCTACAGGCGCGTGCCACCACGCCCAGCTAATTTTTGTATTTTTAGTAGAGACAGGGTTTCACCACGTTGGCCAGGATGGTCTCTATCTCTTGACCTCGTGATCTGCCCGCCTTAGCCTCCCAAAGTGCTGAGATTACAGGCGTGAGCCACCGTGCCTGGCCTAATTTTTGTATTTTTAGTAGAGATGAGGTTTTACCATCTTGGCCAGGCTGGTCTTGAACGACTGACCTTGTGATCCACCCACCTCGGCCTCCCAAAGTGCTGGGATTACAAGTGTGAGCTGCCGTGCCCAGCCTAATTTTTGTATTTTTAGTAGAGATGAAGTTTCACCATGTTGGCCATGCTGATCTCGAACTCTTGACCTCAGGTGATCTACCCACCTTGGCCTCCCAAAGTGGTAGACTTAACAGGTGTGAGCCACCACGCCCAGCTGATGATTTTGATTTGGTATATCTGCCCTCCTCCTCCATTGGGTGAAAGTTTTTTGAGAGTACTATATAATGTTGATATCTGAGCCTGCCTCCCAAAGTGCTTAGGACAAATTTTTATGTTGACTGCTTGTTTTTTATTTTCTTATTCCCAGTACCTGGTGCAGCTTTTGATTCATAACAGGTGCTCAGTAAATGCTAATTGTATCAATTAATATTCCTGCCCACTTGGAGCTTCAAGTGTAATTTGGGAAAAATAAGGGGCAACAGAAAAGAAAACATTTGGTTCAACACATAAAAAGGGTGACAATATTTTAGGGTTTGGGTAGATATGAATATTGTTTGTTTAGAACCTGAATCTCAAGTCTGAGTCTATAACAAGATTTTTCTTCCAGATGATGAGGAATCTGATGAGGAAGCTGTGAAGAAAACCAACAAATGTGTACTAGTCTGGGAGGTTAGTGATCCTTTGTAAAACATTGTAAAATGTTAGCCAACTCTGATTGTTTATACTATTTAACTAGAGCAATGGAATATAAAAACTAATCAGTGAGTAATTCCTTAAATAATTTATGTTTCTCATTGGAATTTATTTACTTATTTTTTAAAACAGAGTTTTGCTTTTGTTGCCCAGGCTGAAGTGCAGTGGTGCCATTTCAGCTCACTGCAACCTCCGCCTTCTGGTTTCAAGCTATTCTCCTGCCTCGGCCTCCCTAGTAGCTGGGATTACAGGCGCCTGCCACCATGCCTGGCTAATTTTTGTATTTTTAGTGGAGACAGGGTTTCACCATGTTGGCCAGGCTGGTTTCAAACTCCTGACCTTTTGTTCCACCCCTCTTGGCCTCTCAAAGTGCTGGGATCACAGGCATGAGCCACCGCACCTGGCCTGGAATCCATTTTTAAATGGTTGTCAGCAAATTCTTCCTGATCATCTTTTTAGTTAAATTGAAGGGTATTTAGTATATGTTATCTGGGGAAGTGTGTGGACAGTTCTGCTGGTAGCAGGAATACAAATTCTCTACTGAAAATTATTTATTTCACGATCATGAATATGAGACTTGGAAAGAAGGAAGTACTAGACTCAATATAAGGTTAGGAGGCTGGGCATTGCTGCTTATTAGCTGTGCAATCTGGGCAGGACACTCAATGTCAAATTCTGTTGCCTTATCTGTAAAATGTAGACATTATTATTTACTCTTTATATTGTCAATTTTTTCGAGAACCAAATTAGGTAATTATGTAATAGTGCTTCATGAAATGTGATTAAGTCACTCTTCAGGTGGAATTTTTTTTATGGTTATCTGGTTCTTTAACCCCTGAAGGCTTCTTAGAGAATCAATATTAAAGTTTTCATGTGTGCTTTTAGGTATAGTACATGTATATCTTCTTTTTTTTTTTTTTTTTTGAGAAAGAGATTTGCTCTTGTTGCCCAGGTTGGAGTGCAATGGCGCGATCTCAGCTCACTACAACCTCCACCTCTCAGGTTCAAGTGATTCTCCTGCCTCAGCCTCCCAAGTAGCTGGGACTACAGGCACACACCTCCATGCCCTGCTAATTTTTGTATTTTTGGTAGAAATGGGATTTCACCATATTGGCCAAGATGGTCTCGATCTCCTGACCTAGTGATCCTCCTGCCTAGGCCTCCCAAATTACTGATATTACAGGGATGAGCCACTGCGCCTGGCTGTATATCTTCTATTTTTATTTTATTTATTTATTTATTTATTTATTTATTTATTTTTTTGAGACGGAGTTTCGCTCTTGTTACCCAGGCTGGAGTGCAATGGCGCGATCTCGGCTCACTGCAACCTCCGCCTCCTGGGTTCAGGCAATTCTCCTGCCTCAGCCTCCCGAGTAGCTGGGATTACAGGCACGCGCCACCATGCCCAGCTAATTTTTTTGTATTTTTAGTAGAGACGGGGTTTCACCATGTTGACCAGGATGGTCTCGATCTCTTGACCTCGTGATCCACCCGCCTCGGCCTCCCAAAGTGCTGGGATTACAGGCGTGAGCCACCGTGCCCGGCCCCCTATCTTCTATTTTTAAAAACATTATTACAAAAGTAGTAAATATTAAGATAAAAAAAAATTCTAATTATACAGCAGAGTACTTACTGAAACCCAGCACAGCGGCTCACACCTGTAATCCTAGCACTTTGCGAGGACGAGGTGGATGGACTGCTTGAGCTCAGGAGTTCAAGACCAGCCTGGGCAACATGGTGAAACTCTGTCACTACAAATAATATAATAATTAGCCAGGCCTGGTGGCATGTGCCTGTAGTCCCAGCTACTTGAGAGGCTGAGGTGGGAGGATTGCTTCAGCTTGGGAATTTGAGGCTGCAGTGAGCTCTGATTGCGCCACTGCACTCCAGCCTGGGCACCAGAGTGAGACCCTGTCTTTGGTTTTGTTTTGTTTTGAGATGGAGTTTCACTCTGTCACTAGGCTGGAGTGTAGTGACACGATCTCAGCTCACTTCTACCTCCGCCTCCAGGGTTCAAGCAATTCTGCCTCAGCCTCCCAAGTAGCTGGGACTATAGGTGTGCACCACCATGGTCAGCTGAATTTTGTAATTTTAGTAGAGACTAGGTTTCACCATGTTGGCCAGGCTGGTCTCAAACTCCTGACCTCAGGTGATCTGCCTGCCTCAGCCTCCCAAAATGCTGGGATTACCGGTGTGAGCCACCTTGCCCAGCTAGAGACCCTGTCTTAACAAAAAATAGAAAAAGTCTTAGGCTGGGCCCCGTAGCTTACGCTTCTATTCCCATCACTTTGGGAGGCCAAGGTGGGCATATCATGAGGTCAGGACTTCAAGACCAGCCTGGCCAACATGGTGAAACCCCGTCTCTACTAAAAATACAAAATTTAGCTGGGCATGGTGGTAGGTGCCTGTAATCCCAGCTACTTGGGAGGCTGAGACAGGAGAATCATTTGAACTCGGGAGGCAGAGGTTGCAGTGAGCCAAGATTGTGCCATTCCAATCCAGCCTGGGTGACAATGTGAGACTATGTCTCAAAAAAAAAAAAGAAAAAGTCTCTTCCTATTCTCTGATCTCTTCAGACAAATCTTTGTAGGTAATTGCTATTAATAGTTTTTCTTCTGAAGGAACAATCAAAAAATAAAAATTAAAAAAAAAATTATCATGTATCCTTCTGCCTTATCTCAGATTCTTCAATTTATGTATACAAATTAGATGAAAATAACCATAATATTTGTTTCTCTGTTTTATAAGTTCCCGCCTGCATGTTTGTTTGTTTTTTTTTTTAATTTTTTGTTTTGTTTTGTTTTTTAAGAGACAGGGTTTTGCCCTGTTGCCCAGGCTGGTGTGCAGTGGCACAGTCATAGCTCACTACAGCCTTGAACTCCTAGGGTCAAGCAGTCTTCTGGCCTTAGCTTCTCAGGTATCTGAGACCTCAGGTCCACACCACTGTGTCTATTTTATTTTATTTTTTGTAGAAATGGTGTCTCACTGTGTTGTCCTGGCTGGTCTTGAACTCAGCCTTGAGTGATCCTCCCACCTCAGCCTCCCAAAGGGCTGCGATTGTAGGCATGAGCTACTTTACCCAGCCCTACCTGCACATATATTAGCCCCTTCATCTCTTAAATTTTCTTCTATTTGTCTCTGAAGAGTATTTACTGAAGAAGTCCTGGCTTCTTAGAGAACCAGTATTAATGTTTTAGAACTTTAGTCTTCAGGAATTCTCTCTCAGGTTCAGAAATAAGCCAAGTTCTGCTCCAGCCTCCCTATTGGTGTCTACTCCCTGAAAACCTCTTGTGGGTAGTGCTTTATAACTGCCATTGCTGCTGGTACCTTTGGCAAGAATGCCCGTTCTGCCCAGTACTGTCTTTTTCTATTGTAATTCTCTGCTCTTACCTGCTCTTCTGTTCCCCGCCCCCAATTGTTCTTTGTTGCTGGGCCTCAAAGCCTCCTGCTTGTATAAATAGTTCTTTGGGTCTTTTTGAAGGCCTAAATTTAGTCCTTAAGGCCTGGTAGGAGATAAGTTTATCTCATCCAACCCCCCATAGTTATTCCTGTCTTGGTGTTCCACCCAGGCACCAGAGGGAAGAATTCCTCATCCTCACTTCATTCAAAAAACTAAATGCCTTATGCATATGAATTCATAAAAACTCATGCAAATATCCAAGGAAATGGAGGTCACAATTTTTTTTACCATAAAATCATGTTCAGCTTGCACATTGCTCACAAATGTTATAGTTCTTATAAAAAAATATTATATCTGATTTAAATAAGAAATTGCAGTATTTTATGTCTTTCCTAGGGTACAGCCAAAGACCGGAGCTTTGGAGAGATGAAGTTTAAACAGTGTCCTACAGAGAACATGGCTCGTGAGCATTTCAAAAAGCATGGGGCTGAACACTACTGGGACCTTGCGCTGAGTGAATCTGTGTTAGAGTCCACTGATTGAGACTACTGCAAGCCCTTGCCTCTCCCCCCTTGCCTTTGTCTCTTCAGTCCTCTCACTTATTCTGTTCCCAACCTACTCCCACTTGTTTGTGTGATCTCAGAACTGTGCCAAGCAGATATTGGGACAAAGGGAGAATATCTTGCTCCCTTCCCCAGTCAGCCTGGTGTTGCCCTTTATTCCCCATATGTGCATATGATTAAAGAGTTATTTTTAAACTTGGTGTGATATTTTTCACACATTCCTAAGTATTAGAGTTTGGGTCTTCAGGTGATCCTTCTTCCAGACTTCTAGCAAAAAACATTTTTTGTCATTGATATTTACTTATATCTATAAATGGATGAATGGATGGATAAATGGATATGTATTTTTGAAGTCTAGTGGAAATGTCTGATTTCATCCTGGAACTAGAATGATCATACTGTTTTCCTGGAGCAGAATGAAGCAGGAAGATGTGTAAAGGGGTAAGGGAGGGAGGGACAAATGAGTGTCCATGCCTTAACCAAGAGAATCACCAGGTTAGACAGATTACCTCAAGACTTGGCTAAATAGTCTTTCCAGGAAATCAGTTCCTCTAATGGATGCATTTGTGGGAATGTGTGTTGTGAGTGAAATGGACACAGGGAGAGTCCAAGATGGATGCTATGAGTCAGTTTGTGAAGTGGAATAGGATTTAAGAATTTAGCCCATTTTTTCTCTTTTACTAGTTTAAAAATCTGCTTCTAAAAGAAATTGTGTAGTTCTTATTTTTTTTCTATCTATGAATCCGACTACATGTGGTTGGTTTTATTTCAGCATTTAATGTTTCTGGTTTTATTTTAGGAATATTTGAGTTAGTGAGTATTGAAGTCCAAAATTTTTACCATACGTATCCTTCTGTTTCATATTGCATGTGGTAGGAATGGATCAAACAAAGAAGTCAATAGAGCTCCCATACCTTCTTGCTATGTGGAGCATACTATGAATTGGTATTGGAGAATGGATATATGACAAGAAGTTAAAACATTCTGTGTTATAAAATTAACCTCTTTTAAAATCCATGTTTCAGGTCCTGGTCAGAGTTCCAACTTTAGTATTAGGGAGCACTACAGTCAAGGAGATGGGAAGAGATAGGGGACTGCAAAGGGCTTTGAGGAAAACTAGTGCAACTTCTCTGCTTCTTAATTTTAATTTTTTATGCTCCAGTTCAAAAGATTCTCCTTTTTTAGAGATAAGCAAACTAACCCAGATGAGTGAGGTTGCTGATCCCGGTGAAGGATGAAATCTTTGAAATAACTCTAGCTTGATAGGACACAGCAATGAAGATTTGGAGTGCTTACTCTGGTAATTATATCTGTGAAACTTGGGAGCTAGAGAATTGAACTATTTTAGAATTTCTTGATTTAAGCAAATCCAGGGAAAAAAATCATTGTCATTAAAATGAGTGTTTCTGTTTTGTAAAGATTTTGTGTGTGTGTGAAATGGAGTTTCGCTCTTGTTGCCCAGGCTGGAGGGCAATGGTGCGATCTCAGCTCACCGCAATCTCTGCCTCCCGGGTTCAAGCAATTCTCCTGCCTCAGCCTCCTGAGTAGCTGGGATTACAGACTTGCACCACCACACCCAGCTAATTTTTTTGTATTTTTAATAGAGACAGGGTTTCCCCATGTTGGTCAGCCTGGTCTTGAACTCCCAACCTCAGGTGATCCACCTGTCTCAGCCTCCCAAAGTGCTGGAATTAGAAGTGTGAGTCACCATGCCCCGCCCCTTGTTAAAGGATTTGTTACAAGTACATGTGTAAATAATTTATATACTACTTCAAAAATGAATACATTCCATAGGATCTAAAAGGAATATTCATATTATAATACACTATAGTTTATTTTAAGTACCCATAATGAGACTCACCCTTGGTTGTCTTGAGCATATCACTCATTTCTCTGTGCCTCAAGGTGGTGGTAAATTTTTTCAATAAGCATTACCTCCTTATTTCTCCTAACAAATTTAGATATGCATTTTAGAGGTGAGGAATTTGAGGCTTCGAGTAAATAATTTGCCCAAGGTTATGACTTAGTAAGTTGTAGAGCTTAATTTGAACCCAGGTTTGTTTGACTACAGCGCAAACTCAGCCACTAAGTATATATTGCCTCATTTGTACAGTAATGGGGTAGGGACAGATAAGTTCTTTCAAATGAATGTTATTCTCAGGATAGTTCTTACCTGGGGATGTTATCACTTAAAATACTTTGTGAACTTCATAATCTATTTCCAATCCTTTTTTAATATCTTTAGTTAATGACAGTTATTAGTTTTGGAAAGAGTTATTTCTTTATTTTATTTTTTTATTGGAAAGAGTTTTAGAAACCCTTTGGCTATACCAGTAATGAACAAGTGGAATTTGAAATTAAAAGCAATTCCATTTACATTGGCACCAAAAGGAAGTGGAATACTTAGGATAAATCCAAATATGTGTAAGATCTATATGAAGAAAACTACAAAATTCTAATGAAAAAAAAACTAAATGCAATGGTGTTTCACATGCATGGCAGGAAGACAGTATTTTTAAAATGTCAGTTCTAGCTGGGTGTGGTGGCTCATGCCTGTAATCTCAGCACTTTGGGAGACCAAGGGTGGAAGATCATTGAGACCAGCCTGGACAACACAGGGAGATCCTATCTCTAAAAAAAATTTTTTTTTCTGAGACAAGGTCTCACTTTGTTGCCCAGGATGGAGTGCATTGGCATGATCTCAGCTCACTGCAGCCTCGACTTCCTAGGCTCAAGCAATCCTCCCACCTCTAAGCCTCCTGAATAGCTGAGTCTACAGGCATATGCCACCATGCCTGGCTAGTTTTTAAACTTTTTTGTAGAGACGAGGTATCGCTTTGTTGCCCAGGCTGGTCTCCCAACTCTGGAGCTCAAGTCATCTTGCCTTGGCCTCCCAAAGTGCTGGTATTACAGGCATGAATCACTGCACCTGGCCTACAAAAAATTTAAAAATAAAACTAGCTGGGTATGGTGGCATGTGCCTGTGGTTCCAGCTGCCTGGGAGGCTGGGAGGATCACTTGGGCCTGGGAATTACCATTGTACTCCACCCTGGGGGACAGAGTGAGACACTGTCTCAAGAAAAAATCCAGTAGAGAGGTGAAGGACTGACACTACTCAACTTTTGAGACTTACTGTAAAGCTACAGTAATGAAGGTGGTATAGTTTTTTTTGTTTTTTTTTTTTTTGAGACAGAGTTTTGCTCTTGTTGCCCAGGCTGGGGTGCAATGGCGCAATCTCAGCTTACTGCAGCCTCCACCTCCTGGGTTCAAGTGGCTCTCCTGCCTCAGCCTCCCGTGTAGCTGAGATTACAGGCATACGCCACCACACCTGGCTAATTTTGTATTTTTAGTAGAGACGGGGTTTCACCATGTTGGTCAGGCTGGTATTGAAATCCAGACCTCAGGTTATCCACCAGCCTTGGGCTTCCAAAGTGCTGGGATTACAGGCATGAGCCACCATGCCCCGCTTGTGGTATAATATTGGTGAAAGAATAGATCAATGGAACAGGATAGAGAGCCTAGAGGTAGATTCACATAAATATAGTCAACTGCTCTGTGACAAAGGAACAAAGCAATATAATAGAAGAGTGATAATGTTTTTTAAAAAATGATGCTGGAACAACTGGACATTGACGTGCAAAAACGTGAATCTAGACACAGAGATTAACTCAAAATAGATCACAGACCTAAATATAAAATGCAAAGCTGTAAAGCACCTAGCAGATAACAGAAAATGTACATGACCTCGGGATTGGCCTTGACTTTTTAGAAACACCACCAAAGGCATGATCTATGAATGAGATAATTTATAAGCTGGACTTAATTAAGGTGACAAATTATCCAAAAGACACTGTCAAGGAAATGAAAAGAAGGGCTGGGCATGGCGGCTCACACCTGTAATCCCAGCACTTCGGGAGGCTGAGACAGATCACTTAAGGTCATGAGTTTGAGACCAGCCAGGCCAACATGGTGAAACCCCGTCTCTACCAAAAATACAGAAAATTCACTGGGTGTCGTGATCGGCGCTTGTAATCCCAGCTACTCAGGCAGTATTGCTTGATCCCGGGAGGCGGAGGTTGCGGTGAGTGGAGATTGCACCACTGCACTTGAGCCTGGGCAATAGAGACTCCATCACAAAAAAAGAAAAAATGAAAAGCCACATACTGGAAGAAAATATTTGCAAACGATATATCTGATAACAGACTTACCCAAAATATACAAAGAACTGCTAAAACTCAATTAAAAAGTGGGGCCGTCGCAGCGGCTCACACCTGTAATCCCAGCACTTTTTCAGGCTGAGGTAGGCAGATCACGTGAGGTTGGGAGTTGCAGACCAGCCTGGCCAACATGGCGAAACACTGTCTCTACTAAAAATACACAATTCAGCAGGGCATGGTGGCAAATGTCTGTAATCCCAGCTGATCAAGAGGTTCAGGCAGGAGAATTGCTTGAACCCAGGAGGTGGACGTTGCAGTGAGTTGAGATCATGCCACTGCACTCCAGCCTGGGTGACAGACTCCGTTTCAAAAAAAAAAAAAAAATGGGTCAAAGACCTTAACAGACACATCTTCAAGAAAAGAGATGGCAAATAAACAAATGAAAAGATGCTCCACGTCATATGTCGTTAGAGAAATGCAAATTAAAACAAAGATACTGCTACACACCTATTAGAGTGGCCGAAATCCAGAAGACTCACAACACTAAATGCTGGTGAGAATGTAGAACTGATGGAAATGCAAAATGGTAAATCTGTTTTGGAGGACAGGTTGATTTTTTTTTTGAGATGGAGTTTCACTCTTGTTGCCCAGGCTGGAGTGCAATGGCACAATCTTGGCTCACTGCAACCTTTGCCTCCCAGGTTCAAGTGATTCTCCTGCCTCAGCCTCCCAAGTAGCTTGGATTACAGGAGCCCACCACCGTGCCTGGCTAGTTTTGTATTTTTTTTTAAATTAATGATTTATTTTATTATTATTATTTTTTTATAATGACGAGGTTTCACCATGTTGGTCAGGCTGGTCTTAAACTCCCGACCTCAGGTGATCCACCTGCCCTGGCCTCCAAAGTGCTTGGGTTACAGGCGTAAGCCACCACGCCCAGCCAATTTTGTATTTTTTAATAGAGACTGGGTTTCCCCATGTTGGTCAGGCTGGCTGGTTTCTAACTCCTGACCTTGGGTGATCCACCCTCCTCAGTCTCCCAAAGTGCTGGGATTACAGGCATGAGCCACTGCGCCCGGCCTCAGGTTGATGATTTATTACAAAACTAAACATACTCTTACCATAGGCTCTAACAATTGTACTCCTTCGTATTTATTCAAGGAGTTGAAAACATATTCACCCAAAAGCTGTACATAGATATTTATAACAGCTTTATTCATACTTGCCAAAATGTGGAAGCAACCAAGATGTCCTTCAAGTGAATGGATAAATAAAACTGGCACATCTGGACAGTGAAATATTTCAGTACTAAAAAGAAATTAGTTATCAAGCCATGAAAAGACGTGGAGGAAACTGAAATGCATATTACTAAGTGAAAAAAGCCAGTCTGAAAAGGTTACGTACTGAATGATTTCAACTACATGATGTTCTGAAAAAGGCAAAACTATGAAGACGGTAAAATGATTAGTAGTTGCTAGGGGACTAGGGGAGGGAGGGATGAACAGGTGGAGCACAGAGGTTTTTAGAGCAGTGAAACTGCTCTGAATGATACTATAATGGTGGATACGTACCATTATACATTTTTTCAAACTCAGAAGGTATAACATCAAGAGTGAACCCTATTGTAAACTATGGGCTTTGGGTGATAATGTGTTAGTGTAGGTTTGTCAGTTGTAACAGATGTACCATTCTGGTGGGTGACATTGATAATGGGGAAGGGTATTCATGTGTAGGGGCAGGAGGTATATGGAAGCCTCTGTGCTTTCCACACAACTGCTGTGAATCTAAAACTGCTCTAAAATAGTCTATTTTAAAAAGTGGGTTTTTGGCTAGAGTTACAGAAAAAAAAAATTTAGGGTCAGGACCAGGCATGGTGGCTCATGCTTATAATCCCAGCACTTTGGGAGGCTGAAAGCAGGTTGACTACTTGAGGCCAGGAATTTGAGACCAGCCTGGGCAACATAGGGAGACCCCCTCTCAAAAAGAAAAAAGTTTGTTTGTATTTTAGCCAGGTGTGATGATGCAGGCCTGTAGTCCCAGCTACTTGAGCTGCTGAGGCAGGAGGATCACTTGAGTCTGGGGGATTAAGGCTGCAATGAGCTACGATGATGCCACCGCACTCTAGCCTGGGCAGGGACAGAACGAGACCCTGTTTTAGGGCCTTTGCACTTACTGTTCCTTCTGCCAGCATGTTCAACTCCCCCTCTCCCATATCTGCTTGGTTGCTTTTTCGTCAATGTTCAGATTGAGTTACTTCCTTCGAGAAGACTTCCCGGTTCACCATACCACCATTCTCATACTGGCGCGTGCATGCCTGTACACACACACACACACCTTTCTCCCTTATCCTGCTTCACCTTTTTACAGAACTCAGTACTGTCTGAAATGTCCTTGTTCCTGGTCTCCTGCCACTAAACCCCGGAGGGAAGGGATTTTTGTGTTTTGCTCTGTATTATTCCCCATCATCTAAAACAGTACTTGGCACAAGACGTTCAACAACCTGAATTAATGAACAGTGGACATGAATTTGACAAAAAAGCTTCCCTGCAAGAAGTGTGACTGTAATGGGGAGACGCTAAAAAAATTAAAATTGTATATGCTTAGGGGGAACACAGGATCCTCTAAATTAGCCCGGAGGATTTACATAGGTACATGCGATGGAACAGTTCATATAAGGCTCATAATAATAGTTATGTAAGGCTCTTGCCAACTATAACATATTATGCAATTTTAAGATTGTAACATAGCTGGCGAAAATGAGGTCACATCTTGCCATTTTCTTCCCCTCGAAAAATTTTATGGGGAAAATTTTCTTTCACTTCCTCATTTATTTCCTTTTCCTCTAACCTAAATGGTCAAGCAGCTGTGAATGTTATCTTCCAAAGGAAGGGAGAAATACGGTTTGGTCTCGGAGTCTGCGTAGTGAATGGCTCACTGGACCTGGCGCATGCGCATCTTCTGTGGTGCTGCAAGATGTCTGCCAGCCATTTTGTCGCGTGTCGCTGCCCCGAGGAGTTGGCGGCGATGGCTGCAGCCGCCAAAGCCTAACAGTGGTCTCAGTGGTGGGAATTTTCTGTCTCTGTTGTGTGAGCTGAACACTCCCAAGACAGTGACCCAAGGCAACAAAAGGCGCGGTGGAGCGGTGGAGCTCCTCCCTCTAACCTTAGTTATACCAGCTCCCTCACCCTTCCCTCCTAGTGTTTGCAGCCCGCTACACGCTGACCTTCTGCGCAGGCGCACAAATAATCGAAGCGCTTCCTGGGCCCTGGGGGCTTCAGAGCTCCTGCGCGCGCTTCTGGTTCTCCATTCCTGATTGGTCAGGTTGCCCCGCCATCACGCCTCTTTCTGCTTTCAAGGTTGAGAAGGAAGCGAGGGGGCGGGGCCAAGCGGCGCACGCGCTATACTGTTGCTGCCCCTTTGCTGCTGTTGCGTTGCAAAAAAAAGTCCTGACTAGGTAGCCTTGGACCTTCTCTGTGCAAGCGAGTCTAAAGGAGAGAGAGATTTCTGCAACTGAAGGGGCAGTCGGGTAGTATTAAATTTAAGATATTAACGCCCGACCTGGCTCACAGGAGCGTGGGGACAGGGGCGGGGAAGGGCCTTAGCATTGAGAGCCGAAAAGTATAAAACCATTAGTTTCGGCGTCAGGCGTTTTGAAAGGCTTTGCAGGTCCTGTTTTCTGCGTAGTTTTTCCGTGATTACTGACTGGTTTAAACACGACCCCTTGAACAATATTGGTAAAACCTCCGAGACCCGCAGCCCCTCCTTGCAGCGTGTAGGAGCTGCCAGCGTGCCCAGCAGCTTGTGTTCCCGTCCGTACCTCCGGAGGAGCCCAGCGCGTGCACCATCCCCACCCCCTGGCCTCCCTCCCCACCTACGGCTTTCACGCACTCGCAGTGATTGTTTTGCCCGCTCCCGCCGCCGCTGCCGCCAGAGGAGCAGCAGCGCTTGTGCAAACCGGGAAGATGGCGGCCGGCGGCGGCGGAGGCAGCAGTAAGGCCTCCTCCTCGTCGGCCTCTTCAGCAGGGGCTCTGGAGTCCTCGTTGGATCGAAAATTCCAATCTGTAACCAACACCATGGAATCCATTCAAGGCTTGTCGTCTTGGTGTATAGAGAACAAGAAACACCACAGTACTATCGTCTACCATTGGATGAAGTGGCTCCGGAGATGTGAGTGTTGGGGGTGACTAAGGAAGGGAAGACTGGGGAAATGGAAGGAAATACGTCCCGAAACGCTTGGGGTTTACCCACGGAGCCACTGCATTTGGTTGGGGTTGTTCACATTAAAGGTTTGACCCGAGTGTTCCCAAACCCAGACTCCATTCCTAGCCAGGATTGTCCTGAACTGCAGGAGACTCATTTCTTGGGTTTTTTAGCCATTGACTTGTGACCTTGGGCCGTTGGGCCCAGATCCATAGAGATTTACCTGTTTTTTAAAATATATATTTCAGAGCCTCGTAGGGTGTGTTGTTGATTTTTCCGAATCTTCGCGGAAATTGTCGCGTCCGTTTATTTCTTACAGGCCTTGACATGTTAATGATTTCTGGCTTTCCTGATGGTAGGCAAGCTGTGGTTTTAAGCAGTAGTAAATCCAGTGATGTTTAATAAAGAGTGCCTTTTCTGGATGAATGTATCTAAAACTTGTGATGTGTAGTAAGGAGAGCCTTACCTGGATGAGTGTTAAGAAGCAGCATGAGCTCTACATAGATTGGAGGCACCACCGGGTTTCCCCTGTACCTGTGTTTGCTGCAATAAAATACAGGTTTCTTGGATACTGACCAGAAACAACTGCGATACTGTAGTCAGTATCATCATTAATACCTTAAAATATAAAGCGTGTCCAGTTTTTGTTTTTTTTTTGAGACGGAGTTTTGCTCTTTTCGCCCAGGCTGGAGTCCAGTGGCACGATCTTGGCTCACTGCAACCTCCGCCTCCCGGGTTCAAGATATTCTCCTGCCTCAGCTTCCCAAGTAGTTGGGATTACAGGAGCCCCCACCACGTCCGGCTAATTTTTTATATTTTTAGTAGAGACGGGGTTTCATCGTGTTGGCCAGGCCAGTCTCGAACTCCTGACCTCAGGTGATCCACCCACCTCGGCCTCCCAAAGTGCAGGGATTTCAGGCGAGCCACCGCGCCCGGCCCAGTTACTTTTGAATTACGTGAAATACTTTTTTACACAATTGAGTCGATTTCATAGGTAATGACAACAACAAATGTGCTTTTTGAATATGTAGTACCTTTTTCTCTAGTTATGTCTTTTTTGTCTTTATCCTGGAGGTTTTTCCATTTTGCTGCTTTACTGCAGAAATGAGCTCTGTTAAAGCACGGATTGTTTGCAGAAGGTTTAAATCTTATAGGAGGAAGTGTGGAGAAGTCACTCTTGGTTCCTGCTGAGAAGAGAGGGTTAACTCTTACTCCATATATATCTATTAGAATTTTTCTTTGCTTCCTGCCTGCGGCATTTCACCAGTGAGACCCATCATCCAGTTATTCTGCCTTACTCTACTTCTGCCATTGCTCCTGCAGTGTTTTGTTTTGTTTACCTTTTAGAGAACAGATAGATAAAGCTTGCGAAATTATCGGCCCCATGCTTCAAACTATTTGTGTTTAAAGTTTTGGGAGGGATGTTTTGTGGTTCTTTGAATAACAATGCAGAGAAATTATTAGAGACAAGACAGAATTACCTGTGTTTACCAATAGCAGATCAAATATTTTCTTGCCCAGAGGTAAAATTATAATGTGCAAAAATCAAATATGCTAACAGTAATCATCAAAGACTCACATGTTAAGTATCTGCTATGTGCCCAGTCATCTCATTGTACCTTAAAATCATCTGAGAAGTCGATTTTTTAATCACTGATTTACAAACGAGAAAACTAAGGCTCAGAAATGTTAACTTGCTTAAGGTTACTCAGTAAAATGGTGAAGTTAGGATTTGACTTCAGCATTAACTTTGTAAAATAATGATTAATATACTTGGTATGCTGGTGATAAATCGTAAGCAGTTCTAATGTGAGAGAACCTATTCTCTACCCTATTTTAAAACATTTTTACTAAACTATACAAGCATTTTACACTTCCTCACCTTTGGGCTCTGGGGCTTTAACTGTATGGTTCCATCATTTGCAAGAATTAGTTGGTCCCTGTCCCATCCCTGCTGTGTGGGATCACAAATGACAATTACAGTTTTTTTCTAGTCAGCAATAATGATATACAATGAAGCCAGAATTTTTTTACCTCTGCTGTTGTTGCTGTTCTGCCTGAGCTTATTTCCTTTGTTGATACCTTTTTGAGATGGAGTCTTGCTCTGTTTCCCAGGCTGGAGTGCAGGTTGCGGAGCTATTTCGGCTGCCTGCAACCTCCGCCTGCTGTGTTCAAGTGATTCTCCTGCCTCAGCCACCTGAGTAGCTGGGACTACAGGTGTGCACTACCCCGCCCGGCTAATTTTTTGTATTTTTAGTAGAGATGGGATTTCACCATGTTAGCCAGGATGGTCTAGATCTCCTGACCTTGTGATATGCCCTCCTTGGCCTCCCAAAGTGCTGGGATTACAGACATGAGCCACCGCGCCCAGCCTGTTGATATCCTAAGAGTGAAAAAATGATTGCTCCAGGAGGGCAGTGGTTCAGTTGAAGTGCATTGTGTATAGCTTATATAGTTAAGTGCTTTTGGCTAAAACAACTTCATACTTTGATGTTATTTTTCTAGTGGAATGGAATTTAACTTTCTAAAATGGTTAAGATTAAGTTTAGATGTTTTGTATTTACATTTAAAGAACTTCATTGATCTCATTGTAAATAAAGCATTTTGAGAGAAATATTCAGCAGAGTGGTGTGGGGCACAATGAGAACAGTTTATGCATTGGGTCTTGTTTTCATTTAAGTTCTTATTTCTTTACAGTTAGACTTAGTTTAGTTTAAGTTTGGTTTCTAGGTCAGCTTTAGGGAAAATTGTGAAGTAGGTATCTTTGGCTTTCTCAGCCTTGCTGTCTATTTTCCTGATGCCACTTTGCTTATCTCTTTTCTTCTGACATCCATTATTTAGTAATTTATATTTAGACCTCAGGATAAATTTAAGTAACTGTTAGCTATTCCAGAGATATTTTTATTTTATCCTTTATTTCATAATGTGTAATGAGACTTTTGTTCGTATTAAAGGAAATAATTTAGAGAAATGGCTACCTGAGGATATGTTCCATAGATGAGTTCTTTAAATTTGCTTGACTATAGCATTCATTACCATTATTTTCTAAAGTGATCTTTCTGTAGCATAAGCAAATGTCATTCCTCTGCTTTAAAACCCTGCAGTGATATCCCATTGCAATAAGGTGAAGATCTAAATTTCTTTTACATTGGTATATAAGTCCCATACCATCTGCCCTGCCTAGGGCTTCTTCACATCCTGCTTCCTTCTCATTGTTTAACATCTAAACTCAAATATTACCTCTTCAGAAAGACCTTCTTTGATCACCTTATTTCTGTTTTTTTGTTTGTTTGTTTTGAGATGGAGTCTTCATAGATTTTTAAAATTACATGTATCTGTTTATCTTTATTTTATTTTATTGAGACACAGTCTCGCTCTGTTGCCCACAGGCTGGAGTACAGTGGCGCGATTTCAGCTTACTGCAACCTCCGCCTTTCAGGTTCAAGTGATTCTCTTGCCTCAGCCTCCCGAGTAGCTGGGGTTACAGGTGCACACCACTGAGCCCAGCTATTTTTTTTTTTTTTTTGGAGACAGAGTTTCACACTTGTTACCCAGGCTGGAATGCAGTAGTGTTATCTCGGCTCACTGCAACCTCTGCCCCCCAGGTTCAAGTGATTATTGTGCCTCAGCCTCCTAGGTAGCTTGAATTACAGACATGTGCCACCATGCCCGGCTAATTTTTGTATTTTTAGTAGAGATGGGGTTTCACCATGTTGGTCAGGCTGGTCTTGAATTCCAGATCTCAGGTGATCCACCTGCCTTGGCCTCCCAAAGTGCTGAGATTACAGGTGTGAGCCGCCGAACACGGTGCCCGGCTAATTTTTGTACTTTAGTAGAGACAGGGTTTTACCTTGTTGGCCACACTGGTCTGGAACCCCTGACCTCAGGTGATCCACCCGCCTTGGCCTCCCAAAGTGCTGGAATTACAGGTGTGAGCCACTGCATCCAGCCTCACCTTATTTTAAGTAATGCCTTCAGTTGCTGTTATATCATCTTATTTTCAATATATGACGTTACCCTGTTTGTTACACGTTTATGGCTTCCCTCCACCAGATAACAGGGATGTCTTGTTTGCTGCCCTGTCCCCAAACAACTAGAATAGTGCTGGCATACAGTTAGCAATCAGTAAATATTTGTCAACATAATGTTGAGAAATAGCTAATCAAGAACTTAAGGAACAATAGAATTGTTTTAATTTCTGTTTATCTGAAGGAAGCATTGATAATTTAGTGAAAGAAATTACAGATATAGTAGTTGGAAGTATATGGACTTGATGTGCAACTTTCCCAGATTACCGTTTCTATACTTCATTCTTTCTCTCTCTCTCTTTTTTTTTTTTTTTTTTTTGAGACAGAGTCTCACTTTGTTGCCTAGGCTGGAGTGCAGTGGCGCAATCTCAGCTCACTGCAACCTCCACCTCCTGGGTTCAAGCGATTCTCCTGCCTCAGCCTCCTGAGTAGGTGGGATTACAGGTACATGCCACCATGCCCAGCTAATTTTTTGTATTTTTAGTAGAAATGGGGTTTTACCATCTTAGCTAGGTTGGTCTCTGTCTCCTGACCTTGTTATTCACCTGTCTCGGTCTCCCAAAGTGCTGGGATTACAGGCACAACTCACTGTGCCTGGCTTTTCTTTCTACTCTTTTCTGGGCGGGATATGGGAGAGGGAGAGAGTCTGGCTCTGTTGCCTCTGAGTGCAGTGGAATGAACTCCACTCGCTTCTGGGCTCAAGTGATCCTGCCACATCAGCCTCTTAAGAGCTGGAACTACAGGTGTATGCCACCACACCTGGCTAGTTATGGTTTAAAAAAAAAAAAAAAAATATATATATATATATATTAAATATACATATATGAAGTTTTGCTTTGTCGCCCAGGCTGGAGTGCAATGGCGTGACCTCAGCTAACTGCAACCACTATCTCTTGGATTCAAGCAATTTTCATGTCTCAGCTTCCTGAGTAGCTGGGATTACACGTGCATGTCACCATGCTCAGCTAATTTTTGTATTTTTTAGTAGAGATGGGGTTTTACCACGTTGGCCAGGCTGGTCTCAAACTCTTGATCTAAGTGATCCACCTGCCTTGGCCTCCCAAAGTGCTGGGATTACAGGCGTGAGCCACTTCACCTAGCCAAATTTTTGTTTTTTTGTAGAGACAGGGTCTTTCCATGTTGCCCAGGCTGAACTCCTGGGCTCAAGCTATCTGTCTGCCTTGGCCTCCCAAAGTGGTAGGATTACAGGCATGAACCACCGGGCCCAGCCTATCTTTCCCATTTTTAATGTAAAATGGAAATCAGTATGGAAAAGTATAAAAACACAGGCTTTTAGAATTAGGCCTATGTTTGTTTACATGTTAACTCAAGTCACTTTTTTACTTAAACTGCGAGCCTCAGTTTTTCATCTATAAGTAGTTCTCTGCTTCACATAGAAAACATTTAAATTATTTATTATTTATTTATGATAAAAATTATGATGATTATGCAGATAAAGATAGTTTTAAGATCTGGAGTATTCAAAATAATTACATCAGAATTTTGTTTTGGGCACGGTGCTGGAAATTATATTCCCAGATTATGAGAGACAAATTGGACCAGCCTCTCTAGTAAATTAGCTTATGCTCTGAAGAACTAGTAGGACAAAATGGAAAATATTGTGTTTATGACATCCATTTTGTCTTTCTTTTGAGACAGATTCTTGCTCTGTTGCCCAGGCTGGAGTACAGTGGCATGATCTCGGTTTACTGCAACCTCTGCCTTCCGGGTTCAGGTGATTCTCCTGCTTCAGCTTCCCTAGTAGCTGGGATTACAGGTGTGTGCCACCACACCTGGCTAATTTTTGTATTTTTAGTAGAGATGGGGTTTCACCAGGTTAGCCAGGCTGGTCTGGAACTTCTGACCTCAAGTGGTCCATCCACCTCAACCTCCCAAAGTGCTGGGATTATAGGCATGAGCCACTTCGCCCAGCCATCCATTCTGTCTTGTTTCTAACTATTGAATGGTTTGGTTTGTTTTAGAAGGTATGAGAGTTTAAGTGAGTTTCTGCAGGAAAAGTAAAAGGGTGATTGTTAATCAATTCTAGAGCAGAAAATCTGTTAAGGTTTTCTTTCAGCCATTCTATTCTATTCTGTTCTATTCTTTTTTTGAGACAGGATCTCACTCTGTCACCCAGGCTGGAGTGGAGTGGTGTAATCACGGCTCACTGCAGCCTCTGCCTCCTTGGCTCAAGTGATCTTCCCACCTCAGCCTCCTGAGTAGCTGGGACTATAGGTGCACATCACCACACACAGCTAATTTTCTTGTGTTTTTTGTAGAGGTGGGTTTTGCCATGTTTTCCAGGCTGGTCTTGACCTCCTAATCTCAAGCAACCCTCCCTCTTTGGGTTTCCAAAGTGCTGGGATTACAGACTCATCTTAGCTATTTTTGATAGAAACTTTAAATATGTATAAAAATAGAAGGGTAATGACCCCGCACTTTCTACTGATCTCACCACTTCAGTAGTTCTCACTTAACAGTCTTTTTTCATCTATTTCCTTTACCTCCTTTCCCTCAGTACTTTGAAGTAAATCTCAATGCACTGGTATGTTTTTCACTAATGAAACATACAAACATAGACTAGAAAAAAAAATCTCTTCATACAGGATTTTTTTTTTTTTTTTTTGCAGAGAATTTACAAAGTATAGTTACCATTTTTATCTGTGCCAATGGTTTCTCAGTTTGAATCTCAAGGTCCTTAGATGGACCATGAAGCTGGTAATAATTTTATAGCTAACTTTTGTTAAGTGCTTACTACGTGCCAGGCACTGTTCTCTAAGGATTTTACACATACTAATTCATTCAGTTCTCACAACTCTTTTAAGAAGGTATTATTATGATCTCCATTTTACAGATTAGAAAACAGATAGATCAAGACGTTAAGTAACTTGCTCATGGTTACAGAGCTAATAGATGGTGGAGATGGAGACAGAATTCAAACCCAGCCATTCTTGATCTACCAGTATACACTCTTACCCACTGTCCTACATGGGCTTTCCTACTCATATTTTCTACAGTGCAAGAAAAGTTTGATAGTTTGCTTATTTATTCAGGATTTAGACTATATAGATTAATTAGAATGTCAAGATTTTAAATTCTTGTGTTTTTTGTTTTTTTTTTCCCTCTCTGTGACAGAACTATCTCTTAGTGATTTGAAGTTCTGATATGCATTTATGTTTTTGATTAATTTAAAAAGGAAAAACAAGTGGAACATAATTAGTGGAACATAAGTGTGTGGTGGCGCACACCTGTGGACCCAGCTACTTGGGAGGCTGACGCAGGAGAATCACTTGAACCCGGGAGATGGAGGTTGCAGTAAGCCAGGATTGTGCCAGCCTGGGCAACAGAGCAAGACTCTTGTCTCAAAAAAAAAAAAAAAAGGAACATAATTATTGAAGCTATCATCTGGGTAAAGACCTTTCTAAGTGTGAGGTTCATTTAGATTGATGACATGTAGAATGTAACAGTATTGCCATAGGCATACAGCTTTTTAATCACGTATCATTTGTGAACAAATTAGTAATACAGATGGGCTAGACACAGACCCTAACTTTGAGTTCTAAGATGAAATTTATTTATAAATCCCTAGTTTACATTCAGTTTTTTCAGTATTTATTGCACACCTACTGTGCCAGGAACTGTTTAGGCACAGGGGATACAGCGGGTGAACTGAATGAACAAAAATTTTTGTCTCGACAGAGCTTAAAATTTGGCCAGACGCGGTGGTGCACACCTGTGGTCCCAGCTACTTGGGAGGCTGAGGCAGGAGAGTCGCTTTAGCCCAGGAGGCAGAGGTTGCAGTGAGTTAAGATTGTGCCAGCCTGGGCAACAGAGCGAATCTCCATCTCAAAAGAGAAAACACACACACACACACACACACACACACACACACACACACACACAGCATATACTTTAGTAAGAGGAGACAGACAACAAACTAACTAACTAAATAAATAAAATGTTAAATATAATAGAAGGTGATAAATTCTCTAGAAAAACCGAAAGTAGGGCCAGGCATGATGGCTCACACTTGTAATCCCAGCACTTTGGGAGGCCGAGGCAGGTGGATTACCTGATGTCAGAAGTTCGAGACCAGCTTGCCAAACATGGCGAAACTCCGTCTCTACTAAAGATACAAAAAAAAAAAATGAGCTGGGTGTGTGGCATGTGCCTGTAATCCCAGCTACTTGGGAGGCTGAGGCAGGAGAATCACTTGAACCTAGGAGGCGGAGCTTGCAGTGAGCCAAGATCCTGCCACTGCACTTTAGCCTGGGCGACAAGACCCAGACTTCATCTCAAAAAAAGAAAAATAGAAAGCAGGGAAAGGGGAAACAGGGGTGTGCAGTTTTACATTAAAATAGTAAGGGAAGACCTCACTGAAAAGGTGACATTTGAGTAGGGAGGTACGATACTAAGTAATATAGACATGAGGGTATAAGGTGCGAATGTTTGATACTAAGTGAACAGAAAAAACAAAAGTCCTGAGGTTAGAGTGTGCCTGGTGAGTTTAGGGAGTAGCAAGAAAACTTCTGTGGGTGCAAAAAAGTAGTTAAAATGGAGATTAGCAGATGAGTTCGAAGAGATTATGGTGGGTGATGTTGGGGAGGGGCAAAATGGGATTCACCAGGGGTTTTATAGGCATTGTAAGGACTTTGATTTTTATTCAAAGTGAGATGGAGATCCATTTCAGCAAAAGGGGAAGAGTTTGGCTCTTGTTGCCTAGGCTAGAGTGCAGTGATGTGATGTCGGCTCACTGCAACCTCCGCCTCCCAGGTTCAAGTGATTCTCCTGTCTCAGCCTCTGGAGTAGTTGGGATTACAGGCACGTGCCACTACGTCCAGCTAATTTTTGTATTTTTGGTAGAGACAGGGTTTCATCATATTGGTCAGGCTTGTCTCGAACTCCTGATATCAGGTGATCTACCCGCCTCAGCCTCCCAAAGTTCTGGGATTACTGGTGTGAGCCCCTGCACCTGGCACTCATTTGTTTTTAAAAGGTTATTCTGGTTGCTGCTGAAATGGGGATACCAATTAGATGACTGTTGTAATCCAGTGTAAAATATTGATGGCTTAGACCAGGTTATGGCCAGTGGAAGTGATAAGTAATTTAATTCTAGATCTATTTTGAAAGTAGGTCCAGCCAGATTTCTGTATGGATTAAATGTGGGGTGAGAGAGGAGGAGAATAATCACGAATGACTTCTTTTTTTTTTTGGCCTGAGCAACTAGAAAGATTAGAGTTGACATTTATTGATAGGGGGAAGGCTGTGAGTGGAGCAGATTTTGGGAAGAAGATGAGAAATTTAGTTTTGAATATGTTAGGTTTGGGATGTCTATTTTGAAAAATCTTTTTAAAGATATAAGTCACAAAAAATATACTCATTTAAAGTATACAATTGAATTGTTTTAATATATTCATAGAGTTGTGCAGCAATCACCACAGGGTGTCTAGTATATGAATTGCTTTTAGAGCAGGAAGCTGAAAGAGATGAACTAGAGAGAGTGTAGACAGGGGAGTAAGTCTAGTAAGAGTAGCAAGTACAGATAGAGAAGAGGTCCAGAGAGAAGGCTGTGGTATTATGAAATCTGTATTTGGTCTGTATCCCATTTCCTGGCATACTGCTTTAGAAATCCTTGGATCTTCAGAGTGATGTGTCATTTTATATGCTAATGAGTCAACTGAGGGCATCCCCTGGGTAGCCTAAGGATGGAGAAAGAAAAAAACTGGTCACTGGAAAGAGCAAGGCAGGATGAAAGGTTGTGACTTTCCACCCTACCCTCTAACGTTTGGGGAAGGGGGAAGGGCTAAAGGAGTAAATTGAACACCAGTGGCCAATAGTTTAATAAATTATGCCTTCATAAAACTTCCATAAAATTCCAAAAGGACTGGCTTCGGGAAGCTTCTAGCCAGCCAAACATATGGAGGTTCTTGGAGGTTGGCATGCCCAGGAGGACATGGAAGCTCTGCATCCCCAGCCCTACCTTGCCCCATCCATCTCTTCATCTGCTGTTCATCAGTGTCCTTTGTTAGGTCCTTTATAATCAACCAGTAAACGTGTTTCCCTGAGTTCTGTGAGCTCCTCAAGCAAATTAATGGAACCCAAGAAGGGGGTTGTGTAAACTCCCGATGTATGGTGGCTGGGTCAGAGCAAATGTTAAAACAACCTGAGATCCGTGATTGGCATGGGAAGTAGGGGGTAGTCTTGTGAGACTGAGCACTCAATTTATGGGATCTGATGCCATCCTCCAGTGTCAGAATTGAATTGAAGGGTATCTAGCTGGTGTTCGTTGCAGAATTGCATGCTTGGTGTATGTGGGGAAAACCCTCACACATTTGGTCAAATAAGTCTTTGTTGATTGTTGAGTGAGAATATAGGAAAAGCACTTTGTTTATTTGTCTATTCTCAGAAGGCTGTTGGGGGCGTTCTGGTATTTTAGAAGACTCTACTTAGTTGGTCTAGTGTGTTCTTTTTGAGGTTCAGGGTAAACTTTGTCTCAGCCCCCCAAAGAAGTAATAAATCTATTTTAATCTCTTGGATATTTTTACTCTTGGTTTAGGCTTAATGGCATTTCTGGATTGATTGAGCAGGAGCTCTGTTATAATTGCATTATTATGCATCCTCTCTCCCCTCTTTAGATGCCTAAGTCACCTTTTTTTCCTTCCGTTGCTCTAGGTTCATGGAGTTATAGGTAGTATTTTTCCAGGTTTCCTGGCAATGTTTCAAAACATGGAACTGTCTTAATTATCAGCTATAATTATTGTAATGGTATATATTAAGCCTTTTTGTCTGTATTATGAGACTTACCAAGCAGTTGTATGTTCTTCCTTTGAGTTGCTTTGTCTCTCACAACAGAAGGGTGATTTCATCCATGGCATTAGGTGAGTTTGAAGCAATATGTAAAACATAATTTTGCTATACCAAATTCCATAGTTAGCTGAATGGTAAATTTTGTTGCAAATAAACATTCCCATAATTCAAAGTGTGAAACACTACTGACAAACATCACATGGTTCTGTGGCATGGAGATATATTGAAAGGAACATTACGATGGCAATAGAAAAACACTAATATTAAAATTTGCTCACACAGGCCACCCCAGAATTACTTTAATGTTAGTTTTGTCTGTAGAGAAGGGAAGAGTATATATATGTGTATAATTTTGTAGAGGGTAGAGGCTTACTGATTTTATTCTTTTGTTGTTGTTGTTCAGCTTACTCGGGTTGAATGACTTTACTCTTAATGATTTGGCTTCCTGCCTTTCATAAACTAATAAATAATAGTTGTATCAAAATTCTTTCTTCTGTCTAGGCTTTTGTCAGTTATGTTCTTTTTCCTCCCACTTTTTTGAAGTGTTTATTGTTTTATAGCAGTACTCTTTTTTTTCTTTTTTTTTTTGTTGAGACAGCGTTTCGCTCTTGTTATCCAGGCTAGAGTGCAATGGCACGATCTCGGCTCACCGCAACCTCCGCCTCCTGGGTTCAGGCAATTCTCCTGCCTCAGCCTCCCGAGTAGCTGGGACTACAGGCACGCGCCACCATGCCCAACTAATTTTTTGTATTTTTAGTAGAGACGGGGTTTCACCATGTTGACCAGGATGGTCTCGATCTCTTGACCTCGTGATCTACCCGCCTCGGCCTCCCAAAGTGCTGGGATTACAGGCGTGAGCCACCGCGCCCAGCCTAGCAGTACTCTTAAAAGTCAAAAGGGGAGATTTTGGTTGGCTGTTTTAAAATTTCAACTGAGAATTAAGGATATATGAGGTTTAATTTGTTGAAGGAACTCAGAGAACCTAATAAAAATTACCCAAGGACAGAACAATGTACAAACCAGCTTGACTGATTTTCTCATCTGTTTGTCAAGGAAACAAAAAGTAGTTGTGTTTGTAGTGATTTCAGATTCCACTGCCCCCACAGATATTAATTATAGGACACTAGAGGAATGTACATCTTAGGGAGAATGTAGTGGAACCTAGTTATTCCTTTTGAGAAAAGGCAACAATTCCATCTGTGCTTTGAAACATTAAAGCTTTTCTGGCTAAGATAAAGATAGTTTTAAAAAATGCTTCGTTCTTACTCTCTTGTTTAGAGAAATACTGAAATAGAGGCTCCTTGATGAAAGAAATGAAATGTTTAGTTTGCTGGGCTTAAATTTTTCTAGTAGTTTGATTGAGGCCTTGATCTCTCCTTCATCTCTCTTTCTTCACTTCACTCTCTTATAATTAATTTCACTACTTGCACTTTCTAGTTCTTTGGAATCTGTTAGCAGAGAGAGTGTTTCTTTATTACCCTTTAGTAAAAGTTGCACTGTGAAAGGAAAAAAGGATCTTTTAATGTTTGGAATTATAACTTAACATTTTTTGTTTTAAAAAACCTAGGATGGATCCTGAGCTGTTTTTTATGTTCCTTTACCATCATGATAGTTTTAGAGTATAGCATGATACAGTCTTTTAAAATGATGATCTTTGTGTCCAGGAGGCAGTATTACTTGAATAATTAAAATTCTCTTATGTTATGTCCAAAGATACAGAATCAGAAAATGAACTTAGAATTACTGAGTGCTGGACGGGTATGGTGGCTCTAGCCTGTAATCCCAGCACTTTGGGAGGCCAAGGTGGGCGGATCACCTGAGGTCAGGAGTTCGAGACCAGCCTGGACAACATGGTGAAAACCCGTCTCTACCAAAAATTAGCCAGGCATGGTTGCACATGCTTTTAGTGCCAGCTACTCGGGAGGCTGAGGCAGGAGAATTGCTTGAGCCCAGGAGGTAGAGGTTGCAGTGAGCTAAGATCGTGCCATTGTACTCCAACCTGGGCAACAAGAGCGAAACTCGGTCTCAAAAAAAGGAAATATTGAGGGCTTCCTCTATGTAAACCTCTGTACTAGGTGCTGAAAGAGATAGAATCATAAGGAACTTAACATTTAGTAACTAAGATAGGAATTGAACCAATATAACTGGTTCTGGGAAGTATGATAATAAGAGTTTTATATGCTGTAACAGTTTAGAATAGGTATAACTTTGATTAGATTGCCAGATCCTTATTGTTTACTGAGGATACTTACTAGCTATTATACACGTATTACCTATAATCTTGATGTCAGCTCTGCAAGATATGAATTTATGAATTTATAAAATATAAATTTATAACAGATGAATTTATAAGTTTATGAAAAAATTATTTGAGTCTCAGAAAAGTAAATTGATTATTTTGGGGAAATTGTCAGAACATTTATAGTGTAGGAAAAGGAAGCCATACCTGATTTTAGGGTGGCCAAGCATAAACTTAATTTTTTTTTGTTTTATATAAGCAGAAGGTGAAGGTAAGTGGGAGAAAGAAAAGAAATACGGTGGATTCAAAGCCCAAGTTGCTGACAAGTATGCTGTTTTTACTTAATAATGTTCTTAAATTTCCAGTCATTAATGTAGTTAATTTTATAAACATATCACTAACAGTTTAGTAAGAAAATAACATTTACTGAGTTCATATTATGTGATTTCATGTAATAAAACAATTCATTAGTTAATATTTTTATTACTGAGTAAATCTATTAGTGCTACATATGTAAATTACACTGGTAACAGGTAAAATAATAAACTCTATAAATGCTCAGTGAGGTTAAAATAACTTGTTGAAGGTACATAGCTAATGAACAATAGAGCCAGGTTTCAAACTTAAGCAGTCTTGACTCCAAGGCCTGCACTTTACCGTTATGGTGGACGGCTTCCTGCTTCTTTCAGAGTATATTGATATTTTATAGTGTTCCATGGATAGTGTGGTATATGCAGGATGAAAGTTCCCAAACGGCCTTGTGCTTGCCCATTCTTATAAAGAAGCAAGTAGGAGAACCCACGTGTCTTGTTTCAAGCCAGACATTAAACAGATTTGCAAAAATGTAAAACAGTTTACTCCCACTAAATTTTTGTTTTACAAAATATAGTTATTTTTAATTAAGAAATAATTTATGGGCCGGGCGCGGCGGCTCACGCCTATATTCCCAGCACTTTGAAAGGCCGAGGCGGGTGGATCACGAGGTCAAGAGATCGAGACCATCCTGGTCAACATGGTGAAACCCCGTCTCTACTAAAAATACAAAAATTAGCTGGGCATGGTGGCACATGCCTGTAGTCCCAGCTACTCAGGAGGCTAAGGCAGGAGAATTGCTTGAACCCAGGAGGCGGAGGTTGCGGTGAGCCGAGATCGCGCCATTGCACTCCAGCCTGGGTAAAAAGAGCGAAACTCCGTCTCAAAAAAAGAAAAAGAAAAAAAAAAAAAGAATTTATTGGCTAGGCGCGGTGGATCCCTTGAGATCAGGAGTTTGAGATCAGCCTGGCCAACATTGAGAAACCCCATCTCTACTAAAAGTACAAAAATTAGCTGGGCATAGTGGCACACGCCTGTAATCCCAGCTACTTGTGTGGCTGAGGCAGGAGAATCACTTGAACCTGGAGGTGGAAGTTGCAGTGAGCTGAGATGGTGCCATTGCACTTCAACCTGAGCGACAGTGTGTAACTCCGTTTAAAAAAAAAATGGGGGGCCTGGAAGTGGCTCATGCCTGTAATCCCAGCACTTTGGGAGGCTGAGGTGGGCAGATCACAAGGTCAGGAATTTGAGACCAGCCTGGCCAACATGGTGAAACTTCATCTCTACTAAAAAAAATACAAAAATTAGCTGGGCATGGTGGCATGCACCTGTAATCCCAGCTACTCAGGAGCCTGAGACAAGAGAATCGCTTGAACCCAGGAAGTGGAGATAGCAGTGAGTTGAGATCTCACCACTGCATTCTAGCCTGGGCAACAGAGCAAGACTCTGTCTCAAAAAAAAAAAAAAAAAGAAAAGAAATAATTTATTAATTGTAATGGATTTATTGTTTTTAATGAGTTAGTGGTGTTTTTTTAAATTCTTAGGTTTAATTCCTTTTTTTTTTTTTGAGACGGAGTGTTGCTCTGTTGCCAGGGTGGCATACAGTGGTGCAATCTTGGCTCACTGCAATCTCCACTTCCCAGGTTCAAGCCATTCATTGGCCTCAGCCTCCTGAGTAGCTGAGACTACAGGTGCGCCCCACCACACCCAGCTAATTTTTATATTTTTAGTAGAAATGGAGTTTCACCATGTTGGCCAAGATGGACTCAATCTTTTGGCCTTGTGATCTGTCCACCTTGGCCTCCCAAAGTGCTGGGATTGCAGGCGTGAACCACCACACCGGGCCAGGTTTAATTTTTTATATGGTAAATAGCCATAGATATAACCCACATAAACAAAAATCTTTGGGATCCTGAATAATTTTTAACAATATAAAGGGATCCTGAAACCAAAATATTGAATGACCTTTGTTAGTTTTCTGCAGTGTAGATATCCATTGTCTCTCATCTTAGTGTTCTATATTGCCTGATGGTCTCTAGGCTTTATTTTATCAACCAGCTAATTTTTATTTTTAATTTGTGAGATCATGTTTGTCAACTTTTTATTTTGCCAAAAATGGACATAAAAATATACTACATTTATAGCATCACTACCTACCATTTTATAAACTCTCACTTTACTAAAGAGGTTATATTTTAATTCCAAAAATGTTAGAAGGACATTTTTTCAGAATAAAGGATAAACCTTCAAACTTCATAAATTTAACTATTTGAAAAATTTGCTTTGCTGTCCTTGTCTTTCAGATCTCAGCTCAAATGTCATCTCCTTAGAGGTTGACCTTATGTCCATTGCCTAAAAGTCCACTTGTGTTCCCCTCCCCACCCGCCATCATTCTCTTATCACATTACCCTATTTTTTTTTTCCCTCCTGGGTTCAGGCAATTCTCCTGCCTCATGGGTTCAAGCAAGTCTCCTGTTGTCAGCCTCTGAAGTATCTGGGATTACAGGCATATACCACTATGCCCAGCTAATTTTTGTGTTTTTCTAATAGAGACAAGGTTTCGCCATGTTGTCCAGGCTGGTCTTGAGCTTCTGACCTCAGGTGATCCGCCCACCTCAGCCTCCCAAAGTGCTGGAATTACAGGCATGAGCCACTGTGCCCAGCCCCTATTTTATTTTCTTTATAGCTTTCCTCCTTATAAGATACTACCTTGCGCTGGGTGAGGTGGCTCAAGCCTGTAATCCCAGCACTTTGGGAGGCCGAGGCGGGCAGATCACCTGCGGTCGGGAGTTCCAAACCAGCCTGACCAACATGAAGAAACCCCATCTCTACTAAAAATACAGAATTAGCCAGATGTGGTGGCACATGTCTGTGATCCCAGCTACTCGGGAGGCTAGGGCAGGAGAATCACTTGAACCCTGGGAGATGGAGGTTGCAGTGAGCTGAGATTGCACCATTGCACTCCAGCCTGGGTAACAAGAGTGAAACTCCATCTCAAAAAAATAAAGATACTGCCTTGTTGGCTTGGTAGGGTGGCTCACACCTATAATCCCAGCACTTTGGGAGGCTGAGGTAGGCAGATTACGAGGTCAGGAGTTTGAGACCAGCCTGACTAACATGATGAAACCCTGTCTCTACTATAAATACAAAAATTTGCCAGTTATGGTGGCACGTGCCTGTAATCCCAGGCACTCAGGAGCCTGAGGCAGTAGAATCCTTTGAATCAGGGAGACGGAGGTTGCAGTGAGCCGAGATCATGCCCAGCCTGGGTGACAGAGCAAGACTCCATCTCAAAAAAAAAAAAAGGGATACTACCTTATTTATTTATTGAGACCCATGTTCCCCCGACCCCCAAATAGAATGTAAATCACTAACAGCAGATCATTTTTGTTCACCACTGCATCCTCAGCACCTAGAAGAAGGCATAGAACATAGAAAGTGTTCTAATTGGCGGGGTGTGCTGGCTCATGCCTGTAATTCCAGTGCTATGGGAGTCCAAGGTGGGAGGATTGTTTGAGCCCAGGAGTTGGAGACCAGCCTGGGCAACATAGTGAGACCCCTATCTCTGGAAAAAAAAAAAAAAAATTTAGGTTACCTGCAGTTCTGGCTACTCAGGAGGCTGGAGCTACACTGAATTGTGATTGTGTCACTGCACTCCAGCCTGGACAACAGCAAGACCCTGGCTCAAAAAACACAAAAGTGCTTAATCAATGAATCTTTCTTAAGTGTGACCCCAGACTACACTTCAAGAACTGCTGCAGTAGGACACAATTTTTTGTTTGATTTACGTATGTAGGGAGACTTACTGTATTGTACTGTTGTATGGTGATTAATTGGTAAAGCACATGGGCTTTGATCTCAAATAGATGTTATGTTTGCTACTAACCTCTTAAAACTTTTAAATAGGGGTAATAATAGTATTATTTACCTTATATGATTGTTGGTGGGATTAAATAAGGTACTTCATATGAAATGCTTTGCAAACTACCTGACATTCAGAAAATTCAGCAAATGGTAACTTGTCATTTAAAATGCAATTATGATATACAGTAATTATGACATGTTTTATGCAAGCCTGTCTGCATAAGCTTTAAAATTTTCCAATTAATCCTGCATACTCTATGTGAAATGTTAAGGTTAATAATCCAAAGGAGTAGACGTGGATTTTTTTTTTTTTTTTTTTTTTTTTTTGAGATGGAATTTTGCTCTGTCGCCCAGGCTGAAGTGCAGTGGCGTAATCTCAGCACTTTGCAACCTCCGCCTCCTGGGTTCAAGCGATTCTCCTGCCTCACCCTCTTGAATAGCTGGGACTACAGGTGCACACCACCACACCCAGCTAATTTTTGTATTTTTTTTTAGTAGAGATGGGATTTCACTGTATTGGCCAAGCAGGTCTCGAACTCCTGACCTTGTGATCCACCTTGGCTTCTCAAAGTGCTGGGATTACAGGCATGAGCCGCTGTGCCTGGCTGACATGGATTTTTTTTTTTTTTTTTTAGCCTTTTCTTATTAATACTAGTGGATAGCAAAAGAACACATAATTTGGAAACTGTTTGCCTATTTTGATTATTTCAAGGACCTATTCATATAGCAACATCTTGCAGTTCCAGAAATTCATGGGGAACTTAAGAATTTTTCATGGTTTTATAACTATTTTTTAAGATGGAATCTATCTGGCTCTGTCACTCAGGCTGCATGCAGTGGCGATCTCAGCTCTGCCTCCTGGGTTCAAGCGATTCTCCTGCCTGAGCCTCTTGAGTAGCTGGGATTACAGGTGCCCACCACCACACCTGGCTAATTTTTGTATTTTTAGTAGATATGGGGTTTCACCATGCTGGCCAGATTGGTCTCGAACTCCTGACCTCAGACGATCTGCCCACTTCAGCCTCACAAAGTGCTGTGATTACAGGCATGAGCCACCGCGCCTGGCTTATAGCTATTGTGCTAATATAAAAATGCATCTGTTGGGTGCACTGATACTTGCCTGTAGTCCCAGCTACTGGAGAGTCTGAAGTGGGAGGATCACTTGAGGCCAGGAGTTTGAGGCCACAGTTCACACTGATCATGCCTATTAAAAGCCACTGAACTCCAGCCTGGTCAACATAGCAAGACACCATTTCTAATTTTTAGAAGTAAATGAATAAGAGATGAGACAAGGTTTGACCACGTTGCCTAGGCTGGTCTTGAACTGCTGGGCTCAAGCAGTCTGCCCACCTCAACCCTCCCTCTCCCAGAATCCCAGGATTACAGGAGTGAGCCACTGTGCCTGGCTGGGATTTTGTACTTTTATTTTTTTCATTGACCACTAGTGATCAATTATTATTATTATTTTTGAAACAGAGTCTCACTCTGTCACCAGACTGTAATGTAGTGGTGCGATCACAGCTCACTGCAGTCTTGACCTCCTGGGCTCAAGTGAGCTTCCCATCTCAGCCTCCTAACTAGGACTATGGGTGCAGGCCACCACGTTCAGCTAGCTAACTTTTAAAATTTTTTGTAGAGGTGGTGTCTTGCTATGTTGCCCAGGCTGGTCTCAAACTCCTGGACTCAAGCCATTGTTCTTGCCTTGGCCTCCCAAAGTGCTAGGATTACAGGTGTGAGCCATGGCACCTGGCGTCAAGGAAAAAAAAAATATATATATATATATATATATATATAAAAAAAATAAGGTTTCACCATATTGGCCAGGCTGGCCTCGAACTCCTGACCTCAGGTGATCCACCCACCTCAGCCTTACAGAGTGCTGGGATTACAGGCGTGAGCCACTGTGCCCAGCCAAAGAAGAGATTTTAAGGAGACATCAATATTCTTGGTGTCACTGGATTTTTAAAAACAAATAATAGAAATAAGGAGTATAAAAAATCTACATTAGATCAGCAAAGACCAAATATTTATCATATTTTCATGTAATTTTAAGAGAGAGGATCTTGCTGTGTTGCTCAGGTGGGCCTCAAACTCCTGGGCTCAAGCTGTCCTTTCACCTTAGCCTTCTGATAAATATTTTAAATTTAAATTTAAGACATTTTCAAAAGAAAATTATGGCACACATTTTGGATGATCAGTTTCACTTTAAGAAGACTTTAAAAACCTGATAATAGAAAAGTGAAGAGCTTTTGAAATACATTTATAGGATATCCCCACACATACATACTATTTTTAGTATCTGCTAGGATAAGAATTCATTTCTATCCTCTTAGGCTTCCCAGATTGCCATATGTAGCACATATGCATAAACTGACAGATGTGATAAGATATGGAGAAAATACACCATACTATAGTAGTGAACAAAAATAACAGTACAGATTTGTACTTTGTCCAACAGAATTTCTCAAAAAGTGATGATAGTTTAAGGTTTCACTGTCAAAGTTTAAGAACTACCAAATTAAAGTTAAACCTGCTTTCATGCTGCTGGACTTTAGTGCCCTGAATAAAAAGATCCATGAGTTTCTAGAGGGGGTGGGTAGGATATTCAGCATTTTCCAAAATTATTTGACCATGGAATCCCTTTCTTTTTTAACCATCTCATGTGACTAATGTTTCCTGGAACATGCTTGGGGAAAACTTTGGTAATTTAAATGTTTCTAGGAAAATCCCAGTTGCAGAGCAGAGAGTACCAATTTATATTTGTATACAGGAAGAAAGGCTTCATGGAGGAAATGGTTTTTCAAAAACTATGTGAAACAGGTGAAAAGACATCCCATATATAAGCAGAAACATGAAAGAATCAGAGAAGAGTGATAACCAGAAGGTACACATGCATAGCGAAGTGAGAATAGGAAAGACAAAGAGAAGGAATAAAGGCATGATTTTTTTTTTTTTTTTTTAGAGACAGAGTTTCAGTTTTGTTGGCCAGGCTGGAGTACAGAGGCACAATCTCTGCTCACTGCAACATCCGCCTTCCAGGTTCGAGCAATTCTCCTACCTCAGCCTCCGAGTAACTGAGATTACAGGCACCTGCCACCATGCCTGGCTAATTTTTGTGTGTGTATTTTTAGTAGAGACGGGGTTTTACCCTGTTAGCCAGACTGGTCTTGAACTCCTGACCTCAGATAATCCACCTGCCTCAGCCTCCCAAAGTGCTAGGATTACAGAACGAGCCACTGCACCCAACCAAAAGGTGTGATATTTAAGACATAAGGGTAGTGGTAAGGGAGTATATTTAAAAGAAGGTAACTAGCTGAGTGTGGTGATGGCATGTGAAGTCGCAACTAGTTGGGAGACTAAGGCAGAAAGATCACTCAGCCCAGGAGTTAATGACTATAAAGCATGATGATTCTGGCTGTGAATAGCTACTGCATTCCAGCCTGGGCAACATGGCAAGACCCATCTCTTAAAAAAAAAGTAATTACATGTACATACAAAAGCTGCAATAAATGGTGATTGTAACACTGAACCAAGATTACTTTTTGTAATACTAGTATTAGTATAACATTTGGGTTTTATTCAAAGCTTTTGAAATTTATAAAATTGAAATCAATGAAGTGGCTGGGCATGTGGTGGCTCATGCCGTAATCTCAGCACTTTGGGAGTCTGCGGTGGGAGGACTGCATGAGCCTAGGAGTTTGAGATCTGCTGAGGCAACATAGTAAGACATGTATCTACCTCCCCAAAAAAAAATTCAGTCGGGCATGGTGGCATGCACCTGTAGTCCCGAGTACCTGGGAGGCTGAGACAATTGCCTGAACTCAGGAGGTGAAGGCTGCAGTAAGCCATGATTGTGCCACTACACTCTAGCTTGGGCAGCAAAGCAAGATCCTGCCTCTGAATAAATAGATAACATACTTAATCTTTTAAGAATTATCATTCTAGAATATCAAATAAAAATATACATTTATAAAACTAAATATTAAGTATAGATTATCGTAATATAAATCATTAGCTGCTACTGGCTTTGCCACATCTGTTGACTTTGGTCTTTTTGTCAGAGGTACCCTTAATGTTGTCAATGTAGCTGTTTAGGTTGGACTCCAGTATCTTCTTGCCATGTCTGTTTTTTTTTTTAATTTTTAAATTTATTTATTTATTTATTTATTTTTTGAGATGGAGTTTCGCTCTTGTTACCCAGGCTGGAGTGCAATGGCACGATCTCGGCCCACCGCAACCTCTGCCTCCTGGGTTCAGGCAATTCTCCTGCCTCAGCCTCCTGAGTAGCTGGGATTACAGGCATGCGCCACCATGCCCAGTTCTTGCCATGTTTAGACCCCCTGAGTAGTGCTTTCAGAAGTGTCTCTGTTGAGCGGTTCAGAAGTGTCTCTGTTGAGCGGTTCAGAAGTGTCTCTGTTGAGCAGTTCAGAATTGTGTTTCTCTTGGCCAACCTGGCAAAGATGCCCTAATAGAAGTCTGAATTATTTCTTTCTCCAAGGAGAAATCCTTTGTTACAGAGAGGTTTTTTCCCCCCCTTAGGTGCATATTCTCAGTCTTTTTTTTTTTTTCTTTTGTTTTTTTGACGAAGTCTTGCTCTGTTGCCAGGCTGGAGTTCAGTGGCGAGATCTCAGCTCACTACACCTCCACCTCCCCGGTTCAGACGATTCCCCTGCCTCAGCCTCCTGAGTAGCTGGGACTACAGGTGTCAGCCACCACACCCGGCTAATTTTTTTTTTGTTGTTGTTGTTAGTAGACACAGGGTTTCACCATGTTGGCCAGGATGGTCTCTATCTCTTGACCTTGTGATCTGCCTGCCTTGGCCTCCCAAAGTGCTGGGATTACAGGTGTGAGCTCGGCCATTCTCAGTCTTTTAAGTAGGTGGTGACAAGGATAGAGGGGAATGAGTTAGGAGAGTTTCCTGAGTTGAGTAATAAATCATAGTAAATAGGGTAAGGGTAAATTTTGTATTGAAAGTGAGAGGGGTGTGGTGTGTGATTAGGTAGAGAAGACGTTAAGATGAGAAAGATAGGCTGGGTTCAGTGGCTCACGCCTGTAATCCCAAAACTTTGGGAGGCCGAGGTGGGCAGATCACCTGAGGTCGGGAGTTTGAGACCAGCCTGACCAACATGGAGAAACTCCATCTCTACTAAAAATACAAAAGATTAGCTGGGCATGGTAGCACATGCCTGTAATCCCAGCTACTTGGGAGGCTGAGGCAGAAGAATCGCTTTAACCTGGGAGGCGGAGGTTGCACTGAGCCAAGATCGGGCCACTGCACTCCAGCCTGGGCAACAAGAGCGAAACTTCGTCTCAAAAAAAAAGATAAGAAAGATAAGTAAAGCTGATTTTGTATTATGCCAACAAAAATACAATATTTTTTTGAGACAGAGTTTCACCCTTGTTGCCCAGGTTGGAGTGCAATGGTGCAATCTTGGCTCACCACAACCTCCGCCTCCTGGGTTCAAGCGATTTTCCTGCTTCAGACTCCTGAGTAGCTGGGATTACAGGCATGCGCCACCTTGCCCAGCTAATTTTGTATTTTTAGTAGAGACAGGATTTCTCCATGTTTGTCAGGCTGGTCTCAAACTCCCAACCTCAGGTGATACACCCGCCTCGGCCTCCCAAAGTGCAGGGGTTACAGGCTTGAGCCACTGTGCCTGGCTGGTACTTATTTATTTTTATTTATTTCTTTTACTTTTTTTGTGATGGAGTCTCACTCTGTTGCCCTGACTAGTCTTGAACTCTTGGGTTCTAGTAATCCTCCTATCTGACCTCCCAAAGTGTTGAGATTACAGGCATGAGCCACTGCACCCAGCCTGTATTTTGGTATTTGAAATAGCACAGTTGGCCAGGCGTGGTAGCTTACACTTGTAATGCCAGCATTTTGGGAGGCCAAGGCAGGTGGATTGCTTGAGCCCAGGAGTTCAAAACACTAGTCTCGGCAACATGGCAAAACCCCGTCTCTATGAAAAATACAAAAAAAAATTAGCTGGGCTTGGTGATGCTACATTTATCAATACCATAAGTTTGTGGCACTTTTTACAAAATGAACCATCTGAAATGGTGGGCACCTGCAGCTGGACACCTCAGTCTGTGGTACATAACAACTTATTTTGGTAATGTCATGACTTTCCTTGGCTTCTTTGGAGCACTTCTAACACCACTAGTGGCACTTTGTGTGGGTCCCATGGTGTTTACTTAAGGTTTAGAATATTGCACTAAACCTGAAAAATACGAGAACCACAAGAGATCAGTTTTTACTGGCATATGCAATTTTCTGGAGAGATGAACTGCTTACATGGAGATAACTATAGCATCACAGGGTGTTTTAAGTGGATACTCACAATGCTTCAGCTCACTGCAGTAGCAACAGGAGATGGCTACAAAATTATTATCTGTACAGTAGTAAATTTTATGCAGTTATGATTTAATGCTGGATTTTTTTAAATTGCATTTTAGGTTTTGGGGTACATGTGAAGAACATACAATATTGTTGCATAGGTACACAGATGGCAGTGTGATTTGCTGTCTTCCTCCTCATCACCTATATCTGGCATTTCTCCCCATGCGATCTCTCCCCAACTCCCCACCCCCTGCTGTCCCTCCCCTATTTCCTCCCAACAGACCCCAGTGTGTGATGCTCCCCTCCCTGTGTCCATGTGTTCTCATTGTTCAGCACCCACCTATGAGTGAGAACATGCAGTGTTTGATTTTCTGTTCTTGTGTCAGTTTGCTGAGAATGATGGTTTCCAGGTTCATCCTCGTCCCTACAAAGGACACGAACTCATCTTTTTTGATGGCTGCATAATATTCCATGGTGTATATGTGCCACATTTTCCCTGTCCAGTCTATCATCGATGGGCATTTGGGTTGGTTCCAGGTCTTTGCTATTGTAAACTGTGCTGCAGTAAACATTCGTGTGCATGTGTCCTTAGAGTAGAACGATTTATAATCCTTTGGACATATACCCAGTAATGGGATTGCTGGTTCAAATGGAATTTCTATTTCTAGGTCCTTGAGGAATCACCACACTGTCTTCCACAATTGTTGAACTAATTTACACTCCCACCAACAGTGTAAAAGTGTTCCTATTTCTCCACATCCTCTCCAGCATCTGTTGTCTCCAGATTTTTTAATGATCGCCATTCTAACTGGCGTCAGATGGTATCTCAATGTAGTTTTGATTTGCATGTCTCTAATGACCAGTGATGATGAGCATTTTTTCATATGTTTGTTGGCCTCATGTATGTCTTTTTTTGTAAAGTGTCTGTTCATATCCTTTGCCCACTTTTGAATGGGCTTGTTTTTTTCTTGTAAATCTGTTTTAGTTCTTCATAAATTCTGGATATCACCCCTTTGTCAGATGGATAGACTGCAAAAATTTTTTCCCATTCTCTTAGTTGCCGATTCACTCTAATGACTGTTTCTTTTGCCGTGCAGAAGCTGTGGAGTTTGATTAGGTCCCATTTGTCTATTTTGGCTTTTATTGCCAATGCTTTTGGTGTTTTGGTCATAAAGTCCTTCCCTACGCCTATGTCCTGAATGGTTTTGCCTAGATTTTCTTCTAGGGTTTTTTTGGTGTTAGGTCTTATGTTTAAGTCTTTAATCCATCTGGAGTTAATTTTAGTGTAAGGTGTCAGGAAGGGGACCAGTTTCTGCTTTCTGCACATGGCTAGCCAGTTTTCCCAACACCATTTATTAAACAGGGAATCCTTTCCCCATTGCTTGTTTTTGTCAGGTTTGTCAAAGATCGGGTGGTTGTAGATATGTTGTGTTGCCTCCAAGGCCTCTGTTCTGTTCCATTGGTCTATATCTCTGTTTTGGTACCAGTACCATGCTGTTTTGATTACTGTAGCCTTGTAGTATAGTTTGAAGTCTGGTAGTGTGATGCCTCCCACTTTGTTCTTTTTGCTTAGAATTGACTTGGCTATGTGGGCTCTCTTTTGGTTCCAAATGAAGTTTAAGGTGGTTTTTTCCAGTTCTATGAAGAAGGTCATTGGTAGCTTGATGGGAATAGCGTTGAATCTCTAAATTACTTTGGGCAGTATGGCCATTTTCACAATATTGATTCTTCTTAACCATGAACATGGAATGTTTCTCCATCTGTTTGTGTCCTCTCTTACTTCGTTGAGCAGTGGTTTGTAGTTCTCCTTGAAGAGGTCCTTTACATTCCTCGTTAGTTGTATTCCTAGGTATTTTATTCTCTTTGTAGCAGTTGTGAATGGCAGTTCGTTCTTGATTTGGCTCTCTTTAAGTCTGTTATTGGGGTATAGGAATGCTTGTGATTTTTGCACATTGATTTTGTATCCTGAGACTTTGCTGAAGTTGCTATCAGTTTCAGGAGATTTGGGGCTGAGACAATGGGGTCGTCTAGATATACAATCATGTCGTCTGCAAATAGAGACAATTTGACTTCCTCCTTTCCTATTTGAATACCTTTATTTCTTTTTCTTGCCTGATTGCTCTGGCTAATGCTGGATTTTTATGAGTGTTTGCATTACTCTCAACTGTGGATGGCTGCACATGTGTCTTTAAGTGTGTGCATAAGTTATGATAAATTTTAACTTTTTAAAATAGATTTGTGTATATTTAATGGTAGTAAATGAAAATAGACTAGTGTTTGCATAGTTTTTATGTGTTCATGACATACCTAATTTTCTCAACTTTTTAAATACTTTTAGACTACATGGTTCATCTGTGAGTTTTTTCAAATTGTTGTAAATCTCCTAAAATTTTGAAAATGTATTTGTTGAAAAATCCACATATAAATGGGACCCATGCAGTTCAAACCTGTGTTGTTCAAGGGTCATCTGTCTAAGCATACATATACTAGTTAATGGGTAAGCACTTCAGAGTACAGTGTGTTAAATGAGAAGGGAATAGGGCCAATGAAAGAACCTTGGGAACACCAGAGTTTCAAGAGTTAGTGCAAAAATAGGTATCTTAGGGAGAGGATAGGATCAGAACAAAATGGTTTCTCAGAAACTAAGGGAAGAGAAAGTTTGCCAGAAGGCAGGAGCATGATTGTACTGGGTTGCAGGTGAAACTGTACTGTTTCTGGTCATGTGACAGGCTAGATATTTTGCAGGATCCTTTCACCAGAAATATAACTAAATCTTGGAGAAGTTGCAACAGACAGTTCTTTTTCTTTTCTTTCTTTCTTTTCTTTTTCTTTTTTTTTTTTTGTTCATTTGTTTTGTTTTGAGATGGAGTTTCACTCTGTCACCAAGGCTGTAGTGCAGTGGCACTATCTCGGCTCACTGCAACCTCCAACTCCTGGGTTCAAGTGGTTCTCCTGCCTCAGCCTCCCCAGTAGCTGGGATTACAGGCAGGCGCCATGACACCCAGGTGATTTTTGTATTTTTAGTAGAGACAGGATTTCATCATGTTGGCCAGGATGGTCTTGAACTCCTGACCTCAGGCAATCTGCCTGCCTCAGCCTCCCAAAGTGCTGGGATAATAGGTGTGAGCCACTGTGCCTGAACATTTCTTTCTTTCTTTCTTTCTTTTTTTTTGAGACAGGGTCCTCACTCTGTCACCCAGGCTGGAGTGCACTGGTGTGATCTCAGCTCACTGTAACCTCTGCCTCCTAGGCTCAAGCTATCCTCCCATCTCAGCCTCCCGAATAGCTGGGACTACAGGGTTGCATCAGCACGCCTGACTAATTTTTGTATTCTTTTGTAGAGACGGGGTCTCAATATGTTGCCCAGGCTGGTATTAAACTCCTGAGCTCAAGCGAACCACCTGCCTTGGCCTCACATAGTGCTGAGATTATAGGCATGAGCCACTGCACCTGGCCCAGACATAAATTTTAAATAAAATTTTAGCTTTGCAGTAGTTTTAGATTTACAGAAAAGTTGTGAAGATAGTAAAAGAGTTCGTTGTGTGTTTGTGTGTGTATGTGTGTGCACGCGTATCTCTCCTTTGGCCTCGCAAAGTGCTGGTATTACAGGCGTGAACTACTGTGCCCACAGTTTTCTTGTTTTGTTGTTTGTTTGTTTTGAGATGGAGTCTTGCTCTGTCACCAGGCTGACTTTGTTATATATATGTAGTAAATCTTAAAGAGTAGCTGTAAATTGGGTTAAAATAGAATGTATAACTCAGCCACTAGAAGCGGGAGAACAATTTAAAAAATAAATTTCTCAGCCGTGGCTCATGCCTGTAGTCTCAGCACTTTGGGGGGGCTGAGGCAAGAGTATCGCCTGAAGCCAGGAGTTCAAGACTTGCCTGGGCAACATACATAGCAAGACTTAGCCTTTACTAAAAATACAATAAAATAAAAACAGCTGAGCCTGGTGATGAGTACCTTTAGTCCCAGTTACTAGAAAATCTGAGGTGGGGGGATTTCTTGATCCCAGGAGTTCCAGATTGCAGAGAGCTATGATTTCGCCATGCCCTCCAGCCTTGGCAACAGAGCAAGACCCTGTGTCAAAAAAGAAAAAAAACTTCCCCAAAAGGCAAAGAGGTATAAAGGTTATAGAAGTATGAAGCATAGAAAAGGCAGGGCAAATAAAAGCACAACATAAAATGAGAGAAACAAATTCAAATATATCAATCACAGTTAAACATAAAAGAATCTTTGCAGTTAAAAGATAGGGATGATCAGTTTAGATTTTTTTTTTAATGTAGCTGTATAGAAAGCCATATCTAAAATAGAAAAGTTAAAAGGCAGTTACTTTTAAACAAAAGACGTACCACTATGGTAACTGCATAAATAAAAATTTTAAGACCCAAACCAAAACATTATTAAAAATTGAGGGCTGGGTGCAATGGCTCAGGCGGGCAGATCACTTGAGCCCAGAAGTTCAAGACCAGCCTGGGCAACATAACGAAATTTCATCTATAAAAAATATTAGCTGGGCCTGGTGGTACACTCCTGCAGTCTCAATTATTTAGGAGGCTGAGGTGGATGGATTGATTGAGCCAAGTAGGTCCAGGATGTAATGAGGTGTGATTGTGCCACTGCACTCCAGCCTGGGCAACACAGAGAGACCCTGTCTCAAAAAAAAAAAACAAAAAAACAAAACCCAATGAAAAACCATTGGGCGAAAAACTTTTGAGGAGCAATATGCAGTATTCCTGCAGTATGAAAGTATCACCCCATAGATTATGAATTACAAATTGATAATTATAGATTATTAATTATAGAGGGAAAATATGCCTTTTTAATGCAGAGGGAATTTGGCATCAATAGTAGTGGGATGGCATGAAAATTATATGTCTCTTGATGGAAGGTAGTGGGCAGTATACAATGCCAGCAATGTTGTGTTCTTACCGAAAATGTTTAACCTGAATCTACTCTTGAGAAAATGAATGAATCCTGAAATGTGGGTGTTCCTCAGGACACCTGGCTTGGATCTTCGAAGTTATGAAGAATAGGGAGAGGTGAAGGGACTCTCCTACATTGAGAGATATTAAAGAGATGAAAATCAAACATAAAAACTTTAGTTTTTGGAGTGAAAAAAAGCAAAGGTAAAATAACAGTATAAACTTTTTAAAAACCCAACTATAAACAATCTGGCAATTGTTGGGAAATTTTGATGATGAGCTTTCTGTTAGCCAATGTTCCTGAATTAATTTTTTTAATTATAATGGTACTATGATTGTATAAGAGAATGTTCCTTCTGAAATATTTATTGATAAATTGTATTGCCGTCTACAGTCTACTTTAAGATGGTTTGGCAAAAGAGAACTTAGCGTAGACTATATAGAGAGATAGGGCCGATGTGGCAAGATATTAACAATTACTAAATATAGGTAAAATTAGGAATGTTTACTGAACTTTCAGCTTTTTTGTGGAGTTTTAAAATAAATCAATGAGGCCAGGCGTGGTGGCTCATGCCTGTAATTTCACACTTTGCGGGACCAAGGTGGGCAGATCACTTGAACTCAGGAGTTTGAAACTAACCTGAGCAACATTGTGAAACCTCGTTTCTACAAAAAAATACAAAAATTAGCCAGGTGTGGTGGTGTGCACCTGTAGTCCCAGCTACTTGGGAGGCTTAATTAAGTGGGAGGATCGCTTGAGCCTGGGAGGCAGAGATTGCAGTCAGCCAAGATTGTGTCACTGCACTCCAGCCTGGCTAACAGAGTGAGACCCTGCCGTTGAATGAATGAATGGTTGAATGAATGATTGGATTTAAAAAAAGAGAAACTAAGGTGAGGAAACACCAAGCACAGAGTTTTATTGAACTTTCAAGAAACAAATTCTAATTTTATAACAAACTTTCAGAGAACACTAGTTTGTTCCACGAGACAAGAATAACCTGGATACTGCGTGGTGGCTCACACCTGTAATCCCAGCACTTTGGGAGGCTGAGGCGGGCAGATCACAAGGTCAGGAGTTCAAGACCAGCCTGGCTGATATGGTGAAACCCAATCTCTACTAAAAATACAAAAAATTAGCTGGGCGTGGTGGCACGCGAGTGTAGTCTCAGCTACTCGGGAGGCAGAGGCAGGAGAATCACTTGAACTCAGGAGGCGGAGGTTGCTTTGAGCTGAGATCGAATCACTGACTCCAGCCTGGGTAACAGAGGGAGACTCTGTCTCAAAAAAAAAAAATAATAATAATAATAATAATAACCTGGATACCAAAACTGGAGAAGAAGAGTAAGGGCAAAGAAGATTACAAGCCAATAATATTTATAAATCTAGATACAAAAATTCTGAATACAATATTAGAAAACTGAATCCAGTAATATATAGAAATATTTTATTTATTCCAAGAAAGCAAAGATAGCTTTACTTGAGACAATTTATAAATTTCATTTGCTGTATTTACAGGAAAATGCATTCATAAAATTCATTGTACATGTAAATGGATATTGTTGGCAAATAGAAATAAAAGGGAACTTCATAGCCTGATTAAAAAAAGTCTTAAATACAAAGAGATGCTATAATGGGAAGACCATCATATTATAAAGCTGTTCTTCCAAATTGATCACTAGATTAAATGCGCTTCCAGTCAGAATCCTAATAGAATATATTAAGGAATTTGACAAGCTGTTCTACATTTTATGTGAAAGTGTAAAGGCTTGAGAATAGCAAAGACACAAAATGGAGGGATTTGGCCTAGTCAGTTACCGAGACATAATTAAACAGGGAGTATAAGGCCGGGCCCCGTGACTCAAGCCTGTAATCCCAGCACTTTGGGATGCCAAGGCGGGTGGATCACCTGAGGTCAGGAGTTCAAGACCAGCCTGGCCAACTTGGCGAAACCTCGTCTGTACTAAAAAATACAAAAAGTTGGGCTGGGTGTGGTGGCTCACGCCTGTAATCCTAGCACTTTGGGAGGCTGAGGCGTGTGGATCACAGGGTCGAGAGATCGAGACCATCTTGGCCAATATGGTGAAACACCATCTGTACCAAAAAAAAAATTAGCTGGGCGTGGTGGTGCACACCTGTAGTCCCAGCTACTCGGGAGGCTAAGGCAGGAGAATCATTTGAACCCGGGTGGTAGAGGTTGCAGTGAGCTGAAATGGCACCACTGTACTCCAGCCTGGGCAACAGAGACATCAGAGACTCCATCTCAAACAAACAAACAAACAAACAAACAAAAAAACAGGAAGTATGAAATTTGTACATGGATAGCCATATTGACCAGTAGAACAGAATGTGGAGCCCACAAACAGATCTGTGTATTAACTGTCATTTCTGACAGGGGTAGCAATGCAGATCACTGGGGAAAAGGAGAAAACTATTCATTATACTGGGTCAGTTGCATTGTAATATAGGAAAAAAAGGAACTCTATCACGCTATATACGAAACTTAACTTTTTTTTTTTTTGAGACAGAGTCTCGCACTGTCCCCTGGGCTGGAGTACAATGGCTCGATCTCAGCTCACTGCAATCTCCACCTGCTGGGTTCACACAATTCTCCTGCCTCAGCCTCCCGAGTAGCTGGGATTACAGGCGCACACCACCATACCTGGCTAATTTTTTTGTATTTGTAGTAGTGACGAGGTTTCACTATGTTGGCCAGACTGTTCGAGAACTCCTGACCTTGTGATCCACCTACCTTGGCTTCCCAAAGTGCAGGAATTATAGGCGTGAGCCACCACACCTGGCCAGAACTTCTTTTTAAAATTTTTTTGTTTTAAAAATGGTGTGTGTGTGTGTGTGTGTGTGTGTGGTTTTTTTTGTTGTTGTTGTTTGGTTTTGTTTTTTGAGACAAGATCTGCCCTGTCACCCAGGCTGGAGTGCAGTAGTGCAATCTTGGCTCACTGCAACCTCCACTTCCTGGGCACAAGCCATCTTTCCACCTCAGCTCCCAAGTAGCTAGGACTACAGGCACACACCACCATGCTTGGCTGATTTTTGTATTTTTTTTATAGAGATGCGGTTTTGCCATGTTGCCCAGGCTGGTCTCAAACTCCTGAGCTCAAGCCATCTGCCTGCCTTAGCCTCCCAAAGTATTGGGATTACAGGGGCAAGCCACTGCTCTTGGCCACAAAAATTACTTCTGCATAGGATAAAGACAAGTACAAAAGGCTAACTAAACAAAGGCTTTATCAGAAAATAAAGAACATCTTTATAAATGTAGTATAGAGAAAGAATTCTTTTTTTAATTAAATTTTTTTATTTCCACAGATTATTGGGGAACAGGTGGTATTTGGTTACATGAGTAAGTTCTTTAGTGGTGATTTGTGAGATTTTGGTGCACCCATCCTCTGAACAGTATACAGTGAACCCCATTTGTGGTCCTTTATCCCTCACCCCTTTCCAAACCTTTCCCTCTGAGTCCCCAAAGTCCATTGTGTCTTCCTTATGCCTTTGCATCCTCATAGCTAAACTCCCGCGTATAAGTGAGAACATACGATGTTTGGTTTTCTATTCCTGAATTACTTCACTTAAAATAGTAGCCTCCAGTCTCATCCAAGTCGCTGCTAATAAAATTAATTCATTCCTTCTATGGCTAAGTAGTATTCCATCATATATGTTTTTCTACCACAGTTTCTCTTTACTCTTTGATTGATGGGCATTTGGGTTGGTTCCACGTTTTTGCAGTTGCAAATTGTGCTGCTATGAACATGGGTGTACAAATATCTTTTTCATATAATGACTTCTTTTCCTCTGGATAGATACCAGTAGTGGGATTGCTGGATCAAATGGTAGTTCTACTTTTAGTTCCTTAAGGAATTTCCACACTGTTTTCCGTAGTGGTTATGCTGTTTACCTTCCCACCAGCAGTATAGAAGTGTTCCCTTTTCACTGCATTCACACCAACCTCTATTAATTTTTGATTTTTTGATTATGGTCATTCTTGCAGGAATAAGGTGGTATTTCATTGTGGTTTTGATTTGCATTTCCCTGATTATTAGTGATGTTGAGCATTTTTTCATATGTTTGTTGGACATTTGTATACTTTCTTTTGAGAATTGTATATTCATGTCCTTAGCTCACTTTTTGATGGGATTGTTTCTGTTTTTTTTTTTTTCTAATTTGTTTGAGTTCATTATAGATTCTGGATATTAGTCTCCTTTGTTAGATGTCTAGATTGTGAAGATAAGTCCTAAAATTGTATCTTTGTTTTTATTACATTTGCCTTTGGGTTCTTGATCATGAAATCCTTGCCTAAGCCAATGTCTACAAGGGTTTTTCCAGTGTTATCTTCTAGAATTTTTAGAGTTTCAGGTCTTAGATTTATGTCCTTGATCTGTGTTGAGTTAATTTTAGTATAAGGTGAGAGATGAGGAACCAGTTTCATTCTCCTACATGTGGCTTGCCGTTATCCCAGCACCATTTGTTGAATAGGGTGTCCTTTCCCCACTTTATCTTTTTATTTGCTTTCTCGAAGATTAATTGGTACCACCATCATCCTTCACAGAATTAGAAAAGACAGCCCTAAAATTCATATGGAACCAAAAAAGACCCTGCATAGCCAAAGCAAGACTAAGCAAAAAGAACATCTGGAGGCATCACATTACCTGATTTCAAACTGGCATAAAAGTAGGCACATAGACCAATGGAACAGAAGAGTATAGGGAAAGAATTCTTAAATGAGACACAGTATGCTAGCCATAACAAAAAGTATTTACCGCAATAAATATATATATAAATTCAGCATTATTAAAATTAAAATTTTCTTTTTCTTTTTATTTGAGACGAGTCTCACTCTGTCACCCAGGTTGGAGTGCAGTGGCACGATCTCAGCTCACTGCAACCTCCACCTCCCAGGTTCAAGCAATTCTCCTGCCTCAGCCTCATGAGTAGCTGGCATCACAGGCGCCTGCCACCACCTACAGCTAACTTTTGTATTTTTAATAGTGACAGGATTTTGCCATGTTGGCCAGGCTGGTCTCGAACTCCTGACCTCATGGGATCCACCTGCCTCAGCCTCCCAAAGTGCTGCGGTTACAGTCATGAGACACCATGCCCTGCGTGGTTTTTAACAACATTTTAAAAAGGCAATAATTTCTTAATTTTGATGAAGTTCAGCTTATTAAAAAAAATTAGCAGATTATATTTTTGTTCTATATAAGAAATAATTTCCTAGCCTAAGGTCATAAAGATCTCCTATATTTTCTTCCAGAAGTTTTATTTTAATTAATTAGTTTATATTTTGAGAAGGGATCCTGCTTGTTTACCCAGACTGGAGAGCAGTGGTGCCATCATAGCTCACTGCAGCCTCGACCTCCTAGGCTCTAAGGATCCTCCTATCCCACCCTCCAGAGCAGCTGGGATCACAGACTCAAGCCTCCTCACCCTAGCTAATCTTTTATTTTTTTTTTATAGAGAAAGGTCTTCCTATGTTCCCCAAGCTGGTCTCAAACTCCTGGGCTCAAGTAATCCTCCCACGTCTGGCATAGAAATTTTATAGTTAGGTTTTACATTTAGGTCTATAATGCATTTTAAATTAATTTTTGCAAATAGCCTGAGGTATGGATCAGTTTTTTGAGATGGAGTCTTGCTCTTTTGCCAGGCTGGAGTGCAGTGGCACAATCTCAGCTCACTGCATCCTGTGTCTCCCAGATTCAAGAGATTCCCCTGCCTCAGCCTCCAGAGTAGCTGGGACTACAGGTGCGCGCCACCACACCTGGCTAATTTTTTATATTTTAGTAGAGATGGGGTTTCACCATGGCCAGGATGGTTTCGATATCCTGATCTCATGATCCACCTGCCTCGGCCTCCCAAAGTGCTGGAATTACAGGCATGAGCCACCACGCCCAGACTTGGATCAGTTTTTTTTTTTTTTTTGAGACTGAGTTTCGCTCTTGTTACCCAGGCTGAAGTGCAATGGCGCGATCTTGGCTCACCGCAACCTCCGCCTCCTGGGTTCAGGCAGTTCTTCCTGCCTCAGCCTCCTGAGTAGCTGGGATTACAGGCACGCGCCACCATGCCCAGCTAATTTTTTGTATTTTTAGTAGAGACGAGGTTTCAGCATGTTGACCAGGATGGTCTCGATCTCTTGACCTCGTGATCCACCCGCCTCGGCCTCCCAAAGTGCTGGGATTACAGGCGTGAGCCACTGCGCCTGGCCTAGATTAGTTTTTTTTAATGGATATCCAATTGTTCCAGCACCATTAATTGAGAAGCCAGTCCTTTCATCATTAAATTGTCTATGCACTTTGCACCTTTATAAAAAATCAGTTGGCCCACATAATATACTGTCTGGATTAGTGTAGCTTGTATGGAAATCAGGTAGTGTGTCTTCTAACAAAATTTTCAAAACTATGTTGGTTATTCTAGGTCTTTTGTTTTCCTTATAAATTTTAGAATCAGCTTGTTGATTTCTACAAATAATCCTTCTGGGATTTTGATTAGAACTAAATTGAATTTAATTTGGGGCAGAATTGTTAACTATATTTAGTCTTTCATAAATAAGGTATTTCTCGCCATTTAGGTTGTCTTTGATTTCTTTCATCAGTGTTTTACACATTTTTCAGCATAGAGATCTTATACATATTTTGCTAGATGATATCTAGGTCTTTCATACTCTTATAAATGGTACTGCTTTTTTTTTAAAGAAAAATTTAATTTCCCCTTTTTGTTGCTGTGTAAGAATATAATTGACTGGTATCCTGCAACCTTACTAAACTTACTTATTATTTCAAGTACCTATTTTGTAGATTCTCTGATTTTTCTATATGGATAAATCATGTCTATACATAGAGATGGTTTAGTTTTTTCCTTTCTAATCTGTATACCTTTTCTTTCTTTCCCTTGCCTTATTGTATTGACTAAAACTTCTAATATGATGGTGTTAGCAGTACCCAACTAGAAGAGACTGGGATGGGATTGGTTTTGGGATGAAACTGTTCCACCTCAGATTATCAAGCATTAGATTATTCTCATAAGGAGTGCGCAGCCTACATCCCTTGCATGCGCAGTTCACAGTACGGTTTGTGCTCCTATGAGAATCTAATGACGCCACTGATCTCACAGGAGGTGGGGCTCAGGAGGTAATGATTGCTTGCCTACTGCTCACCTCCTACTGTGTGGCCCAGTTCCTAACAGGCCACTGGGTTTGGGAAATGCTGTGTAGAGGAAGGGTGAGGGTGAACGTTCTTACTTTTCTCCTGTTCTTGGGGGGATAGCTTGGTTTTCCACCATTATACATGACGTTAGCTGTAAGTTTTTAATAAACGTCCTTTGTTTGAGGAAGTTCCCTTATATTTCTAGTTTTCTGATACTTTTTATCATAAATGAATGTTGAATTTTATTGATTCTTTCACAATACTTTTTTTTCTTTTTCTTTTCTTTTTTTTATTTTAAGAGACAGCATCTTGACCAGGCATGGTGGCTCACATCTGTAATCCCAGCACTTTGGGAGGCTGAGGTAGGTAGATCACCTGAAGTCAGGAATCTGAGACCAGCCTGGCCAACATGGTGAAACCCCGTCTCTACTAAATATATAAAAATTAGCTGGGCATGGTGGCATGCGCCTATAGTCCAAGCTACTCGGGAGGCCGAGGCAGGAGAATTGTTTGAACATGGGAAGCGGAGGCTGTAGTGAGCTGATATTGTGCCGCTGCACTCCGGCCTGGGTGACAGAGTGAGACTCCGTCTCAAAAAATTAAAAAGAGACAGTTGTCTTGCTTTGTTGCCCAGGCTGGAGTATAGTGGCATGATCATAGCTCACTGTAGCCTTGCCCTCCTGGACTCAAGCAGTCCACCTGCCTGGGCTTCCCAACATGCTAGGATTACATGTGTGTCACTCACCTAGCCCCTTTCATAGTACTTTTGATGAGGTTTTAAATGGGATACATTGGCAATTGTAAAGTCAAACATTTGCATACCTGTCTTCAATTCAGCAGTTCTACTCTTGTACATGTGCCTCAGAGTACAGGTATAAAAATATTCATATCAACATTATTTAACATCTAAAAATGTAGAGAACAGGCCAGGTGTGGTGGCTAATGCCTGTAATCCCAGTCCCAGCACTTTGAGATGTCAAGGCAGGATGTCAAGAATCGCTTGAGCCTATGAGTTTGAGATCAGCCTGGGCAGATGAGGCCTGTCTCTACAAAAAAATAAAAACAGCCATATGGGGTGGCACATGCCTGTGGTCCCAGTTACTCAGGTGACTGAGATGGAAGGAATGCTTGAGCCCAAGAGGTTGAGTCTGCAGTGAACTGTAATTGCACCACTGCACTCCAGCCTAGGTGACAGTGCAACAAATCAAGATCCCCGTTTCAGAAAAGAAAAGAAAATGTGGAAACAACCCAAATGTCCATCAGCAGCTCAATGGATAAAACTGTGGTATATTCACAGTGAAATCTTTTACTGCAGTGAAATAAATGTACCAACTTAGGTATATGTTATAAAATGAAAAGTAAGCTACCCTTCATCTTTTTTCTCTACATACCCCGTTCCGTTTTGAATAATGTCTTATATTCTTATAGAGTGATTTAATACTTGCATACCTATACATTATCAGTTTTTCTTTAAACTGTGGTAGAGTACATATAACATTGACCATTTTAACCAATTTTAAGTGTAGGTGCAGTGGCATGAAGAACATTAACATTGTTATGCAGCCATCACCACCATCCATCCTCAGAACTTCTTCTCACTTTCCAGACTAAAAGGGTATACCCATTAAACAATAACTCTCCATTTCCCAGCCCCTGGCAACCGCCATTCTACTTTTTGTCTCTCTGAAATTTGACTACTCCTAGGTACCTCATGGTAGTGGAATCATACAGTATCTGTTCGTTTGTGACTGGGTTATTTCCATAATATGATTTTGCAAGGTTCATTTATATTATGGTATATGTCAGAATTTTCTCCTTATGGATAGATAATATTCCATTGTAGGTGTATACCACATTCTTTTACCCAATTTTTTTTTTTGGAGACAGAGTCTTGCTCTGACCCAGGCTAGAGTGCAGTGGCATGATCCCAGCCCACTGCAACCTCTGCCTCTCAGGTTCAAGCAATTCTCATACCTCAGCCTTTCGAGTAGCTGACACTACTGGTGTGCTAATTTTTGTATTTTTAGTAAAGACAGAATTTTGCCATGTTGCCCAGACTGATCTCAAACTTCTGAGCTCAGGCTTTCCACCCACCTCAGCCTCAAGTGAGCCACCACACCCAGCCATAATTCTGTTTCTTACAGCTGAAGTGGATGTCTGCTAGGCTGTATCAGATCTCATCCAAATAAAAAAATTCCTTTTGAAGTGGGGTCTCCCTGTGTTGCCCAGGCTAGTCTCAAACTTCAAACTTTGAACTCTGAACACCTAGGCCCAAACAGTACTCTTTCCACAGCCTCTTGAGTAACTGGGGTTACAGGTGTCCGCCATTATGCCTGGCCTCATCACATATTTTTTTAAAAATCTGTATTACTTACATTCAAGAGATCCTATGTATTCAGAATTCAGTCTCTGTTTTAGACCTCATTTTAATATGTATTGAAGCTTTAGTGCATGTCTCTCCATTATTACATATTATCATTTCAGGGCTTATTAGTTTCTTGAATTCAGACTATCATATCTTACTTATTCTTATCCACTATAGCATGTGCTTTGCATGAAATGAGTAGTTTATGAAAAATTTTAAAATCCGTTCCAACATTTCATGGACTCTGCCAAGTATTGCTGAAGTTGTTTGCGGGATAGAGAAAAGAAATTGATGCTTGGAGTTTTTCCTTTGGAGGATTTGGTATGGTTTGTCACAGATTTTTGTGGTTCCCAACTCCTGGGTGAAAATGAGAACAACTGACAAGAGAAGAATGTGGATTGTTGTAAAAAACAAAACCAATGCCTGAACAAATGCAGAACTAATTATTAGGCGAGATATCTTAAAGTAAAAGACCGTCTGAAAACAGGAAAATAGTGATTAACTCCTAGCTTAAGTCTTTGGCCCTTAGTTCACAACTTAACATTAACATCATCTTATCCTCTTATTTGCTTATCGGCCTGCTTTCTTACCTGTGATTAGAGCTGGGAGGATCTTTTGAGCCCCGGAATTGGAGACCAGGCTGGCAACATAGGAGACCCTGTCTCTACAGAAATTTAAAAAGTAGCTGAGCTGGCTGGGTGCAGTGACTCAGGCCTGTAATCCCAGCACTTTGGGAGGCCGAGGTGGGCGGACCACCTGAGGTCAGGAGTTTGCCACCAGCCTGGCCAACATGGTGAAACTCTGTGTCTACTAAAAATACAAAAATTAGCTGGATGTGGTGGCAGGCACCTGTAATTCCAGCTACTCAGGAGGCTGGGGCAGGAGAATCGCTTGAACCCGGGAGGTAGAGGTTTCAGTGAGCTGAGATGGTGCCACTGCACTCCAGCCTGGCAACAGAGTGAGAATCCCTCTCAAAAAAAAAAAACTCAACATTTTACCAAAAGCTATACTGGTTCTTTGGACTTTGGCGGAGTTTTTTTGTTTGTTTTTTTGAGAAAGAGTCTCGCTCTGTCACCCAGGCTGGAGTGCAATGGCTCGATCTCGGCTCACTGCAACCTCTACCTCCTGGGTTCAAGCGAATCTCCTGCCGCAGCCTTCTGAGTAGCTGGGATTACAAGTGCATCCATCACACCCAGCTAATTTTTTTCTTTTTTTTTTTTTTTCACCTCACTGGGGCTTGATAATTTTTTTTTTTTTTTTTTTTAGTAGAGACGGGATTTCATGGTGTTAGCCAGGATAGTCTCGATCTCCTGACCTGGTAATCTGCCCACCTCAGCCTCCCAAAGTGCTGAATTACAGGCGTGAGCCACCGTGCCTGGCCAACTTTGGTTGTTATTTTATGTGGTCTTGGAGTTTATAGTAAATAAAATTCCCATCTCTGTAGGGGAAGGTAGTTATACAGATAGAACTGGACTGTATAAATCACTATCTTTTTTTTTTTTTTGAGACATTTTACTAGAAATATAGGAAGATAATAAATAGTCATTTAATTTCAATATATTTTGCTTTAGAATAAATAAGCTATATCCTCATTTTTCTCATTTGTTTGCAAACTGGTGGAAATCTTATCACAGTCTAAAGCCAGAATTTGGGAACTGTTGTACCAGGTCATAATGCTTCTTGGGAAATTTTCTTTGTGTATTAGATAAATGGAGAAAGTCAAGGCACAGTATCTAACTGAAAGCTGATTAGCTGACATTGTATTATAAAGGTTTTATGAGAAAATCTTCCAAGTGTTTTTTGGTGGTTTTTTGTTTTGTTTTGTTTTTGTTTTTGAGACAGGGTCTCTGTCATCCAGGCTGGAGTGCAGTGGTATAATCATGGCTCACTGCAGCCTCAACCTCCTGGGCTCTAGTGATCCTCCCACCTCAGCCTCAGACCACGGGTGTGTGCTAATGGGCTCAGCTGGGTTTTTTTTTGTTGTTTGTTTTGTTTTTTTAATTGAGATGGAGTCTTGCTCTGTTGCGCAGGCTGGAGGGCAGTGGCATAATCTTGGCTCACTGCAACCTCCACCGCCTGGTTCAAGTGATTCTCGTGCCTCAGCCTCCCGAGTAGCTGGAACTACAGGTGTGCACCATCATGCCCAGATAATTTTTTTTGTATTTTTAGTAGAGATGGGGTTTCACCATGTTGGCCAGGCTGGTCTCGAACTCCTAACCTCAGGTGATCCGCCCGCCTTGGCCCCCCAAAGTTCTGGGATTACAGGTCTGAACTACTGCACTCAGCTGGCTCAGCTACTTTTTAAATTTTTGTAGAGACAGGGTCTCCTGTGCTGCCCAGCCTGGTCTGCAACTCCAAGGCTCAAGCGATCCTCCCAGCTCAGCCTCCCAAAGTGCTGAGATTACAGGTGTGAGCCACAGCACCCAACTTCTCCCAAGTTTTTTTGCAAATGTGTAATTTTACAACTCGGGGTCTCAGATATGCTCTGTTATTGGTGATGGTAATGTTGGTATTAAATTGTTAAACAATATCCTGGTTAATACATTGTTTTCTCAATATACTATTTGATTTAGTAGATTTCTAGATAATCATATATAACAATGTTTAACAACTTTTCTTAGTATATTAAGTAACTGGTGGATTGATACCTTATGAATGTTAACAGACTGCTTTGAGATTTTTAATTTAGATGTGACTCTTTCAGTGTGTACTCAGGACTTGGGTTCTATAGTCAATACACAAAATGAAATTAGGCTTGAAAATATTTGAAATTTTTAGTAATTACTTTTTTTTGTAAACAGCCTTGTACAGAAATACATACATACATATATATGCATGATTTGTGCTGTATTTGATAGCATATAATTCTGTAGAGTGAATCATATTAAGAGATTAAAGCAGCTGAATGTCTTGATGTTTGGAACACGAAGCAGATGTAGAGAGACTCAAACTTCCTGGTTTTTCTGTCTCTCATCATCTTCATGAAGATAATACTTCTTCTGGGTCTTCATTAGTCAGTATTTCTCTGTGGCCTCAAATGTCTTTCTGACACTTAGAGTTTCACTTTCCTAGGTTAACCATGCCAAAGATATTAAGTGGAAAATTGCATAAATAAACAATTCGTAAGTTTCAAATTGTGCCCCATTCTGAGTAAGTATAATGAAATTTCATGCCATCTTGCCAAGGACAGGAATCCTCTCTTTGTCTGTTGTGTCCATGCTGTTGACGCTACCTGCCCATTAGTGGCCCTGTTATATTGACTGCAGGGTATTGCAGTGTTTGTGTTCAAGTAACCCTTAGTTTACTCAGTAATGGTCCCAAAGCACAAGAATAGTGATGCTGTTAATTTGGATATGCCAAAGAAAAGCTGTTAAGTGCTTCCTTTAAGTGAAACGTCAAAAGTTCTCAATAAGAAAATAAATCATATGCTAAAGTTGCTAAGATCTGCAGTAAGAATTAATCTCCTATCTGTGAAACGAAGAAGAAGGAAAAAGAAATTTGTGCCAGTTTTGCTGTTGCACCTCATGCTGCAAAAGTTGTGGCCACGTTGCTTGATTAATTGCTTAGTTAAGATGAAAAAGGCATTAAATGTTTTTGGTGGAAGATATGAACAGAAATATGTTTCAGTGGACAGCAGATTCTGTACTGTCTGATTTCAGGCATCCTCTGGGGGTCTTAGAACATATGCCCCGAGGTTAAGGAAGGACTACTGTAATTGCCTATACCCTTGAACATTTGTTTAAAGTTCTTGTTAATTGTTTTCTCTCTCACAGTCTGACTTAGTAGTACTTACAGGTAAATTCTTTTTTTTGAGACAGAGTCTCGCTCTGTTGCCCAGGCTGGAGTGCAGTGGCACGATCTCGGCTCACCACAACCTCTGCCTCCCAGGTTCAAGTGATTCTCCTGCCTCAGCCTCTTGAGTAGCTAAGGTTACAGGCGTTTGCCACCATGCCTGGCTAATTCTTACTGTTTTTTAGTAGAGATGAGGTTTCACCATGTTGGTCCAGCTAGTCTTGAACTACTGACCTCAAATGATCCTCCCTCCTAGGCCTTCCAAAGTGCAGGGATTACAGGCATATGCCACAATGCCCAGCCAAGTACTTACAGGTAAATTCTTATTCTTTTTCTTTTTGAGACGGAGTTTTGCTCTTGTTGCTCAGGCTGGAGTCCAGTGGCGCAATCTCGGCTCACGGGAACCTCCGCCTCCCAGGTTCAAGCAATTCTCCTGCCTCAGCCTCCCAAGTAACTGGAATTACAGTCATGTGCCACCACTTCCGGCTAGTTTTGTATTTTTAGTAGAGACCGGGTTTCTCCATGTTGATCAGGCTGGTCTTCAACTTGCAACCTCAGGTGATCTGCCTGCCTTGGCCTCCCAAAGTGCTGGGATTACAGGTGTGAGTCACTGCGTCCAGCCAGTAAATTCTTTTAAGTGCGAATATGATATGACTTCCAGTAACGTACATCTCTTGATATCTCTAATTTTTGTATTAGTATATTCTTTGTACTTCATTCTGTAGAGCATATGGTATTCACATAATACTTTTGGTTATTGGGTATGGCACATACAGTGCTAGGGTTCTCATTGTTTCTCAATCCCAACAAGAACATCTCATCAGAGGTGTTTAAGGTACATTTTAAGCCATTTATTAATGTGTCCCCAGATAAACTTAATTGTAAATCTGAACCCCTAAGCAAGAAATTAAGATACTCTTTTTTTTTTTTTTTTTTTTGAGATGAAATCTTGCTCTGTCGCCCAGGCTGGAGTACAATAACAGAATCTCAGCTCACTGCAACCTCTGCCTCCTAGGTTCAATCAGTTCTCCTGCCTCAGCCTCCCGAGTAGCCAGGATTACAGGCACCCACCACCACGCCCAGCTAGTTTTTGTATTTTTGTATTTTTCGTTTCACCATGTTGGTCAGGCTGGGCTCGAACTCCTGACCTCAGGTTATCCACCCACCTTGGCCTCCCAAAGTGCTGGGATTACAGGCGTGACCCACCGTGCCCGGCCCACATATACATTATTTAATATAGTGTATTTACATAATGGTATATGTGCATTTTTCTTAACCTGTGTTTTCACTAACCGTCATGCAAGCATCTTCATGTTATTTATCAACCACATAATAACATAATATGGATGTACCTTTACTTAACTGTTCCCCTGTTACTATTCTTTAGGTTGCTTCTAGTTTTTCTACAGTTATAAATAACATTTTTTTCCATGTGGCTTTTATTTTTGTTTTTCCTTTCTACAGCCTATTTTATAAATGAAGAGACAGACTTAAGCTAATGAAAATGAATCTTTTTCAAGAGTTAACAACTCAGATCTTTGGACTCTCCTGCTGATGCCCTTTCCATTATACCATAATGCTTGTTTTCTATAATTGAAAGACTACATGGGTTGAAAACATTTTACGTATCAGCTATCTTAGCCCATTGTTGGAACAAGGCAAGGTAGACATAAAATATTAATTCAAGTTAAAAATCATCTAAATCGTCTCCTACCAAATTAACAGTTTTATTTTGTAGGTACTTAGACTTAAATCAGTAACCTTCCACTTTCCTATTGTTAATCCCTTTCCCCTTCTCCATAATAATGAAAAGAAAGTTGAATACTTAGCCTGTAGATTGTTGAGGAATTGATGTTGTAAGAACACTGACTATATCTAGATTAAGTTCTGCAACAGCCCCTAGGATTCTTCATTGAACCTAGTTCCTACCTATGCTTTGCATACACAGAAGCCTTATGGAATTGTTAGCCAAACTGAAGAGATTACTTTTTTTTTCCCCTGTTCTTCTTTTCCTTCTCTTTTTTTTTCTAATTTATTTATTCAAGAAATAGTTACTGAAAGCCTACTAAGTGTTAGGCAGTATTCTAGGTGCTGAGAATTCAACAGTAAATAAAACTGACAAAAATGCTTGCCCTTATGAGGCTTATATTCTCATGGGGGAGAGAGGCAGAAAATAAATTTTATAATATATTGGAAAACTATGTGTTATTTGGGAAAATAAAGAAGAGTGGGTTGTTGGCTTGATGTTGCAATATTTTTTTTTTTAAGACAGAGGCTTGCTCTGTTGTCCAGACTGAAGTACGGTGGCACAGTCTTGGCTCACTGCAACCTCTGCCTCCCAGGTCAAGCGATTCTCCTGCCTCGGCCTCCTCAGTAGCTGGGAGGCTGTGCCACCATGCCCAGCTGATTTTTGTATTTTATTTTATTTATTTGTTTTATTTATTTTGAGATGGAGTCTCACTCTTGTTGCCCAGGCTGAGTGCAATGGTGCAATCTTGGCTCACCGAAACCTCTGCCTCCTGGGTTCAAGCAATTCTCCTGCCTCAGCTTCCCGAGTAGCTGGGATTACAGGCATGCGCCACCACGCCTGGCCAATTTTTGTATTTTTAGTAGAGATGAGGTTTCTCCATGTTGGTCAGGTGGTCTCCATGTTGGTCTTGACCTCAGATGATCTGCCCACCTTGGCCTCCCAAAGTGCTGGGATTACAGGCATCACCCACCATGCCCAGCTGATTTTTGTATTTTTAGTAGAGATGGCGTTTTACCATATTGGACAGACTGATCTCAAACTCCTGACCTCAAGTGATCTACCCGCATCAGCCTCCTGAAGTGCTGCCATTAAGATGTGAGCTACTGCGCCAGGCCTGATGTTGCAGTTTTAAGTAAGGTAGTCAAGGACATATTCACTGAGAAGGTAACATTTGAGCAAGATTTAAAGGCAGTGATTGAATGAGCCATGAGAAATACGGGGGTAGAAAGTTCCAAAACAGTGAGCTTAACAGACTGTGAGGCAAGGAGTCAGCCAAGTGTGTTGTAGGCCTTGTAAAGACAGCACAGTGGCCATTGTGGTGATGAGGAAATTGGGTCAGGGAGATAACACAGTGTCAGATTGTTTAGGATTTATAGGCCATTGTAAGGACTTTTAACTTTATTAAGGAGGGGACCATTATTGGAAGGATTTAAGAAGTGGAGTAATATGGTCATTTTTTTTTTTTTTTTTGAGATGAAATCTCGCTCTGTCACCAGGCTGGAGTGCAGTGGCGCAATCTCAGCTCACTGCAACCTCCACTTCCTGGGTTCAACTGATTCTCCTGCCTCAGCCTCCTGAATAACTGGGACTACAGGCATGCGCCACCATGCCCAGCTAATTTTTGTATTTTTTAGTAGAGACGGGGTTTCACTATGTTGGCCAGGATGGTCTCGATGTCTTCACCTCATGATCCTCCCACCTCAGCCTCCCAAAGTGCTAGGATTACAAGCATGAGCCACTGCACCCAGCCTATCAATCTATATTTTTAAAGGATCACTCTGTTTTCTGAGTTGAGATTAGACTGAAGGCAGGCAAAGGTAGAAGCAGGGAGACTAGGTAGGAGGCTGCTGCAATAATTCAAGCAAAAGATGATAGTGACTTAGACCACAAGCAGTGGTGGAGGAAGTAAATAGTGGTTGGAGTCTGTGTATTTTTTTTAACTTGTTGGTTTTGAATAATTTCAAATGTTAAAAAAATTGCAAGAGTATTACAAAAACCTTCTGTGTACTTTTCACTCAGATCCCTCAGTTATTAACATTTTAACATATTTGCTTTATCTCTCTTACTTCTCTCTCTGCAGGCACGCACCCTTTTTTTTTTCTGAACTATTTAAGCATATGTTGCAGACATACTTCCCTATTTAGTACTTTGGTGTTCATTTCCTAAAAGGAAGGATATTTTCCTTATACAGTTGTATTAGTCAGCTTGGCTGCCATAACAAAATACCAGAGACTGGGTGGCTTAAACAAAGACACTGATTTTTTCACAGTTGTAGAGGTTGCAGAGTTCAAGATTAAGGTCCAGTTTAGTCTCTGGTAAGGGCTCAGGGCTCCTCCTGGCTTTGCTATGTCACCCAGGCTAGAGTGCAGTGGAGCGATCATGGCTCACTGCACCTTCAGTCTCCCAGGCTCCAGTGATCCTCCCACCTCAGCCTCCGAGTAACTACAGTTGTGTGCAGTTACACCTGGCTCACTTAAAAAAATTTTTTTGTAGAGATGGCATCTTACTGTGTTGCCCAGGTTGGTACTAACCTCGTAGAGTTGTGCTGAGGATGTCAGTTAATATCTGTATCCTCTTTAAAACAGTCCCTGGCATATAGAAATTATTAAGTATTTGTTAAATAAATTAAAAATTATAGGCTGGGCATGGTGGCTCACACCTGTAATCCCAAGCACTTTGGGAGGCTGAGGTGGGTGGATCATGAGGTCAGGAGATCAAGACCATCCTGGCTAACATGGTGAAAACCCATCTCTACTAGAAAGACAAAAATTAGCTAGGTGTGGCGGTGTGTGCCTGTAATCCCAGCTACTTAGGAAGCTGAGGCAGGAGAATCGCTTGAACCCAGGAGACAGAGGTTGCAGTGAGCCAAGATCTTGCCACTGTCCTTTAGCTTGGTGACAGAGCTAGACTCCATCTCAAATAGATAGATAGATAGATAGATAGATAGATAGATAGATAGATAGATAGATTTATAGATATGTATCTCCTAAATCTTTCCCTTTTCCAAAGCCAAAGACACTCATTGCATAGTCCTCCTCGGCACTTTTTCTCATGAGCTGCTCTGTCTGGAATACTCTTTCCCTTCCTTCCTGCCTATGAAAATTTAACTTCTTTATCAAATATGTAATTAGTATTAATTGGACACCTGGGCCAGGGGCGGTGTCTCACACCTGTAATCCCAGCACTTTGGGAGGCCCAGGCAGGTGGATCACCTGAGGTCAAGAGTTTGAGACCAGCCTGGTCAACATGGTAAAACCCTGTCTCTACTAAAAATACAAAAATAAGCTGGGCATGGTGGCAGATGTCTGTAATCTCAGTACTGGGGAGGCTGAGACAGGAGAATTGCTTTAACCTGGGAGACGGAGGTTGCATTGAGCTGAGATCATGCCACTGCACTCCATCCTGGGTGACAGAGTGAGACTCCATCTCAAAAATAAAAATAAAAATTGGACACCTACAAGACATTGAATTAGTCATTAATAACAAGGTAGGTAGTATTGTAATCTCAGCATTTTGGGAGGCCAAGGTAAGAGGATCATGAGCAAAACCCTTTCTCAACAAACAAGCAAGCAAACAAAAGAATAAGGCAATAAACAATAGAAATTCCAGTTTTCTGGGTGCTTATAATCCAGTGGGATACAGACAAGTATACTGCATAAATGCTATAACAAGGAAAAGTATAGGGTGCTTAAAGATGACTGCCTTAAAGCATCTTCCCAGACTACCTCAGCCGCCTTTTTTCATTCCTACAGAATTTCCAAAGTTCTCTGACTAGAGTAGAGAGTTTGCACTGGGGAGAAATAGTAATAAAATAGTTTGGGGTGGTTTGCAGGAAGAAGTAGAGATTTAACATGGGGTCAGAAACTGATGTGAATTAAATTTAAAATTTTGGACATTTTCGTATGGATGAGTAGAAAACCACTGAAAACAATGTAGGATGAGTTTTCACAGAAAAGGAAAATTCTGAGTAAAAGAGAACACAAGGTAGCAGGGTTTTTGGAAATTGTGAGTAATTCATTAAAGATAGAACTTTGAATTTGAGGGGGAAGAAATGATACTGGAAGAGAAAGCAGGATGGAGATCATAATGGAAGCTAAAATGTTTCAGCTTTTTCCATTGAGCAGTGGGAAATCATGGACAGATTTGATATGAGAAATAATTGGATAATTTTTGCATATTTGAAAATGAATTTGTCTCCTACTTCCCTGCCTTGCTCCTCTGTTAAAATAAAAACAGGAACTGATTTATATCCTGCTCCTGAATGCATGTAAAATTTATACAAAAATATCTTCTATGAAAATGATTTGTAGGCCGGGCGTGGTGGCTCGCGCCTGTAATCCTAGTACTTTGGGAAGGTGGGTGGATTGCCTGAGCTCAGGAGTTCAAGACCAGCTTGGGCCACATGGCGAAACCCCATCTCTGCTAAAATACAAAAAATTAGCCAGACGTAGCAGCATGCACCTGTAGTCCCAGCTACTCGGGAGATTGAGGCAGGGAATTGCTACAACCCGGGATGCAGAGGTTGCAGTGAGCCAAGATTGCACTACTGCACTCTAGCCTGGGCAACAGAAAGAGACTTCGCCTCTTAAAAAAAAGAAAAGAAAAGAAAATTATTTGTAATCTGTAGACTTAATACCTGGGAGATGTCTTGAGATGTAAAATCCCATCCTTTGGGCTGTGGGTTTTTTGTTTTCTCCAAATAAATCTGATCTTTTCTGAGAGAGAGAGAGAGAGAGAGAGAGAGAGAGAGAGAGAGAGAAGAGAAGGGAGGGAAGGAGGAGGGAGAAAGGAAGAGAAAAGAAATAAATTTGGCAACAATATAGCGAGGAAATTTAAGGGGACCAAGTCTAGGGACAGATGACCAGTTAGGAGGCTGTTGCAGGAGTGGTCCAGGTCAATGGTGATGAATCCTAGAAAACAGCAATAGTAGGAAAGGAAATACAAGAGGGGATAAAGTTGAGAAATATTATTGAAGACAAAATTGGGTGGAGTTGGGAGGTTTATTATTAATAGATGTAAGGGGGTAAGAAGGAGAAGGAGTTAGAAAGAATTGCTAAAACTCTGACTAAAGAGTACTAATAGAAGAAGAGGAAGATGATTAATGTTTTATTAATCATAAAATATTAAAATCAGCTGGGTGCAGTGGCTCATGTCTGTAATCCCAGCACTTTGGGAGGTTGAGGCAGGTGGATCCCTTGAGGCCAGGAGTTCAAGACCAGCCTGTCTCTACTAAAAATACAAAATTAGCTGGGCATAGTGGCACAGCTTGTAATCCCAGCTACTCAGAAGGCTGAGGGAGGAGAATTGCTTGAACCCGGGAGGCAGAGGTTGCACTGAGCCATTGCACTCCAGCCTGGGAAGTGAGCGAAATTAGCCAGACATAGTGGCACGTGCCTGTAGTCCCAGCTACTTGGGAGGCTGTGGTGGGAAGATAACTTGAACCCAAGAGGCAGAGGTTGCAGTAGGCCAAGATTGTGACTGCATTCCAGCCTGGGTGACAGAAAAAATAAATAAATAAAATCAACCTCAGGGCGCCTCAGAGACTTTGAGGTGGATGTGTACATTAACTGGTAAAGGGAAATCCACGCCTGACATCTACAGATATGGGAGTCATTGATACCTAGGTTGAAGTAATTAAAGCAACCAGGAGGTGGAAGAAGGCGATTATGCTGATAGCATTCTGTCTTCTCTGTGTTAAGCTCTGTCTTAATTATTTTACATACATTGTTTTATTTAGTTCTAACAGTCCTGTGAGGCTGTCACAGGAAAGCAACATAGAGAAGAGACTCCAACGCTAACAAATGACAGAGCCAGAAATGGAAAAGATTAACTTAAAAGCCTGAAATGTTAAAACGCTATGCTATGAGTAGAGAACAGTGCTCAGGAGAGAATCCTGGAGAACATCAACATTTAAAAGAGGATGATCATGGACAGACTGGCTACCTATACATGATTGTAGAGGAGGAGCCAGAGAGGTAGGATGAAAACCAGGAGAGTGGTTAAGACAGAAGCCAAAGGAGAAAGTATTGTGACATTTTTCTGTGTGCCAAAAGCCACAAATAAATAACATTTTTAAAAATCTCCATTGGGTTTACTAAATTGGAATTTATTAGCAACCTTGAAATTTGGTGTTTGAGTGAACTCTTGGCAACATAAATGAGATAATAATTTGTATAAAGCTGTTAGCATGGTAGATTGCATATTTTTTAAGTGCAATAAAAAGATGGCTCCTATAATTATGGAGTTAATGGGAGTTAAAAGTGTAGACAGTGAACATACAAAACTCTTTCGGACTCTTCACCGTAGAAGATCTTAACTAACATTAGGCAAGGAAGGAAAGGCTAGAGATAACATAAGGTGGTCGCAAGAAAATGTTAAGATAGGAGAAACATGCATATACATATGTTGAAAGACAACCTGAAGGAATACAATATAAATATAAATAAGAAGCCGGGCTTAGTGGCTCGCACCTGTAATCCCAACACTTTGGGAGGCTGAGGTAGGTGGATCACCTGAGGTCAGGAGTTCAAGACCAGCCTGCCAACATGGTGAAAACCCGTCTCTACTAAAAATGCAAAAAAAATTAGTTGGGCATGGTAGTAGGTGCCTGTAATCCCAGCTACTTCAGGAGGCTGAGGCAAGAGAATCGCTTGAACCCAGGAGGTGCTTGAACCCGGGAGGTTGAATCGAGATTGTGCCATTGCACTCCAGCCTGGGTGACAAGAGCGAAACTCTGTCTCAAAAAAAATAAATAAATAATAAATAAATAAATAAAAATAGGAATCAAACTAAAATAGAAGCAAGGACAGGCTGGGTGCAGTAGTTCATTCCTGTAATCTCAGCACTTTGGGAGGCCAAGGCAGGGAGATTGCTTGAGCCCAAGAGTATAGGACCAGCCTGGGCAACATGACAAAACCTTATCTCTACTAAAAATACAAAGAAAAATTAGCCAGGCATGGTGGCATGCCTGAAGTCCCAACTACTTGAAAGGCCTGAGGTGGGAGGAGCAGCTAAGCCCTAGACTAAGGCTGCGGTGAACCATGATCACATCACCGCACCCCAACCTAGGTGAAAGGAATGAGAACCTGCCTACAAACACACACAAACAAAAAAGAAGCAAACATAGTTAATGGAGCATAAGGTTCTCAAGGTGTGAATAGAGTCTAGGAAACAGTAAGTAGTGGAAGGATTACTCTTTAATAGGAGGAGTGATGCTTTTTATTAGGCAAATTGATCTAGGTGAATTTAAATGTGGATACATTTTTTTTTGACAGAAGATAATTTCCATCTAATGAATTCTGCTTTCTCTGTGAAACACCATATAAGCTTATCTTCTGAGAGTGAGAAGGTATGTGGTAAAGACTCGGACCTGACAAGTGGTTAAAATTTGAAATACTTCTTTGAGAGAGAGTGCTAACTTATTACATCTGAGGGGGACAGTATGTATCATTGAGGGCCCAGGTGAAAAAGGAGACTTAATTTATAGGATTTAAATTTTCTTTTTGATATGATTTTTCTTCAGCAGAACCCAGCAACAGAAATAAAGATGCAGTAAAGGCAGTTAGTTAGAATGATCCAAATTTGGGATTTCATTGAGTGCGTGAGATAGAAGGCTGAATTGTGGGGAGAAGGAAAAGAGTATGAGGGTTTTAATAATGGTTTAAATAATGGACAAAGATTCTGGAATCGGTGAATAAGTGAGTACTGAGAAGAGAATGTAGAATTAGAGGAAAAAAACTGAGATCTTGATGAAACTGAAGAAAAGTATAATGAGAGTGGGAGGTTGTGGTCAGAGAAGGAGATTTTAAAATGTGCAAAGGAGTGGTTCTTAGAGGTCACTGAATGTGACTTCAAGGAACTGAGAGGCAAGAAAACATGGTGGATTATCCATATAGACATTGAAATTGCCCAGCATAATAATGAAACTTAAGGTGACTTTGCTCAGGGTTCCAGATAGTACATTGATTGGGCCTAGTCATGAGCTGTTGAAAAGCTTATAACTGACTGGGTGCAGTGGCTCACGCCTGTAATTCCAGCACTTTGGAAAGCCAAAGTGGGCAGATCACCTGAAGTCAGGAGTTTGAGATCAGCCTGGCCAACGTGGTATAAAACCCCATCTCTACTAAAAGTACAAAAAAATTAGCTGTGCATGGTGGTGTGCACCTGTAGTCCCAGCTACTTGGGAGGCTGAGACAGGGGAATCACTTGAGCCCAGGAGGTGGAGGTTGCAGTGAGCTGAGATTGTGCCACTTCAGTCCAGCCTGGGCAACAGAGCAAGACTCCATCTCAAAAAAAAAAAAAAAAAAAAAAAAAAAGGCCAGGCATGGTGGCTCATGCCTGTAATCCCAGCACTTTGGGAGGCCGAGGCAGGTGGATCACAAGGTCAAGAGTTCAAGATCAGCCTGGCCAATATGGTGAAACCCCGTCTCTACAAAAAATATTGGTCAGGCGTGTAATCCCAGCTACTCAGGAGGCTGAGACAGGAGAATTGCTTGAATCTGGGAAGTGAAGCTTACAGTGAGCCGAGATAGTACCACTGTATATCCAGCCTGGGCAACAGAGCGAGATTCTGTCTCAAAAAAAAAAAAGAAAGAAAAGAGAAAAAAAGGCTTAACCTAGATGCATACGTAGGATCACATTATTTTGCAGGACACTTGTCTCGTGATGAAAGCAGCAGCAGCAGCAGAGCCTCCCTCCAGTAGATGGGAAAACTAAGATGTATCTAAGTAGTGTCTGGATTGGTTGATGGGGAGAGGGTCTATCTATAATAAATGTGAAGCAGTTTGCTTAAGGTAACATTCTGATTTGATTACAAAGCCCATGCTCTTTCTACTAACTTTGGTATTTCTGCAACAAGTTGAGCATATTCAGCTCTTTTTTTTTTTGTCTTCCCAGATGTCTGAGACTATAATTTTGTTTTATTTTAGCTTCTCCAGAGTTAATGGGCTTTTTTTTTTAGTGCCATACGTCTACAAAGTGAGGGAGAAATCTCCTTGACAAGGAGTGCCTTGAGCAGAAACTTAACCTGAAGTAGTCAAGGTTTTTAGTGTGTTCAGTAAACTGATCTGTTAGTTCATTTGGCGTTTTATCCATCCATCCTTACTCCCTTTCACCATTAGTTCATTTGTCGGTTTATCCATTCATCCTTCCTCCCTTCCAGCCATGTAATTACATTCATCTTTTTATATCCATGTTAAAAAAAAAAGTTAGTTTGAGAACACTGTATTTGGAATAAGTTGAACTAAGTATAAATTGACTCATTTGGTTTTATTTATTGTCTTTGTCATCTCTAGCTGCATATCCCCACCGTTTGAATCTCTTTTACCTTGCCAATGATGTCATACAGAACTGTAAAAGGAAAAATGCAATCATATTCCGTGAATCATTTGCTGATGTACTTCCTGAAGCAGCTGCTCTAGTGAAGTAAGTAAATCTTTATTGCTCTGTGGGATCTAAGCTTAGACAATTTAGAATTTTAGTTTCTCTACCCATTAAGAACTGTAATAGTTGAACATGCTTGAAGATTCAAGGATAATTTGTCCAAGTGGTTCATTATCACTTTCTTGTTAAACACACTTTTTTTTTGTTTTTGGGGTGGGTGGGGGTGTGCATGCGTGTGTGTGTGAAGGAATCTCGCTCTGTCACTCAGGCTGGAGTGCAGTGGTGCGATCTCGGCTCACTGCAACCTCTGCCTCCTGGGTTCAAGCAATTCTTCTGCCTCAGCCTCCTAAGTAGCTGGGACTACAGGCGCGTGCCACTACGCACAGCTAACTTTTTGTATTTTTAGTAGAGATGGGGTTTCACTGTGTTAGCCAGGGTGGTCTCGATCTGCTGACCTCGTGATCCAGCCTTCCAAAGTGCTGGGATTACAGGCATGGGCCACCACACCCGGCCATGTTTTTCTTTTAAAAACTCTGTCTTCTGTTTTCAAAAGCTTGGTCTCTTGTTTATCCTAACCTGACCCTGTGTGTCTCCTGGTGATAATCTCGGAATGTTTCATTCTGACTGCGCTGGTTTTGTTTGTTTGTTTTAACACATTTCGTTTCTTCTTTCTGAGTCTTCCTGAAATTTTTTTCCCTCAATGAACTCTGTAAAGAGAAATGGAAATTATTTCCCAATGTCATATTCCCAACTCCATATTGATTTATTTAACTTCATTTTTAGCAGTAGTTGGATACAGCACTTCCCACAGTGTATTCCAATGAAATGATCAAAGGAAGAAGGGTTCTGTGCTTAAATAAGTTTAGAGAATGATCCATACTAATTTTCCTTCCCTGAAGATTCCAACTACATATTGCCATACCAATAATTTGGTTTCTTTGGGGGTCTTTACAATGCTAATTTCAAAGCAGCATTTCCTAAACTCTGACCATTGGCCCTTCTTTTTGAATACCTATTGAACATCCCTACATTCAGGGAGAATTCTGATGTATATATAGTACAGACTTACATCTGATCTTATTTTGGCCCTATATTAATAGTGTGTTCTTCGTGTTGCATTCATATTTGTAAATTGTTTTCTACAAGAGACACAGTTACTGGATAAACAGTATGTGAAACAATATATAAACAGTTATATGGAACAATCATAATAGCTAAATACTTTCTCAGATTATATATTTATTATCATTGACCCATTTGTTAGTATTAATGCAGTCAGAACTGAATGATCCTGTGAAACTATGGACTATGTTGAAAATTGAAAATAAGAAGTAAAGAACTGATCTTTCTTCCTTCCTTAGGATTGTTCACTTGAAATGTCTACTTTGCTATTACAAAAGATTAAAATATGGTCCTACTTGAATGTCCTAAGTAAACAAGTGCATAAAATAATAACATCTACCATTTGTTGGATATTTATAATTGACTAAATATACAAAATGCTTTATCATTTAATTTTGAGAACAACTTTATACCATTGTTACCCTTTTTTTTGAGACAGTTTCTCTCTTGTTGCCTAGGCTGGAGTGCAGTGGCCCAATCTCAGCTCACTACACTCTTCGCCACCCAGGTTCAAGCGATTCTCCTGCCTCAGCTTCCTGAGTAGCTGGGATTACAGGCATGCACTACCATGCCCGGCTAATTTTGTATTTTTACTAGAGACAGGATTTCTCCATGTTGGTCAGGCTGGTCTCGAACTCCCGACCTCAGGTGATCCACCCATCTCAGCCTCCCAAAGTTCTGGGATTACAGGCATGAGCCATGGGGACTGGCCCTGAAAACAAATTTTTTAATCCAAAATACATTTTGTTCCAAGCATTGCCGATAAGGGATACCTACCTTGTACTGTGAATTCAACCCACCACAAGAAGGGTTTCTCATGAAGGGAACTTTTATAACCCTTTCTCATAAAAAAGGTTTATGAAGAAACACTATTTGCAAATTTGGATTTTGGCAGTTAAGAAACTTCCAGAACCCCTATTCTTCTTTCTTTATACTCTTTCTGAGACTGACTCATGGATTTTACTGTTACTCCTATGCTAATAAATGCTTTATCTGTATTCGTCCATGTCCAAACTACTTTCTGAGAATTACTGCTTTTTTTTTTTTTTTTTTTTTTTAAAATACAGGGTCTGGCTCTGTTACCCAGGCTAGAGTGCAGTGGTGCTGTCTCAGCTCACTGCAACCTCTGTCTCCTGGGCTCAAGCCATTCTCCCACCTCAGCCTCCCAAGTAGCTGGGACTTAAGGTGTACACCGCCACACCTGGCTAATTTTTGCATTTTTTGTAGAGGCAAGGTTTTGCTATGTTGCCCAGCCTGATCTCGAACTCCAGGGCTCAAGTGATCTACCCAGCTTCCCAAAGTGTTGGGGTTACAGGCATGAGCCATAGCACCTGGCCAGTTGAGAATTACTACATAATGTTACATGTTGATATTTAGCGCAGAATGCCTGAAACAATAACACACCTTACTTTGTATAAAGTCCTACTCCTACAATTTATGTGAAAATACATTACAATATAAATTAAAAATTGCTATATAAATGGTAATTAACTTTGCAGATAAGCAGATCGGATTTTATTTTTTCTTTTCACAAAATGAGAAAAAGTGAAGTCCAGAGCAGTTAAGATACTGCCCAAAGGAAAATGACAATTTAGTAAAAGACCTGGGACTAGAACCCAGATTTTTCTGACGCTTAGTCCTCTATTATTTCTATTCTGCCAAATAGCCCTTCTAAATCTAACTTACAATTTTTCATTTTATAACAACCCCTAAGTCATCTTTTATTTTTCTTGTTTTTTAGTCACTTACCAGGGACTGATTCTTCTGTTAAAGTGTCTTTATCCTTTTCTCTCTGCCTTTTAATTTTGTTATTGTTGCTCTGTTTGATATATTTATATTAATGTAGTAGCCTACTAACTAATTTCTCAGTTTCTGTTACCTTTTTCATTTACTTCAGACTGCATACACACGGATGTCCAGCGATATAATGGTTTAAGACCATAGTCTCTGGAACCAGTGTGCATAGATTTGAATCTGCCTCTGCTACCTCCTAACTCCATAATTTTAGGTAAATAAAATTAGTTTCTCATCTGCATAATTAATCCAATAATAGTACCTATTCCATAAATTGTGGAAACTAAATGAGTTAGTAATATATATAAAGGGCTTAGAACAGTGACTGGCATCTAATAAACACTTAATAAATATTAGCTGTTGCTATGATGAGGAGGAAGATGATTATGCCTACTACTGCTATTATTATTATTAACAAATTAATGTTAGCAAGGCACTGAAAATCCTTTAAAATATTTTTAATATATATTTATATATATATTTATCTGTTATGGATAAATATATATGTACATATTAAAATATATTTTTATATTGCTTTATGATGTAAGAAATTTCTTTCCATCTTTATTATCTTCTTTGATTCTCAAATCAACTATATGATATAATTAGGGGCAAAGATTATTATCCTCATTTTACAGATGAGAATACTGATGATAAAATAAGTTATATAAAACTATTTGAAGATAGGAAACTGAACATTAAAATATAAGAGAGGGCTGGGTGCAGTGGTGGCTCATGCCTATAATCCCAGCACTTTGGGAGGCCAAGGCAGCTGTATCATCTGAGCCCGGGAGTTCAAGACCACCTTGGCCATAGGGAGACCTCATCTCTACTAAATTAACTGGATGTGATTACATGTGCCTGTGGTTGAAGCTACTTAGAAGGCTGAAGCAGGAGGATTGCTTGAGCCCAAGAGGTCGAGGCTACAGTGAGATGTGATGGTGCCACTGTACTCTGGTCTGAGCAATAGAGTGAGACCCTGTCTCAGAAAAAAAGTGGGGGTGGGGAGTGGATACTATTTAAAGCCTTCTACAGTCAGATCTCAGTCTTCCCATCCTTACCACCAGCTCTCCTGTGTCCCAATAATGAGCCATTGCTCTAGCCAAACACTCATACTGTATATCTTAATATAAGTGCTTATGAATTTTTCTTCATGAAGTAGCTCTTCTTCCTTGGAAAGCAGCAGAGCTTAAAGGTTAAAAATGCAAGCTTTGGAGTCAAACTCACAAGGTTGCCTGGGTTTAAATCCTGGATATCCTACTTGATAGAGTAGTTTGTTTAACTTTCTGGTGCTTCAGTTTTTCCATCTGTAAAATGAAAATAATAGTACAGTTTGTCTCTTAGGGATGCTGTAAGGATTAAATAGGTTAATATATGTAAAACATTATAAAGGAACATGAAAGTGCTCTAAAGGCCAGACATGGTGGCTTACACCTGTAATCCCAGCACTTTGGGAGGTCAAGGCCGGTTGATCATGAGGTCAGGAGTTCAAGACCAGCCTGGCCAGAACAGTGAAATCCGGTCTCTACTAAAAATACAAAAAAAATTAGCAGGGCATGGTGGCGGGTGCCTGAAATTCCAGCTACTTGGGAGGCTGAGGCAGAGAATTGCTCAAGAAGTTTGAAAAGAAGAGCAAAATAAACCCAAGACAGGAAGGATAAAATAAGAAACTAATGAAATAAAAAACAAATACACAGTGAGGTACTTTTGAGTGTCAAATTCATAGAGAGAATAGAATAGTGTTTGCCAGGGACTGGGGTGGGAGGCAGGGAATGGGGAGTTATTGTTCAATGGGCATAGACTTTCAGTAGGATGAAAAGATATAGATGGTGGTAATGGTTACACAATATGAATGTACCCAATGGCATTGAATTGTACACTTGAAAATGGTTAAGATAGGCCAGGTATGGTGGCTCACGCCTATAATCCTAGCACTTTGGGAGGCCGAGGCAAGCGGATCACAAGGTCAGGAGACCAGCCTCACCAACATAGTGAAACCCCGTCTCTACTAAAAATACAAAAATTAGCTGGGCATGGTGGCACACACCTGTAGTCCCCAGCTACTTGGGAGGCTGAGGCAGGAGAATCACTTGAACCCAGGAAGTGGAGATTGCAGTGACCCAAGATTATGCCCCTGCACTCCAGCCTGGGTGAGATAGAGTGAGACTATCTCAAAAATAAATAAATAAAAATTAAAAACAAAACAAGGCCGGGCGCTGTGGCTCACGCCTGTAATCCCAGTACTTTGGGTGGCCAAGGCGGGGGATCACTTGGGGTCAAGAGATCAAGACCATCCTGGCCAACATGGTGAAACCCCATCTCTACTAAAAATACAAAAAATAACTAGGCATGGTGGTGCACGCCTATAATCCCAGCTACTCAGGAGGCTGAGACAGGAGAATCACTTGAACCCAGGAGGAAGAGGTTGCAGTGAGCTGAGATCATGCCACTGACTCCAGCCTGGGCGACAGAGTGAGACTCTGTCTCAAGAAAAAAAAAAAAAATAAGAAAATGATTAAGATATCTGAGTGTGGTGGCTCACACTTGGGAGGCCAAGGTGGGTAGATTGAACCCAGAAGGTTGAGACCAACCTAAGCAACATGGCAAGACCCCATCCCTACAATAAATAAATAAATTAGTCAGATATGGTGGCGTATGCCTATGTTTCCAGCTACTGAGGAGGCTGAGGCGAGAGGATCTCTTGAGCCCAGGAAGTCAAGGCTGCAGTGAGCCATAATCACGCTATTGTTGCACTCCAGCCTGGGTGACATAGTGAGATACTGTCTTAAAAAATAAAAATAAAAAAGATTTGTTCAGACTTTCTTCTAGCTGTTAAGTAAAAAAAGATGAAAGATTTGTTATTTTGCTATATACCTCAGACTGTTTGGGCTGCTGTAATAAAATACCATAGATGAGGTGGCTTATACACAACAGAAATGTATTGCTTACAGTTGTGGAAGCTGGGAAGTCCTAGATCAAGGTGACAGCAGATTTGGTGTCTGGTGAGGGCTTCTCACAGATAGTGGTTTTCTCACTGTAACTTCACATGGTGGAAGGGCAAACAGGCTCTCCAGGGTCTCTTTTGTAAGGGCCCTAATAACCTCCCAAAGACCCTACCTCCTAATACTATCACCTTGGGGGATGGGATTTCAACATATGAATTTTGGGGGCACCACAAACATTTAAACATAGCACTATAGTAATTAAAAGAGTGCAGGCCAGGCGCTGTGGCTAATTCCAGCACTTTGGGAGGCCGAGGTGGGTGGATCACAAGGTCAAGCGTTCGAGACCAGCCTGGCCAATATGGTGAAACCCCATCTCTACTAAAAATACAACAATTGGCCAGGCGTGGTGGCAGGTGCCTGTAGTCCCAGCTACTCAGGAGGCTGCAGCAGGAGAATCGCTTGAACCTGGGAGGCAGAGGTTGCAGTGAGCTGAGATTGTGCCACTTTCCAGCCTGGGTGACAGAGCAACACTCCATCTCAAAAAAAAAAAATAAAAAGGCAGTATTGGTACAAGGATAGGCAAATAGACTTAAAGAACAAAATGTAGATCCTAGAAATGGACCCATATGTATGTGGAACTTTGTAAATAGTAGAAGTTACATCATAAATCATTGGCAGGGAGGCCAGCCACCATGGTTCACACCTGTAATCCCAGCACTTTGGGAAGCCGATGTGGGAGGATCATTTGAGGTCAGGAGTTCAAGACCAGCCTGACCAACATAGTGAAACCTCATCTCTACTAAAAATAGTAAAAATGAGCCATACATGATGGCACATGCCTGTTATGTCAGCTACTCGGGAGGCTGAGGCAGGAGAATCACTTGAACCTGGGAGGCAGAGGTTGCAGTGAGCTGAGATCACACCACTGCCCTTTAGCCTGGGCAACAGAGCAAGACTCTGTCTCAAAAAAAATTAAAATAAAATAAATAAATAATTGTGGGGAAGGTGAACTCTTTAATAAAGGATTCTGGGATATAACACTTTCTGTATAGAAAAAATAAAGTTAAAAATGAAAAGAAAAAAATAAAGTTAAATGATTTCCTACACTGTACACAGAAATATATTCTAAATGAATTACTTTGGTGTGTAGAACAAAACTTTAAAATATTTGTGAAGAAAAGATAAATATTTTTATGATTATAGGTGATAGAGGGTCTTAAGACACAAAAAAGTAAAAATATTTGAGTTTGATCACATAAAAATTAAACTTCTGCATTACAAAAGATACCATAAAATTAAAGTAATACGCTAGGGAAGATATTTGTCATAGGCAAAGTTATAGGAATGGGAATTATGTTAGGAGATACAGAGTGGCCAATTTTGAGTTTTTAGAGTGAAAAATCTATCCTCGTACACTGTCCTTCAGCTTCAAGGTTTTTTGACCAAGTATTAACTGCCTCTCTGTTGAGGTGATCCTTCCTCCCTCCTTTTCCCTGTCTCGAGCTGTTCTCCTGACTCAGCCTCCCAAGTAGCTGGCACTATAGGCGTGTGCTACCTAGCCTGAGTCAACCCATTATTTAGTTTTTTATTCAGACATTTAACACATGGCACATGTTACTAAGAACCTATAAGATAGCACATTATTCTGATGACTTCTCAGCAATGAGATATTGATAAAGAGACTCTTCTGATGAGATACAAGATTATGGCATTTAGTTTTATTTATTTTAACTGTGACATCTGGACATCTCCTCTTATACTTTATCAACTTTATCCTTTGAAGTAATTTGCTAATACCTTCCTGTTACAAGAGTAAGGGGGGTGGCACTAGCAGAGAAAGCATCTGTTGAACATCCTTGCAATTCTATAAGGTCACTGTTGAGCATCCTAGTAATTCTACAAGGTCAGCCAATTTTTTTTTTTAAACTTAAAAATCAAAGAACAAAAGCTTATGTTACTAAGTATGTTATGTGGTTTGTGGTGATTATAAATTCTGTGAAAATTGACAGAAAATTGGCACTTTTTTTTTTGAGACAGAGTTTTGCTCTTGTTTCCCAGGCTGAAGTGTAATGGTGCGATCTCGGCTCACTGCAACCTTCTGCCTCCTGGGTTCAAGCAATTCTCCTGCCTCAGCTCCTGAGTAGCTGGGATTACAGGCATGTGCCACCACACCCGGCTAATTTTGTATTTTAGTAGACGAGGTTTCTCCATGTTGGTCAGGCTGGTCTCAATCCGCCCACCTTGACCTCCCAAAGTGCTGGGATTACAGGCATGAGCCACTGCACTTGGCCAGTAGTGGCTTTTTAACCACCCAGGCTGGAGTGCAGTGGCATGATCACGGCTCACTGTAGCTGTGACTTCCAGGGCTCAAGCACTCCTCCCACCTCAGTTCACCAAATATCTGAGACTACTGGCATGTGCCACCATACCTGGCTAATTTCTATATTTTTTGTAAAGCCAGCATTTCACCATGTTGCCTAGGCTGATCTTGAACTCCTGGCTTCAAGCAATCCTCCCACCTCAGCCTCCTAAAGTGCAAGATGCGTCTCAAAAATATAAGAAAGAAAATGATAATATCCTGTTGTCATTCATTCAGGTACTATTTAGTAACAGCAAAGAAACAACAATGAATAAGTAACTGTTTTGAAGAAAACAGACTTTATAATCATGACTTGACTTCTGGCAGAATTGTCAACCATCTTTTATAACAAACGAGGAGACATTTGTTATAAAATAACTGCATCCTAAATAATAATAATAATAAAAAAACTTCATCCTTTACAAAACATAAGCAGAACCATGTATTAAAATGGCAAAGCTGACATTAACCAACATGCCAATAATATTAATACTACATGATCTCAGCGTTTAAACTAGGACTCTGGAGAAAGGCAAATGTGCTCTTGGGTAATTAGCTCCCCCTAGCTTCTGAGATAGATTTTCTCTAGATGAACACATTTTCTATTTAGGCCACAAGAAATCCCATAGGTTAAGATGAAACAAATTGTGCTCAAAGATCTCTAAACACACAGAGAAACAGACCACCACAATTGAGAACCCACCGATTTAGGTTCTCCAAAAATAAGTTTCAGAGATTGGAATTATCAGACAGAATGTATAAAGCAATGTGTATGAAATGTTAGAGAAAGATTAAATGGAGTAACAAAATGAACAACGGTAAGGTTTTTGGATAGACAGGAAAAAGAATCTGTAGAGACTCTTGAAAGAAAAGAGAATAAGCAAGAATGTAGTTGTGAAGAAATCAGAATGCAACAGGAGAAATAAGGAGTAGGGAAGATGAAGGCCAGGCGTGGTAGCTCACACCTATAGTCCCAGCACTTTGGGAGGCCAAGGTGGGAGAATTGCTTGAACTCAAGAATTCAAGACTAGACTGGGCAACATAGTGGGACCTCATTTCTACAAAAAAAAAAAATACAGATTAGCCAGGTGTGGTGGTGTGTGCTTATAGTCCCAGCTACTCAGAAGACTGAGGCGGAAGGATCCCTTGAGCCTGGGAGATTCTGTGCAAAAGGAAGTAACTTTTGAGTTCTTTAGATGATAACACTGGCTGAGAACACTCTAAAAGCGATGACAGAAATGAATCTAAGATACAGAAAGCAATAACATATACTAAATAGCGTAAGTAAAAATTTTATACCTAGTTATTGTAATGAAATTATAAGACAAGCAGTTTTAAAAGCATCCAAAGTTTACATCTACTAGGATAACTATAATTCAAAACAAACAAAACACTAGAAAATGACAAGGCTTAGAGAGGATGTGGAAAAATTAGAACCTATGTACATTTCTCACAGTAACGTAAAATGGTACAATTGCTGTGGAAAACAGTTTGGTGGTTTCTCAAAAAGTTAAACACACGATCCAGCAGTTCTACCTCTAGATATATACCCCAAAAGAAATGGAAACAGAGACTTCAACAGATATTTGTATGGGCACGTTCATAGCATTATTCACCTTAGCCAAAAGGAAGAACAATCCACATGTTCATCAGTGGATGAATGGATAAACAAAGTGTGATGTATACAAACATGGAATATTCTTTAGTCTTAAAAAGGAAGGAAATTCTTTTTTCTCTCTCTCTTTGAGGATACAGTGAGAAGGAAATTCTTTTTTTTTTTTTTTTTTTTTAATACAGAGTTTTGCGCTTGTTGTCCTGGCTTGAGTGTATCAGTGTCATTTCGTCTCACTGCAACCTCTACCTCCTGGGTTCAAGCCATTCTCCTGCCTTAGCCTCCTGGGTAGCTGGGATTACAGGTGCACACCGCCATACCCGGCTAATTTTTGTATTTTTAGTAGAAACAGGGTTTCACCACGTTGGTCAGGCTGGTCTCAAACTCCTGACCTCAGGTGATCCACCCACGTCAGCCTCCCAAAGTGCTGAGATTACAGGTGAGCCACTGCGCACAGCCAAAACGGAAGGAAATTCTAATACATGCTGCAACATGGATGAACTTGATGACATTATGCTAAGTGAAACAAATCTGTCACAAAAGGATAAGTATTATATGATGCCACTTCTGTCAGTCATCTTTAGTAGTCAAATTCAGAGATAGAAAGTAAAATGGTGGTTGCTGGGGAAAGGAGAGAATTGGGAATTATTGTTAAATGGATGTAGCATACCAATTTGAGAAAATGAAAAAAGTTTTGGAGTTTGGTTGCACAAGTATGAATGTACTTAACTGTTGAACTCTACACTAAAAAATAGTTAAAAATTTTTATGTGTATTGGGCCGGGCGCGGTGGCTCACGCCTGTAATCCCAGCCCTTTGGGAGGGCGAGGTGGGTGGATCACGAGGTCAAGAGATCGAGACCATCCTGGTCAACATGGTGAAACCCCGTCTCTACTAAAAAAAAATACAAAAAATTAGCTGGGCATGGTGGCGCGTGTCTGCAAGCCCAGCTACTTAGGAGGCTGAGGCAGGAAGAATTGCCTGAACCCAGGAGGCGGAGGTTGCGGTGAGCCGAGATCGCGCCATTGCACTCCAGCTTGGGTAACAAGAATGAAACTCCATCTCAGAAAAAAAAAAAAAAAAAAAAATTATGTGTATTTTACCACAATTTTTAAAAAAAGAATGACATTACACTTCATTCTGGGTAATGGAACAAGACCCTGAATCTTTTAAAAAAAATAATAAATGAAATTCTGGTAAATACTATGAAAGGGTTGAACCTTGAAAACATGATGAAGTAAGCCAGACACAAAAGGATAAATATTGTGTGATTACATTTATCAGAATACCTAGAATTGGCAGGTCCATAGAAAAAGAAGATTAAAGGTAATCAGGAGCTGGTAAAAAAAGGTAAGGGGGAGTTATTGGTACAGAGGACTGTGGTCTGAATATTTATATCCCCCCTAAAATTCATATGTTGAAACCTAATCCTCAATGTGGTGGTATTAAGAGGTGGGGCCTTTGGGAGGTGATGAGGTTTGAAGGAGGTAGTGAAAAATAATAGTGATAATTGCACAACATTGTGAAAGTAGTTAACTGCCACTTAATTGTACATTTAATGGTTGAAATGGCACACTTTGTTACATATATTTAACCACAATTAGAAAATGATTTTTAAGAAAATGCAGCCAAAGAAAAAAGATCAGTATAAAAGGACTACAATTAAAGAGTAATAAGCCAGGCGTGGTGATTCACACCTATAATCCCAGCACTTTGGGAGGCCAAGGCAGACAGATCACAAGGTCAGGAGATCTAGACCATCCTGGCCAACATAGTGAAACCCCATCTCTAATAAAATACAAAAATTAGCCTGGCATGGTGGTGAGTGCCTGTATAGTCCCAGCTACTTGGGAGGCTGAGACAGGAGAATTGCTTGAACCCCGGGAGGCAGAGGTTGCAGTGAGCCACGATGCACCACTGCACTCCAGCCTGGTGACAGAGCAAGACTCTGTCTCAGAAAAAAAAAAAAGAGTAATAGTTGGGGCTGGGCACGGTGGCTCATACCTGTAATCCTGACACTTTGGGAGGCCAAGGTGGGAGGATTGCCTAGCCACGGAGTCTACAACCAGCCTGGGCAATGTGGCAAGATTCCATCTCTTAAAAAAACAAACAAACAAGCAAAAACACAAAATTTAGCTGGTTGTGATGGCGTGCACCTGTAGTCCCAGCTACTCAGGAGGCTGAGGTGGGAGGGTCACCTAAGCCTGGGAGATTGAGGCTGCAGTTAGCCAAGTTTACACCATTGTACTCTAGCCTAGGGGACCAGAATGAGACCCTGTCTTGGGGTGACAGGGTTGGGGGAGAAGTATAATTGGAATGATCATGATACAAAGAAATGAGAAATGTTTGAGGTGATGGATAACCTATTATATACTCTGATGTGATTATTACATGCTATAACTATATCAACATATCTCATATACCCCAAAAAGATACACATCTACTATGTACCCGTAAAAATTTTTTAAATTTTTTTTAAAAAGGACTACAGTTAAACTGATGACAGACTTCTCAACAGCAGCAATGGAAGCCAGAGGCAGTTATGAAAAATGTTTTTATAGCATTGATAGAAAGTAGCTGTCAGTGTAGATTTGCATACAAAGCAAAACTACTTTCAAGAACCAGGAAAACATAGATAAACAAAAACTGAGATAATTTACGATCAATAAACAGATCTCTCTCTCTCTCTGTATATATGTAATATATAATAATGTGTATTATAAACACATACACACACTTTTTTTTTGACCAAGAAGAAGCACTGAACCATCAGCAAACTTCTAAATAAGTTTTATACTGGGAAGTTAGCAATATATATAATACTATATGTAATATGTTACACATAATATATGTGTGTCTGTGTATATATATACACACACACAGAGGCATATAATTTTTTTTTAACCAATTAAGAAGCAGCACTGAACCATCAACAGACTTAATAAGTTTTTTCTCTGGGAAGTTAGCAGTAAGGATGGTGAGTCATGCTAGCAATAAAATATATGAAGTATCTGGCTAGGCACAGTGGCTTACGCCTGTAATCCCAGCACTTTGGAAGGCCGAAGCGAGTGGATCACTTAAGGCCAGGAGTTTGAGACCAGCCTGGCCAACATGGCAAAACCTGTCTCTACCAAAAATACAAAAATTAGCTGGGCATGGTACTGCACACCTGTAATCCCAGCTACTAGGGAGGCTGAGGCATGAGAATCGCTTGAGCCCCAGAGGTGGAGGTTGCAGTGAGCCAAGATTGCACCACTGCCCTCCAGCCTGGGCAACAGAAAAAAAAAAAGGAATGTTTATAAAGAGTTGATTGGAACATGGGGAAATGTTGGTTAAGTCAAAATACTAGAATAGAATGTTTTGTGTGTGAAGAGAGTTATGGCCTTACCTAAGTTAGGGCATACTTTGTTTTATTGTGCATTGTAGGTAGTATGGTTGTTTTTAGAAATTGAAGGTTTGTAGCAGCCCTCTGTCTGTTGGTGCTATTTTTCCAACAACATATGCTCATTCATGTCTCTGTGTCACATTTTGGTCATATTTGCAACATTTCAAATTTTTATTATATCTGTGGTTTCCTGTGATCAGTGATGTTACTATCTTAAATTGTTTTTGGATATTCCGAACTTCACCCATGTAAGACAGTGAACTTGATTGATAAATGTTATGTGTGTTCTGATTGCACTAACCCTCCATTCTCCATCTTTTCTATCTCCTGGGACCTCCTTATTCCCTGAGACACAACAATACTGTAATTAGAACAGTTAATACCCCTACAATGGCCTCTTAAGTGTTCAAGTGAAAGGAAGAGTCACATGTCTTTCACTTTAAAAAGCTAGAAATGATTAAGCTTAGTGAGTAAGGCATGTTGAAAGCCAACATAGGCTGAAAGCTAGGCCTCTTGCACCAGACAGCCAGGTTGTGAATGCGAAGTTCTTGGAGGAAATGGAAAATGCTACTGTAGTGAACACACAATTCATAAGAAAGCAAAACAGCCTTATTGCTGATATGAAGGAAGTTAGTTAGAAAGATCAAGCTAGGGGCTAGGCACGCTGGCTCACACCTCTAATCCCAGCATTTGGGAGCCTGAGGCTGGTGGATCACGAGGTCAGGAGATCAAGACCATCCTGGCTAACACGGTGAAATCCTATCTCTACTAAAAGTACAAAAAGTTAGCTCGGCATGGTGGTGCACGCCTGTAGTCCCAGCTACTCAGGAGTCTGAGGCAGAAGAATCGCTTGAACCCAGGTGGCGGAGGTTGCAGTGAGCCAAGATCATGCCACTCCACTCCAGCCTGGGCAACAAAGCAAGAACCATCTCAAAAAAAGAAAAAAGAAGATCAAGCCAGATACAACATAAAGCCAAAGCCTAATTCAGACTAAGGCCCTAACTCTCTTCTATGAAGGTTGAAAGAGGTGAGGAAGCTGTGGAAGTAGGTTTATGAGATTGAAGGAAGGAAGTCATCTCTGTAACACAAAAGTGTAAGATGAAGCAGCAAGTGCTGATGTAGAAGCAGCAGCAGGTTATCCAGAGCTTCAGCTAGGATCACTGATGAAGGCGGCTCCAGTAAACAGCAGATTTTCAGCCTTCTGTTGGAAGATGTAACAGCTTTCTGTTGGAAGATGCCATGTAGGACTTTCATAGCTAGAGAGAAGTCAGTCCTTGCTTCAAAGCACAGGCTGACTCTCTTTTTAGGAGCTAATGCAGCTGGTGACTTTAAGTTGAAGCCAGTGTTCATATATGATTCTGAAAATCCTAGCGCTATTAAAAATTATGCTAAATCTACTCTGCCTGTGTTCTGTAGATGGAACAATAAAGCCTGGGTGATAGCACATCTGTTTAAAACATGGTTTGCTGAATATTTTAAACTCAATGTTGAGAATTGCTGTCGTTCAGGAAAAAAGACAACAACACATTCTTTTCAAAATATTGCTATTCATTGACAGTGCACCTCCTTACCCAAGAACTCTGATAGAGATGTATAAGGAGATTAATGTTATTTTCTTGCTTACTAACACAACATTTATTCTGCATCCCATGGAGAAAGGAGTAATTTGACCTTTCAGTTCTTGTTATTAAGAAATACAGGACTGGACGTGGTGGCTCATGCCTGTAATCTGAGTACTTTGGGAGGCCAAAGCAGGTGGATCACTTGAGGTCAGGAGTTCGAGACCAGCCTGGTCAACGTAGTGAAACCCCGTCTCTACTAAACATACAAAATTAGCCAGGCATGGTGGCACATGCCTGTAATCTCAGATACTCAGGAGGCTGAGACAGGACAATCGCTTGAACCCAGGAGGCAGAGGTTGCAGTGAGCTAAGATCGTGCCATTGCACTCCAGCCTGGGCAACAAGAGCAAAACTCCATCTCCAAAAAAAAACAGAACGAAAGAAATACTGACTGGGCTTGGTGGCACACGCCTGTAATCCCAGCACTTTTGGAGTCCTAGATGGGAGAATATCTTGAGCTTAGTAGTTTGAGATCAGTCTGGGCAACATTTCAAGACCTAGTCTCTATTATTTAAAAAAAAGTATAAAGAAAGAAATACATTTTGTAAGGCTATAGCTGCTACTAGTAGTGATTCCTCTGATGAATCTGAGCAAAGGAAATTGAAAACCTTCTGGAAAGGATTCACCATTCTAGATGCCATGGAGAACATTTGTGATTCATGGGGAGAGGTCAAAATATCAACATTAACAAGAGTTTGGAAGAAGTTAAATTCCAGCCCTCATGGATGTCTTTGAGGGGCTCAAGACTTCAGTGGAAGAAGTAACTAAAGATGTGGTAGAAATAGCAAGAGAACTAGAATTGGAAATAGAACCCGAAGATGGGACTGAATTGCCACAGTCTCATGATAAAACTTGAACAAATGAAGAGTTGCTTCTTATGGATGAGCAAAGAAAGTAGTTTTGCTGGGCCAGTGGCTCATGCCTGTAATCCTAGCACTTTGGGAGGCTGAGGCAGGTGGATTGCTTGAGCTCAGGAGTTTGAGACCAGTCTGAGCAACATGGTGAAACCTTGTCTATACTAAAAATACAAAAAATTAGCTGGGTGTGGTGGCAGGTGCCTGTAGTCTTAGCTACTCGAAAGGCTGAGGCAGGAGTATTGCTTAAACCTGGGAGGCAGAGGTTACAGTGAGCTGAGATTGCGCTACCACACTCCAGCCTGTGCAACAGAGTGAGACTGTCTCAAAAGAAAAAAGGTTTCTTAAGATGGAATCTACTCTAGTCAACATGCTGTGGACATTGTTGAAATGACAGCAAAGGATTTTAGAATATTGATGGATAGAGCAGCAGCAGAGTTGGAGAAGATTGACTCCAATTTTGAAAGAAACTTATGGGCAAAATGCTATGAGGCTACATTGCATGCTACAAAAAAATCTTTGTGAAAAGAAGAGTCAATTTATGTAGCAAACCTCATTGTTGTCTTATTTTAAGAAATTGCCAAATAAAACTTCCTTTTGTTGAAAAAAGAAAAAAAAGTGGAAAAAAACATTTGCCAGAGCCACCCCAACCTTCAGCAGTCACTACCATGGTCGGTTAGCAGCCATCACCATCAAGGCAAGACCCTCCACTAACAAAAAGAGTATGATTTGATTTGCTGAAGTCTCAGATGATTGTTAGGATTTTTTTAGCTATAAAGTATTTTTTAACTAAAATACATATATTGTTTTTAATACATAATGCTACTATGCACTTAATAGACTATAGTATAGTGTAAATATAACTTTTTAAAAATTTATTTGTTTTTAGAGACAGTCTTACTCTGTCACCCAAGCTGGAGTGCATGGTCAAGGCCCACTGCAGACTCAAACTCCTGGTCTCAGGTGATCCTCCCACCTCAGCCCTCCAAGTAGCTGAGACTACAGGCATGCCCCACCACGTTTGGCTAATTTTTGTATTTTTTGCAGAGATACATGTTGCCCAGGCTTGTCTTAAACTCCTGGGCTCAAGTGATCCACTGGCTTCAGCCTTCAAAGTGCTGGAACTGCAGGCATGAGCCACCATACCCAGCCTAAACCTTACAATTTTCTAGAGGTTTATTAACTATAAAGAACAGACTCGGGCTGGGCGCGGTGGCTCACGCCTGTAATCCCAGCCCTTTGGGAGACCGAGGCGGGTGGATCACGAGGTCAAGAGATTGAGACCATCCTGGTCAACAAGGTGAAACCCCGTCTCTACTAAAAATACAAAAAATTAGCTGGGCATGGTGGCGCGTGCCTATAATCCCAGCTACTCAGGAGGCTGAGGCAGGAGAATTGCCTGAACCCAGGAGGCGGAGGTTGCGGTGAGCCGAGATCGCGCCATTGCACTCCAGCCTGGGTAACAAGAGCGAAACTCCGTCTCAAAAAAAAAAAAAAAAAAGAACAGACTCTACTCTCATTTCTTAGATTAAAAAAAAAAAAAGTCATGTGTTGCTTAACATCAAAAATATGTTCTGAGGCCGGTCGCGGTGGCTCATGCCTGTAATGCCAGCACTTTGGAAGGCCAAGGCAGGCCGATCACTTGAGGTTGGGAGTTCAAGAACAGCCTGGCCAACTTGGCAAAACCCTGTCTCTACTAAGAAAAATACAAAATTAGCCAGATATGGTGGCAGGCGCCTGTAATCCCATCTACTCGGGAGGCTGAGGCAGGAGAATCGCTTGAACTCGGGAGGCAGAGGTTGCAGTGAGCCAAGACTGCACCATTGTACTCTAGCCTGGGTGACAGCAAGACTCCGTCTCAAAAAAAAAAAAGAATATGTTCTGAGAAATGCATCATTAGGGAATTTTATCATCCTGTGAACATCATAGAGTGTACTTACATAAACCTAGAAGGCATAGCCTATTACACACCAAAGCTATATTGTGTAGCCTGTTGCTCCTTGGCTACAAACCTGCACTGCATGTCACTGTATTGAATACTACAGGCAACTGTAACACAGTGGTAAGTACTTGTGTATCTAAACATTATAGGACACAAAAAATTGTGAAAAAGCATAAAGAAAAATCCACTCACTTTCACCAGATGGAGATCTACAAGATATCAAATTCAGCAGTACTGTCTTAGAGTCTTTTTCTTCTGTAAATGTTACTTTTGCATTTGAAACCAGTCACACACATAGTCAGGCATACCTTGGAGACACTGAGGTTTCAGTTCCAAACCACCACAGTAAAGTAAATATTGCAATAAAGAAATGTCAAGATAAGGGAAGGGAGTGGTATTTTGTCATTTAACCTAGGAAGAGTTTGTTAATGGATTTTTAGAGAACAAGCTTTCAGTGTTTTGTAACTCAGAGATTAGACCAAGCATGCAGGTGAATCGTTTGAGCCCAGGAGGTTGAGGCTGCATTGAGCCAAGATCACTGTAGTCTAGCCTGGACAACTGAGTGAGACCCTGTCTCAAAAAAAGAAAGAAAATTGTAAGGTTTAATACAATTTTCTCTGTTTCTTATATAAGCCATTCTTAGGCAGAAAAAGAAAAAATGATGTTATAGAGTCATAGACTCATGCTTGAAAGAGGCCTTAAGGTTAACATAGCTTTTTTATTATTATTATTATTTTAAATCTTATATTTCAATCTCCATATGGTTTGGTGGATTCACTTAAGGAGAGGTTAAGTTCATGTTTTGTCTTTTGACAGATCTATTAAATTATTAGAATGGTTTCTGTTCTTTGGCAGATCTGTTAGAATAAAATTTCTTTTCCCTACAGCTTTATTCTTTTGTCCTTGCCTTGCTTCCTGAGATCGCACCAGTTTGAGTCCTCTTCCTTACAATGGTTATGCCCTTCCTGCATTGTTTTTTCTATTCTACATTTCCATATAAGACATAATTTAAATCTTTACTTAAATTATTAACTTTATTGGTATTCCCTTCTACTTTAACACTTTTTTTTTTTTGAGACAGGGTCTTGCTTTGTGACCCAGGCTGGGTTGTAGTGGTGTGATCATGGGTCACTACAGCCCGGATCTCCTGGGCTCAAGCGATCCTCTTGCTTCAGGCTCCTGTGTAGGGGGTACTACAAGTGTGTGCCACCACACATGGCTAATTTTTTCATTTTTAGTAGAAATGAGGTCTCTCTCTGTTTCCCAGGCTGGTCTCAAACTTCCAAGCTCAAGTGATTTTCCCACCTCGCCCTCCCAAAGTGCTGGGATTAGAGGTGTGAGCCACAGTGCCCCACCACTTTAAGTTTTGTGGGTTTTTTTGAGATGGAGTCTCACTCTTGTTGCCCAGGCTGGAGTGCAGTAGCATGATCTCTGCTCACTGCAACCTCTGCTTCCTGGGTTCAAGTGACTCTCCTGCTTCAGCCTCCCAAGTAGCTGGGATTACAGTTGCCCATCTAGTTTTTGTATTTTTAGTAGAGACAGGGTTTCACCATGTTGGCCAGGCTGGTCTCAAACTCCCGACCTCAGGCAATCCACCCGCCTCAGCCTCCCAAAGTGCTGGGATTATAGGCATGAGCGACCATGCCCATCCAACATTTTTTAAAATGAGGTAGCCAACTTGAACCAGAAGCTCATCTGTGAATGAAACAGAATAAACCAATACCTTTCACTTACCTCATTCTAATTATGTATTCTCATAGTATTATATGGTAGATTTTTAGAAAACATTTTACAGTATATGATTGATTCATTAATTTTTTTTTCTAAACCTTTAAAAAGAAAATATATAGCATTGTTAAACCTTATCTTCATATTCAGTACTACTGTAATTGTTTTTTAGTATTTGATTTCATCTTGTTGGGTTCAACCTATCTTTTAGATTGCCGGTCGTGTCCACACATTCCCAGCCCTCAAGTTCATATCTATCAAAGCTCTCAGTATATCATCTGTAGCTTCATTTATGTCATTTATTAAAGTACTGAATTGGTAATTAATTTAATTGGTAATTATTTTAATTTAATTCTTAAAATCTTAAAAGTTTAAGATTTCTTTAGTCCTGGATATTGTAGAAAGAAATGTTTTGAAATAAACGTCAGAAGAAATTTGGAAAATAATCTTATTGACAACTTTATTTTCAGACTTCTAGTTTGGAATATAAGTCAAGGTTTTTATAGTCTGTATTACTTTTTCTTTGTTTTCAGAGATCCATCTGTCTCCAAGTCTGTAGAAAGAATCTTTAAAATCTGGGAAGATAGAAATGTATACCCAGAAGAAATGATTGTGGCATTGAGAGAAGCTTTGAGTAAGTGTCTTTTTCTCTCCTAAAAGAAAATTTTGAGTCAGTCTTTTCAATTATATATATTTTATAGATCTAGTCATGTTGTATAATGGTAAAATATTAAGTTTTGAATCTAGCCCTATTTGTTTAAAATTAAATACTTAAGAAAGATCTAGATCTGGTGGAATTAAAATTTAAGTAGAATTGGTTTTAGGGTTGGGGATTGGATTTTGTTTTTTAGTGTCTGATAGCCATCTGGTTATTTTAGTGATGATAGCCATCTGGTTATTTTCCTGTATTTGCATTGAGTGTTTCAAATGGTTCATCGTTTATGTTAATAAATACTGCCCTGTGCTCTTACTGTTGGAGAATTTTTGCACAGGATTTCAGTTCTTACTAAGCTTTTTGGTAGTAAGCATATATCGGCAGTCTTTAGACTGTCTTTTGATTTAGATTTACAGTAAGTTGTGTACTTGTTTTGTTAAAAGGAATTTAATTCTTATGTATTATATGCATGTAATTAAGTTATCGAATAGAAGTTGGTGACAATCTGCTGCCATAACCGTCATTTGACTAGAAATTTGCTTTAAAAATAGCATCTTCTAAGAAGCTGTTAAATTCTTAATTTTAATTTGTTAATTGGTATTTTTAAGCCTCCTGCCCTATTCTTTTCGGAATTGGTGATTTCGCTGATAGTAAAAATCATGTTTATTTGACAGCTTCTTAGATCTGGTAGGAATTTCTATTTTTTTCATAAAAATAAAAGAAAAGGAAAGAAAGAAACAACACACAGTCTCGGATTGCCTTTTTTCATGCTGCAACTTTGGCACTGAAGTGGACAGACAAAACAGCTTCCCATAATGCCAGATTGCAAAAACTGAAATGTTTTCCAGGTACCACTTTCAAAACTCAGAAGCAGCTGAAAGAAAATCTGAACAAACAACCGAATAAGCAGTGGAAGAAATCACAAAGTAAGGAACAAAATCTCAACTAATATAAAATTACCTCCTCTTTTTGGAGCAGAAGAAAATGTAGACCATTTGACATCGTACCTGGCATAAACCATGGGCAAGCCTGTGTTTTCCAGGCCTGGGAGGCTCCCAGTGACCTATGCTAAACAAGCCATCAAGGAGCTACTTCTAAAAAAAACCAAAACTACACTATTAACAAAGGAAATGCAGAAAAAGGGTTTAATTCAGTGAAGATTCAAGAGTAGTTGGGGGATTGAAAGAAGAAAAAAATACTTGAGAGTGTCCGGGCTAATTTTCAGGTTCAAGGATATATGATGTTAGAGGCAGCTGGCATTAAACAACAGAGCTGAAGAGGAGACTAGGCATTCAGAAGCATTTCTGTGGGAACCATGAAATCTCCAGATTTGGGGTATATACTCTACCAAATTAGACATGGGCCTCAGATCCTGGCCAGAAGCTTATTCTCTAATGGGAGCTCCTGTTATATTTATCATATGTACCCAGCATGAGATCGAGGGAGTGGAATACTGCATGTGATAGGCTGCTGTGGGCAAACTGAGGAATATTGAGAGAGACTTAAAGGTGTGGAGGGAACAAAGTAAAAGACAGTGAGAATTGGGAGGTGAAACAAGACACTTGAGATGGTTTTGCTCCAGCAAGCATATGATATCCATCATGATTAAGGGAGTTCTCAGACATCCTTTTGGTCATAAATTGCATGCTTAGGAACAACAAGAGTCATCATTTCAGCCAAAGTTCAACCACAATGGTAATATACTTAGAAGTTTCCTTGCATATTTTTACTATGAATTGAGTCAGCAGAAAAAGAAATTCAAAGGATAAATATGTAGGAACAGGGCTATTTGTCACTAATTTTCTTCAGTCAGTGTTCAGGATTAATTGGATGTTGCATTCCTGAACACTGTTAATTTGAGGTATTAAGATCCTCTTACACTCAGACTAGGGGAAAAAAAGTTCTTGATGTATCTCGGTGTCTCCAAATCAATAATTCTAGGACTTTATGACTTCGAGGGTCTGTTGGAGGTAAGTAGGTTAGGTCTGTCTAAATAGCTTATTTTTACATTGACCACCAAATTTCATAGTCCATTATGACTTAAATATGCATGTTTGCTGTATGTTCAGAGTATATCATTAACTATAGAGCTAAAATTTTTCCTGTTAGTCAACTTTTTGTGTCTGTATTCTTAATGACCTTTTGTTTAATTCCAACAGCATCTACAAATCCAAAAGCTGCTCTCAAGTCTAAGATAGTTGCTGAATTTCGAGTAAGTTACAGAATTTGTTTAATATAGCAAAGTATTATTCACTCCTTTTGTATTATAGTTTCCTGTATAGTCCAATAAGATTTATTTTTATTCAATTTTACTTGTCATGTTTTAAACATGCATGAACTGTTCTAAAGGAACACAGATTGGAATTAGATTGCTTAGTTTTATCTGTTCCCCTAATGGTAGAAATAACCTTCTTCTAGTAGATCTATTACCAGCTGAGTTCTGTATTCAATTTATGCCAGCAAGAGAGTTTATTTTCCTGTGAAATTCTTTCTAAATTAGAATTTGCTTAGCATAACAGAAGGCTATGTTTATGTAATTAAAATTTAAAGAGGCTATATATAAGTGGACCTTTGTTTTAGTCTAACTTTGTATCCATAAATTAGCTTTGTGTAATTAAGGAAAAGGATCTTTTAAAGTCTATAACTAAACATGGTTTTGACATGAAAATTGATGATTAGTATCTGTGGCTGTGAGAAAAAGTGAAAAGTTTTTTTCCTTTCAGGGTTTTGTTAAGCTTTAGTTTTTTTTGTTTTTTTTTTTTTATACAAAATAAGGAGAGACAGAATGAGGATAATTGAATGGTCTTGTAAATGAAATATGACTCTGGTCTGTGTTTAGTCTCAGGCCCTAATTGAAGAGCTGTTGCTGTACAAGCGCTCAGAAGATCAGATAGAACTGAAGGAAAAGCAGTTGTCAACTATGAGGGTGGATGTGTGCAGCACGGAAACTCTCAAATGCTTAAAAGGTAATGCTTACATCCTTTTAAATAGAGGAAGTCAGATTTTCTTTCCGTATCTGTCATTTTTCCAGTAATCATACTGGCTTACCTCATAAGGAGATCCTTGGGTAGAAAGTAGTTGTGGCACCTCTGGTTTCCCAAGTAGTTATTTCATGCATATAAATTTCGTAAGTAAATTCTGTCCTTCTCATTTCTAGTACTTTCTTGGTTTATTGGATTATATATATACAGTTGTATTTCATGTGTGTGGTTAATTGGTATGGGTATGCTCTTTAATGAAGTCACTCTAATGCCTCATAAAATCTAGTTAAATGATGTCTCTTCCTTGCATTGTAAATTATAAATCATACTAATAATTTATTATAATGTAAGCCCCATGAAGGCAGAAATTATATTGATTTGTTCATTGCTACCCCAGCATCTAGTGCAATGCTTGGCATATAATAGATATTTGATGAATATTTTTAAAATAGTAAGTAAATGACTACTAGCTATTAACTTTGGCAGCAATTTTGTTCCTATACCATACTTTAAATTTAACAGACCAGACACAGTGCCTATAATCTCAGCACTTAGGGCAGGAGAATTACTTGAGACCAAGAGTTTGAGACTAGCCTGGGCAACATAGTGAGACCCTGGCTCTAAAAAAAAATTAAAAAATTAATGAGCTCGGTGGCACACACCTGTAGTCCTAGCTGCTCAGGAGGCTGAGGCAAGCAGATTGTTTCACCCCAGGAGGTCGAGGATATAGTGAACTCTGATCATGCCACTGCACACCGTCCTGGGTGACAGAGGAGACCATCTCTAAAGAAGAAGTTTTTATAAATAAATAATTAATTTAACATATATTATCTAATTCAGTCCTCATAACAGAAAACATAACGAAAAATCTCTGTTTTATAATATGAGAAATCTGAGGTCTTGAAGGAGATTAGTAGCTTGCCCAAGTTACACAATTGATAAGAGGCAAAGCCAAAATTTATACTCATATCAAAAGCCATATTCTGCCAGTCACTGGGAAAGAAGTATATATATTGAATTATCACAAATCTTTTTCAGATAGGAAAGAATTTTTATTGTGACACATACAGAGGTCATTTTATCTTTACTTTTCTGAAGCTTGCTTTTCTCATTTAAAAGATAACGTCGTACTAACTCCTGTAATGCAGAAGTTAGGGTATAAGGGAATAGAATTGAGCTTCATGCTGTTATTTCTAAGTAGTAGTGTGGCATCCAATTTAAGTAATCAACAAACTCTTAGTTGAACTTTCTTTTCTTTACCTTAATTACAAGGATCTTTACTCTGGTGGGTTCACATGAATCTATTTTGTGAAGAATTTTAATAATCTGTTTTGGAATGTTTTTATTTGGAGAAGCTTCTTTAAAATAATATTATGAAACTAAGCGTATTACACAGTAATGCAGCAAGAATATGTTCACGAAGAGAGGTTTTCTTCAAAAGACTAAATTTTTTATTTTATCCTGAAATGAATACTTCCTATGTCATTTTAGATAAAACAGGTGGGAAGAAGTTCTCCAAAGAATTTGAAGAGGCAAGCTCCAAGCTGGAAGAATTTGTGAATGGATTAGATAAGCAGGTGAAAAATGGACCCTCATTAACAGAAGCACTGGAAAATGCTGGAATTTTCTATGAAGCACAATACAAAGAAGTAAAAGTGGTGGCCAATGTAAGTAATAATTAAAATTGTCGCATACTGAATGCTTGTTACTGTATTTCAGAGACTGTTAACATGCATTTTCTCTAACTCTGTTAGGATAAGCATTTTTATCTCCCTATCACAGATGAACAAATTACTTTTGGGCTAGGTGCTATGGCGCATACCTATAATCCCAGCACTTTGGGAGGCTGAGGCAGGAGAATTGCTTGAGCCCAAGACTTTCAGAATAGCCTGGGCAACATGGTGAACCCTGTCTACAAAAAAAGTGCAAAAATTAGCTGGGTATGGTCTCAGGCTACAGTGAGCTGTGATCACGCCACTGCACCTCAACCTGGCCAACAGACTGAGACCCTGTCTCAAAAAAAAAAAAGAAATTACTTTTGAAGAGGGTTAGTAACCTTTTACAAGGTATTATAGCTAGTAGGTGGTGGTGGTAGATTAAGACCTGGGTTTTTTGTTTTTTTTTTTTGAGACGGAGTTTCACTCTTGTTACCCAGGCTGGAGTACAATGGCGCGATCTCGGCTCACCGCAACCTCTGCCTCCTGGGTTCAGGCAATTCTCCTGCCTCAGCCTCCTGAGTAGCTGGGATTACAGGCATGTGCCACCACGCTTGGCTAATTTTGTATTTTTAGTAGAGATGTGGTTACACCATGTTGGTCAGGCTGATCTTGAACTCCTGACCTCGTGATCCGCCTGCTTCGGCCTGCCAAAGTTCTGAGATTATAGGCATGAGCCACCATGCCCAGCCTTTAAGTTTAGTTAGTTGCTTAGTTAGTTGAGATGGAGTCTCACTCTGTCATCCAGGCTGGAGTGCAATGGTGTGATCTCAGATCACTGAAACTCCACTTCCCAGATTCAAGCAGTTTTCCCTCCTCAGCCTCCTGAGTAGCTGGGACTACAGGTGCCTGCCACCATGCCCAGCTAATTTTTGTATTTTTTGTAGAGACAGGGATTTCACCAGGTTGGCCAGGCTAGTCTCAAATTCCTGACCTCAGGAGATCCACCAGCCTCGGCCTCCCAAAGTGTTGGGATGACAGGTGTGAGCCACCTTGCTGGCCTTTTTCTCTTAACCAGAAAACTAGATGGAAACATCCTATCACCAAATTTTATGTAAATTGACTGAATTAAGAAATTTCTTTTTTTCTTTTCTTTTTTTTTTTTTTTTGAGATGGAGCTTTGCTCTTACTGCCCAGGCTAGAGTGCAGTGGTGCGATCTTGGCTCACTGCAGCTGCAGCCTCTACCTCTCGGGTTCAAGTGATTCTCCTGCCTCAGCCTCCCTAGTAGCTGGGATTACAGGCATACATTACCATGCCCAGCTGATTTTGTATTTTTAGTGAGATGGGGTTCTCCATGTTGGTCAGGCTGATCTTGAACTCCTGATCACCCACCTTGGACCCCCCAAAGTGCTGGGATTACAGGTGTGAGCCACTGTACCTGGCCAAGGAACTACTTTTTATTCCCCCAAGAAAGGGAGAGAGGCGATAAATGGGCATTTGTCTAATGACCTCTGAAAGAAATTGTTTTACAATGAATTTTTCTTTTAAGTTTTTGTCTTTTTTGGGGGTGAGGGGGATGGAGTCTCGCTCTATCACCAGGCTGGAGTGCAGTGGCGCGATTCTGATTCACTGCAACTTCTATTTTCCAGTTTTAAGCAATTCTGCCTCAGCCTCCCAAGTAGCTGGGATTACAGGCACACACCACCAGGCCCGGCTTATTTTTTTTTTTTAAGAACAGGTCTCACTATGTTGCCCAGGCTGGAGTGCAGTGGCTATTCACAGCCGCAATCCCACTACTGATCAGCACAGGAGTTTTGACCTGCTCTGTTTCTGACCTGGGCCAGTTCACCCCTCCTTAGGCAACCTGGTTGTCCCCTGCTCCCAGGAGGTCACCATATTAATGCCGAACTTAGTGTGGACACCCAATTGGTATAGGGCACTACAGCCCAGAACTCCTGGGCTCAAGTGATCCTCCAGCCTCAGCCTCCTGAATAGCTGGGACTACAGGCACGTGCCACCATGCCCAGCTTTTTTTTTTTTTTATAATAGTAGAGAGGAGGTTTCACCATGTTGGTCAGGATGGTCTCGATCTCTTGACCTGGTGATCTGCCCGCCTCAGCCGCCTCCCAAAGTGCTGGGATTACAGGTGTGAGCCACTGCACCCAGCCTTAAGTTTTAATCACTGTGTATGGTCATAAAAGCATATGGTACTATAGGACCTGCCAGTTCTACTTCCTAGAAGCAATCTCTTTTAGCGAATTTTGCTATTTCTTTCTGGCATTTGCTTGCATATTTGTAAATTATTTGCCCATATTGTTCTTTCTTGATTTAAAGTACTATATTGACTGTTTTTTGACCATTAATTCTAGACTACTTACTTTGTAAAATTTGATTAGTAGCAATCCTATTTGCTCCCATTAGTTTTCATCTGTCCCTTCAATTTTCCAACTTCAATCAACTGTATTTACTTTTTTTTTTTTTGAGACCGAGTCTCTCTGTCACCCAAGCTGGAGTACAGTGGCACAATCTCGGCCTCACTGCAACTTCCACCTCCTGGGTTCAAGTGATTCTCCTGCCTCAGCCTCCCAAGTTGTTGGGATTTCAGGCACATGCCACCACTCTTGTCTAATTTTTTTTTTTTTCAGTAGAGACAGGGTTTCACCATGTTGGACAGGCTGGTATCGAACTCCTGGCATCAAATAATCCACCCTCCTCAGCCTCCCAAAGTGATGGGACTATAGGTGTGAGCCACCACCCCCAGACAACTATATTTACTTCTATATTATCAAAGTTTAAAATATTTACATTCTGTTCTGTAATCATACTTAATTCTTCTTTGCTGCTCTAAAGGTTGAAAAACAATTTTATAAAAGCTTACATTAGACCAGGCGCGGTGGCTCACGCCTGTAATCCCAACACTTTGGGAGGCCAAGGCGGGCAGATCACCTGAGGTCAGGAGTTCGAGACCAGGCTGGCCAACATGGTGAAACCCTGTCTCTACTAAAAATAAAAAATAAAAAAATTAGCCAGGTGTGGTGGCATGCACCTGTAGTCCCAACTACTCAGGAGGCTGAGGCAGAAGAATCACTTAAACCCAGGAGGTGGAGGTTGCAGTGACCTGAGCGACCAATGAGACTCTGTCTCAAAAAAAGAAAAAGAAAAAGACTTACATTATAACATTGTTCATTGTAAGGTTTTGTGGTAACAAAAAAGAGGTTTCTGGTTTTTTCCTAGAGTTTTGTTTATTGTTTGCCTTTTCATAGCCTTTTTTTCTTTTCTTTTTTTTTTTAATTCTCCATCACACCAGCTATTCTGAATTCCCTTTTCTCCTGGGACCTCCCTATCTGAATTTCCATCCCCTGCTCCCAGTTTAGGTTGTTCTCTACATCTCAGGCTAAAACAGCTCTTTACTCTTGTCCTGGGTTGAGTCCTCTATTTTCCAGATTCCATGTCTTCTTTTCTTGTTTCTCTCATTGTACTAGAGCATTCTCAAGTAATTTCAAAAAAAAAGTGTGAGAGAGACATTTTGTCTGTCCTTAGGTCTAAAAACATCTCAGGTTGGGCACAGTGCCTCATGCCTGTAATCCCAACACTTTGGGAGGCTGAGGTGGGAGAATCACTTGAGGCTAGGAATTTGAGATTAGCCTGGGCAACATAGTGAGACCCTTCTCTACATTAAAAGAAGAAAGAAAAGGAAAAATAAATTAAAATGTCTTAGATCGTTTATTTTCTCCCCCCACCACCAACCCCAAATTGCCTAATTAATAAGCAGGTTGATTTTCAGCTTTCAGGAAATATATACATTTAATACAGTAAATCTCCTTATAAGTTGCATTCCATGAGTTTTTATATTCAAGTATATCTTTTGCAAACAGCATATAGTTGGATCTTGTTTTAGTTTTTTTTTTTTTATCTAATCTGAAAATCTTTGACTTTGCAGCATTTGGTCTACTTATTGATATGCTTGGGTTTAAGTCTACCATCTTTCAATTTGTCCTGTGTGTTCTTTTCATTCTTACTCCTTTTCTGCTTTTTTAAAATTAATCAAATAATTTTATATTCCATTTTATCTCCTATTTTTACTTGCAGGTACTCTCCCTCTCTTCCTTCCTCCTTTCTTCTTCCTCCCTCCTTTCCTCTCCCTCCTTCCTTCTTCTACCTCCTTCCATCTCCCAGATTTCACCTTTTGTAAGGATACCAGTCATTAGATTAGGGCCCATCCTGACGACCTCATTTAACTTGACTACCTCCGTAGAAATCATGTCCTCAAGTAATTCTGGGATACTAGAGGTTAGGACTTCAACAGAAGTCAGAGGGTGCAGAGAGAGAGAATTCAAAATTCAACCATAACAAATGGCTTCATATTGTTTACAAATTTTCAAAAATTCTCAGCTGTTGATCGTAATTATTGTTTCTGTTTCATCTCCCTCCTCTCCTCTTGGAACTTATATTAATATGTATATTAGGTCTCATTGTTGTGTTCCAAATGACTTTTTTTATAGTCCTTTCTGAATTTTCCATCTTTTATCTCTTCTTTCTAGATATTTTCTGTTAACTAGTCTTCTGATTCATTAATATTTTGTTCTGTTGAATCTTATCTGTGATTAAACCCATCCTATTAATTTTTAGTTGGTTTACTTTTCACTTCTAGAATTGCTACTTGATTTTCTTAAGGAATTCAATTTTCTGGTAAAATTTAGTCTACTCATATTTTTAAATCTCACCATTATGAAAGATCTTAAGTACAGTATGAAGACCTTTTTTTTTTCTGATTTGAAAATAAGTTGCTTGTATCCCATTATCCAAAATATGTTAGTATATATTTCCTACTGGATATATTCTCCTACATAACCATAAGGTGTATGTATTTATTTAGAGACGGAGTCTCACTGTGTCACCCAGGCTGGAGTGCAGTGGCACGATCTCTGCTCACTGCAGCCTCTGCCTCCTGGGTTCAAGTGATTCTTCTGCTTCAGCCTCCCAAGTAGCTGGGATTACAGGCATGCGCCAATATGCCTGGCTAATTTTGTATTTTAAGTAGTGACAGTGTTTCACCATGTTGGCTAGGCTGTTCTCAAACTCCTAACTTCAGGTGATCCACCTGCCTCTGCCTCCCAAAGTGCTGAGATTACAGGCGTGAGCCACTGCCCCCGATTTTTTACACTTGAAATTGCTTTTCTAACAATGTAAAACCTTGCTCCCTTTTCTTCAGTATGTTTACTTAATCAATTGTGGCCAGTCTCACAGCACTTCCGTCTCTCTCTAACCACCTTTATGGGTTTTCTTTTTATCCTGCTTAGACTCCAACATCCCTTCCAATGCCTCCCTCCCATGCAGACATTTTTCTCTCTCATTTTTGGGTCCATTGTCTCTAAGCCATTGAATTTTTCCCCTCAGCTCCAGCTAACTGGTTTTGGACTGAATTGTTCACAAAGGAAAGGAATGAAATTGTTCACTATTTTCATGAACATATTAATCATAGCTGTTTGGTTTTTGTCATATAGTTCCAATATTGGCTTCACCTGTTATGGGTGTGTTTGGTGTAGCAGCTAATATAGTGTCTGCATTTTCTTTTTAGTCATTTGGACCTACCTCTTAGCATGCCTGCTAATTTGTTATTGAATGCTGAACATTAAAAGATTATGGAGTCTCTGGATGATTTTTCTTCCCCCAGAAACAGTTCACCCTTTCTTTTGCTAGTCAGATATTGTGGCGGCTGATCATATTAATTAAATCTGAAACCTAACTGACTTGAGACTGAACTACAGCTTGAGCAACTCTTGTTCTACCTCTGGTTCACTCCAGCTTCTGGAATGTAGATTTTTCCCACAGAATGCTTGGAATGATCACTAAGGCCCCTTCTCCATGGCATGATTTCAACTTTCTAGTCCTTGTTTCCGCACCACCATGGGACCACGCTTTTCAAAGGTTTTCTGCTTGGCTTCTTCCCTGTCAAGCAGCTTCAGAATTCAGCACATATATTGAAGGAAAAATTGTTGAGCCAGCTCTCTCTTTCATTTTTCATCAGAATCTTGGCCTTTCAGGTCTCTAATTTTTGCCTATTAAGACCAGCAAGACTGTTAAAAGCTCTGCTTTTTTCTCTTTATTTAATAGTGGCCCTCTCTTGTCCTTTTGGTCTTAATTCTCAGCCTCTTGCCTAGCTCCCCAGAATCAGCAGAACCCTAAGAGAAAATAGTATCAGCTTAGCTCTCCATGCTTTCCCTGTGATAGTATTTGCCACTTAGTTTTTGGTGGCCTTAGCACATTCCAGCACATTCAGACAAGTGTGTGTGAGGTGTGTGTGTGTGTGTGTGTGTGTATCTGGCTTTTCTACTTGTTCTTGATGAGAGCATTGGTCTACTGTAAGCTACTCAGTTATATCAAAAGCAAAACCTAGATTCTAATGTATTCATATTTTTAAAAAAATAATGCTTCTTGTCTGGGCACAGTGGCTCACACCTGTAATCTCAGCACTTTGGGAGGCTAGGGCAGGCAGATCACCTCAGGTCAGGAGTTTGAGACCAACCTAGCCAACATGGTGAAATCCTGTCTCTACAAAAATTAGCCAGGAGTGGTGGTATGTGCCTGTAGCACCAGCTACTTGGAGGGCTAAGGTGGGAGGATCACTTGAACCTGGGAGGTGGAGGTTGCAGTGAGCTATGATTGTGCCACTGCACTCCAGCCCAGGTGATAGAGAAACACCTGTCTCAAATAAAATAATGTTCCTGAATTTACAAAACAAAATGATAATACAATCTAATGGTCATGGACTCTCAAAAATCAAAAATTCAAAAGATAACTTTAAGACATTAGCAACTAAGACCATCAATAGGATTTAAGCCAAGTGGTCAATATTAACATCAACAATGGTAAGTCATATTGATATATGTGCCCTTGATACGGTGTGATAACAGTGGCACTTTACCTCTATGGTCTTCTGCCCAGAAACTCATTATCCCGGTCTAGCCATGAGAAAAACATCAGTGAAATCTCAATTGACAAGCTACAAAATACTTGACCAGTACTCTTCAAAACTGTCAAGATCACCAAAAACAATGAAAGTCCAACAAAGTGTCACAAACAAGAGGAGTCTAATGAGAAAGGAGACATGACTACTAAATGTTCTGTGGTATCTTATGGGATCCTAGGTTAGGAAAGGACATTGGGTCAAAAAAAACCTGAGGAAATCTAAAGTACAGACTTTTGTTAATAATTATCGATATTGGTTCATTAATTTGACAAATGTATAATACTGATATAAAATGTTAATAGGGAAAATTGAGCATACAGTATATGGGAACTATGTTTGCAATGATTTTCTACACCTAAAACTTTTTTTTCAACAAAGTATATTTTTGTTTTGAGACAGGGTCTCACTTTGTCACTCAAGTTGGAGGGCAGTGGTGTGATCACTGCTCGCTGCAGCCCTGACCTCCTGGGCTCAAGCAACCCTCCGACCTCAGCCCCCTAAGTAGCTGGCACTACAGATAGGTGGGACTACAGGCATGCACCAGCATGCCCAGCTAATTTTTGTATTTTTAGTAGAGACGGGGGTTCACCATATTGGCCAGACTGGTCTTGAACTCCTGACCTTGTGATCCGCCCACCTCGGCCTCCCAGAGTGCTGGAATTACAGGCGTGAGCCACCACACCTGGCCTGACAGATGTTATATTACCTTGTTTTATGCCAGCAACATACGTGGTTAATAATAATCAGAAAATCTGATCAGAGTCAAAATGGATGGCCAGGGATGGTAGTGTATTCTTGCAATTCTAGCACTTCGGGAGGCTGAGGTGGGAGAATAACTTGAGCCAGGAGTTCAAGACTAGCCTGTATAACATAGCAGGACCTCATCTCTCATTTAAGAAAATAAAACTTGGCAGGGCATGGTGGCTCATGCCTATAATCCAGCACTTTGGGAGCCCAAGGCGGGTGGATTACCTGAGGTCAGGAGTTCAAGACCAGCCTGACCAACATGGAGAAACCCTGTCTCTACTAAAAATGCAGAGTTAGCCAGGTGTGGTGGCACATGCCTGTAATCCCAGCAACTAGGGAGGAAGAGGCAGGAGAATCGCTTGAAGCCAAGAGGCAGAGGTTGCAGTGAGTGGAGATTGCACCATTGCACTTCAGCCTGGGCAACAAGAGCAAAACTTCATCTCAAAAAAAGAGAAAAGAGCTGGGTGCGGTGATGCGTGCCTGTGGTCCCAGCTACTCAGGAGGCTGAGGTGGGAGGATCGCTTGAGCCCAGGAGTTCTGGGCTATAGTGTGCTATGCCGATTGGGTGTCCAAACTAAGTTCAGCATCAATATGGTGACCTCCCAGGAGCAGGGGACCACCAGTTTGCCTAAAGAGGTGTGAAGCATCCCAGGTCAGAAACAGAGCTGGTCAGAACTCCCGTGCTGATCAGTAGTGGGATCTCGCCTGTGAATAGCCACGGCACTCCAGCCTGGGCAACATAGCGAAGACCCCCATCTCTTAAAAAAAAAAAAAAAAAGAAAGAAAAAGAAAAGAAAAGATTCCCTGTAGGCCAGTGAATTTAAAAAAAAGAAAGAAAGAAAGAAAGAAAGCTTTATTTAATGAAAAAAAAAAAAGAGGCGGCAGCCGGGCTCAGTGGCTCACACCTATAATCCCAGCACTTTGGAAGGCCGAGGCAGGTGGATCACAAGGTCAGGAATTTGAGACTAGCCTAACCAATATGGTGAAACCCTGTCTCTACTAAAAATACAAAAATTAGCCAGGTTTGGTGGCATGCACCTGTAATCCCAGCTACTCAGGAGGCTGAGGCAAGAGAATCACTTGAACCCAGGCGGCAGAGGCTGCAGTGAGCTGAGATCGTGCCACTGCACTCCAGCCTGTGCAACAGAGTGAGAGACAATCTCAGAAAATAAAAAATAAATAAAAAAAGAAGTTGCAGGGCACGGTGGCTCACGCCTGTAATCCCAGCACTTTGGGAGGCCGAGGCGGGCAGATCACAAGGTCAAGAGATCGAGACTATCCTGGCCGACATGGTGAAACCCCATCTCTACTAAAAAAATACAAAAATTAGGGGGCACAGCGGCTGGAGGTAAAAAAAAAAAAAGAAAGAAAGAAAAAATACAAAAATTAGCTGGGCATGGTGTCATGCGCTGTAGTCTCAGCTACTCGGGAGGCTGAGGCAGGAGAATTGCTTGAACCCAGGAGGTGGAGGTTGCAGTAAGCCGAGATCGCGCCACTGCACTCCAGGCTGGAGCCTGGTGACAGAGCAAGACACTGTCTCAAAAAAAAAAAAAAGGCAGCTGGGCGAGGTGGCTCAAGCCTGTAATCCCAGCACTTTGGGAAGCCGAGGCAGGTGGATTACCTGAGGTCAGGAGTTCAAGGCCAGCCTGGCCAACATGGTGAAAACCCCGTCTCTACTAAAAATAAAAAATTAGCCAGGCATGGTGGCGGGTGCCTGTAATCCCAGCTAGTCGGGAGGCTGAGGCAGGAGGATCGCTTAAACCCAGGAGGTGGAGATTGCAGTGAGCCAAGATTGTGTCATTGCATGTACTCCAGCCTGGGGAACAAGAGCGAAATTCTGTCTCAAAAAAAAAAAAGTGTGGTGGCTCATGCCTATAATCCCAAGCACTTTGGGAGGCTGAGGTGAGAGGATCATTTGAGCCCAGGAGTTCAAAACTAGCCTGGATAGCATAGCAGGACTGGCCGGGCGCGGTGGCTCACGCCTGTAATCCCAGCACTTTGGGAGGCTGAGGCGGGTGGATCACAAGGTCAAGAGATTGAGACCATCCTGGTCAACATGGTGAAACCCCGTCTCTACTAAAAATACAAAAAATTAGCTGGGCATGGTGGCGCCTGCCTGTAATCCCAGCTACTCAGGAGGCTGAGGCAGGAGAATTGCCTGAACCCAGGAGGCAGAGGTTGCGGTGAGCCGAGATCGCACCATTGCGCTCCAGCCTGGGTAACAAGAGCAAAACTCCATCTCCAATAAAAAAAAAAAAAAAAAAAAAAAAACCATAGCAGGACCTCATCTCTCATTTAAGAAAAGAAAACTTTATTTTTAACAAGAGGTGGCTGGGCGCAGTGGCTTAAGCCTGTAATCCCAGCACTTTGGGAGGCTGAGGCGGGTGGATTACTTGAGGCCAGGAGTTTGAGACCAGCCTGGCCAACATGGTGAAACCCCATCTCTACTAATACAAAAATTAGCTGGGCATGGTAGCATGTTCCTTTGGACCCACCTACTTGGACGGCTTGAGTTAGGAGGATCACTTCATCAACTAGGAGGCAGAGGTTGCAGTGAACCTAGATCACACCACTATACTCTAGCTTGGGTGACAAAGTGAGACTCTGCCTCAAAAAGAAAAATATCTTAACTTTTTTGGTCTTTTCCAAGGAGTAAACTCCTTTTTTCTCTTTTAGGCATATAAAACCTTTGCTAACCGAGTAAACAATTTAAAGAAGAAGTTGGATCAGTTGAAGTCAACCCTTCCAGATCCTGAAGAATCACCAGTTCCTTCGCCAAGCGTGGATGCTCCCTCCCCGACTGGTTCTGAGTCTCCTTTTCAGGGAATGGGAGGTGAGGAATCACAGTCACCAACCATGGAGAGTGAGAAATCTGCCACACCTGAACCTGTGACAGATAATCGTGATGTGGAAGACATGGAACTCTCAGATGTGGAAGACGATGGGTCAAAAATCATTGGTATGTCCTTACATGATAAATAGACAACTTATTCCTTATTTGTTTTGCCTTCCCAGCAATGAATATATCACAGGCGGGTATTAAAAGATAGCTCAGGCTGGGAGTAGTGACTCACGCCTGTAATTCCAGCACTTTGGGAGGCTGAGGCAGGCGGATCACAAGGTCAGGAGATCAAGACCATCCTGGCTAACACAGTGAAACCCCATCTCTACTAAAAATACAAAAAATTAGCCGGGCATGGTGGCAAGCACCTTTAGTCCCAGCTACTTGGGAGACTGAGGCAGGAGAATCACTTGTACCCAGGAGGCGGAGTTTGCAGTGAGTTCAGATCGTACCACTGCACTCCAGCCTGGGTGACAGAGCGAGACTCCATCTCAAAAAAAAAAAAAAACATAGTTCATTTCTTAAAAGTTAGAGCACCAAGTTAGCATTATAATCTCTAGAACAGTTGTTGAGGATATGATATGCCAAATGTGTTAAGGATCATTGCTTAGTATCTGCACTGTTAAAATGGTAGCTACTAGGCTGAGGGTGGTGGCTCACTTTGGGAAGCCGAGGTGGGCCGATCACTTGAGGTCAGGAGTTCAAGTCCACCCTAGCCAACATAGTGTAACCCTGTCTCCACTAAAAATACAAAAATTATCTGGGTGTGGTGGCAGGCACCTGGAATTACAGCTACACAGGAGGCTGAGGCAAGAGCATGGCTTGAACCTGGCAAAGGTTGCAGTGAGCTGAGATCATGCCACTGCACTCCAGCCTGGGTGACAAAGTGAGACTCCATCTTGGGGGGCAGTGGATGGAAGATAGCTACTAGCTACCTGTGACTAAGCATTTGAAATGAGGCCTATCCACCTTGAGATGTGCTATAAATATAAAATACACCTTTAGGCTGGGCGCAGTGGCTCATCCCTGTAATCTCAGCACTTTGGGAGACTGAGGCAGGCAGATTCCTTGAGTCCAGGAGTTTGAGACCAGCCTCGGCATCATAGCAAAACCCTATCTCTACAAAAAATATAAAAATTAGCCAAGTGCGGTGACATGCATCTGTAGCCCCAGCTACTGGAAAGGCTGAGGCAGGAGAATCGCTTGAGCCTGGGAGGCGGAGGTTACTGCACTGTACTCCAGCCTCGGTGATAGAGGGAGACCCTGTCTCAGAAAAAAAAAAAAAAAAAACACCACACACATTGGAGTCCAGAAACTAGGCCAAGCATGGTGGCAGAAACTAGTACTCTCTCAAAGAGTTAAAATATCTCATTAATAATTTTTATATTTATAACTCTGAAAATGTGGGATGTGTTCGGATGAATAAAATTTATTTTTAAAATTATATGTATCTGTTTCTTTTATTTGTGTTTTTGTTTGTTTGTTTGTTTTTGAGAGCGAGAGAGTCTCTGTAGTCACCCAGGCTGGAGCGCAGTGGTGCAATCTCAGCTCACTTCAACCTCCACCTCCCGGGTTCAAACGATTCTCTTGCCTTAGCCTCCCAAGTAGCTAGGATTACAGGCGCGTACCACCATATCTGGCTCTTTTTTGTGTTTTTAGTAGAGACGGAGTTGCACCATTTTGGCCAGGCTGGTCTTGAACTCCTGACCATAACTGATCCACCCGCCTCAGCTTCTCAAAGTGCTGCTGTTACAGGCTTGAGCCACCATGCCTGGCCCTGTTTCTTTTTTTTTTTTTTAATTTGGCTGCTAGAAAATTTAAACTTACATATGTGGCTTAAATTGTATTCATGTTGAATAGCACTGCTCTGGGATGAAGGGTCACTTATACTGGAATTCCTTACTCTGTCACCTTTGACCATCAAGAATTCCAGAGTCAGTTTGTTAATCACACTTTCAGAAATAACCTGAATTGGTGAATTCTCTTTATTCCCGGCCTTTATAAATCTTACTAGTTGGACTCCTATTAAATTTAGTGCATTATTGATGTAGCCTTTAAAACATTAAAAAGAATTATTCAACGTGATCAAGAGTTAAAACATTGCAGTTTCAAATTAGTTAGTGCTTATTGCACCCCACAGTAGGGCAATTTCAGGAAGCCAGAGGAAAAATACAATGAACACTATAGAGTTTCTGTCTCTAAGAAAGTTCTCAGGTTACTGGAAAGAAAAAAACAGGACAGGCTGGGCGCAGTGGCTCATGCCTGTAATCCCAGCACTTTGGGATGCTGAGGCAGGCGGAGATCACCTGAGGTCAGGACTTCGAAACCAGCCTAGCAAACATGGAGAAAACCCCATCTCTACTAAAATTACAAAATTAGCCAGGCGTGGTGGCGCATACCTGTAATCCCAGCTATTCAGCAGACTGAGGCAGGAGAATCACTTTGAACCTGGGAGGCAGAGGTTGCAGTAAGCCAAGATGGCACCATTGCACTCCAGCCTGGGCAACAACAGCAAAACTCCGTCTCAAAAAAAAACCAGAAAAACAAAACAACAACGAAAAGAAGAAAACAGGACAATTTATGACAAATGCTATCTCCAAAAGACAGAACACAAATATGTACCAAATAATAACATGCTTCTTGAATTCTACAAATTTATTATACAAATACTAAGAAAATGCAAAGGAATCATTGAAAAGTAAGATAGAAGATGAATCCTGGAAATTTCTTTTTGTTTTTTTTTGAGATGAGAATCTCGCTTTGTTGCCCAGCCTGGAGTGCAGTAGTGCAATCTTGGCTCACTGCAACCTCTGCCTCCTAGGTTCAAGCAATTCTCGTGTCTCAGCCTCCGTAGTATCTGGGATTACAGGTGCCTGCCACCACACCCAGCTAATTTTTTGTATATTTTGTGGAGACAAGGTTTCACCATGTTGACCAGGATGGTCTCACAATCCTGACCTCTCGTGAACCATTGTGTCCAGCTGGAAATTGCTTTTAAGCAGATGTTAAAGGTGGGAATTATCAAATTATGAAGAGATGACTTTTTCAGAAAAGCATGAAGTGAGTTGTTTTCTCTAAAGTAGTGCTCTATCTCCCAAATCCAGAAATACTAGGACATGTTATTTCATATAGAAAGCAAAGTCCGGAAAGTAATAGGATGTAATATCTCTTTTCTTTGTTGAAACAGTGGAGGACAGGAAGGAAAAACCTGCAGAGAAGTCAGCTGTATCCACTTCTGTACCTACGAAGCCAACAGAAAATATCTCCAAGGCCTCGTCATGTACCCCAGTGCCTGTGACCGTGACAACAACTCCACCTCTTCCAAAACCTGTGAATACTTCTCTTTCCCCTTCCCCAGCATTGGCTTTGCCAAACCTGGCTAATGTGGATCTGGCAAAGATCAGTTCCATCCTTAGCAGTTTGACGTCAGTCATGAAAAATACTGGTAAGTAAGCCCAGTAAAGAGGATAAAAAGTTAATTTCCATCTTTTTAAATTGAATCATTAATCTGTTTTGTTGTGGGGTTTTGTTTTGTTTTGTTTGACAGCGTCTTGCTCAGTCTCCCAGGCTGGAGTGCAATGGCGTAATCTCAGTTCAGTGCAGCCTCAGCCTCCCAAGTAGCTGGGATTACAGGTTCCCGCCACACCTGAGTAATTTTTTGTATTTTTAGTAGAGACAGGGTTTCACCATGTTGGCCAGGATGGTCTAAAACTCCTGACCTCAGGTGAGCCACTCGCGTTGGCCTCCCAAAGTGCTGGAATTACAGACGTGAGCTACCACGCCCAGCCTTTTGTTGATGTTTTAAAATTAGTTTTGTGGTTGGGCACAGTGCCTCACGCGTGTAATCCCAGCACTTTGGGAGGCCAAGGCGGGTGGATCACAAGGTCAGGAGATCGAGACCAGCCTATCCAACATGGTAAAATCCCATCTCTACTAAAATACAAAAAATTAGCCAAGCGTGGTGGCAGTCCCCTGTAGTCCCAGCTACTCGGGAGGCTGAGGCAGGGGAATTGCTTGAACCCAGGCAGCACAGGTTGCAGTGAGCCGAGATCAAGGTACTGCACTCCAGCTTGGTGAAAGAGCCAAGACTCTGTCTCAAAAAAAAAAATTAAAAAAAATTTGTTTTATGGGGTTTTTTTGTTTTGTGTTTTGTTTTTAAGATGCAGTTTCACTCTTGTTGCCCAGGCTGGACTGCAAGGGTGCAAACTCGGCTTATTCCAACCTCCACCTCCTGGGTTCAAGCTATTTTCCTGCCTGAGCCTCCCAAATAGCTGGGACTACAGGCATGTGCCACCATGCCTGGCTAATTTTTTCTTTTTTTTCTTTTTATTGTTTTCTTGAGACAGAGTCTCACTCTGTCGCCCAGGCTGGAGTGCAGTGACGCAATCTCAACTCACTGCAACGTCCGCCTCCTGGGTTCAAGCGATTTTCCTGCTTCAGCTTCCTGAGTAGCTGGGATTGCAGGCGTGTGCCACCACACCAAGCTAATTTTTGTATTTTTACTAGAGACGGGGTTTCACCGTGTTGATCAGGCTGGTCTCGAACTCCTGACATCGAGACCCATCCACCTTGGCCTCCCAAAGTGCTGGGTTTACAGGCGTGAGTCACCATGCCTGGCTAATTTTGTATTTTTAGTAGAGACGGGTTTTACCATGTTGGCCAGCTAGCTGGTCTGAAACTCCTGACCTCAGGTGATCCACCCACCGCGTTGTCCTGAAGTGCTGGGATCACAGGCGTGCACTACTGCACCCAGCTAAATTAATTTTTAAATTAAAAAATAAAATCCAGGCCGGGTGCAGTGGGTCACACCTATAATTCCAGTACTTTGGGAGGGCGAGGTGGGCAGATTACCTGAGGTCAGTAGTTCGAGACCAGCCTGGCCAACATGGTGGTGGGTGCCTGTAATTCCAGCTACTCAGGAAGCTGAGACAGGAGAATCACTTGAACCCGGGAGGCAGAGGTTGCAGTGAGCCGAGACTGCACCATTGTACTCCAACCTGGGCAATAAGAGCGAAGCTCTGTTTAAAAAAAAAATCTAAAAAAGTGTCATTATAGAAAAATTAGAAAATAAGCAAAGAGAATGAAATTTATATCTAGGCTGGGCATTGTGGCTCATGCCTGTAATCCCGGCATGTATTTTTAGTACAGATGGGTTTCACCATGTTGGCCAGGCTGGTCTGAAACTCCTGACCTCAGGTGATCCACCCTCCATGTCATCTCGAAGTGCTGAGATCACAGGTGTGCACTGCTGCACAGGATGCTGAGATGGTAGATTGCCTGGGAATTCAAGACCAGCCTGGGCAATATAGTGAGAACCCTATCTCTAAATAAAAATTTTAAATGAAAAAAAAATTTTTAATAGTAGCTATAATTCTATTATCCCAAAGGAAACCACTTGTGTTTACCCTTAAAAGTATATAGGTGGGCCGGGCGTGGTGGCTCATGCCTATAATCCCAGCACTTTGGGAGGCCGAGACGGGTGGATCACGAGGTCAAGAGATCGAGACCATCCTGGTCAACATGGTGAAACCCCATCTCTACTAAAAATACAAAAATTAGCTGGGCATGGTGGCGCATGCCTGTAGTCCCAGCTACTCAGGAGGCTGAGGCAGGAGAATTGTTTGAACCCAGGAGACGGAGGTTGCAGTGAGCCGAGATCGCACCATTGCACTCCAGCCTGGGTAACAAGAGCGAAACTCCGTCTCAAAAAAAAAAAAAAAAAAGTATATGTGTATATGAATGTTTTGGAGGATTAAATATTTATAATAATTTTTTAAAAAGCAATTGAAGTGCCGGGCGTGGTGGCTCACACCTGTAATCCCAGCACTTTGGGAGGCCAAGGTAGGTGGATCACTTGAGGGCAGGAGTTTGAGACCAGCCTGGCCAACATGGTGAAACCCTGTCTCTGCTAAAAGTACAAAAATTAGCTGGGAGTGGTGGCATGTGTCTGTAGTCTCAGCTCTTTGGAAGGCTGAGGCAAGATAGTCGCTTGAACCTGGGAGGAGGAGGTTGTAATGAGCCAAGATCATGCCACTGCACTCCAGCCTTGGTCACAGAGCGAAACTCCGTCTCAAAAAAAACAAAAACAAAAATTAGCCAGCTGTGGTGGCGCATACCTATAATCCCAGCTACTCAGGAGGCTGAGGCATGAGAATCATTTGAACCCAGAAGGTGAAAGTCGCAGTAAGCTGAGATAGAGTCACTGCACTCCAGCCTGGGCAATAGAGCAAGACTCTGTCTCAACAAAAAAGAAATAATACTGTAAAAGATGATTTAAAATTTTATGAACAAGGCTTTCTGAAAGGGTTGCTAAGTATATAAAACTTTTTAAATGGAATTTTATTTGTTTATTTTTAGACAAAGTCTCACTGTCACCTAGGCTAGAGTGCAGTGGTGCAGTCATGGCTCTCTGTAACCTCAAACTAATGGGTTCAAGTGATCCTCCCACCTGAGCCTTTAAGTAGCTGAGACCACAGGTGTGTGCCACCACACCTTGCTAAGTTTTGCGTTTTTTGGTAGAGACAGGGTCTCCCTGTGTTGCCCAGGCTGATCTTGAACTCCTGGGCTCAAGTGTTCCTCCCACCTTGGCCTCCTAAAGTGTTAGTTAGCATTATGATCAGGAGCCACCCACCCTGCCTCAAATTTTTTAAATAAATTTTGCCAGGCGTGGTGGGATACCATGTAGTCCCAGCTACTCGGGAGGCAAAGGCAAGGGGATCGCTTGAAGCCAGGAATTCAGGCTGTGTAGTTCACGGTGATCATGCCTGTGAGTAGCCACTGCACTCCAGCCTGAGCAACACAGTGAGACCGTGCCTCAAAAAATAAATGAAAATAAATATGTAAAGTCTTTTAATATAACTAAATTGATTTCAAAAAAGTACTATTTTATATGACTAATATATAAAAGTTTCTGTTGTTCCTTACCCTCTCCAGTTACTTGCCTTGTGCAATCTACAAACCTAGCCTTAAATTTGCATTTTTTTATGAAACATGTTAAAAAAATTTTTTTTCTTTGCTTATCATTTATATCTCTTTTCTTTTCTTTTCTTTTTTTTTTTTTTTGAGATGGAGTTTCGCTCTTGTTGCCCAGGCTGGAGTGCAATGGCATGTTCTTGGCTTACCTCTGCCTCCCAGATTCAAGCACTTCTCCTGCCTTTAGCCTCCTGAGTAGCTGGGATTACAGGCATGTACCACCATGCCCAGCTAATTTTGTATTTTTAGTAGAGATGGGGTTTCTCTGCATTGGTCAGGCTGGTCTCGAACTCCTGACCTCAGATGATCTGCCTGCCTCGGCCTCCCAGAGTGCTGGAATTACAGGCGTGAGCCACTGCTCCTGGATGCTTATCACTTAGGTTTCTTTGTGAAATACCTGTTCATATTTTTTTATCATTCTTAACAATATCAAATGTTTTTCTCTTTATATATTTTCTTTCCTGTGTTAAAGATCAACCTAGTGTTTCAAAATGTAAAGGAAGGTTCTTTTTTTTTTTTTTGAGACAGAGTCTCACTCTGTCACCCAGGCTGGAGTGCAGTGGTGTAATCTTGGCTCACTGCAAACTCTGCCTCCCAAGTCCAAGCGATTCTCCTGCCTCAGCCTCCTGAGTAGCTGGTATTACAGGTGTGCGCCACCATACCCAGCTAATTTTTTTGTTTTTAATAGACACAGCGTTTCACCTTGTTGGTCAGGCTGGTCTCGAACTCCTGACCTTGTGATACACCCACCTCAGCCTCCCAAAGTTCTGGGATTACAAATGTGAGGCACCACGCCCCACCCTGGAAGTTTCTTATATAATCTCATTTTAAAGGCTATTTCAAAAGCAAATAACCACCAGTCACATAGAATTATGCAGTGCCGAGTTATACAACTGCCAGTGACTTTCATCAGTCAGCCAGCAGTATTTATTGAGCAACTACAGGACTCTAAGCTGTAAGTGCCATTTGGTGGAGAAAAAAGAAATATTGTCTAGGTGTGGTAGTGCACACCTATAATCCCCAGCACGAAAGTCAAAGTAGGAGAATCACTTGAGGTCAAGAGTTCAAGGCCACCCTGGGCAATATAGTAAGAACCTCTCTCTATTTTTTAAAAATAACTAAGAAATATTGAGACTCTCAAAATGATGAAAATCACTTAATACTTGTTTTTTTTGTTTTTTGTTTGTTTGTTTGAGCTGGAGTCTCACTATGTTGCCCAGGCTGGAGTGCAGCAGTATGATCTTGGCTCACTTATCTGCCTCCCGGGTTCAAGTTATTCTCCTGCCTCAGCCTCCCAAGTAGCTGGGATTACAGGTGCCTGCCATCTCGCCCAGTAAATTTTTTATTTTTAGTAGAGATGGGGTTTCACTGTGTTTGCCAGGCTGGTCTCCAACTCCTGACCTCAGGTGATCCGCCCACCTCGGCCTCGCAAAATTCTGGGATTACAGGCGTGAGCCACCGGGCTGGCTCAATACTTGTTTGTTTTAAGGGTGTTCTAAGTAAAAGGAGATAATCTTCAGATTTTTTATTTGTACATGTCATGTTATGATGGACCATTCATAGATCAATCACGGAATAATTCTTGTTAAACATATTAAACTCATTAGAATGAGTGGAAAGTATCGGGAATTGAAAAGTCATTTTGAGCTGGGTGCTGTGGCTCACACCTGTAATCTCAGCACTTTGGGAGGCTGAGGCAGGCAGATCACGAGGTCAGGAGATTGAGACCATCCTGGCTAACACAGGTGAAACCCTGTCTCTACTAAAAATACAAAAAATTAGCCGGGCATGGTGGCACGTGCCTGTAATCTAAGCTACTCTGGAGGCTGAGGCAGGAGAATCATTTGAACCCGGGAGGCAGAGGTAGCGGTGAGCCAAGATCATGCCACTGTACTCCATCCTGGCCGACAGAGCAAAACTCTCTCTCAAAAAAAAAAAGAAAAGAAATAAAGTAATTTTGAATTGCATTTTCTTGAGTTCATCTTTCTGCCACCAGGGGTCAGTCCTGCATCAAGACCTTCTCCAGGAACTCCCACCAGCCCCAGCAACCTCACCAGTGGCCTGAAAACACCTGCACCTGCCACAACATCTCACAACCCTCTGGCAAATATCCTCTCCAAGGTGGAGATCACCCCAGAGAGCATTCTGTCTGCACTTTCCAAAACCCAGACACAGTCAGCCCCTACACTGCAAGGTAACTGACGTGTGCCAGAGGGACTGGAATTGTGAATGTTTTGTCTCTGGCAAAAATGAATGGAATCCTGGATTCCATTTCTGAGAAATCGAGAGCCTTAAAATGTATAATACAGTTAATTTGTTATTGAATTTATTTACTTTTTTTAACATATTTTATTTTTGAGATGGAGTCTCACTCTGTTGCCCAGCCGGGGTGCAGTGGAGCGATCTTGGCTCACTGAAACCTTTGCCTCTCAGGTCAAGTGATTCTTCTGCCTCAGCCTCCCTTGCAGCTGGGATTACAGACCCGCACCACCATGCCCAGCTAATTTTTGAATTTTTAGTAGAGACGGGGTTTCTCTATGTTGGCCAGGCTGATCTTGAACTCCTGACTTCAGGTGATCCATCCACCTCAGCCTCCCAAAGTGCTGGGATTATAGGCATGAGTCACCACACCTGGCTGTCATTATTATTATTATTATTATTATTATTATTTTGAGACAGAGTTCTCTTTTGTTGAGACAGAGTTTCAGTGAGCCCAGATCGCACCACTGCACTCCAGAGTGGGTGACAGAGCAAGATTCTGTCTCAAAAAAAAAAAATAATTAAATGAGCATGGTGGTGCATGCCTGTAGTTCCAACTACTCAGGGGGCTAAGGCAGGAGCATCACTTGAGCCCAGGAGTTCAAGGCTGCAGTAAGCTGTGGTCACACCACTGTACTCCAACCTAGGTGATAGAGTGAGACCCTGCCTCAACAACAAACAAACAAGAAATCTTATGAGATACTAATATATCCTTTTTGTGTCCTAATGTTTTATAGAGGCTTCATTATTTATTATTTTATTAGAGTCTTAGATGTAGTATTTTTATTTTCGTCTCTACCTATAATCTCTTTCATTTGACCCTTTCTGTTCAGCTTTGCTAACTATGGTTTGTGCATGATACTGCCTGCTTCTAACCTTTTCTCATAAATCTTTTCTACTCTTTACCCTCTTATGCTCCGGATACCAACGAAACCCTTTTTAAGCACCGTAGTATAATTACACAATGATTTACAAATACCAGGACAGTATCTTCCATGTAGTGATTTACTCTCTATCAGTAGTCTCAACCAAAGGCCTCCAGGAGGGACACTTGGCAATATCTGGAGACCTTTTTAGTTGTCTCGGCTGAGGTAAGGGTAGGGGTGCTACTGCCTCTAGTGAGTAGAAGCCAGGAAGATGCTTCTAAATATCCTACAATGTGCAAGACAGCCCCCAACAATAAAGAATTATCTAGCCCAAAGTGTCAGTAGTGCTGAAGTTGAGAAACCCTGCTGTCTATGAATGGAGTGGTATAAAACAGTTTCCTAAAATGTTCTGTAAGTAGATCATTCAAGCATACTATAGTGAGCTTTGTCTTGAGATACAGAAGAATTTTGTTACACAGAACTAAATAGTATTAATAATCCACAGTTCCTATCTATTGGCATCAGCAGTAAAGAATTGATGACTGCAGCATATGTTGTACTACTAATATCAGGGACAATTGGAGAAATCGCCACGTTTATGATTTCTCCCTTTTTATTCTTATTTATTTAGTTTTTGGTGTTTTGTTTTTTTGAGACAGAGGCTTGCTTTGTTCCCCAGGCTGGAGTTCAGTGGCGTGATCTCTGCTCACTGTAACCTCTGCCTCCTGGGTTCAAGTGATTCTTCTGCTTCAGCCTCTTGAGTAGCTGGGATTACAGGCACCTGCCACCACACCCAGCTAAGTTTTGTATTTATAGTAGAGACGGTGTTTCACCACGTTGGCCATGGCCAGGCTGGTCTTGAACTCTTGACCTCAGGTATGATCCGCCCACCTTGGCCTCCCAAAGTGCTGGGATTACAGGTGTGAGCCACCTCACCCAGCCTCTTTTCTTTTTGTTTTCTGTTTTGTTTTTGAGACAAGGTCTCACTCTTGTCACCCAGGCTGGAGTGCAGTGGCGTGATTTCAGCTCACTACAGCCTCCGCCTGCTGGGTTCAGTAGATTCAAGACGGGGTTTCACCATGTTGGCCAGGCTGGTCTAGAACTCCTGACATTAGGTGATCCGCTCTTCTCGGTCTTCCAAAGTGCTGGGATTATAGGTGTGAACCACCATGCCTGGCCCATGTGGAATTTCTGATGAGCTAAAATTTGAACAAAACTAGGTTCCTTATGGAATGTGGAATTCTCTGACTTTTAAAAGAACCAGATCTAGCAACTTAAATAGATGTATTTTCTCAAAGACTGTTAATGAAATCTTAAAACTTTGTTCTGATTGTATCCTCCACAGCCCTAGGTATTGACAGATTTACAACACTAAGGAGAGACTTTAGGCTGGGACAGGTGTATCACCTGAGGTCAGGAGTTCGAGACCAGCCTGGCCAACAGGGTAAACCTGTCTTTCCAAAAAAAAAAAAAAAAAAATTAGCCGGGCGTGGTGGCTCGCACCTGTAACCCCAACTACTCAGGAGACAGAGGCAGGAGAATCACTTGAACCTGAGAGCCAGAAGTTGCAGTAAGCCGAGATAGGCCGAGGTTGCAGTGAGCCGAGATGGCACCATTGCACTCTAGCCTGGGTGACAAGCAAAACTCTGTCTAAAAAGAGAGAGACTTCATTGGGCAGAGGAGCATACAGTATGGCTTGTTATGAAGAACAAACTTTTGGCTGGGCTCAGTGGCTCATGCTTGTAATCCTAACACTTTGGGAAGCTGAGATGGGAGGATCACTTAGGCCAGGGGTTTGAGACCAGCCTGGTCAATATAGCGAGACCCCCATCTCTATTTTAAAAAAAAATTTTTTTAAATAACTTTTAAAAAGAAAAACTGGAGAACAATAATATTTAGTGGTGAGATACAATTTTACCTATTACCAGAAATGTCAGTAGTATATCTATCTTAACAAAATGTTCTTTTGAAGAGTTACAAAATATCTGAAAAATATATAGAAATATCTTCTAAAAATTATATTACATTATTGTGCGTCACATTCTAGTGTTTGAGGGCTTCTGGGTTTTGTGAGAACAACGATTACTAAGAAATAAATCAGGCTGGGTATGGTGGCTCATGCCTTGTAAACTCAGCACTTTGGGAGGCTGAAGGAGGAGGATCACTTAAGCCCAAGATTTCAAGACCAGCCTGGGCAACATAGTAAGACTTTGTCTCTACTAAAAATAAAAAATTAGTTGGGCATAGTGACACACACCTGTGGTCCCAGCTACTGGGGAGGATAAGGCAGGAGAATCTTTTGAGCCCAAGAGATTGGGTTATAGTGAGCTATGATCACATCACTGCACTCCAACCTGAGTGACAGAGCAAGAGCCTGTCACTTAAAAAAAGGAAAAAAAAAGAAACTATTAGGAGGGATTAATTATGTAGCTAGGGAACTTTTTGGAATGAAACATAGATTTTTTTTTTTTCCTCAGGTTCATAACTAAAGTAAACATTATTACAGTCGTTTGGATATTATTGAATATTGGATAACAATAAAGACCATGCTTCAGGTGAAGTCTTCCTAAGAAATTTAAAAAAAGACAAAAAAAAGGCCGGGCTCACTGGCTCATGCCTGTAATCCTAGCACTTTGGGAGGCCGAGGTGGGTGGATCACCTGAGGTCAGGAGTTCAAGACCAGCCTGGCCATCATGGTGAAACCCCCATCTTAAAAAATAAATAAATAAATAAAATAAATAGGAAAAAAAAAAGACCATGCAGCATTATTTGGAAGTAAATGGCTTTAAAATGTTGCAAGGATGGAGGGGACTTGAAATTCTTTAGACCTTAAATATGTTAGAATATGGGTTAAAATTGAAATTTTGAAGCAACATTAATTGAGGTATCACATGAAGTATTTTCTTTCACCATATAATTACTAAGGAACAATTTTAGTGTATTCAGTGACTAAAAGCTATAAATTTGGGTGAAATGTTATTAAAATGTTTTATTTATTTATTTATTTTTAAGATGGGTTTTCACCATCATGGCCAGGCTGGTCTTGAACTCCTGACCTCAGGTGATCCACCCACCTCGGCCTCCCAAAGTGCTAGGATTACAGGCGTGAGCCACCGCACCCGGCCTAAAATGTTTTAAATTAATTTATTTTTATTTTATCTTTTTATTATTATTTTTTTTTTTGAGACGGAGTTTCGCTCTTGTTACCCAGGCTGGAGTGCAATGGCGCGATCTCGGCTCACCGCAACCTCCGCCTCTTGGGTTCAGGCAATTCTCCTCCCTCAGCCTCCTGAGTTGCTGGGATTACAGGCACGCGCCACCATGCCCAGCTAATTTTGTATTTTTAGTAGAGACGGGGTTTCACTGTGTTGACCAGGATGGTCTCAATCTCTTGACCTCGTGATCCACCTGCCTCGGCCTCCCAAAGTGCTGGGATTACAGGCGTGAGCCACCGCGCCCGGCTTAATTTATTTTTAGATAAAGAGACTCACTTTGTCACCGAGGCTGGAGTGCAGTGATAGAATCATAGTTAGCTTACTCTAACCTTGAGCTGGGCACAAGTGATCCTCCAGCCTCAGCCTCCTGAGTAGCTAGGACTAAAGGCAAATGCCATCATGCCCAGCTGATTTTTAACTTTTTTTTTTTTTTTTGAGACGGAGTTTCGCTCTTGTTACCCAGGCTGGAGTGCAATGGCGCGATCTTGGCTCACCGCAACCTCCGCCTCCTGGGTTCAGGCAATTCTCCTGCCTCAGCCTCCTGAGTAGCTGGGATTACAGGCACGTGCCACTATGCCCAGCTAATTTTTTGTATTTTTAGTAGAGACGGGGTTTCACCATGTTGACCAGGATGGTCTCGATCTCTTGACCTCGTGATCCACCCACCTCGGCCTCCCAAAGTGCTGGGATTACAGGCTTGAGCCACTGCACCCGGCTTTTTTTTTTTCTTTCTTTCTTTTTTTTTGAGAGGAACTCTCTCTGTTGCCCAGTCTGAAGTGCAGTGGCACGATCTCGGCTCACTGCAACCTCCACCTCCCAGGTTCAAGCGATTCTCCTGTCTCAGCCTCCCAGGTAGCTGGGATTACAGGTACCCGCCACCAACCCCGGCTAATTTTTGTATTTTTAGTAGAGATGGAGTTTCACCATGTTGGCCAGGCTGCTCTTAGACTCCTGACCTCAGGTGATTTGCCTGTCTCAGCCTCCCAAAGTGCTGGGATTACAAGGGTGAGCCACTGCACCTGGCAGATTTTTAAAATTTTTTTAGAGACAGATTCTCACTATGTTGCCTAGGCGGGTCTCAAACTCCTGGCCTCAAGCCATCCTCCTGTCTCTGCCGCCCAAAATGCCAGGATTACAGGCATGAGCTACCATGCCCAGCTGAAAGTTTTCATTTGTGACCAGAAATTGGGTAAATTTTCCAAAATACAATTGAATTTATAGGACCTTCTATTATCTTTTTGTCAAGTATTTTTCTAAAAAATTTTCTACAGGGACAGTTTGCTTTGTTGAACTTCAGCGTTTGCCACAGAGAATTCTTTCACAGTGCTTCTGAGACAGTTTTGACTATCATTGAACACAGTTGAATTTCATCATTGTTAATCTGGATTAAATAATCCTTGGATTTTCCACGCTATCAAATAGGGATTGTGTGTTTTTTTGTGAAAAGACCAGTGTTCTGGTGGTTTGTCTTTTTAAGTCTTTGTGGTGTATGTTTATTATAGCTACATTTTACAACCAAAACGGATAGTTGAAAGCATTGTTTTCCAAAAGGTAGCAGTAGTCTGCCAAGAGATGCTTCTTGAAAAAAGCGTTTGCTGTTCATATAAATCTCCAAAATTTACATTTGCCTGTCTCTCTCCTGAAAATAACAACGTATATTAACTTAATAGAGATAATCGTGGTGTGAAGGGTAGATAGGAAAGGTAGAACAGAAGATTTGTTTGTGTTTAGAGAAATATTTCCACAGATCAAACATTAAGAAATACTGGCTTAAAGTGTTGTTTTAAGAATAATGTTGCCTCCTTTCTTTTCCTGCTTTGCCTTACTTAAACTATGAATGATTCTGACATTAAAATCTCCCCCTTCCTGTGGCCTTTTATTGTGCCATGTTGGGCTTATTTCTGGACTGTACTGGAAACATTTCAGTGATTTGTTCTTTATTGATAAATAGGCCCAGTATTTTCTATGACATTTAGCCATTGCTTGTTTGGTCTGGATTCTTTTTGGCCTTACACTTTGTCTATCTGGTTCCCACCAAAATGAATGAGAATATCTGATTAGCCTGCATTGTTTGCATTGTATCATAGGGAGTTGTTCTTTTTAAGCCCTCTAATCTTTGTTTCTACAGGCCTGTCATCTTTACTTCAGAGTGTTACTGGGAACCCAGTTCCAACCAGTGAAGCTGCCTCACAGAGCACTTCAGCTTCCCCTGCCAACACCACAGTCTCTACCATAAAGGGAAGAAATCTGTCCTCCAGTACCCAACCTTTTATTCCCAAAAGCTTCAACTATTCTCCGAACTCATCAACTTCTGAAGTCTCTTCAACTTCAGCCAGCAAGGCCTCAATTGGGCAAAGCCCAGGGCTCCCAAGCGCTACTTTTAAACTACCGTCCAACTCTCTGGGGTTTACAGCTACCCACAATACTAGCCCTGCTGCCCCACCTACTGAAGTTACCATGTGCCAATCTTCAGAGGTCTCCAAGCCAAAACTGGAGTCAGAGTCCACCTCCCCAAGCTTGGAAATGAAGATCCACAACTTCTTAAAAGGTAATCCTGGTTTCAGTGGCTTAAACTTAAACATCCCAATCCTGAGCAGTCTGGGGTCCAGTGCCCCATCAGAGAGCCATCCCTCAGACTTCCAGCGTGGCCCTACTAGCACCTCAATCGACAACATTGATGGAACCCCTGTACGGGATGAACGGAGTGGGACACCCACCCAGGATGAGATGATGGACAAGCCCACATCCAGCAGTGTAGATACCATGTCCCTGCTTTCTAAGATCATTAGCCCTGGTTCCTCAACACCCAGCAGTACAAGATCACCACCCCCTGGGAGAGATGAAAGCTATCCCCGAGAGCTCTCCAATTCTGTATCTACATATCGACCCTTTGGTCTGGGCAGTGAATCTCCCTATAAGCAGCCTTCTGATGGAATGGAGAGACCATCTTCCCTGATGGACTCTTCACAGGAAAAGTTCTACCCAGATACTTCTTTCCAAGAAGATGAGGATTACCGAGATTTTGACTATTCAGGGCCTCCACCCTCTGCCATGATGAACCTAGAGAAGAAACCAGCCAAATCTATCCTGAAATCAAGCAAGCTGTCTGATACCACCGAGTACCAGCCTATTCTGTCCAGTTATAGCCACAGAGCCCAAGAATTTGGGGTAAAGTCTGCCTTCCCTCCATCCGTAAGGGCCCTGCTGGACTCTAGTGAGAACTGTGACCGTCTCTCATCTTCCCCTGGGCTATTTGGTGCCTTCAGCGTAAGAGGGAATGAACCTGGGTCTGACCGGTCACCATCACCGAGTAAGAATGATTCATTTTTCACCCCTGACTCCAACCACAATAGCTTGTCTCAATCTACCACTGGGCATCTCAGTTTGCCACAGAAGCAGTACCCAGACTCTCCTCACCCAGTCCCACATCGTTCCCTTTTCTCTCCGCAGAGCACCCTTGCCGCTCCCACGGGTCACCCACCCACATCAGGCGTGGAGAAAGTCCTGGCCTCCACCATTTCCACCACGTCGACGATTGAATTTAAGAATATGCTTAAAAACGCCTCACGTAAGCCCTCAGATGATAAGCATTTTGGCCAGGCCCCCAGCAAGGGCACTCCAACTGATGGTGTCAGTCTGTCAAACCTCACCCAGCCCAGCTTGACCACCACTGATCAGCAGCAACAAGAAGAGCACTACCGCATAGAAACCCGCGTCTCCTCCTCCTGCTTAGACTTGCCTGATAGCACAGAAGAAAAGGGGGCCCCTATAGAAACCTTGGGTTATCACAATGCATCCAATAGGAGGATGTCAGGGGAGCCGATCCAGACCGTAGAGTCCATCCGAGTTCCTGGGAAGGGAAATAGAGGACACGGGCGTGAGGCTTCAAGGGTGGGTTGGTTTGATCTGAGCACATCAGGTAGCTCTTTTGACAATGGCCCCTCAAGTGCCTCTGAGTTGGCATCCCTTGGGGGTGGGGGCAGCGGAGGCCTCACTGGCTTTAAAACAGCACCATACAAAGAACGGGCACCCCAATTTCAGGAAAGTGTCGGCAGCTTCCGTTCCAACAGTTTCAACTCAACATTTGAGCATCATCTTCCCCCGTCCCCCTTGGAACATGGGACACCCTTCCAAAGAGAGCCAGTGGGGCCATCATCTGCCCCACCTGTCCCTCCTAAGGATCATGGTGGTATCTTCTCTCGAGATACACCCACTCATCTACCCTCTGTGGATCTTTCGAACCCCTTCACAAAGGAGGCGGCCCTGGCCCATGCTGCCCCACCCCCTCCTCCCGGAGAGCACAGTGGAATTCCTTTCCCTACCCCACCTCCTCCTCCCCCACCTGGGGAACATAGCAGCAGTGGTGGGAGTGGTGTCCCCTTTTCTACTCCACCCCCTCCTCCACCCCCTGTTGACCACTCTGGAGTTGTACCCTTCCCAACCCCACCACTGGCAGAGCATGGAGTGGCAGGAGCTGTGGCAGTATTTCCCAAGGACCATAGTTCCCTCCTTCAAGGGACCCTGGCTGAGCATTTTGGGGTGCTCCCAGGACCCAGGGACCACGGGGTCCCCACCCAACGGGACCTCAACGGCCCCGGTCTTAGCCGTGTACGAGACAGCCTGACCCTATCCTCCCATTCTCTGGAACACCTGGGCCCACCCCATGGAGGAGGAGGTGGGGGAGGCAGCAACAGCAGCAGTGGCCCCCCCTTGGGTCCCTCACACAGAGACACCATCAGCCGGAGTGGTATGATCTTACGGAGTCCCCGGCCAGACTTTCGGCCTAGGGAACCTTTTCTCAGCAGAGACCCATTTCACAGTTTAAAGAGACCCAGGCCACCTTTTGCTAGGGGCCCTCCGTTCTTTGCACCAAAACGCCCATTCTTTCCTCCCAGGTACTGATGGCAACCAAGGGAAAGGCATTTTGAACAGTCTAGAGAACATTGGAAGTAGGAGTTTGGTTCATTGTTTTTTGTTTTTATTTGTTTTCTCTTTCTCAATTTTTTTTTTATTATAACAAAGGGCCTCTCTTCCAAAGTAAGAAGTCATATATGCTTACATTTTACTATTCCATTCAGTCCTCCCTCCCATTGCACTTATCTGCCTTCCCCAAGTTGTTTGTATTAAAAAAAGAAAAAAGAAAAAAAAAGGTAAATACAACCAAAGCCACTTCATTTGGCTGGGGGGTTGGGGAGTGGGAAGGAAAGCAATCTTTATTTTACCCCATCTATTGGAGAGTATTATTACATTTGAAATAAAACTTCCATCAGTACAGATAACCACATGTGCAATGTTGGGATGTTATTTTGGGCTTGGCTTATCGAGTAGTCACTGGAAGGATTGCTGTCCCCTCTCTCTGCAGCTAAGTAACTGCTGTAGCCAGCTCGGCTCCCTTCCCCTGGGCCCTACTGACAGTCAAGAGATGTTGCAAGGGAGGAAATGTGGGAGATCTTGGACCTGTCAGGTTTATTTGCTTTGTTTCTAAAGGCATGTAAGTTGAGTTATTTACCCTTCTCCTAAAATCTTTTTTTAAATCAGCCTCAAGGTTAAAATAAGGAGTGACTACAGTATTTATAATAAGGAAAGGAAGCATTAATGGTGTGATGTGACCTGCCTGGTTTTTGTAAACAAGAGAATAGGAAATGCATTCAAGGAGGTTTCACATGTCTTGCACCAAGCTCATGCCTCTTGCTTTTCTTTTTTGACTTTATCTCCCTCAGTTTTTCTTCTCCTGTGGCCAGAAAGACAGTCACTACAGTTGACTATTGATACAAAGGTGCAACAGAAATATTATCTCTGCATTTTTACATATAAGAAGTAGACATTAATTTTACCACGGTGCCTCCCTAATGTAAGTGATGTTTATTGGTGGTTTTCAACCAAGGTTAACTATTAGAGAAAGAAATATTTGTCTTTATCTTCCTTTTCCCCTTGCCTCAGTTGTGTTATTCACTCCTATTGCTGATATTTTAAAGAAGGAGATTGAATAGCATTTTCCTTTATATCTCTTCAGACATGTTTCTATCCCATTTCAGGGCTCAAGTCTTATCCCTACTTCCTGCTCCCAATAGGAAATAAAGACCATTTCTGCCCTTAGTTATTGTACATGTGAGATAAGTGCTTTCCTTCTCCCTGGACTGAAAAGACTTGTTTGTATTTCTACATCTAGTACTAGGGAAATAGACAATCACTGTACTTTGAGTGTTTGTATCTAGGGATACTGAAAAGTAAATGTTGCTTTACTACAATTTTTTTTGTTTAGTGTCTTACCCCAAAGCATATACACTCATCCACCTAGATGAGTAAAACAGTATATGTTTAGTTTTTCAGAGAATTCTAGCAAATTTCCTATTTTCTTCCAAGTTAGTATAGAACTAACTAAGGAAGTATGGGGTTGCTTTTTCATCCAGTAGAATATTAAAGATGGGGGAGGGTGGGCAATGTAGTGACAGAAAATGATTCTCTGTCTCAAAGTGAACTTGATTTTCAGAGAAGGCAGCATAAAACAAGTGCGCAACATGGTTTGGGAGTTTTTGTGTAATTTATTCTGTTATTTATTTGGGCTCGCCATGCATTCTGGGGTTAGGATGCTGCAGGTCATTCATCTTCCTAATGCCTGTCTGGTTTTAAGCCAACTGTTCTTTATTTCCTCGACCCTCTCTCTGCCCTGTAGCTCTCACCACAAAAATGCATGACACCATGACCTTGTGTGTGGGGTGGGGGGTATGTAGTGTAGCAAAGAAAAGACAGTATAGTTACATTGAGTCCTAAGACATCTGTTTAGGGAAAAGCATAAGTGAAAATGGGGTGGGGTGGGGAAAATTATATTTGACTTTAAAAATTGAAATAGATTTTTTTTTTTTTTTGCAGAGATTAAATGGGATGTTTTTCATTCTAGAATAAAAGAATGTGAATTCTCTCTGCTGCTCTTGTTTAAGCTAAAAGTAGTGTTTACTTGAAAAGGCTCTCTATTTAATTTTATCAGAAAATGTGGGGATGTCAGGAAAGTGTCTTCCTGAATGTTGGGGCGGGATAATTGTCCTCAAAAGTATGATGGTTAATACATGAAAGGAAGACTTTGTTGTACAGTTTCAAAGATGGGCTTTTAAGGAGTTGGATTTTTGTGGGGTACTTTTTTGGTTTTTAAGCCACAAAATCCTCAATATGTTTGTTTTAGGATGGAAGTGAGGATTTGTATGAGACTGTCAGCTACTAATTTTAAGGAAATCTTAAAATTTACATTTACAGCAGTAAATGGAGATGACAATGTATATATGTGATATAGTGAAACAAAAAAGACAGTTTGGTATTCATAACATGAAACAAAGGGGTTTTATTCTTTCTGTGTCTGTGATTTAAAACTCCATGACCATGCTCTGACTTTTGTATTTCAACCTGAGTTTAAACAAATAAACAAGGTATTTTTTAAAGACAGCATAACTTAACGTATCTTGGCAAGGACATGATTCATATTGAAACAATGTGAGAAGTTGTTACTGAGGTCTTTGGTACTCACTGTAAAATCACAGACAGAGAATTGGTAGGGGTTGTGAATACACTAGTACCACTTAAAGTTCAGTGATACAGTATCAGAAATAGGGTCCTTAAGTATTTTGAAAGAGTTTACTCTTCAGTCAGCTTAAATGAGAGCTCTCTCCCTGCTCCCCTTTACCCTCCCAAAAGTTGAGAGTAAATAGAATTTGCTTTGATTCCAGGGAGGGGAAAATGAGCAGAGAATACGACTTTTATACTTTCCAATACCAGAAATACAATGTTTGTGATATATATGGTACAGCAAACCTATCTAGATAATGTGAATACGATAAACTTCCTAATTGCAGGATATTCACTCTAATCCTGAAGTTACCAGTTCCTGCAGAATTGAGCTTCAGCTGTTACTGTTTTGAAGCTGCTGTAAATTACTGCTTTCCCCAGTTCCCCCACCGTTTTTTTTAAATGGGCGGGGAGGGGGGAGGTGGGGGAGGCGCCTGTTAAGATTTAAAATAGTTTTGTTGGATTGATATTCTCACTTGTTCAGTGTGGAAAACAAGTACATGCTTTAGAAGCAACAACAATGAAAATCCTTTTGAAATGTGTATTAATATCATTTAATAAAATAACTAGTTCGAAAGGTTTGACATTTTTCTTTGAGACTGGGGCTTGGACCAAGGGCCCCTGGCTTCCTGGTGAGTGCAAATAGGAGGGAACATCTCAGGAGCTGGAACTGCTGCTTTGTGGAGCAGGCTTGTCATTGGGAAAACCTAAATTTTCTCCAGCAAAGACCCAGCATGACTGTCCAGGGCTGAAGGTGAAACCAACTACAGAATGCAGAAGGAAAAGCCTGGATATATCTCAGAAGATACAGTTGTATTGGCTTTTGGTCCAAGGGTAGGGGGGTGGGGATAGTGGTGTGTGTGCCCACGCATTTCTCAGGCACACACAGAGTTACCACAGACCACTCACTTCGTGACCACTTGTACTTTACTCTCCCAGCCATTTTTTTTTAATCTCTTTGTCCCCAATATTTTGTTTTCCAGTTTAATAAAGTATGGCTTCCTTTGTTGTGTGGTTGACTTTTCCCCTCATGTTGATCTTTTCCAGATGTGCCCTTTGACTTCTGCACTTAATGTCACTGAAGCCAATCTTGAGCCTCTAGATCTTTATGGCCTTGTGGGTTTTCTGTTTGATTCTTTGTGTAACTGAATTTTGGAACTGGATTATGGGTGGGGTGAGTTCTAGATGTTCAGCGAGTGGTTGGTGAAGTGGGATATACTGTACTGATAACTTTTTGTGCGTGTCTTCAAAAGGTTGTACAACTGTGAGCCAAGAAGCATTTTTAAACCAGGCATAGAATTGGGGGTTTGGGGTGGTGGTAGGGATCCTTCTGGCCAGTTCTTTGCCCACATCTGTCCTTATTAAATGCATATTGGCAATCTGTTGTAGAGAAGCCACATTTAATCTCTTACCCCATCCCTTGTTCATAACCCAGTGAGGCTGGGTTGGAATGCTGGCTTTAAGGGGTAAAGAGGGATAGTCACTGCATCTGGGTTAGGCCTGGGTCACTGGCAGGGTAGAAGGCTCTAAATAGCACCCTTGCTTACATGAAGGTACGTACATGTGTCACCAGACACTTAAATAGCAGTGGCCTGGGAACACACCCAGCAGGTAGTGTGTACCACTGTACTGGAATCTGGCTCACCCTTTTTTCCTTGTCTCTTGGGGCTTTGACTTGCCCACCTGATTTATATCTCTATTCCTAAAGAAGCAACAGCTTTGAGGCTTCCTCATTAGGTTTTCTGGGCACATTGTTGAATATGCATAATTTCCTTTGCCTAATTTTTTTTTTAATGTAAGCCAATTTTGTATAGCAGGGATGAGTTATTCCCTCATGTATGTAGACATAGCAATGCAAACACCATCAGAATGGGTTTTGGGGTATTGGGGCGTTTCTCATACTTGTTTATGAGTAACTGTATAGACAAGTCCTGTCAGCTGCTGTTCACAATTGCTGAGTAATAACTCACTGAAGCTGCATAGGCAGGGCTACGGGAGGGTCATCGGTAAGAGAGAGATTGGCCCTTAAGTAAACATCCTGTTCTCTTTTCCCCATGTAGAGGGAAAGAAACATGCTCTAAAGCAAAGAAGCAAGCGAAGTGTAAAACTAAGTATCAATTACTTTTGACTAATTGCTGGGGAAAGAAAGGATGAAGCTTTAGTTACAAGTTTGAGGGGAAGAGGACAAGAAGGCCAACATCTATGTAAAAACTGGTAATCGCAGTTAACAGTCATCCCTCCTCGGTGTCCATGAGGGACTGGTTCCAGGACCCCCATGGATACCAAAATCCACAGATCATCCAGTCCCTTACATACATTGGCATAGCATTTGCATGTGACCTACACACATACTCCAGTAAATTTTAAATCATCTCTAGATTACTAATACCTAATACAGTGTAAGTGCTATGTACACAGTTGTGTGCAGTATTGGTTTTGAAATTTGCATTACTTTTAATTACTATTTTTATTACCTTTTCCTGAATACTTTTGTTCTGCGGTTGGTTAAATCCACAGATGCAGAACTCCCAGACAGCCCAGCTGTACTTTATATTTCTTTTTTTTTCCTTTGTTCACACCTAGGGAAGAATAAAAAATTGAGAATACAGGTATGGGTGGAGCTGCTAATAGTTCTTCAGTGCCAACTGAGAAAACACAAATACAGGCTGGGCGCAGTGGCTTACACTTGTAATCTCAGCACTTCAGGAGGCTGAGGTGGGCAGATCACTTGAGGTCAGGAGTTCGAGACCAACCTGGTCAACATGATGAAACCCTGTCTCTACTAAAAATAGAAAAATTAGGGCCAGGCGCGATGGCTCACGCCTGTAATCCCAGCACTTTGGGAGGCTGAGGTGGGTGGATCACAAGGTCAGGAGTCCAGACCAGCCTGGCCAACATGGTGAAACCCCATCTCTGCTAAAAATAAAAAAATTAGTTGGGTGTGGTGGTGCGCACCTGTAATCCCAGCTACTCTGGAGGCTGAGGCAAGAGAATTGCTTAAACCCGGAAGACAGAGGTTGCAGTGAGCCGAGATTGCGCCACTGCAGCCTGGGTGACAGAGTAGACTCCGTCTCAGAGAGAGAAAAAAAATATATATATATGTGTGTGTGTATATATATATATATACACACACACACACACACACACACACACACACAAAACTTAGCCAGTTATGGTGGCATGCGCCTGTAATCCTAGCTTCGGGAGGCAGAGACAGGAGAATTGCTTGAACCGGGAAGCGGAGGTTGCAGTGAGCCGAGGTGGCACCGTTGCAATTCCAGCCTAGATGACAGGGCAAGACTCTGTCTCAAAAAAAAAAAGAGAAAGCACAAATGCGGGTTGCAGGTTTTTGTGTTTGGCTTGAGAGTTGGCTAAACTGGTCTACTCTGGACATGGTCCAGGGTAATGGCAAATTAGATGTTCCAGCAATGTTCTTTCCTCATCCCCATTGTGTCCCCTTATTTTTGACAATTACTCAAATCCTTTGTCACATAATTTGTGGCAGAGGAGAGAAAAGGACTTGAAACTTGCTACATTTTTCTTGGGGTATTTCAGTTAGAGCGAGTGGAAAGGAGTTGGACAGCATTCCTTTCCTCTGTTTCTCCCTCCTCCCTGGCTTACAGTCCTTCGCATCTACAGGAGACAACACTTACAGTCAATCATTGCCAAGGGCAATGTGATTAGTAAATGAATTGAAATACTGATCATTTAGAAGTGGGCCTCAATTGTATGCAGGTTGAGCATCCAAAGTCCAAAATCTAAGCACCAACATGACACTCAAAGGAAGTGCTCGTTGGAGGATCTCAGATTTTTGGATTAGGGTTGCTCAAACAGTAAGTATAGTGCAAATATTCCAAAATCTGAAAAGATTCAAAATCAGACACTTCTGGTCCCAAACGTTTCAGGTAAGGATACTCAGCCTGTATTTCCTTCTACAGATGTTATCTAGGGCCGCCTTTTAGAGTGCTTTGTCCTTCCCTTTGTTTTTTACTAGCATGGAACCTAAATGGACACATCCCCACCTAGACTAGCTCCTGTGTTTGGCAGATCTCCTCTTTTTGCTCTGACCTGACAAATTGGTTGCGTGAGAGGTGGGGTGGGAGTGTCTGTCTGTTTTTCTTCTATAGACCCAAGAGATGTTCTGGGAAGGGAAATCTTAGTAGAGATTTTAGGTGAGCCCAAGGCTTTGTTTTCAAAGTCAATTTATCCCATGCCCTTGACAGAAAGCTTTCACCTCTTTACTCATTCAGCAAATTTGGCTGAACATTCTCTCCCATTGTGGCTTTTCCTTCCCCTCTCTTTTTTTTTTTTTTTTTAATAGAGACAATGTCACACATGTTGCCTAGGCTGATCTCACATTCCTGGGCTCAAGTAGTCCTGCTGCCTTGGCCTCCCAAAATGCTGGGATTACAAATGTGAGGTATCGTTCCCAGCCACATTGTGGCATTTTATTTTATTGATTTTATTTTTTAATTTTTTTTAATTTTTATTTTTTGAGATGGAGTTTCAGTCTTTTTTGCCCAGGCTGGAGTGCAATGGCGAAATTTCAGCTCACTGCAACCTCTGCCTCCCAGGTTCAAGCAATTCTCCTGCCCCAGCCTCCTCAGTAGCTAGGACTACAGGTGTACACCACCATGCCTGGCTAATTTTTTGTATTTTTAGTAGAGATGGGTTTTCACCATGTTGGCCAGGCTGGTCTTGAACTCCTGACCTTATGATCCACCCACCTCAGCGTCCAAAAGTGCTGGGATTACAGCCACTGCTCCCGGCCATTTTTTTTTTTTTTTTTTTTTTTTTTTTTTTTGAGACAGAGTCTTGCTCTGTCACCCAGGCTGGAATACAGTGGCAGAGTCTCGGCTCACTGCAACCCCTGCCTCCCAGGTCCAAGCAATTTTCCTCCCTTAGCCTCCCGAGTAGCTGGGACTACAGGCACCTTACACCATGCCCAGCTAATATTTTGTATTTTTAGTAGAGATGGGGTTTCACCTTGTTAGCCAGGATGGTCTTGATCTCCTGACTTCGTGATTTGCTCGCCTTGGCCTCCCAAAGTGCTGGGATTACAGGCGTGAGCCACCGCGCCCGGCCAATTTTTGTATTTTTAGTAGAGACAGGGTTTCCCTATGTTGGCCAGGCTGGTCTCGAGCACCTGACCTCAAATCCACCCACCTTGGCTTCCCAAATGTTAAGATTACAGGTGTGAGTCACTGCATCTGGCCTTCTCTTTTTTTTTCTTTTTGAGACAGGGTATCACTCTATTGCCCAGGCTGCAGAGCAGTCGCGCAGTCACAGCTCACTGCACTGGATCTCCTGGGCTCAAGCAATCATCCCACCTTAGCCTCCCAAGGCACACACCACCATGCCCAGCTAATGTTTTATTTTGCGTAGAGACAGGGGTCTCACTATGTTGTCCAGGCTTTTTTTCTTAACCTTAATCTGGTAGAGAAAAGTTGAAAGACACCTCTTTTCTTGGCTTTCTATTGTACCTACCTCTTTTACCCTATATTAAAGGCCTATTTGGCCACAAGTATCAGAATCTTATAACCTGACACATTATGACTAATCTAGTTCCTGAGACGCAGCATAGCATAGCATAAACAACAAGTGCTTTGCATTCAGATAGGCTGGGGGCTTTCCTTCTTTGAGGATCATTTTCTTGTTTTAAAGGGAGTATTTTAAAAAGCTACTATTGGCTGGGAGTGGTGGCTCACGCCTGTAATCCCAGCACTTTGAGAGGCCGAGATGGGTGGATCACCTGAGGTCAGGGGTTCGAGACCAGCCTGGCCAACATAGTGACACCCCCATCTCTAATAAAATAAATAAATTTAAAAAAATAAATAAAAGAAAAAAAAGAAAAGCTACTATTTGACGTAGTTGTTTTAGGAATTAAGTGAGATAGTGAAGGCAGAGCACTGGGTGTTCAGTAGTATTCTGGGGTGGAGGGGCAACAACAGAGGTTTTAAGAATAGATGTTTCGGCGGGCGCAGTGGCTTACACCTGTAATCCCAGCACTTTGGGAGGCCGAGGCAGGCGGATCATAAGGTCAAAAGATCGAGACCATCCTGGCCAACATGGTGAAACCCCGTCTCTACTGAAAATAGAAAAAAATTAGCCAGGCATGGTGGTCCGTGCCTGTAGTCCCAGCTACTCGGGAGGCTGAGGCAAGAGAATTGTGTGAAGCCGAAAAACAGAAGTTGCAGTGAGCCGGGATCGTGCCACTGCACTCCAGCCTGGTGACAGAGCAAGACTCTGTCTCAAAAAAAAAAAAAAAAAAAAAATACATGTTTCAGGCTGGGTGCAGTGGCTCATGCCTGCAATCCTAACATTTTGGGAGGCCAAGGCAGTCAGATCATGAGGTTAGGAGTTCAAGACCAGCCTGGCCAACATGGTGAAACCCCATCTCTACTAAAAATACAAAAAATTAGCCGGGCGTTGTGGCAGGCTAACCTGTAATCCCAGCTACTCGGGAGGCTGAGGCAGGGGCATTGCTTGAACCCAGGAGTCGGAGGTTGCAGTGAGCCGAGATCGCGCCACTGCACTCCAGCCTGGGCAACAAGAGTGAAACTCCGTCTCAAAAAAAAAAAAAAAAAACCGGGTGTGGTTGTGTGCGCCTCTAATCCCAGCTACTGGGGAGGCTGAGGCAGTAGAATCGCTTGAACCCAGGAGGCAGAGGTTGTGATGAGCCGAGATTGCACCACTGCACTCAGCCTGGGCAACAGAGCGAGAGAGACTCCATCTAAAAAAAAAAATAGATGTTTCCTAGGCTGACTAATGAATTAAAATTCCCCAAGACTGAGGCATATGCTAGCCACAAGTCTGAAGTTGTAGAAGAACCAGTAACTCATGAATTGGTTTTAACTTGCTCTTGCACTTGCTTGCTTACTTGCTTGCTTACTTTTTACAGGGGGTGAGATGGAATAACTCAACATTCCTTCCGTCCTCCTCTGCAACACAAGTTACATAGGTGATGATGTGGTCGTTGATTGATTGATGATGTGGTAGTTGATTAATGATGTGGTAGTTGATTGATCGCATCCCCTCAGCACCCAGCTCACCCAATTGCACACAGTAAGCAGTCAGTAAATGAGGGAGAGCATAGGGAGTTACCGTCTCAGGATAGCCTAGTTATTTTACCATCCCTTTACTGTCCTAACAATGAGGACAAGGTAGAATGATTAAAGGGACATTTAATGTCAGTGTCTGTTTCCCTTGGAGCATCAAATCAATACCATGATTGGTACATACTTGATTCAATAATTATCGAGCACCTACCATTTTGTTGCCTGCAATATAACACCTTTCCCATTTTTGTGCAGAGGCATAAGAATAATTCTGAATTATTGTCACCCTTTCTGAATGCCATTTTAAAATTCTTTTTTTTTTTTTTTTAAAGATGAGGTTTCACCATGATGGCCAGGCTGGTCTTGAACTCCTGACCTCAGGTGATCCACCCACCTCGGCCATTTTAGAATTCTTAACTACCTTCTCCCAACCACACACACACACACAAGTTATATTCCTCTCTCACACTCTTGTCTCTTTCTGTTTGTATTTCAGGGTGTCTAACAACCATAAGATGGACCCAAGATCCAGAGTGGCGCTTGTGACTCAAATCACCGTATCCCCAGGAAACCTGGCCTCTGTGGAAACCTTGATTAAACCGCTTTTTCTGACACCTTTTCCTCTACAACCCTTGCTTCTATCACCATTGAAACTTCATAACCAACTCTAACCATCCGCACCTCCAGGTGAGGGGACTAATGGGAATTACTGACAGACTGATGGCTACCCCCCAAGTCAGTTTCCCTTCCTACTTTACTACAAATCTGACCATGTTCCCATATTTACTGAGTAAATTTGATGAAATTTACCTACTCCTGTGTCCTAGATGTATCAGGGAGAGGAAAGAAAAAGGATAAAGGAAGTTGAGAGCTGGGATAGGAATTAGAGGCAAAGGGCTTATGTAGGGATCGGAGAGCTAAAATTCTAATCAGGCACCTCTTTCTGAGGTGATGGAGTATACTGGAAGTAAACGAACTAGGGAAGGCATGATGTGGTAAAAGAGAACCAGGCTTGGATTCAGAAATCAGCATCAGCACTTGCTGTTTGACCTTAAATCATTTACCTTCTCTGACCTTCCATTCCTCATCTGTAAGATTTAAAGGTTTTGCTAGGCGCGGTAGCTCACGCCTGTAATCCCAGCACTTTGGGAGGCTGAGGAGGGCAAATCATGAGGTCAGGAGTTTGAGACCAGCCTGGCCAACATGGTGAAACCCCATCTCTACTAAAAATACAAAAAATTAGCCGGGCATAGTGGCAGGCGCCTGTAATACCATCTACTTGGGAGGCTGAGGCAGGAGAGTCGCTTGAACCCAGGAGTCAGAGGTTGCAGTGAGCCAAGATTGCACCATTGCACTCCAGCCCGGGCAACAGAGTGAGACTCCATCTCAAAAAAAAAAAAAAAAAAAAAGGTTAAAAGGTCTCTAAAGTCCCCATTAAGCACCATGAGTATAAAGGGACTCAAAGTGACCTCTGCAGATTCTTTGCTCCAGCTTTAAAGTGATTATATTTACCGTAGTCCCAGCTACTCCAGAGGCTGAGGTAGTCAGTTGAGCCAGGAGGTCGAGACTTCATAAGCCATGATCGTACCCCTACACTCCAGCCTGGGCAACGGTGAGAACCTTTCTCAAAAATTAAAAATGAAACTGTTACACTCATTTATCATGATAGCTTCTTGATGCTTTTGCCCATTACCAAAAACCACGGGATGCACTAGAAAATTTACTCAAAAATTGGGAGTAACACAATTTTCATTTTATAGTTAAGAAAATTGAGGGTTAGAGAAATAGATCGGGCGAGGTGGCTCACACCTGTAATCCCAGAATTTAGGGAGACTGGGGGTAAGGGGTGGTGAGAGGGGGGTATTGCTTGAGGCCACGAGTTTGGGACTACCCTGGCCAACATAGTGAGATTCCCTCCACCCCCATCTCTATTAAACAATAAATAAATATGAGAAGTTAAATAATTTCCCCAAAATTACCTAGTTAATGGCAGATCCAGAATTCACACTAGATCTGCCTGATTCCCAAGTCTATGCTATATATATATATATATATATATATATATATATATATATATATTTTATAGAGATGGGGTTTCACCATGATGGCCAGGCTGGTCTCTAACTCCTGACCTCATGCAATCCACCCACCTCAGCCTCCCAAAGTGCTAGGCTTACAGGCGTGAGCGACTGCGTATGGCCATCCAAGTCTATTCTCTTAACAATTTTGCTCTTTGCTGTAAGGACCATGTAAAAGAAAATGTATATGCTGGGCGCGGTGGCTCACGCCTGTAAGCCCAGCACTTTGGGTGGCCGAGGTGGGTGAATCATTTGAGGTCAGGAGTTCGAGACCAGCCTGGCCAACACAGTGAAACTATGTCTCTACTTAAAAAAAAAAAAAAAAAAAAAAAAAAAAAAAATTAGCTGGGCATAGAAAGAAAAAAAAGAAAAAGAGGAAGGAAGGAAAATAGGCGGGAAGGAAGGAAGGAAATGTATAGCTAAAGGGAAATTACTACCATTTCCTATCTGTTTTACTCCCACTCTCTCCCCCAAAAGTTCACCTGCCCCTGTCCTCAAAGCCACAGGACGCCTAATTGCTATTTTTGCGTTTCAGCTGAAACGCCACGGGTTTGTGGATTGCGAGGGTGTGTTACATTTTTGGTGTTCCGGTCAGCCGGAACCACTCACTCCGCTGCTAGTGCTGTATGGGGTGTACCTCTTCGGAGTTCCTGGAGGTGGTGCCAGACTAGAGTGGCAACTGTAGTAACCAATAGACACGGACTTTGTTGGATCGGAAGCCAGTGAGGAAACTTGTGGAGGAGAAGCGGTGATAAGCTGCTTGAGGATGTAGGCACCGGTATGAAGGAACATGGGGATGTATCAGAGGTGGCAGCGGCTCCGGCTCCAAGGTTTACAGGCTTACGGGCTGCACACGGTGCGTGAGGTACCCCCAAAGTTCCGATCCGCATCAGACCCAGCCCAGCCAAAGCCCAAAAATTTTTATGTTAACCCAGCCTCACGCCACTCCTCCTCTCCCTCGTCCTCCGAGTCCCCAGACAGAGCTACCTCATAGCTAAACTCGTGATCTAATTCTCGAGTTAGCAGTCTGGGGAGCGTAAAGCTCGAAGGGCCCCCAGCCTAGGGTCCTGTATCACCCGTCCCTTTAAAGACTAGGAATTCGGACGAAGGCATAAACATCCCATAGTGCTATCATCCGCAATTCTACGAAAGGGTGATGTTACAGGTGTTACCTGTCAATATATCTTTCCCTCCAGGCAGTTGTGTCGACCCCTCCGCACTGGTTGGCAGAGCGGCTTGGCCTTTTTGAGGAGCTATGGGCTGCTCAGGTAAAGAGATTAGCAAGCATGGCACAGAAGGAACCCCGGACTATTAAGATATCACTTCCTGGAGGCCAGAAAGTTGATGCTGTGGCATGGAACACAACCCCCTACCAACTAGCCCGGCAGATCAGGTAACAGGCCCATCCTGTAACTACCAGGATTTTCCTTCTGCCCCTTTACTTTTTCTGCACTTTAGTAGGGGAAGAAAGCTTGATCTCCTTGTTTCTTTCCCATCCCCATCAAGATAGCCTTTCCGGAGGATGTGTTTTTCTTTTTTGTTGTCGTTAGTTTTTGTTGTTGTTTTTCTTTCTTTTTTTTTTTCTTTTTTGAGACGGAATATCGGTCTGTCGCCAGGCTGGAGTGCAGTGGAGCAATCTTGGCTCACTGCAACCTCCGCCTCCCGGGTTCAAGCGATTCCCCTGCTTCAGCCTCACAAGTAGCTGGGATTACAGCATGCACGACCACGTCCGGCTAATTTTTTGTATTTTAGTAGAGACCGGGTTTCATCATGTTGGGCAGGATGGTCTCCATCTTCTGACCTCGTGATCTGCCCGCCTTGGCCTCCCAAAGTGCTGTGATTACAGGCGTGAGCCACCGCGCCCGGCTGTTGTTGTTTTATAGAGACAGGGTCTCTCCATGTTACCCAGGCTGGTCTTGAACTCCTGGGCTCAAGCGATCCTTCCATCTCAGCTTTCCAAAATCCTGGGATTACAGGCATGAGCCATCACACCTGGCCTGAGATTTGTTTTATCTGTATTAGTTTCTGCATCAGAGTCTCTGCCCTTTCATTGGGGAAAGAAATGAAAGGTTCTGTTGTTCTGGTAACTAATTTCACCTTTGCAAGTTTACAGTTGCTGAGAGATGGGCAACTTTCTTCCCCCTGTGGATTGTAACCCTGTCTTTTTTAAATCATTAATTTACTTTTTAATAATTGACACATAGTAATTGAACATATGTATGGGGTACATGTGATATTTAGATACATGCATACAATATGTAACGATCAAATCAGGGTGTTCAGCATATCTGTTACCCCAAACGGTTATCATTTCTTTTGAGTTGGGACCATTTCAAATCTTCTAGCTATTTTGAAACATACAATAAATTATTTTAACTGTATTCACCGTACTCGGCTATGGAGCATTAGACCGTATTCCTTCTGTCTAGCTCTATTTTTGTACCCAACCTCTTAATCTCCCATCCCCATCCCTCCCTTCCTCTGGTAACTATCACTCTATTCTCTACCACCGTGAGATCAACTTTTTAAGCTCCCATAGGAATCAGAACATGTGATATTTTCCTTTCTGTGCCTTATAACCCTGTCTTTTTCTTCATCCCCACCTCCCACTGCTGAAGTTCAACACTGGCAGATACTGCAGTGGCTGCTCAAGTGAATGGAGAACTTTATGATCTGGAGCGGCCCTTGGAGACAGATTCCGACCTCAGATTTCTGACATTCGATTCCCCAGAAGGGAAAGCAGTAAGTTTCTTTCTTATCAGGAATACAGTGACTACTAAACCAAGAGATACTGAAGCAGGAAATTCTGACATTTTATTCTTTTGCCTCAGTTTCTCCATTTGCAGTTGGGAGGGAGACGTACCACAGACCGTCTTGACTGACTGTTCCTGGCTAAGCTGGAAACTTATGGCAAAAGTTTTTAACTTAGCTTCGATCTATTTTTTTTTTTTTTTTTTTTGAGATGGAGTTTCACTCTTGTTACCCAGGCTGGAGTGCAATGGTGTGATCTCCGCTCACCGCAACCTCCACCTCCTGGGTTCAGGCAATTCTCCTGCCTCAGCCTCCTGAGCAGCTGGGATTACAGGCATGCGCCACCATGCCCAGCTAATTTTTTGTATTTTTAGTAGAGACAGGGTTTCACCATGTTGACCAGGATGGTCTCGATCTCTTGACCTCGTGATCCACCCATCTCGGCATCCCAAAGTGCTGGGATTACAGGCGTGAGCCACTGCGCCCGGCAGCTTCAATCTATTAAGCAAACATTTGAGCTAGTGAAAGGGAGAGAGATAGTATGTTGAAAAACAAAAGGATAATATGTAAATTCAGCCCCCTCCACTCATGAGCACATAGATTATAAGTCATCTGTAGTGTATATTCAATTCTAACATGGCTTATACAGCTGAGCACTCAACCTGGTCACCTCCCCCACCTTGTCTTCTTCGTGTCAGCTCATGTAATGCAGACCTTGCCTATTAGGATCCAGAAAAATAGAGTTCTCCTGCCATCTATGTATAAATAGTGACCAAATCCAAGAGGAATAGTTGTATCGCACTAGATTTATGGGATTAAAAAAAAAAAAAGGACTGAAAGACCAAACAGAGGCCGAAGGAACCACTGTCTTAAGAAGATAGCTTATTCTGAAACCCTAAAAGCTTACAGGAACAGCAGCAGAAGACTGACTGGCCTCCTACTTCTAGGCTTTGGAACTGGGAAGCACCAAGGACTGAGGGGTGGGGCTGGGGCTTTTATGCACTGAAAGAAGAAAAGATACTGGCCTTCTTTCTTTTCTATTCAGTGTATTTTTTTTTTTGAGGCAGAGTCTTACCGTGTCACCTAGGCTGGAGTGCTGTGGCCCAGTCTCAGCTCACTGCAACCTCTACCTCCCAGGTTCAAGCAATTCTCCTGCCTCAGCCTCCTGAGTAGCTGGGACTACAGGCGCACGCCACCACACCTGGCTAGTTTTGTATGTTTCAGTAGAGGTGAGGTTTTACCACGTTGGCCAGACTGGTCTCGAACTCCTAACCTTAGATGATTTGCCTGCCTCGGCCTCCCAAAGTGTTGGGATTACAGTATGAGCCACCGTGCCTGGCCTTTTTTTTTTTTTTTTTAAGCTTGTTACTTTTTAGTGGTCGCTCCCAAAATTTAGGATCCCCATTTTGTGGTAGTTATTCCTAGAAGAACCATACCAGTTTTCCTACCAACTTTTGTGAGGAAGAGATCAGAGATCTAGGGGTTAAGGGAGAAGTTTATGAACCTGTCAACCCCTTTTTTGTGAACTCAGGTGTTCTGGCACTCCAGCACTCATGTCCTGGGGGCAGCAGCTGAACAATTCCTAGGTGCTGTTCTCTGCCAAGGTCCAAGTACAGAAAATGGCTTTTACCATGACTTCTTTCTGGGAAAGGAGAGGTGAGTAATGAAAGGAATGAGAAGAATGATTCTGGGATGGTTTCTGAGGCCCTTTCAGGGGCTTGGGCATGTTCCATTTGGAGGAGGAAGTTGGAGGAGGAGGGTTTCTCTAGGTCTCAACTATGCCATTAGTACCTCCTTCTGCGTTTGTCCATGTCCCTGTTCTAACTTTGCTTGAAATTTACCTTCTTGGCTGGTGTGGTGGCATGTGCCTGTAGTCCCAGCTACTTGGGAGGCTGAGGTAGGAGGATTGCTTGAGGCTGGGAGGTTGAGGCTGTGGTGAGCCATGATCTTACCACTTACCCTGTACCCAGCCTGGGTGACAGAGCAAAACCGTCTCTCAGAAAAAAAAAAAAGCAACTTACCTTGTTACTTGTTAACTTTCATAAATTCAAGTTTTACTTCATCTCTTTCATTACTGTTCTAACTTTGTCTATCCAGATTTCCTGCACTCAACTTTTAACTTCATGCATAGAACTTTTTCTCCAGCTGTAATATCTGTTACCTGATTTCCTATTTATGTTTTCTCTCGGTTTGTCTGTCTTTGCCTATAACTCTAGATTTCTCCTGAAGGGCAGGACCTTACCCCCTAGCCCATAGGTTTGTCACCCAGGTGATTGATGCACCTTATAGGATGCAACCCAACCAATTCTCCTCTTTTTAGGACAGTCCGGGGCTCAGAACTGCCTGTTTTGGAGCGGATTTGCCAAGAACTTACAGCTGCTGCTCAACCCTTCCGGAGGCTAGAGGCTTCACGGGATCAGCTTCGCCAGTTGTTCAAGGTGGGATGGAGGGAAGAGGTGGCTCTCCTAGGACATCTTTGTGAGAATAAAGACTTTTCTTCAGTCTCCCTTCTGCCTTTTTCCAGGATAACCCCTTTAAGCTTCACTTGATTGAGGAGAGAGTGACAGGTCCAACAGCAACAGTATATGGGTAAGAGTTGCCAAGATTAAGGCAAATAGGGAGAGGTGGGGAAGCATTGAAGAAGGCCAGAAATGCTATAGGGAAGAAAGATAGAAGGTAATTTGTGTTGCTCCAGAAAAAGAAATGGGAATGGGAATTAATTTTTTTTTTTTTTTTTTTTTTGAGATGAAGTCTTGCTCTGTCTACCAGGCTGGAGTGCAGTGGCACGATCTCGGCTTACTGTAACTTCCGCCTCCTGGTGGTCCAAGCAATTCTCCTGCCTCAGTCTCCTGAGTAGCTGGGATTACGGGCGTGTGCCACGATGCCCAGCTAATTTTTGTATTTTTAGTAGAGATGGGGTTTCACCATGTTGGCCAGGATGGTCTTGAACTCCTGACCTTAGGTGATCCACCCACCTCCGCCTCCGAAAGTGCTGGGATTGCAGGTGTGAGCCACTGCTGACTGGGGATTTTTTATCTGCCATTATCCTCTCTCTGTAGGAGTGTTCCTTTTTCTTCGCTTATTTCTGTCAGCTAAAGACCATGAGAGGAAGAAAGCTAGAAGCTGAAGAATCTGGAAATCACTAACTGGCCTCTTCTTTCTCCTAGATGTGGCACATTGGTTGACCTTTGCCGGGGCCCCCACCTTCGGCATACTGGACAGATTGGAGGACTGAAGCTGCTATCGGTCAGTTGTGGGACAGAGTTAGGTTAACATTCCTGTTTTTGTCTGGGCTAGGTGGCTCATGCCTGAAATCCCGGCACTTTGGGAGACTGAGATGGGTGGATCACTTGAGGTCAGGAGTTCAAGACCATCCTGGCCAACATGGCAAAACCCTGTCTCTATTTAAAAAAAAAAAAGAGCTCTGAACTTAAAAGCTAGCCATCTGCATATAGTCTTTACTTGGCATGGATGAGATATGTGACCTTGGGTAAACTTTTTTTTTTTTTTTTTTTTTTTTTGAGGTGGTGTCTAGCTCTATTACCAGGCTGGAGTGCAGTGGCATGATCTCAGCTCATTGCAACGTCCACCTCCTGGGTTAAGTGATTCTCCTGCCTCAGCCTCCTGAGTAGCTTGGACTACAGGTGCATGCCACCACACCCAGCTAACTTTTGTATTTTTAGTAGAGACCCGGTTTCACATTAGCCAGGATGGTCTCGATCTCTTGACCTCATGATTCACCTGCCTCAGCCTCCCAAAGTGCTGGGATTACAGGCCTGAGCCACCGCACCTGGTGGCCTTGGGTAAATCTTACTTATTTTCCCTATCTAGAAAATAAGGCCATTATTTCCTTTTTGTCCTACCAGTAAATTCACCTCATAAAGATAATGAAAACCAGGCCGTGCATGGTGGCTCACACCTGTAATTCCAGCACTTTGGGGATGCCAAGGCAGGTGGATCATTTGAGGTCAGGAGTTCGAGACCAGCCTGGGCAACATAGTGAAACCCCATCTCTACTGAAAATACAAAAATTAGCTGGGTGTGCTGGGCCACGCCTGTAATCCCAGCTACTTAGGAGATTGAGGCAGGAGAGTCACTTGAACCCAGTAGGCAGAGGTTGCAGTGAGCCAAGATCACGCCACTGCACTCCAGCCTGGGCCCTGGAACAAGACTCCGTCTCAAAAAAAAAGAAAAAAGATAATGAAAACCAACTAATGTAGGAGAAAGGAAAAGTTTAAAAGTGCTAAAAAATATAGGCTATTGGCCGGGTACAGTGGTTCACACATAATCCCAACACTTTGGGAGACCAACATGGATGGATCACTTGAGCTCAGGCATTTAAGACCATCCTGGCCAACATAATCAAACCCCATCACTACTAAAAATAAAAAATCAGCTGGGCGTGGTGGCATGCCCCTATAGTCCCAGCTACTTGGGAGGCTAAGGCAGGAGAATCACCTGAACCTAGGCAGAGGTTGCAGTGAGCCAAGATTGCACCACTGCACTCCAGCCTGGGCAGCAGAGTGAGACTCTGTCTCAAAAAATATACATATATGCTGTTTCTCATTAGTACTGTTAAAGGAGAGAGCAGGCAGAGGCTTTTGGATTTCATGTGGCCAGGAATGGGATATGGTATAGAAGACTGACTTTTCTAGCAGCTGTATAGGATAATTATAATAGGAGGAATAGACTGACATTTGACTGGAGCTTATGGTTACTCCCCTAAGCAGTCACTGATTGGAATGGGAAGGAACTAAGTACAGGGGTACCGAGAATGGGGAGAAAAAGTGATGGCAAGGTAAGGTTAGGCTTGACCAAGATGTATGTAGGAATCAAGAGTCAGGCAATTTCAACACTGTAATCTAGAAGAAGGGTGTCTAGAGGATGGAGGTGTTCATCCTACTGGCGGGATTGTTGTCAAGAGGCATACCTGTGACGCTTAACACTGAGAGTATCATATGAGGCTTGAAAAGGTTAGGGGCCTTCAGTCCTCATCTTTCCTTTGATTCCCTATGTCTTCACACAGAACTCGTCATCCTTATGGAGGTCTTCAGGGGCCCCAGAGACGCTGCAGAGAGTGTCAGGGATTTCCTTCCCCACAACAGAATTGCTGAGGGCCTGGGAAGCATGGAGGGAGAAAGCAGAATTGCAAGACCACCGGCGCATTGGGAAGGTACACAGATTGGCAAGATAGGGCGGGATGGTGGTAAGGGTGGAAGGTGAGAGAGATGACAGAACCTGATTATGGAGTTGGGAGCAGATTCAGTCACACAGCCTGAGCACCTCTGTCAGTTGTTTCTTCTGGGTTCCAAAGCTACCTCCTTGCCCTTGAAGTGACCCAATATTGCCATTTCTGACTGCAGGAACAGGAGCTCTTCTTCTTCCATGAACTGAGCCCTGGGAGCTGCTTCTTCCTGCCACGAGGGACAAGGGTGTATAATGCACTAGTGGCGTTTATCAGGGTAAGGGGACCCAGGTCTAGAGGAAGGAAGACCAGGGAAGGGCTGAGGGCCTAGAAGAAGCTAAGGTGTTCGTGTTAAAAGAGCGGGGTTGGGGCCTGGCGCGGTGGCTCACACCTGTAATCCCAGCACGTTCGGAGGCCAAGGCAGGCAGATCACCTGAGGTCAGGAGTTCGAGACCAGCCTGGCCAACATGCCAAAACCATCTCTAGTAAAAAAGTTACCAAAAATTAGCTGGGCATGGTGGTGGCACCTGTAGTCCAAGCTACTGGGGAGGCTGCGGTAGGAGAATCACTTGAACTCAGGAGGCGGAGGTTGCAGTGAACTGAGATTGTGCCACTGCACTCCAGCCTGGGCGATAGAATGAGACTCTGTCTGGAAGAGAAAAAAAAGGGGCAAGGGTTGGAAGCATAAACATAAATACTGAAAAGTGCTGGTGACCTTTAATACTACAGTTGTGTGGTCTGCAGTTGGGGAGCATAGAGACAGGACATGGTATTTAATAGGTTGTGGTTGCAATCAGCATAGCCTAAGGCCCCAGGAAGATCACACAGCTGACGCTCTGCCCCTGTTCCTTCCAGTTATTCTGACCTTCCATGTCTCTACCCTCCTCTCCAGGCTGAGTATGCCCACCGTGGTTTCTTCGAGGTGAAAACTCCCACACTGTTTTCTACGAAACTCTGGGAACAGTCAGGGCATTGGGAGCATTATCAGGAAGACATGTTTGCTGTGCAGCCTCCAGGCTCCGATAGGCCTGCCAGCTCCCAGAGTGATGACTCTACCAGGCATAGCACAGATACACTCGCCCTCAAGCCGATGAACTGCCCTGCACACTGGTGAGCTGGGAGCTAGGATTACAATCAGGTTGCTAAATAGTAAATAATAGAAAGCACCTTGGGGCAGGGTGCAGTGGCTCATGCCTGTAATCCCAGCACTTTGGGAGGCTGAGGCAGGCAGATCACCTGAGGTTGGGAGTTCAAGACCAGCCTGACCAAAATGGTGAAACCCCGTCTCTACTAAAAATACAAAATTAGCTGGGCATGATGGTGCATGCCTGTAATACCAACCACTTGGGAGGCTGAGGCAGGAGAACTGCTTGAACACAGGAGGCGGAGGTTGCAGTGAGTCAAGATCACGCCACTGCACTCCAGCCTGGGCAACAAGAGGGAAACTGCATCTCAAAAAAAAGGAAAGCACTTTGGAAAGAGTATTGGGACACCTGGTTTGAGTCTAGAATCTTCCCCGTAGCTAACCATGTGAATTTGGGAAACTCATTTTACCTCTTTAGGTTTCAGTCTCCTTAAAGTTGCTATCTAAGGTTCCTCTTTCAGTTCAGTGACCATCACAGAACAGGGCAACAATAAATGATGTCTGTTAGTGTTTTACTGAGAAATCCACTTTTGAACCAGGCAGGGCTCAGACTGTGGTGAGTGGGATTGACAGGACTCAGTGCGAGGATATGCTGAGGCTGGAGAGGGCTTTAACTGATGGTGCAGAGAAAGTAGGCAAGCAGATTGGGTTGGAGAGCAGTCTTTGGGGGCTGGTCCTCCCTATGGCCCTGACCCCTCCCCACCCCAACCTCAGCCTGATGTTCGCCCACCGGCCCAGATCCTGGCGGGAACTGCCCTTGCGACTAGCTGACTTCGGGGCCCTACACCGGGCTGAAGCCTCTGGTGGTCTGTGTGGACTGACCCGACTGCGGTGTTTCCAGCAGGATGACGCTCACATCTTCTGTAGAACAGATCAGGTGGCCTTTCCCTGGCTTCACCAAAGCTTTTCTAAACCACCTTCCTGTCTCCCTATGAACCTGCACAAACCCCTGATCTTCAGTTGTCCCCTGTATGTACTATAATTCAGCTACATTCTACCCCTAGCTTGCTTCTGCTTCCTCTCTGTTTTTACCTTCTGTTTGCCTCAAACTGCCACTATCCCAGATTCCTAGCTGGCTCACAGCTCCCCCACCCTTATTTCCTGCCCCCAGCTGGAAGCAGAGATCCAAAGCTGTCTTGATTTCCTCCGTTCCGTTTATGCTGTTCTTGGCTTCTCCTTCCACCTGGCACTGTCCACCCGGCCATCTGGCTTCCTGGGAGACCCTTGCCTTTGGGATCAGGCTGAACAGGTGAGTAGGAGGTAGAGAAATAGAGGCAGATAAACCACTCTTTAGTGAAAAGGAGTGGGGAATACAGTAACCAGGGTTCTCCAATAGAGGCATCTGATGAAGGCATCATTTATTAGGGACTGACCGGATGTGTTCCTTTTGAAGTCTAAGATGATGTATTCCTGTCTCATTCCTTCTAAAGGTCCTTCAACAAGCTCTGAAGGAATTTGGAGAACCCTGGGACCTCAACTCTGGAGATGGTGCCTTCTATGGGCCTAAGGTAAGCTTGGGACCCTGGTCAGTGTTATATTTATTTATTTTTTGCTTTGTTTTGGAATAATAGATAAAAATAAATTTATCTATTATTTATTTTTAAATAAATTTTTCTTTTTATCTATTATAAAAATTAGCCTGGCTAATTTTTTTTCTATTTTTAGTAGAGATTGGATTTCACCATGTTGGCCAGACTGGTCTTGAACTCCTGACCTCAGGGAATCCTTCTGCCTTGGCCTCCCAAAGTCCTGGGATTACAGGCATGAGCCACTGCGCCTGGCCACAAAGAAGTATCTTTAAACTTACGTAGGATATAAAAAAAAGACCAATATATTTTCTGCCCTCTTGTCATTTGCAATCTAATGAGGGCTGTTTAAGGTAAATAGGCCATGTCACTGCTGTGAGATTAGTTCTGTGTAGGTACTAAGAGAGCACATTAGCAGGGGTTAGCATTACTTGGGGGGGTCATAAAAGGTTTCCGCAGGAATCACTTTCCAATCTGAAAGGTGAGTGTTGGCCAGGTAAAGCTGTGTTTCAGGAGGCAGCAGTGTAGGCAGAGGCTGGGGATAGGGATAAAAACTCACATGGCAGACCACTTTGGGCAACACAGGGAGACCCTGTCTCTACCAAAAAAAAATTAGCTGGACACGGTGGCTCATGCCTGTGGTCCCAGCTACCCAGCAGGCTGAGATGGGAGAATCACCTGAACCCAGGAGGTAGAGGCTGCAGTGAGCCAAGATCACGCCCCACTGCATTCCAGCCTGGGTGATAGAGTGAGACCTTGTCTCAAAAACAAAGAAGTCTGGGAAAAAAAGGACTGAAAAGTGTCCATTGGATTTAGTAAAAAGGCTGCTGGATTTTAAAGGACCATTTTCAGTAAAGTAGGGCCTGAGGGTGGAGTTAGAAGTGAATAAATGAGGCCTGTATGGTGGCTCATGCCTGGAATCCCAGCACTTTGGGAGGCTGAGGCAGGCAGATCACTTGAGGTCATGAGTTCGAGACCAGCCTGGCCAACATGACGAAACCCCTTCTCTACTAAAAATACAAAAACTGGCTGGGTGAAGTGGTACACACCTGTAGTCCCAGCTATTTGGGAACCTGAGGCAGGAGAATCGCTGAACCTGGGAGGCAGAAGTTGCAGTGAGCCAAGATCATGCCACTGCATTCCAGCCTCAGTGACAGAGCAAGACGTCCCCAAAAATAAAAATAGGCTGGGCGCAGTGGCTCATGCTTGTAATCCCAGCACTTTGGGAGGCCAAGGCAGGTAGATCACCTGAGGTCAGAGGTTCAAGACCGCCAGACCAACATGGTGAAACCCTGTCTCTATTAAAAATACAACAATTAGCCCAGCATGGTAGTGGGGGCCTGTAATCCCAGCTACTCAAGGGGCTGAGGCAAGAGAATCATTTGAACCCAGGAGGTGGAGGTTGCAGTGAGCCAAGATCACGCCATTGCACTCCAGCCTGGGCAACAGAGCGAGACTCTGTCTCAAAAAAAAATAATAAAATGAAAAATAAAATAAATGCTATGATGAGAGGAAGCCTGCTTGGAGGGAGAAGTTGAATTTGTAAAAAAAAGTTTTAGTAAAGGGAAGTTCCTGGAGAGGTTTGAGGTGGGATTGAGAAGCCTTCATATCAGGGATCATGACTGCCATTGTATCCAGGGTAGAAGGAAAGGCTGAAGGCAAATGCAAGGACGTTTATAGGCCTGGTGACAGGAAGTTGAGACTTTTCCCGTCCCATGGTATCAATTATCTGAATTCTTCATGAGGCAGGAATCAGTCAGGATCATTTGCTGAAATGAGAATGGAGGAGAGTTGTCGGTGAGGGGACTGATGATATGAAGAAAATGCTGGGCGAGGTGGCACACTCCTGTAATCCCAGCACTTTGGGAGGCCAAGGTGAGAGGATCACCTGAATCCAGGAGTTTGAGACCAGCCTGGGCAACGTAGTAAGACCTTGTCTCTAAACATTTTTTTTTTTTTTTTTAAAAGACGGGGTTTCACCATGTTGGTCAGGCTGGTCTTGAACTCCCGATCTCAGGTGATCCACCCGCCTTGGCCTCCAAAGTGCTTGGATTACAGGAGTGAGCCACCATGCCCGGCCTACAAAAAAAATTAAACCAAATTTAAAAATTAGCTGGGTGTAACGGTGTATGCCTGTGGTCCCAGCTACTCAGGAGGCTGAGGTGGGAGGATCACTTGAGCCTAGGATTTTGAGGCTGCATGAGCTATCATCAAGCCGCTGCACTCCAGCCTAGGTAACAGAATGAAACGCTGTCTCAAAAAACTGAATAAAAATGAAGTTATGGAGAGAAAGGAAATTACTCAAAAACTGTTATCAAAAACTGCTAAAATCTTTTTTTTCTTTCTTTTTTTTTTTTTGAGACAGAGTCTTGCTCTGTTGCCAGGCTGGAGTGCCGTGACAGATCTTGATTCACTGCAGCCTCCATCTCCCAGGTTCAAGCTATCCTCTTGCCTCAGCCTCCCAAGTAGCTGAGACTACAGGCACGTGCCACCACACCTGGCTAATTTTTGTTTTGTTTTGTTTTGTTTTGTTCGGTTGGGTTTTTTTGAGACGGAGTTTAACTCTGTTGCCCAGGCTGGAGTGGAGTGGCACAATCTCAGCTCACCACAACGTCCACCTCCTGGGTTCAAGCGATTCTCCTGCCTCAAAGTCCTGAGTAGATGGGATTACAGGCACCTGCTACCCAGCTAATTTTTGTATTTTTAGTAGAGACGAGGTTTTCCATATTGGCCAGGCTGGTCTCTAACTCCGGACCTCAGGTGATCCACCTGCCTTGGCCTCCCAAAGTGCTGGGATTACAGGAGTGAGCCACTGCGCCTGGCCTGGCTAAAATCTTTTGAGTACTCAAAGTTGCTGTTCACTGTGCTGGGGTCTTTTATTCAGGTAACGTGTATTACTCATGTTCGTGTCCTAAGTGTCTATTCCAGCATATGGTATTTATTTAGCTGCTTCAATAAGTAGTTAGTAAATGAAAATATTAACATTAATGAAATTGTGCCTTATGATTTATTTCAGCAATAATACTAGGCAAATAAAATATCTTTATTACTAAGAACAAAATTTAGAGAGGTTAAACAATGTGCTTAAGGTTACAGAGATAACAGTCATAAAGTGCACAAAGTGTATTATGTTGAATCAATCTAATACGTTGTTGGCTAAGATACTGCTATAAAAAGAGAGAGCAAACAGCTGGAAAATTCATGAGAACAAAGCATAGAGCTTATTAGGGCAGCCCAAAGGATTACTGGCAATAGCCAAGGACCAGCTGAATCTCGAAACACTGACTTCCATGGTGGCATCAATCTCTGTTTTTGCATCTGTGTGGTTTGTGACGTATTGGGCAGCACTGAGCAGTTCTCTTGCAGGGCCACAGATGTAGGTACACAGGAACTAAGGAAAATTGTACAGCTTCATGGGGAAAGAAACAAAGGTGGGAGGGGCCTGAGGATGGAAAAGAAAAAGAAGAGTTAAAGAACCTGCGGGTTGAAGCACCAGTAATAGGAGTAACTGTCATGACCAAGTGTGGTGGCTCACACCTGTAACCCCAGCACTTTGGGAGGCTGAAGTGGGCAGATCACTTGAGATCAGGTGAGACTAGCCTGGCCAACATGGTGAAACCCCATCTCTACTGAAAAAAAACAACATATATATGTAAGTTAGCTGGGCGGCCGGGCACGGTGGCTCACGCCTGTAATCCCAGCACTTTGGGAGGCTGAAGTGGGCAGATCACTTGAGATCAGGTGTTTGAGACTAGCCTGGCCAACATGGTGAAACCCCATCTCTACTGAAAAAAAAACAACAACATATATATATATAAGTTAGTTGAGTGGCTGGGCACGGTGGCTCACGCCTGTAATTCCAGCACTTTGGGAGGCCGAGGTGGGCGGATCACAAGGTCAAGAGATCGAGACCATCCTGGCCAACATGGTGAAACCCCGTCTCTACTAAAGAATACAAAAATTAGCTGGGCGTGGTGGCGTGCGCCTGTAATCCCAGCTACTAGGGAGGCTGAGGCAGGAGAATTGCTTGAACCCAGGAGGCAGAGATTGCAGTGAGCCGAGATTGTGCCACTGTACTCCAGCCTGGCGCCTGGCAACAGAGCAAGACTCTATCTCAAAAAAAAAAAAAAAAAAAAAAAATGCTGAGCATGGTGCCAAGTACCTGAAGTCGCAGCTACTCATGAGGTTGAGGCAGGAGATTTGCTTGAACCCGAGGGGCGGAAGCTGCAGTGAGCTGAGATCATGCCACTGCACTCCTGCCAGGATGACAGAACGAGACTGTGTCTCAAAAAAAAAAGAGTAATTGTCAGAGCTGGCTGACCAAGAAACAGTAATCAGAGTAGGGTGTTTGATGGACTGTTTCAGAGACACAGCCATTGGGGGAGATGACAGGATACAGGGTGTAGCCATAGTTTGGGCGGTGATGAAGATCGCTGAGATGAGAAGCTCAAGGAATTGAGAGGTCAAGGTGTGGACATCTGGTAATATTATACCATCCATTATTAAGTGGAGGGAGCTGCTGAGAACTGCTGCCAGAGTGAATGGAGTAGACTGAAGTGGAGGGGTAGTGTATGATAGAGCTGGGTCACACGACTCAGTGCCCAGGATGAGGGTAGGTTAAGGGGTGGGATGGCACGGATAATAGTTCTGGATACTGCTCCTGGCTTATCTCGTGCCCTCCCATTTGTTTCATGTAGATTGATGTGCACCTCCACGATGCCCTGGGCCGGCCACATCAGTGTGGGACAATTCAGCTTGACTTCCAACTGCCCCTGAGATTTGACCTTCAGTACAAGGGGTATAAAACCTTGCCCTATCCTCTTTTCCCTTGACAGCCCATGGAATAGGTCTATAACTCCCCCTCTGCCTTTGACCCTAAAACTAAACCCTCCACACCCTCTCCTGCCAGAGCTGAATATTTCTTAAAAACTGGAAAGTGATCTTAGATACACAATTTGCCCTTTTTTTCCTTTCAAGGCAAGCGGGTGCCCTGGAGCGTCCAGTCCTCATTCACCGAGCCGTGCTCGGTTCTGTGGAAAGACTGTTGGGAGTGCTGGCAGAAAGCTGCAAGGGAAAATGGTGAGACCTCTGACCCTGGATTTCTGTTCTGGCCCCAAACCAGATAGTTTATGCTCCAGACCCTGTCCCCTTTCATATGCCAGCCTCTTTGCTCCTCAAATCTGCTCCATACAAGCACACTTCTGGCCAGACCCAGAGTGAATATTTTGTCATCGTTCTTTCCCAACCAGGCCACTGTGGCTGTCCCCGTTCCAGGTGGTGGTCATCCCTGTGGGGACTGAGCAAGAGGAGTATGCCAGGGAGGTAAGGAGTTGGGGGAAGGGAAGGGGCAGAAGCAGGCCTACTAGAGAGTCTGGTGCCCGGCAGTGGGCAGGAAGAGGCCGCATGGGTGGTGGAGGAAGGAGCACAGCCCTTGGAGCCAGAAGACCGGGCTGCAGTGGTTGCTGTCCTAGATGCTGGAAATCCTGTATCTCAAAAATATGACTAATTACCTTATACAGATGTATGAAAATTAAACAAATTAACAAATATTGAAAGCTGCCAAAAGAGCACTGGGCACAAAAATGGGATTGAGTACACGGTTTTATTTTTCCTTTCTAGAGAGAATTGAGGATATGGATGGTACCAAAGTTGAGCAGCTGCTTGGGTAGAGCAGTGGCTAGGAGGCAAAGTCGAGGAAATAATTGGGAGGTTGTTTCCAGTAGGAGGCAGACAGAAAAGTTGTGGGGTTGGGGGTGAATGGGAAGGAGGTCTCAGTGTGGAGATGAAATGAGGAGAGGTTGCTGGGGAGAAGTGGAGAGCCCCGAGGCAGAGGAAGGAGGAGCAGATGGGGAAATTGAGGGAAAGGAGCATCAGACTGTTCTAGTTCTTCAACTTTCCAATAAATTGACTTCCTGACACCAAACCTCTGTCGCAGACACAGCAGAGCCTGCAGGCTGCAGGACTGGTCTGTGACCTGGATGCGGACTCCAGACTGACCCTGAGCCGGAGAATCCGTCGGGCCCAGCTTGCCCACTACAATTTTCAGTTTGGTAAGCTGAACCTCAGTGTGGCTGTTCGCCCACCTGCCATCTGCATTCTTGCTGTTAAGTTTACCAAGTTTGGTAATGCATATTTGGGTTAATTGGGGTTCATTACCTGAGCGGGTAGGAGCCAGGATTCAGGACACCTGACTCATTTAGGCCCTGTGTTCCTTCACATTGCCCTGCCCTCCCCATAACCACTTCTGACCCTCAAAATCTTTTTCCTGTTTTTAACTCCACTCTAGCTCTTGGTGTCTGTTAGGTTAATTAACCAAGGGAGCATCAGAGAGAAAGGGATGAGAGGGCTAATACGGTGTTCATTATACTTGTTTATTCTGGACCTAGATGGAGTCAGCCCTAAGAGATGAGGAGAAAGGCCTTAGGGAGAAAATTCTGGCACTGCCCATGCTCCATTTTTTCATTTTCCACGGTTCAGAGCTCTATCTCAAAGGCGAGGAGCAGAAACTCCTCCGCCAGATGACCTGATTCTTGAGTTTTACTTACCCCACGAGCACCCAGAGCAGGCTGTGCCGCAATCCCATGGACTTGCATATGGCCCCTTTCCCTCCCCTACTGCCCAGTCAGCCCCTGCATTCGTCTTCCTCAGCAGAGTCCCCTCGGTCTGTGAATCCAGCCCTAATAGACACCAAGAGCCAGAGTGGGACTGATGAGAGGAAACTGTTCTAAGGGTCAGAAATGGTTGGGGGGAGGTGGGGCAGTGTGAAGGCCACACCACTCCTGCCACCTTCCCCTTCCTCTAATCCCCACTGCAGATACACACACACAGTTTCTCTCTGTGGGGTTCTCAGTGTTTGTCTTTCTCTGCTTGACTCTAATGTCTCTGACCCCGGGGTTCCTGACCAGAAGCAGTAAGGCCTGCAGGGACTAAAGCATTTCCTTATCTCCTCCGGATGAGCAGGGACTGGCCATTTAGCCTTTTGCAGGCGCAGCTAAATGCGTCCTTTCTGTGAACCATTTCTGGGCTCTGCTGCCACCTTTCCTAAAGATTTAGGTCTTTCAAGTTTCTGCAGAGCAAAAGAAACTATCCCATTGGATGGATTTGCCCTGAGGTTCCCAAACTGCCTCTTCCTGCAGTGGTTGGCCGGAAAGAGCAAAGTAAGAGAACAGTGAACATTCGGACTCGAGATAATCGTCTCCTTGGGGAGTGGAGCTTGCCTGAGGCTGTGCAGCGGCTGGTGGAACTACAGAACACCAGGGTCCCAAATGCCGAGGAAATTTTCTGACCCTTTGTATGCAGATACAAAAACCTTCGAGAGCCATCAGCCTCCCTTACATGGGAGGCCCCAACCCAGCTGACAGTGTGGAGTCCCCAGAACCTCAGAACTATGTGGAGGCATGTGTCTGCTCTCCTGAGAAGATACTTGGTTTGGGGACCCCACAAAGGGAGGGAAGCTGTCACTGTTTCGATGTGAGGAAAATTTTTAAAAAATTATAAACTGGGCTGGGCGTCGTGGCTCACACCTGTAGGTGTGCGGATCACCAGGTCAGGAGATCGAGACCATCCTGGCTAACATGGTGAAACCCTGTCTCTACTAAAAATACAACAAAAAAATTAGCTGGTCATGGTGGCACACACCTGTAGTCCCAGCTACTCTGGAGGCTGAGGCAGGAGACCTGGTAGGCAGAAGTTGCAGTGAGCCGAGATCGTGCCATTGCACTCCAGCCTGGGCAACAGAGTGAAACTCCGTCTCAAAAATAAATAAATGAAATAAACTGGAAGCTGCTGGGCATGTGTCTTCATCTCTGACTCCAGAGAGGGGTGATAAAAGGACGTTCCACTTTGTCTCCCTCTTTTTTGTCCCAGAGAGTTAGGGAAATTGAAAAGGGACAGTCCAGACCTCGTACTGGTAGAGGAGATCCCTTGGATAGGTGTCCTGCTCCCCCCATAAACTCCTTTGTGCCCTGTTTCCCCAGTTCCGGTTTGTGGGTCGGGAGATACCCTCTCCACAGAAGGCAGCATGTAGATGGAGAAACTGAGGCACAAGCTGGGGGCTCAAACACCTCTTGCCCTTGATTCTCTGTCAGTTTCTCTTGGGGTCATAAGAATGTTCTCCTCCCATCAGTCCCATTCTTCTCAATCCTCTGAGGAGGCTTCAGGGTGACTTGGGAGGAGTGGCTTCCAGAGGAGGAGCAGCTGGGACTGAGTCATGGCAGGAAGCTGAGGAGGGCGGGAGATCACACCAGACAATTATAAAAGAAGAGCTAGTCCTGAAGCTCATAGCAATAACAGCTCCCAGACCAGCTCCAGCGACCGGCCCTTCACATCCACACCTGCCTGAGAAGACCCACCTCTGGGTGTCCAGTGGTCAGTTCTTGCCCCAGGATGGGGACCACAGCCAGAGCAGCCTTGGTCTTGGCCTATTTGGCTGTCGCTTCTGCTGTCTCTGAAGGAGGTGAGTTGGAGGGTCCGCACTTGGGAAGGAATCTGGGCTCACATAGCGGGGTCTGGGTCCAGGCATCCCAGATGGCTTATCACTAGCAGAGTGGCTCTCTGGCTTCTCTTTTCTGAGCAGGCCCAAAGTGAGCCTGGGAACTGGAGCCTTTAACCAAGGAGGCAGAGAGCAGGGGTACAGAAGGAGAGGGGTTCCTAGAAACTGCTGCCAAGAAACACAGAGTCCCACTCAAATGGACAGCTGAGTGGGGGTGGGTTCACAGAATGAGAGTCCCCTGCTGAGGAGCATGTAGGGAGGGTGCTGGTGGGGCAGGCAAAGGAGGGAAAAGGGGCCCTCAGGCTGCTCAAAACCCCGGATCGCTGGCCCAGCAAGCCTTGACTGAATCCCTGTCTGATTAGAGGAGTTGAGGGATATTCATCCACAGACCCACCCTGCATTCAGCATATACACATTCTTTATCTGCTTTGATCCCTAAACAAAACAGGAACTCCTCAATGCTATGGGTGGAAACTAAGGAAAAAAAAAAAAAACACCCAGGGCACTCCAGCGGGAAGCCACTGAAAGGATGTCAGTAGATCTGTCTGCTTCTCTGTGGAGCCCCATGCCATTGTTCCTCCCAGCTCCTGGTCTTTTGTGTCTGCAGATCACCTACAAGTGATTCCCTTCCCTGTGCCTGTCCCAGTCCCCAAGGCCCTAAATTGAGACCTAAACTAAGGAGGAGCTGAGACTGGCTGAAGGGGAAGCACTCAACCTTTAGGAAGCCTCCTTTGCCAGAGGCCTGAAGATGTTTCAGGACCTGAAAGAGAAGGGTGGGTGGAGGAGGTGGGTGGGGGAGGCTCCAACCAGCTCAAGGTCCAGGCTTTTTCCTCTGAAAGCTAGGGACCATCCCAGCAGAGACTGCGGGGAGGACAACCCACAGCCCTGAGGGAAAGACGCTGGCAGAGGACATTAGGGCCTCCCTCCCCAATCCCGTATGGCACACTCCCTACATCCAGCCTCTGAGGCAGTAGAGGTGGAGCTATCAGAACTCCACAGGCTTTCATAGAGCCCAGCTGGTCATGTCTAGGTGTGTTTGGGCTGGTGCTTGGGCTGGGAGACAATTAGGGAACACATGGCAGGTGAATACAGAGGGGCGTCTCTGTCTTGGTTGTCTCTCCTACGCCTTTGATCTCTACAGCCTCCCCATCCCTTGCTGAGGTCCAGGGAAGGCCCTCCCAGCAGCCCCTGACTTGCCCTTCTCCCTCCAGGCTTTGAGACTGCAGGGCAGAGGCAGCTGAGGCCAGAGCACATCATGCAGCACTTTCAAGAAGGTAAGAGTTTGGGGGAGCAGCATGGGACCAGAACTCCAGGAGGCATTGTGGGCTCTGATGTCTCCCCTCTTGCCTCTAGTTGGCTACGCGGCTCCCCCGTCCCCACCTCTGTCCCAAAGCCTCCCCGTGGATCACGCTGACACCTCTCAGCATGGACCTCCCTTTGAGGAACAGAAGGAAGGTAAGGTCACCCCATGTCCTTCTCAGTGACCCTCCAGGTTTCTAATCTGGCCTACACCCCGCCCTTCAGATGGAAAGGAGGGAAGAGGCCCCACCCCCTCTCCCAGCCCTGGCTAGGAGAAAGGTTGGCTGCTCACACATTCCCCCTTCTATAGTGCAGCACCCTCCCTGTCAGGACACCACCCCTGTCCAACAGGAAGAGCTGCCACCTGCCAGATTCCCTGCTGAAAAGGAAGGTGAGCGCTTGCCCACCCTCCCGCACCTTCATCCCACTACGGGTCATGTTGACACCAGGCTGATCCCTGTTCCTTGGTGCCCTCACCCCTATCTTGCAGTGCAAGATGGTCCCCCTCTCCCTCAGGAAGCTGTGCCCCTCCAAAAAGAGCTGCCCTCTCTCCAGCACCCCAGTGAACAGAAGGAAGGTAAGCAGCTCCCTCTCTTCTTTACCCACCTTTACCCCATGACCTTCCCCCAGAGTGTGAGCTTTGGGGCAGACAAGATGGGTGGGCTCTGCCACTCACCAGTTGTGTAACCTTGGATAAGTTACATACTTCTCCAAGCCTTTGTTTCTTCATCTGTAAAACTGAGGAAATACCTGTTTTAGAAAGTTATGTGATTAAATGACAAAAATAGCATCTATTTTCACTTGCTTCTCTGCTGAGTTCTTCTTTGTGTATGTAAACTAGCCAGGCTCTCTCTGCTAGAGATGCCCATCCCAACATGGCTTTTGCTTACTCCTTCTACACCAGTAGACCCACCTCTTCCATATCGGGAGGGGATGATCTTCCAATCCATGCCAAGAGAGGATGAGTGACAGCTTTGGTCTGTCCATCCCCCTGCCTTAGCGTTCAGGTCCCTGGAGAGCAGGAAGCCTGAGCCTTGAGAAGCAGGAGAAAGTGGGGGCAGGCTGTGAGCTGACACCTTTCACACTTCACTTCTCTTTTCCTTTCAGTCATTCTAAAAGGAAGAGCCACAAATTGTTCTTTCTCATTTCCCCCATATCTACCCAATCCTTTCTCCACCCCAGATTCTTTCAATCCTCCCAGCTCATCCAGCCTTTGTGGGTTCCTCCACATGTCCCCCCTTCCCACTGTTTTCCCCATTCCAGGAACGCCAGCTCCGTTTGGGAACCAGAATCATCCAGAACCTGAGTCCTGGAATGCAGCCCAGCACTGCCAACAGGGCCGGTCCCGAGGGGGCTGGGGCCACCGGCTGGATGGCTTCCCCCCTGGGCGGCCTTCTCCAGACAATCTGAATCAAATCTGCCTTCCTGACCGTCAGCATGTGGTATATGGCCCCTGGAACCTACCACAGTCCGGCTACTCCCACCTCTCTCGCCAGGGTGAGACCCTCAATTTCCTGGAGACTGGATATTCCCGCTGCTGCCACTGCCGCAGCCACACAAACCGCCTAGAGTGTGCCAAACTTGTGGTAAGGTTGAATTTTTGATGCCGGGGGGTGTCCTTTAACCCCCAGGCAGTATGTGTGTTTTAAGGGTTAGAACACTAGGCCTGGGTCTGGAGGAACCTCAGGTCCCATTCACTGGCCCTACCCTGAGGGTCCCCAGTGTGCCAGGGGAGCAGAGGACAGCCACTATTTCTTTTTTTATCTGCATGCCCAGGGTCCTTTCCTGGAACCTGGGAGGAAGGCAGGAATATGGACAGTGGGCTGATCCTCCCCTCTTGCTCTAGTGGGAGGACACAATGAGCCGATTCTGTGAGGCCGAGTTCTCGGTCAAGACCCGACCCCACTGGTGCTGCACACGGCAGGGGGAGGCTCGGTTCTCCTGCTTCCAGGAGGAAGCTCCCCAGCCACACTACCAGCTCCAGGCCTGCCCCAGCCATCAGCCTGATATTTCCTCGGGTCTTGAGCTGCCTTTCCCCCCTGGGGTGCCCACATTGGACAATATCAAGAATATCTGCCGCCTGAGGCGCTTCAGCTCTGTGCCACGCCACCTGCCAGCTACTGACCCCCTCCAAAGGCAGCTGCTGGCACTGACCCGGCTGGAGAGGGAGTTCCAGCGCTGCTGCCGCCAGGGGAGCAACCACACCTGCACATGGAAGGCCGTAAGTGGGCGTCCCAGTCTCCCTGGGAGCCTGTTTGCCTGCCTGCCCATCTTCGACCTCTGATCCTGCCGGTCCATCCATCCGTATACCCTCTGCTGTGAGCGTGTCCACCCGTTCATCTGTTTGTGGCTGTCCATCCATCCATGTGTTCGTCACCTGAGTCTGTTCATCTCCAGTTTCATACTACACCTCTGGCTTCCTTCACTCGTGACCCACACATGCACCTGTCTACCATCCGTCCATCCGTCCAGCTCTGGCCTCACCTGACCCTCTCCATCCACTGTTCCAGCTCATCCCCCGGCGCCAGCTTAGAACCTCATCCAGGCTCCCATCCGTCCACCTTCCCAAGCCTACACCTCCACAGCTGCCTCCTAACCCTCTAATTCTTTGCCATCCCCTTTGGGCCCCTGGGGCTGGGAGCCCCTCATCTAGTTGCCAGGGGCAATAAGGGAAGTCAATGGTCAGGAGAGAAGGGGCCAAGTGTCCAGCTTTGACTTCCCTCTCTCTGGCCCACAGTGGGAGGATACCCTCGACAAATACTGTGACCAGGAGTATGCCGTAAAGACCCACCACCACTCGTGTTGCCACTACCCTCCCAGCCCTACTCGGGATGAGTGCTTTGCCCGTCGGGCTCCCTACCCCAACTACGACCGGGACATCTTGACCATTGACATCAGCCAAGTCACCCCCAACCTCATGGGCCACCTCTGTGGAAACCACAGAGTTCTCACCAAGCAGTAAGTCTCGCTTAGTCCTTCCCCACTCTCTTTTCCTAAAACTTCCCTTCGGGACAGCTTTGGAAAAGCAAAATCATGATCTCCTAGCACCATCTGATGTCAGAAGATGCCCAAAATCCCTGATCTCTGTCCCTTTCACACCAACATAGTAAACATATTCCTGGGCTGATCCACAACATGACTGCCCGCTGCTGTGACCTGCCATTTCCAGAACAGGCCTGCTGTGCAGAGGAGGAGGTGAGTATGCAGATTCTAGTCTCCAGAGGAATGCAGGGGAGGGGAGGGAAAGAGCTAGAACTGCAGGCCACCCCTTCTCTTTAGTACGTCAGACCAGCCCTCAGATACAATGGCTAGTAGGAGAGGTATTTCTTCTTGGTTCCAGAAGTCTTCATTCTGACCAGGTCTCCTCCCCATCTCTAAGTTCCTATTATGCCTTCTCTGGGCCTCAAACTTCTGGCAGTTCCAGATGTACACATTTGTCAGTCACAAGAAATCCAGTTGTGCAAGGCAGGCTTGCATTCTCTTTGGGCCCCAGGAAGGGAACCAGGGACAGAGCAGTAGAAGCTGATGAAAGGGGGACTTTGGCCACCTGAGTATCCATATCTGTCCTGGGACCACCTCCCCGCCCCATCATCTGTTTTACTTTTCTCCTTCATCAGAAATTAACCTTCATCAATGATCTGTGTGGTCCCCGACGGAACTTCTGGCGAGACCCTGCCCTCTGCTGTTACCTGAGTCCTGAGGATGAACAGGTCAACTGCTTCAACATCAATTATTTGAGGAACGTAGCTCTAGTGGCTGGAGACACTGAGTACTCCAAGGGCCAGGGGGAGCGGGGCCCAACTGGAGGAACAAATGTCAGCTCCACCTCTGAGCCCAAGGAAGAATGAGTCACCCCAGGGCCCTGGAGGGTCAGATGGGGAGAACCCCACCCTACCACACCCCCTTGAACACTCATTACAGTAAACACCTCTTGGATTTGGTATCCTCATTGTCTGTCTAATGCCTCACCCGCAGGGTTTTAAGTGGATCTTGGTGCCCTAGCTCAGGAGGGCACTGATGTGTTCAGACCACACACACAAACACATCCTCCGAAGCCTGCTTGGATTTCCTTCAGTGACTGGCCCATGAGGCCCACCGCCCTGCCCTGTTCACTGAGCAGAAATTCTACAGGCTGTGTGATGGGACCATAACTAAACAGCTTGATGTCATTTTGCCATCTTGAATTTATTCACATATTTTGAAAGGAGCACCACCTTGTTAGCCATCAGGCGTCAAAGAAGATATGGTTCTTGGCCTTGGTGAGCCCCTAAAATGTCACAGCTCAGCCTAACATACATACACACACACACACATACACACACACACACACACACACACACATATATATATATATATATATAAAATATAATTGCACTTTAGGTTCTGGTGTACATGTAAAGAATATGCAGGATTGTTGCATAGGTACACACATGGCAATGTTGTTTGCTGCCTCCATCCCCATCCCCATCACCTATATCTGGCATTTCTCCCCATGTTATCCCTCCCCAACTCCCCACCCCCCACTGTCCCTCCCCTAGTACCCCCCACCGCAGACCTCAGTGTGGGATGCTCCCCTCCCTGTGTCCATGTACAACCTAACATTTTTAAAGCTTCACTTTTGATCCTTAGAATCCATGCCTTCATTTATTATCCTTTTTTCTTTTTTTTTTTGAGACAGTCTTGCTCTGTCACCCAGGCTTAAGTGCAGTGACATGATCTCGGCTCACTGCAAACTTCCCTTCTGGGTTGAAGTGATTCTCCTGCCTCAGCCTCCCAAGTAGCTGGGATTACAGGTGTGCACCAGCACACCCAGCTAATTTTTGTATTTTTAGTACATATGGGTTTTCGCCATGTTGGCCGGGCTCCCAGAATGCTGGGATTATAGGCATGAACCACCATGCCTGGCCAATATCCATTTATTGAACCCCTTTCTGTGCACACTGTGCAAGACTTGGGGATACACATCCAGAACACACACAGTCCCCACACTGAAACTGTTCACTGTTCGTGAGCCTAGCAGGTATGAGAAGTGTTGTGGTACAGGGCCCTAGTGTGCTCTGAGCACAACAGTAACGTCCCCAGGTGGGAGTGGGGCTGGGAGCAGCACAGGTACACAGGAGGGGGGCCGAGGTCAGAGCTTCTCCAGGAGAAAAGTATAGACTGAACGGGCCTGACTCTTTGGTGGCCTTCCTCTTAGATACGGCTGGAATGATAAGCAGGAGCTCATCACTGACGTCTCACCCGAAGGGTTTTAAGTGGATCTTAGTGCCCTGGCCCAGAAGGGCACTGGCTTTTCAAGCAGAAGATGTGTTCCGATTTACCTCTTTTTTATTTTATTTTTATTTTTTTGAGACGGAGTTTCGCTCTTGTCACCCAGGCTGGGGTGCAATGGCATGATCTCGGCTCACCGCAACCTCCACCTCCTGGGTTCAGGCAATTCTCCTGCCTCAGCCTCCTGAGTTCAGGCAATTCTCCGGCCTCAGCCTCCTGAGTAGCTGGGATTACAGGCACGCGCCACCATGCCCAGCTAATTTTTTGTATTTTTAGTAGAGACGGGGTTTCACCATGTTGACCAGGATGGTCTCGATCTCTTGACCTCGTGATCCACCCACCTCGGCCTCCCAAAGTGCTGGGATTACAGGCGTGAGCCACCGCGCCCAGACCCGATTTGCCTCTTAAGAAAGTCTAGGCTGGGCGTGGTGACTCATGCCTGTTATCCCAGCACTTTGGGAGGCCGAGGTGGGTGGATCACCCGAGGTCAGGAGTTCAAGACCAGCCTGACCAACATGGAGAAACCCTGTCTCTACTAAAAATACAAAACTAACTGGGCGTGGTGGTGCATCCCTGTAGTCCCAGCTACTTGGGAGGCCGAGGCAGAAGAATCGCTTGAACCCAGGAGGCGGAGGTTGCAGTGAGCCGAGATCGTGCCACTGCACTCCAGCCTGGGCAACAAGAGTGAAACTCCATCTTAACAACAACAACAAAAAATGAATGTCTAGGCCTGGCGCTGTAGCTCACGCCTTTCATCTCAGCACTTCGGAAGGCCGAGGCGTGCGGATCACCTAAGGTTAGGAGTTCGAGACTAAAAATACAAAAATTAGCAGGGCATGGTGGCGCCCACCTGTAATCCCAACTACTCGGGAGGCTGAAGCACAAAAATTGCTGTGAGCCGAGATCGCACCACTGCACTCAGCTTGGGGAACACAGCGAGACTCTGTCTCAAAAAAAAAAAAAAAAAAAAAGTCTAGTCCGACAGCCAAGGAGGCGGCGCGCGCCAGTAATCCCAGCCATCTTTGGCTACTAGGGAGGCTGAGAAGGGAGCACCGCTTGAGGTTAGGAGTTCTAATGAGCTATGGTCTCGGCATGCACTTCAACCTGCGAGACCCAATCTCAAAAATAAAAGAAAGTTTAGTCGGCAGCCAGCCAGGCGGCAGGCTGGGAGGCCAGTTCAGAGAGTGTGGTCCCAATGCCGGAGGGAAGGGGCTGTAACCTCCAGCCCGGAGCTGATCCGAGGGTGGCGGTGACGGCGACTCTCAAGCGCTACAAAGCTGCTCCCAGGAACCCGGGGCCTCAAGGCTGGATCTGGAAGAATCGGAATAAAGACTCGAGTCCGGGGGGTCAAGTCCGCTGTGACTCCGCCGCCAGGACAGCCTTCCAGAAAGCGGACTTCTCCGGCGGGTACGGAGAGAGCGAACCACGGACCACCATCCTGCGCCAGCCAGGGCAAGCGGAGCCTCAGTTGCCCCCAGACGCACAACCGCCTCTCCTTCCTCTCCTCCTCCACAGACTTTCATTTATTTACTTACGTATTTTTAGCTAAGTAGCTGTTTCCAGCTAAGAGGCTTCTTTGATCTTTCGCCGTTGTCCGCCCCACCTGTCCGTCAGCACGGGGGCCAATGAGCGGCCTAAGGCAGCGCTGTACCCCGCCCCCGAGCTGGCAGCCCCGCCCCCAGAGCCCTGGGCTCCGGGCGCCTCGGGCCCGCAGCTGCTTGCGTCTGGAGGTCGAGAGTGCCACTGCGCATGTGCGGGCGTCCTGCGCAACTCCTATCGCCTCCTTGACTGAGGACTCCGGCGGGAAAGGCGGCCCCCACTTTTCCCCTATACCCCGGCCCCACGTGCACCCTCCCGGCCCGGGTGGCCCCAACCCACAGGGAGCAGGCGGAGTCCTGGCCCTCGAGCCTTGTCACCTGGCGGGCGAATCCGCCAGCCGAGACATGTCTTTAAAGGGCTTTGAGCCGGGCGCAGTGGCTCACAACTGTAATCCCAGCACTTTGGGAGGCCGAGGTGGGTGGATCATGAGGTCAGGAGTTCAAGACCAGCCTGCCCAACATGGTGAAACCCAGTCTCTACTAAAAATACAAAAAAAAATTAGCAGGGCATGGTGACGGGCACCTGTAATAATCCTAGCTACTCAGGAGACTGAGGCAAACAATTTTGCTTGAACCCGGGAGACGGAGGTTCCGGTAAGCCGAGATCGGGCCACTGCGCTCCAGCCTGGCGACAGAGCCAGACTTGGTCTCAGAAAAAAAAAAAAAGGTGGGCATGGTGAGAGAGGGGACTTTTTTTTAAAGCTCTCTAGGAGACAGGATTGAGAGAACCTGTTTGCTTGGGGGAGATGTCTAGGGTGACTGCCATGTTTGAGGCTCAGGTAACTAAGGTGGGTGTTACAGACTGAATGTTCGTGTACCCCCAAATGCATTTGTTGAAATCCTAACCCCCAATGTGATGGTATTAGGAGGTGGGACCTTTGGGAGGTAATTAGGTCATGAGGGTGGAGCCCTCATAAATGGGATTAGTGCTCTTATAAAAGGGACCCCAGAGAGCTCTCTAGCTCTTCCTGCACAGTGAGATACAAGTTGGCAGCCTGCAACCTGGCAGAGGGCGCTCACCTGAACCTGACCATGCCGGCACATGGTCTAGGACTTCCGGCCTCCAGAACTGTGAGAAATACGTCTCTGTTGTTTAACCCACTCTGTCTATGGTGCTTTGCAGCTCATACTAAGGCAGTAGGACATACAGGAGGAAGAGGAGCAGGTTTCACAGAGGGAACACATGAGTTCAATTTTGGACTTCTCAGTAGTCGGTGTCCTTGGTGGCATCTTCAAAAGGAAGCTGTCAAAAGTCAAATTCTGGAGAGTTGAGTGTGAATGGGAGGTGAAGAAAAGGAGGCAGAACTTGTAACCTGCTTTTTTTTTTTTTTTTTAATGAGATGGAGTTTCGCTCTTGTCACCCAGGCTGGAGTGCAATGGCACAGTCTCGGCTCACTGCAATCAATCTTCACCTCCCAAGTTCAAGTGATTCTCCTGCCTCAGCCTCCCAGGTAGCTGAAACTACAGGTGTGCACCACTGCACCCAGCTAACTTTTTTGTATTATTAGTAGAGACAGAGTTTCACCATGTTGGCCAGTCTGGTCTTGAACTCCTGACCTCAGGTGATCCACCTGCCTTGGCCTCCCAAAGTGCTGGGATTATAGGCATGAGCCACCGCGCCCGGCCTGCCTGCTGTTAATGTATTTCTGCACTCTAGACTAGTAGCCTATTCGACAGGACACTTGGATGTCTCCTAGATGTCACAAATTCAGCTTGTTCAAAAATGAACTCTTTCAGGTATATGGAAAGATGTGAAGAAGAAAATATAGCAATAAGTTGTAGAACCCAGGTGGTATGTATATAAGTGTTTGCTGTACAATCTGTCAGTTTTTCTGTATTTTTGAAATTTTTCATGGTAAAATATTAAGAAAAAAGGAGTGGGCTCATCCTCTTTATCCTCCAACTGTTCTTTTTTTTTTTTGAGACGGAGTCTTGCTCTGTCATCAGGCACCAGGCTGGAGGGCAGTGGCACGATCTCAGCTCGCTGCAAGCTCTGCCTCCCGGGTTCAAGCAATTCTCCTGCCTCAGCCTCCCAAGTAGCTGGGACTACAGGTGCGCGCCACTACACCCAGCTAATTTTTGTATTTTTTAGTAGAGATGGGGTTTCACCATGTTGGCCAGAATGGTTTCGATCTCTTGACCTCGTGATCTACCCGCCTCTGCCTCCCAAAGTGCTGGGATTACAGGCGTGAGCCACCGCACCCAGCTGCCTCCAACTATTCTTCTCCCCATGAGCCCAGCCCTATCTCAATAAATAGAAAAACTCTTTTTTTTTTTTTTTGAGACGGAGTTTCGTTCGTTACCCAGGCTGGAGTGCAATGGCGCGATCTCGGCTCACCGCAACCTCCGCCTCCTGGGTTCAGGCAATTCTCCTGCCTCAGCCTCCTGAGTAGCTGGGATTACAGGCACGCGCCACCATGCCCAGCTAATTTTTTGTATTAGTAGAGACGAGGTTTCACCATGTTGACCAGGATGGTCTCGATCTCTTGACCTCGTGATCCACCTGCCTCGGCCTCCCAAAGTGCTGGGATTACAGGCTTGAGCCACCGCGCCCGGCCGAAAAACTCTTTAGTCAGTTGTTTAGGCCAGAGAATATCAGAGTTGTTAGGCCTGAGAATATCATTCTTTAGTTTCTCTCCTTTTCCCTGGTAGTCCAATCAGTCACCAAGTCTCTTAAGTAGCTCTCAAATCCATCAGCAAAGGAGTTACACTTTACACTAGGTTAGGTTCTAAGTCAGTACATAAGGACAAAATTACATAGTTAACATAACCTTTGGAAATGCCTGGCCAGGCACGGTGGCTCACACTTGTAATCCCAGCATTTTGGGAATCTGAGGTGGGCAGATCACCTGAGGTCAGGAGTTCCAGACCAGCCTAGTCAACATGATGAAACCACATCTCTACCAAAAATACAAAATTAGCTGGGCATGATAGTGCAGGCCTGTAGTCCCAGCTATTTGGGAGGCTGAGGCAGGAGAATCACCTGAACTGGGGAGGCAGAGGTTGCAGAGAGCTGAGATCGTGCCACTCCACTCTAGCCTGGGCAACAAGAGCAAAACTCTGTCTAAGATAGATAGATAGATAGATAGATACACACATACATACATACGTATATATATAAAATAATAAAAGTATGCAAAACATAAATATATAGCTCAATGGATGGTTATAAAATGAACCTCCTGCAACAACTGCCTAAGTCAAAACAAAGCACTCCAGATGCCTCCAGAGTGCTGCTTCTGATGATGGCCTCCTCCCGTGCCCAGGAAGGAATCCTGCTCCCTTGATATTTATAGTTATCACTCAGTTGCTTGTTAAAACTAATTTTACCTCCTAAAAATGAATCCTAAAAGCAATCATTTAGGATTTTGTAAACCGCTTTATTGAGATATAATTCTCATACCATCAATTCACCCATGTCAAGTATACAGTTCAATGGTTTTTGGTATATTACATTATTAATTTTTTAATTATTATTTTTTAAAAATTGTGGTAAAATAGGCCAAGTGTGGTAGCTCATGCCTCTAATCCCAGCACTTTGGGAGGCCAAGGCGGGCATATCATGAGGTCAGGAGTTCAAGACCAGCCTGACCAACATGGTAAAACCCCATCTCTACTAAAAATAGGAAAATTAGCCGGGCTTGGAGACACACACCTGTAGTCCCAGCTACTCAGAGGCTGAGGCAGGAGAATTGCTTAAACCTGGGAGGCAGAGGTTGCAGTGAGCCAAGATTGCACCACTGCACTCCAGCCTGGGCAACAGAGTGAGACTCCATCTTAAAAAAAAAAAATTGTGGTAAAATAAATGTATGGGCCAGGAGCGGTGGCTCATGCCTGTAATCCCAACACTTTGGGAGGCTGAGGCAGACAGATCACCTGAGGTCGGGAATTCAAGACCAGCCTGACCAACATGGAAAAACCCTGTCTCTATTAAAAATACAAAATGAGTTGGGCGTGGTGGTGCGCGCCTATAATCCCAGCTACTCAAGGAGGCTGAGGCAGGAGAATTGCTCGAACCCAGGAGGCGGAGGCTGCAGTGAGCCAAGATCGAACCATTGCACTCCAGCCTGGGCAACATGAGCAAAACCCCGTCTCAATAAAGGAATAAATAAGTAAATGTATGACAAAATTTGCCTTTTAACAATTTTTAAGTGTATAGTTCAGTGGCATTAATTATATTCACAATATTGTTCAACCGTCACCACTGTCTATTCCAAAACTTTTCATCATCCCAAACAGAAGCTCTGTAACCATTAAGCAATAACTGGCATTCCGCCTCCCATTAGTCCCTGATAACTCCTAATATACTGTCTCTATGAATTTACCTATTCTGGGTACCTCATATAAAGTGCCTATAATGTCTGTCCTTTTGCGTCTGGCTTATTTCACTTAGCATGATGTCTTCAAGGTTCATCCATGTTATAGCATGTATCAGAAGTTAATTCCCTTTTATGGCTGAATAATATTCCACTGTATGTATATACATACGATGTGTGTATATGCCACATTTTGTTCCAGTTTTAAGTTATTTCAAATATGCTACTGTAAAAATGGGGCTGGACACAGTGGCTCACACCTGTAATCCCAGCACTTTGGGAGGCCAAGGCGGGCACATCACCCGAGGTCAAGAGTTTGAGACCAGCTTGGCCAACATGGTTCGAGGCCAGCCTAACCAACATGAAGAAAACCTGCCTCTACTAAAAATACAAAATTTGCTGGGCACAGTGGCTCATGCCTGTAATCGCAGCACTTTGGGAGGCCGAGGTGGGCGGATCACCCGAGGTCAAGAGTTCAAGACCAGCTTGGCCAACATGGTGAAACACCATCTCTACTAAAAATTAGCCAGGTGTGGTGGTGGGCATCTGTAATGCCAGCTCCTTGGGAGGTTGAGGCAGGAGAATTGCTTGAACCCAGGAGGCAGAGGTTGCAGTGAGCCGAGATCATGCCACTGCACTCCAGCCTGGGTGACTGAGTGAAACTTTGTCTCAGAAAAAAAAAATTAGCTGGGCATGCCTGTAATCCCAGCTACTCAGGTAGCTAGCTGCCTGAAGCACAAGAATCACTTGAGCCCAGGAGGCAGAGCTTGCAGTGAGGTGAGATCATGCCACTGCACTCCAGCCTGGATGGGTGACAGAGCCAGATCCTGTCTGAAAACAAAACAAAACAAAAAAATTAGCCAGGCGTGGTGGTGCATGCCTGTAATCCCAGCTACTTGGGAGGCTGAGGCAGGAGAATCACCTGAACCTGGGAGGCAGAGGTTGCAGTGAGCCGAGATTGTGCCACTGCACTCCAGCCTGGGCAACAAGGGTGAAACTTTGTCTCTAAATAAGTAAATAAATAAATATGTAGGGCCGGGTGCGGTGGCTCACGCCTGTAATCCCAGCACTTTGGGAGGCTGAGGCGGGCAGATCACGAGGTCAAGAGATCGAGACCATCCTGGCCATGGTGAAACCCCATCTCTACTAAAAATACAAAAAAAATTAGCCAGGCATGGTGGCACACGCCTATGGTCCCAGCTACTCAGGAGGCTGAGGCAGAAGAATCGCTTGAACCCAGGAGGTGGAGGTTGCAGGGAGCCGAGATTGCGCCACTGCACTCCAGCCTGGTGACAGAGCAAGACTCCGTCTCAAAAAAAAAAAAAGTAAAAAAATAAAAATAAAAATAAATAAATAAATAAATAAGTTATCAGGTAAACATCTAGGAGTAGAATTGCTGGGTGACAGTCTATTCGGCTTAACTAGAGAATGGCAAAGTGGTTGTACTAATTTTTCTTCCCAGAGGCAGTGTATAAGAGTTCCAGTTGTTCCACGCCCTCACCAGTTCTTGAGGCTGTCAATGTGGTTGACCACTCTGGTGAGTTTGTGGGGCACTGGTACCTCGGTATGGGTTGAACTTGCATTTCTGTGTCTATAAATGAGGTTAAACACCTTGTGATATGTCAGCTGGCCATGTGGATATCTTCTGTGAAATGGCTGCTCAAGTCCCTTGCCTATCTTCTGAAAGTGTCGTTGTTTTCTTTGCTCATTTAAGATTGGAAAACACCCGGAGTTGATTTTGACATTTACTGGGAGGTAGCGGGTCATGATTCATAGTTTTCCCTTTGGAGATTCAGTTATTCCAGCACCATGTGTTGAAAAGACTGTTGTTAACCCTCTGCAAGCCATGTTTATCATAAATCAAGTGTCCCTAATTGCCAGGGTCTATTTCTAGACCTTCTGTTGTATTATCTGTTTCTTGTTGCACAGTACTTCACAGTTGATAGCTTTAAAGTTTGATATTTATAGGCCAAGCACTACCTCCCAATTTGTTCTTCAGGAATATCTTGGCTGTTGTTTAATGACTAAACACAAATGGTAGGAATGGTATGTATAAATTATTTATGTAAGTCTTAAAAATAGAAAAGCCAGGTGGGTGCAGTGGCTCACACCTGTAATCCCAGCATTTTGGGAGGTTGAGGTGGGAGGATCACCTGAGGTCAGGAGTTCAAGACCAGCCTGACCAACATGGTGAAACTCTGTCTCCACTAAAAATACAAAAATTAGCTGAATGTGGTGGCGCATGTCTGTAATCCCAGCTACTCAGGAGGGTGAGCCAGGAAAATTGCTTGAACCCAGGAGGCAGGGGTTTCAGTGAGCCGAGATGGCGCCACTGCACTCCAGCCTGGGCAACAGAGCGAGACTCTGTCAAAAATAAAAAATAAAAAAAGAAGTTGGCAGCACTATTCAATACAGTAGCCACCAGCCACTTGTGACTACTGAGCATTTGAAATGTGACTGGTCTGAATTGCAATGTGCTGTAAGTGTAAAATACACAATGGATTTCTACAATAAAGGGTGCAAGATATCTAATTAATATTTTTCCTGTTGATTACTTGTTGACATGATAATTGGGGAGTATACTGGATTAATGAACTCTCTCTCTCTATATATATATAGAGAGAGAGATAGATAGATAGATATAGTTTTTTTTTGGGACATAGTCTTGCTCTGTCACCCAGGCTGGAGTGCAGTGGCATGATCTTGGCTCACTGCAACCTCTGCCTCTTGGGTTCAAGAGATTCTCCTGCCTCAGCCTCCCGAGTTGCTGGGACTACAGGCATATGCCACCATACCCAGCAAATTTAATTTTTGTATTTTTAGTAGAAACGGGGTTTTGCATTGTTGACCAGGCTGGTCTCAAACTCCTGACCTCAAGTGATCTGCCCACCCAGCACTTCCAAAGTGCTGGGATTACAGGTGTGAGCCACTGCGCTTGAGGGTCAGGAGGTGGAGGCTGCAGTGAGCTGAGATCTCGCCATTGCGCTCCAGCCTGGGCAACAAGAGTGAAACTCTGTCTCAAAAAAAAAAAAAAAATCCTTATGGTTTTGCTGTTAGGTTTTCTGTTATGTGTAAGCCAGAGGATTCCTAGCTGACATGTCATCCCTGAAGTCTCAGCTTTAAATGTCATTCCTCAGGGAGGCCCTCCTGAAACCCCCAGATCAACACATTCTCTAACACTCCCCACTGTCCCTGAGTACCCCTCATCATACTTGTAATTATTAATATTTGTTGAATGATGGTCTTCGTCTCTGGGCTGTTTGCTCCACAAGAGCACAGACTATGACAGGCATCCCAGAGTCTAGCCCAGTAACAGGCACAGGAGCTGCTAAATAAATAGCAAAAAAATAATAATAATAAAAAAAATGAAAGGATTGAGAGCAGAGGTGGAGGGCAAAGCAGGATGAAAACTGTGGAAGGTGTGAATTGAAATACATGCAGTTGGGTTTCTCCCATCACATGAAAACTTTAAAGCTTAATGAATCCTTAAAGAAGGGTTGGAATGGCCGGAATGGCCATTGTGGGAACTGGGTATGAGTGTTTATCTGGTACAGTAAGAACTGCCAAGTAGTGTTAAAGGCCCAGCTAGGATTAGAAACCATACATGTGCACTGGCAGAAACCAGCAGAATTAGAAGATTTCCTCTAGCAGTGTTCAGCCATCTGGGTGGGGGAGAGAAGCTGGGTAATTAGGTCAGTCCCAAGATGGGGGCTTGGAGGGCAGGCTGCTGCTTTTTGTACCTTTCTCAGATGAAGTAAATGAAAATAGACGTGGAATTTTGTTTTCCTTGTCCTCAAAATGAAACCTTGTAGAACTCAAATGCGCAGACTGGAGAATATCCGTAGGCTGAAGCATTTACCCCCAAATGTCTTCCCCTATGGCTGGCTTGCCTAGGGGGGCCCAAAGACAGGCTCGTGGGGATCTGTGAATTTCCTAAAGTATGTGCAAGATGCTGTGTGTCTGTGTGTGTGCATATTTCTAGGGTGAGTATCTGTAGCTTCCATCAAATTCTTCAAAGAGTCTATGATCTGGAAAGACAAGAGCCCCTGACTTGGGTCAGCTTATAGCCCAGGCCCTCGATTCACTGCTGTGGATCAGGGCTTGACTGATGGGCCGTCTCATCCCTGCCTATTGACAAGGGGCAGTGTGGCACAGAGGTAGATGTGCAGAGGCCTGGGCTGTACCACCTCAGGGAAGCTACTTAGCTCCTCAGTTTTCTTTTCTGTAAAATGGGAATGATAATCCCAGTTCCTTATTTCAGAGGGCTGTGAAAATTAGGTGAGATAATACATGCAAATTCTTAGGCCATGCTAGGTACTTAGTAATGGCTGGCTTTTACTATTACTAATAGGACACACAAGAACAAAGGCTTTGAATCGTGAGGCAGCATCTGGGGGAGCACAGTTAACAGCTAATTTTGTGCAACGCACATCTGATCATTTTCTCCCTTCTGATACTTACTGTGTGGTCCCATGAAGGTTCCTTTTTTTTTTTTTTTTTGAGATGGAGTCTCTTGCTCTGTCGCCCAGGCTGGAATGCAATGGCATGATCTCCACTCACCGCATCCTCCACCTCCCGGGTTCAAGCCACCGTCTTTCCTCAGCCTCCTGAGTAGCTGCGATTACAGCGTGGGCCACCATGCCCCGCTTAATTTTTTGTATATTTAGTAGAGATGGGGTTTCACCATGTTGGCTAGGATGGTCTCGATCTCCTGACCTGGTGATCTGCCCGTCTCAGCCTCCCAAAGTCCTAGGATTACAGGCATGAGCCACTGTGCCTGGTCTGCAGGTTCCTTAATCACTCTGTGCCTCAGTTTCCTTGTCTGTAAAATGGAGATAACAGCAACTGTCTCATGTATTGCAGGGACACTTAGCGAGGGCTCGTGCTCACTAAGTGCTGGTGATTATTGCCTGGCCCAGTCCTGTTCTTTTTACCACATCTGTCACCATCTTTGCACAGAGAATGCCTTTGGTAGAGAGCTCCTGAACAAAGGACATGGAATACTCAATTATTCTACTATTTCAAGGCATTCACACATCTAAGGGAAGGGAAAAAGAATCCCCAAATGACTGATCTGCTCTGTAGACTAAGAAACTGATTATACAAATGGACAATAGCCATACCACATACAAAAATACAACTCTCACCCACAGCCTGCAATCACTTGCCGGGGAAACTAAGTCATTATCTGCCACAATTAACCTGGGAGGTCGTCCTGCTGTAAGTCAGGCTTGCAAGAAGCCAGATTACTCTCTCTAGTGACAATCCAGGAAGCTAAACAATAACCAACAATGTCTGCAACAATCAGCCCCAAATGGCCAGAACTTGATTAGTAACTGACAGTTTCCTTAATTGTGTTCCCGCTTGCAACTTAGGACCAGCCAGGGAAAGCCAAATATGCACCCTTAACCAAGCACACAGGATGCCCTGCTTCTAGTTAGCCCACGGGCAGCTTCCCCACACCAACAGCCTCCACTCAGGGCCAACCTGAAGCCTTCCCTGTCCTCAGCTGTAAAGCCGTCCCACGCCTCTGCCTGCCTTCGAAGCTCCGTCAAAATGCAAGTGCCAGTGGCTGACGCCCTTGCTATAGCAAACTCAGAATAAATAATCTTTGCTTTTTTAAGTTGGTTTTTCCTTTATTTCCACAAGACCCAGAAATGAAAGTGCAGGGAGCAGGGGCTGGGCCATCCTGTCAGTTCCCTCGTTCCCCTGGAGTGGAGCTCTGAGCCCTGGAACCCCAGAGTTGGCTGTTACACTGGAAACACTGATCAGACCTTTGGACTCAGCTGAGCTAGGGCGGGAGAAGCCAATTGACTCAGATGAAATCCTCCAGGCATAAAAATCACAAAAGAGTTTTTGTTAGATGCTGTTGGGAGGGAGTGGCTCCAGAGGTCTGGGGAAAGGGCAGGCCGGCTGGCATTAGGCGGGAAAGGCAGCAACTTTGCCTCGAATGGGAGCCAGGGGTTGCCAGGACCCACCTGGGTGGGACAGAGAATTGAGTCACAGTTCTTATCTCACCTCCACTATGATCCTTTCTTCATTCCACAGATGTTCACTAAGCGCATAGTGTGTGCGCCAGGCCCTGTTCTAAGAGATGACAGGCAAGGCCACCGGCGCCGTGGAGCTCGCCCCCTAATGGTGAAGACAAACAGTGAATGACTTTAAAGAAAAAGGTAATTTCAAAAGTGGAAAGTGCCGGGAAGAAAATAAACGAAGATAGTGCAACAGAGAGAAAGGGTGGGGTGTGCGGACACATTCCCTTTCTTTTTTTTTTTTTTGAGACGGAGTTTCGCTCTTGTTACCCAGGCTGGAGTGCAATGGCGCGATCTCGGCTCACCGCAACCTCCGCCTCCTGGGTTCAGGCAATTCTCCTGCCTCAGCCTCCTGGGTAGCTGGGATTACAGCACGCGCCACCATGCCCAGCTAATTTTTTGTATTAGTAGAGACGGGGTTTCACCATGTTGACCAGGATGGTCTCGATCTCTTGACCTCGTGATCCACCCGCCTCGGCCTCCCAAAGTGCTGGGATTACAGGCTTGAGCCACCACGCCCGGACACATTCCCTTTCTAATGCTGCTTCCCGGGGAAGGTGTCTGTGCTGACGTCCCAGGAGCCAGAGGAACCCGCAGTGCAACTAGAGAGGAAGAGCTTTTCCAGGCACGGGGAACAGCTTCAGCAAAGGCCCCGAGGTGGCCCGGGATTGACATGTCCAATAAAGAACGGACAGGACAGTGTGGCCGGAGCAGCAATGACAGCGCTGGGATGAGACCGGGGAGGAGGCTCAGGCCTGAGCAGACATCAAGGGGCTTCTTGGCCATGTCGAGAGTTATTTTATTTTATTCTAATTATAACAGGAAGCTATTGAAGAAAAAGGCACTGAATGTCAGGGCCTTAGAAGAGCTGCTTTGCCGAGCTCCTGTCAGAATCACAGCAGAGGGCGTGTGTGAGTGGTGGGGGGCAGCCTTGTGGTGGTGGAGTGTAGATCAGCCTCACTGCCGTAAGCCACAACCCCCTGCTGAGTAGGGCAAGATGAGCCACATGGCATGTGGAGACCCTGAAACTCTATGCTAAATGTTTTTGTGTATACCTATCTTAGGAAGAGAAACAGAGTTTTTTGGGGCGTTGTTGTTTTGTTTTGTTTTTTGAGATGGAGTCTCGCTCTGTCACCCAGCATGCTGGAATGCAGTGGTGCAATCTCTGCTCACTGCAACCTCCATCTCCCGGGTTCAAGTGATTCTCCTGCCTTAGCCTCTGGAGTAGCTGGGACTACAGGCAGCATGCCACCACTACCCGGCTAATTTTGTATTTTTAGTAGAGACGGGGTTTTGCCATGTTGGCCAAGCTGGTTTCAAACTCCTGACCTCAGGTGATCTGCCTGCCTTGGCCTCCCAAAGTGCTGGGATTACAGGCCTGAACCACAGCACCGGGCCTTTTTTTTTTTTTCCCCCAGATTCTAATTCCTAAGCAGTAAAAACCCAGAGCTTTTATCAGCCTCTCAGGAGAGTCTCTGTCACCAAAAAGATAGAAAAAGGAGAATATTTACACATGCTTCCGTATGCATGGGGTATTTTAATAAGGACACAGATGTGGCCTTGGAGGCAGCCTGAGAGCAGGAGACGTGTCATGGATCCTGTTTTACTCCTGTTGACCAGGCCGGAGTGGAATGTCACAGTCTTAGCTCACAGCAACCTCCGCCTCCCAGGTTCAAGCAATTCTCCTGCCTCAGCCTCCTGGGTAGCTGGGACTACAGGCATGCACCACCACACCCAGCTAATTTTCATATTATTAGTAGAGATGGGGTTTTGCCATGTTGGCCAGGATGGTGTCCAACTCCCGACCTCAGGTGATCCACCTGCCTTGGCCTCCCAAAGTGTTAGGATTACAGGCGTGAGCCACTGCGCCCAGCTGCTTTACCTATTTTTAAAATCCGGTGTAAATGACTGACGCTGTGGACGAGGATGGCGTGGGGAGGAAGGTGCCGAAGTCTCGGCATGTTAGGAAGCTGGGGGAAGCCCTTCCCACCCTTAACCCAACCTTCTGGGCCAGGGCAGGGCAGTGACAAACCCACGGCCAGATCCTAACCCGGGCGGCCCCACCCTACCCTTAACCTGTGCTCACACGCCTTGACTCTGAGGAGCTGGTCCTGAACAGGCGGGGCGCAGGAGGGCAGCACCTCCCCTAAGCCGGAGGAGACCGCAGCTGCCCTGCAGGTGTGGGCTGCACTGCTCTGCAAGAGACTCCCTGGAGAGAGACCCCCTTTGCCCAGGTCACTGAAGCCACTGTCATCCTGTGCGCGTGCCCGAGGCTCTTCTGAGCCCCATACTTCATGGAAAGAGCCCCGCACCTGGTTGGCCCCGACGGGAGTGCTTTGCTCAGCCCTAGGCTCTTATGAAGGTTCAGCCCCAATGTCTTGGTTGGTCATTTTGCCTTCAGTCAAAGTTCACTTCACTCTGCCTGGCATCTGTGCCCAGTCCTACTCAGGAGATGAGACCGAGATAGCAATGTCCTCTGTAACTCTCCCCAGAAGCTTGGCTGGAATTTACTTTGCCTCCCCACAAATAGGCTCTGGCCGGACCTTCAGGACCCATCTGTTCTCAGCAATCAGCCAGGCCCTGCTGGTGTTCAGATCCCCAGTAATCTCGGGCCACGAGCCGGGGAACAGAGTCTGCTGGTGATGACAGGTCCCTGGCAGGATGCAAAGCGGCTAAGGGCCTCCTGGGCCAGCACTTGGGCGAACCAGAGCATGGTTCTCCTCTGCTTGGGAACAGCTGGGGCTGTTGCATAGCTTCCTCCTGAGGCCTTTGAAATGGCCTCCTCTAGAATTGCCTGAACCCAGGAGGCGGAGGTTGCGGTGAGCCGAGATCGCGCCATTGCACTCCAGCCTGGGTAACAAGAGCGAAACTCCGTCTCAAAAAAAAAAAAAAAAAAAAAAAAAATGAAATGGCCTCCTCTGAGGAGCCAGAGCACAGTCACTCATACTTGTGTAAACAAACAGTATTTTAATGCCAAATCTAACTTGATTTTTTTTTTCATTTTGAGACTGCGTCTCACTTTATTACCCAGGCTGGAGTGCAGAGGTGCAATCTCGGCTCACTGCAACCTCCACCTCCCAGGCTCAAGCAATTCTCCTGCCTCAGCCTCCCAAGTAGTTGGGACAACAGGTGCCTACCACCACACCCGGCTAATTTTTGCATTTTTAGTAGAGATGGGGTTTCACCATGTTGGTCAGGGTGGTCTGGAACTCGTGAGCTCAAGTGATCTGCCCACCTCGGCCTCCCAAAGTGCTGGGATTACAGGCATGAGCCACTGCGCCCTGGCTCAAATCTAACTCTGAATTAAACAGTGATATCAGCCAATATGTGTGGAGGACTTACACTGTTCAGTTATGGGCTTTTTTTTTTCTGGAGGCAGAGTCTTGCTCTGTCACCAGGTGCCAGGCTGGAGTGCAGTGGCGCGATCTCGGCTCACTGCAACCTCCACCTCCCAGGTTCAAGCAATTCTCCTGACTCAGCCTCCCGAGTAGCTGGGACTACAGGTGCGCGCCACCACGCCCAGCTAATTTTTGTATTTTTTAGTAGAGACAGGGTTTCACCATGTTGGCCAGGATGATCTCGATCTCCTGACCTTGTGATCCGCCTGCCTCGACCTCCCAAAGTGCTGGGATTACAGGCGTGAGCCACCGCGCCTGGCCCCAATTATGGGCTTTATGTGTATCTTTTAATTTAAACTCCACAGAACCCCGACGCTTGGCATACTTCACACAGCCAGTTGGCGCGGGAGCCGCGGCAGCCTGTAAACGCTCTGCTTGGAGCTGCTGATAAACAAAAACTGATGCACAGAAGGCCCCACAGTTTGGCACTGCACGGACTTCCCAAAAGTCCACATCCTGATGACTGGTTCCGTCGGGGGGGCTTAGAGCACGCAGCGAGGGCTGAGAAGCAGCCACCATACAATCGGTGACTGAAATGTCATCACACAGTCCTCTGTGCCAGGCCTTCTGGGGAAACAGACATGTAAGGCGAGGTCCTCCTCTGAGGGATTTCTTATTTATTTATTTATTTATTTATTTTTATTTTTTTTAAGACGGGGTTTCACCATGTTGGTCAGGCTGGTCTTGAACTCCCGACCTCAGGTGATCTGCCCGCCTTGGCCTCCAAAGTGCTTGGATTACAGGTGTGAGCCACCACGCCCAGTCTCCTCTGAGGGATTTCTATGTGAGTACTGAAAATTTAATAACATAAAGACACAGCCTACCTGTGGCCACACCATGGCATGAGCCATGTGGATTCCAGGTGCTGAATGAAGCTGGAAGGGCAGAGGTCACATTGGGCCAGTATGTGCTTCTTGGAAAAGGTGGCATTTGAGTCTCTTGAAGAATGAGCAGGAGATGAGGGACGGGAAGGAGAAGGCATTCCTGGGATGCCATGAGCAAAGTGTCACAGTTTTGCATCGATCACCGTCATCCATGTAAGAGTGAGGACAGCTCAGCCAGGCGGTGGCCACAGAATGGAGAGGGACACACAAATATGTGGAGAAGGAAGGAAGCCTTTGGGTTAAAAGGCCAAGACTTGACACCTGCGAGGACCTGCAGTCTAACCCTGCATTTGTCCCTAAACCCAAGGCAAGTCATGTTGCTTCCGAGGCAGTTTCTTCACATGTGAAATGAAAGGACCGGGCAAGATGATCTCTTCAGTTCCGATGGCCAGGCATGCTGGCCCCCGCCTATCTTCTCAACACTTCGGGAGGCCGACGCAGAAGGATTACTGGAGCCCGCTCAAGACTAGCCTGGGCAACACAGGGAGAATCTCACCTCTATAAAAAAATTAAAAATATTAGCTGGACATAGTGGCAGGACCTGTGGTTCCAGCTACTCAGGAGGCTGAGGTGGGAGGACATCTGAACCTGGGACGTCGAGGCTGCAGTGAGCTGTGATCATACCACTGCATTCCAACCTGAGCAATCAATAAATAAACAGGTAATAAAGTTCCTTACTACTCTAGAATCAGGGTAGAAAGGAGTGAAGACGACTTTAGGATTTTGAAGAACAGGGAAGAGCAGGTCTAGGGAGAGACCCTTTCACAACCCTTCCTTGTGCTGGGGTCAGATCACCACTGCCACAGGCTGACCAACCAGTTCTCAGACCTGCACGGGCTGTGCGTTGCCTCCCACATCTCTCCCCGGGATGTGAGCCTGTCTACATCAAGGCAACGAGAGGCAGCAAGCTTTGCCCCAGCTTTTCTCCAGTGAGGAAGCACCATCATCACCAACACCATCTCGCCACGACAGCCTGCAGGTGAAGGTGGCAATCCCCTAAATTCACACTTCAGTTCCTTCACCCCAGGGAAATGGGCACTGGAAACAGCAATCAGGTTGTTATTGAGAAATCTGTTAAAGTATGGCCTCTGCATACTTTGAGGTCCCCAATTAGCTCATGCCTGGTTCACAGGCAAACTTTCCAACAAGCAGTGCCAATCTCGTATTTGGGTGTGTATAAGAGCCCCTGTGGAGGCCGGGCACGGTGGCTCACAACTGTAATCCCAGCACTTTGGGAGGCCAAGGCGGGAGGATCGCTTAAGCCCAGGAGATCCAGGCTGCAGTGAGCTAAGATCATGCTTCTGCACTTCAGCCTGGGTGACAGACACCCTGTTCCAAAAAATAAAGAAGAATCCCTTGGAGCTCATGAACAGGATCACCCAGAGGAGGGGACAGGGCACCTTTATTTTTGTAACCTCCCAGGCAATTGTTAGGCACACCGAAGTGACAGACTCTGGGGTTGGTGGAGCTGCCCAGGGGGTTTGGGCTGGGAGAGCGGCGGGGCGGGGGCCCTCCGAGGAGGTGACGTGCTCCTTAGAGCGAGACTGAGCTATCTCTCCAAAGAGAGCAGCGCAGCGGGGCTGGCCCTGGGCAGAGGGGATGAAGGCAGTGGGGGCCGGAGGACACAGCCTTCGAGGCGGAGCGAGGGGCCAGGGCCAGATCCTGAAGCTGCCGGGACAGGGGGCTGTGAGCAGGGACCGGAGGCCTTGGCAGCCCAGGGGACGGACACGCGCCTTCCCATCCACCCTTGGTCCACGGCGTGGGCCGGGCCTATGGTGGGAGGAGCAGCACCTCCTGCCTCCCAGCAGGCCCCGGCTCTCCTGGCTCTCCTGCGTCTGACTTCAAGTCCTTGGTATGCATGAAATTCCTGCCTCTCCTCCACCGCCCTGCCCGCCTCCCTGGCTCAGTTACGGGTTTTGTCCCTTTTCCTACCCTTTTATGTCTGCTTTCCTCAGGCCTTCAGCCCAGTCTGTCAAGATTAATTCGGCACCAAATTGGCTTTCTCTAGAAACGCAAGGAAACTTCTAGGCACAAGAGCAAGATTCGTGTGGGGAAAATGCCCAGGGCTCCTTCCTCAGGGCAGTCCCAGGGTTGGAGTCCTCGACCCGACAGCGCGCTGGAGGGGGGGCCCTGTCTGGAGGGAGCAGCTGGCTCAGGGTCTTCCACCCGCCCGGCACCCCCCCAACCCCAGCCCTGCTCCTGAGAGACAGGCCCCCATCACAGCATGACTAGGGCCTTCTCGCCCCCAGAGCTCACCTCTCGGTAAGCCTCTGCTCTGCTTGAAAAAAATTCTTCATTTGCTTTTGGACTGGGGCGACTGGTTGCAGTTTGGGGCCATCATGGTGTGGACGTTTATGTTCTCGGAGGAGCCTCTTTGGGGAAGGAAATTGGGTTTCTCTCACCTTCCTTACCTGAGACAAAATGTGCTATTTCCTGCTCTGAATTCAGCATCTATAATTGCTCTGGAAATTGGTCGCAGTGCCATGTGGTCAGTACATTAGTGCAATTCTAGACTCCAGAACAAAACAATAGGTTGCTCTGTTTTCTCAAAATGCTTTGAGTCCTCAGGCCCGGCCCCCGACCACCAGGCAGTGCCCGCACTTCCTCCGTGGTCTCGCCCCTCTTCCCAGAGCATCTGTCCTCACAGCCGCCTCACATTCTGTCCAGAACCCCCAAGCGCAAGGAGCCTGTCAAGCTGAGACGGCATCATGGAACTCCGTTCTACTGGCGTATCTGCCAGAATTCGTGGTCAAGAGGACAGGTTCTGGCCTGGTGTGTGGCTCCCGCCTGTAATCCCAGCACGTTGGGAAGCCAAGGTGAGAGGATCATTTGAGCCCGTTTGAGACCAGCCTGCATAACATAGTACTCCATCTCTACAAAAAAAAAAGATTAAAAATTAGGCTGGGTGTGGTGGCTCACACCTGTACTCCCAGCTCTTTGGGAGGCCGAGGCAGATAGATCACCTGAGGTCAGGAGTTCTGAGACCACACTGGTCAACATAGCAATATCCTGTCTCTACTAAAAATACAAAAATTATCTGAGCATGGTGGCAGGCACCTGTAATCAGAGCTACTTGGGAGGCTGAGGCAGTAGAATCACTTGAACCCAGGAGGCAGAGATTGCAGTGAGCCAAGATTGCGCCATTACACTTCAGCCTGGGCGACAAAAGTGAAACTCAGTCTCAAAAAAAAAAAACCCCCACAAAATTTAAAAATTAGCCAGACGTGATGGTGCACACCTATAGTCCCAGCTACTCAGGAGGCTGAGGCAGGAGGATAAGCCCCAGAGTGGGAGGCTGCAGTGAGCTATGATCAGGCCACTGTACTCCAGCCTGGGCAACAGAGCAAGACCCTGTCTCAAAAAAAAGAAAAGAGCCGGGCACGGTGGCTCACGCCTGTAATCCCAGCACTTTGGGAGGCCAAGGCGGGTGGATCACGAGGTCAAGAGATCGAGACCATCCTAGTCAACATGGTGAAACCCCGTCTCTACTAAAAATACAAAAAATTAGCTGGGCATGGTGGCACGTGCCTGTAATCCCAGCTACTCAGGAGGCTGAGGCAGGAGAATTGCCTGAACCCAGGAGGCGGAGGTTGCAGTGAATCGGCCATTGCACTCCAGCCTGGGCAATAAGAGCGAAACTCTGTCTCAAAAAAAAAAAAAAAAAAAAGAAAGACAAAGAAGAAAGAAAGGACCAGGCCTGGTGGCTCATGCCTGTAATCCCAGCACTTTGGAATGCTGAGGTGGGTGGATCACTTGAGGTCAGGAGTTCAAGACCTGCCTGACCAACATGGTGAAACCCCGTCTCTACTAAAAATACAAAAATTAGCTGGGCATAGTGGCAAGTGCCTGTAATCCCAGCTATTCAGGAAGCTGAGGTAGGAGGATGGCTTGAACCCAGGAGGTGGAGGATGCAGTGAGCAGAGATTGTGCCACTGCACTCCAGCTGGGTGACAGAGCAAGACACCGTCAAGAAATAACGAGAGAAGCTGGGTGTGGTGGCTCACACCTGTAATCCCAGCACTTTTGGAGACTGAGGTGGGCAGATCACAGAGGTCAGGAGTTCATACCAGCCTAACCAACATGGTGAAACCCCGTCTCTACTAAAAATACCAAAAATACAAACATTAGCTGGGCATGGTGGTGTGCACCTGTAATCTCAGCTACTCGGGAGGCTGAGGCAGAAGAATAGCTTGAACCTGGGAGGTGGAGGTTGCAGTGAGCCCTGAGATTGTATCACTGCACTCCAGCCTGGGTGACAAGAGCAAGACTCCATTGAAAGAAAAGAAAAGAAAAAAAAGAAAGGGCTGGGCGCGGTGGCTCACGCCTGTAATCCTAGCACTTCGGGAGGCCAAGGCAGGTGGATCACCAGAGGTCAAGAGTTCAAGACCAGCCTGGCTAACATGGTGAAACTTCGTTTCTACTAAAATTACAAAAAATTAGCCAGGCATGGTGGCATGTGCCTGTAATCCCAGCTACTCAGGAGGCTGAGGCAGGGGAATTGCTTGAACCCAAGAGGTAGAGGTTGCGGAGAGCCAAGATTACACCCTTGCACTCCAGCCTGGGCAACAAGAGCGAAACTCCATCAAAAAAAGGAAGAAAGGGAGGAAGGGAGGAAGGGAGGAAGGAAGGAAGGAAGGGTTCTGTCCAGATAGTAGCATCATTTTCCCCCCAACTCCTGGCACAGAGGCTGAGCCATTACTGTCAACCTGCTGTGAAAAGACATTATGTCCTATCTGTCACTGGCAAATCCTGAGCAGACTCTTGCTGGACTCTGAGAGCACCCCCAGCAAAGAACTCTGAGCATCACAGCTGGGCAGCTTGAAGTCTTCCTCTAATGCAGAGTCTTGATCTACCTGGAACATCAGCTACAGAATAATTTTGCGTGGCATCATTAACAATAGTGCTGCCTTCATTTTGTATATGACTCCACAGCTTTCACACACATTCCATCGTTTGTATTTGGGTTTTTGTGAAAACCTATGAAGTTGGCCAGGTGCAGTGGCTCATGCCTGTAATCCCAGCACTTTGAGAGGCCGACGCAGGTGGATCACCTGAGGCAGGAGTTCGAGACTAGCCTGGCCAACATGATGAAACCCCATCTCTACTAAAAATACAAAAATTAGCCAGTGGTGGCACGCACCTGTAGTCCCAGCTACTGGGGAGGCTGAAGTGGGAGAATTGCTTGAACTTGGGAGGCAGAGGTTGCTGTGAGCCGAGATCGTGCCATTGCACTCCAGCCTGGGCAACAGAGTTGGACTTAAAAAAAAGAGAGAGAAAATATAGGAATATATATATTTTAAAGAAAATAAAGATGGCCAGGCGCAGTGGCTCACACCTGTAATCCTAGCACTTTGGGAGGCCGAGGTGGGTGGATCACGAGGTCAGGAGTTCAAGACCAGCCTGGCCATCATGGTAAAACCCTATCTTAAAAAAAAATAATAAAATAAAATAAAGAAAGTCTGCATAGCAGTGACTGGGAGACCAGAACATCCATTCATGTCTTGGTCCTCATCTTACCAAATGGATCACATCCTGTTTCTTCATCATTTCATCAGCTGTGAGACAGCTGGGCCGTGACAGGGCAGGACGACAACCAGAAAATGCTGGAATGTGGCTAGAGCTGAGGCAGTGCTCACCCGACATGCGTTCATTAAATGCCTACTATGTGCAGGGAGAGGCGGTGAATACAAAGGTAAACACAGCAAGGTGGTCTCTGGAAGGCACAGGTCAGCTGGCTGCTCTCACAGCAGCTGCGCAGTATGGGCGGCTGGGCCAAGCCCAAGCACAGTGGTCAGAAGAACAGCATCAGTGAGACAAAACAGTGGAGACAGCGGACTCAGTGGCTGGAGGCCAGCCTGGCCCGCAGCAATTGGGAATGGGGTGTCTCTTCTGAAACAAAAGAGTTGAGCAACCAGGATTCGGAGAGGCAGAAAAGCAAACACCAGGCTTTCCGAAAATGGTTGCTATGACCACGAACCCCAAAACAGACAGCTGCACGTTCTATTCTGGCCCCCACCTGGACATACGATTGGTATTAGCGTCAGCATTATCTTAGAATAGGGACAACATCTTATATGAGGCATTCGTTCAAAATGTTATTTAATTCAACACAAATAAAACTTCCTTATGCTACTGCCAGGGGGAAAAATTATTAAGTAAACTTGGCTAAATTTCTGGAAATTTTATTTGCATACAATGTATACAAATAACAACACCTAATTTAGAATCCTGGCTCTCTCACTTTCTAGCTGAGAGATTAGGGACAAATTAGTGGATCTGTTTTTGTGTCTTTGTTTGCAAATCTGTAAATGGTGTAACAGTCTCCACCTCACAGGGTTACAATGAGGACAGAGTGAGGTAATGTGTGTAAAGCTCTTCTAAAAGTCCAGTCAGGGGCTCAAAGTAAGTGCTATGTCTATGTTAGTTATATTATTCTTATTAAATCAGTAAGTATGTTGAGCTCAACGTCAGCCCTCTCTTATCCTGTCCCCTCTTCTTTTCGATTATCTGTCCTATCTTTAGAGATAATTTTGGATGAACATCTACTTTTTTTGAGACAGAGTCTTGCTCTGTCGCCCAGGTGCCATCTCAGCTCACTGCAAGTTCTACCTCCTGGGTTCGAACAATTCTTCTGCCTCAGCCTCCCAAGTAGCTGGGATTACAGGCATGTGCCACCACACCTGGTGCAGTGTTTTGTATTTTTAGTAGAGATGGGGTTTCACCATGTTGGCCAGATTGGTCTCAAACTTCTGAGAACCTCAAAATCTGCCCACTTCGGTCTCTCAAAGTGCTGGGATTACAGGCCGGATGAACATCTACTTAATATATAATATTTTAAAAAACTTAAAAAAAGAGTTTATTTGTTTACTTTTGAGACAAAGTCTTCCTATGTTGTGCAGGCTGGTGTCAAACGCCTGGGCTCAAGCAATCCACCCACCTCATCCTCCCGAAGTGCTGGGATTACTGGCATGAGACACCGCACCCAGCCTAAAAATTTATTTTTATCCTGGAGACAGTGTTCACAAACTTAATACAAGTTGCTGAGGCACAGGAAACTTTTTTTTTTAAGATGGGGTTTCACTATGATGGCCAGGCTGGTCTTGAACTCCTGACCTCAGATGATCCACCCACCTCAGCCTCCCAAAGTGCTAGGATTACAGGCGTGAGCCACCGCGCCCGGCTCAGAAACTCTTTTCTGTAAACAATATTTTCAGACCCCCAAGCTATGAGAGGTGACAGCAGTAGCAAATCTCATGAGCTCTGTGGTCAGCAGCCATCTTAGTAGAAAGCACCATTCTGACCTTCAGTTTTCAGCAGTTACAAATATCAAAGGCAGACCTTTTCTCTCCTCCCAGGCTCCCTTCCCCGCCCCTGTCCTGCAGCTTTCCTCCCTGTAGATAAGTGAATGCTGATGGGGTGTGACTGGACCAGTACTGAAGGGTCCCTGGCCTAAAATATCTTCCTCTGCCGGGAAGGCTGCGCTTCTCATCATCTGGATCATACTCTGAGGTCTGGACAAAGGGGCTTCCCCTTCAAAGCTAGCACTATAAATATGCCTCAAGGTTAGGACAGTGTCACGGGGCGGGGGTGGGGGGGGACCCTGGATAAACCACCCCTCCGGGAGGGATATTAACCCTTTATCTTCCCAAGCCATGTAGGAACTCAGGACCCAGATGGAGGAAGAGGAGAGGCAACCTCTGGAGGTGCAGGTCAATCTGACCCACGTGGTGCTTCGTGGTGTGCTTCATGTTTTCAGGTTACTCTTGTTGTTTTCAGTGACTTATCAATATTTTCAGCCGGGGTGTTTTATAACTTCTCTTGAAAAACAAAACACAAACATGTCCTGCATCCCCTCAAAGTCACAGAGGCCCCAGGTGTCCTCAGCTTACCTGCCGGGCTCCTGGGCCACCCCGCACAGTGGAAACATCAGGAGAGCAGGCTGGGCACCTGGGACTCATGTGTCTGTTTTACAACATTCCAATTCAAATATTTCTTTAACTACAAATATAAAAAACAAAACTCTAATATAAAATATGAAAAACTATAGATGATACACAGTAGCATAAATAGTCCTTTGTCCTAAAAGAACTTAGGGATTTAAGAAAAAAAAATGCATGTTAAATTTCAAATAATGAAACAATTCCTTTTCTCCTTTCTTTCTTTTTTCTTTTTTAGAGATGGAGTCTGGCCATGTTGCCCAGGCTGGACTTGAACTCCTGGCCTCAAGTGATCGTCCTACCTCAGCCTCCGGAATTGCTGGGACTATAGGTGCCTGCAATTATGCCCAGCTCAGGACACAATTCTTACATTTATTTAATTTAATTTATTTATTTATTAATTTTTTCCCTAGAGTGCTCAGCAGGAAATTTATTTTATTTATTTATTTATTTTTGAGACAGAGTCTTGCTCTGTCACCCAGGCTAGAGTGCAGTGGCACCATCTCAGCTCACTGTAACCTCCACCTCCCTGGTGAGGCAGTTCTCCCTGTCTCAGCCTGTGAGTAGCTGGGATTACAGGCGTGCATGCCATGACACCTGGCTAATTTTTGTGTTTTTAGTCGAGACGGGGTTTCGCCATGTTGGCCAGGCTGGTCTCACACTCCTGACCTCAGGTGATCCACCCACCTCAGCCCCCAGGTGTTGGGATTACAGGCATGAGCCACCGCACTGGGCCCAATTCTCACACTTTGAAAGCATTTTATATTTTCATATCCATCATCTTCTTAGAGATAACATCTGCTTCAGCTGAGCCCAGTATTAACCTTCCCATGAGGAAGGTTAGCTGCAGTGTCTGATCAGATCCAACTCCTTGAGGCCAGAGACTGTCTTCTTGCTTCACCCTCAATACCACGTGCAAAAGGTGCCCAAGAAATGACAGCAGGGGAAGCAAAGACCTCTGCTATTTTGTGAGGATGCAGGACAATGTTAGAGCTTCTATTTTTGTGTTTTAGTTTTTCAAAATAAATTTTAAAATATCCAAGTATTAAAACAGGTATTGACAAGTTGTTTAAAAAAAAAATACACCTTTAGGTCAGACCCAGTGTCTCACGCCTGTAATCCCGGCACTTTGGGAGCCCAAAGGAGGATTGATTGAGCCCAGGAGTTTGAAATTAGCTTGTCTTAAAAACAAAAAACAAACAAAAAACCTTTAAAACACTGAATAGGCTGGGCGAGGTGGGTAATCCCAGCACTTTGGGAGGCCGAGGAGGGCTGATCACCTGAGGTCAGGAGTTCGAGACCAGCCGGACCAACATGATGAAACCCCGTCTCTACTAAAAATACAAAAAATTAGCCAGTGCCATGGCAGGCGCCTGTAATCCCAAGTACTTAGGAGGCTGAGACAGGAGAATCGCTTTAACCCGGGGGGCGGAGATTGCAGAGAGCCGAGATCACGTCACTGCACTCCAGCCTGGGCGACAGAGTGAGACTCCATCTCAAAAAAACAACAACAACAACAAAAAAGTGACCATTTATTATCTATTCTATGCCAGCCATTTTACATATTTTATTTATGTATTTATCTTTTGAGACGAAGTATTATTCCGGGTCTCTCTCTGTCTCAGTGTGGCACGATCGTAATTCACTGCAGCCTCAGGCTCCTGGGCTCAAGCGATCCTCTCACCTCAGCGTCCGGGGTAGCGAGGACTACAGGCTTTCACCACTACGCCCAGCTTCCATATATTATTTATTTTTAATATAACTAATAGATGGATTACTCTTGTGGTTAAAAAATTCATAAAAATAACATAACACGTAGAGTAAAAAGCAGAAGCCGTTTTCATTCTTCCCCCAACCCTGCACTGCTCCCCAGATGTCACCAATACTACTGAGTTTGGAGTGCATTCCTCCAGATGTAAATGGATAGAGACATCTCCAAGCCCATCACATACATTAGATTAGTCCCATTTTGCAGATGAGCAAACGGCACCACACAGAGGTGGAAGTATTCATCGAAGCCCCCAGAGCTGGCAAGTGCCGGAGCTGAGGTTCAAACCAAGTCAGTGTGACTCAGAAGTCAGCACGCTGTCCTTCCGCTAAGTCCCGAGTGTAAAACTTTACTGAGGAAAAACCGAAGCTCCCAGAGGTCGCAGCACCGAACCACAGGGTTCACTGCCCGGCACGGGAGAGGCAGGAGTGACTAAGCTCGCAGGGAGGCCGCGCGGAGGAGAGAGCCTGCACCCACGCGGGTCGGGGGCCGCGGGCACCTCCGTCCAGGGCGCCGCCCTCCCAGACCCACGGCTCTCCCAGGCCACCCGGCTCCTGGCGCCCCTGGAGGCTGCCCCGCCTGTTCCGCGCCGCTCTCGCACCGCCCACCCGAGCCTCTCGGGGGCCCGGGCTGCTGAAGTCCCGAGTTCCAGCCGGGCACGAGGACAGCGCCCGGGAGCGACGGCCGCCTCCGACCCCGGCCGGGCGCGCCTGGGCTTCTCCCCGCCGCAGCCGTCGGGGGGCGCCAGGCGCGCAGTCCGGGGTGGGTGGCCCTGGCGAGCCGGACCGCTGGGCCGACCGTCCACACCCCAGGGCCGCCGAGGGGCGCGGGCCCGGGCGCGTGGCGGGCGTGGCGGGGGCGGGCGAGGGGGCGGAGTCGCGGCTGAGGCGGCGGTGCCCGGAGCGCGGCTCAGGGGCCGCAGTGGCCGCCGCGGAGCGAGGCTGCCGGGAGAGAGCGCCCGGGCGCAGAAGGGTTAACAGGCCTCCGGGGGCGCGCAGAGCAGGTAGAGACCTCCCCGGGACCCCGGCCCCGGCCGCCCCTTCCCCGGGTCCCGTTAGACCAACGGCCCCGCGCGCCCGCGTCGCCCCTTCTCCCTGCGCTGTGCGGTCGCGCCCCTGCCACGACCCCGGCCCCAGCTCCGGTGGCCTCGGACATCTTCCAGCCCCTGGGGTCGAATTCCTGGGGAGGGGATCTGATCTCGTGGAACTCTGGCCCCATCACACGTGCGGGGAGTGAGCGAAAATTCCCCCTAAGTCACATAGTAAAGTTGGAAAACAACAGACCCACGACCTCCACGCGCGCCTGGAGCCTCCTGCCCTCCCCCCAGGACAGTGCTGTCTGAGGGTGTGCCCCGCATTGCACTCCTGGAGTTGGAGGAACAGGGTCGCCATGAGGGACGCAGGTGGGTGCCCTTGATGCAGCTCAGCCTGATGGCAGAAGAGGTTGACAGAAAAGAAAGTTGTTGGCGTGGCCTCCCGTACCCAGGAGTGGAGGGCTGCGTGAGGACCAGGGAATTGAGGCACTCAGACAGAAACACAGGGTCCAACCCTTCTTCAGAAGTGCCTGCCCCATGTCACAGAGGGGAGCCCTCGGGGTGAAGGGGTGAGCCCTCAACAGGTCTCGTTCTTTGGCCTTCACTGGGTAGTGTGGGGAGGTGTGGCCAGGCAAAGCCAACGTCTGTCCAGACCAGGATCTAGCCTGGCACCAGAGTGACCACCTCTGACCTCTCCTGTCCTTGTCCTGGGCCAGGAGTGACACCAGATGAGGGACATGGAAAGGGGTCAGAAGCACAAATGTGTGTCTGTTTCTGCAGAGGAGGGGGCATGGGCCCCTGCTGGGCTGCGCAGGGGAGGGTGGAGTGGGACTTTTCCAGAGAGGGAGCCAGGCCTGGCCCCGGCCCCGGGAGCTCACGTCACCCCCACCCCTCACTTCTCCAGGGAACTGCCAAAGCCAAACCCAGCTCGGACGGGATTATGTGTACTGCGTAGACCCGTGGAGAGGGGCGGCGAGAAGGAATCTGGGTGGCAGAGAGAAGCAGAGGCAGAGAGGGCATGGAGAGGGGTTGGCATCAGAGAAGGGGCAGGCAGTGAAATCACCCCATTTCTTCTTCCCTCAGCTGGAGTAAGAGTCAGGCAGAGGCTGAACACTTGGGTGGAACATGGGCCCTTCTCTGGAGACCCTGGCCTCCCCCATTCAGTCAGGGTGGAGATGCTGACCTCAGTGGCCAGCCCAGCCAGGGGAAGGAGTGGTCATCAGCAACCCCCTTCCCAACCCCAAGCCATTAGGCGGCTCTGGCTCAGCCACTCTGACCCCTCCCTCAAATTCCAAGCCCTGGGTCTCAGGGAGGGCAGTGGGGCTAAGCGAATGCTCCCAGGCACATTCCTACCCTTCTCTTGGTCATTCTTCACCCCAGAGCTGGCCCACCTCAGCAACATGAGGGCTCCCTGGATTCCTCTCCCGGGTGCCTTTCAGATCCAACAGAAACAGCTTTTTTTTTCCTGGAAAGCAGAACTAAGTGGGATGAGGAGCAGGGGTGGGAAGGACTCAAAGTGAGAAGGGGGCAAGGAGAGTCAGGCTTTGTGGCTGGGGAGGGTTCCAAGTCTCACTTCTCCAGTGTTCAAAGCTGGACTTCAGATGGACTTCCCGGCTCTTCAGAATGTGAGGCCTGAGGCTGCGGCGCAAGGCTGCACCTCTTCCTCCCGGTTCCCCAGCCTGTAGAGCTGCACAGGAAGCAAGCCCTCACTGAACCAACGCCAGATGCTGGCACCCGGTGGCGGGGGGGTGGGGGGCAGGTGTTACATCACGGCTTCTTCTCTAGAGATTAAACCATCAATCCACTTAGCTTATCCCTTGGCCAAAAAGCGTCTGAGATGTGCTTTCCGTAAGGAGCTTATCTAAGGAGGGAAGAGCAGGGCACAGAGATGGCTGGGGCAGGTCCTGATCCTGGAAGACCTAAGGAAGGGGCTTCTGGTGGCGCCTCAGAGAGGGTCTGCACATCCTCAATGGGGCCTTCATCCTCTGCTTTCTAGGTATCTCTGGGAGGGCAGGAGTGGGAACCGATGACAACCATTTTAGAAGGAGCCCTCTAGCTAGGCGTGTAACTCACACCTGTCATCCAGCACTTTGCGCTTGAGGCCAGGAGTTCGAGACCAGCCTGTGCAATTTAGCTGGATCCCGTCTCCACCAAAAAATACAAAAATTAGCTGGACGTTGGTGGTGCACGCCTGCAGTTCCAGCTACTCAGGACTGAGGAGGAAGGAGAGCCTGTGAGTTTGAGGCTGCAATGAGCTTTGATGGCACCACTGCACTCCAGCCTGGGTGACAGAGTGAGATCTCTATCTCAAAAAAAAAAAAAAAAGCCTTTTGTGTGTGCCTGAGCCAGCCTAGAAACAGTCCCTAGGTAGGACTTGGGGAGGAGCTAAGAACCCCCTACAGAGCCCAGGGGTGGGGACTGGGCCTTAATTGGAAGGCTGAGGTCAGCTCCCAGCCATGTAGCCTCTACAGATGGAAAAGGCAGGCATCCTCCTTGTTCCCATGCTGAGGCTCATAAAGGGATGGGCAAGTCTCACCCCCTCCTCCATCCTCTCTGGACGCTGGAGAGGTAACTGCCAGGCTTCTGTCCCTGCAGAGAGCACCCTCCACGCCCAGATGCCTGTGTAGTGTTTGTGACCAGTCTGCTCCTCCCTTGCCCTGGGGCAGCAGAGGGAGGAGTGATGGAGAACAGGGTGGGCAGGTGAGAGAAGGGGGTGCAGGGCGGGGCTGGGATGGCTCTCCCTGTCCCTGGAAGTGAGGGAAAGGGGACCACTGGGAGGGGCAGGGGAAGTGATGAATAACTTCTGCTTTCTGAGAAGTTGGTAGTCAGGATGTGGGGAGCCTGCCGGGGGCGGGGGGCGGTGTCGCAACACCCCCTCTGGCTCCAGTCTGCCGCCCCTCCCCTGGTCTTTGGTTTGCAGGCCCCGGCTGTGTCTGCTGCTGCTTCTGTCCCTGCCTCAGCTCTGCCTGGATCAGGAGGTGAGCTCTGGACAAGTGAGCAGCTGCAGCCTGCCTGCCGCCCTTTCATCTCCCCCTGGGCTCCCACCCCACCTCCCCAGGCCACGCCTCCATTGCCCACAGCCCACCTGCCTCCCCTGCCAACTCCCCACTTCCTTGCCTCACGACACCAAGAGGCCGAATTCTCATCCTCCCTCTGCTACTGAATGTGACCTTGGACTGGTAGCGACTCGCTGAGCCTCAGCCTTGCTCTAGTTGGAGGACAGATCTGGACAGTTCCCTCTAATCCTTCCAATTCTGTCTGACCTTTTTCTCTGCATAGATGTTGTCCGGACACTTGCTTCAGACACCCACAGAGGAGGGCCAGGGCCCCGAAGGTGTCTGGGGACCTTGGGTCCAGTGGGCATCTTGCTCCCAGTCCTGCGGGGTGGGGGTGCAGCGCCGGACCAGGACCTGTCAGCTCCCTACAGCGCAGCTCCGCCCAAGCCTGCCCCTCCCTCCCCGGCCCCCAAGACATCCAGAAGCCCTCCTCCCCCGGGGCCAGGGTCCCAGACCCCAGGCTTCTCCAGAAACCCTCCCCTTGTACAGGCCACAGTCTCAGGGAAGGGGTGGCCCACTTCGAGGTCCCGCTTCCCACCTAGGGAGAGAAGAGACCCAGGAGCTTCGAGGGGCCAGGAGGTGAGGCTTGGTTGGAAGAGGTGGGCCTCGGGCAAGGCGGGTGTGTGACATGAAGGAAAGGGGAGCACAGGTTGCTTCTGAGGGCTTGTCTTTGGTGCCAGGAAGTGAAGTGGGGACAAGGGTCAGAGGTGGTCAGAGCTGTGCCCCCACATCTGAAACACCTTCTCAGGTCCCGGCTTCGAGACCCCATCAAGCCGGGAATGTTCGGTTACGGGAGAGTGCCGTTTGCATTGCCACTGCACCGGAGCCGCAGGCATCCCCGGAGGCCACCCAGATCTGAGCTGAACCTGGTCTCTTCCAGAGGGGAAGAGCCCCTCCTGTCCCCGACTCCAAGAGCAGCATCATTCTCCGCCAACGGCAACCCCCAGACTGAGCTCCCTCTCCCAGGACTGTCTGCCCACACCCCATTCCCCCCAGCAGAACCTCTAAGCCCTGAAACTGCTGAGACAGAGGAGCCCCCCAGGACCAGGCCTGCCCTGGCCTCTGGCACAGAACTGCCCTCACCTACCCGCTCCTTAGGAGAAAGTAGCTTCTTCCATGCATCCCCTCAGCCCCAAAGACCAAGTTCCCAGGGTTGGGCCGGTCCCCAGGTAGCAGGAAGACGCCCGGATCCTTTCCCTTCAGTCCCTCGGGGCCGAGGCCAGCAGGGCCAAGGGCCTTGGAGAACGGCGGGGACTCCTCACGGGCCTCACCTGGAGCCTGACCCTCGGCACTGGGATGGCTGGCTGCCCCTGCTGACCGACGGCCCCCACACCAGCTCCCTCTGGAGTCTCTTTGCTCCCAGTAGCCCTATCCCAAGATGTTCTGGTGAGAGTGAGCAGCTGAGAGCCTGCAGCCAAGCGGTGAGCCTCCCTGGACCTCCTCTCCCCACCTCGGCCTCCAGTGCGGGCCTCCCCACCCTGAAGCTGGGTCCTCAGCTTGTCTGCTGGGCACCTGAGGGAGAAGGGCCTTGGCGTCTGACCACATCAGGGCAGGGGCCTTGGAGCTCTTCCACTGGCCTGAGCCTCCTGCCTGCTCCCCAGGGTCAGCCCTGACCCTACTCCCATTTTGCTCCCCAGCTCTGACTCCTTTGTACCCCCCACTGCAGCCCTGCCCCCCCGAGCAGCCAGACCCCCGGGCCCTGCAGTGCGCGGCCTTTGACTCCCAGGAATTCATGGGCCAGCTGTACCAGTGGGAGCCCTTCACTGAAGGTGAGGTGTCTTGCCCACCCTGGGCAGTGGTGGCTTGGAATTAGGGATGAGGGGAGAGGAGACCCCTGCTTACTCCCAGCCCGGAATGACTGCCAGCCCCTCTGCTTCCCCTGCGGGCCGTGCCTTCTTTCTTCTCCCTGGGGCTGGGTCAGGAGACAGCACAGGTGGTGAATGTTCTGCAGAGGGGTTGGGCTGGGAGGAAGAGGTGTGGGAGGCACACTTTGTCCGACTCCTCTGGGAAGGCCATCACCGGAATTAGGGTGGCTGTGACACAGGAGGGCCGTGATAGCCGGGTGGGGGTGTGCTGCGCATCCTGGGCGCTACATATCAGTTGCTCCTGGGTTACCATCCATCATCCATTTCATTTTTGGCCTATGTTCTTTTTTTTCTTTTTTTTGAGACCGTGTCTCTCTCTGTTGCCCAGGCTGGAGTGCAGTGGTGCGATCTTGGCTCACTGCAACCACAGCCTCCCAGGTTCAAGGGATTCTTCTGCCTCAGCCTCCTGAGTAGCTGGGCCTACAGGTGTGTGCCACCACGCCCAGCTAATTTTTGTATTTTTTTTTTGGTAGAGACAGGTTTCACCATATTACCCAGGCTGGTCTTGAACTCCTGACTTTGTGACCCACTCGGCTTAGCCTCCCAAAGTGCTGTGATGACAGGTGTGAGCCACGGCACCTGGCAGGCCTGTGTTAATTTGGCACCAAAAGCGCTCATGAGCTCTGAACACACAGAATCATGGGCGTCAGGGATGCTTCTCTCTGTTCAGAGCCCCCTTGATGGTCTTGGTGGCCTCGATTGACCTGACCACCTTCTCAGCTTGTGCAGTTGTCACATTCCCTCCATCCACAGTGACCTGGGCAACCTCAGGGCGCCCCCCGGAGCCTCTCTCAGCTAACCTCCCACCAGGGAGCCCACTAACCACCCTTCTACCCTGTCCCTTAGTCCAGGGCTCCCAGCGCTGTGAACTGAACTGCCGGCCCCGTGGCTTCCGCTTCTATGTCCGTCACACCGAAAAGGTCCAGGATGGGACCCTGTGTCAGCCTGGGGCCCCTGACATCTGTGTGGCCGGACGCTGTCTGGTGAGGGAAGACAGAGTGCGTGTGCGTGCACACACACACACACGCATATGCACACAGACACACATGCATATGTGCACACACACAGATATGCATATGCACATATAGATACACATGTATATGCAGACATGCACACACATGCACAGATAGACATGCACATGCATACACACACATATGCACACAGATACACATGCATATGCAGACATGCACACACGCACATGCACATAGACACGCACATATGCACAGACATGCACACACACACATATGCATATGCAGACATGCACACACGCACATGCACGAGCACACAGATACACGCACATATGCAGACATTCACACATGCACATGCACAGATACACCCACATATGCACAGACATGCACACACACGCATATGCACACAGATACACATGCATATGCACAGACATGCACACATGCACATACACAGATACACATATGCACATAGAAGTGCACACACACAGATACACATGCATATGCACAAACATGCACAACATGCATATGCACACAGACACACGCACATATGCACATACACGGAGATACACATGCATATGCACAGACATGCACACACGCATATGCACGCACAGATACACATATGCACAGATGTGCACATGCAGATACACACACATAGGCCCACACACAAATGCATATGCACACAGACATGTGCACACACACGTACACACAGATACAAATGCATATGCACACACACATATATACAGACACACATACATGCAGACGCACACACAAATGCACACACATGCATATGCACACACCCCCGTATGCATCCGCATGTACACACACATGCATGAACACACGCACACACGCATATTTGCACAGTCTCATTCATCAACCCAGCAACAGAACACCAGACTCAGATCACTAAGGGAGAATTCTCACCTGCCAAGCTGGGCTGAACAGAGCCGGAAGGATCTGATTGGGCACCTGTCTGCGTCCCTGGGTCTGGCTGGGGACAGTGGGGCTGTTTTTGTGCTCTCACTGTGGCACAAAGAGCAGGGTAGTGAGCTCTCCCAAGGGGCCCGGGGTGGGCCGAGGTGGTGTCTGGCTTTCTGTGGCCGCTGCCTCACCTCACTCTCTCCAGAGCCCCGGCTGTGATGGAATCCTTGGCTCTGGCAGGCGTCCTGATGGCTGTGGAGTCTGTGGGGGTGATGATTCTACCTGTCGCCTTGTTTCGGGGAACCTCACTGACCGAGGGGGCCCCCTGGGCTATCAGAAGATACTGTGGATTCCAGCAGGAGCCTCACAGCTCCAGATTGCCCAGCTCCGGCCCAGTTCCAACTACTTGGGTGAGCACCCAGCTGCCTCCCCTGCACTCCCGTCTCTGTTCTGCTCTCTGTACCCCCACTCAGCACAGCGAGCAAGCCAAACAGAGAAGTCCAGGGCCCTGCCCCTCCCTCGTGGAAGGAGTGAGGAAGCTAAGAGGGCTTGGGGAGACCTTAGGTTCTGTTGGGAGCTTCTATAGGCTCGGGCTGCAGCGGGGAAGAGGAAGGTATTACCACCCTGGAATTTCCTGATCTCTCACCTCTGACCTACAGCACTTCGTGGCCCCGGGGGCCAGTCCATCATCAATGGGAACTGGGCCGTGGATCCCCCTGGGTCCTACAGGGCCGGCGGGACTGTCTTTCAATATAACCGTCCTCCGCGGGAGGAGGGCAAAGGGGAGAGTCTGTTGGCTGAAGGCCCCACCACCCAGCCTCTGGATGTCTATGTGAGCCTGGGGCCGGGGGCAGCTGGATGCTGGGGAGGGAGGCTATTCCCTCTAAGGGCAGAGCTGTGGGTGTCAAGATGGGAGAGAGAGCTGGTGGCATCCCCCTCTGGCCATCCCCAAACATTCATATCTTCTCTTCTCAGATGATCTTTCAGGAGGAAAACCCAGGCGTTTTTTATCAGTATGTCATCTCTTCACCTCCTCCAATCCTTGAGAACCCCACCCCAGAGCCCCCTGTCCCCCAGCTTCAGCCCGGTAAGACTCTGACCCCTGCACCTGGAAGAAGGAGGCAGAGGGTTCGGGGCAGTGGGGTGGCATCTGATTCTCCTGCTCCCCTGCAGAGATTCTGAGGGTGGAGCCCCCACTAGCTCCAGCGCCCCGCCCAGCCCGTACCCCAGGAACCCTTCAGCGTCAGGTGCGGATACCCCAGATGCCCGCCCAGCCCCATCCCAGGACACCCATGGGGTCTCCAGCTGCATACTGGAAACGAGTGGGATACTCCGCGTGCTCAGCGTCCTGCGGGAAAGGTGAGACCCGAAGTCCTTTCCTCGCACCTCAGCCAAACCCCCACCTGACACTCCTGATCCCACATCCCGGATTGTGGGGCCATGCCCACCCCTGCATCTGGGACGCCACTAAGCCTGGGCTCCAGCCTCCTGCCTCCCCGGCTGCCTTCTCACCCACGCAGGTGTCTGGCGCCCCATCTTCCTCTGCATCTCCCGTGAGTCGGGAGAGGAACTGAATGAACGCAGCTGCGCCACGGGTGCCAGGCCCCCAGCCTCCCCTGAACCTTGCCACGGCCCCCCGTGCCCCTCATAGTGAGTATGGCCCACGGGGAGGGTTAGGGTACTGGAAACACAGTGGTTGCCCCCACAATCTTACCTGAACTCTGCACTCAATGTGACATCTCCTGGCTGCAGAGACATTAGATTAGAAAGGCAGGCATTCTGTAGGCAGCAAGAAAGCCACAGCAGCCTGAGCCCCCACAGGAACCCAGACTCCAAACGCCAAATGTGCCCACTCTCCTCCGAGGCCCCACACGTCCAGAGTGTCTTTGTCTCCCCCTCTGGGGCAGCCCCACACGTCTCACCTGTCTCCTCCTCTTCCCTGCCCTGCTGGTGCCCGTCTCCCCGCCGGGGCAGCCCCACACACCTCACCTGTCTCCTCCTCTTCCCTGCCCTGCTGGTGCCCGTCTCCCCGCTGGGGCAGCCCCACACGTCTCATCTGTCTCCTCCTCTTCCCTGCCTGCTCGTGCCCGCAGCTGGGAGGCTGGCGAGTGGACATCCTGCAGCCGCTCCTGTGGCCCTGGCACCCAGCACCGCCAGCTACAGTGCCGGCAGGAGTTTGGCGGGGGTGGCTCCTCGGTGCCCCCAGAGCGCTGTGGACATCTCCCCCGACCCAACATCACCCAGTCTTGCCAGCTGCGCCTCTGTGGCCATTGGGAAGTTGGCTCTCCCTGGAGCCAGGTCAGTGTGCTGGGCAGGAAGGGGCTGGGAAGGGGAATGGGCACCGGGGAGCAAGAGCAGAGGCTTTCCAGCTACTTTTTCATCAGCAGAAACTATTTACAAACAGGGTTTCCTATGGAACCCCAATATAGAAGTCAGATAAGGGACTGAACCAGGGATTGGGGGCCCAGGGCCCCGGGGCTCAGCCTCCTCCTTAGCCCACGAAGCCATGTGACTGCTGGGCTGGGGGTGGAAGGCAGAGCCCGGTTCTGAAGCCCTAGAGCTGGAGGCTGGATGAGAAGCCCTGGGAAGCCCAGCTCCCCGGATTCCCCTCGCCCCCTCAGTGCTCCGTGCGCTGCGGCCGGGGCCAGAGAAGCCGGCAGGTTCGCTGTGTGGGGAACACCGGTGATGAAGTGAGCAAGCAGGAGTGTGCGTCAGGCCCCCCGCAGCCCCCCAGCAGAGAGGCCTGTGACATGGGGCCCTGTACCACGGCCTGGTTCCACAGCGACTGGAGCTCCAAGGTGAGCCCCTAACCCCCTAGCCATGTCTTGCCTCCTGGGTGGCCATGCCCAGGACACCCTCGGCCTTTCTAGCACAGCTCCAACTTACGCGAGGGGCCTGGCTAGGGTTCCCCGACAGGCCTGGTACCCGGGGCCCGGCTGGGACTCCCCGACAGGCCTGGTACCCAGGGACGTTCCCTACCACCCAGATTCAGACCCAGGATGTGTCCCTCCCAGCCCCCATCCTGTCCCCTGTGCCAGTCACAGCAGGGCCCTCACACGTAACTCTCCTCCTCTGCAGTGCTCAGCTGAGTGTGGAACAGGAATCCAGAGGCGCTCTGTGGTCTGCCTCGGGAGCGGGGCAGCCCACGGGGTGGGCCAGGGTGAAGCAGGAGCAGGAACTGAGCAGAGCTGTCCACCAGGAAGCCGCCCCCCTGACATGCGCGCCTGCAGCCTGGGGCCATGTGAGAGGACGTGGCGCTGGTACACGGGGCCCTGGGGTGAGGTGAGCTGAGCGTCTGCTGAGGGCAGGAAGGGGGTGCCAGTCCTGAGGGGATTCCCTGCGGGCACTTGGGGCGCCCTCTGTCCTCCCCTCCCCTTATTACCCTGCCCTCCCCCACCCAGTGCTCCTCCGAATGCGGCTCCGGCACACAGCGGAGAGACATCATCTGTGTGTCCAAACTGGGGACGGAGTTCAACGTGACTTCTCTGAGCAACTGTTCCCACCTGCCCAGGCCCCCTTCCCTGCAGCCCTGTCAAGGGCAGGCCTGCCAGGACCGATGGTTTTCCACACCCTGGAGCCCGGTGAGTGCCTGGCTGCCCTGCTCTGCTCAGCCTGGGCCCCCAGGGGAGGGGTGCTCCTTTCGCTGTGCCCCTCCAGGTCTCTCTGTGCCCCACGATAAGAGCCAAGCTTTACCACTGTCCCATTTCTTGTCGACCTGGAGGACAGATGGGCCCTCTCCATCTGGGATTTCACAATGTCCTAGAAGGGTCCCCACCACCAGCTTTTGGGGAGGGAGGTGCCAGCCGGGGGTTAAGGAGCATCCCGGGCCTGGCAAAGGTCTGATAGGACAGCCGGGGTCGCCCCAGTGTTCTCGCTCCTGCCAGGGGGGACAGCAGACGCGGGAGGTCCAGTGCCTGAGCGCCAACCAGACCCTCAGCACCCGGTGCCCTTCTCACCAGAGGCCCTCCAGGAAGCGCACCTGTAACAGCCAACCCTGCAGCCAGCACCCTGGTAAAGCGACCCCTCTCCCCAACCCCCAATAGAGTGGATTAGCTGAAGTACGGGAGGAGATGAGAAAGGACCAGTGGGAATGGGCAGCACACCTTCAGACGGGTGGGTCCTGGTGACAGTCTTGTTCCCACTGGCCTCCTCTGTCCCCAGACGATCAATGCAAGGACAGCTCTCCACATTGCCCCCTGGTGGTACAGGCCCGGCTCTGCGTCTACCCCTACTACACGGCCACCTGCTGCCGCTCTTGCGCACATGTCCAGGAGCGGTCTCCCCAGGAGCCCTCCTGAAAGGGGTCCGGGGCACCCTCATGGTTTTCTATGCCACCATCGGTCACCCATTGATCGGCCCACTCTGAACCCCCTGGCTCTCCAGCCTGTCCCAGTCTCAGCAGGAATGTCCTCCAGGTGATGGGGGGGGTGGCGAGGTGACAGTGGCTTTCAGGGCTGTGGTCGGGCCTGTGTGGTGGTGTGATGGGTGTGTGCAAACGCCCCAGGTGTGCATCTGGGACTGCGTGGATGTGTGTGTGCTCAAACGTGTATCACTTTTCAATAAGAAGTTACACAGACTGAGGAGGACAAGACCTGTTTCCCTGAGACTCCTAGGCGGAGAGGATCTGCAGTTCCTTGCTAATCTGGGCTGCTTAGAGGGTGGTCCCACCAACGCCAGTTCTGTGCTCTAAGCCTCATTGCTCATGTTCAGGCCTCACATCTTCTAAACCGCTCTGAGTCTCTGACCCCTTCTCGTTTGCCTAGTATCCCTGCCCCTGCCTCCCTGCTTAGCTAGGGCTGGGGTCAGCCACTGCCAATCCTGCCTTACCCGGGAGACTGCCTCTCCAGAGCAAGGCCCAGCTGGGCAGAGGGTGGAAAAGAGAAATGTGAGCATGAGACCCCAGCCCCAGGCCCCACGCCCTGCCTCCTGAAATGGTTCCCACCCAGAACTAATTTATTTTTTATTAAAGATGGTTATGACAAATGAGAAACGGGCTCTTCCTTGTCGGGCTGCGGGCCCCTCAGCAGTGTGAAGGCAGAAGGTAGCGGGGGCAGGGGAACAGCATCAGAGCCCAGGAGGAGAGTTTTGGGCCACAGGAACCCCGCCAGCCCCAGGCCCTGCAGGCTGGTCATGGGCCACTAGAGGGCACCAGTGCTCCCAGCCGAGGTGTGTGGGGCGCTGGGCCTCCGGGTTGCGCGGCCGCCGTGCGCTTCTTGGTGGGCCGAATCTCTCTCCGGGAAGTCTCGCCTTTCCACCAGGGCCTGAGCGAAGGGCAGCTGGCTTGCCGAAGCGCTTTTTTCCCCTTCCTCTGGCCCTGCCTCTGTCCCCATTTCTGCCGTCCGCATTGCCCTACGCTCCGGTGCTTCTCCTTCCTGTCCCGAACCCTTCCCTGGAGGAGGAGCCGGCCGGGGCGGGGGGCGAGGAGCGGGCAGCACGGGTTGTTCTGCCAAAGCCACATTCCTCAGCGATGGCTCAGCCCGGCCTCCTCCCTCCCCCTCCCACTCGCTTCTCTTAAGGTAGAGAAGTTGCTAGAGGCGGCCGGAGGGGGGCAGGCCTTTGCCATCACGTCGACTCCCTGACCCCGGCCCTTCGGAGGCTGAGGCCGAGTCTCCTGGAAGCCGGGCTGCCCGGAGGGGCGGTGCCGCAGGAGCAGCCCCGCAGAGCACGGCCGGGAACGCGGGCCTGCGGAAGCCGGGAACTCGCTGGCTGCTGCCCTCCGAGCACACCTGGACCCCGTGGCGGGCGACGGTGTTGCTCCAGGCGGCAGCATCTTCCCGCTGCTTAGGGGCTCGGTCTTGCGCTGGGTTGAAAGTGGCTGAGAAGGGAGAATTTGGACATTTAGGAGGAGAGCGAGTGGGGAAGGGGGCAAAAGGGAATGGAGGAGAAGGAAGATGAAATTGACGTGAGCCCAGGGCAGGGAGCGAGGAAAGGGGGCTACAAGGAACGCCCAGTCCCAGAGTCTCCGCCGGGCCTAAAGAGGCGTCAGCGGGGAATCACAGAGGTGGCGGGGGCCAGGGAAACCGGACCCGAGCCCGCCCAGTAGGTGTAGAAGGCCGAAGGCGCAGTCCTGAGACCCAGGGAGGGGTAGGGTGGAGGCTGCGGCCCTCCCAGCGATTCCTGGAAGCCCGGAGCTGGGCGGCGCCGACTCAGCTGACTTCCCCGAAGCTCCCCTCCCTCTGCTCAGGGCTGTTGCTGGGCAGGTTTGGCGTTTGGCCTGAGCCTGAGAACCAATCGCAGGTGGAGGTGCCGTCGCAGCCCCTCGCAGGGCTCCCCGGCTTCAGCACACCCTTTCTGTTTTTGCCAGCCCCTGAGCTCCCCCTCGGCCTCCAGCCGCTGTCCTCTCAGGAGGTGGGCTCTCCTCTGGGGGTCTGTCCCCTTTCCCCTCTTATTTTAGAGCTGGGACTCAGTGCAGTCCCTTAGAATTCCTTCCTCTGGTCACTGAGGTCAGTATGGGGTCAATGTGGAAGTTCTCAGGAAGGAGAACCTGACCTCCAGCAACCCCTTTTCCTGGCCCCCTAGAGGGGAGTAGTGTGGCCACACACCTCTTCGCTGACCTCTGAAACCCTCTGGAGGGACTTGGGAGAGCAGAAGCTGCAGCCCGAGGGCAGAGAGATGTGAGGAGGGCCCCTAGGTCTGGTGTACTAGGGGACTTTTAGGGAAGGACTCAGAGGAACTGGGCCCCAGAGAATTGAGATGAGGGTGGGGTGGTAATAGGAACAAACTTGATATGCACAAGAGAGATCAAGCATGCAAAAGGCCTGCAAATTGCTGAGGATGCCTCCTTTCTGAGTGTGCTGGGGGAGGGGGGTTGTGGTTCGAGTATCGGTGACACTAGGGGTGATCTGTGCTCTCACAAGTTCAGCTGGGTCAGGATTCCTCTCCCTTCCCCCTCCCAGCTTCCCCAGGGTAAATACCCACCCAATTTAAGTTGCAGACTTTGGACTAAATTTAGCTTCTGGACTTCCCCAACCCCCAGGGCTCCCCGTAAGCAGGTGCCCGCAGCTGCAGCGTGTGGTCTGGTGAAGAGTTTGAACCTTCTTCCACTCATCCAGATTGCACCTTTCTGGTAACTAGGAGTGAAGCAGAGAATAGGAACCCAGTGGCTGGCCCAGGGCCTAAGTGTCTCAGCCTTAAGCCACCTTCTCCCAGAAAGCCTGTAAGAGAAGAGCTCTGGTGGGAGGCTCCAGATGGACATGGACACCATGCCAGGAGAGCCTCCTCCAGATTCTCTGCAGCCAGATCCTCTCATTCCTTGCGCTCTCCTTGTCCCCAGGTTTACAAATAGAGACTCCATGTTAGCATCCTTCCCTCTAGAGTACACTGACCCAGGAAGCCCTCTCCTCTCTTTGAGCCATGGAGAATCACACTATGGTAGAGCTGGTTTGGGGAGGTTCGTGTGGTGGGCTTGGCGTTCCCACCCTTTCTTTTCTCAACACCCCTAAATCTACCATCTCTGGTGCTGGGAGGGGACATTCAACTAGAAGTGGTTTATTTGCAACAGGTGGGTGATGAAGAGGTGTCAACTTTAAAGGGCAGAGACGCCGTCTAAAGGAAGTAGAAAGCCTCAGGAAAGTACCTAAGTCTAAGTCTGTCAACAAGAGACAGAAAAAGTTTGGGTTAAACTCAAAGTAGCCAGCACAAACCCTGAATCTGACTTTGGGCTTCCTGGAGACTGGGGAAAACTCGAGAGGGTGTTTCATGGCTGAGGTCTGAGGGGGGAATGGACAAGATCAGTCCAAAACAAGGTCTGCGTGAGGCATGGCAGTCAGAAGCCGGGGAGCATCAGCTCTGCCAGCTGAAGGGGAGATGCAGAGATGGCTGGAAGCTGCCAGGCCGAGCATTCCTCCTGTGAGCACTGGACAGCTGTGCTGAGAGGCCTGGGAAGGGCCTGTGCTGGGGACGAAGGGCCAGGTTGGGTCTGCATGTTTGTGTGCTGTGCTCTTCTGAGCTTTACTTGAATCTCGAGATAGCTCCACTTAACTTTGAGTGAAGAGGAAAAGAAACTGGGGGAAAGGGGCTGAGGTTACTCATAAAGGAGCACACTGTACCCCTATGATCCCTAGGCTAACAGGCTGTCCCCTTGACGGGAGAGGCAGAGATCATCTTCCCTGGAACAAGGTCACCCTCCTCTCTCCCTTCACTACATTCCTCTCCCCCCTACTGTTGGCTATTGGCTGCTGGCCTTTTTCATTACAAGATGAGACTCTTCCTTTTCTTTTTTTTTTTTTTTGAGACGGAGTTTCGCTCTTGTTTACCCAGGCTGGAGTGCAGTGGGCGCAATCTTGGCTCACCGCAACCTCCACCTCCTGGGTTCAAGCAATTCTCCTGCCTCAGCCTCCCAAGTAGCTGGGACTACAGGCACGCGCCACCATGCCCAGCTAATTTTTTGTATTTTTACTGGAGACGGGGTTTCACCATGTTGACCAGGAGGATCTTGATCTCTTGACCTCGTGATCCACCGCCTTGGCCTCCCAAAATGCTGGGATTACAGGCGTAAGCCACCGTGCCTGGCCTTTTTTTTTCTTTTTTGAAGTGGAGTCTTGCTCTATCACCAGGTTGGAGTGCAGTGGCTTGATCTTGGCTCTGCAACCTCCGCCTCCCGGGTTCAAGCGATTTTCCTGCTCAGCCTCCCAAGTAGCTGGGACTACAGGTGCCCGCCACTGCACCCAGCTAATTTTTATATTTTTAGTAGAGACGGGGTTTCACCATGTTGGCCAGGATGGTCTCGATCTTCTGACCTCATGATCTGCCTGCCATGGCCTCCCAAAGTGCTAGGATTACAGGCGTGAACCACCGTGCCCGACTGAGAAGCCTCTTTGGCTCTAGTAGAGGGTTGGGCAAACTTTTTCTTGCCGCAGTAGATGATAAACATGTTACGCTTTGCAGGCCCTATCATCTCTGTTGCAGCTTCTCTACCGTAGCAGCGCAAAGCAGCCATTGACGATATGTAAACAAATGGACCTAGCTATGTTCTAATCAGACTTGTGACACTAAAGTTTTAATTTTTGTGTTTTTTTTTGAGACAGGATCTCTCTTTGTCACTCAGGATAGTGTGTGGTGGGGGGATGCAATCATAGCTCACTGCAGCCTTTGACCTCCAGGGCTCAAGCAATCCTCCTGCTTCAGCCTCCGGAGTACATAGGACCACAGGTGTGGGCCACCACACCCAGCTAATTTTTTAAACAAATGTCTGTAGAGACAGGGTCTCACTGTGTTGCCCAGGCTGGTCTTGAACTCCAGGGCTCAAGCAGTCCTCCCACCTCAGCCACCTCAGCCTTCCAAAGTGCTGGGATTACAGGCATAAGCCACTGTGCCCGGCCCTACATTTTTTTCAACCATTTAAAAATACCAACATGCTTGGGCACAGTGGCTGACGCCCGTAATCCCAGCACTTTGGGAGGCTGAGGCAGGCGGATATCACTTGAGGTCAGAGTTCAAGACCAGCATGGCCAACATGGTGAAACCCCATCTCTATGAAAAATACAAAATATTAGCAGGACATTGTGGTGTGTGCCTGTAATCCCAGCTACTCAGGAGGCTGAGGCAGGAGAATCGCTTGAACTTGGAAGGCAGAGATTGCAGTGAGCCAAGATCGCACCACTGCATTCCAGCCTAAGCAACAGAGCAAGACTCTACCTAAAAAAAAAAAAGGATTCATAGGTTGTGGGCCATACAAAAACAGGTGGCAGGACAAAATTGGCAGGGAGGTAGTTCCTGACCCTGGGGATTGTTCCTACCTGGTGAACTCCTGCTCCGCCTAACCATACAAAGTCTTGTTTGTGTCTCTTCCAGGCCTCAAAATACAGCTGTAGAACCTTTAATTCAATGTACTTTACTGATGCCTGGTTCTTTTTTTTTTTTTTTTTTCTGGGACAGAGTCTTGCTCTGTCGCCCAGGCTGGAGTGCAATCGTGTGATCTCAGCTCACTGCAGCCTCCACCTTCCGGGTTCAAGCGATTCTCCTGCCTCAGCCTCCCAAGTAGCTGGGATTACAGGTGCCCACCACCACACCTGGCTAATAGAGATGGGGGTCTCACCATGTCAGCCAGGCTGGTCTCGAACTCCTGACCTCATGATCCACCGCCTCAGCCTCCCAAAGTGCTGGGATTACAGGCACAAACCGCCACGCCCGGCTGATGCCTAGTTCTTAATTGCTTCTCCTAGGGAATTTAAAGACTTGAAAATGGTTAATAGAGTAAATTCTTAAGGGGCAGTCCTGAAACTCCTTCTATTTGTATAGTGCGTTCAGGTAAAAGCACTTATATCAATAGTCTCTCTTTAAATCTTCACAGTAATAAGATAGCTGGCAGTACTGTTAAGCTCTGTTTATAGGGGAGACAATTAAGTCTTGAGATCTAGTCTCTTCACTTTTTTTTTAGATGGAGTTTCGCTTTTATTGCCCAGGCTGGAGTACAATGGCATGATCTTAGCTCACTGCAACCTCTTCCTCCCAGGTTCAAGTGATTTTCCTGACTCAGTCTCCCAAGTAGCTGGGATTATAGGTGCCTACTACCACCCCCTGCTCTTTTTCTGTATTTTTAGTAGAGATAGGGTTTCACCATGTTAGTCAGGCTGGTCTCGAACTCCTGATCTCAGGTGATCCACCTGCCTTGGCCTCCCAAAGTGCTGGGATTACAGGCATAAGTCACTATGCCTGGCCCAAAAACACTTTTAAAAATGTATTTTTGGCTAGACACGTGGCTCACACCTGTAATCTCAGCACTTTGAGAGGCCAAGGCAGGGAGATCACCTGAGATCAGGAGTTGAAAACTATCCAGGACATCATAGTGAGACCTGTTTCTATTTATGTAAAATTAAATTTTTTAAAAAATTATATATATTTTTAAGAGATAGGGTCTCACTATGTTGTCTAGGCTGAACTTGAACTCCTAGGCTCAAGCAATCCTTCCGCCTCAGCTTCTTGAATAACGGTCTCTGGGGTGCCTGGCTTCCTTCTTTTCTTTCTTTCTTTCTTTTTTTTTTTTTTTTGAGACAGGGTCTTGCTGTGTCACCCAGGCTGAAATGCAGTGACAGCTCACTGCAGCCTCAACTTCCTGGGCTCAAGTGATCCTCCTGCCTTAGTCTCCCCAGTAGCTAAGACTACTGGCATGAGCCTTCTATTACTCAGTTTCATTCACACAGGGCGCATCTTGTTATTAAAATAATTTTGGCCTGAGTGATCCAAACCTTGGTTTTTTTTGAGACGGAGTCTCGCTTGGTCGCCCAGGCTGGAGTACAGTGGTGCACTTTTGGCTCACTGCACCCTCCTGGTTCAAGTGATTCTCCTGCCTCAGCCTCCAGAGTAGCTGGGATGACAGGCATACACCACAGTGCCTGATTAATTTTTGTATTTTTAATAGAGAAGGGGTTTCGGGGCCGGGCGCGGTGGCTCACGCCTATAATCCCAGCACTTTGGGAGGCCGAGCCGGGTGGATCACGAGGTCAAGAGATCGAGACCATCCTGGTCAACATGGTGAAACCCCGTCTCTACTAAAAAATACAAAAATTAGCTGGGTGTGGTGGTGCAGGCCTGTAGTCCCAGCTACTCGGAAGGCTGAGGCAGGAGAATTGCTTGAACCCAGGAGGCGGAGGTTGCGGTAAGCCGAGATCGCGCCATTGCACTCCAGCCTGGGTAACAAGAGCGAAACTCCGTCTCAAAAAAAAAAAAAATAGAGAAGGGGTTTCACCATGTTGGCCAGGCTGGTCTTGAACTCCTGGCCTAAAGTGATCTGCCCGCCTTGGCTTCCAGAAGTGCAGGGATGACAGGCATGAGCCACTGTGCTCAGTCCAAATCTTCGATAGTTTTAAGTAATTTTGCTGTTTCTCTTCAAGTGTCTTTCATGGCTTTTCAGCTAAAATTCTGTTTAAACTTTTTCAAGAAATTAAAAATGCTTTCAAATTCACTCAGTATTTCAGTCCAGGAAATGATAGTATTCCTGATCTTTGTTTAAGGTACACTGTCATGCAAACATAGGCTTATGTAGAATGGTAAGCACCAAGCATTTACTAATATTTTTTTTTGAGACATAGTCTTGCTGGTCCAAGCTGGAATGCAGCAGCATGATCTCGGATCACTGCGACCTCTGCCTCCCAGGTTCCACCAATTCTCCTGCCTCAGCCTCCAGCGTAGCTGGGACCACAGGTACACACCACCACACCCATTTTTAGTAGAGACAGGGTTTTGCCATGTTGGTCAGGCTGGTCTCAAACTCCTGGCCTCAAGTGATCCCTCTACCTCAACCTCCCAAAGTGCTAGGATTATGGGTGTGAGCCACCACACCCAGCCAAGCATTTACTAATAGAATAACAGATTTCTTTTCTAGGACATAGATTTTTCAAAGTTACGTGTTATGTTAATGTGATGTACTTAAAAGCAATACAGGCCAGGCAGGGTGGCTCATACTTGTAATCCTAGCACTTTGGGAAGCCAAGGTGGGTGGGTCATGGAAGCCAGGAGTTTGAGACCAGCCTGGCCAACATGGCAAAACCCAGTCTCTCCTAAAAATAAAATTAGCTGGGTGTGGTGGTGCACGCTTGCAATCCCAGCTACTTAGGAGACTGAAAAATGAAAATCACTTGAACCTGGGAGGCAGAGGTTGCAGTGAGCTGAGATTGCAGCACTGCACTCCAGCCTGGGCAATACAGTGAGACTCTGTGTCAAAAATAAGTAAATATGGCCGGGCGCGGTGGCTCACGCCTGTAATCCCAGCACTTTGGGAGGCCGAGGCGGGTGGATCACGAGGTCAAGAGATCGAGACCATCCTGGTCAACATCGTGAAACCCCGTCTCTACTAAAAATACAAAAAATTAGCTGGGCATGGTGGCACGTGCCTGTAATCCCAGCTACTCAGGAGGCTGAGGCAGGAGAATTGCCTGAACCCAGGAGGCGGAGGTTGCGGTGAGCCGAGATCGCGCCATTGCACTCTAGCCTGGGTAACAAGAGCGAAACTCCGTCTCAAAAAAAAATAAAAATAAAAATAAGTAAATAAATGAATGCAATACAACTGCATTTCCTTTTTCTCTTTTTGAGGAGTAGTCTCGCTCTGTCGCCAGGCTGGAGTACAGTGGCGTGATCACTGCAATCTCCGCCTCCTGGCTTCAAGTAATTCCCCTGCCTCAGCCTCCTGAGTAGCTGGGACTACAGGCACGCACCACCACGCCCAGCTAATTTTTTTTTTTTGTATTTTTAGTAGAGATGGGGTTTCACCATGTTGCCCAGGATGGTCTCCATCTCCTGACCTCGTGACGCGCCCACCTCAGCCTCCCAAAGTGCTGGGATTACAGGTGTGAGCCACCACATCCAGCCAAGTTTTTCTTCCATACAGTAGCACTGATATATATGTATCCTTCATGGTTCATGACAGGAAAGGGAAGATACAGCGACTTCCATCCTGTTTCATATCTGACCCCCCAACTACCCAGCTTTGAGGTGGGGCAAGGGGCAGGGAAGCAGGTAGCCCAGTACCCCTTGCCGCCATCACTAGGCTCCTCTGTAGAGCTGTTGTTCCTTAAAGCTGAAAACAAGCCACCTCATTTCAAAACCCACCCCCACAGACACATAAAACCTCATTTTGACACGAAGTTGTTTCCCTCTTTCTGTTTCTCTTCATTGCCTCATGAGGGATTTCTGAGAAATGAAAAAAAAGTCACCTCCCACAGCCGAAGCCTGCAGTTTTGTTTTTACCCATGAAGAAGAGGGGGTGGAGGAAAGAAGCATACTGCTTAAGCATCAAGTATTAATCCAAAGCCCTACGAAGTAAGAGCAATGCTCTTTCCACAGCCCTTCACCTGAGGCGTGCCCCCCTTTCCTTAGATCTGGGCTCTCATGCAAAAGGAAATAAACAAGATATCCTCCCCTCAGGAAAGTTCAGTAACAAAGCAGTGAAACGGAACAGCCGCTCCCTTGCAGCAGGCCAGCTGTCTCCCCTCCCCCCACTTCCACCCAGGGCAGGAGACCTGTGGGAATTGCTCCAGGCAGCCTAAGGGACAGAGGTGTGAGCCTGATCGATCTGGGCGTAGGAGATTCAGGAATGAAATGCATGTGAATGCGGTATTTCCCAGGGAGAATTCACCGCCTTCTCCCCCTCAAACCTGAATACCTGAAGAGTCATAACCAGCTCAGTGAGGTAGACTATGAAATGTAGAGCAACATTTTCAAAACCAGCTCCTCCTACTAGACAAGAAAATTAACATTTTTTAAGGGCACAGAACCGAAAGCATTTTGACTCAAATCTAATCCAGGATGAAACCTAACAGTTAAACATTCTTTTCCTTCTGGGCTTCCTTGGCTCTGGATCCCAGCACACCTTGTCCCAGGCTAAGTTGAGTAAACATACACAAGTGACCACGTGAGGGCGGGAAGATCACCAAGTGGGGGTGGAGAAATTCTGAATGGAATGCAGCCCCAGCTAGTTAGGGGGCCCCGGGCTGAGACCTCTGGCACTGGCAGTAGATTTACACAGGCAAAGAAGCCAAAACAATGAGCTCATGGGCAAGAATGTGGCCTGTGGGGAAGTCTGGGCAGCCAGAGCAAACTGGTTTTTTGAATCAGGATGGGAATAGCAATAATTGAATCTCCCACGGGAACAGGATCAGGGAGCATGGAAGCCACCATTCAGTATCTTGGGGTTCCAGTTAAATAACTTTTGGGAGCTCTTATTAAAATTCTGGTCTGCAGACAGCATAGCGCTCTTAGGCCTATTCGCAAAAACTTGGTTCCTTTGCCTGACTATGTAAAACCTAGGGGGTGAAGGACCAGGTGGCCAGTGAGGCTCCAGTGAGCTATCTTAGGTGATGCTCTTAATATATCACTAAGGGCAACTTTATTCAAACCAGGCCTGCCAATGCCAGCTCCTTTAGTCTAGAGCCAAAGACGGCTATAATCCTGAGACTGTGTGTTTAGGGTCACCACTTTAACATGATAGAGGAAACAACTGAGTGGGTCTTTTCTACTTCCAAATAAACACAATCCATCCAGTTGTGTGTCATTTATGCCCAATTCGACTTATTTAAACCAAAGAGCCTTTTTTTCCTACCAGCGTTTTCCAGTTTTTATCTTAAGAGACAGGGTCTTGCTATGTTGCCCATGCTGGAGGGCAATTGCACCTATTCAGAGGGGTGCGATTCTACTGCTGGAATTGCACAGGAGTTTTGACTAGCTCTGTTTCCAACTTAGGGTCACCCCTCCTTAGGCAACCTGGTGGTCCCCCACTCCCAGGAAGTCACCATATTGATGCAGAACTTAGCATAAACACCAGATCAACTTAGTGCATGATAGCCCTGAACTCCAGGGCTCAAGTGATTCTTCTGCCTTAGCCTCCAGAATACCTGGGCTACAGGTGCGTGCAACTGTGCCTGGCCAACAGTTTTTTTTTTTGAGATGGAGTCTTGGTTTGTTGCCCCGGCTGGAGTGCAGTGGCTTGATCTTGGCTCACTGCAACCTCTGACTCCCGGGTTCAAGCTGTTCTCCTGCCTCAGCCTCCCGAGTAGCTGGGATTACAGGCATGCATCACCATGCCCAGCTAATTTTTGTATTTTTAGTAGAGACAGGGTTTCACCATGTTATCCAGGATAGTCTTGATCTCTTGACCTCGTGATCCACCAGCCCTGGCCTCCCAAAGTGCTGGGATTACAGGTCTGAGCAACCGCGCATGGCCACTGATTTTTTTTGTTTAGTAGAGACAGGGTTTCACCATGTTGCCCGGGTGGTCTCACATTCTTAGGTTTAAGCAATCTGCCTGCCTTGGCCTCCCAAAATGCTGGAATTACAGCATGAGCCACTGTGCCCGGCTAGATCGTAAACTTTACCATCTAGCCACATCTGCCTTCTCATTTATTGGATTTGTTATGCATAAATTCTTTAGCACGCATCTCCTAAAAACCAGGACATTGTCTTACATAACCACAGTATAATACTCAAGAAATTTAACATTGATACAGTACTAACATATAACGTGTAGTTAGTTGTCATGTTTCTTTTGAACTATTCCCCAATCTTTCTTGAGTTTCTTAAGGGGAAGAATTATCTCTTTATAATTCCAACATCTAACAGCTCATGATACATAATAAGCAGTCTACTGTCATGTAATAGAAAAATGAAGAGACTCTCAACATCCAGCTGCCTAGAGCTCCTGCTAAATAGACAGGCCTAGGCAACAGAGCAAGACCCTAACTTTACAAACAAAACAAAACACTGGGTATGGTGGGGTACCTGTAGTCCCAGCTACTCTGGATGTTGAGGAGGGAGGATTCCTTAAGCACAGGAGTTCAAGGCTGCAGCGAGCTGAGATAGTGCCACTGCACTCCAGCCTGAGCGATAGAGCAAGACCCCATCTCTTTAAAAAAAAAAAAAAATCCCAGCTCATTGCAATGTTAAAGATTTCTCATTTTCCAGTGGTCAAGAACTATTATTCTATGCAGGTCAATTAAGGAACTACAAATTAGCAACCAAGTATAGCATGGGAACAAAAGCCTGCCACATATATGCCCAGGCTAAAGTGCACTGGACGATCTCGGCTCACCACAACCTCCGCCTCCTGGGTTAAAGCGATTCTCCTGCCTCAGCCTCCCGAGTAGCTGGGATTACAGGCACGTGCCACCATGCCTAGCTGATTTTTATATTTTTAGTAGAGATGGGGTTTCACTATGTTGGCCAGGCTGGTCTCAAACTCCTGACCTCGTGATCCACCACCTCGGGCCCACAATGTGCTGCGATTGCAGATGTGAGCCACCACACCCAGTTAATTTTTTTTTTTTTTTTTTTTTGTATTTTTAGTAGAGACGGGGTTTCACCATGTTGGCCAGGGTGGTCTCCATCTCTTGACCTGGTGATCTGCTTGCCTTGGCCTCCCAAAGTGCTGGGATTACAGGTGTGAGCCACTGCACCTGGCTTGTTTTTTGTTTTTTTGAGATGGAGCCTCACTCTGTTGCCCAGGCTGAAGTGCAGTGGCGTGGTCTTGGCTCACTGCAACCTCTGCCTCCCGGGTTCAAGGGATTCTCCTGCCTCAGCCTCCCGAATAGCTGAGACTACAGGTGCTCGCCACCACACCTGGGTAACTTTTTTTGTATATTTAGTAGAGATGGGGTTTCACCATGTTGGCCAGGCTGGTCTGGAACTCCTGACCTTAGGCAATCAGGCTGCCTCAGCCTCCCAAAGTGCTGGGATTGCAGTTGAAAGCCACTGTGCCAGGCCTGAGAGGTGTTTCATAATCCGCCTGGAGAAAAATCTACAACCCCCAACTTTCCACATACTTCGCATAGCTAAGATAACACTGTAACAACTTTGAAACTAAGAGGGAGAGAATTAAGTTTTCAAATTTGAAATGGAGAAGCCTTTGAAGAGCGGCAGCGTTCTAGAAACAAAGTTCCATAATGATTGAAAAAGTGAAGCAGAAAACTACAATAGACACTCAACTGATCATCTGAACTCCAGGGATTAATGGCCAGTGCTTTGGGCATCTGGCTGGAGCCATGCTACTTAGCAGTTGTACAAGTTATTTCACTTTAATTTTGTAAAAAACCTTCGGCTGTCACAACTGTTTTTTTTTTTTTTTTTTGAGGTGGAGTTTCGCTGTTGTTACCCGGACTGGAGTGCAATGGCGCGATCTCGGCTCACTGCAACCTCCGCCTCCTGGGTTCAGGCAATTCTCCTGCCTCAGCCTCCCGAGTAGCTGGGACTACAGGCGCGCGCCACCATGCCCAGCTAATTTTTGTATTTTTAATAGAGACGGGGTTTCACCTTGTTGACCAGGATGGTCTCGATCTCTTGGCCTCATGATCCACCTGCCTCGGCCTCCCAAAGTGCTGGGATTATAGGCGTGAGCCACTGCGCCCGGCCACAACTGTTTTAAAGAAAAATTTTGTGAAAGAAAACAGTATGAAGCAAGACCTGGCTCTAGACACAAAACAGGAACTGAGAAAGTTTGGTTGTGTCAAATAAAGGGAAGTGTTGATTATTCCGACTCTAGTGATTAAGGTTACCCAGTTACTATTAAATTCAAGCTTTTAAGGTGCTGAGCAAAGGAACATTGCACCAGAAATGGCTTCTCATCATAGCACATCAATGGGAGCAATAGCACTGACTTAACTCAGGACAAGATTTGGGCTTGGGAATGTACTTACACAACTGTCACCAGGCTGGAGTGCAGTGGGGCAATCTTGGCCTACTGCAACCCATGCCTCCTGGGTTCAAGCGACTCTTGGGTTGCAGCCTCCCAAGTAGCTGGGATTACAGGCGTGCACCACCACCCCCAGCTAAGTTTTGTAGAGACGAGGTTTCACCATGTTGACCAGGATGGTCTCGGATCTCTTGACCTAGCAATCTGCCCACCTGGGCCTGCCAGAGTGGTGGGATTCCAGGCATGAGCCACCACACTGGCCTTTTTTTATTTTTTTTGAGACGGAGTTTCACTCTTGTTACCCAGGCTGGAGTGCAATGGCATGATCTCCGCTCACTGCAACCTCCGCCTCCCGGGTTCAAGCAATTCTCCTGCCTCAGCCTCCTGAGTAGCTGGGACTACAGGCATACGCCACCATGCCCAGCTAAGTTTTTGTATTTTTAGTAGAGACGGGGTTTCACCATGTTGACCAGGATGGTCTAGATCTCTTGACCTTGTGATCCACCCACCTCAGCCTCCCAAAGTGCTGGGATTACAAGCGCAAGCCACTGCGCCCGGCCCATTCATACCGGCCTTTTAAATAGAAATGCAACTGAAGGCACAGAATCCTGTTTGTCTGATGTCTGGTGCTCAGGACTTAAAACCAAATATGCAAGCGTCACATTTGCACATTTCCATGGTGATTCTGCTCCCTTTCAAGGTAGCTGAAAATAAAGGCAGGATAGGGTTTTTGAAATTGACTTGCTTCTTTTCACTTCCTTTTTGGAAAAATAGAAGGGGAAGAGTACTGAAAAAGCGCCAGGAACTTCATCAAAACTCTTCAGATGTTACTCTAGCTGCTCCATTTCAAAAGGTTAAGAGGTATGGAGATGATACAGTAACTGCGGTACAGTACCCTCTTAGCTCAAAATCAAGGCTGGGCGCGGTGGCTTACGCCTATAGTCCTAGCACTTTGGGAGGCTGAGGCAGGTGATCACCTGAGGTCAGGAGTTCCAGACCAGCCTGGCCAACACTGGTGAAACCCAGTCTCTACTAAAAATACAAAAATTAACCAGGCGTGGTGGTGGGCACCTGTAATCCCACCTACCTGGGAGGCTGAGGCTGCAGTGAGATTGCACCACTGTACTCTAGCCTGCGCAACAGAGTCTCTGACTCAAAAAAGAAAAAAAAAAAATCATACCAACATCTGGTGATTGAAAAATCAAGACAAAGATTTTGACTTTTTTCTATTAAAAGGTTTAGAACTCCTCCAAGTACAGCAGTAACATTTAATTAAAAACCCAACACCTCTAATTTGCATAGAAGGAACTGTTCTTTGCTCTAAGGCAAATCAGCCTTGTGGGACTTTTGCTTTGAATTCACCTACAAGTGTTTGCTCAGCTGACTTCTCTAAAAGGCTTGCCTAAGACGGGGGGAGGAAAAGAGGCATTGATGAGAAAAGACCCATATCACACACCTTGTATTTGAATAAGATTTATTTTCTCAGGAAAAAACACTACATTTTACAACCAACGTTAACTTGTAGTTGGTCCTAACCGTTCCTGGCACAGCTGTTAGAAGTACTAGCTGTTTAACCAGAGCCAAGGTGTTGACCCCCAACAGAATGTACACGAACACTAGAGGACTGAATGTTTTTCCCTGAGAGAAGCATAAGACAAACAGAAGTCAAACAGAAGCCGCTGAGAGCGCCATCCTTCTAAGCAGCCCCTCCCTTTCCCTTTTGGAGGATTTGCCTGAACTTTGTAGCCAGTCAGCATTTAGACCACCTGGCCCCTTCTCTCCCTATAAACACCACTCCCCTCCTTTCTCAAACCACTTGGGGTGCCCTAAACCTTCACTGCCCCAAGCCCACACTATCAACCAAGATCCTTGTCTGTATTTCCAGTCACACCGAATGAACTGGGAAGTGAGGCCCCTAAAAACCAGTTCACATCTATGCGCTTCTTTCCACGGTATTTGGGAGACAGGCTTTTTAGTTACCGTAACCAGATCTTAAGATTAATTAAAATCTACATAAAGTGCTTTTAGGTCCTTAGAGATACATGATATAAATAAGTGGCTTATGATCAAGAACGATAAATACATAGGTAAAAATAGCTCTAGCAAAGATGACCTTATGGCTCTGACATGGGCAGGCAGGGCAATTCTTCCCCATTACATTCTTAGTCATCTTATTCATGCCTATTTTTAAATGGAGTCCACAGACTAAAGGTCATGTTCTGAGGCTGAAGCTTTCAAATGACCCTAGTTCCAATAGAGACACTTTCTTCAGTTTATCAGTAGCTTTTAAACTCTGAGGTTACACAGCTCACCTCTTTCTGTAAATTTAAGTGAGCATACTCAAATACAAAGTAAACTTTAGAGAAAGCCTCATAAGATGTTCCCTCCTCTAAAAATTCCTGAGGGGAATTTTGACACAATTCCCCCAAAGACAGGATAACCAGTCCAAGGAAAAGGGACTTCCTCCCACCCCTCAATGACTGTAGTGTCACAGAACCCATGGTATTACCACTGCCCAACAGGATAAAGTTCATGAAAGATGAAAGGTCTGTGGACTCTTGGTGGGGAGGAAGGCTCACTCAGGTTCCAGTAGGGGTTTCACAGTGACAAAATCTAAAAGGGCTAGGAAGAGTTCAGGGATGGCAGGGGAAAGATGTATAAATATCTGTAGAAGGAGCGGAACAAGCAGCTATTTCAAGGAAGGACAGGAAATAAAAGGTAAGTCTCAAAGAACATCAAGTCTGAAATCCAAAGATGCCAAAGCAAAAATCTGAAACAAAGTTTGGAAATCATTAATAGAAACAAAACAATAAGTATTTGTTTTATTGAAATACTAGGCTTAGACCTGTGTGTATAACAAGCAAGCCTAATAATAGCACCATGGTTAGACTAGCTTGCGTTTTTACAATTTATTAAACAAAGATCAAATGTCTCTCTATCCACCTGATGTGATCTTTTTATATGCACACAGCTAATGAGTTCCATTCGGAACAGCTGAAAATCTTCTAGTAGAAGCTTTAAAGATGAGCTCATCAATTCAGTTTAAATTTCACCAATTAAATTAGGTCAAATGGAAGGAACTCAAATGAGTATTGTCCAATCAGAGCCCATTATTTGTAAGTGATCAGTAACCTTAAAACTCCACTTAGACCTAATTATTGAAAACCTGCATATAACTAAGTGAAAAGATTAATTTATTTATCAATCTCTCCCAGGTTTTCCAAGAAAAACCTATCTAAGGAATACTTACCAAAATCAGATAGGAAAATTAAAATCTGCATAGTTTATCAATCAGATTGGTTCCACTACAACCAGTTTGCATACAGTTACACATCAACTAGTTCTGTATACACTCTCGACTGACCGAAGTTTAGCATAGAAAAGCTTTAAGAAACAGATTCCTAATTACAGAAGTTGCAAAGTTCAAAGGGCATGAAAAAAACTAATGTAAATTTAAGACTTCTGTCCCTTTGTTTCAAATAGACTTTTGTAAAAATATATACAATTTTTACAAATACATTTACAAGTTGTTTGTCTTAAAATCTGAGGATATCCATATTCATAACTACTTAGCCTTCCGTCAAGTATTCCTGGCCATCAACTAGGCTAACAAGCTAAGAATCATGGAAACCAAGCCAATGTATGACAAGTATAAAAGTCCTGAACACTTGGACTTTCTATTTCAAGAAGTATACTGGGAGAGCTAATTACAGAGAGCAAAAGCTTCCCTTGTACAGTACTGAGGCTTACAGTCATAGTTCTATCACTTGTAGCTTTTACACAGCTCACTGGCATTGTTAGTGCTTCTCTTAACACTACAGAATATTAATGAATTCGGCGGGTATATTTAATCAATTCTATGACTTGCCTGGCTACTGGCCACTCTCCTGTTCTCAACAAGGAAATTCTTTCCACCCTACCATCTTCACTAAATCTCTAAGTCCTCCTCCATAGCCTCCCTAACGAAGTTTGCTTGTTGCTGAAAACTGAACTTTGCTTCTTTCAGACAGTGACTCTTCAGTCAAGGGGAGATCTTTTCCCATGTATTTATTCTTGTTAGCCATAATCTTCGGCCATTTGGCTAGGTTGCTAGAGGGCAACTCTTGGAAGTTACGGCTTGGAGTCCAGCTGATGTCACAGATGTTATCTGGTTTTTGTGGTGGTAAGGTTGGTTAAAAGTCAACTATTGCACTTACAAGGCTATCTTATTAGATATGCCAAACCAGCTCCTACTCCAGCAACACCTGCAAAAGCCAGCAGCACATTTCTGATGCCACCTTCTAGGTCCTCTACATGGAAGAACTCCACAAACCCATCCTAGAAAACAAAAAAGAAAAGCACATTTTCAAGTATGGGTTTCTGCCTTCTTAACACTACTATCCAGAGAAAAGGTGAATTGACGTATCTAAGGCTTCCCCGTAAAACAATCCTAAATCAATTATTATTCACCCGAGGCAAAAAAAAAAAAGGCATTTCTAAGTTCTTCAGTTTCTTAAGTGCGCACCCATAATGGTTAAACTTGATTTTACAGTACTATCTTGGTCATATTAGGATTTATCTAAACAAAGGGACTTCCAGAGTTCCGATGCAGTAAAAGACGAAAAACCTTACTCTCAAATCTCCACCACCTAGTGTATCTCAGTAACACCTCAACTGCGCAGACCAGTTTTTCTCAACGTACATCCTACACCAGATCTGGGTTTCTGTTTACAATGCAGGCTCCACCCCATTATCTTCTCAATTAAAATAGAGAGCGCCTTAGGAATGTATTTCAGCTATCCTCCCCTGGTGACTTATTTCTCCACGGTTTGAATCCGCTGAATTCAACTGAATTGGAACAAAAATAGTCTAGAGAAAAACCAAGATTTTTGATACAATTCAAGACCGCCAAATCATTACTTCTAAGGATCCATTACTTAAATTTACACCAAATAACCAGTGGTCCTTTAGGTAGAGCCTGCAAACAGCCGTGCGTCATAAAAACCTTCAGACATCCCCACCTCTCTTAAAAAAAAAAAATAAATCCTTCATTCTACTTCCACTCCAAGGCCCCCTTCACCCTTAAGGCAAACTTACCCAGCCTCTTTGTTTAACTAGCCAGTCCCGTTTTGTCCTTACGAGAACGTCTGTGATACTTTCTGCTAATGGTTCAATGCAGCTTTCTTGGTTTATGGTCTTCAAGTGTTTGGCCACAAAGGCACCAAAAGAAATGAGAGTCACAATCCTACCCCAGTTTGTTACGCCGTCGCTGAAAACATGGACCATCACTCGAGACAAAGATTTGACATCGTCTTCGTTTTTGATGTCCAGTTTCCGAAGCATGCCTGGGGAAGAAAAGCATGCAGGTCCTCACGGCCTCCTTTGTCTAAACCCCGCGCACGATTCGGTCGCCCACCCACGGCGGGGAAAGTCACTACAGGGATTTACAGAACTCAGGTCGACCCCACTTGAAATTGACATCCCACCCTTTCCGGTCTTTGAACGAGAGCTGCCATTTCCAAAAGAATCTAGATGGGCGGAAACAATGACTCATGGCCAGAATATTCTGGTTTCGGGAATAGGATCAGACACGTTTCAACACTGACTCGCGTTCGTCCAGGGAGCGATGGGCAAGAAGGGAGTGAGGCCTTGGCGATCGCGAGCCCCCTTACCTTGGAAGGCCGTCTCGTGGTTGCGCTGCACGCCGTCCCCAACCCGTCGTAAGGTCTCCAGCGCCTTCCTGCTGGCGGCCCCGGACCTGCCCATTGGCTTTGTGTCCTTGGCGCCGGTCGCCTGCTCCCGAAGGTACCGAGAGATAATCTCCAGCGACTGCCGGTACAACTCGTCCTCCTCCTCCTCCGCTGGAGGCGGCGTCGAGGGTAGTGACCCGTCCGTACTGGAGCCATTACCAGGCTCCCCGACCAACTCCAGCAGGGGCAGGACAGCCGGCCGCTTCCCGAGAGGCTCCGGCTCGTACCCGTCCAGCTCTTCTTCAGGCGACATGATGGCGTCGGCGGCCGGGGCTTCCATCTCCTCAAGCGGCGCCGCGCGGCGGGTGGGCGCGAAGAACAGCAGCCTCGAGGGGGTCGCGGTGACGTCGGGGACCTCGGCGCCAATGGGCGGCGGCCGCACGACCCTCCGGGCGTCAGGCACGAGGGCGGCCGGGGGGCTAGCGCCGGCGCTTCCGCCAATCACCGCGCCGGCCTCCCCTCCCCCTACCTCTCGCTGGGCCGAGGCCTCCTTCTCCGTGGCCAAAAGCCGCCCTCCCGGAGGGGTGGCGCCGCCGCTGCCGGCCCCCAAGCCGGCCCCCCCACAGTAGAGGTTGAGTCCGATTACCGCGTTTCTTTGGAGGCCAAACATCGCCAGTCGCCGCCGAAGCCGCCTGGCTGAGAAACTGGGGAAGACCCCGACTCCTTACTGGAAGGAAGCGGAAGTGAGAAGTGGCCAGGAGCTCCTTGATCACGGTTTTAGGGCCAGTCTTACGCGGTGGCGTCAGTGAACGCTTACGTTTTTTAAAAGCAGTCTTCCCATAAAAGGGGAAAGGGGTGGCAGCTTCCGGAGGGTTGCGCACGGCACTTACCGGCGGCCGGGGCGGGGCGGGGCGGGGAGGGGCGGGGCGGGGTGGGGCCGGGGCCGGAGCCGGAGCTGGGCCTTCCGGTCTTCCGAGGCTCTGGCGGCCGGTTACGTAACGGCGGCTCCGAGCGCCTGGGTTCCAGGGCTCGAGCTCTCTCGTGCGCACCTCGGGCCTTCTCGTGGCTACCTCCGTGAGACCTGATTCGCGAGACCCAGTTGCCGTTTTTAGCCGGAGATTTTTTTTTAACCAAACCAAAATTTCAACCATTGACTAACCCAGGGGCTGAAGGAAGAAGACGGGGAAGTTCAGTGATGGATGAGAACGACTCTCTTAAATGATAGGGATACTTAAGAGGACATAGTTGGGGACTTGTAGTTATTTTGCATGTCCCCAGCTCTCTACTCGCAGTCTCATTTGGAAATGAGGATGCTCCATGGACTGCCCTAAAGAACCATTTACACCGGGCGCGGTGGCTCACGCCTGTAATCCTAGCACTTTGGGAGGCCGAGGTGGGTGGATCACCTGAGGTCAGGAGTTCAAGACCAGCCTGGCCATCATGGTGAAACCCCATCTTAAAAAAAAAAAAAAAAGCCATTTACATAAATAAACTAAGCAAAAAATGCCGCAGCTAAACTATTCCTGCCTCTCTGCTTGCCTCACCCGTCTCTGGTTCCATAGTCTTTGGCGCTATTTACATATAGGCCTTACCCCATTAGCAACTTGCCTGAGAGTCTTGACACCATTTTTGTTTGTTTGTTTTGAGACAGTCGCTCTGTCGCCCAGGCTGGAGTGCAATGGCACGATCTCAGCTTACTACAACCTCCACCTCCCACGTTCAAATGATTCTGGTACCCCAGCCTCCCAAGTAGCTGGGATCACAGGCATGCACCACCACACCTAGCTTGTTTTTGTATTTTTAGTGGAGATGGTGTTTCACCATGTTAGCCGGGCTGGTCTTGAACTAGTGGCCTCAAGTGACCCGCATGTCTCAGCCTCCTGAAGTGCTGGGATTACAGGTGTAAGCAACCTTGCCAGGCTAATTTTTGTATTTTTATTAGAGATGTGGTTTCACTATGTTGGCTAGGCTGGTCTCGAACTCCTGGCTTCCAGTGATTCACTCGCCTCGGCCTCTTAAAGTGTTGGGATCACAGACAGCCACCCCACCCGGCCGACACCATTTATTTTTGTATTTTGTATAATAAGGCACATTTTGTATAATAAGGCACATTTGACTCTAGGACTTTGTAAACCTCTTGAGACCAAGGATTCAGTTATATACCATGTAAGTTAACGTTAATTAAAACAGCATTTTATTTTTTTTTCTTTTTTTGAGACGGAGTTTCGCTCTTGTTACCCAGGCTGGAGTGCAATGGCGCAATCTCGGCTCACCGCAACCTCTGCCTCCTGGGTTCAGGCAATTCTCCTGCCTCAGCCTCCTGAGTAGCTGGGATTACAGGCACGCGCCACTATGCCCAGCTAATTTTTTGTATTTTTAGTAGAGACAGGGTTTCACCATGTTGATGAGGATGGTCTCGATCTCTTGACCTCGTGATCCACCCGCCTCGGCCTCCCAAAGTTCTGGGATTACAGGCGTGAGCCACCGCGCCCGGCTCTAAAGCAGCATTTTTGTTAAAAGATCTGTAAAAATAATAGCTAAAATTTGAAAGCAAGGTGCTGAGGGACATAGCAAAGGTGAGCTAGGTCATTTATTTATTTATTTAGAGATGAGGTCTTTCTCTGTCACCCAGGCTGGAGTGCAGTGGTGCCATCAGGGCTCATTGCTGCCTCAACCTCCTGGGCTCCTGGGCTGAAGCGATCCTCCCACCTCAGCCTCCTGAGTAGCCGGGAAGACAGGTGCATGCCACCACGCTCAGCTAATTTTTTTTTACTCTTTGTAGAGATGGAGTATTGCTATTTTGCCAGGCTGGTCTTGAACTCCTGGGCTCAGGTGATCCTCCTACCTTGGCCTCCCAAAGTGTTGGGATTACAGGCTGGTGTGGTGTCTCAGGCCTATAATCCCAGCACTTTGGAACACCAAGGTGGGTGGGTCGCTTGAGCCCAGGAGTTCGAGACCAGCCTGGGAAACACGGCAAAACCCTGTCTTTAAAACACAAAAATTAGATGGGCGAGGTGGCGTGTGCCTGTAATCCCAGCTACTCTGGAGGCTGAGGCAGGAGAATTGCTTGAACCTGAGAGACGGAGGTTGCAGTGAGCTGAGATGATGCCACTGCACTCCAGCCTGGGCGACAGAGCGACTCGGTCTCAAAAAACAAATAAAAGAAAATGTTGGACTTATAGGGCATGAATCACACACTTCCCCAAAATATCACAGTTTAGTAAGGCAATATGGCATCCATACCATCCAGTTATGTTTTGGGCAGGAGCTAGAACCATAGGGGTTTATAGTATGAATGGTGAGGATAGAAGCCTTCTGTGGTTGTAGTGAATAAGAAATGGTTTCTCTAAGGAACTTCTAATCTTGCACAGCAACTATCCATAATGTGAGATGGAGTGTGTGCTCTATACAACGTATTAACAACTTCATTTTGGAGTTCAGAGGTTGGGAAATTTACTCTGGGCTGAGGGCTAGAGGAAAGCGTTATGGAAGAGGTATCTTTGCTATTGTGCCTTATAAAGTAAACTTTTATCAGGTGGTAAAGGGGAAAGAGTTTGAGGAAACAGGAAGAGCAATGGTTTTTCCTTGTACAGAGGTTAAAAAAGGAAATACAAGTTTCACTCTAAAATAAAATAAGTTCGGCCGTTGACAGTGGTTCACGCCTGTAATCCCAGCACTTTGGGAGGTCGAGGCAGGTGGATCACCTGAGGTCAGGAGTTCGAGACCAGTCTGACCAACATGGAAAAATCCCATCTCTACTAAAAATACAAAAATTAGCTGAGCATGTTAGCGCACGCCTGTAATCCCAGCTACTCGGGAGGCAGAGGCAGGAGAATCACTTGAACCCGGGAGGCAGAGGTTGCAGTGAGCTGAGATCGCACTATTGCACTCTAGCCTGGGCAACAAGAGCAAAACTCTGTCTCAAAAAAATAAATAAATAAAATAAGTTGCATTTTATTCATTATTGTTTTTTGAGATGGGTATCACCCTGTTGCTCAGGCTGGAATGCAGTGGCGCAATCTTAGCTCACTGCAACCTCTACCTACTGGGCTCAAGTGATCCTCCTACCTCAGCCTGCCAAGTAACTGGGACTACAGGCCAGCACCACCTTGCCTGGCTAATTTTTGTGGGTTTTTTTGTAGAGATGGGGTTTTACCATGTTGTCCAGGCCAGTCTTAAACTCCTGGCCTTGAGCCATCTGCCCTCTTTGGCCTCCCAAATTTCTGGAATTATAGGCATGAGCCACTGCACCTGGCCCCTTTATTTGTTAGGAAACGAAGTGTTGGCCGGGTGCAGTGGCTCACGCCTATAATCCCAGCACTTTGGGAGGCCGAGGCGGGTGGATCACGAGGTCAGGAGATTGAGACCATCCTGGTCAACAAGGTGAAACCCTGTCTCTAGTAAAAATACGAAAATTAGCTGGGCATGGTGGCGCACACTGGTAGTCCCAGCTACTCGGGAGGCTGAGGCAGTAGAATTGCTTGAACCCAGGAGGCGGAGGTTGTGGTGAGCCGAGATCGTGCCATTGCACTCCAGTCTGGGTAACAACAGCGAAACTCCACCTCAAAAAAAAAAAAAAATGGAAACGTGTTGCTTTGTTGTCCAGGATGGTCTTCAACTCCTGGCCTCAAGGGATCCTCCCACCTGAGCCTCTTGAATAGCTGGGATTACAAACATGAGCTACCACACCCAGCTTCAAATACATTTTTAATTTAATTTTATTTTTGAGATGAAGTCTTGCTTTGTTGCCCAGGCTGGAGTGCAGTGGCACAATTTTGGCTCACCACAACCTCCACCTCCCGGGTTCAAGTGATTCTCCTGCCTCAGCCTCCCAAGTAGCTGGGACTACAGATGTACACCATCATGCCTGGCTAATTTTTGTATTTTTGGTAGAGACGGGGTTTCACTACGTTGGCTAGGCTGGTCTCGAACTCCTGACCTTGTGATCCACCCACCTCAGCCTCCCAAAGTGCTGAGATTACAGGCGTGAGCCACCGTACCTGGCCTTTTTTTTTCTTTCTTTCTTGGCTCACTATACCCTCTGCCTCCCAGGTTCAAGCGATTCTCCTGCCTCAGCCTCCTGAGTAGCTGGAATTACAGGTGTGCACCACCATACCCAGCTAATTTTTGTTTTTTAGTAGAGACAGGGTTTCACTATGTTGGTCAGGGTGGTCTTGAACTCCTGACCTCAGCTGATCCGCCCGCCTGGGCCCCACAAAGTGCTGGGATTATAGGCTTAAGCCACTGTGCCCAGATGATTTTATTTTATTTTTAGAGACAGGGTTTTGCTCTGTTGCCCAGGCTGGAGTACAGTGGTGCAATCATAACTCTGAGCACCTCAGCTTTCCCAAGTAGCTAGGACTGCAGGCATGTACCATCACACCCAGCTAATTTTTTTTGAGACGGAGTCTCGCTCTGTTGCCCAGGCTGGAGTGCAATGGCACAATCTTGGCTCACCACAACTTCCGCCTCCTGGGTCCAAGCAATTCTCGTGCCTCAGCCTCCCAAGTAGCTGAGGTTATAGGTGCATGCCACCACACCCGGCTAATTTTGTGTTCTTAGTCGAGACAGAGTTTCTCCACGTTGCTCAGGCTGGTCTCTAACTCCTGACCTCAGGTGCGGGCCTCCCAAAGTGCTGGGATTACAGGCGTGAGCTACCACGCCTGGCCGCCCAGCTAATTTTTTAAAAATTTATTTTTGATAGAGATGGCGTCTGACTGTTGCCCAGGCTAGTATCTAACTCTTGGAGTCAAGCCATCCTCCCGCCTCGGCCTCCTGAAGTGCTGGGATTACAGGTGTGAGCCATTGTGCCCAGCCTGATATTCCCTTGTATAGCAAAAATATTTAACCTCCTCACCTCCTTTTCTGTTCTGAACTCATTCCTATGAATCTTTGATTCTCACCACTCCACTGAAACTTGTCAAGGTTATCTATGACTGCTACATGGCCATGTCTCAGTGGCCAATTTGCAGGCCTCCCTATACTTGACTTCTCGGCAGTATTTGACTTGGTTAATCATGCTTGTGTGGAAACACTTTCTTCAGTGCTTTTTTTTTTTTTTTTGAGACGGAGTTTCGCTCTTGTTACCCAGGCTGGAGTGCAATGGCGCGATCTCGGCTCACCGCAACCTCCGCCTCCTGGGTTCAGGCAATTCTCCTGCCTCAGCCTCCTGAGTAGCTGGGATTACAGGCATGCGCCACCATGCCCAGCTAATTTTTTGTATTAGTAGAGACGGGGTTTCACCATGCTGACCAGGATGGTCTCGATCTCTTGACCTCGTGATCCACCCGCCTCGGCCTCCCAAAGTGCTGGGATTACAGGCTTGAGCCACCGCGCCTGGCCTTCTTCAGTGCTTTTTAAGGTAGCATACACTCCTGATTTTCCTTCTCCTCTTTTATTACTCTCTCTGATTGTCCACTTGATGAGAGCACTTAACATACTTCTCTTGGCCGGGCACGGTGGCTCACGCCTGTAATCCCAGCACTTTGGGAGGCTGAGGCAGGCAAATCACCTGAGGTCAGGAGATCAAAACCATCCTGGCCAACATGGTGAAACCCCATCTCTACTAAAAATACAAAAACAATTAGCTGGTCGTGGTGGCGCATGCCTATAATCTCAGCTACTCGGAAGGCTGAGGCAGGAGAATCACTTGAACCTGGGAGGCGGAGGTTGCAGTGAGCCGAGATCGCACCACTGCACTCAAGGCACGACAGAGTGAGACTTGGTCTCAAAAAAAACAAACATACTTCTTTTTGTAAACCCAGCCATGCCTGACCCGTGGCAGACACTTCCCTGGGTGAATGGATGAACCTGAATGTTTACCAACATTGGATATATAAAGACTAGAAAAGTGAGATGGGGACGTATTATTGAGGGCTTTGAAAGTCAAAGTTTTGTTTTTTGTTTTTGTTTTCATTTTTAAGATGAAGTCTTATTCTGTCACCCAGGCTGGAGTGCAATGGCGTGATCTCGGCTCACTGCAACCTCCACCTCCCAGGTTCAAGCGATTGTCCCGTCTCAGCCTCCCGAGTAGCTGGGATTACAGGCACCCACCATCATGCCCGCCTAATTTTTTTTGTATTTTTGTAGAGACAGGGTTTCACCATGTTGGCCAAGTTGGTCTCGAACTCCTCCTGACCTCAGATGATCTGCCTGCCTTGGCCTCCCAAAGTGCTGGGATTACAGGCGTGAGCCACCACACCCAGCCAATTTTTGAACTTTTCTAAGCAATTGGGAATCATTAAGCACTAGTGTACCATGATGCATGCTCTAATTTAGTTTCATTACTCTAATTGTGGGCTTTCATTACTTTAATTGGAGGCAAAAAAAATAAATTATGAGTCTACTGCAATATGATAGTCACAAAATGATGTTAGCGCTGGGTGTAGTGGCTCACATCTGTAATCCCAGCACTTTGAGAGGCTGAGGTGAGAGGATTGCTTGAGTCCAGTTCAAGACCAATCTGGACAACATAGCAACGCCCCATCTCTATTAAAAAAAAAAAAAAAATGCTGGGCGAGGTGGCTCATGCCTGTAATCCCAGCACTTTGGGAGGCTGAGGTGGGTGGATCACCTGAGGTCGGGAGTTTTAGACCAGCCTGACCAACATGGCGAAACCCCATCTTCAAAAAAAAAAAAAAAAAAAAGTCCTGGTGCAGTGGCTCATGCCTGTAATCCCAGCACTTTGGGAGGCTGAGGCAGGCGGATCATGAGGTCAGGGGATCGAGATCAGCCTGACCAACATGGCAAAACCCCATCTCTACAAAAATACAAAAATTAACATGTAGCTTCTCTCTTGACAAGATGGCCACCCTGGCGGTATCAGCAAGTGCTCCTCGCACTCTGCCGGCCCCAGCCTGGACAGCAGCCTCAGCCTCGGTCCCAAGCCCAGTCCCACCCCAGCGCCAGCACTAGCACTGGCTGCAGCTCCGCTCCAGCCTCATCCTCAGACCCTATAGCAACAGCGGCTATGACTGCGGCTCTGGGCCAGACCTCGGACTCAGCGCAAGCTCCAGTGCAAGCTCCAGAGCAGGCTCCGGTGCCCGCTATGTTTGGTCCTGCTATTCCAGGGTCCGTCCCCGGCAGCTGCGTGGTCAGGCTGTGCGCAGTCATTTTGGCCTCCATTGTGGACAGCTAAGAGTGATGGAACGAGGGAGCTATCCGAGTTATCGGGACCGTGTTGGGAACTGTGGACAAACACTCGGTGGAGGTCACCAATTGGTTTTTAGTGCCGCACAGTGAGTAAGAAGATGAAGTGGCTGTTTACACAGAATTTGCTAAGAACATGTATGAACTGCAGCCAGGCGCAGTGGCTCACGCCTGTAATCCCAGCACTTTGGGAGGCTGAGGCGGGCAGATCATGAGGTCAGGGGTTCGAGACCAGCCTTACCAACACGGTGAAACCCGTTCTCTACTTAAAAATACAAAAAAAAAAGGGATGTGGGGGCTAAAAAAAAATTAACCGGATGTGGTGGTGCACACCTGTAATCTCAGCTACTTGGGAGGCTGAAGGAGAATTGCTCGAACCCGGGAGGCGGAGGTTGCGGTGAGGCGAGAGCGCACCATTGCACTCCAGCCTGGGCAACAAGAGTGAAACCCCGTCTCAAAAAAAAAAAAAAAAAAAAAAAAATTGAAAATTAGAACATGTATGAACTGCATAAAAAATGAGCCCATCCTCGGCTGGTAGGCTACCCCGGCTGGTAGGCTCCAGGCCATGACATCACAGAGCACTCTGTGCTGATTCATAAAGGCTACAGCCTGGAGGCCCCTAATCCCATCCACCTGGCTGTGCTCACAAGTCTCCAGAACATCTACAGGAGCCTCAAGGCCTGTGTCAGCACTTTAATGGATGTCCCTCGGAGGACCACGGGAGTGACATTCACACCTCTGACAGTGAAATATACATATGTGACACTGAACGCACTGGAGTTGACCTGATCACGAAGACCTGTTTTAGCCCCAACCGAAGGATCAGACTCTCAAGTGACTTGCAGCAAGTAGGAGGGGCATCAGCCTGCATCCAGGATGCCCTAACCACAGTGTTGCAATATGCATATGTCTGGAAACGTGTCAGCTGACAATACCGTGGGTCGCTTCTTGACGTGCCTGGTTAGGCAAGCACCCAAAATAGTTCCCAGTGACTTCCAGACCATGCTTAACAGCAAGATCAGTGACCTGCTGATGGTGACCGGGCCAATCTCACACATTCACAGACTGCCCTCAGTAAGAAACTTGTAAACCTGTGAATGGGTCCCAAGCAGTAATCCTAGCACTTGGGGAGGCTGAGGCAGTACACCTGCCAGTCTAGGTCTCTGAAGGGGAAATGGTTTTTTGTGATCGAGTCACACTGAGACAGTCAACTGCCTGTGACTCTAATAAACATAGCCTACCTTTTGTAAAAGGTAAAAAATGAAAAAAAAAAAGACATATTAGATATTTATATATATTTTTATATTTTTTGTTTTTTTCTTTTGTTCTTTTTATATTTTGTTATTTTTTGTTACATATTTATATAATACTTATATATATTTATATATAAAGAACCATATATATACATATATATTTATATATAAACTCCTTTGAAACCCACAAACTGTGAGCACATTTCCTCCTCAAAATGTGTCTTTGTCTCAGAGAATTCATTTACATCATTTTTTTCAAAACAGGAAAACAATTAGGTCACAGGGTAGGAACTAAGATGAACTCTAACAGCTTTGTCCTCCAGGCTCTGGAGCCTGAAATTGGGCATACTTAGTATCTCGTGTTGCCTTCCCCTATCTTCTAGTTGAAAAACTCTTTGTTCTTTATCTCTTAACTGTCTCTCTTAATTCCTCAGCCCCTTTATTCCTCAGCCTGGTAAAGCAGTGTTTTTCTTTTTTTCCTTTTTAGGCTCTGTATATAATTTGTGCTTTGGGAAGCTCTCAACTCTGCTGATAGAAATTTCTGGAACCACTGGAGCACCCTGTTCTCCTAACTTGAGGCTAATCTTTAGCCTTTAATTTCTAAAGCCTGTTTATGCCATATTCTTTTTTTTTTTTTTTTTTTTTGGATCAACAGCCGCACACCGTGCAGACCCGACATGCTCCCCGGCTGAGCCCAGAATTTTTTTTTTTTTTTTTTTGAGATGGAGTCTCTCTCTCTTGCCCAGGCTGGAGTACAGTGGCTCAATTTTGGCTCACTGCAACCTCCGCCTCTCAGGTTGAAGCAATTCTCCTGCTTCAGCCTCCCAAGTAGCTGGGATTACAGGCACATGCCTCCAAGCCTGGCTAATTTGTATTTTCAGTAGAGATGTGGTTTCACCATGTTGGCCAGGCTGGTCTCAAACTCCTGACCTCAAGTGATCCCCCAACCTCAGCCTCCCAAAGTGCTGGGATTACAGATGTGAGCCACTGTGCCCAGCCTATGCCACACTTTTACATACTGTGCCGCCAGCACACCACCTCCCATCACAACACCATAGTCATTTTTACGCACTAAATCATTTTCAAATATAAGATTATAGTTTCACCAGGCATGGTAGCTGGCAAAAGAGCCTGGACAACAAGGGCGAAACTCCATCTCAAAAAAAAAACCAAAGCCAGGCATACTGGCTCACGCCTGTAATGTCAGCACTTTGGGAGGCTGAGGCAGGTGGATCACAAGGTCAAGAGATCAAGACCATCCTGGTCAACATGGTGAAACCCCGTCTCTACTAAAAATTCAAAAAATTAGCTGGGCATGGTGGCGCGTGCCTGTAGTCCCAGCTACTTGGGAGGCTGAGGCAGGAGAATTGCCTGAACCCAGGAGGCGGAGGTTGCAGTGAGCAGAGATCGTGCCATTGCACTCCAGCCTGGGTAACAAGAGCGAAACTCCGTCTCAAAAAAAAACAAAAACAAAAAAAACAAATTTGGTGGCATGTACCTGTGGTCCCAGCCACTAGGGAGGCTGAGGTAGGAAAATCCCCTGAATCTAGAAGGTGGAGGCTGCAGTGAGCCGTGTTGGTGCCACTGTACTTCAGTCTGGGTGACAGAGGCCCTGTCTCAAAAAAAAAGTTTCAGATTTTGGGGCATTTCAGATTTTGGATTTTTGTATCTAAAATCTGATTCTGTGTTATGAGAAAACACTGAAAAAAAAATCTGATTCTATATTGTTATTTATTTTTTTTTGAGGCAGGGTCTGACTATGTTGCTCAGGCTGGTCTAGGCCTTCTGGGCTCAAGCTATCCCTCTGCCTTGGGCTCCCAAAGTGCTGGGATTACAGGCATGAACCACTGCACCTGGCTCTGATTGTGTATATATATATATATATATATATATACACACATATATATATATTTTGATCCTATATATATATATATATATTTTTTTTTGAGACGGAGTTTTGCTCTTGTTACCCAGGCTGGAGTGTAATGGCACAATCTCGGCTCACCGCAACCTCCACCTCCTGGGTTCAAGCAATTCTCCTGCCTCAGCCTCCCGAGTAGCTGGAACTACAGGCGTGCGCCACCATGCCCAGCTAATTTTTGTATTTTTAGTAGAGACGGGGTTTCACCATGTTGACCAGGATGGTATCGATCCCTTGACCTCATGATCTACCCGCCTCAGCCTCCGAAAGTGCTGGGATTACAGGCATGAGCCACCACGCCCGGCCCTGATCCTATATTTTTTAAAGTTTCTCAGTTTTAATTTCCATTCGGACAAATGTTGGTAGATACAACCAACATAAATACAAAGCTTTTTGGGGTCCTCAATACATTTTAAGAACATAGGCCAGACATGGTGGCTCATGCTTGCAAATCCCAGCACTTTAGGAGGCTGAGGCATAACAGCTTGAGCACAGGAGTTCAAGACCAGCATGAGCAATATAGTAAGACCTTGTCTCTACAAAAAAAAATAAAAGAGGCCAGGTGCAGTGGCTCACACCTGTAATCTCAGCACTGTGGGAGACCAAGTCAGGTGGGTCAATTGAGATCAGAAGTTTGAGACCAGCCTGGCCAATATGGTGAAACCCCTCTCTACTAAAAATACAAAAATTAGCCGGGCATGGTGGCACATGCCTATAGTCCCAGCTACGCGGGAGGCTGAGGCAGAAGATTCTCTTGAACCCAGGAGGCAGAGGTTGCAGTGAGCTGAGATCGCACCACTGTATTCCAGGCTGGGTGACAGAGCGAGACTCCGTCTCAAAAAAAAAAAAAATTAATTAAAAAATAAAATTTTAAAAAGAATATAGAGGGCTTCTAAGACAAAAAAAGTTTGAGAAACAGTGATGTATTAGATTATATATAGGCTGGGCGTGGTGGCTCATGCCTGTAATCCCAGCTGAGGCAAGTGGATCGCTTGAGCTCATTAGCTCCAGATCAGCCTGGGCAACATGATGAAACTCCATCTCTATCAAAAATACAAAAAATTAGCTGGACATGATGATGCGCGTGCCTGTGGTTCCAGCTACTTGAGAGGATCTCTTGAGCCTGGGAGGTAGAGGCTGCAGTGCTACACTCCAGCCTGGGTGACAGAGTGAGACCCCATCTCAAAAAAAAAAAATTATATATACATGCTTTTCCCAGTATCTGATATATAAACACTCAAATAAGTAGTACCTTTTTTTTGTTTTTTGAAACAAGGTCTCACTCTGTCACCCAGGCTGGAGTGCAGTGGCATGCCGGTGGCTCAAGGCAGCCTCGACCTCCCGGGCTCAAGTGATCCCCTCCCCTGACTACCAGTAACTACAGGCCTGCACCACTACGTGCTCTTAAACTCCTGGGATCTTGCAATCACCTGCCTCAGCCTCTGAAAGTGCTGGGATTACAGGTGTGAGCCACGTCCAGCCAGTAGTACCTGTTAGTATGTGGTAGGAGCATAGGGCAGTGGTGGGGGCTAAGTTTGAAGTTTAGGGACAGATTGTGAAGCGCTTTCAGTGCTATTGATAAATTTTTTTTTATTTTTTATTTTATTATTATTATTTTTTTTAGACAGAGTTTCGCTCTTGTTACCCAGGCTGGAGTGCAATGGCGCGATCTCGGCTCACTGTAACCTCCGCCTCCTGGGTTCAGGCAATTCACCTGCCTCAGCCTCCTGAGTAGCTGGGATTACAGGCATGTGCCACCATGCCCAGCTAATTTTTTGTATTTTTAGTAGAGACGGGGTTTCACCATGTTGACCAGGATGGTCTCGATCTCTTGACCTCGTGATCCACCCGCCTCGGCCTCCCAAAGTGCTGGGATTACAGGCGTGAGCCACCGTGCCCAGCCACTCACCATAATTTTTATTTTTATTTTTCCTTGAGACAGGGTCTCACTCTGTTACCCAAGCTGGAGTGCAGTGGTGCGATCTTGGCTCACTGTAACCTCTGCCTCCCAGATTCAAGCAATTCTCCTGCCTCAGCCTCCCAGGCAACTGGGACTACAGGTGTGCGCCACCACACCTGGCTAATTGTTTTAGTAGAGACAGGTCTCGCCATGTTGTCCAGGCTGGTCTTGAACTCCTGGCCTCAAGTGATCTACCTGCCTTAGCCTCCCAAAGTGCTGGGATTACAGGTGTGAACCACTGCACTTGGCTTTTTTTTTTTTTTTTTTTTTTTGTAGAGACAGGGTCTTGCTATGTTGCTCAGGCTGCTCTCGAACTCAAAGCATTGGGATTACAGGTATGAGCCACTGTGCCTGGCCAATGCTTTTAAATAAGGGTATATATATATTTGGAACAATAGCTTTGTTGGAAAAATGATACATACTGAGCCGGAAGTGCTGTGAGACTCAGTAGGTAAGGAATCTAGAAATGCAGGATTAAGGCTACAGGAATGGTCAGGGCTACAGAAATATTTCAGGAGTTACCAAGAAGTAGATTGTAGTTTAAAGAGAAGACAATTAACATTTGCTGAGCATCTGTTAAATGGCAGACACTCTGGGTTTGTACATGGGTAGGGCACTCCTAATTGATGGCCTCAATTTTCTTTGAAAGGGAAACTCTCTAAGGGGCTGAGCGGGTAGGGCAGGAGTGGGGTAGTCTTGATGAGAAGAGTTTGGGACTGCTCCTTTGGGACCTAACCACCTTATCATTCTTGCAGAGAATGCTCCTGTCTTTGCTGATGCTCTCTTCCAATGAAATGGAAATCAAAGACAAATTCCTTTCTACTTTATCTTTGAAATTCAGCTACAATCGCAGTTGAAGAGCATAGGCTTTGATGCCAGATAGATGTGGGTTTGAATCTGCTTCTGCCTGTTATTAGCTGAGTCACCGTGGCTGAGTAATTGAATCTTCCTGGTCTGTTTCCACATCTATAAAATGAGTACAATAGCTACCTTTCTGAATTATTATGGATTAAATGAATAATAAATAATTAGTTCAGTCCCTTCACATAATTAGTACTGAAGAAAAGATATTTCTGAGATAAGGTCTCACTCTGTTGCCCAGGCTAGAGTGCAGTGGCTTGATCATAGCTTATTGCAGCCTTGAACTCCTTGGCTCAAGTAATCCTCCTACCTTGGCCTGCCAAGTAGCTGGGACTAAAGGCACACGCTATCACACCCAGGTAATTAATTAATTTTTTTTTTTGTAGAGACAGAGACTTGCTATGTGGTGCAGGCTGGTCTTGAACTCCTCAGCTCAAGAGATCTTCCCACGTCAACCTCTCAAAGTGCTGAGATTATAAACATTAGCCACCTTGCCCACCCTATTATTAGTCCTCCCAACAACTCTAAGAGAAACAGATCATATTCTTATCCCCCCACCTTTTTTTTTTATTGAGATGAAGTCTCACTGTTGTCAGCCCAGGCTGGAGTGCAATGGCATGATCTTGGCTCACTGCAACCTCCGCCTCCCGGGTTCCAGCAATTCTTCTGCCTCAGCCTCCCAAGTAGCTGAGATTACAGGTGCCTGCCACCATGCCTGGCTAATTTTTTTTTTTTTTGAGACCGAGTTTCGCTCTTGTTACCCAGGCTGGAGTGCAATGGCGCAATCTCGGCTCACTGCAACCTCCGCCTCCTGGGTTCAGGCAATTCTCCTGCCTCAGCCTCCTGAGTAGCTGGGACTACAGGCACGCGCCACCATGCCCAGCTAATTTTTTGTATTTTTTTTTAGTAGAGACAGGGTTTCACCATGTTGACCAGGATGGTTTCAATCTCTTGACCTCATGATCCACCCGCCTCGGCCTCCCAAAGTGCTGGGATTACAGGCGTGAGCCACCGCGCCCGGCCTGCCTGGCTAATTTTTTAAGTTTTTAGTAGAGACGGGGTTTCATCATGTTGGTCAGCCTGACCTCTGACTCCTGACCTCAGGCCTCCCAAAGTGCTGGGATTATAGGCGTGAGCCACCGCGCCAGGCCTAATTTTTTGTATTTTTAGTAGAAACAGCATTTCATCATGTTAGCCAGGCTGGTCTCGAACTCCTGACTTCAGGTGATCCACCCGCCTCAGCCCCGCAAAGTGCTGGGATTACAGGCAGGAGCCACTGGCCTGGCCAGAGCCCATTCTTATCCAGGAAGACTGTGTAGCAGGGGGAAGGAGGACCATGCAGAGCTCTGAGTAATACCAACGTTTAAGTGGTGGGCAGGAAAAAAGAAGAACCAGAGATGAACTGTTTATTAGTTTGTTAGGGCTGCCATAACAAAGTACCAAAGGCTAAGTGGCTTAAGCAACAGAAATCAATTTCCTTACAGTTCTAGAGGCTAGAAGTCCAAGGTCAAGGTATCAAAGGTTGTTTCTTCTGGGGCCTCTTGTAGATGGCTGTATCTTATCTTGTCCTGTGTCTTTATTTTTTATTTTATTTTTTTCTCCGAAAACTTGCCAGCATCTTTTATTTTTGACTTTAAAAAAAAAATTACGCCGGGCGCGGTGGCTCACGCCTGTAATCCCAGCACTTTGGGAGGCCAAGGCGGGTGGATCACAAGGTCAAGAGATCGAGACCATCTTGGTCAACATGGTGAAACCCCGTCTCTACTAAAAATTCATAAAATTATCTGGGCACGGTGGCGCGTGCCTGTAATCCCAGCTACTCAGGAGGCTGAGGCAGGAGAATTGCCTGAACCCAGGAGGCGGAGGTTGTGGTGAGCCGAGATCGCGCCATTGCACTCTAGCCTGGATAACAAGAGCGAAACTCCGTCTCAAGAAAAGAAAAAAAAAAAAAGAAAAAAAAATTACACTTTAAGTTCTGGGGTACATGTGCAGATCATGCAGCTTTGTTACATAGGTATACACGTGCCATGATGGTTTGCAGCATCCATTGTCCCGTCATCTACATTAGGTATTTCTCCTAATGCTATCCCTCCCCAATCCCCCACCTCCCCGCCTTCTTTTTTTGAGACAGATTTCGATCTTGCCACCCAGGCTGGAGTGCAATGGTGTGATCTCAGCTCACTGCAATCTCTGCCTCCCAGGTTCAATTGATTCTCATGCCTCTGCTTCCTAAGTAGCTGAGATTATAGGCACGTGCCACCATGCCAAGATAATTTTTGTATTTTTAGTAGAGACAGGATTTCACCGTGTTCACCAGGCTGGTCTCGAACTCCTGACCTCAGATGATCCGCCTGCCTCAGCCTCCCAAAGTGCTGGGATTACAGGCATAAGCCACTGCGCCCAGCCAACCTTAGTTACTTCTTTAAAGACCCTTTCTCCAAATGCAATCCCAGACTGAGGTACTAGGGGTTAGGACTTCAACACAGTAATTTTGACTGAGGAGAAGGGAGGCAAAATTCAGCCCCTAACACTCTATGATGTGTTTTCATGGCATTCTTTATTTTCCTTCACAGTATATATTATATATACATACACACACATATACATAGTATATATAGAATTATTTTAATTATGGGTAGTTATTTGTTGAATTATTTTATCTACATTTCTAGAAATTGTTCCTTTAAAAAATGTTTTTTTGTTTTTTTTAAAAAACAGATTCTTGCTCTGTCACCCAGGCTGGAGTGCAGTGGCATGATCTCAGGTCACTGCAACCTCCGTTTCCCAAGTTCAAACAATTCTCCTGCCTCAGCCTCCCAAGTAGCTGGGTTTACAGGCATGTGCCATCATACCTGGCTAATTTTTGTATATTTAGTAGAGACAGGGTTTCACCATGTTGTCCAGGCTGATTTCGAACTCCTGACCTTGTGATCCGCCCACCTCTGCCTCCCAAAGTGCTGGGATTACAGGCATGAGCCTGTTCTTTTTAAAAAACAAACAAACAAACAAGCAAGCAATGGTTATGGAAGTCCTGTCACTTTTAGTCTCTTATTCCTTAGTCTTTTTTCTGTCTGGTGCTTGAATCAGGATTTATTATATATATATATTAAACATACTTTTTTTTTGAGATGGATTTTTGCTCTCGTTGCCCAAGTTGGAGTGCAATGGTGCGATCTCGGCTCCTTGCAACCTCTGCCTCCCGGGTTCAAGCGATTCTCCTGCCTCAGCCTCCCGAGTAGCCAGGACTACAGGTGCCTGCCACCATGTCCAGCTAATTTTTGCATTTTTAGTAGAGATGGGGTTTCACCAAGTTAGCCAGGCTGGTCTCGAACTCCTGACCTCAGGTGATCCACCTGCCTCGATCTCCCACGATGCTGGATTTACAGGTGTGAGCCACTGTGCCTGGCAAACATACTTCGCTATATGCAGTAATATAATTCTAATATCCAAAGTCTCTATGTGGGTAATTCTGCTATTTATAATTTCTGCTCATTCTCATTCGTGGTAGCCTATTTCCTGTTGCTTTGTGTTTGTGGGATTTTTATTAGTGAACACATATTCAGAGGAACTTAACACTAAGGATTTTTTTCCCCTATGGTTTATCATGTGAACTCCAATTTTTTTTTTTTTTTTTGAGACAGAGTTTTACTCTTGTTGCCCAGGCTGGCACAATCTCGGCTCACAGCACCCTCTACCTTCCGGTTTCAAGCGATTCTCCTGCCTCAGCCTCCCAAGTAGCTGAGATTACAGGCACCTGCCACCACACTCGGCTAATTTTTGTATTTTTAGTAGAGATGGGGTTTCACTACGTTGGCCAGGCTGGTCTCGAACTCCTGACCTCATGATCCACCCACCTCGGCCTCCCAAAGTGGTGAGATTACAGGTGTGAAACACCGCGTCTGGCCAGGTTTTTTTTTTTTAGGTTTGCCTTGAAGGTACCTTTCTACAGAGAGGATTTGTATTTGGTTCTCTGCAGTGCCTGATAATTAGGTTACTATCAGCCTGTAACTACTTTAAAATGAATTCTGGGCTTGGCCAGGTGTGGTGGCTCACGCCTGTAATCCCAGCACTTTGGGATGCCAAGGTGGGTAGATCACTTGAGATCGTAAGTTTGAGACCAGCCTGGCCAACATGGCGAAATTCCATCTCTACTGAAAATACAAGAATTAGTCGGGCATGGTGGTGGGCGCCCGTAATCCCAGCAATTTAGGAAGCTGAGGCAGGAGAATTGCTTGAACCTGGGAGGCAGAGTTTGCAGTGAGCCAAGATGGTGTCACTGCACTCCAGCCTGGGCGACAGAGGGAGAATTCCATCTCAGTAAGTACATAAGTAAATAAAATAAATTCTTGGCTTGAAGTGTTTCTGTCTATTCAGATAGTATAAACTTAGACTATAAACTCATGAAGACTAGCCTGTGAATTCCCAGGGGAGGTCTTCCCACAACCCCTCACTTCCACCCCCGATTCAGAGCCAAGATTGAAGTAGGGACATTTCTTGGCTGTCTCTTTTTTCAAGGTTGGTATTTACTGGTTTACCCTTTCATTGACAGTGGAGCCTGTGCCCAAGAAATCATTAAAGTTGAAGCTCTGTCATTGCAGATTTGGTAGATTCCCCTACAGCGGTCACCAATTCCAGCATATGTTTCTTGGATTCATGCTTTTCGCTTTTTATATTCAAGCTGGTGGTTTTCGGTGTTTTATAGTAGAATAATTGTTCAGAGTGTCTAGTCTGTTATATTGGTAGAAATGAAAGTCTGATTCTTCAGCGAATGTTTATACCCCCACCGTTAGTTCTATGAGGGCAGAAGCTTGATTCATCTTGCTCACTGCTGGGTTTTTTTTTTTTCTTTTGAGACAGAGTGTCGCTTTGTTACCCAGGATGAAGGGCAACGGTGTAATCTCAGTTTACTGCAACCTCCGCCTCCCAGGTTCAAGCGATCTCCTGCCTTAGCCTCCCGAGTAGCTGGGATTACTTACAGGCACCCACCATCATGCCCAGCTAATTTTTAGCTAATTTAGTAGAGATAGGGTTTCAACATGTTGGCCTGCTGGTCTTGAACTCCCGACGTCAAGTGATCTGCCCACCTCAGCCTCCCAAAGTGCTGGGATTACAGGCGTGAGCCACCGTGCCCGGCCTCACTGCTGTTTTTCTGGCCCTATGACTGGTTTTGTGGAAGACAATTTTTTGATGGATCTGGTAGGGGGTGGTTCGGGAGGTAGGAATGGTTTGGGGATAAAACTGTTCCATCAGATCATCAGGCATTAAGATTCTTGTAAGGAGCATGCAACCCAGATCCCTTGCATACACAGTTCATGATAGGATTTGTGATTCTATGAGAATCTAATGCCTGTGAATCTGACAGGAGGCAGAGCTCAGGCTGTCATGCTCATTTGCCAGTCACTCATCTCCTGCTGTGCGGCCTGGTTCTTAACAGGATATGAACTGGTGCTGGTCTGCAGCCCAGGGGTTGGGGACCCCTGTCTCACTCAATATATGAAAGTGGGAAGAAAGTCAGGAGTTCCCAAAAGGACAAGATAGGAAAAAAATTCAGATAAGGACTGAAAATAGGCAATTGTATTTGGTAATTAGGCATTTTTGTGAATAGATGTAGTAAAGTCATAAGAACAAAAGCTTAATTTCAGTGGGTTGCAGAATTAACAGAGCTGAAGAAGCTATAGAAAATAAAACTTCTTAGGCTGAGTGTAGTGTGGCTCATGCCTGTAATCCCATCACTTTGGGAGGCCAAGGCAGGAGGATCACTTAAGGAGTTCGAGATCAGCCTGGCCAACGTGGTGAAACCTCATCTCTACCAAAAAATAAAAATTAGCTGGACGTGGTGGCATGCACTGCAGTCCCAGCTACCTGGGAGGCTGAGGCAGGAAAACTGCTTGAACCTGTGAGGCAGAGGATGCAGTGAGCCTAGATCGCACCACTGCACTCCAGCCTGGCAACAGAGTGAGACTCTGTCTCAAAAAAAAAAAAAAAAAACCAACTTCTTTATTAAGAAATGTGAGAGTGGGCCGGGCGCAGTGGCTCACGCCTATAATCCCAGCACTTTGGGAGGCCTGTAGTCCCAGCTACTCGGGAGGCTAAGGCAGGAGAATTGCCTGAACCCAGGAGGCGGAGGTTGCGGTGAGCCGAGATCAGGCCATTGCTCTCCAGTCTGGGTAACAACAGCAAAACTCCGTCTCAAAAAAAAAAAAAAAAAAAGAAAAAGAAATGTGAGAGTGAAGAGAAAGCAGAAGGATGGTTGGGTTGAAGAAAGATTATTTAGAATGAGGAAGTCTGACATATTTGTAATTAAAGAGAATGACCTTGCAGAGTAAAATACATTGTAAGAGTGAGAAAGAATAACTGTTAGGGTGCAGTATGTCAGAAGAGACAGATGGGAGGGTAAAGGCCTGAGTTATAAAGCCTTTGTAAGGAGATCCTCTTCATCAGCCGGGCAGGAAGATACATACAGATGGGTGCCCTCACAGTTTAGAGGTCAAAAGGAGGAATGTGGCCAGGCACCGTGGCTCATGTGTGTAATCCCAGCACTTTGGGAGGCTAAGATGGGAGGATCCCTTGAGCCCAGGAGATCAGTCTGGGCAACATAGTAAGACCTTGTCTCTACAAAAACATTAAAAAAAAAATAGCCATGTGTGGCGGTGTGCACTTGTGGTCCTAGCTCCTCAGAAAGCTGAGGTGGGAGGATTGCTGGTGCCTGGCAAGTTGAAGCTGCAGTGAGCTGTCATGGTGCCACTGTACTCCAGCCTGGGTGACAGAGCAAGACCCTGTCTGCAGGGTGGGGGAAGAAAAGAAAGAAAGAGAGAGAAGGCCGGGCGCAGTGGCTCACGCCTGTAATCCCAGCACTTTGGGAGGCCGAGGCGGGTGGATCACGAGGTCAAGAGATCGAGACCATCCTGGTCAACATGGTGAAGCCCCATCTCTACTAAAAATACAAAAAAATTAGCTGGGCATGGTGGCACGTGCCTGTAATCCCAGCTACTCAGGAGGCTGAGTTGGGAGAATTGCCTGAACCCAGGAGGTGGAGGTTGCGGTGAGCCGAGATCGCGCCATTGCACTCCAGCCTGGGTAACAAGAGTGAAACTGTGTCTCCAAAAAAAAAAAAGAAAAAGAAAAGAAAAATTAGCTGGGCGTGGTGGCGGGTGCCTGTAATCCCAGCTACTCAGGAGGTTGAGACACAAGAATGGCTTGAACTCAGGAGGTGGAGGTTGTTGCAGTGAGCTGAGATCACACCACTGCGCTCCAGCCTGACTCCAGCGAGACTCCATCTAAAAAAAAAAGAAAGAGGCTGGGTGTGGTGGCTTATGCCTATAATCCCAGCGCTTTGGGAGGCCAAGGCAGGTGGATCACTTGAGGTGAGGAGTTCCAGACCAGCCTGACCAGCATGGTGAAACCCCATCTTTACTAAAAATTAGCCAGGTGTGGTGTTGGGAGCCTGTAATCTCAGCTACTCAGGAGGCTGAGGCAGGAGAATCACCTGAAACCAGGAGGTGGAGGTTACAGGGAGCTGAGATTGAGACTGAGTCACTGCACTCCAGCTTGTGGGAGGGAGAGGGAGAGGAAAGGTGAGGGAGAGGGAGGAGGAGAAGAAGAGACAGGAAGGGGGAGGGGGAGAGGAAGGGGGAGGAAGAGAGGAGGGGGGAGGGGAGAGGAAGGGAGAGGAAGGGGGAGGGGAGGGGGAGAGACTGGGGAATGTGGCACTGGTTTGTCTATTTTCCTTTTGAGGCAGACTGTAAGGTGGTCTACAAAAGGCAGAGGCTGGGACTAGAAAGAGGTGCCTAAGGAGAGCAGCTGTGAGAAATTCACAAGGCAGCTGGCCCCCTATGAAGACTGACAAGTTAAGGCTGGAAACCACATATTGGTACCTGTTCCCACTTGTAATTAACTAATGCTCTCCCATAAAGCAGAAGCCAACACTCAGAAGCAGAGAAAACACATCTGTATCCTCAATACCTTGAACGACTGTTGGCATATCAGCAGGCCCTCAATAAATATTTCTTGAATCAGCAAATAAACACAAAGGTTACACTGATCTAGAACCGGGGAGGGGTGAGGTGGTTGGGACCAAAGAACGAAAGATAAAGGTAACTGAGGGTGTGGTAAGTGTCTTGAGATCACTGTCCATGAAGTCCAAGGTGGACAGGGAAAGACGTGAAGGCAGGCTGGAAGTGTAGTTGACCCAAACTAGGTGATACAAAATTGAAGAATGAATGACAATTTATAGGTGTTTAGAAAATTTGTGGGTTTTGAAATGAAAGCAGCAGATCTTTGGAGGAAAAGACCCACGTGACAGAAGACCAAGGTTCAAGTGATTCTCCTGAGGCCAGTATTTTGAGATGCTACGTGGGGGAGACTAAGGTGGGAGGATCTCTGGAGTCTAGGAGTTCAAGACTGCAGTGAGGCATGATCTCGCCATGTATGGTAGCTTGTGTGATACATCAAGACCCTGTCTCTAAAAAATAACTTAGGGTGCTTGCTTCAGCAGCACATATACTAAAATTGGAATAATACAGAGAAGATTAGCGTGGCCCTTGTGCAAGGATGACACACAAATTCGTAAAGCGTTCCATATTAAAAAAAAATAAAAACTTAAGAAAGACAACAAAAATATGGGCAAAATAAGCAGTTATAATAGAGGACATACAAATGGCATTATACATACATGCACACACATATACCTGTGTATCTCTATATATGCACATATGTATATGCATGTATGTATAACTTTTGCTTATCTTTTATGCTGGCAAAATTTAAATGATCAGGCCAGGCTTGGTGGCTTATGCCTGTAATCCCTGCACTTTGGGAAGCTGAGGTGGGCGGATCACTTGAGGTTAAGAGTTCGAGGCCAGCCTGGTCAACATATAGTGAAATCTTGTCTCTCCTAAAAAAAAAAAAAAAAAAAAAAAAAAAAAAAAAAATCTGTATGCAGTGCCTCACGCCTGTAATCGTAGCACTTTGGGAGGCCAAGGTAGATGGATCACGAGGTCAAGAGATCAAGACCATGCTGGCCAACATGGTGAAACTCCGTCTCTACTAAAAATACAAAAATTAGCTGGGTGTGGTGGCACACACCTGTAGTCCCAGCTACTTGGGAGGCTGAAGCAGGAGAACTGCTTGAACCTGGGAGGTTGCAGTGAGCTGAGATTGCGCCACTGCATTCTAGCCTGGTGACAGAGCTACGCTCTAAAAAAATAAAAAATAAAATAAATGACCACTAATATCTAATATCAATTATTATAGGGAAGTATGGGCAAATGGCTATGGTATTCTTTTTTTTTTTTTTTTAAAGATGGGATTTTGCCATGATGGCCAGGCTGATCTTGAACTCCTGACCTCAGGTGATCCACCCACCTCAGCCTCCCAAAGCGCCCCACCTGGCTATGGTATTCTTACAAGGTTGGTGGGAATATAAATCGCTTTAGAGCAATCTGTAAGTACATATTAAAATTTAAAACATGCATTTCCTGTGACACAGCAACTGAGTCTTTCAATATTTACCCTAGAGAGGCTGGGCATGGTTGCTCATGCCTGTAATCTCAGCACTTTGGAAGGCTGAGGTGGGTGGATCACTTGAGGTCAGGAGTTTATGACCAGTCTGGCCAACAAATCCCGTCTCTATAAAAAAATTAGCCAGGTATGGTGGTGCATGCCTGTAATCCCAGCTACTTGGGAGGCTGAGGCAGGATAATCGATTGAACCCGGGAGGCAGAGGTTGCAATGAGTTGAGACCATGCCATTGCACTCCAGCCTGGGCAACAAGAGCAAAACTTCATTAAAAAGTTTTTAATGAAAAAAAAAAAATTCGCCGGGCGCGGTGGTTCACGCCTGTAATCCCAGCACTTTGGGAGGCCGAGGCGGGTGGATCACGAGGTCAAGAGATCGAGACTATCCTGGTCAACATGGTGAAACCCCGTCTCTACTAAAAATACAAAAAATTAGCTGGGCATGGTGGCGCATGCCTGTAATCCCAGCTACTCAGGAGGCTGAGGCAGGAGAATTGCCTGAACCCAGGAGGCGGAGGTTGCGGTGAGCCGAGATCGCCCCATTGCACTCCAGCCTGGGTAACAAGAGCAAAAAACTCCATCTCAAAAAAAGAAAAAAAAAATTCCTTTTCTGCCTGACTGAAAAAAAAAATTAAAAAAATTAAAAAAATAAAATAAAGTCGGGCGCAGTGGCTCACACCTGTAATCCCAGCACTTTGGGAGGCCAAGGCGGGCAGATCACAAGGTCAGGAGTTTGAGACCAGCCTGACCAACATGGTGAAACCCTGTTTCTACTAAAAACACAAAAATTAGCTGGGCGTGGTGGCTTGTGCCTATAATCTCAGCTACTCAGGAGGCTGAGGCAGGAAAATCGCCTGAACATGGGAGGGAGAGGTTGCAGTGAGATGAGATCGTGCCACTGCACTCCAGCGTGGGTGACAGATGGAGACTGTCTCAAAAAAAAAAAAAAATCTATCTATATATAGATATATATTATATATAAATAAAATAATGTGTATGTGTGTGTGTGTGTGTGTGTGTATATATATATAAACCCTAGAGAAATACTCCCACATAACACTAAGAGGCATAAAGAATTTTCACTGAAACATTGTAAGAGCAAACAGTTGGAAACAATGTGTGTGTCCAACAACAGAATGGTTAAGTAAACTGTGATACATCCATACTATGGGATACAATATAGCAGTTATTAAGAATGAGATCACTTTATATGTATTGATAGGCAAGTTCTCTGAAACATGTTAAGTGTAAAAAGAAGATGTGAAACAATACAAACCATGTGATACTTTTTTTCTTTTGAGACAGGGTCTGGCTCTGTTGTTCAGGCTGGAGTGCAGTGGCGCTATCATGGCTCATTGCAGCCTTGACCTCGAGGGCTCAAGCAATCTTCCCACCTCAGCCTCCCCGTAGCTGGGACTACAAGTGTGTGCCACCACACCCAGCTAATTTTTTAGTTTTTGTAGAGACAGCGTCTCACTATGTTGCCCAGGATGGTTTCAAACTCCTGGCTTCAAGTGATTTTCCTGCCTTAGCCTCCCGAAGTGCTGGGATTACAGGTATGAACCACTATGCCTGGTCCATTTATGTTTTAAAAGTCTCATATAACTAGGTGGGTGTGGTGGCTCACACCTGTAATCCCAGCACTTTGGGAGGCCAAGGGAGGTGGATTTCTTGAATCCAGAATTCAAGACTAGCCTAGGCAACATGGTGAAACTGTGTCTCTGAAAAAAAAAACACAAAAAACACAAAAATTATTCAGGTGTGGTGGTATGTGCCTGTAGTCCCAGCTACTCTGGGTCCAAGGTGGGAGGATTGCTTGAGCCGGGAGGCAGAGGGTGCAAGGGTGCAGTGAGCCGAGATCATGCCACCACACTCCAGCCTTGGCAACAGAGTGAGAACCTGTCTCAAAAAAGAAAGTCCCATATAACTATATATTTCTACATGTAAATACATAGAACAAAGGCCGGAAGGATACATAGTCAAAATTAAACAATGTTTATATCCGGAAGGAATGGACCAGGACTTGGGATAATGGCAAGGATTTGGCCTTGTCTGTAGTTGTGGTTTTTTTTTTTTCTTTGAGAAAGAGTCTCACTATTGCCCAGGCTGGAATGCAGTGGTGTGATCTCAGCTCACTGCACCTCCGCCTCTCTGCCTTCTCGGTTCAAGTGATTCTCCTGCCTCAGCCTCCTGAGTAGCTGGGATTACAAGTGCCTGCCACCACAGCCAGCTAATAATTTTTGTGTGTGTGTGTGGTTTTTTATTTTTATTTTTTAATAGAGACAGGGTTTTGCCATGTTAGCCAGGCTGGTCTAAAAACTCCTGACCTCAGGTGATCCGCCTGCTTCGGTCTCCCAAAGTGCTGGGATTACAGGAATGAGCCACCATGACCGGCATTTTTTTTGAGCCAGCCTCTTGCTCAGTCGTTCAGGCTGGATCACTGCAACATATGCCTCCCAGGTTCAAGCCATTCTCCCACCTCCGCCTCCCGAGTAGCTGTGAGACTACAGGAGCACACCATGCCCAGCTAATTCTTTTTTTTTTTTTTTTAACCCTCCCTCCACCTGGTTTCAAACTTCTGAGCTCAGGTAATCTGACCACCTCAGCCTCCTAAAGTGCTAGGACAAGTGTGGGCCACCACGCCCAGCCTGTAGTTTTTTTTTTTTCTGAATGAAGGTTTTTGATCTGTTATGTTTTATAAAATGAATGCATTATTATTATGAAATCAAAACAACCCTACCTTACCCCCAAAATACCATCTGTAGGTTTTCATTAGTTGTCAGATGGGCATTTTGCTATGTTGCCCAGGCTAGTTTCAAACTCCTGGGGCTCAAGCTATCTTCTGCCTCAGCCTTGCGAGTAGCTAGGACTACAGGTTTGCACCAGCAGGCCCAGCTTAGGTGTCAGTTTGATGTGAGTCAGTTGCATAAGCAGTGAAGAAAACCTAAGAGAGCCTTGGGCTCTGTTACAGTCCAGGTCTGTAAGCAAGCAGGTAATGGTTTAGTTCTATGTGGCGTGGTGAGGCCACATCTGGACCAAAGTTACACAGGCACATTGACACATTTGAGCTCATCCAGAGCGCAGTCGAGGTGATGCCAGGAGTCCACACTATGTCAGAATAGCTAATGGGAGGGAGGACGTTCAGGCTAGCAGATGGAGAAAGAAGTGGTTCTCAAACTTTGAAGTCTTCATGAGGGTGAAGAGAGCAGATTTTAAGACAATGGAGTTATTCAAGAGACTAAATGTTTACTTTCCAGGGATACTGTGAAAAAGATTCACTGAGGAGGCATTCGTTGGAACTACTATATATATACATATTTTAAGAGATTGGGTTTCGCCATGTTGCCCAGGCTGGTCTCTAATTCCGAAGCTCAAGAGATCCACCTGCCTCGGCCTCCCAAAGTGATGGGATTATAGGGCGAGTCACGTGGCTGGCCTGGAATTAGACAATCTTCAAGTTTAGTTTCCAACTAACTTTATTTCAATGGATTTCAAATTTCCTTGGCCTCAACCAGATTTGTTGAAACTTAAATCCCTAAAACTGTCTTTTGGGTTGGTTTATTATGGAGAGGATATTAACCAAAAGGTACTTTGGCATACTACAAACTGGAAGGAATCATCTCGGTATCGTGAGTGCCAATTAAGTGCCTCAGAGAATACAAAGATGACTATGACTGGAATGCTTAGCAAGTACTAACTGAAGAAATAGAATGAAAAGTAAAGTTTAATTTGTCTTCCCGGCCTCTGCACAATTTATTTCAGCGGGAGAAGGTTTCCTTGGAAGTGGATCACCTTTTGGTAACAGTCTTTGCAATCACTTTAAGTAGCCAACGCACTCTTGGTTCAGAAATATATTAACATCAGTTTTCATCATAGGTAAGAATCTCTCTACACCACAGCTGGGGTCAACAGAGCCAGCCAGCTTGCCTCTGTGAAAGACGGGTAGTTGGCTTCTCTCCTTTTGCTACACTGATATTTCTAGGAATGGGGCAGAATGAAGAGGGAGGGTTATTAGTGGCTTCATGTTGTTTAGGCCTGGCTGATGTTGAGATTTATCACATGAGCATTTGTATGGGTCCATCAGAGGCTTCCCTGGGGGCGCTTTCCAAAGGCAGCGGCGATACATCACCTGAAGTGAGGTGATGTATTCTACATCGGAGTTTCACTCTTGTTACCCAGGCTGGAGTGCAATGGCGCGATCTCAGCTCACCGCAACCTCCGCCTCCTGGGTTCAGGCAATTCTCCTGCCTCAGCCTCCTGGGTAGCTGGGATTACAGGCGCGCGCCACTATGCCCAGCTAATTTTTGTATTTTTAGTAGAGACGGGGTTTCACCTTGTTAACCAGGATGGTCTTCATCTCTTGACCTCATGATCCACCCGCCTCGGCCTCCCAAAGTGCTGGGATTACAGGCGTGAGCCACCGCACCCGGTGATGTATTCTACTTCTATGGCCACAGCTCCCTCATTATCCTTTTGTTTTCCAGTGGTCTGTTCCACATGAAGAGTCCCACTATTCCAGGCAGTTCTGAGTAGGATTTAAACAGGCTCACACATGGTCCACGGGATTCACGTATATCTGACCGTCTGTTAGAAGCCAGTGTGGTGACTTCCAGGATGTGACTCTCTACTTTGTTATCTCAGCCTCTGTTGTTAGCCAACCTTTGCCTTGAAATTCCTCTGCCGTGAGTCATACACAGTCTAATGATTATCCCTTACCCAAGGACAAATGCAAAATCCCCGTTTGGTCTTGAAGTCACTTTCTCTAGGATTAAGAAGACCGAATTACTCACCTTTTTTTAAAAAAAATTTTTTTTTTTTTTTGAGATGGAGTTTCGCTCTGGTTGCCCAGGTTGGAGTGCAGTGGCGAAATCTCGGCTCACTGCAACCTCCGCCTCCCAGGTTCACGTGAATCCCCTGCCTCAGCCTCCCGAGTAGCTGGGACCACAGGCACCTGTCACCATGCCTGGCTAATTATTTGTATTTTTAGTAGAGACAGGGTTTCACATGTTACCCAGGCTGGTCTTGAACTCCTGACCTCAGGTGATCCACCTGCCTCAGCCTCCCAAAGTGCTGGGATTACAGGCGTGAGCCACTGTGCCTGGCCCATCCTCACTTCTCCTCTTTGGGATTGAATAGGGCTCACAGCATGGTAGTAGCTCTCTCTCCAAAGCAAGCTCTTTTGTAAACCCAATCTCCAATTTTTTGTTGTTTTTTTAAGACAGGGTCTCACTCTGTGGCCCAGGCTGAAGTGCAGTGGTGTGATGATGGCTCATGGCAGCCTCAAAGTCCTAGGCTCATGTGATCCTCCTGCCTCAGCCTCCTGAGTAGCAGCTGAGTCTACAGGCATGCACCACCATGCCTGTCTAATTTTTTTTTTTTTTTGGATGGAGTCTTGCTCTGTTACCCAGGCTGGAGTATAGTGGTGTGATCTCAGCTCACTACGACCTCTGCCTCCCAGGTTCAAGTGAGTCTCCTGCCTCAGCCTCCCAAGTAGCTGGGATTACAGGTGCCACTAAGCCCAGCTAATTTTTGTATTTTTAGTAGAGACGGGGTTTCACCATGTTGGCCAGGCTGGTCTCAAACTCCTGATCTCAGGTGATCTACCTGCCTTGGCCTCCCAAAATGCTGAGATTACAGGCATGAGCCACTGTGCCTGACCTGAAATTTAATTTTTTTTTAAAAAGTCAGTCTCTGTAGACTGTCAAAAAACGCCAGTGCCGACTATATTGTAAGTCATCACAGGAAAAGTCTTTTTTTTCTCGAGGCAGGGTCTCACTCCATCACCCAGGCTGGAGTGCAGTGGCAACATCACAGTTCACTGCAGCCTCGACTTCACGGGCTCAGGCGATCCTTCCACATCAGCCACCTGAGTAGCTGGGACTACAGACACATGCCACTATGCCTGGCTAAGTTTTTGTAAAGATGGGGTCTCCCTGTGTTGTCTAAGCTGGTCTGGAACTCCTAGACTCAAGTGATGTGCCTGCCTTGGCCTCCCAAAGTACTGAGATTACAGGTGTGAGCCACTGTGCCTGGCCCAACAGAAACCTTTTTCTTTTTTTTTTTTGAGATAGAGTCTTACTCTGTTGCCTAGGCCAGAGTGCAGTGGTGCAATCTTGGTTCACTGCAACCTCCAGCTTCTGGGTTCAAGTGATTCTCCTGCCTCAGCCTCCTGAGTAGCTGATTACAGGGGTGTGCCACCACGCACAGCTAATTGTTGTATTTTTAGCAGTGATCGGGTTTTTTTTATTTTTAAATTTTTAAAATTTTTTATTATGATCGGGTTTTATCATGTTGGCCTTGCTGGTCTCAAAATCCTGACCTCAGGTGATCCATCCACCTTGGCCTCCCAAAGTACTGGGATTACAGGCATGACCCAATGCGCCTGGCAGGAAACATTTTCAATTAGCAATAACTGTACCTTGGATAAACCTCATTGGCTATGATATTGCCACCACACAAAGCTTGAAATTTAATTTTTAATTAAACAATTAATACATGAAAATTTTCCTTGGAAAAAAGGAAAATATAGATGACACTAAAGTTCCTGTGATTACCACTTCCAATCTTACTCCCTTAATTCTCCTCTGGAAGTAACCACAATTCTCAGTTTAGTAGTTACCCTTCCAGTTCTTTGTCAATTGAATCTGTTTTTTAACCCGTAAAAATAGGATAGCAATACCTGTCTCACAGGACAAGAACAAAGGTGAAATGCAAGATGGTTAATGATTTCCTTTGTCTAGTTCCTCAATAAGAGCTGAGACCTACCGCAGAAACACAGCTGTACAGTACATTCAAGCTGAAGAAGACAGAATCTTACTTATTTCCAGGGGTGGAATTACCTGCCCCCAATACCTTGTATTTTAAAATACAAGTTTTCTGCTTTCCAAAAAACTCAACAGACATCACACAGATTTTACAGTAGGAACAAGCTCAACCCTGGCATACAACACAGCCAGGCTCTTGCACAGGGGTCTGCTGGAGGAGGGTAGGAAAAGGCAAAAGCCCAGAAAGGGCCGGGCGCAGTGGCTCATGCCTGTAATCCCAGCACTTTGGGAGGCTGAGGTGGGTGGATCATGAGGTCAGGAGTTTGAAACCAGCCTGGCCAATATGGTGAAACCCCGTCTCCAAAAATAAAAAAGTCAGCCGGGCGTGGTGGCAGGCACTTGTAGTCCCAGTTACTCCGGAGGCTAAGGCAGAATTGCTTGAATCTGGGAGGCAGAGGTTGCAGTGAGCCGAGATCCTGCCATTGCACTCCAGCTTGGGTGACAGTGAGACTCCTTCTCAAAAAAAACCCAGAAAGTATTCTGCTTCCTTTATCCTCTTCCATTTTAGGCAGGCAAGGAGGATTTTGTGTCTTATGTCTTTGATTCCCTGTGGTGTTCACTTCCAGTTGCAGAAAGGAGGAGGTCATATGACCAGATTCTTTCCTTAAACAGCTTTCCAGCTGAGTACAACAAAGACAAAACAAAGCAACCCTGCTTGGCCGGGTGCGGTGGCTCACGCCTGTAATCCCAGCACTTTGGGAGGCTGAGGTGGGTGGATCATGAGGTCAAGAGATCGAGACCATCCTGGTCAACATGGTGAAAACCCGTCTCTACTAAAATTACAAAAAATTAGCTGGGCACGGTGGTGCGTGCCTGTAGTCCCAGCTACTCAGGAGGCTGAGGCAGGAGAATTGCCTGAACCCAGGAGGCGGAGGTTGCGGTGAGCCGAGATCGCGCCATTGCACTCCAGCCTGGGTAACAAGAGTGAAACTCCATCTCCAAAAAAAAAAAAAAAAAGCAACCCTGCTCTTCCACAGTTCTGCTCTTCCATCACTCCACATGACAAGGGACATTCCCATGATAGCTTTTTTCTACTGTCAGAGAGGAGCCATTAACCAAGATTTCCAAAGGCACCATGGTTGGTTCCCAGGTGCCCTAGAGAAATTTTTTTTTTTTTGAGATGAGGTCTTGTTATGTTGCCCAGGCTGGTCTTGAACTCCTGGGCTCAAGGAATCCTCCTGCCTCAGCCTCTGAGTAGCTGGGATTATAGGTGCTCACTTCCACACCAGGCTCTAGGATTTTATTTTAGCGTAAAACCAAATTCCATTCATTATCTACTTTGCCAGCCATGATACAAGTTTTTTTCCCTTTTTTTTTTGAGATGGAATCTCATTCTGTCATCCAGGCTGGAGTGCAGTGGCATGATCTTAGCTCACTGCAACCTCCGTCTCCCAAGATCTCCTGCCTCAGCCTCCTGAGTAGCTGGGATTATAGGTGCCCGCCACCATGCCTGGCTAATTTTTGTATTTTTAGTAGAGATGGGGTTTCACCATATTGGTCAAGCTGGTCTTGAACTCCTGACCTCAAGTGATCCATCTGCCTTGGCCTCCCAAAGTGCTGGGATTACAGGTGTGAGCCACCATACCTGGCCCCTCTTTTTGTATATCTACTTTAATTCTAACAAAAGCCATATAAGGTTTTTAGGTTTTGAGACAGGCTGTTGCCCAGGCTGGAGTACAGTGGTGTCGACATCGCTCACTGCAGCCTTGACCTCCTGGGTTCAAGGGATCCTCCTGCTTCAGCCTCTGGTGCAGCTGGGACCACAAGTGTGTGCCACCATACCTGGCTAATTTCCACATTTTTTTTGTAAAGATGAGGTCTCACTTTGTAGCCTAGGCTGGTCTCAAACTTCTGGGCTCAAGTGATTCTCCCATCTTGGCCTCCTAAAATGCTGGAATTATGGCATAAGGCACCATGCCCATCCCATAAAAGGTTGTTTTTGTTTTGTTTTTGTTTTTAAGACAGTCTCGCCCTGTTGCCCAGGCTGGAGTGCAGTGGTGCGATCTCAGCTCACTGCAACCTCTGCCTCCCAGGTTCAAGTGATTCTCCTGCGTCAGCCTCCTCAGTAGCTGGGATTACAGGTGTGCACCACCACGCCCAGCTAATTTTTATGTTTTTAGTAGAAACAGGGTTTCACTATGTTGGCCAGGCTGGTCTTGAACTCCTGACCTCCAGTGATCTGCCTGCCTTGGCCTCCCAAAGTGCTGAGATTACATACTTGAGCCACCTCACCTGGCCCCATATAAGGTTTTTATTGCCATCATTCCCATATTACAAATGAAGGGACTAAAGCTCAAAAGGTTAAATAAGTCTGTTCTTAAACAGTGACTTCCTGAGACACAGGAGATGTTTAAAAACAGTACTGGTAGGTGGGAAGTGGCATCTGGGAGCAGGAGTGAGAAGCATGAAAATGTAGCAAGAATAGAAAAGGGTGGGGGAAATCGCAAATTAAGAGGAAGAAAAATGCAGGTCCTAGCAAGAATTGCTACTTACCACTGCCAGAGTCTGGGCCATGTTCTAGGTGTGTATTTAAACAAATCTCCATAGCAACCATCTGGTTTCTGTTTTTCTGTGACAACACAGGCGTGCATTTCTAAATACAGGCACTGGTGAGGACAAGTGTGGGGTGGGGAAGGGAAGTGGGACCGCTGAGTCAAGTGGAAATTGTGCAAAAAAGGCCAATTCTCTTGGTATGCCCTCATCTATTCCCCTCTCCCAGCACACCCTCAAGGAAGGAGTCTTTCCTTGAGTCATAGGAGTCACAGTTGAGAGCTAAGCTCTGTACGGACTTTGTCTTTTGTTTTGGAAACAGGGTCTGGCTCTGTCACCCAGGCTGGAATGCGGTGGTAGGATCTTGGCTTACTGCAACCTCCTCTTCCCAGGTTCAAGAAGTCCTCCTGCCTCAGCCTCCCAAGTAGCTGGGACTATAGGCGCCTGCCACCACTCTCGGCTAATTTTAAACTTTTTTGTAGAGATGAGGTCTCACCATATTCCCCAGCCTGGTTTCGAACTCCTGGGCTCAAGAATTCCTCCTGCCTCAGCCTCTCAAAGTGCTGGCATTACAGGTGTGAGCCGCTACGACTAGCCCATGGTATCTTATTTTTACCAATTATGCAAATTACTATCTAATTAGGGGATACCCTTGGTACAAGAGGGGTAAGGGTAGATGCTTTTGCTTCTCATTTTCAACCCATGTGGCACTTCTGGAGCTACTGAGGGTAAAGAGAGGTTGGAAGATCTTATCTGATAAAGGTGTGGTAGCTCCAGAAAGAAAGCTAAGAAAAAGGCAGTTAGGCCTGGGGTATGCAGGAATAAGGAGATACTGCCATGAGGACTAAATGGGCCCAGACCTGAGTGACAAGAGCCCCTTTCTTAAGTCAGCACAGTGGCTCTCAACCAGGCAACTCCAGGGGGCGTTTGGCAATGTCTGGGGACTTTTCTGATTGTTCTAAGCAACTAATGCGTAGAGGACAAAGATGCTGTTAAACCTCCTGAAATGGACAGGACAGTCCCTGCGACAATTACTTGGCCCAAAGTGTCAGCAGTTCCACGATTGGAAAACCTGACCAAAGAGATGCTGGTCCTACAGGAAACCTCTCCTTTGTCCACTGCAGGAGCACCAGTGTGATAGATAAAACCATTTGAGGGCGGCCAGACGCGGATGCTCATGCTTGTAATCCCAGCACTTTGGGAGACTGAGGCGGGTTGATCACCTGAGTTTGGGAGTTCGAGACCAGCCTGGCCAACATGGAGAAACCCTGTCTCTACTAAAAATACAAAAAATTAGCTGGACATGGTGGCAGGCGCCTGTAATCCCAGCTACTTGGAGGCTGAGGCAAGAGAATCACTTGAACCTGGGAGGCAGAGGTTGCAGTGAGCTGAGATTGTGCCACTGCACTCCAGCCTGGGCAACAAGGGTGTAACTCCATCTAAAAAAACCCAAAAAACAAAAAACTATTTGAGGGGGATACCACAGATGCCTGCCTGTTCCCCTGGGCCATGAGTCCCTCTCAGACTTTCAGACCAAGTATTTTTAGTTTACTTCTAACAAAAATAAACTCAAGCCAGAGTTCAAATTTGCTGTGGAATCAGCTGCTTCTAGAGAATAGGGTATTTTCCACAAAGGCTGTGCAATCAGACAAAAGGCATGCCCCTGTTGGCCTTGGTTTCATCATTTGTAAAAACGCTTGTGAACTCGGCCGGGCGGGGTGGCTCACGCCTATAATCCCAGCACTTTGGGAGGCCGAGACGGATGGATCACCTGAGTTTGGGAGTTCGAGACCAGCCTGACCAACATGGAGAAACCCTGTCTCTACTAAAAATACAAAAAAAATTAACCGGGCATAGTGGTGCATGCCTGTAATCCCAGCTACTCAGGAGGCTGAGGCAGGAGATTCGCTTGAACTCGGGAGGCAGGGGTTGCAGTGAGCCGAGATCACGCCACTGCACTCTAGCCTGGTAAATGAGCGAAACTCTGTCTACAAAAAAAAAAAAAAAAGAAACATTTGTGAACTCAATGATCTCAAATGTCCCTTTAGTTCCGAAACTCTGTACTTTTGGATATTTCTTTTGAGAAATATCCTGGGCTCTGGCCGGGCGTGGTAGCTCACTCCTCTTAATCCCAGCACTTAGGGAGGCCGAGGCGGGCAGATCACGAGGTCAGGAGTTTGAGACCATCCTGACTAACATGGTGAAACCCCGTCTCTTTTCATTAAAATAAAATAAAAAATAAAGAATAAAAGTAAGAAATATCCTGGGCTCTACAGTTTGGGTCTGTAGAAAAGGAAATGACTCAAATGCAATAGAGGAAGTCTAAGGATGACTCAGATTTCCCTAATCATAAATGACACTTCAGACATAGACCTTAATGTCAAACCAGGACTCAGGATCGCTGAATGACTTTCCTTTCGTACATGAGTGGGTGGCATCCACCAGGGGTGACTTTATTGACAGTAAGTTGCCTCTGCCAAAAAAATGCCCCCATATGTCTGCTGATGTTTGAATTTCTCCAGTGCAGAGTTTTGTCTGCAGTTAAAAATGTAAATACTATTGTTTCCTGTTGGAGCTCAGAGAAAAAAGGAACCACTCTAGTTTGATGTTGTTTATTTACTTATTGAGACAGGGTCTCACTCTGTCACCCAGGCTGGAGTGCAGTGATGTGATTACAGCATACTGCAGCCTCAACCTCCTGGGCCCAATCGATGCTCCCACTTCAGCCTCCCATTCCTGGGACTACAGGCACACGATAACATGCCTGGCTAAATTTTTTTATTTTTATTTTTCAGACAGGGTCTCCCTACATTGCCTAAGCTGGTCTCAAACTCCTGTACTCAACTGATCCTCCTACCTCAGCCTCCCAAAGTGATGGCATTACAGGCATGAGCCACCACGCCCCAGCAAGTTGATTTTTTAACAAAAGACAACAGAGCAAAACCCCAGATACATTAGCAAACTACCTTCACAGCAGGATGTAAGAACTCCCTTAGTTTTATTTATTTATACACAAGGTCTCACTCTGTTGCCCAGGCTGGAGTGCAGTGGCACAAATATGGCTCACTGCAGCCTTCACCTTCTGGGCTCAGGCTATGCTCCCACCTCAGCCTCCCGTGTAGCTGGGACCAGTCATATGCCACCAACTCCTATTTTTTTTTTTTTTTGTAGAGATGGGGTCTCATTTTGTTGCCCAGGCTGGTCTTGAACTCCTGGGCACACGAGCAATATTCCCCTCCCAAAGTGCTGGGACTACAGGTGTGAGCCACAACCCGGCTCCAATCTAAAATTGTATATTCTTGCTACAATGTCCTGAACTTCCAGGTTAATCATTTCTGCTTCTCAATCATCTGTCCTTTAACCTTATAAAGTGTTCTCTTAAAAACAGAGTTCTCTTGACTAGAGTTTATCTCACCTTCCTTAGCCTATTTTATTATCTAGCCACAATCAGATAGATTCCTTAAGCAATCTTTCACCAGCACTTTCACCCCCTTGCTTCCTTCTCAGTATACTTTATCTGTCTACAAATCATGACCCAGGATCTAAACAATCTTGTCTTTTCTGCTCTTGTACCCAGAGAGCTAGGTGGTGCTTCTAGAGAAAATAGCATAAAGACGTGGATTAGTACCGTTACACGTTCATGGTACCAGTCTGCTAGAACCTCTGCTTGCTTCCTAACCACCCCTCCCCAGCTTTTTAAAGAGATGGCGTTTGGCTATGTTGCCCAGGCTGGAGTGCAGCAGCTATTCACAAGCACAGTAATTGTGCACCGCAGTCTCAAATGCCTGAGCTCAAGAGAGCCTCCCACCTCGGCCTCTCAAGTAGCTGGAACTATAGGCATGTGCCACCATGCCTGGCTAATTTTATTTTTTGTAGAGATGAGTTCTTACCGTGTTGTCCAAACTGGTCTTGAACTCCTGGACTCAAGCAATCCTCCTGCCTCAGCCTCCCAAACTGTCAGGATTATAGGCATGAGTCACTGGGCCCAGCCCCTCCTCCTTCTATGTCCTTTCATGGCTACTCTTTTGATGTCCCCACCTCTCTGACATCCTACTTTACAAGTTTGACTAAAGCTGTCAGACAAGGACTCCTATAAATTACTTAGCTCCAATCAAAACCAAACAGCTGGGAGTTTACAGTTGTTATATTTTCACACTGAGTCTCCAGCAGGATGACATATATAGTCCTACTTGAGACCACTTTCTTACTCAATTGGCTTCCCAACCAGGCTAACCCCACCACCTAGGAGAGTGGCTGGCACATGCCAAGTGCTCAGTAGATGTCTGCAGAACTAGACCACGTAACTAAAACACGTCCACCTGTGCTCACTGCATCTCCTTTCTCGTCAGAAACCTGCTTTTTGATTATTATCATTCTCTACTGAGCTCCAGCTTTTACTTATTCCTTTCATTCTTTTTCTTTTTTCTTTTCTTTTTGAGACAGTTTTGCTCTTGTTGCCCAGGCTGGAGTACAGTGGCACAATCTCGGCTCATCGCAACCTCCACCTCCCAGATTCAAGTGATTCTCCTGCCTCAGCCTCCTTAGTAGCTGGGATTACAGGTACGCAGCCACCACACACAGCTAATTTTTGTATCTTTAGTAGAGATAGGGTTTCACCATCTTGGTCAGGCTGGTCTCGAACTGCTGACCTCGTGATTCACCCGCCTTGGCCTCCCAAAGTGCTGGGATTACAGGCGTGAGCCACCGTGACAGGCTCCTTTCACTCTTTCAGTAAATATGCCTGAATTGTTCCCATCCTAAAACAACCACAAAATCTCTCCACATTACTTAGTTCTACAAGCCAGATTTCACCTCTATGAACCCACTGAAATTGGTCTCTACAGTTACGCTGAATTACTTTGGTCTCAAAAAGGTTACTAACTGCCAAATCAAATGGATACTCCAGTCCCTTTTCTTTTTTTTCTTTTTCTTTTTCTTTCTTTATTTATTTTGAGACGGAGTTTCGCTCTTGGTACCCAGGCTGGAGTGCAATGCCGCGATCTCGGCTCACCGCAACCTCCGCCTCCTGGGTTCAGGCAATTCTCCTGCCTCAGCCTCCTTAGTAGCTGGGACTACAGGCACGTGCCACCATGCCCAGTTAATTTTTTGTATTTTTAGTACAGACGGCGTTTCACCATGTTGACCAGGATGGTCTTGATCTCTTGACCTCGTGAGTGATCCACCCGCCTCAGCCTCCCAAAGTGCTGGGATTACAGGCGTGAGCCACCACACTCGGACTTTTTTTTTTTTTTTAAATAAAGACGAGGTTTCACCACGTTTGTCAGGCTGGTCTTGAACTCCTGACCTCAGGTGATCTGCCCGCCTTGGCCTCCAAAGTGCTTGGATTACAGGTGTGAGCCACTGTGCCTGGCCACCATTGTTACTTCAAACTTCTACCCCAAATGAAACTCATCATCATCCTCATACTAGCTACACTCTTTCTCAACCTTTCCATCCCACCATCGGCACCATCATACATAAATTTTACCCTCTCTAATCTCTTCCTCATACTGCAGTCAGAAAGATTATTCTAAAGAGCCAATTTGATCATGTCACTTCCTTGTTCAAAATCCTTAAACAGCAGCTTCTCACTGCCTCCTGGATAAAGGTCCCAAAATCCCTTTATGATCTGACTCATGCTTCATTCTACCCATCTCTGGTCTTGCCCCTTGGATGCTCACTACAGTTACTCTGAATTATTCCCGGTTTGCAGAATGTAACAACTCTGAATCACTTTACATAGTTCTTTTCACCCATAAGACCCCTTTCCCGATCTAACCCCTTTACCTGAATAAATTCCTCTACTTCATTAGATCTCAGCTTAGAAGGTACTTTCTGTGAGAGGATTTTCCTGTCCTTCCTCCACCTCCTCAAATTGGGTAGGTGCCCCTTCCCTGTGCTTCTAGACCATTTGTGTTTGTCCCTATCTTAACACCAAATTCCTTCTAATTGCTTATCTACCTATTATATCCCTCTATAGGCTGTAAACTCCCTGAGGGTAGGAACCATTTTTTTTTTTTTTTTGAGAACTCCCTCTACCACCACCAAGTTTTAGGCACTTTTGTAGTCCCTGAAGTAAAGACTTCAGGAGCTTTATCTTGCTTAACCACCACAACAACCCTCCCTCATGGTAGGTACTGTGCCATTACTATTGTCTAAGTAAGTAAACTGAGGCAGAGAGTTAAAGAAACTTGTCCAGAGTTATAAAAAAAATAAAAATCAGGATTTAAAATTTTTATTGAGACAGAGGTCTCACTCTGTCACCCAGGCTGGAGTGCAGTGACGCGATCTCAGCTCACTGCAACCTCCGCCTCCCAGGTTCAAGCGATTGTCCTGCTCAGCCTTCTGAGTAGCTGGGTTTACAGGTGCCCGCTACAGCACCCGGCTAATTTTTTTGTAATTTTTAGTAGAGACGGAGTTTTACCATCTTGGTCACACTAGTGTTGAACTCCTGACCTCACGATCCGCCAGCCTCGGCCTCCCAAAGTGCTGAGATTATAGCCGTGAGCCACTGCACCCGGCCTTATTTTTTTCAAGATAGAGTTTCACTCTTATTGCCCAGGCTGGAATGCTGTGTTACGATCTCAGCTCACTGCAACCTCTGCCTCCTGGGTTCCTGCGATTCTCCTGCCTTAGCCTACCAAGTAGCTGGGATTACAAGCACCCACCACCACGTCTGCCTAATTTTTGTATTTTTAAGAGACAGGGGTTTCACCATGTTGGCCAGGCTGGTCTTGAACACCTGACCTCAGGTGATCCATCCACCTTGGCCTCCCAAGTGCAGAAATTACAGGTGTGAGCCACCATGCCCGGTTATAATCAGGATTTAATGCCAGGCAGCTTAACACTAGAATCAGTCCATCACTAAATCCATCCCCCTTTAAATCATTTTTCCACATAATTTGGCAGCGACCTGAGAAACAGATCTGACTTATATCCCTTGCTTGTAACACCCTGTGGTTCCTAGGCCTGCCTGTATGTCATATCCTACGTAACAGGGCTCCTGTCTACCTTCCTGGCCAGGTCTCCAGACACCCTTCAGGACTCCCTTGATACTGCCACTATGGAAACACCAAAGAGTCCATCCTTCTCAATGTGTTGGTCCCACTACCAAAACGCCCCCTTTCACCTTACGTTTCTGGAGAAATCCTGCTCATCCTTCAGAACTTACTCCATGAAAACTTTCCTGACCATTCTTTTCCCTGTCCCTCTGCTGGCCGTGGAGTAAATCCTGCCACTGCTCTCAGAAGCTGTGTGACTTAGGGCTTGGGCAATTTAGTTTGTCTGAGTTTTATCATTTGTATAATGGACATACTAAGAATACCTAGTTCATAAAATTGTGAGGATTAAATGAGATGTAAATTAAGCACTTAGCATGGGGCTTGACACATAATACGTATTCAAAATACTAGGCCTGCATGTTGGCTCATGCCTGTAATCTCAGCACTTTGGGAGGCTGATGAGGGCAGGTAGCTTGAACTCAGTTCAGGGGTTTGAGACCAGCCTGGGCAAAACAGCAAAACCCTGTCTCTACAAAAAATACAAAAATTACCTGGGCACAGTGGCTCGTGCCTATAGTCCCAGCTACTCAAGAGGCTGAGGTGGGAGGATCACTTGAGCCCAGGAGGTCGAGACTGCAGTAAGCCGTGATTGCACCACCGCATTCCAGCCTGGGCAACAGAGTGGAGATTTCATCTCAAATCAAACCAAACCAAACCAAAGCATGGCTGTAATCCCAGCACTTTGGGTGGATCAGGAGGTCAAGAGTTCGAGATCAGACTGGCCAACATGGTGAAACACCGTCTCTACCAAAAACACAAAACACATGGTGGCACATGCCTGTAATCCCAGCTACTCATTAGGCTGAGGCAGGAGAATCACTTGAACCCAGAGGTGGAGGTTGCAGTGAGCCAAGATCACATCACTGCACTCCACTCTGGGTGACAGAGCGAGACTCTGTCTCAAAAAAATAATATATATATGCAACTATTAATTGCTCATCCCTATTCCTCTGTATAGCTAGACCACCACTGCTGCAAGCGTAACACTGTAATATGATTTCTTCATGTATAATGTAATTTCCTTGAAAGAGGCAGCCACATATCATTTATCTTGTACGTCAGCACAGGCAGGGCACATTGTGGACACTTATTAAGTACCTTATATTTACCAAGTGAGTCCAGTCGGACTTCCTCATCTCAGAATTCTACCTAACCATATGCTATCTTGCATTATATGTAGAAGTGTCTCAATGAGGATACATGTTCCTCTAGAGCAGAAATCACCTCTTACACTGTTTATCTGCCCAACAACAGCTAATTTTTCCAACTACAAAGTGAGTATTCAACAGTCACTTGTGATTAAAAATACTGCAGTCCAAGCATGGGAGGTTCCACCTTATCTTTACTAGCAAGTCATCTGTCTCTAATAAAATTCTGCTAACAGCTTATCTCTTGACTCCCCTTAGCTTAGAACTCTACTTTGAACTATAAATCTGCCTGTATCTGTGTGCTATTGTCATATCTTAGGTTCTCCAGGATAGAACAGATCTTTCCTTTCTTTTTAATCTTCCTCAAGACACAGTAGAGGGCATTATACAGGCAAGGGCTGCTTGTGTGGGTGCCGTTGGCTCACTGTAAACATATCCTCAATGGTAACTCTCCAGGTGATTTTTCTTTTGCCTGTCTTTTATACGCCCAGCCCACAGCAGCTTAAAATAAAAGCTGTTGGACAGTAATGGTGACTTCATCCCTGCCACCCTGCATATTCGATGGCTCAGCTGAGAGGCTTGTCAGCACAATTATGTTTGAGGAGTGGAAGAACCTTTGGGATAAAGACTTTAGAATGTATCTAGCTGAAATAACGAGCAGGAATAACTGTTAGAAGCATTGCAGAATCAGTTTGCTCTGGTTGCCTAGCCCTATAGCATGGGAGTGAAGGAGAAGGAACGGCCACATCCTGCCAAGTGTGCTGTAGTGAAGAACTAAAAGGAAAAAAAAAGACTAAGGAGTAACACGAAATACAGATAGCCCCAAACATTTTTGGCACCCCAGGCTTCTTAAGGCCACAACTTATAATTGGAGACCAGGAAAGCCAGGAATAGAGAAGAAATAATATAAAAGCTTGGCTGGGCATGGGGGCTCATGCCTGTAATCCCAGCACTTTGGGAGGCTGAGGTGGGTGGATCACCTGAGATCAGGAGTTCAAGACCAGCCTGGCTAACATGGAGAAACCGTGTCTCTACTGAAAATACAAAAAAATTAGCCGGGTATGGTGGCGTGCGCTTGTAATCCCAGCTACCCAGGAGGCTGAGGCAGGAGAATAGCTGGAACCTGGGAGGCAGAGGCTGCAATGAGCCAAGATCACGCCACCGCACTCCAGCCTGGGCGACAGAGCAAGACTGTGTAAAAAAATAAATAAGTAAATAAAATAAAACAAGTATAACCTCAAACTAGAGACACAAGTTAATGGTGTTAATTGTGGTAGGATTAATGAGCTATCCCATGACTTCCTCCTGAGTGGGTGTTTGCCAGCTGGGGAATGAGGTGAGACAAATGTGGGATCATTCAATTTCTTTCTTCCTTTTTTTTTTTTAAGAGTCAGGGTCTTGCTCTGTCACCCAGAATGGAGTGCAGGGTGAAAACACCACTCACTGTAGCTTCAGCCTCCTGGGTTCGAGTCATCTTCCCATATCTGCCTCCCAAGTAGCTGGGACTACAAGCATGCGGCACCACACCTGGCTGATTATTTTTTTTAGAGATGAGGATTCACCATGTTGCCCAGGTGAGTCTCAGAACTCAGGCTTAAGCACTCCTCCCACCTCAGCCTCCCAAAATGCTGGGATTACAGAATATATTTTCTTTCTTTTATAGATAGGATATCGTTTTGTTGCATAGGCTGCTCCCGCACTCCTGGTCTCAAGCAGTCCTTCCACCTCAGCCTCCCAAAATGCAGGGATTACAGGCGTGAGCCACCCCATTCAGCCTATTTTTTCTTTTGAGATGGAGTCTCGCTCTGGTTGTCCAGGCTGGAGTGCAGTGGCATGATCTCAGCTCACTGCAACCTTCACTTCCTGGGTTCAAGCAATTCTCTTGCCTCAGCTTCCCAAGTAGCTGGGATTACAGTGTGTGCCACAATGTCCGGTTAATTTTTCTATTTTTAGTAGAGACAGGGTTTCACCATGTTGGCTAAGCTGGTCTCAAACTCCTGACCTCTAGTGATCCACCAATCTAGGTCTCCCAAAGCGCTGGAATTACCAGCGTAAGCCACCACACCTGGCCAAAGTTTGTTTCTCCTTTGGTACCGTTTCTTTTTTACATTACATTCACAGGCGGCTTTTAACTCCTTTCAGTAGCAGGTTTCCAGCAATGCAGTTTGGGACATCATGAGGAAAGAAGTCACTCTGCCTCCTGCTGGCCGCTAGCAGAAAGACTTGAGTTTCTTCTGGTTTACTACAAAGAAATAATACATTTCTTTTGGCTTGTCACATTTTTCCCTCAAAAACATGGGAACCTGCAAAGGAACGGAAGACAAACGGAAAAGGGAGAATGGGCCTCCTTTTTTTTTGCTAAGTCTGCACTAGGCTTAGGTGTCAAGAAACCATTTAGATCAAATACCTTAAATCCCTCTTCTTGTGAGCCACGAACTGAGGTTGATGCATCATCTACATTAGCTACAGAAACAAAGGGATGGACAAGGTAGGTTTATGCCAACATTCCTGCTCCCTCTCCCTAAGTGATGGAGTTGGGGAGCTCAGCCACATCTCACATTAAAGGCCACCGTGTCCCTTGGAAACTCTGGACCCCACATCTGCTTCCCTGAACAGTCTTCAGTATTGTTTTCTTTCCCCTCCCAAACCCCAATAAAACACACCAACTGCTTCAGAGTATTTCTGGGTTGGGTTTTTTCATGGGTTTTTGTTTTGTTTGTTTTATTTCAAATACTGAAAAAGTCCTTTGGGCTCTGTGGGATTTCCCATGCTCACAGCTCCTTTCTCCCACACTCACTGCCCACAGGAAATCTATTTCAAGGACAGTACTTTTTAAAAATGATTCATGTTGAGTTCTCAACTAGCTCTGCAGACCCAGAGGAGCTGTTTGCATCTGTCTGTGTGGATGGAGTTTCTTTTATCTGACACCAGGTCTCCAGCCACACTGAAACAAGGCATTTATCTACAGAGCTCGACTGGAACCCCTCATCTTCAGTCTACTCCACTTCCTTCCCCCCTCACACCTACCCCACACCAGCCACGTAGTGAAGAAGGATAGTCAGGAATGTTTTTACGAACTCCAAGTCCTAATTCATATTCCTCCGTATCTCCCACCCCACCCTCTCAACCCTACCCCCACCCCCAGGATTTCATTGAGATTCCTCCCAACTGTTATTTGGAAAAAAGGTAAAATAAAAAAGGTTCAAGGTCTTGGTGCTCAGCCCAAGGGGCTCCATGTGCTGGGACACCAACGGGCAGGGGCTTCTGCCTCTCCAGCCCGCACCCGAGCCACCTCCTGACCCCTGGCTGCAAAAGCAGGAAGGGGCAGGAGCCAGCACAGGACCCGGGGTGGGGGGTGGCAGCGTCTCAGGATCTGGCGGAGCCCCGGGCAGCATCATTCAACTTGGCCACTGCGGACGAACACAGAAGAAAAAAAAAAAACACTGTCAAGTAATAGGGGAAAAAAACCCTGAACTCCATCCCAGTCTTTACCCCGTGATTTGTCCACATTTAACAATCCTTAGGCTACCTGGCATATGTCTCCATCCTAGCCATAACAGAGTTGCCAAAAAAATCAAAAAAGGGAATTTTCAGTCTTTTCCTATCCACAAAACAATGTTCTCTGCCTTTCTGGGATTCCCATGGAAAACAAACACAGAAAAACAATTCTTTAGATAAGATCAGAATAACTGGAGGTTCCAGGGGCTAAGCTGCCTTGCTCAGAGCAGGCTCGGTTTCAGAGGCATGGCCACAGCTACCTGCAAAGACTGAGGTAGCAAAGTGATGGGTGGTGACTATGTGGAGGCCAGAACCAGACCACATACATGCTGTTTTGAGTGGATTTAATAGTCTAGGTTTAATCAAAGCAATTTGCATTTGGATTTTGGAATGATCCTTCCTTCCCAAGGAAGCTATGTACTTCATGCTGTGCAAACTGGTGACAAATACAGAATGTAGGTTGTTTGTTTTCTTAGGCTTGAAGATGACCAGGTAGAGACAGACTGAAACCAACATTTTTTTTCTGATTTCCCTGCTCCTTCTATTCCTTCCTAAAAATCAGACTCACTGTGACCAGTAGTCTTGAGGACTCAAGCTGAATGATAGAGAAGGCAGCTCAGACAGAAAAGAAGAAAGTACAGAATTCGAGAAGATCGGAGATGAAGAAAACGTACAAAATTATATATATATTTATATATATAATAACATGACATATCTATGTACAACATGGCTGGGACAGTTGAAGAAATTATACAATGATGTTCAGCATTTTCCCCTTCCCACATGGACTTTAGATTAAGGATGACAGCATGAGGAAATGGAGCAAGAAACACAAAAATTATATACAATTACAAGTGACAGTCAAGGAGTTTGGGAACCAGGGAGTCCAGGGATCCTGCTCTCTCCATTCCTTTCTCACCAACTTTTTCCTATCCAATCTGAATGACAGCCTGAATACTGAATGGCCAGTCAGGAGAAACGTATATACACACCTCCCCTCCCCGACATGCACATCAGCAAGTCTATCAGTCATTCTCACTGGGCCAACTGTTTGGCATATCAGAATCTGTGATGTGAGAGGGCAAGAGGATTACAGAATCCTGCTCTCTTGACCATCAGTTCTCACCCTGGCCTTCTCTGTCATAACTAGCAAGTTGTATTCAATAAGATTCTAGCCAAGCTGGTGATAACTAGATAGAAGATGCTGGTCACCTACAACCCCTTTCCTCCACCTGTTCATGAATTGCATGGTTACCTTTCCTCATCACACAAGAGCTGGGTTGCTGAATTCTGGGAATGCAGAGATTTCTGTCTTCCTCCTCTCCCACCCTAACCACTTTCCCCAGCTTCCTCCAAGGTGAATCATCTTCTAAGAACCTGTTCCTCCAGCCCTGCAGTAGTACTAAGCCCCAGGGGCTAGCTCAGTTTATCCTTCTTCCTCGTTCCCTAACAATACACCTGGCTTCAGATTGGATCTGAAACATGGGTCAACATATGTGCATGACTGAGCATGTTTCCTCAGGCCTGCAGCTGCGCTGCCAGAGAAGCTTTTTAGCATCTAAGGCCCAGATGTAGGCTGGGAAAGTGGGCTGGGTCAGAGGCAAGCAGCTTCCATGGCTAGCTTCTTAATTTTTTTTTGACCCTCAAGACTACGGTATCTGTAAGGTTCTCTTGACTGAATTTATAATCCCCAAACCTCAACTCTCTCCTCATGTAGTCCTCAAATGGTTCCCCGCTATAGTACTTTCCCAGGATCACAGAGCAGAGGCTCACCACCCATGAGCCGTCCTTACTTTTAGTTTTACAATGAATAGTACAGAGTTTTTCTGCTGGCATTTATGACTTCAGAATCAGAATCGATCTTACATACATTTAACTCTATTTTACAGATGAGGAAGTAGAAATCCAGAGGCTAAATGACTTAACTGAGGTTATACATCAGCTCTGCCGAGACCGAGCAGAACCAGAACCCAGATATCTTGACTCCTAAACCAGTGCTCGTCCCGCTATCCCATGATACTTTCAAAAGCAACATGCTGGAAAAGAGAGAGAAGGTGCCCATTTTCTGTGAATAATATTCATCAATCTTTACATTATTTGAGAGCCAGAGCAAACTGTAAGAGATACTAAGTAATGAAGCCTAAGCGGGGGGCACTGTAGTTTTTGGCAAGCAAATCAATTTTTCTTTTTAAGGATTTTCTAAACGTGCCATAATGGAAACACGAAGCAATAGCAGCCCAAGGGACAGAACACTTAGAAGCACAGAAAACACGTCTCATTCAATCTACCTTTCCCAACTACGTTAGGTTAGCCTTGGGATGTTAAACCTGCCAAACTATTCCCAAGGCTCAGCCTAATCAATTTTGGGACATTCTCTCCAAAAAAGAGAAATCACATCTCTCCAGTTTCTCACACAAAAAAAGCACCTGCAGCATTTCCAATCCTAGTCTTTCCTATAACTGGGCCCTACCTGGACTACAGGGTGGGTGTGGAAGTCTCAATTCAACCAAAGTAATGAACTCAGAGCCCCTCTTCAACCTACATTACCTTCTCAGCAGCCCCCAGCAGAATCACAGTCATTTCTGGCTAGCAAGCTGAGATCTGACTAGGTGACCATTTCATCCCTGCCTATAATATATAAAAGTCCAGTGGTTGAGGAAGGGGAGGAGAGGGGGGCTCAGGTTACCCCGCAAGCTTGCTGGTGACGAGCGAGGACTTTCTCTGGGGCAGATCCTGTGGGGTGGGGATGTGGTCACCAGTCACCAGGTTCTTGTCTGGTCCTGCACTCGGCAGCTGCTTATTCTTCATCTTGGCTTTGGCCATGTTGTAGTCTCCTGAGTCGAAGTACTTTTGCTAAGAGATAAGCGGGAGGTTTAGGTGAGTGAGGCACTTTAGCCTTCCTCAAAAACAGAGACTCACATCTCACATCCATTACAAACCCTCATGCACACGCAGGTCTTTCAAGAAGTCTTGCTTGATTAACATCATGCATATACAGCTTAACATTAATTACACGTACTTATGTCTCCTCCCCAAATGTGTTCTGACTTTTTCAGGCATGTATGCAGTTTCCCAGCTAGAGTTTATAGTTTTGGAGTCAAGGGATAGCCCCTACCATCCTTTGGACCCCACTCAGTATACGACGGTTCAACCAAAATCACTTACTTTATTCATAAAGGGTTACTGAGGACCTTACTGGGTACAAGGCAATAGCTTGGTACTGGGGAAATATAAATGAGTTAAGATATAGAGAAGGATCAATATGGGCCTATCCTAGCAACCATATCAACCACAAGCCAACAACCTCAAAATTATTATTCTCTCAGACCAGGAATAGAAACTGGGCCTGTTGATGAGGATAATGTACTTTCCTTCTGACTCTCACAGCTCCCACACATGTTCCATGACTGTGACAGCCTGCCTACGCCTGCCTTGCCTCCAGCAAGGTAAATGCAAATCGGAATCACATTATCATCTGTGACTAAGACTCAATAACTGGGATCCTCCACAGGGATGTTTCGCCCTCCATTTCATCCACACAGAGGAGAACACTCCAATTTGAATGATTTATAATCCTTCAGTCATTGGAGAGTAAGGGAAATAACTAATTTTTTTTTTTTTTTTTTAAAGATAATACAATCTTTCAGTCAGCTTTAGGTACCTTTGGGAACTAAAAATCTGATCAGGAGCTACATGGCTCCTGGTGAGGAGGACCACTCTGAATAGGAAAAATAAGTTTGTAGCAGGAGTATAATTAGTGGCTGGTGCTTACTTCAAGGGTAAGAAGAAACTGATTCATTTCAAGTTGAGGATTTATTTCCTTAAGAGAGATGGTTTGATCTTCTTCTCAAATGATGCATCCCAAAATTTATCTCTAATCCTTAAAAAGTGCTTCCTAAAACCTCCACCATTCCAACAGGCAAGTGCCTGGGGGCAGTCTGCATTGCAGTTTCTAACATCTTTCCCTCATTCCACCATGTACCCAAATGCTCCGATTTAAGCCTTAATTTTCAACATGGAAAATCAGGAAAGAATTGATACCATATCAGGGATTTACATTAATTTGACTTGGTCTTTTCAAGTTTCGAATTCCTCTCTACTTCTGTTCAACAACAAAACCTCCAGAAAAAGATCCAGTAGAACCCTCTTTAGACTTCATTCCAAGAACCCCCTCTGGCTCTAAAGAAAGACAGTAAGATTATGCCCCATACCCCTTTCTGGAGTCTCTTCATGAGGAAATCAGAGCCTCCAGGCTTTTGTCCTAGGCTTGGGTATTTGGCCTTTAGCTTTGCCTCTTCAGCTCTCTCAGGGAGAATGCCTTCTTTCTCCTGCGTGTCCTGGAGAAAACAAATGAGCCAAATAAAATTAAAGACTGAGAAACAACTGCTTCTCACATCTGATAACAATTACACTATCAACTTCTGGAAATCCACCCACTTGTAAATATGCTATCTCTAGTCTGCAGTTAAAAGCTAGACTTTTGTTAAAAATCCCCAAAGCTCAAGATAACTATTGTGAGAAAGACAAGATGCTTCTCATACTACACCCAAGGAACCACCCAGGGACCTGCTCGTATTGGGTTAAAGGTAATGCTAAACACAAAACTTTAATCACAGAGTGGGCCATATCACTCAGCACGAATACTAAGACAGGCAAAGAGAAAAAAGAGCTAGCAGGCAGGGCTTTTGGTGATGAGCAGGAGGGTTCCCTAGGCTATCCTACCTGTCACATGGGAAATTAAAAAAAAAATAGTCTGGGGCCGGGTGTGGTGGCTCATGCCTGTAATCCCAGCACTTTGGGAGGCCGAGGTGGGTGCATCACTTAAGCCCAGGAGTTCAAGACCAGCCTGGGCAATATGTTGAAACCCTGTCTTTACAACAACAAAAAAAACAGTTTGCTAAATGTTCCCTCCTTATTTTTTTTTTCTTTTCTTTTTTAAAATTGCTACCCAACAAAGCAATTCCTTCCTCATTCAGGGTCTAAGCCACCTGTTAGGTCTCCCTGTGGAGGAGGCTAGCTATGTGGCCTTCTCCAAAGATCTCCACCTGAGAGTAATAGCACAGCCTTGCTTCAACATTTCCACAAATATTATGATAGGAAGCTGATAAAGGGGAAGATGATACTGTTTTTTAACCTCAGGAAAATAAAGATACAGTAGGCTCACTAGTATTTACCCACCAGCTTTCACCAAAAAATCAACACCTACCCTGATGGGGCAGAAGCTCTCACTACTGCAGTCAATCTCTTCTTGTTTCTTGTGGTCCCTACTGCCCTTTAGTGACTTTGAAAAGATCCGAAGTCAACGTATGGTTCTTTTTAGTGGAATTATATTCCTTTCTCTTGAAAATCACGCATAGATATAACATCGGGTGTATTTCATGAGTGCCTGAACCTAGTACTAAATTTTAGATGTCAAATACAAACCCCGGTAAGAGGGTTATTTGGCGTTAGTATTTTCATCACAGAATCGCGGGTGGACTAAATCTCTGCCTTGGAAGTCTAGGGGAAGAGAGTGGTGTCTTTCTCACGACTCTGTCAGCTTCTTTCCCAAGTTTAACCTCCATGATTCTGTTTGGAACTCTAGTCCTCTTCAATCTTGTTCGGTCCTCATTGAAGGTGAGCAATAGACCATCCCAAGCTACTAAAATAGGTCTCTTGAAAAAGTTGCCGCCTTAAACTAGCTATTATAATAATTACACTTCTCCCCTCCCCCAATATTGGGCATTTTAAACGTCTTTACCTTGACCCGAATCTTTCCGGATTGAGGATGCGGGCCCCAGCCGTTACTGGGCCATTTACCCCTACTAACCAGTAACACACATCACATTCAGGACCACCAGCCAGCCCCCTTTCCATTCACCGTCTTTCCAAACACCCGCCCCGCGTCCATGCTCGGCCAATTATAGCACAGCGTCCAAGGTTTGAGCCCTAGGACTATTGGCCAATAAGGAAGAGTACAGTACTGAGTGACAAACGACCCAACTAACCAGCGCCAAAGCAGCAGGTCGTGTTGAACCTCACCCTGCGTGACGCAAGAAGTGACCAACCCCTGCGGAGCCTGAGACCATGGCGACCAATCCGCACTAATGGGAGACCATCTCCCGCCCCATCACGGTCTCCCCAGCTCGCCCGCCCGCACCCCCTCCATTTCACCTGCTTCTCCTCGCCGGTCTCCTCCGCAGGGTTCTCTTCTTCTTGTTTCTGGGACATGGCGGGACCGGGACTGTGGAGTGTAGGGGGCCCGGGAAGGCAACCGGAGAAGGGAAGGGGGAGGGGAAACGGGGACAACCTGCGCTGCTGCTTCGGCTCCTGTCACTAGGGTTGCTCAGTCAAAATGGCGGCCCTTGCCCGTGACGTTGCGACCGCCCCTTCCTATGAGAGCCAATGAGAGTGAGGTAGATGGGACAATGACGTAACACTCTACCAATAGTCGCTGTCTAAAGGTGGGCTCTATGGCGGCGACCGGCAAGCTGGAACACCAACCTGGGAAGAGAGTGAGCCACAAGGACCAATTGGAAGCCTGTGGGGGATATTGGGGGCGGGGCTGCTGGCTGTGGTATTTGCAGCTTTGGTGGGCTTCGGCTTTCTTCACCGTCTGGCGCTCGAGAGGCTTCGCAGGGCGTCAAACTGAAGAGCCGATTTTATTCTCAGGTGGAGAGGATTAAGCTTTGCGCAGTGTCAGTAGAAAATGATCGATCTCCAGAAAATTATTTGGAAGTCAGATTGGATTTTAAAATGGTACTAACAGGCCAGGAGCGGTGGCTCACGTTTGTAATCCCAGCACTTAGGGAGGCCGAGGCGGGCGGATCACCTAAGGTCACGAGTTCGAGACCATCCTGGCCAACATGGCGAAACCCCATCTCTACTGAAAATACAAAAATCAGCCGAGCGTTGTGGCCCGCGCCTGTAATCCCAGCTACTCGGGAGGCTGAGGCAGACGAATCGCTTGAACCCGGGAGGCAGAGGTTACAGTGAGCCGAGATCGCGCCACTGCACTCCATCCTGGGCAACAGAGCGAGACCCTGTCTCAAAAAATAAAAATAAAATGGTACTAACGGTATTACGACGTGTCACTTGGCCTGTGGAACAGAGAGACTGAGTCTCAACCTGAGTTGTCTTGCAAAGCACTAATGGCTTATGTTCCGTAATTTAACTCTTGTCTTTATATTTGTTCAGGGTCCTCCCATGGGGACTAAGCGCCTTGAAACAGGGAGCACAGTGTAGGTATATGGTAAACATTTAGTAAATACGGTAAACACTAGTTAACCTATCCAGAATCACGGTTTAACATTTCTTGGGCGTCTGTCTGTATGTGGATGGTACTATGTTAGTTGGGGGGTACATATATAGTAAGGCAGTCTCTGCCCTTAGAATGCTTACAGGCCAGTGGGGTATGGAGAGGGAAGTCTTTGACAGTGTGCCACGTGTACCCTAAATCCCCAAGATCATTAAATAGACACATTTTCCTAGAGTGTTAGTCAATAAGCATGGCATATTTATATTAAAAACAAACATTAGTCTAATAGTAATGATACTGCAAATGTCACATTAAATTTTATTTTACTTTATAAAAGAGGTCTGGCTATTTTGGCCAGGTTGCTCTGGAACTCCTGGACTCAAGTGATCTGCCCTCCTCAGCCTCCCAAAGTGCTGGGATTACAGGAGTGAGGCACCACACCCGACCCTGAGGCCCTGTCTCTTTAAAAACAAACAATCCCGAGATGTTTAATTAGAAGGAAAAAAAAAGTAAAACAAACAAATTTAGTTAAACCTAAGAAATCCAATTGAAAAACAAATTAGTAAAGAATTTAGGGCCGGCCCAGTGGCTCAGGCCTGTAATCCCAGCACTTTGGGAGGCCGAGGTGTGACCATCCTGGCCAACATGATGAAACCCCGTATCTATTAAAAAGTATATAAAAATTAGCCGGGTGAGCACCTGTAATCCCAGCTACTCAAGAGAGGCCGAAGTGGAAGAATCGCTTGAACCCAGGAGGTGGAGGTTGCAGTGAGCCAAGATTGTGCCATTACACTCCAGCCTAGCAACAGAGCAAGGTTCTGTCTAAAAACAAACAAACAAACAAACAAAAAAACCTTGGGAGTTTGTCAGGTAAAGATGGAAGAAAGAAAGAAGGAAGGAAGGATGGATATTCCAGATCAGAGCAGGGCACACCGTGAAACTGAGATACATAGAATTAAGGTCAGAATCTGAAGGGCTTTGAATGCCAAGGTAAGGAACTTGTGACTAGTTCAATAATCAATGAAAGACATTTAAGGTTTTAGGCCAGGGAGTGGGAGATAACAATTGCTCTTTCTGCAGATTAATTTGGTGGTAATGAATAAAATGAAATGACACAGAATTCCAAGCAGAATACTACTCTGCAAACGTTAGGTGGGAGATAATTAGGATTTAACCTAGAAACGTGGTATTTAAGAATAAGAAATAGTGAACCTAATCAAGAGAGTCTGTGACAATGGAATCCACTAGATTAGCAGCTTTTTGAATATAGGGAATGAGAAGACTGTGTGCCTCTAGGTGATTATTTGTAGAAACAATAAACTCAAGAAGAGAAGTCAATTTGGGAATGGAACTGAAACTGAAAGCAGAGAGAAAATGAGGCATTCAGTTTTGAAAACTTGGACTTTTTTTTTTTTGAGACCGAGTCTCACTGTGTTGCCCAGGCTGGAGTGCAGTGGCAGACCTCTGCTCCACACAACCTCCGCCTCTGCTTCCAGCGATTCTCCTGCCTCAGCCTCCTGACTACAGGTGTGCACCACCACGTCCGGCTAATTTTTATATTTTTAGTAGAGACAGAGTTTCGCCATGTTGGTCAGGCTAGCCTCAAACTGCTGACCTCAGGTGATCTGCCTGTCTCGGCCTTCCAAAGTGCTGGGATTACAGGCATGAGCCACCATGCTTGGCCTGAAAACATGGACTTTATTAAAAGCCAGTGAACCATTTTGTGGAGATATCCAGGCAGTGAGGTAATGAAGACTTAGGATATATGACTTCTAAGCTCTCCATATCTGAAATTTTAGATTTTTTGTTTGTTTGTTTAGTTTGGCTTTTTTTTGAGACGGAGTCTCACTCTGTCACCAGGCTGGAGTGAAGTGTCATGATCTCAGCTTGCTGCAACCTCTGCCTCCTGGTTTCAAGCGATTCTCCTGCCTCAGCCTCCCTAGTAGCTGGGATTACAGGCGCTCACTACCATGCCCGGCTAATTTTTTTGTATTTTTAGTAAAGAGGGGTTTCACCATGTTTGCCAGGATGATCTTGATCACCTGACCTTGTGATCTGCTTGCCTTGGCTTCCCAAGGTGCTGGGATTACAGGTGTGAGCCACTGCGCCGGCCTTTTTTTTTTTTGAGATGGAGTTTCCTCTTGTTGCCCAGACTAGAGCACAGTGGTGTGATCTCAGCTCACTGCAACCTCCGCCTCCCAGGTTCAAGTGACTCTCCTGCCTCAGCCTCCCCAGTAGCTGGAACTACAGGCCTGTGCCTCCATGCATGGCTAATTTTTGAAATTTATAGTAGAGACAGGGTTTCACCATGTTGGCCAGGCTGGTCTCGAACTCCTAACTAGGTAATTCACCCGCCTCAGCCTTCCAAAATGCTGGAATTACAGGTGTGAGCCACCATGCCCAGCCTGAAAACATGGACTTTATTAAAAGCTAGTGAATCATTTGGTGGAGACATCCAGGCAATGAAGACTTAGGTAAGTGACCTCTAAGATTTCCATATCTGAAATTTTAGAGTTCTCGGAAATGTAGGTGTGGGAGTTTGGGAGAAAAGTGGAGGTTAAAGATGTACAAATTTTGGACTTTTTCATGTAAATGTAAGTAAAGTTGTGGAAGTTGATGGGATCACAAAGGAGAATTTAGGAAAAAAAGAGATTCCAGTCAGGGGCAGTGGCTTATATCTGTAATCCCAACACTTTAGAAGGTCAAGGTGAGAGGATTGCCTGAAGCCAGGAGTTTGAGGTTACAGTGAGCTATGATCATTGCCATTGCACTCCAGCCCAGATGACAGAGTGCGCCCCTGTCACTTAAAAAGAACCCAAAAAACAAAACAAAAAAAACCCCGGGTGGGGTGGCTCATACCTGTAATCCCAGAACTTTGGGAGGCCAAGGTAGGTGGATCACGGGGTCAGGAGTTCGAGACCAGTCTGGCCAGCATGGTGAAACCCGATCTCTACTAAAAATACCAAAAATTATCTGGGCGTGGTGACCTGCGCCTATAATCCCAGCTACTAGGAAGGCTGAGACTGGAAAATCGCTTGAACCGGGGAGGCAGAGATTGCAGTGAGCCAAGATGGCGCCACTGTACTCCAGCAACAAGAGTGAAACTCTTCTCGAAAAAACAAAACAAAACAGAAATGTGGGGAAAAAAGTTGGCAAAAGACAGAGACAAATGATCAGAGTGGTAGGGAGAGAATCAGAAGAGACAAGAGCCGTGGAAAGCAAATGAAGGAAAGGGAGGGCAGGTTGTCAATGTTAAATGTCATACAGAAGTTAAAGATGTAGGCGACTAGGCCGGGCGCGGTGGCTCATGCCTGTAATCCCAGCACTTTGGGAGGCCAAGGTGGGTGGATCACGAGGTCAAGAGATCGAGACCATCCTGGTCAACATGGTGAAACCCCGTCTCTACTAAAAATACAAAAAATTAGCTGGGCACAGTGGCGCGTGCCTGTAATCCCAGCTACTCAGGAGGCTGAGGCAGGAGAATTGCCTGAACCCAGGAGGCAGAGGTTGCGGTGAGCCGAGATCGCGCCATTGCACTCCAGCCTGGGTAACAAGAGCGAAACTCCGTCTCAAAAAAAAAAAAAAAAAAAAAAAAGATGTAGGCCACCGAGGTCAATTGTAAGGCGTTACAGAGCAAGGAGGGGGTAGCAATAACAGTAAAGCAAGGAAAGGGCAGAGCATTAGCAGCAGATTTTCTTTCAGGGAATAGGCAAGACTCAAGCATGTTTTTAGAAAAGGGGAATGAGCTGATAGAGAAAAACTGAAAATGTAATTATTTACTTTAAAGAGGCAATACTGTCTGGGCACAGTGGCTCACTCCTGTAATCTCAGCACTTTGGGAGGCTGAGGCGGGTGGATCACTTGAGGCTAGAGTTCGAGACCAGCCTGGCCAACATGGTGTAACCCTGTCTCTACTAAAAATACAAAAAATTAACCAGATGTGGTGGTGGTCGCCTGTCATCTCAGCTACTACTAGGGAGGCTGAGGCAAGAGAATTGCTTGAACCTGGGAGATGGAGGTTGCAGTGAGCTGAGATTGCACCACTGCACGCCAGCCTGGACAACAGAGCGAAACCCCGTCTCTGAATAAATGGGCAATACTAAGAGAATTAAAGTCTCAGAGAAAGTTAGTAGGTCAAGAGGGAGAGAGGCAGACAGGTTGACTTTGGCAGCTGTAAAGGAAGAGAGGCAGATAAAATGTATGGAGATTTTGAGTGGCTAAACATTTAGGAAAGTCAGGTTGAATGAACTTGTTTTTCTGAGTATGGTCAATCTTTTGAATATAAAAAGGATGGGGGTGAGATAGAGGATCTAGGAAAAAATGGAGGAACAGTCCTATAGAAAATAGCAATGATTCCAAATAGCAAGAAAGAGCTGAGATTAAATAGTAGATTAGAATTTATAGTAGTCCCAATCAGCATGGCTTTTTGACTTTGGTCAGTAACTCCTGGTTGCCTTGGAATGCAAAAAACAGCTTAGGTCAAAGGACTAATAGAGAAGGAACAGTGGGAGGAGGGCAATAAAAAATAAGGAAGTTGAGAGGTTGGTTTGCCAGTTTGTTGAAATAGCTGACCACAGCATCTTGGCTCTGTACGAGAAATGGAATGAGACAGATGAACTAGGAGAATAGGAAGGTGTTGAAGAACTGGAGGTCATGAGACAGATGAAGCTCAGATTTGGTGGGAATGAATGAGAGAGGCTGGAGAGTAGAAGGTTGCAATGAGACTGGAATGTTAGTTTGTATCTTGGGAGGTGGAGAAATTACAGGTTATGATAAGCTTTATCCCATAATAACTATAATTGATGGGAGACATGGCATGGCTATAAAAGTCACTTGATGGCCAGGCGTGGTGGCCCATACCTGTAATCCCAGCACTTTGGGAGGCCGAGGTGGGTGGATCACCTGATATCAGGTGTTCAAAACCAGTCTGGCCAACATGGTAAAACCTGTCCCTACTGAAAATACAAAATTAGTTTGGCGTGGTGGTGCATGCCTGTAATCCAGCTACTTGGGAGGCTGAGGCAGGAGAATCACTTGAATGTAGGAGGCAGAGGTTGCAGTGAGCGGAGGTCGCACCATTGCACTCCAGCCTGGGCAATGAGAGTGAAACTCTGTCTCAAAAAAAAAAAAAAAAAAAAATCACTTGAGGTAATCAAGTAAGTGGGAAGCCATAAATGTTGAAGTCCCAGAGAGAGAGAGATCCAAGATGGCTGATCACTAGCAGCTCGGGCACGTAGCTCCCAGTGAAAGCGCAGACAACGAGAGGACGCCACACTTTCAGACGAATATTTGTTGCTCACGGACCAGGAGATTCCCAGTGGAGGAGCCCCACGGGTCGCCAGAGCGACTCTTGTGGCCGGCGCGGCGGTTTTGCTGGCGCCTTAGCGCAACAGTTCTAGGTGCAGAGTCCGGAGATTCCCAGGCAGAAAAGCACCATCAATCTTAACACTGCTGTTTTGGCCGGCGCAGTGAATTGCTCACATTTTGGAGCTGGGAATCAAAAGTTGGACGTCCGCTCAGAGACTTAGTTAGAAAGTCGGTAATTACAAAGACGACAGAGGGATAAATATATAATGAAGAGAAGAAACCAGCCTAAAAAGGCAGAGAATACTCAAAATCAGAATGCCTCTCCCTCTACAGAGGATTGCAATTCCTCATCAGTAATGGAACAAGGCTTAATGGAGAACGAGTGTGTTCCAATAACAGAAGCAGGCTTCAAAATGTGGGTGATAAGAAACTTCCGTGAATTAAAAGAACTTGTTCTAACTAAGTGCAAAGAAACTAAGAACCTTGAAAAAAGGTTTGACAAAATGCTAACGAGAATGGACAATTTAGAGAGGAATATAAGTGAATTGATGGAGCTGAAAAACACAACACGAGAACTTCGCGAAGTATGCACAAGTTTAAACAGTTGAATTGATCAAGCAGAAGAAAGGATATCAGAAGTCGAGGACCAACTCAGTGAAATGAAATGAGAAGACAAGATTGGAGAAAAAAGGATAAAAAGGAATGAGCAAAGTCTCCAGGAAATATGGGACTATGTGAAAAGACCTAATCTGTGTTTGATAGGTGTACCTGAATGTGACGAAGAGAATGAATCCAAGTTGGAAAATACTCTTCAGGATATCATTCAGGAAAACTTTCCCAACCTAGCAAGGCAGGGTAATATTCAACTCCAGGTAATACAGAGAACACCACAAAGATATTCTTCAAGAAGACCAACCCCAAGGCACATAATTGCCAGATTTATTAGGGTTGAAATGAAGGAGAAAATACTAAGGGCAGTCAGAGAGAAAGGTCAGGTTACCCATAAAGGGAAACCTATCAGACTTACAGCAGATCTCTCAGCAGAAACCCTGCAAGCCAGAAAAGAGTGGGGACCAATATTTAATATCCTTAAAGAAAAGAACTTTCAACCCAGAATTTCATATCCAGCCAAACTAAACTTTATGAGCGAAGGAAAAATTAAATCTTTTGCGAACAAACAAGTACTTAGAGACTTCACCACCACCAGGCCTGCTTTACAAGAGCTTCTGAAAGAAGCACTATACATATAAAGGAACAACCAATATCAGCCTTTCCAAAAATATATCAAAAAGCAAAGAGCATTAACACAATGAAAAATGTACACCAACTAATGGCCAAAACAGCCAGCTAGCATCAAATGGCAGTATTAAACTTATATATATTCTAATTGGATAAAAAGCCAAAACCCATCGGTATGCTGCATCCAGACCCATCTCACATGCAACAATACACAAAGACTCAAAACAAAGAGAAGGAGGAAGATTTACCATCCAAACAGAGAGTAAAAATAAACAAATAAACAAAAAGCAGGAGATGCAATTCTCGCCTCTGATAAAGTAGACTTTAAAGCAACAAAGATCAAAAGAGGCAAAGAAGGACATTACATAATGGCAAAAGGATCAATGTAACAAGAAGAGCTAATGATTCTATAGATCAACCAGACAGAAAATTAACAAGGACATCCAGGACTTGAACTCAGACCTAGAACAAGTAAACTGAATAAACATTTATAGAACTCTCCACTTCAAATACACAAAACATACATTACCACCTCACACCTATTCCAAAAGTGACTACATAATTGGAAGTAAATCACAACTCAGTAATCGCATAGTATTTCATAGGTTTAAATGAAATATTGGTTAGCTGCTTGTTTGTTATTTTCTTCCCTTATTCCTTCCTGTCTACATCATTAAGTATAATTATTGGTATAAAAGTGGTTTTCTTTTTTTTTTTTTTTTTTTTTTTTTGTTGAGACGGAGTTTCGCTCGTTACCCAGGCTGGAGTGCAATGGCGCGATCTCGGCTCACCGCAACCTCCGCCTCCTGGGTTCAGGCAATTCTCCTGCCTCAGCCTCCTGAGTAGCTGGGATTACAGGCACGTGCCACCATGCCCAGCTAATTTTTTTGTATTTTTTTTAGTAGAGACGGGGTTTCACCATGTTGACCAGGATGGTCTCGATCTCTTGACCTCGTGATCCACCCGCCTCGGGCTCCCAAAGTGCTGGGATTACAGGCTTGAGCCACCGCGCCCGGCCATAAAAGTGGTTTTCAATACCCATTACTAAACTGCATTCTAGCCTGGGCAAGAAAGCAATACTCCTATTCTCTCTCTCTCTTTCTCTTCCTTTTTCTTCCTCTTCTTCATTCATTTTTTTCTTTCTTTCTAAAAAAAAAAAAAAAGTTGAAGTCCCAGAGCATAGTAATTGGGAGGAGGTTAGGATAGAGTGACCATGACCCATATTTGGGGATGAGCTGTATGTCTCCAACACGTACTGTGTAGAAACAACTGTATGACCCTTATCAAATGATGTGTAAGTTCAGCGTTGACAGGTTCATTTCCCGGTGAGGTGGTTAAGGAACGTTTCAGATGGGACAGAAACTAAGCTGGGATTATGAGGATGAATGGGAAAGTTGGAGACTGGCAAGGGGCGAGAGGAAGGGAAGACGATTTAGAGGACCACCCCAGCTTATAAAAGGTCAGACGGGGTGACTGACCCCTGACAGAGGACAGTAGGAAAAGGAAAGAGAAATTGTTAACAAAGTAAAAACTCCCTAGAGGGAGTGAGTTTCCGCTAGTCCAGCAAGAGGCTCCTTTCATCCAACAAGCTTTTCGAGTACTCACTATGTGCTAGGTATCGTTCTGGGCACTGCAGATGCAAAGATAAAGGACCGTCTCTTCAACTTGTTCACAGATGAGTGAGGAGATAAAGACAGTTTACACTGGAAAAGGGGTATCAAAGGCAGCTTCCTGGAGGACATGACATTTGAAGGAAGTATAGGAGTACTTGAGATTAAAAAGATAAAGAAGGTGAAGAAGCCCTTTTCAGGCAGAAGGATCCTCATGTGAAAAGACACAAAACTATTAAGGCACCTCCATGTGGATCCCTGGTTCTCAAACTTGGTTGATTAGAAGCTCCCAGGGAACTTTTTTTTTAAAGACAGAGTTTCACCATGTTGGTCAGGCTGGTCTTGAACTCCCGACCTCAGGTGATCCGCCCACCTTGGCCTCCAAAGTGCTTGGATTACAGGCGTGAGCCACCACCCCCGGCCAAGGGAACTTTATAAGAATACAGATTCTCTCGGCCCTATTTCACGCCAGTTGAGTCAGCATCTCTACAGTGGGGCCTGGAAATCTATATTTTTGAAAAGCTCCCTGAGGAAAGTTGGAAAACACGGCTGATCGGGGAATGTGTGTGAAGGGCAAGATGAAGTTTTTCAGGTTGCTGGGGTCCTGAGAAGCCTTGACAATCATGCTAGACTATTGGGGTTTTATGAAGACAAAGGGAGCCTCTAATTTCTCTCTCTCTTTTTTTTTTTTTTTTTGAGACGGAGTCTTGCTCTGTCACCTAGGCTGGAGTGCAGTGGTGCAATCTTGGCTCATTGCAACCTCTGCCTCCTGATTTTAAGGGATTCTTGTGCCTTGGCCTCCCAAGTAACTGGGTTAAAGGCACGTGCCACCACGCCTGGCTAATTTTTTTTTTTTTTTGAAACGGAGTCTCACTCTGTCGCTCAGGCTGGAGTGCAGTGACGTGATTTCAGCTCACTGCAATCTCTGCCTCCTGGGTTCAAGTGATTCTTCTGTCTCAGCTTCCCGAGTAGCTGGGATTACAGGCACACACCACCATGCCCTGCTAATTTTTTTATTTTTAGTAGAGACGGGGTTTCACTATGTTGGCCAAGATGGTCTCCATCTCCCTGACCTCATGATCTGCCCGCCTCAGCCTCCCAAAGTTCTGGGATTACAGGGGTGAGTCATTGACCCTGGCCTAATTTTTGTATTTTTACTAGAGATGGGTTTTGCCACGTTGGCCAGGCTGGTCTTGAACTCCTGACCTCAGGTGATCTGCCCACCTCAGCTTCCCAAGTAGTACCAGGAATACAGGCATGGGCCACCATGCCTGCCTAAGCCTCTGATTTTCAAACAAGGAAATGGTTGTTGTTAGATTAAGGATTTGGAGAGATTTAGGTGTAGAAGTAATGAGGAGGTTGGCCAGTATCCAGGAGGGAGACCAGCTGAATCTCAGCCGTTGTGGCAATCCAGGGAGATCTCAGAAGCGTGACCAAAGGCAGAGGTTCTGTGAATGGAGGGGAGCCTGAACAGACGAATGATATTGCACGTGGGTGATAAAGGTGAGGAGAAAACCAAGATGAACCCTAAATTCCTGACGGAAGGGTGGTGCCAGTTTCTGAGAAGCAATTGCAGGGAGGAGAGTGGATTGACAGAGTAAGGTAAGGAGAGAGGATCTGACCTTCCTATGTGTTTAGCTCCAGTCTTTTTTTTTCCTTATGTCTAATTTCTTTCTGGGCAGGGCCTAATCCTTCCAGGTATGAGTTGAGATGTCTGTAAAATTCATCAGTGCTGAAGCAACATTCTACAGAACGGCTATTAAAAAAAAAAAAGTTGGCCAGACACAGTGACTCACCCCTGTAATCCCAGCATTTTGGGAGGCCGAGGCGGGTGGATCACCTGAGGTCAGGAGTTCGAGACCAGCCTGGCTAACATGGCGAAACCCCATCTCTACTAAAAATACAAAAATTAGCCAGGCATGGTGGCACATGCCTGTAATCCCAGCTACTAGGGGGGTTGAGACAGGAGGATCGCTTGAACCTGGGAGGCAGATGCATTGCAGTGAGCCGAGATTCTGACACTGAACTCCAGCCTGGGCAACAGAGTAAGGCTCCATCTAAAAAAAAAAAAAAAAAAAAAAAAAAAAAGTTGAAAGGCTACAGAAATGGCTGGATTTAATTTTTTTTTTCTTTTGAGACAAGGTCTTGCTCTATTGCCCAGGATGGAGTGCAATGGCCTGATTTCGGCTCACCACAACCTCTGCCTCCTGGGCTCAAGTGATTCTCCCATGTCAGCCTTCCAAGTAGATGAGACCACAGGTGCCTGCCACCACGCCTAGCCAATTTTTGTATTTTTTTGTAGAGATGGGGTTTCGCCATGTTGCCCAGACTGGTCTTGAACTCCTGGACTTGAGTGATTTGCCTTCCTCGGCCTCCCAAAGGGCTGGGATTACAGGCGTGAGCCACCATGCTGCGTGAGCCACCGTGCCCAGCCAATGGCTGGGTTTAAAACACATACCATTAGCACCCCCTAATGGGCCAAACTGGGAACACCAGGAACCGAATCAAGCCTGCTCCTGTCCTTGTCTCCTTTGCACTCAGGGCTGTCCTTAAACGTAGCTTAAGGAAAGTAGCTAAGTAATCGGAATAATGCAGTGTTAAAGATAAATTTCAAAAAGATAAAATCATAACTCATAAAAATAAGGGAACGAAGCGGGCCGGACGTGGTGGCTCATGCCTGTAATCCCAGCATTTTGGGAGGGTGAGACGAAGTCAGTTTGATACCAGCCTGGCCAACATGGCGAAACCTCGTTTCTACTAAAAATTCAAAAATTAGTTGGGCGTGGTGGAGGGCACCTTTAATCCCCGCTACTTGGAAGGCTGAGGCAGGAGAATCTCTTGAACCTAGGAGACAGAGGTTACAGTGAGCCAAGATTGTGCTACTGCACTCCAGCCTGGGCGACAGAACGTGACTCCATCTAAAAAAAAAAAAACCCAAAAACAACAACAAAAAAAGGGAACAGTAAGGTGTGAAACTGGTCTCAAAAGAGAATCTGAAGACATACGTATGTATTCAATTAGGAATGCTGAAATGAATTTGCTAATAGGTGTACAATTGGTCAGTATCCACAGGACATAAAACGTAATGTTTGGAATATCTCCTCCACAGGGTAAAAATAAATTGAGACAAAACTCATTCATGTCTCTATGTACAAGAATTGCTTGCACTGCCAAAAGTTTTCTCAATTTACACAGTTACACAGTTCAAAGACAATGAAAGGCATAGATCAGATAATTTCTTTTTTTCTTTTTATTTATTTTTATCACATCAAAGGACATTTCAATGCTATAGATCAGATAATTTCAAAGACTCCTCTAGACAGTGCTTGAGAGTGTTTTTGTCCATTTCAAAGTCTTTTATGGTTTTTCTCCTGAGAACAGAAAAGCCTCTCTTCTCATAAATATCCCATCCCTACCTTCCATCGCGTTGAAGTTCCTGATTAAGATGCTAATATATACCCAAAGATACCCGACCAACATTATCAGCTGCCGTTTTACGTTTAGATTAAGTAATCAGATCTGCTTTAATTAATATCTACACTGAAATACTGGCCCAGGGAAGGCCCTAGAGAAAAATCATAGAAAGAGAAGTCTATTTAACATCTATCATGTGTCTGCCACTGTAATAGCAGTTTACTCCTTGTTATTGTATTTAAAAATTGGCCAGGCATGGTGGCTCACGCCTGTAATCCCAGCACTTTGGGAGGCCGAAGCTGGCGGGTCACCTGAGGTCAGGAGTTCAAGACCAGCCTGGCCAACGTGGCAAAACCCCATTTCTACTGAAAATAACGAAAATTAGCTGGGCCTGGTGGTGCATGCCTATAATCCCCGCTACTTGGGAGGCTGAAGCAGGAGAATCACTTGAACCTGGGAGGCGGAGGTTGTAGTGAGCCGAGATCACGCCACTGCACTCCAGACTGGGTGACAGAGCAAGACTTCTCTGTCTCAAAAGAAAAAATTGTTCAGCTAAAGAAGGGTAACTATCAACCCCCCAAAATACATCACTGATGAAATTTAATGTACCACCTAAAGAGTGAGAGTTGGAGCAGATGGCTTTCCACCTTAAAATCATGTTAAATGGGGAGGGATTAGAGGTGAAATTCGGGAGTTGACTGGGGAGTGGGGTGGACGAGGGTAGTTTTTATTTTTTTTGAGACAAAGTCTTGCTCTGTGGCTCAGGTTGGACTGCAGTGGCACGATCTCAGCTCACTGCAACCTCTGCTCCTGGATCCTGGTTCAAGCTAATTTTTGTATTTTTAGTAGAGATGGGGTTTCACCATGTTGGCCAGGCTGGTTTTGAACTCCTGACCTTGTGATCCACCAGCCTCGGCCTCCCAAAGTGCTGGGATTACAGGTGTGAGCCACCGTGCCTGGCCATGAGGAGGGTAGTTTTACAAGAGTGTCACGGTTAGGTTTCTCTGGCAGCCAGTTAGGTAGTATGATTATCGCTCTTCAAATTTTCGTTGTTGTTTGTTTCAGAGACCGAGTCTCGCCGTGTCACCCAGGCTGAAGTGCAATGGTGTGATCATGGCTCACTGGAGCCTTGAACTCCTGGCTCAAGTGGTCTCTCGCCTCAGCATCTGAAGTAGCTGGGACTATAGGTGTGTCCATGTCTGGCTGATTTTTATTCTTATTTTTGAGATAAAGTTTTGCTCTTGTTGCCCAGGCTGGAGTGCAATGGTGTGATCTCAGCTCACCCAAACCCCCGCCTCCCAGGTTCAAGCGATTCTCCTGCCTCAGCCTCCCGAGTAGCTTGGATTACAGGCATGCGCCACCACGCCTGGCTAATTTTGTATTTTTAGTAGAGACGGGGTTTCTCCTTGTTGGTCAGGCTGATCTAACTCCTGACCCCAGGTGATCTGCCGGCCTTGGATGCCCAAAGTGCTGGGATTACAGGTGTGAGTGACTGCACGTGGCCTATTTTTATTTTTAATAGAGAGTCTTGCTATGTTGCTCAGGCTGATCTCAAACTCCTGAGTTCATGCAATCTTCCCACCTCGGTCTCCCAAAGTGTTGGGATTATAGGTGTGAGCCACCATGCCTGCCTCTCTTCAGATTTCTCCTTTCTCTGTCTCCCCTCCTCATTCTCTCTCCCTTTCTCCTTTCCTTTTTTCCCTCCTTTCTCCTCTTCCTTTTACTTCTTTTTAGATGGCCTAGACCTCTCCTTCCCAATTTCTTTTCCTTTTTCTTTCAAGCTTCTCAGAAGCACTTTTTCTCAAGTGTTCCCCAGTCTAAACCTTTTCCATGTATCTGCAAAAACTCTTGTTAAAATGAAATTAGTTAGGCTGGGCGCGGTGGCTCATGCCTATAATCCCAGCACTTTGGGAGGAGGTCAAGAGATCGAGACCATCCTGGTCAACAAGGTGAAACCCCGTCTCTACTAAAAATACAAAAAAATTTGCTGGGCACCGTGGTGCGTGCCTGTGATCACAGCTACTCAGGAGGCTGAGGCAGGAGAATTGCCTGAACCCAGGAGGCGGAGGTTGCGGTGAGCCGAAATCGCGCCATTGCACTCCAGCCTGGGTAACAAGAGCGAAACTCCATCTTAAAAAAAAAAAAGCCGGGCGTGGTGGCTCAAGCCTGTAATCCCAGCACTTTGGGAGGCCGAGGCGGGTGGATCACGAGGTCAAGAGATCGAGACCATCCTGGTCAAAATGGTGAAACCTCGTCTCTACTAAAAATACAAAAAATTAGCTGGGCATGGTGGCGCGTGCCTGTAATCCCAGCTACTCAGGAGGCTGAGGCAGGAGAATTGCCTGAACCCAGGAGGCAGAGGTTGCGGTGAGCCGAGATCGCGCCATTGCACTCCAGCCTGGGTAACAAGAGCGAAACTCCATCTCAAAAAAAAAAAAAAAAAAAAAAAAAAAGAAAAAGAAAAAGAAATTAGTCAATATTGTCAGAATTGGGAGAACAGTTACCCTGAAGGTAGTGATTGGAAAAGAGCCTGAGGAGGGTTTCTGAGGTACTGGTAAAGTTGTTTCTTCATTCTGGTGCTGGTTATATGGGTGTGTTCAGTGTGTGAAAATTGAGCTACACACTTCTGTGCAATTCTCTCTGTGTATTTCAGTAAAAGACTTACGTGAAACCAAAACAATGCAAAACAAAACATCCCTCGGTTTAAATTTCTTTTTTTTCCTGAGACGGAGTTTCGCTCTTGTTACCCAGGCTGGAGTGCAATGGCGCGATCTTGCTCACCGCATCCTCCACCTCCTGGGTTCAGGCAATTCTCCTGCCTCAGCCTCCTGAGTAGCTGGGATTACAGGCACGCGCCACCATGCCCAGCTAATTTTTTGTATTTTTAGTAGAGACGGGGTTTCACCATGTTGACCAGGATGGTCTCGATCTCTTGACCTCGTGATCCACCCACCTCGGCCTCCCAAAGTGCTGGGATTACAGGTGTGAGCCACCGCGCCTGGTCTGTTTAAATTTCATTTCCTTCAAGGGGAGTAGATAATAAAAGGACGTATAAAGAAGTGTACAAAATGATCTTTATAAAGTTGCCCAGAATAGGCCAGATGCAGTAGCTCATGCCTGCAATCCCAGCACTTTTGGAGGCCGAGGTGGGTGGATCACGAGGTCAGGAGTTTGAGACCACCCTGACCAACATGGTGAAACCCCGTCTCTATTTAAATAAATAAATAAATTTGCCCAGAACCACCAACTCCTACTCGTTTTCCAGGGACTATTGACTCTAGTTTTGGCTTACTGGCAAGGCGCAGTGGCAGTAGAAATGGAAGAGCACAGAAGAATGGGGGATATTAAGAAAGACTGACAGCTTTAGGCTGAGGTGGGCAGACCACCGAAGGTCAGGAGTTTGAGACCAGCCTGGCCAATGGGGTGAAACCCCGTCTCTACTAAAAATACAAAAAATTAACCAGATGTGGTGGTGCATGCCTGCAATCCCAACTACTTGGGAGGCTGAGGCAAAATAATAGCTTGAACCCAGGAGGCAGAGGTTGCAGTGAGCTGAGGTCGCGCCATTGCGCGCAAGCCTGGGCAACAAGAGTGAAACTTTGTCTCAAAAAAAAAAAAAAAAAAAAGGTCTGGTGCGGTGGCTCACACTTGTAATCCCAGCACTTTGGGAAGCTGAGGTGGGCGAATCATGAGGTCATGAGTTCGAGACCAGCCTGGCCAACACAGTGAAACCCCATCTCTACTAAAAATACAAAAATTAGCTGGGCATGGTGGTGGGCACCAGTAATCCCAGCTCCTCGGAAGGCTGAGGCAGGAGAATCGCTTGAACCTGGCAGGCGGAGTTGCAGTGAGCCAAGATTGTGCCACTGCACTCCAGCCTGGGCAGCAGAACTAGCCTCTATCTCAAAAAAAAAAAAAAAAAAAAAAAAAGACTTACAGAACTTGTTAACCAGCTAACCAGCTGAATGTGTAGCTCAGTTGGATATCAGAAAGGAGTAGCTGGGTATGGTGGCTCGTGGCTATAATCCCAGCACTTTGGGAATCCAAGGCAGGAGAATCATGTGAGCCCAGAAGTTTGAGACCAGCCTGGGCAACACAACAAGAGCCCATCTCTACAATAAGAAATAAAATCATTAGTCAGGCATGGTGGTGCATGCCTGTGGCCCAGTAGGAGGCTGAATTGGGAAGATCACTTGAGCCCGGGAGGTGGAGTTGTGATCATGCCTCTGTATTCTCTAGCCTGCTGGGTGACAAAGTGAGACCCTGTCTCAACAAAACAACAACAACAACAACAAAAAAGGCTGGGTGCGGTGGCTCATACCTGTAATTCCAGCACTTTTGGAGGCCGAGGTGGGCAGATCACAAGGTTAGGAGTTCGAGACCAGTTTGGCCAACATAGTGAAACCCCATCTCAACTAAAAATGCAAAAATTAGCTGGGTGTAGTGATGTGCACCTGTAATCCAGCTACTTGGGAGCCTGAGGCAGGAAAATCACATGAACCCAGGAGGTGGAGGTTGCAGTGAGCCAAGATCACGCCATTGCACTCCAGCCCAGGCAACAGTGCGAGACTCCATCTCAAAAAAAAAAAAAGCTGGGTGTAGTGACTCCAGTGACTCATGCCTATAAGCTCGGTATTTTGGGAGGCCAAGGCGGGCGGATCATCTGAAGTCAGGAATTTGAGACCAGGCTAGCCAACATGGTGAAGGCCCGTTTTTTTTGTATTTACTAAAAATACAAAAAAATTAGCTGGGCGTGGTGGCAGGTGCCTGTAATCCCAGCTACTTGGGAGGCTGAGGTGGAAGAATTGCTTGAACTCGGGAGGCAGAGGTTGCAGTGAGCCAAGATCGTGCCATTGTACTCCAGCCTGGGCCACAGAGCGAGACTCTGTCTCAAAAAAAAAATGTCTGGGCATAGTGGCTCCTCATGCCTATAATCCCAGCACTTTGGGAGGCTAAGACAGGAGGATTGCTTAAATCCAGGAGTTTGAAACCAGCCTGGGCAACATGACAAGACCCCTTCTCTAAAAAAAAAAAATAGCCAGGTATGGTGGCACATTCCTGTGGTCCTAACTACCTGTGGGAGGCTGAGGCGGGAGGATGGCTTGAGCCTGAGAGGTTGAGGTTTCACCATATTGGCCAGGCTGGTCTTGAACTCCTGACCTTAAGTAATCCACCTGCCTCCCAAAGTGTTGGGATTACAGGCGTGAGCCATGGTGCCAGGCCGTACGTTGGGTGCTTGGGGAAGACCTGAGGTATCTGAGCAGAAATCTGCATGGGTAGTGAGCCAAGCAGTTATCTGGAGAGAAATCGGTTCAGTCAGGCAGAGGGAACAGCAAGTCCAAAGCTCCTGAAGCAAGAGCGTATTTTTGGTGTATTTGAGAAACAACAAGAAGGTCAATGTAGCTAAAAGCCAGAATAAGAGAGGAGATACAGGCAAGGATGAGATTGTTCTTGGCTTCTTAGCTTCTTAGGTCATGGTAAGAACTTTCTTTTTCTTTCTTTCTTTTTTTTAGACCAAGCAAGTCTCTGTCGCCAGACTGGAGTGGTTCAGTGGCACGGTCTCTGCTCACTGCAACCTCTGCCTCCCGGGTTCAAGTGATTCTCCTACCTTAGCCTCACGAGTAGTTGGGACTACGGATGCCCGCCACCATGCCTGGCTAATTTTTTGTATTTTAGTAGAGACGGGGTTTCACCATGTTGGCCAGGATGGTCTCCATCTCCTGATCTCGGGTGATCCGCCCACCTCAGCTTCTCAAAGTGCTAGGATTACATGTGTGAGCCACTGTGCCCGGCTGAGGTCATGGTAAGAACTTTAGATTTTAGTTTTTGTGTGATGGGCAGCCATCAGATGGTGCTGAGCAGGGGAGTGACACAAAATTATTTAGGAATTGCTGGGCGCAGTGGCTCATACCTGTAATCCCAGCACTTTGGGAGGCTGAGGCGGGCGGATCAGGAGGTCAAGAGATCGAGACCATCCTGGCCAACATGGTGAAACCCCGTCTCTACTAAAAATACAAAAATTAGCCGGGCGTGGTGGTACACGCCTGTAGTCCCAGCTACTCAGGAGGCTGAGGCAGGAGGATACCTTGAACCTGGAAAGCAAAGGTTGTCGTGAGCCGAGATTGTGCCACTGTACTCCAGCCTGGGCAACAGAGCAAGACTCCATCTAAAAAAAAAAAAGAAAAGAAAAGAAAAGAAAAAAGTACTGATGTCTGCTACAACATGGATGAGCTTTGAAAACAAGCCAAGTAAAAGAAGCAGTCAAGGCCAGGCACAGCGGCTCATTCTTGTAATCCCAGCACTTATGGAGGCCTGGGCGGGTGGATCACCTGAGGTCAGGAGTTCAAGACCAGCCTGACCAACATGGTGAAATCCTGTCTCTATTATACACACAAAAAAAGTTGGGCATGGTGGTGGGCTGCTATAATCCCAGCTACTCAGGAGGCTGAGGCAAGAGAATCACTTGAACTGGAAGGCGAAGGTTGCAGTGAGCCGAGATCGCACCACTGCACTCCAGTCTGGGTGACAGAGCGAGACTCTGTCTCGAAAAAAAAAAAAAAAAGAAATGAAAGGAAAGTTAAGTAGTCAAGGGTGCTAATCCTTCTCTGTTAGCCACAGGAAAACTGGCTATTTAGACTGTGTGTCTGTGCCAACATCCCACCACCAACCCGGAATGGTATTTGCTAATAACAAGCAAAGTATTCCTCAGTGATAATAGCTTCTGGATTGTTGTACTCCCACAGAACAATCATTCCTTTTTTTTTTTTTTTTGCGAGAGAGAGGGAAAGAGGGAGTGAGGGAGGAAGAGAAAAAGAGAAGAAAGAAAGAGAAAGAGAAAGGGGGAGAGAGAACAGGAGTCTTGCTCTATTGCCCAGACTGGAATGCAATCTAAAAATAGGTATTGAAAACCTCTTTTATACCGACAGTTGTGCTTAACAGCGAAGACAGGAAGGAATAAGGGAAGAAAATAACAAACAGCCAACCAATATTTCATTTAAGTCTGTGAAATGCTATGCAAATGCTGAAGAGTGATTTACTTCCAATTATGTGGTCAAATCATAGATGTCCCTGTTAATTTTCTATCTTGTTGATCCGTCAAATATTAACAATGTGGTGTCAAAGTCTCCCGCTATTATTGTGCGGGAGTCCAAGTCTCTTTATAAGTCATTAAGAACTTGTCTTATGTATCTGGGTGCTCCTGTATTGGGTGCATATATATTTATGATCATTGACTCCTGTTGTTGCATTAATCCTTTTACCATTATGTAATGTCCTTCTTTGTTTCTTTTAGTCTTTGTTACTATTAAAGTCTATTTTGTCAGAGACGAAAGTTACAACTGTTTTTTTTTTTCTCTCTCCATTTGATTGGTACATCTTCCACCAACACTTTGTTTTAAGTCTTAGTGTGTCCTTGCTCATGAGATGGATCTGGATCCAGCATACCGATGGGTTTTGACTTTTTATTCAATTTGCCTGTCTGTGTCTTTGATTGGGGGCATTTAATCCATTTAAATTTAGGATTAATATTGATATTTGTGAGTTTAATATCGTTGTTTAATGCTAGCTGGCTATTTTGCCCATTAGTTGATGTAAATTCTTCATTATGGAGATACTCTTTACCTTTTGGTAAGTTTTTGGGATGACTGATACTGGTTGTTCCTTTCTGTGTATAGTGCTTCTTTCAGAAGCTCTTGTAAAGCAGGCCTGGTGGTGATGAAATCTCTGAGTGCTTGCTTGTTCATGAAAAATTTTATTTTTCCTTCATTTAGGAAGCTTAGTTTGGCTGGATATGAGATTCTGGGTTGAAAATTCTTCTCTTTAAGGATATTGAATATTGACCCCCACTCTCTTCTAGTTTGTAAAGTTTCTGCTGAGAGATCTGCTGTGAGTCTGATAGGCTTCCCTTTATGGGTAACCTGACCTCTCTCTAGCTGCCCTTAGAATTTTCTCCTTTATTTCAACTCTGGTGAATCTAACGATTATGTGTCTTGGGGTTGCTCTACTTGAGGAATATCTTTGTGGTGTTCTCTGTATTACCTGGAGTTGAGTATTGTCCTGCCTTACTAGATTAGGAAAGTTTTCCTGAATAATATCCTGAAGAATATTTTCAAGCTTGGATTCATTCTCTTCATGACATTCAGGCACACCTATCAAACGTAAATTAGGTCTTTTCACATAGTCCCATATTTCTTGGAGACTTTGCTCATTCCTTTTTATTCTTTCTTCTCTAATTTTGTCTTCTCGTTTCATTTCATTAAGTTGGTCTTCGACCTCTGATATCCTTTCTTCTGCTTGACTAATTTGACTGTTAAAACCTGTGCATACTTTGCAGAGTTCTCGTATTGTATTCTTGAGTTCCATTAATTCACTTATATTCCTCTCTAAATTGTCTATTCTCGTTAGGATTTCGTCAAACCTTTTTTCAAGGTTCTTAGTTTCTTTACATTGGGCTAGAACATGTTCTTTTAAGTCACTGAAGTTTCTTATTATCCACATTCTGAAGCCTAATTCTGTTAATGGAATATACCCGTTCTCTATCAGGTCTTGTTCCCTTGTTGTTGAGGAACTGTGATTCCCTGTAGAGGGAAGGCATTCTGATTTTGGGTATTCTCAGCCTTTTTACGCTGGTTTCTTCCCATCATTGTAAATTTATCCACCTGTCGTCTTTGTAATTACCGACTTTCAAATTAGGTCTCTGAGTGGATGTCAAACTTGTTGATTCCCAGCGCTGGAATCTGAGCAACCCACTGCACCAGCTAAAACAGTGGCATTAAGATTCGTGGTGCTTTTCTGCCCGGGAGTCTCCGGTCTGGCTTCCTTCTTGAGTCCCTTTTTCAATCAGCTGAATAGGTGACTCTGCCTTCCTGGAGCTCCAAACGTTGACCAAAAGGGGACCCAGTCCCGTTTACTCTGCACCAAGAACCGCCGAGCCAGGGCACTGGCAAAACCGCCACGCTGGCCACAAGAGTCACGCTGGCGACCCGTGGGGCTCCTCCGTTGGAATCTCCTGGTCCGTGAGCAACAAAAATTCATCTGAAAGTGTGGTGTCCTCTTGTTCTCTGCGCTTTCACTGGGAGCTACAATCCTGAGCTGTTAGTAATCGGCCATCTTGGATCTCTCTCCAGAGCAATCATTCATAAGCTTTTTTATTTTTTTTGTCGGGGGTATGTGTGCACAAGGTATTGCATTATGTTTACTTTAGTATATATTGCTACCAGTTTTTCCAAATCTAATCTTTGAGAATCTCGTATAAGCTACGGTTCTTCTGGTACATATGCACAAATACATGCATGCAATATTACACATATCTTAGGGTGTACAGAGATCCCCTGAAACCAACCTATGAAGCCCAGTTTCTATAAAATTAAAGCATGGTCACAGGAATTAACAGTGGCTTTTATTTAGCCAGACGTGTGCTCAGCACAATCACATGCTCCTAAATAGATGACCTGACCGTTCAAAAGATCTGTAGTATGGCTGGTTGGGGTGTAAATTGGTACAACATACTTTGCAAAGCTGGTGGCAATACATACTAAAGCTGAACATAATCCAAAACCCATGACCCTGCAATCCCCCTCCTAGGTATACATACCCGATTGAAATAAATTATTTAGGGGTGGGGGCAAAGGGGGGTTATTAATGGGTACAAAAAAAGTAGAAAAAAGTAAGATCTAGTATTTGCTAGCACAACAGGGTGACTATAGTTAAAAATAATTGTTTAGCCGGGTGCGGTGGCTCACTCCTGTAATCCCAGCACTTTGGGAGGCCGAGGTGGGTGGATCACGAGGTCAAGAGATCGAGACCATCCTGGTCAACATGGTGAAACCCCGTCTCTACTAAAAATACAAAAAATTAGCTGGGCATGGTGGCACGTGCCTGTAATCCCAGCCACTCAGGAGGCTGAGGCAGGAGAATTGCCTGAACCCAGGAGGCGGAGGTTGCGGTGAGCTGAGATCGCACCATTGCACTCCAGCCTGGGTAACAAGAGCGAAACTCCATCTCAAAAAAAAAAAAATTGTTTATTAAAAAATAACTGGCTGGGCGCATTGGCTCATGCCTGTAATCCCAGCACTTTGGGAGGCCGAGGAGGGTGGATCACCTGAGGTCAGGAGTTCGAGAACAGCCTGACCAACATGGAGAAACCCAGTCTCTACTAAAAATACAAAATTAGCCAGAAGTGGTGGCATATGCCTGTAATCCCAGCTACTCAGGAGGCTGAGGCAGGAGAATTGCTTGAATCCGGGAGGTAGAAGTTGTAGTGAGCTGAAATCGTGCCATTGCACTCCAGCCTGGGCAACAAGAGCAAAATTCTGTCTCAAAAAGTAATAAAATAAAATAAAATAAAATAAAATAAAATAAAATAACTAAAAGATAGGTTGGGCATGGTGGCTTACACCTATAATCACAGCACTTTGGGAGGCCGAGGTGGATGGATTGCCTAAGGTCAGGAGTTCGAGACCAGCCTGACCAACATGGTGAAACCTGGTCTCTACTAAAAATACAAAAACTAGCCGGCTGTAGTGGCAGGTGCCTGTAATCCTAGCTTCTTAGGAGGCTGAGCGAGGAGAATTGCTTGAACCTGGGAGATGGAGGTTGCAGTGAGCCAGGATTGTGCAATTGCACTCCAGCCTGGGTGAGTGAGACTCCATCTCAAAAAATAAAGACTTGTGTTTTATTATTTTGGCATTTAAAAAGTATTTGTTGGCCAGGCGCTGTGGCTCACGCCTGTAATCTCAGTATTTTGGGAGGCCCAGGTGGGTGGATCACTTGAAGCCAGGAGTTTGAGAGCCTCCAGCCTGGCCAAAATGGTGAAACCCTATCGCTAGTAAAAATACAAAATTTAGCTGGAAGTTGTGGTGCATCCCTGCAATTCCAGCTATTCAGGAGGCTGAGGCAGGAGAATGGCTTGAACCTGGGAGGCGGAGGTTACAGTGAGCCGAGATTGTGCTATTGTACTCCAACCTGGGTGACAGAGAGAGACACTGTCTCAAAAAAAAAAAATTTTTTTTAGGCTGGGCGTGGTGGCTCACGCCTGTAATCCCAGCACTTTGGGAGGTCGAGGTGGGCGGATCACGAGGTCAGGAGATTGAGACTATCCTGGCTAACATGGTGAAACCCTGTCTCTACTAAAAATACAAAAATTAGCCGGGTGTGGTGGTGCGTGCCTGTAATCCCAGCTACTCAGGAGACTGAGGCAGGAGAATTGCCTCAACGCAGGAGGCGGAGGTTGCGGTGAGCCGAGATCGCGCCATTGCACTCCAGCCTGGGTAACAAGAGCGAAACTCAGTTTCAAAAAAAAAAAAAGAAAAAAAATTTTTGTTCCAATCAGCTTTCGCAGATTGAATGTTCAGCCTTTTAAATATTCATAATGTTCCTGAGAATCTGTTTCGCTATTCTGTTATCTTCCCCTTCTCCACTCTTCCCCTCCTCAATCATACCCGTTTCTTCTTCCCTACTTCCTGGAAGAAAAAATATCTACTTTGGATTAATAGAAATCAGTTTAACCTAACATATTTAAGACTTTTTGGCCTCTACTTAGGGGTTCAAGAGAAGCTGAGGTGATAGAACTGGGGGGAAGAGTTATTATTTTATTATTTTTATTTTATTATTATTATTTTTTGAGACGGAGTTTCGCTCTTGTTGCCCAGGCTGGAGTGCAATGGTGCCATCTCGGCTCACCGCAACCTCCGCCTCCTGGGTTCAAGCGATTCTTCTGTCTCAGTCTCCTGAGTAGCTGGGATTACTGGCATCCGTCACCACGCCCGGCTAATTTTGTATTTTTTACTAGAGACGGGGTTTCTCCTTGTTGGCCAGGCTGGTCTTGAACTCCCGATCTCAGGTGATTCGCCCTTCTCGGCCTACCAAAGTGCTGGGATTGCAGGCGTGAGCCACCGCTCCGGGCCTAACAGTTATTATTAAGGCTAACCTACAAATATTTTTAGGTATTTTTATGGGTTTAAATATCCATAAATCTTTGAAGAAGGCTCACTTTCAGTTAAGAAGGAAACATTTCAATAAATCTGAAATACAAGAAAAACTTTGGATTAAAATTTTTCTCATCAAATCAGGAAAATGATACACATCTATTGAATTGACTTTATGTAGCAGAAACATGGATTCAGTCAAGAAGCCCTTCTGAAGGAATCGAAGGCCCTAGATTCCCAGGTAAGCTTCTGAAGTAAATTCAGATAAAATCTACTGTCATACTTTGGGAGGCTGAATTAGATTAAGAAAAACAAAGTGATGGCCAGACTATTTATACTCTGGGGGAAAATTCTACAGAAAAGATGTCTGTCTTCAGAGCTCTTAGGGAGTATTTAATTTTTCCCCTGTGGTTCAATTTACTTTCTACAATCTGGAATGCAAAGGGAAATTAATACAGTAAGTGAGCTGGGCTGCTAGAAAAAGATTTCCGCCAGGAAATAACTCTGTTTGACTTGCATTCATGAAAATATTACTGCTTTCTGGCAGAGATGGCTCCCTCAATTATCAATAAAAAGTCACGTTTCGGTTAGGCAGGGTGGCTCATGCCATGGTGGCGTGGAGACCGAGACAGGAGAATTCCTTGAGCCCAGGAGTTCGAGACTGGGGTGGGCAACACAGGGAGACCCCCCTCATCTCTACAAAGACAAAAAAAAGGCATGTTTGGTTTGTCTCTTTCCAAATTACACAGACCACTTGGAACTCACTGAGGAGAAAAATAAGACAGACCAAGGCTTTGAGAAGAATTGTGGACACATAAACAAGAGTACATACACATGTAACAGATAATAGAAAAATATAAAAAAGCTGGTTAGGTGTGGTGGCTCACACCTGTTAATTCCAGCACTTTGGGAGGCTGAGGCAAGTGGATCACCTGAGGTCAGGAGTTCGAGACCAGCCTGGCTGACATGGTGAGACCCCCCCATCTCTACTAATAATACAAAAATTAGCTGGGCACGGTGGCGCAAGTCTTTAATCCCAGCTACTCAGGAGGCTGAGGCGGGAAAATTGCTTGAACCCAGGAGATGGAGGTTGCAGTGAGCCAACATCGTGCCACTGCACTCCAGCCTGGGCAACAAGAGTCAAACTCTGCTTCAAAAATAAAAAATAAAAAAGCAGTGTTACCTAACATTTTAACATTAAAATAAAACACATTTTGGAAATCATATGAATATACACTTATGGGCATTTTAGCTGTGTGGCAAAAAGGAAGAACAAATTTTATCTGTTTGAATCGAAATGATAGTTTTGTTATAATTTAATGTCAGAAAGCATGCATGCATCCATACAAGACAGTGGAATATATAAAGTGTTGAAAGACAAAAACAAGCCACCAACCTAGAATTCTTTTTGTTGTAGTTGTAGAGATGGGGCTCTGGCTACGCTACCCAGGCTGGTCTCGAACTCCTGGCCTCAAGTGATTCTCCCACTTTGGCCTTCCAAAGTGCTAGGATTACAGGTGTGAGCTGTTGTGCCCAGCCCAACCTTTCCAGTTAAATTATCCTTCAGAAGGATAAATAGATATTCTTAGACAAAAACTAAGGGAATTCATGTCCAGCTAACTTGCTCTGTAAGAAATGTTATTGAGAGAGGGAAAATGATATGTAGGAAACTCAGTTCTTTTTTTATTTTTGAGTTTCGCTTTCACCCAGGCTACAGTTGAGTGACTCAATCTCGGCTCTCTGCAACCTCTGCCCCCATGTTCAAATGATTCTCCTGCCTCAGCCTCCCCAGTAGCTGGGATTATAGGCGACCATGCCCGGATAACTTTTGTATTTTTAGTAGAGATGGGGTTTCACCATGTTGGCCAGGCTGGTCTCGAACTCCTGACCTCAAGTGAGCTGCCCTCAGCCTCTCAAAGTGCTAGGATTACAGGTGTGAGCCACTACACCTGGCCAGAAACTCAGTTCTATATAAAGAAAAGCAACTGGAAATGAATAAATAAAGGTAAACAAACAACAAAAAAGATTTAGCCTGTCGTGGTGCAAGTGCCAGTAATCACAGCTATTGGGGAGGCTGAGGTGAGAGGATCGATCCCTTGAGGCCAGGAGTTCGAGGCAGTCTATGAAAGTGCACTCCAGCTTTGGCAACAAAACGTGACCCCATCTCTAAAAAAAAAGAGCTGCCAGTTTTGAAATCCTGTTTAGTTTACAACTGGAATATATTCTTAGAATATTTTCTGGGCTGGGCGCGGTGGATCATGCCTGTAATCCCAGCACTTTGGGAGGCCGAGGCAGGTGGATTACCTGAGGTCAGGAGTTAGAGACCAGCCTGGACAACATGGAGAAACTCCATCTCTACTAAAAATATAAAAAAATAGCTGGGTGTGGTGGTGGGCACCTGTAATCCCAGCTAGTCGGGAGGCTGAGGCAGGAGAATTGCTTGAACCTGGGAGGAAGATGTTGTGGTGAGCCAAGATCATGCCATTGCACTCCAACCTGGGTAACAAGAGTGAAACTCCATCTCAAAAAAAAATTTCTATGTGAAAAGTACACACATTCATGAAATTCTAGCACATCACCAATTATTTTGTACACGTTGCTTCCTCTGCCTAGGTTAGCCTCTGCTCTTCCCTCTTAGCCTGAAAAGATTCTTTGAGACTTTAAAAAACTTTTTAAAATAGAGTCAAGGTCTTGCTATGGCCGAGGCTAGTCTTGAACTCCTGGATCAAGTGATCCTCCCACCTTCGTCTCCTAAAGTGCCGATTTGCACTATGTCTTTGGGCAAGCCTCATTACCCGAGTTCCTTCCTTCCTTCCTTCTTTTCTTCCTTCCTTCCCTCTCTCCCTTCTTTCCTTCCTTCCCTCCCTCCCTCCCCTTTTTTCCTTCCTTCCCTCCCTCCTTCCCTTCCTTCCTTCCCTTCTTCCTTCCCTTCCTTCCTTCCCTCCCTCCTTCCCTTCCTTCCTTCCATCCTTCCTTCCGTCTTGCTCTGTCACCCAGGCTGGAGTGCGGTGGGACGATCTTGGCTCACTGCAGCCTCCACCTCCTGGTTCCAGCAATTCTCCTGCCTCAGCCTCCTGAGTAGCTACAACTACAGGCAGGTGCCGCCATGCCTAGCTAATTTTTGTATTTATAGTGGAGATGGGGTTTCACCATGTTGGCCAGGCTCGTCTCAAACTCCTGACCTCAGATGATTTGCCTGCCTTGGCTCCCAAAGTGCTGGGATTACAGGTGTGAGCCACCATGCCCCGCCACTTGAGATGGAGTTTTGCTCTTGTTGCCCAGGCTAGAGTGCAATGGTGCAATCTTGGCTCTTCGCAAAATCTTGCTTCAGCCTCCTGAGTAGCTGGAATTACAGGCATGCGCCACCAGGCCCAGCTAATTTTGTATTTTTATTTGAGACTGGGTTTCTCCCTGTTGGTCAGGCTGGTCTCAAACCCCCGACCTCAGGTGATCCACCTGCCTCGGCCTCCCAAAGTGCTGGGATTACAGGAGTGAGCCATTGCGCTGGGCCGAGAGTTTCTTTAAAATGCAGCTTCCTCCTAACTCCCGAGACTGATTTACTAGGATCTGCATTTTAGCAAAGTACCCTCCTATCACACACACATAATTTTGGTGGAATGGTCTTTGCAATACACCTTGAGAAACATTGTATAAATCTTGACTTAGGGAAACAGTACTTTGTTTTAAATAAAAATATTAGAAAAGTATAAACGATCTTAGGTAGCTTCATACTGTAAAGTTGCCATCCCCAAATTCCAAACTATGGTCTAGTGAAAAAAAAAGTATAAACAATCCTAGTAAATGAATGTATTATTGTCCCTTGTGCTGTAGACAGTCTAAAGGAAGGGAGAATAAGCCAATTATAAGCACACCTACATTTTTACATGTTACCACTATTATAGCCAGGCATGTCACCTACATTTGGAACGTAAGACTTTCAGCTCCTAGATAAATGCAGGTGTCATGTGCAAGTACCTATTTGTAGGACAGATCATATTCATTTTCTTCATGGTAACAATGGTATAACTGGTTAATTTATTTTGATTGAGATGGAGACGCTATTTAGGCTCTACAGAATTAGCTGGTGTTCATCGGGTCAGCTTTGATGTGTCCTGCCCCTCAGCCTATGCATGTTACAATTGTTTCTGTATCCCTCATTTTCTGCATAGGATAAAACAGGCTGGCATGCTAGCGTAAAGGGGGAGGCATTACTAGCCTTGTGTAGAAAGTCCTTATTTCCAATGAAAACAAATTAAGTCATAAAATTGTGCACAGAGAGACCAGAGAGCTGATAATTGATCTTTATTATACAGAAATGTGAAGGCCATATGCATTAAATGAGAAGGTGTTTGGCAGTGAACATTATGCAGATTCAAACTGAAGACATCTTCGTCTTACTGAGATATAATATAAAAATAAACACTAAGAGTTGCAAGAAAGAACTCAATTCAACTTCTATCCCCCAATCAAGCTAAAACTTTCCACAGGAAAACCTGGTTTCAATTCATGCCGAATTGTTCATGGAAAAGAAAAAGCTAAATCTGGTAGCGACAACACATGGACCAGCTTTTGCACTATTAGAGAGCCAGACTGAAGCTCTATTCAGCCTCACATTTAGAGTTTGTTTCCTATTACAATTTATATCTCTATTCATCTAAGAGACACCTAAAGGGAAAAATAAAAACAAAAAAATGTTAATTGAGTTGGGGAATTTTTGTGGGCTAAGTAGATTTGGCAGAGGAGATAAATGAATAAATCGTTCACTTAATTACTTTAATCAGGAGGATTTAATGTCAGGTCTGGGTCATCTGTATTAGCCCTTTGACAGCCTGTTATTCTGTAATGGTCAAGAGGCACTATCCCATTACAGTATGATAAGTGCTTAACATGAGCACAGCTCAATTCCCATCCTCCTTACATCCTCAAATACTGGACTTTATATCAGCATGCTTTCGACACCAAGTTAGCCCTCTAAATAGGATCTTTCTTAATAAAGCTTCTCATTGCCCTCACTGCTGAAGTGAAAAACTTATTAGAGATTTGACCAGAATCTCTGAAACAAGACTGAAACAATTACTGAAACAAGACTGATGACTAGGAGCACATCTATGTATTAAATATAGACAAAACTACTCCCAGAACCCTTAAATATAGACAGACTTGATCAATTTACGTAGGAAGCCAAAAATAGGAAAGAAAAAGCTCTGGAGTTCAGATATACTGATATATTCAGCAATTGAAACTTACAATTCCTTCAATCCTTCAATTCAGTCAGAGCAGAGACATTTAAAGTAGCTGGAGGGGCAGGTGCAGTGGCTCATGCCAGTAATCTCAGCACTTTGGGAGGCTGAGGTGGAAGAACTGCTTGAGCCCAGGAATTCAAGACCAGCCTGGGCAACAAAGTGAGACCCTGTCTCTATTTTAAAAAAAAAAAAAAAAAAAAAAAAAAAGGCTCAGTATGGTGGCATGTGCCTATAGTCCCAGCTAGTTGGGAGACTGAGGCAGGAGGATCCCTTGAGCCCTGAAGGTCAAGGCTGCAGTCAGCTGTGATAGCACCACTGTACTCCAGCCCGGGCAATAGAGCAAGACTCTGTCTCAAAAAAAAGTGGACTGGGGGAAACGGGACAGTCATGTACTCCAAAGATGGAAATTTCCATGCCACCTCCCTTCCTCCCTTACAAATTCTAATGTTGATTGCATGAACAAGGTGTTGAGACAGACTTTTTTTCCTTCATTTAGACTTTTGCCTTAGTGAATAAGGGCGCAAGATAAAGCTAAGAGGGATGAGAGAATATATTTCTGGCTCTAGGACTTTGAGATCCAGGTATTTGAATCTGGGACATTCTCATTAGGTTGTTAGAAAAGGAAAGATGAGAAAATCACTAGCAGGATATACAATTTCAGAGACCATCTGCTCCAAAAATTAGTTTTGTTTCTCATTGCTCCTTATTCAGCGACAGTTATTTCAAAAAGTTACATTATTTAGCAGAGTCTGAGAGACACAGACTGTGAAAACATATTTAAGATAGAAAACAAACTTAGAAAAATATAATAGATGGTTTGCTTTTTATCTCCTTCACATTCTGTAGCTGGAGAACTCTAAATCCCATTTAGATATTTCTGTTTATCCAAAAGCACACTGGTGAAACTAAACCAAGAGATGGGAGAAAACGTTCATTGGGTGTGTGTGGGTTCTCCCAGTTTATTCACCTGTGGAGTGGAAGTGTGGGGAGAAACAAGGTCTGCTTATAATGGCCAAGGTCTGTGGAGAAGCCCTGAAGTTGCTCTCTCCAAATCACAAGTCTGATTCAAGAAAAGGAAACAGAAATATGGAAACATCTCATCACACAAAACTCAGTGATGAGGTCTCTGACAGTCACCACCCAGCAGGGGCAAAGGAGAAACCCACCTGCTGGCTTTAAGATTTATTGAACGCTGCCAGCACAGCCCAGATCATCTCTGTGGCACTAGGCTTTGTCCCTTCCACTTCAGGGTCCAGTTCTACTAAGTCCTTGGCTCGATTCATTGCCACATCATACTTGTCATCTGTCAGAGAGGAGAAGACATTCTCTAGCACATCAGAGGAGTGGGCTAGCACCAGGAGTGCTAGTGTTCGCTTGTCCATACGCTGAGGGTCGTTTACCCACCGCTCTAGTACGCTGTCTTGAAGTTTTTTCACTAGCCGCTGTTTCTCCGTTGTGTTGGTCACTGGATGAGTAGTCATGTCAAACAGCAGGAAATTCTGCTTCTCAGTGGTTAGAATACCCTTCTCCACTAGGTTCTTTGCAATGCGCTCTCGTACGTTTCTCAGCTGGTACTGTAATTTGAAAGGGTTCCAGGTCTCGCCTACGAGAAAAAAGAAACAGGACATAATGAACAGAAAGAGAATAGCAGAATGAAAAATGTAGTTATTTGGAACCTTGAATAGTTAAAGCGTTTAAAAGCATAATCTTTATTCATTCCTCAATTCATTAATCCTTAGTCCTTTAAAATCTGGTTTTGACTCCAACCATATTTCACATTAAACCAGCTTCAAAAAAATGTCACCAAAGACTTCCCTATTGCTAGAGCTTACGGACTTTATTTCTGTTCTTATGTGACCTCTCTGTGACACTGTAAATTATTCATGTATTTTTGAAATTCTCTTTAGGACACTAGTCTCTCCCGGATGAAGTCTACTCTGTATTGCAGAAATGCTCGCCGGGCGCGGTGGCTCACGCCTGTAATCCCAGCACTTTGGGAGGCAAGGTGGGCGGATCACGAGGTCAAGAGATCGAGACCATCCTGGCCAACATGGTGAAACCCCATCTCCACTAAAAATACAAAAAAATTAGCTGGGCATGGTGGCGCGCGCCTGTAGTCCCAGCTACTCGGGAGGCTGAGGGAGGAGAATTGCCTGAACCCGGGAGGCGGAGGTTGCGGTGAGCCGAGGTCGCGCCACTGCACTCCAGCCTGACACCTGGTGACGGAGTGAGACTCTGTCTAAAAAAAAAAAAATAAAAGAAATTCTTTTTTTTTTTTTTTGATAAGGAGTTTCGCTCTTGTTACCCAGGCTGGAGTGCAGTGGCGCAATCTCAGCTCACTGCAACCTCCGCCTCCCGGGTTCAGGCAATTCTCCTGCCTCAGCCTCCTGAGTAGCTGGGATTACAGGCACGCGCCACCATGTCCAGCTAATTTTTTGTATTTTTAGTAGAGACGGGGTTTCACCATGTTGACCAGGATGGTCTCGATCTCTTGACCTCGTGATCCACCCGCCTCGGCCTCCCAAAGTGCTGGGATTACAGGCATGAGCCACCGTACCCGGCCTAAAGAAAAGAAATTCTATTTGCTGGTGAAGCTGAGAGGACTGAGGTTCTCTCCTCTACTTGTAGAGCAGAAGCTCTATCCCAGGCTGACAATACTGATAGGCTGACAATACTGAGACTTCAATTGCTCCCATTCCATCTTGTTGGTAGATTAGAGAATCTGAAACAGAAAAGGCAAGCCAAGAAAACCAGGGGCTAACACCTTTTTTCCCCAGCACCGACTCATAGAGCAGGAGGGTATCAGTCTAGGAGAAGTGGGCCCTTGTGCAGAAGTTCTGCCCAGGAAGGAAGGAAGTCCTGAAAAATGAGGAGCTACAAAACTCTGCCTGAGAGGACTCACTTTATTTGGAACACAGTGTGGAGAATTCTATGCCTAAGAGTGTTGAAAACCATAGAGATCTTGGTGGAGAGCAATTACGAGGGTGCTGCTACCTCTATGGTGTTGGTATGAATAACCCAAATGGTGGCCGGGCCCGGTGGCTCATGCCTGTAATCCCAGCACTTCGGGGGGCTGAGGTGGGTGAATCACAAGGTCAGGAGTTCAAGACCAGCCTGACCAATATGGTGAAATCCTGTCTCTACTAAAAATACTAAAATTAGCTGGGTGTGGTGGCAGGTGCCTGTAGTCCCAGCTACTTGGGAGGCTGAGGCAGGAGAATCACTTGAACCTGGGAGGCAGAGGTTGCAGTGAGCTGAGACTGCACCATTGCACTCCAGCCTGGGCAACAGAGCAAGACTCCATCTCAAAAAAAAAGAAAAGAAAAGAAAAGAAAAACCCAAATGGCAAAGCCTCCAGACGTTTAATAGGCAGAACCAGAGAAAGAGAAAGCCAAGAAAAGCCCTCCTGGGATCATGACCAACACAGGGGTTGGGAAGACTGTGTGCTTGCACCAGGCTGCATCCACTCAGGAGCAATCAGAGCAGGACGTAGGGCTTGACTTGAGAGCATTCCCCAGGCCACATGTAGATCCATTAACAAAGGGTGGATACTTCACTGGCACCAAGGGCTAAAGCGCAACCCCTGACCAAATACTGGCTGAACAATAAGCTACTCTAACTCTACTCAACTCCTAGGAAGCCACGTTAAAAAAAAAAATAGCTGGACGTTGTGGTGCGCGCCTGTAGTCCCAGCTACTCAGGAGGCTGAGGCGGGAGAATTGCTTGAACCCAGGAGGCGGAGGTTTCAGTCAGCTGAGATTGCACCACTGCACTCCAGCCTGAGTGACAGAGTGAGATTTCATCTCAAAAAATGAAAAATAAAAATAAAATTTAAAAAATCACATGCAGCCCTGGTATATGTCCAAGGATGTACTCTCTCTGAGAAGAAATCAGAGAGGGAAATTCCAAGCTGCTAGTTCCTCAATGAATGTGGGACAAAATGTAAACTCTCTGATTTGTGATAGCTGTGTCAAAATCACACACACACATCCAACAGTAAAGGATAAAAAAAAATCTAATTGGCTGGAGGGTCTTAAGCACAACCTTTGACTATTAAGTGGCTTCTGCCGACCCACTGGCAACACATAGGGAGCTGGGCCAAAGGATAAAAAGAAAATACGAGCAGTGACATCAGAGGCCGCACACTACAAGAGAAACAGACTTCAGAGAGCTACTGCAGGCAAGTCACTAAAGAAAGAAACAAAGTACTAAGCAAACAACACAATCAAACTCTAGCAGGAAGGAGATACCAATATAGCAGGTGTTCCCAACCCCTGGACCATGGACTGGTACTGGTCCGTAGCCTGTTAGGAACCCGGGCGCACAGCAGGAGGTGAGCCATGGGTGAGTGAAGCTGAGCTCCGCCTCCTGCCAGATCAGCAATGGCATTAGGTTCCCATAGGAGTGTGAACCCTACTGTGAACTGCACATGGGAGGGATCTAGGTTGCACATTCCTTGTGAGACTCTAATGATAATGCACTTGAATCATACTGAAACTATCTTCCCGTACCCAACCCCAGTGGAAAAACTGTCTTCCATGAAACCCATCCTGGTGCCAAAAAGACTGGGGACAGCTGCACTATAGTATTCAGAGGTGCACAATCTATTATCTAAAATGTCTAGTTTTTGACAAAGAAGTATGAACTATACAAAGAGTAAATTGTGACCCATTGACCCATTCAGAAGAAAAAAAGCAGGTATGGAAACTGCCTTCAAGAACACGGAAATGTTGGACTTTACAAAGACTACAAAGCAGCTTTTATAAATATGTTCAAAGACCTAAGGGAAACCATGACTCGTCATATAGAGAATATCAGTAAGGACAGAAATTACAAAAAAGAACCATTTAGGCCAGGCGCGGTGGCTTATGCCTATAATCCCAGCACTTTGGGAGGCTAATTGGGTGGATCGCTTGAGGCCAGGAGTTTGAGACCAGACTGGCCAGCATGGTGAATCCCCGTTTCTATTTAAAATACAAAAATTAGCCAGCTGTGGTGGGCGCCTATAATCCCAGCTGCTCGGGAGGCTGAGGCAGAGATTGCTTGAATCTGGGAGGCAGAGTCTGCAATAAGCCAAGATTGCACCACTGCACTCCAGCCTCGGTGACAAAGCGAGACTCCATCTCAAAATCCCCCTCAACCCCCAGAAAAACTATAGTAATCCTAGAGTTTAAAGGTACAACAAACAGACTGGGCTTGGTGGCTCACATCTGTAATCCCAGCACTTTGGGAGGCTGATGCAGGTGGATTACTTGAGGTCAAAAGTTTGAAACCAGCCTGGCCAATATGGCAAAAACCCATCTCTACTAAAAATACAAAATTAGCCCGGTGTGGTATTGTGCACCTGTAGTTCCAGCTACTCGGGAGGCTGAGGCAGGAGAATCACTTGAACCCAGGAGGCGGAGGTTGCAGTGAGCCAGTATCGCAGCATTACACCCCAGCCTGGGTGACAGAGTGAGACTCAAAAAAAAAAAAAAAAAAAAAAGTACAACAAACAGAGTGAGAAATTCATTCAAGGATCTCAACAATAGATCTGAGCTGGCAAAAGAAAGAATCAGCAAACTTAGAGATCAAAGAGATTATGCAGTATGAAGGACAAAGAGAAAAGAGAATGAAGAAAAATAAACAGACTCAGAGAAATGTGCAATATCATCAACTTGACAAACATACATAAAATGGAGGCACCAGAAGGAGAGAGGCAGAAAAAATACTCAAGGAGTAATGGCTAAAATCTTGCCAAATATGATGAAAAACACTCAACCACACATTTGGAAAGCTCAACGAACTCCAAGTAGGATGAACACAAAGAGACCCGTATAACATCAGAGTAAAAACGTTGAAAACCAGAGATAAATGGAAAATCATGAAAGCAGAAGAGAAAAATGACTTATCACATCATACTGGAACTTTGATAAGCTTAACCGCTGACTTCCCATTAGAAAAAATGCAGTCCAGGCCGGGCGCGGTGGCTCAAGCCTGTAATCCCAGCACTTTGGGAGGCCGAGGCGGGTGGATCACGAGGTCAAGAGATCAAGACCATCCTGGTCAACATGGTGAAACCCCGTCTCTACTAAAAATACAAAAATTAGCTGGGCACGGTGGCGCGTGCCTGTAATCCCAGCTACTCAAGAGGCTGAGGCAGGAGAATTGCCTGAACCCAGGAGGCGGAGGTTGCGGTGAGCCGAGATCGCGCCATTGCACTCCAGCCTGGGTAACAAGAGCGAAACTCCGTCTAAAAAAAAAAAAAGAAAAAATGCAGTCCAGAAGAATGAGTAGACTTCCTCAAAGTGAGGGTAGAAACTATTAGCCAAGAATCTTATAACTGGCAAACTATCTTTCAAAAATGAAAGCAAAGCAGGTGTGGTGGCATGCGCCTGTAGTCCCAGCTACTCAGGAGGCTGAGTCAGGAGAATCACTTGAACCCAAGAGGCGGAGATTGCAGTGAGCTGAGATCACACCACTGCACTCCAGACTGGGTGACAGAGTGAGACTCTGTCTCAAAAAAAAAAAAAAAAAAAAGGGCAAAGAAAAATTTCTAAAAAATAAATACATTCCTAGATCAAATATATCTGAAAGACTAATGCCTGTAATCCCAGCACTTTGGGAGGCTGAGGTGGGTGGATCACGAGGTCAGGAGTTCAAGACCAGCCTGGCCAAAATAGTGAAACCCCATCTCTACTAAAAATACAAAAATTTAGCCGGGTGTGGTGGTGGGCACCTGTAATCCCAGCTACTTGGGAGGCTGAGGCAGGAGAATCGCTTGAACCTGGGAGGCAGAGGTTGCAGTGAGCCGAGATCGCACCATTGCACTCCAGCCTGGGCAACAGTGTGAGACTCTGTCTCGAAAAAAAAAAAATCTGAGGCCGGGCGCGGTGGCTCAAGCCTGTAATCCCAGCACTTTGGGAGGCCGAGGCGGGTGGATCACGAGGTCAAGAGATCGAGACCATCCTGGTCAACATAGTGAAACCCCGTCTCTACTAAAAATACAAAAAATTAGCTGGGCATGGTGGCGCGTGCCTGTAATCCCAGCTACTCAGGAGGCTGAGGCAGGAGAATTGCCTGAACCCAGGAGGCGGAGGTTGCGGTGAGCCGAGATCGTGCCATTGCACTCCAGCCTGGGTAACAAGAGCGAAACTCCGCCTCAAAAAAAAAAAAAAAAAAAAAGAAAAAAAAAAATCTGAAAGAGTTCACTCCTAGTAGACCTGCCTTATAAGAGATATTAACACTAAAAACTAAAGGGAAGTTGTTAAGGCTGAAAGCAAGACATACCAGACAGTAATTTGAATCCACATGAACAAATAGTAAAAGTAATTAAGTAATGAAAAACAAGGTATAAATACTTCATCTCTTAAATGATTTATAAAGCAATTGCACAAAACGATATTTATATAATTGTTATTGCTGAGTTATAACTTTAAATAAATATTTAAACTTTTGTACAAGGTTATAACATAGAAATGTAATAATAGCACAAAGAAAGGGTGGGAAAAAAGTTGTACTGGAGCACAGAAAATGACACCAGATGGCAACGTGAATCCATAGGAAGAAATGAAGAAAACCAGAAATGGTAAATAAGAAGGTTAATATAATAAACTCTGTAAGAATATATTTGTGTTTTCTTCTCTTCTTTAGGTAATAATTATAACAATGAATTGTTGAATTTGTAACAGATATGGATGTAATACATATAACAATATTGGCACAGAGACCCATGCCTGTACCCAGCACTTTAGGTAATAATTATAACAATGAATTGTTGAATTTGTAACACATATGGATGTAATACATATAACAATATTGGCACGGAGGCCCATGCCTGTACCCAGCACTTTGGGAGGCTGAGGTGGGCAGATTGCTTGAGTCCAGCAGTTTGAGACCAGCCTACGTAACATAGTGAAACCTTATCTCAAAAAAAAAAAAAAAACCAAAAGCAAAAAAACAAAAAAAGAAACATATAGCAATATTTACAAAAAAAGAGGGAGAAGGAATAGAGTTATACAGAAGTAAAGTTTCCTTGGAATTAAACATCGTATAAATTTTATACCAATTAAACGTGGTATAAAATCTATGAAAGTAGATTTTCATGTTAGGATGTATATTATAAGCCCTAGAGCAACCACTAAGAAAACAGCACAAAAATAACTTTAAAATCATTAAAGGAAGTAAAACGTTACACTATAAACATCCACTACATAAATCTACTTTATTAGAAAATATTCACTCAATCCAAAAATGGCAGCAAAAAGAAACAGAAGAACAAAAACAAAAAGGAGAGATACATATAAAGGGAAAAATGGCAGATTAAATTCAACCATATCAGTAATAACATTAAATGTGAATGAATTAAATACTCCAAGCAAAAGATATAGACTATCAGTCTGAATGAAAAAAAAAAAACAAACCGGAAAAGATCCAACTGTATGCTGTCTACAGAAAACACATTTCAGAGTCGAAGATACAAACAGGTTGAAACTAAAAGGATGGAAAAAGATTCAAATGTCCAGTTTTCAACGACAACAAAAAAATCATAAGACATACAAAGAAATAGGAAAGTATGGCCTGTTCAGAGGAATAAAATATATCAACAGACTATATGTTGGATTTACTGGAGAAAGACTTGAAAGCAACTTTTTTTTTTTTTTTTTTTTTGAGACGGAGTCTTGCTCTATCGCCAGGCTGGAGTGGAGTGGTGTGATCTTAGGTCACTGCAGCCTCAACCTCCCCAGCCCAAGAGATCTTCCCATCTCAGCCTCCTGAGTAGCTGGGACTACAGGCAGGTAGCACCATGTCCAGCTAATTTTGTTTGTTTATTTATTTATTTTTTTGAGATGCTTCGCTCTTGTTGCCCAGGCTGGAGTGCAATGGCGCAATCTGCTCACTGCAACCTCCACCTCCTGGGTTCAATCGATTTTCCTGCCTCAGTCTCCAGAGTAGCTGGGATTATAGCATGGGCTACCATGCCTGGCTACTTTTGTATTTTTAGTAGAGATAGGATTTCTCCATGTTGGTCAGGCTGGTCTTGAACTCTCGACCTCAGATGATCTGCCCGCCTCCGCCTCCCAAAGTGCTGGGATTACAGGCATGAGCCACTGTGCCCAGCTTGTTTATGTTTTATAGAGACGAGGTCTCACTGTTGACCAGGCTAGTCTCAAATTCCTGGACTCGGGTGATCTTCCCACCTGGGCCTTCTGAAGTACTGGGATTACAGGTGTGAGCCACCACACTTGGCTACAACTGTCTTTTTTATTTTGAGACCAAGTTTCACTCTTGTTGCTCAGGCTGGAGTGCAGTGGCACAGTCTCAGCTCACTGCCTGCCTCAGCCTCCCAAGTAGCTGGGATTATAGGTGCCTGCCACACACCCAGCTAAATTTTGTATTTTATAGAGATGGGGTTTCCACCATGCTGGTCAGGCTGGTCTTGAACTCATGACCTCAGGTGATCCACCCACCTTGGCCTTATAAGGTGCTGGGATTACAGGTGAGAGCCACCGCACTCAGCCACAACTGTCTTAAAGATGCTCAAAGATAAAGAAAAATATAGACAAAGACAGGAAAATGATGTATAAACAAAATGAGAATATCAATAAAGAGATAGAGAAAGGGACCAAAAGGAAATTCTGGAGCTAAAACTTATAATAACTGAAATAAAAAAATACACTGGAGGGGCAGGTGTGGTGGCTCACGCCTGTAATACTAGCACTTTGAGAGGTCAAGGCGGGTGGATCACTTGAGGTCAGGAATTCAACACCAGCCTGGCCAACATAGTGAAACTCCATCTCTACTAAAAATACAAAAATTAGCCGTTGTGGTGGTGTGTATCTGTTATCCCAGCTACTCAGGAGGCTGAGGCAGGGAGAGCTGCTTGAACCCAGGAGGCAGAAGTTGCAGTGAACTGAGATTGTGCCACTGTGTTCCAGCCTGGGCAACAGAGTGAGACTCTGTCTTTAAAAAAAAAAAAGTTTCTTGTGAAGAATACTGTTAAAGAGTTTTCGGGGTGGGATGACAGAAGATAAGGTGAAGCTTTGGAAAACTTTAGGTATCAACTGATCATGCTTTTTCTGTCCCTCATTGGAATTAAATAGTGAACCGTATCTATCTCATCCAGCGTGATGAATTTCGGTACTTCTTTTACCAAATTTCAGGGTAGGTTAAAGATAACAAAGTGTGAAATTCACATATTATTTTAAGTCATCTTACCAGTGAGTAGCTCTATCCATGTCTGGACAGTTTCTGTGGGTTCAGTTGCTTTGATGTGTTTGAGAGTTTCATCCAGTAGAACATCACCTGTTGGGCTGTCTGACTTTAGCAGTACCTTTGAGAAAAAAAGAAGCGACCCTGATTCCTTCACTTCATTCAAGTTAAAGTCTTTCAATATATCATATATGTGTTACTGGCTAAGTGTTGCAAGAAATGTAAGGAGGCATAATATACTGTCCCTGTCCTCAAGAAGTTTAAAATATAGTATGGAGTGATACGAAGACAAAAATAACATTTGAAGTGAGCCCTAGTGACAAACTGGATATGAATGATAATGGAGAAAAGTTTTAGTAACAACTCATCTTGAGTCTGGAAACCAACTTTTGAAACCATTAGTAAAGGTAGGAAACAGCTGAGCTTAGCGACTCATGCCCATAATCCCAGCACTTTGGGAGGCTGAGGCAGGTGGATCACCTGAGCTCAGGAGGTGGAGACCAGCCTGGCCAACATGGCAAACCTTGTCACTATTAAAAAAATAAAAAATACATAAATAAAGGTAGGAAAGTCAGAAAAGGAAGTCAGTTTTGGGGAAAGGTTGATAATTTGGTTTTCTTTCTTTTTTTTTGCTAAGTTTAGTTTTAAAAGATATGAGATACCCAAGTTGAAATTTCTAACCAATAGTTAAGTATGTTTCTGAAGGTGGAAAAACAAGACCTGCCTAGAAATTTGAAAATGAATCTCATGAAGGTGACAGATGAAGCTATAAAGGTAAATGATGTCTCTGAAAGGATGGAAAATCACTCAAGGGATACAAACTGTGACTTGGGTATAAGGAATCCAGAAGTAAGGAAACAGTGTATAGTTCAAAGAAGCAACAGTATAAGATAACAGCAAAGGCCAAGAATGGAGAAATTTTCAAAGTGCTAAAAAGTGTCAGGCCAGGCGCGGTGGCTCATGCCTGTAATCCTAGCACTTTGGGAGGCCAAGGTGGGCAGATCACAAGGTCAGCAGATGGAGACAATCCTGGCCAACATGGTGAAACCCTGTCTCTACTAAAAATACAAAAATTGGCTGGGTGCGGTGGTACACGCTTGTAATCCTGGCTACTTGGAAGGCTGAGACAGGAGAATTGCTTGAACCAGGGAGTTGGAGGTTGCAGTGAGCCGAGATTGCGCCACTGTACTCCAGCCTGGGTAACAGAGTGAGATTCCATCTCAAAAAAATAAGTAAATAAATAAATAAGTGTCAAATGCCACATATAGGTGGCATTTGAAAAACAGCCTGACAAACATGGAGAAACCCCATCTCTACTAAAAACACAAAATTAGCCAGTTGTGGTGGTGCATGCCTGTAGTCCCAGCTACTCTCGAGGCTGAGGCAGGAGAATCGCTTGAACCCAGAAGGCAGAGGGTTGCGGTGAGCCGAGATCCCACCACTGCACTCCAGCCTGGGCAACAAGAGTGAAACCCCATCTCAAAAAAAAAAAAAAAAAAGAGAGAGAAACAAATCAAAGACAGAAAAGAAGCTGGTGATACCTAAGAAGTAGTTTCAGTAGAATGCTTAGGATGATAAAGAAGTTGTGAGTGGAAAAATTCAGTAAGAAAATGGATACAGGAGTATGGTTGGAAAGGGCTTGCAGTAAATGGAAGGAAACAGAATAGTTATTGGACCTGACCCATGTAAGTCCCTTCCCCACATCATACTCTATTTCATAATGTTATAACCATATAACCATAGATATAGGGGAGTTTAATCAACAGCATCCTAAGTGTGATTTTTCTTCTTAAAGAAGGCAGGCAAAACTATGAGCTTCCTATAACTCTTTGGACTATGGATATTTGGATTTCTCCTTCTTGCTATAGGATAATTAACCTGTTTAGACAATGGGACTGCTGAGTCAGTGATATTTATTTTATCTTACTACTCAAATCTTTCTGTTCTTCCCAAATGTACTGTTGGTATTTGCCTTTCCATAAGCCGTGGACGTTCACAGAAGATTCAGTACCTTTCTGTCTAGTAGTCGCTTCTTACGCATGGTCGGGGGTTCCAGATAGATTCGACCCCGCATGGCCAGCTCTATCAGGATGCCTCCTCGCAGGCCAGATGATATGCAGTCATTCCAGAAAGATGTGTAACCCTAGGAAAGGAGAAAAGAGAAGAGAAAGAATGTTCTGAGAGGGATACTGACTTCCAGCAGGCACCCTAAGAACAGGCCACTTCGTACAAACCACAGTGCTTCCATTATTCATATTAAAAAAGAAAAAAAAAAAAAAAGAAAACAAATTAGAAAAAAAAAGAACGGGTCACTTTGTTGTGATTAGTTTCATATCATACCACATGAACTCAAAGTATAGAGTAAGAGAAGAGGATGCTTCTTGAATCCTCTTAAACATCCCCAAATATTTTGTTTGACTTCAAGATCATTAGTGAATTCCTATGGTTTGCTGTTAGTCAATAATTGATGTGCAATTTTTTTTTTTTTTTTTTTGAGACAGAGTCTCACTCTTTTATCTAGGTTGAAATGCAGTGGCAGGATCATGGCTCACTGCAGCCTTGACCTCCTGAGCTCAAGCAATCCTTCCACAGCTTCCTGAGTAGCTGGGACTACAAGTGTGCACCACCATGCCTGGCTGTTTCACAAAAACATTTTTTTTTGTAGAGAAAAGGTCTCGCTATGTTGCCCATGCTGGTCTGGAACTCCTGGTCTCAGGCTATTCCTCCACCTTGCCCTCCCAAACTGTTGTGATTACGGACATGAGCGACTGTGCCTTGGCTCGACTGCAAAATTTTAATTTTTGAGGAAAATTTTGGCTTTTTTGAAATCTGTTTTCATGACACTAAATTTCAGAGTGGGGTAAAATAAGTCAGACAAAAGTAAAAACCATTTGAGCTTTTAATCCTCCTAGATATGCATTAACTTGAAATTCTTTCAATGGGAGGTATAGTAGAAACCCACTGTAGTTAAGTGCCTTGGGTATGTTATTTAACCTTTCTAAGATACAATGTCCTCATCTATAAAATGCAGACACTAATATGTATTTTCACAAAATTGTTGTGAGGGTTACATGAGATGCAATGTATATGAAAGCATTTAGTATAGTACCTGGCATATAGCAGGCACTTAAAATGTTAGCTCCCCTTCCCTTTGTATGGGGAATATACAAAGACTTATATATAAGAGAGCCACTGGTATTGTCTAATAGCAGTAATGTCTAATTACTAATGTCTGTTGAATACTTATTATATATTAGATGTGTGCTAATACTTATGTACTAGATTTGTGCTAAGCTTTTTACATGCACTGATTATATCTTCACAACAACCCTATAAAGGAGGTACTACTACCACCCACACATTAAAGATGAGAAAACTGAGGCTTATAGAGGTTATGCAGCATAACAGAGGTCAGAAAACCTTTTATTTTTATTTTTTATTATTTTATTTTATTTTATTTTTGAGACAGAGTTTCACTCTTGTTACCCAGGCTGGAGTGCAATGGCGCGATCTTGGCTCACCGCAACCTCCGCCTCCTGGGTTCAGGCAATTCTCCTGCCTCAGCCTCCTGAGTAGCTGGGATTACAGGCACGCGCCACCATGCCCAGCTAATTTTTTGTATTTTTAGTAGAGAAGGGGTTTCATCATGTTGACCAGGATGGTCTCGATCTCTTGACCTCGTGATCCACCCGCCTCGGCCTCCCAAAGTGCTGGGATTACAGGCGTGAGCCACCACGCCCGGCAGGAAACCTTTTAAATAAAAAAATTTTAAGTGTTTTTTTTTTGTTTGTTTGTTTTTGTTTTTTGGTGGTGTTTTACTGATAGATCACAGTTGTGCGAATATTTTGGGGTACTATTTTTTTTTTTTTTTTTTTAGAGACAGGGCAGGGTCTTGCCCTGTTACCCAGGCTGAGTTGCAGTGGGACCATCGTAGCTTACTGTAGACTTGAACTCTGGGGCTCAAACATTGTCCTGCCTCAGCCTCCTGAGGAGCTCAGACTACAGGCATGAACCACCGCACCTAGCTAAAATAACTTTTATTAAAAAAAATTTAGGCCAGGTGCAGTGGCTCACGCCTATAATCCCAGCACTTTGGGAGGCCGAGGCGGGTGGATCACGAGGTCAAGGAGACCATCCTGGTTAACATGGTGAAACCCCGTCTCTACTAAAAATACAAAAAAAATTAGCTGGGCACGGTGGCGCGTGCCTGTAATCCCAGCTACACAGGAGGCTGAGGCAGGAGAATTGCCTGAACCCAGGAGGCGGAGGTTGCAGTGAGCCGAGATCGCGCCATTGCACTCCAGCCTGGGTAACAAGAGCGAAACTCCGCCTCAAAAAAAAAAATTTTTTTTTTAATTTAATTTTCTTCTTTATTTGCTTGGAAGTTATGTACTTTTAGAAGTTATCCTTAAAATTTTAAAAATTAATATTTTAACCACTCTCTTAGTGGTCCAATATTTTCTTTTTTTAGCCTCATAAATTAGATAACATTATCATCATTATTTTATACAGGTAGCACTTGTTTACATTTACACAGGTGCTTATGAATTTCTTTGCTCACCATTCCTTCTTGTATCCCAGACTTCCTTTCTGGTTCTATTTTCCTTCTTTCTAAAATAGAATTTCCTTAAGTGAAAGTCTGTTGGAAGCAGTTTCTATTTTGCTTATCTGAAATGTCTTTGAATTTCACCATCTTCCTTGAAAGACCGTTTCTCTGGACATAAAATTCCAGGTTGATCATTTTCTCTTATCACATTGAAGATAGTATGCCCTCCTCTTCCGGCTTCTAATACAGCAGTGAGAAATGTATCTTTCTTATTGATTGTGGTTTCTTTGTAGGTGGTGTATCTTTTCTTTGATCCTTTAAGATCTTCTCTCTTGGTATTTTGCAATTTGACTATAACATGACTGCATGAATTTATTTATTCTGTTTGATATACGTTCTGCTTCCTATACCTGTGGTTTCATTTCTTAGTCTCAATAATTCACAGCTCTTAGGTCTCTAAGCACTTTGGCTCTCCTCTATTTTCTTTATTCTTTCCTTCTGGGACTTCAGTCTTTCTTATTTTAGCCCCCTGTCTTTTAATCTCTCTTTTATATTTTCCATTTGTTTTTTCTCTCTATTGCTTTCTGGAGGTTTTTTTTTTTTTTTTTTGAGATGGAGTCTCGTTCTGTTGCCCAGGCTGGAATGCAATGGCATGATTTTGGCTCACTGCAACCTCTGCCTCCTGGGTTCAAAACATTCTTCTGCCTCAGCCTCCTGGGTTCAAAACATTCTTCTGCCTCAGCCTTCTGAGTAGCTGGGATTACAGGTACAAGTTATCACACCTGGCTAATTTTTGTATTTTTGTACAGATGGAGTTTCACCATGTTGGCCAGGCTGGTCTTGGACTCCTGACCTCAGGTGATCCACCTGCCTAGGCCTCCCAAAGTGCTGGGATTACAGGTGTAAGCCACTGTGCTCAGCCTCTGGAGAGTTTTTAAAAAATCTGGCTTCCAATTTACTAATTCAAACTAACCCCGATATTTTGATTTCAACTATTTTTCATTACTAAAAGTTTTATTTAGTTATTTTTCACATTTGCCTGGTGATTTGTGATTTTTTGCTGTTCATTTTGTGATTATTTCTTTAAAAATGTCATATTTTTAGTCTGATTATTTTAATATGTGATAATATATGAGGTCCTTGATATCTTGACAATATCTGAGGACATTATTTGTCACTTCTGATTCTTGTTTGTATGTTTGATGATCATTGATTAAGACGTTCACATTTAATGTTTTGTGAATTTATGAGATCCTGGAGGCCTAAATTGAAGACATCCTCCTCCAGAGGGAAAGATCTGCATTTGTTTCTGCTAAGAGCCAAGTACGGAGGGATTATGGGAGTGCCACACAACTGGGAGCACATTTAAGCCTGGTTTCCCCACTTTACCTCAACTATCAAGTTTATTCCTGACCAACCAATTCCTGAATCACAAGACTGATTAGGTAATTTACCCCAGGCCAATCTGGTTTTCATGTTATCTTTATTGCTCACCTCTTGGATTTTAATTTTGGTGTTTGTTTGGGGGGGCCCCTTGAAGATTATTTCTACTTTCCAAGGCTCAATAATACAGTACAAATTAAGCTTATTCAAGACTTAATATCTGACTACCATACTGCCAGGGCTAGAGGACCTCTAAATCTCTTTTTCCTGCTATAGCCAGGACAATCTTTAACATCAAGTGTAATGATATAATTCCCTTCCCTCATGCTTAAAAATCTTTCAAACATTCCTCTCAGCCTTCAGGATGGAATCCAAATGGCTTAGTACACACTCAAACTAAGTGACTGGTGGGGCGCAGTGATCCCAGCTACTCAGGAGGCTATGGCAGGAGGATCACTTGAGGCCAGGAGTTGGCCAGCCTTGGGCAACACAGCGAGACCTTGTCTCTAAAAACAAAAAAACAAAACAAAGTGGCTATTCACTAGTCTCTGCTTCGGCCTCTTTCCCTGTTGGCCTTTGCACACACTGCTCTATCTAGAGGAACCAATATTCTTCCTTGCACAGTTCCTTCACGTAGTTAAGGATTAAGTACAGGTGTCACATTTCCGCATAACCCTGTCTAACATCGTTTACGTCTCCACTCCACCCTCTGGATTAGGTTCTGCACCCGGATGTGCCTCTACGTACTTCTCTGATAACATCTGTATCATATTGCAATCAACTGTTTCTCCTGACTAGACTATAAATTCCTTAAGGAGAGAATATCCCTTATGACTAAAAACATATTTTTGAAACCATAAATTTATGCCTAAAAGTAAGAACCTGGCAAAAGCTCAGCTTGAGCCGTAAATTTAGACATCTCCAAATTTCCTGAGGGCCTGATCTTTGACTCAAGGTTGGGATTTGCGTTTTGTCTGGAGACAGAGTATCGCCCTGTTGCCCAGGCTGGAGTGCAGTGGCACGACATCATCTCACTGCAACCTTCACCTCCCGGTTCAAGCGATCCTCCCACCTCAGTCTCCCAAGTAGCTGGGATAACAGGCGTGTGCCACCACACCCAGCTAATTTTTGTATTTTTAGTAGAGACAGCGTTTTGCCATGTTGCCCAGGCTTGTCTCGAACTCCTGGGCTCAAGTGATATGCCCACCTTGGCCTCCTGAAGTGCTAAGATTACAGGTGTGAGCTACTGCGCCCGGCCCCAAGTCATATTTGTGATTTCTCTTTAAGGAAGGGGTAGCCTATTTTTTTTTAAAAACTAATACACCTTTTTTTTAGTTTATCTATCTAATTAAGGTTAAACTATAACTTACTTCAGAACACATATTTATGTAGGCGTAATTTATAGGTTATTCTGGTAATAAATCTTAACAGGTGTGCAAACATTTTAGCCAATATTAAAGCAACTGGAAGAAAGTTTTCCTTATGGTCTCGATTCCTCCTGACCATATAACTTCTGTTTCAGTGACAGTGACATCAGATTGTCGACAAAACTATAAATGAGGAGTACAAAGAAATGCTGAAGATCAGGATAAAGAAACTACATTTTTGAATGTCACCCTTTGCTACTGTAGCATCTCAAAACATGTAAAACTTTCCAAGTTTTTAACTTTTTTATTAAGAATATGCAATAATAAACAAAAGTATAAAAACATACATGTAGAGTTTTAAGAAAATAATTATAAAACACACACTTGTATAACTACAAGAAAGAGACTGGATTTAGAAAAAGATAATAACAGAAAAGCAAAAAGGAGAGTAAGTGTCCCCCTGTACTGCGGGTACAAAAGATCAATAAAGACTACAGTATTGTCATCTATAGTAATATCTTAGAACAGATTGAAACAAATTTAGATGCAGAATAGCCTGGGGGTAAGGGAAAATACAATTATTTATATTTAAAGGTTATTTTCCTCTTAGTGTATCTATCTAACTTAGTGAATTCTTTAGCCATTCATAAGAAAGATTCTGTATTAGAGGGCTAATACTTTGGCATATCTGAGCAGGAAGACCTAGCACGTACATACTGAAGTTCACCATTTGATCATTAAATCTCATTACCAAAGGCTATCTAAAGAAAATTTTAGGACCAACTGAAACTGATGGAACTGCCCACTGTCTCATGACTAATGGAGAATCTTAGAAGATTTACAGAATAAGATCTTCGGATGGTGGACTTTGTTTTGTCCTGACTTTATACAACTGTAGGCCAGGTGCAGTGGCTCATGCCTGTAATCCCTGCACTTTGGGTGGCCGAGGCAGGTGGATCACATGAGAACAGGAGTTCGAGACCAGCCTGGCCAACATGATGAAACCCCATCTCTACTAAAAATACAAAAAATTAGCTGGGCATGGTGGCACATGCCTGTTATCCCAGCTACCCAGGAGGCTGAGGCAGAATAGCTTGAACCTGGGAGGCAGTGAGCCAAGTGGTTGCAATGAGCCAAGATTGTGCCACTGCACTCCAGTTCAAGCAAAAAGAGCAAAACTTCTGTCTAAAACACACACACACACACACACACACACACACACACACACACACTTGTAGGTTGGGCGAGGTTGCTCATGCCTGTAATCCCAGCACTTTGGGAGGCTGAGGTGGGTGGATAACCTGAGGTCAGGAGTTCAAGATCAGCCTGACCAACATGGTGAAACCCTGGTTCTACTAAAAATACAAAAATTGGCTGGGTGTGGTGGCAGACACCTGAATCCCAGCTACTCAGGATGCTGAGGCAGGAAAATTGCTTGAACCCTAGAGGCAGAGGTTGCTGTGAACCAAGATCATGCCACTGCACTCCAGCCTGGGTGACAAGAGTGAAACTCCATTTCAAAAAAAAAAAAAAAAAAAAGAGAAAAATCTCAATACAGAAATGTATACTTTAGAAGGTGAAAGTATTCTGGAATCTTATCCCCTCTAGATGATCACTATTAACAGTTTAATGGGTACTTTTCTAGATTTCTTTATTTTTTTTTTTGAGACGGAGTTTCGCTCTTGTTGCCCAGGCTGGAGTGCAATGGTGCAATCTCAGCTCACCACAATCTCTGCCTCCTGGGTTCAAGTAATTCTCCTGCCTCAGCCTCCTGAGTAGCTGGGATTACAGGCATGCATCACCACGCCCGGCTACTTTTTGTATTTTTAGTAGAGACAGGGTTTCTCCATGTTGGTCAGGCTGGTCTTGGAACTCCCGACCTCAGGTGATCTGCCCACCTCGACCTCCCAAAGTGCTGGGATTACAGGTGTGAGCCCCTGCGCCTGGCTAGATTTTTATATACATATTCTGTCATATGTTTATATTTGTTAATATTATTTATGGAAATGACATTACACTGAGTGGTAATTTTTTTCATTTACTCATTATTTTGGATATCATTCCATATCAGTAACTATACTTCTTCATCCCTTGTAATGACTGTATAGTATTGCATTTTAGATGCACTGTAATTTATCTATCCAAGCCACTACTGATGTACATTTAGATTGCTTACGGTATTTAGCTATTACTAAAAAATGTTGGCTGGATATAGTGGCTTAAGCCTGTAATCACAGCATTTTGGGAGGCCGAGGTGGGTGGATTACCTGAGGTCAGGAGTTTGAGACGTGCCTGGCCAACACGGTGAAACCCCATCTCTACTAAAAATACAAAAAAAAAAAAAAAAAAGAGCCGGAAATGGTGGTGCATGCCTGAAATACCAGCTACTCGGGATGCTGAGGCAGGAGAATCCCATGAAACTGGGAGGCAGAGGCTTCAGGGAGGCAGAGGTTGCAGTGAGCTGAGTTCGTGCCACCACACTCCAGCCTGGGTGGCAGAGTAAGACTCCATCTCAAAAAAAAAAAGTAAAGAAATATTCATTTGTGTGTATATTTCTGTTGAATACCTAGAAGAAAATTCTGGGTCAAAGATTACACATATTTAAAATTTTAAAATTGCACAATGAGAATTCAGTAAATTCAGATAGTCAACACTTTGTGCAGAATTTCTACTTAGTCAAATAATCAAAGTGCCCTTCCTTATTCAAACGTCATTGAAGACACACCTTAAAACAACTCTGGGGCCAGGCACGGTGGCTCATGCCTATAATCCCAGCACTTTGGGAGGCCGAGGGGTGGATCACAAGGTCAAGAGATCGAGACCATCCTGGTTGACATGGTGAAACCCCGTCTCTACTAAAAATACAAAAATTAGCTGGGCATGGTGGTGCATGCCTGTAGTTCCAGCTACTCAGGAGGCTAAGGCAGGAGAATTGCTTGAACCCAGGAGGCGGAGGTTGCAGTGAGCCGAGATCGCGCCATTGCACTCCTCCAGCCTGGGTAACGAGTGAAACTCCGTCTCAAAAAAGAAAAAAAAAATTACTTTAGAAAATATTTATGATACTGAATGAAAAATAGCCAGATATATAATTGAATATTCAGGATTATCACAATGATATAAAATACTGTCTACTTTCAAACATGGCTTTCTAACCTTTCCAAATTATCTACAGTAAAAAAAAATCACTTTTTAAGGAAAAATTTCAGAAAAAAAAAAACCCTCTACTTCCCCAAGTCTGAAGATGTAACACTAAAATTGCTTCACCTTCCATGGGAGAAGGAATGTAATTGTGTCTCATGAACCCTTTTCTATCTGCCCAATTCCAAAGCCCAGTGGAAGTATAATGATCTTCAGGGGTTATCAAAAATTCTACAAGTGAAACTAATTTTATTATTTTTTTCCTCCTAAAAAATTACTCTAAGAAAAGTTGGTGTACTGTTTGTCCCTGAATCGCTCTATTAAAAGAGTGGTATTCAGGATTTGATCTAAATTCCTCATTTACAAATTAACATGGTTCATCTAAACTCCAATTCCTATTTCTACATCCACACAGCTCATAAAGACATTTTATACGTGTATGTATGTACATATATGTATCTACATATTTATTTGAGACAGAGTCTCAATCTATCACCCAGGCTGGAGTGCAGTGGTGTGATCTTGGCTCACTGCAACCTTTGCCTCCCAGGTTCAAGCGATTCTCCTGCCTTGGCCTCCCTAGTAGCTGGGATTACAGGCGCCTTTCACCACATCCAGCTAATTTTTGTATTTTTAGTAGAGATGTGGTCTTATCATGTTGGGTTGGTCTCGAACTCCTGACCTCAGGTGATCTGCCTGCCTCGGCCTCCCAAAGTGCTGAGATTACAAGTGTGAGCCACTGTGCCTGGCCAAGACATTTTATAAAATAGATCAAGCATTAAAAGCCCATCCTGTTTAATCATGTTGAAGAATGAAGAACTGTGACCTGATGTTGTTCTGGTTTAACAGATGATTTCAGCCTGATTTTGAGGAATGGATTATAAATCTAGGCCAATGGACAAAATTTCTCAATGAATGACATAACGATTATATCCTTTCAGGTTTATTTTAAAAGGTGGGTAGGGCTGGGCGCAATGGCTCATGCCTGTAATCCCAGCACTGAGATTGGCCATTGCACTCTAGCCTGGGCAACAAGAGCCTCTGTCTCAAAAACAAAAACAAACAAACAAAAAAAGTGGGTAGAAAGATGCAAAGCTAGTTATAATGATCAGTTTATTAGTTTTCTCAGGCCTTTTGTTTTTCTTAAAACCATTATCAAAAGTTTAGCAAATAAAAACAACATGCTAAGGCTTTGTCAGTGAAAGGGAAATGCAAAATAAAGGAAAGCAACTGGTCATCTTTGAATTCCTATATAACCTTTAAATCTTAACTCTGGTCAGTAAAAATATCTTTAGTTGTTTTGCTCTAAAAATTTTTATTTTTATTTATTTATTTATTTTTTTCGAGATATCGTCTCCCTCTGTCACCAAGGCTGGAGTGCAGCGGTATGATCTCAACTCACTGAAATCTCTGCCTCCTGGGTTCCCTTGATTCTCCTGCCTCAGCCTCCTAAGTAGCTGGGATTACAGGAGTGTGCCACCATGCCTGGCTAATTTTTGTATTTTTAGTAGAGACGGAGTTTCACCATGTTAGCCAGGCTGGTCTTGAACCCCTGACCTCAGGTGATTTGCCTGCCTCAGCCTCCCAAAGTGCTAGGATTACAGGCGTGAGCCACCTCACCTGGCCAGAAAAAGGAATTTTAATTGCTACACATTGTCAAGAAAACAGAAGAAAAGAGAATGTTGAGAAGGGGGAGCAAAAATTTGAAAACAGCCTGGGTGTGGTGGCTCACACCAGTAATCCTAGCACTTTAGGAGGCCAAGGCAGGCAGATTGCCTGAACTCGGGAGTTCAGGACCAGCCTGGGCAACACAGTGAAACCCCGTCTCTACTAAAATACAAAAAAAAAAAAAAAAAATTGGCTGGTTGTGGCAGCGTGCGCCTGTGGTCCCAGCTACTTGGGAGGCTGAGGCAGAAGAATTGCTTGAACCCAGGAGGCAGAGGTTGCAATGAGTCAAGATTATACCACTGCACTCCAGCCTGGGTGACAGAGTGAAACTCTGTGTTCAAAAAAAAAATCTGAAAACATGTCCAGACTCTAAGTCTATCTCCCCACAACTCACGTTTTTTTTTTAAACAATAAAATATTTTATCAATTTATTCATCCACTTATCTCTAGTTTGACTCTGAATGACTTATGGCAATTTTAGAAATTAAAATCCATCCCCCAAAGATATTTTTTCTTATATAGGGATTCCCAAAGCAATATATCTATAAAGGGTAGTCCGAATGTATCTAAGCATACTTTGACCAATTGTAGTATTTAGCCATCATAAGGGACAACCTCAAAAGACGCAGTACTCTTTTGAATATATGTTTTCCTTTGTTTGTTAAAAGAGCTTCTGCATAGCAAAATAAACTATCATTAGAGTGAACAGGCAACCTACAGAGTGGGAGAAATTTTTTTTTTTTTGAGATGGAGACTCTCTCTGTCACTGAGGCTGGAGTGCAGTGGCATGATCTTGGCTCTTTGCAACCTCCACCTCCCAGGTTCAAGCTATTCTCCTCCCTCAGCAACCTGAGTAGCTGAGATTACACGCACATGTCACCACGCCCAGCTATTTTTTTTTGTATTTTTGGTAGAGACGAGGTGTCACCATGTTGGTCAGGGTAGTTTTGAACTGATCTCAGGTGATCTGCCTGCCTCAGCCTACCAAAGTGCTGGGATTACTGGCATGAGCCACCTCGCCCAGTGTTTTTTTTTTTTTTTTTTTTTTTAAGAGACCAGGTCTTGGCCTGGTATGGTGGCTCATACCTATAATCCCAGCACTTTGGCAAGCTGAGGTGGGAGGATCACTTGAGCCCAAAGTTTGTAACCAGCCTAGGCAACATACTGAGATCCCATCTCTATAAAAAATTAGCCAGGATTGGTGGCGTATGTCTGTAGTCCTACTTACTAGGGAGGTTGAGGTGGAAGGATCTCTCAAGCTCAGGAGGTCGAGGGGGCAATGAGCCAGGATCATTCCACTGCACTCCAGCCTGGGCAACAGAGTGAGACCCTATCTCAAAAGCAAAAAAGAGAGAAATGGGGTTTCACTCTATCATACAGGCTGGAGTGCATTGGCACAATTGTGGCTCACTGCAGTCTCAAACTCCTGGGCTTGACTTGTCATCCCTTGCAGTTAGGACTACAGGTGTGCAACACATCTGGCTGATTTTTAAAAATTTTTGTAGTGATAGGGTCTGGCTATGTTGCCCAGGCTGGTCTTGAACACCTGGCCTCAAGTGATCCTCCCATGTCAGCCTCCCAAGTAGCTAGGATTACGGATGTGAGCCACCTGGCCTGGCTTCCAGTGATTTAAAATTGACTTAGAAACAGAAGCAATTATGTCATGTTCAAACCTTAGAAGTGCAAAACTAGGTAAGTGTAGATTTTGTTTTGTTTTGTTTTCAAATAGCTTTTCTCTCCTTGATTACTAGCATATACACATTGTAGAAAACTTGAAAACAAAATAAAAAAATCATAAAAAATAAAAATCACCCTTTGATCATATGGGTGTATGTACAACCAAACTTTTCTGTATACATGAAATACATGTATCTTTTACCCATAAACCAATTTTCCCATCTCCGTCTCTCCCAACCCAATTCTGGGGCATTCCTTCATAGCAAAGGTTTGTGTGTATTATGGAACAACAGTATGATGTATATGTTATAAACCTCAATAAAATATTACCAGCCTGGGCAACATGTTGACACCCTGTCTCTACTAAAAATACAAAAACTTAACTGGGTGTGGTGGGGCACGCCTGTAGTCCCAGCTACTTGGGAGGCTGAGGCAGAAGCATCGCTTGAATCTGGGAGGTGGAGGTTGCAGTGAACCAAGATCGCACCACTGCACTCCAGCCTGGGTGACAGAGTGAGATTCTGTCCCCCAAAAAAAAGTATTAAGGAGTAGAGATAGAACAAACTGTGAGAGTACTGATTTCATCATCTTTCACTACAGGGAGTCAGGACACTTTCTAAAATGGAATAATGTGATAAGAAAGCACAATCCCAATTTTATTTTATAACATTTTTGATTTCACATTTTCCCTCCCTCCCCATGTCTCTCCTTCTTTCCTCCCTCCCCCTTCCCTCCCCCCTTCTCTCTTTCTTTCTATTTTTTTTTTTTTTTGAGAGGGTCTCTTTTTGTCACTCAACCAGGCTGGAGTGCAGCGGCATGAACATGGCTCACTGTAGCCCCAACCTCCTAGGCTCAAGCAATCCTCCGACCTCAGGCTCCCGAGTAGCTGGGACTACTGGCACATGTCACCATGCCTAGCTAATTTTTGTATTTTTTGCAGAGACAGGGTTTCTCAATGTTGCCCAAGCTGGTCTCCAACTCCTGAGATCAGGTGATGCTCCCACCTTGGCCTCCCAAAGTGCTGGGCTTACAGGCTGAGCCACCGTGCCCAGCCAACAGTTTCAAACATACACAAAGTAGAGATTATGTAGCTATATGTAGCCATCACCTAGTTTGAAGAGGTATCAATATAATCTTTCGTCTTTACCACCCACCCCACCCCAAACCCAGATTATTTCTGTGCAAATCCCAGCTGCTATATAATTTCATCCATAGAATACTGCATATTCTCACCAAAATCCTAAGGATTCTCCCCCAAATCCTAATCTCCCCAAGAGATTAAGATTTTTTTAAAAAGAACTGTAATACCAATATCATACATAAAACAACCCAATAAGAGCTCCATATTATTATCAAATATTCAGTAAGCCTTCATATTCAGTAAATTTTTTTTTTTTTTTTTGAGACGGAGTCTTGCTCTGTTGCCCAGGCTGGAGTGCAGTGGCGCGATCTTGGCTCACTCACTGCAACCTCCACCTCCCAGATTCAAGCGATTCTCTGCCTCAGCTTCCTGAGTAGGCTGGGATTACAGGTACTCGCCACCATGCCCAGTTAATTTTTGTATTTTTAGTAGAGACAGGGTTTCACCATCTTGGCCAGGCTGGTCTTTAACTCCTGACCTCATGATCCACCCACCTCAGCCTCCCAAAGTGCTAGGATTACAGGTGTGAGCCACTGCACCCAGCTAGTAAATTTTTTTACAGTGCTTTGTTTGAGTCCGGAGCCAAAGTCCACACTTAAGTCTTCTGTATTTCATACAACTTTTATTTTTTTGAGACGGACTTTCTCTGTTACCCAGGCCGGAGTGCAAAGGCTCGATCTCAGCTCACTGCAACCTCCGCCTCCTGGGTTCAAGCGATTCTCCTTCCTCAGTCTCCCAAGTAGTTGGAATTACAGGCACCCGCCACCAAGCCTGGCTAATTTTTGCGTTTTTAGTAGAGATGGGGTTTCACCATGTTGGCCAGGGTGGTCTCAAATTCCTGACCTCAGGTGATCTGCCCAACTCAGACTCCCAAAGTGGTGGAATTACAGGCATGAGCCACCATACCCAGCTACATGTGTACTTTTATTTTATCATTTATTTATTTATTTTTGAGACAGGGTCTCCCTCTGTTGACCAGACTGGAGTACAGTGGCGTGATCTTGGCTGACTGCAACCTCTGCCTCCTGGGTTCAAGCAATTTTCCTTCCTCAGCCTCCTGAGTAGCTGGGATTACAGGTGTGTGCCACCGTGCCTGGCTAATTTTTGTATTTTTAGTATAGATGGGATTTCGTTATGTTGGCAAGGCTGGTCTCAAACTCCTGACCTCAGGTGATCCACCTGCCTTGGCCTCGCAAAATGCTGGGATTATAGGTGTAAGCCACCATGCCCAGTCTACATGTATACTATTATTATTTATTTATTTTTTGTTTTTACCAAACCAGTTTGGGTAGAACACGTATAATTTTAAAAGTAAAATGAAATATAATTTTACTTAACAAAAAAAGTGAAATATTACTAAACTTCAAACTTTTTTTTAAAATTTGAGACAGGGTCTCATTCTGTCATCCAGGCTGGAGTGCAGTGGCATAATCATAGCTCACTGCACCCTCTACCTCTTGGGCTCAAGCAATCTACCACCTCAGCCAATCTTACCACCTCAGCCTCCTAAGTGGATGGAACTATGGGCACATGCCACCATGCCCATCTGATTTTTAAATTATTTTAGAGATGGGGTCTCACTATGTTGCCCAGGCTGGTCTCAAACTCATGGACTCAACTGATCCTCCCACCTTGGCCTCCCAAAATGCTAGGATTACAGACATGAGCCACCACACCACTCCTCAAACATATATCATACATATATCATATATCATATACAATATCATATAATTTATGATATTGGCTGTGGGTTATCAAATAAAAAGAAAAAAAATTTTTTTTTTTAAAGAGAAATGTCCTACAAATTCCTAAGAGTGAAAAAAAAAGGGATTAAGAGGTTGGGGTCATTTTAAAAAACTAGATGTTTCAATTTTAGATAATGTCTAAGTGACTCCTTGTTATGAAAGCTACAAGTTAATATCCTTCCCATATTTTATTACCTTACTTCCCAATTTAATAATTATAAATTTTATACTGTCAAGACTCATAATATGTATATTCTGTTCTACAGTTCACCAGACCTGCTCTACTTTATCTGAATGTATGCACAGAGAGCTGATACTGGTTACATGAGAGTTTATTATATTGTTTTTTACACATTTTTGTATGCCTGAATTATTTGTAATTTTGAAAAAAAGGATTTTTTTTTTGAGACGGAGGCTCGCTGTCGCCCAGGCTGGAGTCCAGTGGTGTGATCTTGGCTCACGGCAACCTCTGCCTCCCAGGTTCCAGTGATCCTTCTACCTCAGCCTCCCAAGTAGCTGGGACTACAGGTGCATGCCACCACACCCAGCTAGTTTTTGTATTTTTTAGTAGAGACAGTGTTTCACCATATTGGCCACTGGTCTTGAACTCCTGACCTTGTGATCCTCCCACCTTGGTCTCCCAAAGTGCTGGGATTACAGGCATGAGCCTCTGTGCCCAGCCAAAGAAATGTTTTAAATTAAAAAATGATGTTTAACAATATTTACAGTATTTCTGGGAAGTAAGATTTCTTTTTTTTTTTCACATTGTTAATTATACTTCCCTCTATTGCTTAAATTCTTTATCAAGAACATTTTTTCCCTAAAACAAACAGGAAAAATAAGTTTGTGTGAACCTTGACTCCACAGGAATTCTTTATTTAGCAGAGAGGAAACAAAATCCAGAAGTAGGGAGTTTCAATAGGACACTTCTGCAGCAGTTTACATTGGAGGCAACAAGACGAAGAAGCAAAAGTGGGAATGGAAAGGAGGTATCAATGGCAAAGAGTGCAAATCTAAGACTGCAAGAATTCTTTTATATATTTCCAACTCTGGAACTGTCACCAGTACCTAGAGAGAGGTATATAAAAACAAAATAAACTGGCACCCTTCCTTACACCTCAGTAATTCATCTAAAATTCCTAGAAGCCACACAGAACTAATTTAGATATCAAGTGGGGTTTCTACCCTCCAGATTATATCCCCAAGTAAACTGAGTTATTTTAAAGGATGGTACATTATCCAAGTAAGAAAATAGTGACCAATCCTATTTACTTGTTTTTCATCCTATGTATGAGGCCACTGAAACACAAAAGTCAAAGATTACTAAGAATACTAGGTTAGGCCATTGGTTGCTCAGTTTGTAAGAGCTGATTCAACTGATCATTTTCAAGTCTAAAAGAGGAGAAACTACTGCTTTGAAAACTTAAGGCTACCCTACAGATATTTACTTTAAAGGATGTAAGTGGCTATTTAAGCCCAGCATTCAACTAAGGTCTCTTTGGCCATAAGAAAATGACCATTTAATTAAGAGCCAAGACTAATAGTTTAAACAACAAAAACATAATAATAATGTTTATTATTTATTGAGCATTTATATGTGTCACACTCTGAGTTAAAATTTTTATATAATTAGGCTGGGCGCAGTGGCTCATGCCTGTAATCCCAGCACTTTAGAAGGCCGAGGCAGGTGGATCACCTGAGATCAGGAGTTTGAGACCTGACTGGGCAACACCCCGTCTCCATTGAAAATATAAAAATTAGTCAGGCATAGTGGCAGTTGCCTATAATCCCAGCTACTCAGGAGGCCGAGGCAGGAGAATCACTTGAACCTGGGAGGCAGAGGTTGCAAGTGGTCGAGATCACACCACTGCACTCAAGCCTGGGCAACAAGAGCGAATCTCCATCTTAAAAAATTTTTTTTAAACAAAATTAATCTAATTCTATAATAGCACTATTAATATTATCTCTATGAAATAAGAATGAAGGGAAAAAATGTGAAAACATAGTCCAAGTCATAAGCTGATAAGTGGTAGATCTGGGATTTGAATGTAGATGTGTCTGATTCCAAAGCCTGTGCTTTTATCCACTTGCCTATAAAAAAAATTAGAAAATAAAAGATGGTAACTAAGCACACTGAGAGGTATAATAAATGCAAGGGAATTCGGAGAATGTAAAGTTCAGTATTGGATTTGTGATGGGCTTTGAAAGACAGAATTTACATTAAAACAAAATATAAGAAGAAGGAAGCATGGCAGAAATATGTAAAACAGACAAATGGGACTGGGTGGCAAGTAAACTGAGCAGTGAGAAATAATGTTAGTCAGATAAAATGGGGCTTAGAAAGCCAGGAAAACACGGTACTGCCCTCAGGGAGGTTGCAGACTAACCTTAAAGTTAATAATAATATACATGTATTCAATGGAATCCTATGAAACCAATGAAAAAGAATGGAGTATGTTTATATTTATTAGCATAAAAGATGTCCATATTATAATAAATGGAAAGGGAAGGCTACAAAATAACATGTCTGATTATGATCAATTTTTTGGCAATTATGCATCTGGGGCTAGGCACAGTGGCTCACACTTGTAATCCTAGCACTTTGGGAGGCCGAGGCAGGTAGATCACTTGAGACCATGACTTCAAGACCAGTCTGGCCAACATGGCAAAATCCTATCTCTACTAAAAATATAAAAATTAGCAGGGCATGGTGGTAGGTGCCAGTAATCCCAGCTACTTGGGTGACTGAGGCACAAGAATCGCTTGAACCTGTAGGTGACAGTTTCAGTGAGCTGCAGGTACCACTGCACTCCAGCCTGGGTGACAGAGCAAGACTCTGTCTCAAAGAAAAAAAAAATTGTGCATCTGTGTGTGTGTGTGTATGCACTGAAAACAGTCTATAATGATATATATTACAATTTGGGAAGCACGATTATAGCTATATTTGGGAAGCAAGTTATATTTGGGAAGCAAGACTACAGGTGGTTTTTAGTAATATTTGGGAAGCAAGATCACAGGTGGTTTTTATTTTCTTCTTCACACCTTTAAAAAAAACTGAGGTATAATTTATATAGAGTGAAACACATAGATGTTAAGTCAATGAGTTTTTGACAAAAGCATATATCATGTTATTTCACACCTCAAGCAAGATCTGGAACCCTTCTATCATCCCATTAAGTGTTCTTATGGAGGGCCAGGAGCGGTGGCTCTCACCTGTAATCCCAGCACTTTGGGAGGCACAGGTGGGTGGATCACTTGAGTCTAGGAGTTTGAGAGCAGCCTGGGCAACACGGTGAAACCTCATCTCTATAAAAATTACAAAGAATTAGCTGGGCATGGTGGCCTGCACCTCTAGTTCCAGCTACTTGGGAAACTGAGGCAGAGGGATCACCTGCTCCTGGGGAAGGTGAGGCTTCAGTGAGCCCTGATAGCCCCACTACACTCCAACCCTGGCAACAGAGAGACTCTCTCTTTCTCAAAAAAAAAAAAAAAAGTATTCTCATGTAGATCTCAATTTGAATTTCTTTGTGTAAATGTATTTCACATTTAAAAATTAAAAAGTAATAAAGCTACTTTTATATCTTAGGCAAATTTTAAAAAAAGAAGTAAAAAAAGAAAATCCCAAAAAACAAAAAAAGAGAGAACAGTCTACCACTTAACACCTTGGTAACCTCAAACCCTTTGATTCAGTATTTTATTTTTCTATTTGTCATTCCTACTGTAAGTCTCTTGGATAACCGAATAGGTAAGGGCAAACAGAGAAAGTAAAGAGTAACTGGCACAGAGTTTCTTCCTCTTTCATGTTCCTATAGCACTTTTTTGGTTCCTTTCTCCTAGCGCTTCCACACTGTCTAGCAGTATGGTTGTTGTATACATATCTTTTCTCCTCTATCAAATCCCTATGCTTCTTGTAGGAAGATAAGCACATCTTACTTACTTTTATATTTTTGTTATTTTTCTCAGTGCCTTGTATAAAGGAAGTACTCAACGGCGGGTGCCTCACACCTGTAATCCCAGCAGATTCGGGAGGCTGAGAAACCTTGACTCTACTAAGAACACAAAAATTAGCTGGGGTTGGTGTTTGGAAGCTGTAATCCCGGCTCCTTGGGAGGCTGAGGCATGAGAATTGCTTGAACCTAGGTGAGGAGCAGTGAGCCGAGATCACACCGCTGCACTCCAGCTCGGGCGACAGAGCGAGACTCTGTCTCAAAAAACAATAACAACAAAAAAGAGGTGCTCGATAAATGTTGGCTGACTTGAAGTGAGCTGCCCTTCGGGTGGACGTACGTAAATAATTATGCGATTATCTTCATAACCTGTTTTTTCGAAAACCTTTCTAAATCATTTTTATGAGGTGAATTGTGTCCCCTCAAATTTCATATGTTGAAGTTATAACCCCAGTACCTCAGAATACAAATGTCTTTGGAGATAGGGCTTTTAGAAGAGATGATTAAGTTAAAATAAGGGTGTTACAGGCTAGGCGCTGTGGCTCATGCCTGTAATCCCAGCACTTTGGGAGGCTGATGCGGGCGATCATGAGAGGTCAGGAGATGGAGACCATCCTGGCCAACATGGTGAAACCTCATCTCTACTAAAATATAAAAAATTAGCCAGGTGTGGTGGGCACCTGTAGTCCCAGCTACTCGGGAGGCTGAGGCAGGGGAATCGCTTGAACCGGGAAGGCGGAGGTTGCAGTGAGCCGAGATCATGCCACTGCACTCCAGTCTGGCAACAGAGTAAGACTCCGTCTAAAATAAATAAATAAATAAAAATGAAAAAAGAGGGTTTTACAGTGAACCCTAAACCAATCTGACTGGTGTTTTTTTTTTTTTGGAGACGGAGTTTCGCTCTTGTTACCCAGGCTGGAGTGCAATGGCGCGATCTCGGCTCACCGCAACCTCCGCCTCCTGGGTTCAGGCAATTCTCCTGCCTCAGCCTCCCGAGTAGCTGGGATTACAGGCACGCGCCACCATGCCCAGCTAATTTTTTTGTATTTTTAGTAGAGATGGGGTTTCACCATGTTGACCAGACTGCGTCTCGCTATGTTGCCCAGGCTGGAGTGCAGTGGCTATTCACAGGCGCGATCCCACTACTAATCAGCACGGGAGTTTTGACCTGCTCCGTTTCCGACCTGGGCTGGTTCACGCCTCCTTAGGCAACCTGGTGGTCCCCTGCTCCCAGGAGGTCACCAAATTGTTGCCGAACTTAGTGCAGACGCCAGATCCGCACAGCGCGCTACAGCCCAGAACTCCTGGGCTTAAGCGATCCTCCCACCTCAGCATCTGTAGTAGCTGGGACTACAGGCACGCGCTACCGCCCTGGCCTGACTGGCGTTTTTTGAGAGGAAGAAATTTGGACACATGGAGACACATGGAAGGAATTTGCATAGAGGACACAGCAAGAAGTCTGCAGGGCAAGGTGAGAAGTATCAAAAGAAACCAAACCCATCAGTCTTAATCTTGGACTTTTAATCTCCACAACTGTGAGAAAATTAATTTCTGTCATTTAATCGACTACGTCTGTGGTATTTTAGCATGGCACCTTTAACAAACTAACATAATCCTACTCTCACAGAAAAATATAGAAGAGGCCTAATATTTGGTTTTAAGCTTTTTAAATTTTTTGTTTATTTTTTAGAGGCAGGGTCTCACTATGTTGCCTAGGCTGGTTTCAAACTCCTGGCTCAAGCAATCCTCTTGCCTCAGCCTCCCAAAGTGCTGGGATTGCAGGCGTGAGCCACGATGCCCAGCCTTGGTTTTAAGCTTTAAGTTACAAGAAAAAAGAACTATGACTTACTCTTATTTATCTCTTTTTAGTATAATAGTCTCTCCCTCCTTCCATAAGGAGGATATGTGACATGGGTTCTAATCTATAGCTGGAAGAGTAAACTGACAAGACAAATAATGACTATTTCTACACTAGACCTTAATGATGATGTGAATTTTTTATTTTAATTTTTTTTTGGAGATGGAGTTTTACGCTTGTCACCCAGGCTGGTATGTGATGGCTCGATCTCGGCTCACTGCAACCTCTGCCTCCTGGGTTCAAGCAATTCTCCTGCCTCAGCCTCCTGAGTAGCTCAGATTACAGGTGTGCACCACCATGCCTGGCTAATTTTGTGTTAGTAGAGATGGGGCTTCACCATGTTGGCCAGGCTGGTCTTGAACTCCTCACCTCAGGTGATCTACACACCTCAGCCTCCCAAAGTACTGGGATTACAGATGTGAGCCCCTGCACCCGGCGATGATGTGGTAATTATAATTAAATATTATTTACTGCCTCTTTAAATATATTTTGCTTTTGCCAATTGGGTTATTCAAACTAGGACCTATTGCCCTTTATGACTAGAATATCTTGTTTGAGAAAGGAGAAGAAAAAAAGAATATATAGAATTTTCCTATTTCCTCCTTAATATTTGAGGTAATAGAATGGAAAATCTGAAGTAAAAATAAAACTAATAATATAAAATCAATCAGAATTTCTTATAGCAGCACTCTTCCTTTTTCACATTATTGATGCCAACTTCAATGTTTTTTTATAGGATCCCAAAATCTTTTTCCAGGAGTGAGCTTTGCTCGGGTATTAAACATTTGAACAAGAAAGATATGGATGAAATTTGAAAAATAACTCATATGCTAAATGTTATTGCAGAAAATAATAATCTTTTGTCTTAATAGGAGGCATAAATTAAAATCCATATGAATTTGGCTAGGTGCAGTGGCTCACACCTGTAATCCCAGCACTTTGGGAGGCCAAGGCAGGTGGATCATTTGAGGTCAGGAGTTTGAGACTAGCCTGGCCAACATGGTGAAACCTGTCTCTACTAAAAATACAAAAATTAGTCAGGCATGGTGGCACGCGCCTATAGTCTCAGCTACTCAGGAAGCTGAGGCAGGAGAATTGTTTGAACCCAGGAGGTGGAGGTTGCAGTGGGTGGAGATCACACCACTGCATTCCAGCCTGGGCAACAGAATGAGACTCTGTCTCAAAAAAATAAAAATATATAAAAATAAAATTCATATAAATCTACTCAAGGAGGTGAAATTATTTGGGTTACACTAAACAGTTAACGATCCTAAACAATCCTCTTTATTTCAGGAGGAAATACAGAGAAATATGTGAAACTTGCTTTGTAAGCATGTCCTTTTTAAACCGCAAAGTCAGATATTTCTTTTTGTTTTGTTTTGTTTTTTCTGTTTCGAGACAGGGTCTTGCTCTGTGGCCCAGGCTGGTGTGAAGTGTTGTGATCACAGCTAACAGCAGCCTCAAACTCCTGGGCTCAAGTCATCCTCCCACCTCAGACTCCTGAGTAGCTGGGACTATAGGTTCATGCAGGGCTAAGTTTTAATTTTTTTTGTGGATACTGGATCTCACTTTGTTGCCCTGGCCGTCTTGAACTCCTGGCCTCAAATAAAATCCTCCCATTTTGGCCTCCCAAACTGCTGGGAATACAGGCAGTGAAACACCATGCCTAGCTGCAGAGTCAGTTTGAATGTAAATTCCACAATTTATTGCCCAAATGACCATTTAACTTTTAGTACTATAACGAGAATGATACCTGCTTCACAGGATTAAACAATAGAAAGTGCAAAATGTCTTGAAAATAAATTATACAAACATGAAATATGGAGACAAAAGAGATGAAATGGCTGATAGCAAGTTTATAGGCTCAGTGGTTACAGCCAAAATCCTGAATTCAAGTGGGCAGCTTTGTCATAATATCAATACTAGATATTTTATATTTTGGAAGAGTACTATGTGCATTCAGGAGTTGGGAGAATTAGGGAGAAGATCTTAATGAAATAGCTTAAGCTCTATTTTCCTATTATTAAAACAGGTCTTTGGTCTTTAGTCTTCCAGTTTATTTCCTTTTATACCAACAGTAAATAATTATTTGGGGTTATATGCCTGGATATAATAAAAAACAAAAGTGAAAAAAAATTTTTTTAACAGCGTATGTTTAACGAAAAAAACCTGACAAACGAGTCCTTCTGATACACTTGCCCTATTCACAATTACAATAACTACTGAGGAGACTTATTGTTCATTTTGTTCAATCAGGAAACTAAAATGCAAGACCAGGCAGTCACTTAAATTAGAATTTCTTTTTTCTTTTTTTTTGAGACGCAGTTTCGCTCTTGTTGCCCAGGCTGGAGTGCAATGGTGTGATCTTAGCTCACTGCAACCTCCACCTCCCGGGTTCAAGTGGTTCTCCTGCCTCAGCCTCCCGAGTAGCTGGGATTACAGTTGTGCGCCACCACGTCTGGCTAATTATTTGTATTTTTAGTAGAGACAAGATTTCGCCACGTTGGCCAGGCTGGTCTTGAACTGACCTCAGGTGATCCACCCACCTTGACCTTCCAAAACGCTGGGATTACAGGCGTGAGCCACTGTGTCCAGCCTAAATTAGACATTTTTTTTTTCTTTTTTGACAAGGTCTTGCTCTTTTCCCAGCCTGCTATTAATATTTTAATTATAATAAAATATTTTATTTTTATTTAAAATATTTTTTAATTTTAAAATATTTTTATTTTAGGATTGAGTCACTTTCTAAGGAGAGCAGTTTTCTTCACTCATAGCCAATAATCGACAAGTTGGATACTGACTGACTGTGACTGATTTTAGAAACCTTTTTGGGCTGGGCGTGGTGGCTCACGCCTGTAATCCCAGCACTTTGGGAGGCTGAGGCAGATGGATCACCTGAGGTCAGGATTTTGAGACCAGCCTGGCTAACAGTGAAACCCTGTTTCTACTAAAAATACAAAAAAATTAGGCAGGTATGGTAGTGCACACCTGTAATCCCATCTACTTGGGAGGCAGAGGCAGGAGAATTGCTTGAACCCAGGAGGTGGAGGTTGCACTGAGTTGAGATCATACCATTGCACTCCAGCTTGGGAAACAAGGGCAAAACTCTGTCTCAAAACAAACAAAACAAAACAAAAAAACCTTTTTGATTAGTTCACTGAAATTTTTTTTTTGCCAGCTTTAAAAAAGTGTTTACTTGTAATCTCCTATTGCTAATAAAAGATGAACTATATCTGACGGAGGATCAGCAGCAGCTTAAAAAAGAATAGCATTAATATATTTTGTAATTAAAAAATACAGTCTGATTTATCATTCTTTCCCCATACATATGAATAGCAAATTGTTTGAAAAAGATAACTGACAAGTACCAGGAGAGTCTTAGCAGCACTGTTCATAATGAAAACTTGAATGTCTATTAACCCACAGTATGAATAGTGGTATATTCACACAATGAAATAATATGTCACAATGAACTGGATTAAATTATATGCAACAACATGGATAAATCTCACAGCATTATATTAATTAAAAGAATACACTAAAATATTAACCCAATAAAACAGAGCTTAAAAACAGGCAAAACTAAAATATATTGTTTAGGGATATACATACATGTCAAAACTACAGGGAGGTGGGCAGCATGTGATTAGGAAAGGGCACAGGAGAAGGCTTTCGGGATGCTGATATTGTTCTATTGGTGGTTACATGCGTGCTGGCTTTCAAACTATTTGTTAAATTGTACATATGTGCTTTATACAATTTTCTGGATATATTTCACAATTTTACAAATATTAAACAATAAAATGTGTAACTGGATGTTCAGCTCTGATACTTAAGTTTCAAAACACTGGAGTTCATTAAAAGGAGATGGGATGCTTTCAAATATCTGTGGTTATTCCAATTACAAGTCACTGAAATTATCACAAACATCCAGTTGATGTTCTTTTTTCCTAGAATCTGTCTCTTTACAGACTAACTCACTCTTGCTAATCTTCAGAATTCAAGTTAAGAGTTATTGGCTGGTTGTGGTGGCTCACGCCTGTGATTCAACACTTTGGGAGGCCAAGGCAGGCGGATCCCCTGAGGTTAGGAGTTTGAGACCAGCCTGGCCAACATGAAACCCTGTCTCTATTAAAAATACCAAAAATCAGCAGGGTGTAGTGGCGGGCACCTGTAATCCCAGCTACTCAGGAGGCTGAGACAGGAGAATTGCATGAACCTGGGAAGCAGAGGTTGCAGTGAGCCAAGATTGTGCCACTGCACTCTAGCATGGGCAACAAGAGCTAAACTCCATCTCCAAAAAAAAAAAAAAACAGAGTTATCACCTTCTTCTGGCCGGGCACGGTTGTTCATGCCTGTAATCCCAGTACTTTGGAAGGCTGATGCGGTTGGATCACCTGAGGTTAGGAGTTCAAGATCAGCCTGGCCAACACGGCGAAACTCTGTCTCTAACAAAATACAAAAATTAGACAGGTGTGGTGGCAGGCACATGTAATACCAGCTACTTGGGAGGCTGAGGAAGGAGAATCCCTTGAACCCAGGAGGTGGAGGTTGCAGTGAGCCAATATCACGCCACTACATGCCAGCTTAGGTGACAGAATAAGACTCTGTCTCAAAAAAAAAAAAAAAAAAAAGAGAGAGTTATCACCTCCTGTGAGTCTTTCCCAACATTTCGTCCTCCCTCTCCTACTGCTTCTTCCCACCACCCATCTGATTTAGGTGATTTTCCTCTGTGTTCCCTTCCTACCCAGAACACAGTTATGCACATAATGGTCTGCTGACTTTTTGGATTCTCCAACCATCCCTATGCTGCTAAACCATAAACTGACCTCAAAAGCAGGGACTATTGTTTTTGTTCTCTCTTTCTATGGCATACATGAGGCATTCAATAAAATTTTTGGTGATTAAACAAATAAGTGAAAATGTTATTTCCATATTCCCAATGGATAATACTTCTTGCCAATTTTTACTATAGTGACATGAGAAATATGATGAAAAGCTTTTCTTTCACAATAAGTAGTAAGTATTCAATAAATGGTATTACTAGAAGAAAGCTTGCCAAGAAAGGGAGGAAGGTTGAAAAACATTATCCACAAATTGAATAGATGAGAAACGAAAAGTTCACCAGGAGTCAAAAGCATTAACAGGCTCACTCCTCTTACAGGTAACTTAATAAAAGATTCTACTAAATGAAAAGTTTCACATATTAACAAGTCAGTTAAAACATTGTTCATGAGTTAATAATCTATATCGAAACTCTTAACAAAGGCAATAATGACAGATTCCTGATTTCAACAGGAGATAAACCTATTTTATTTTGGTCAAGCTTGTGCTCAAGGTTCACTGTCTCAGTTGAGGTCAGCGTTATCCATCTGAGATAATACTAATTTTAACTGTGCTTGAAAGGTTACACTCTTTAAATTATATTTAAATTTCTTGATTACTTTCAAAAGACAATGATGCTTAATATTTAATTAAATTAAATTAATTAGTTAATATTTTTTGAGGCAGAATCTCACTCTGTCACCCAGGCTAGAGTGCAGTAGTGTGATCTCAGTTCATTGCAGCCTCCGCCTTTTGGGTTCAAGAGATTCTTCCATAGGCCGGGCGTGGTGGCTCACGCCTGTAATCCAAGCACTTTGGAGGCCAAGGCGGGCGGATCACCTGAAGTCGGGAGTTCAAGACCAACCTGACCAACGTGGTGAAACCCTGTCTTTAAAAAAAAAAAAAAAGAGAGAGAGATTCTTCCATTAGGGTATCTGGGACTACAGGTGCATGCCACCAGGCCTGACTAATTTTTAATTTTATTTTAGTAGAGATGAGTTTTCACCATGTTGGCCAGGCTGATCTCAAACTCCTGGCCTCAAGTGATCTGCCCACCTCAAACCTCCTAAAGTGGTGGGATTACAGGCATGAGCCACTGTGCTGGGCCAGATGCTTACTATTTTAAAACCAGTCTGTGGAGGTTACCGCTCAAAAGAATTTATTTTTTTTATTTTTTTAAAGACAGTGTCTCATTCTGTTACCCAGGTTGGAGTACAGTGGCACAATCATAGTTCACTCCAGCCTTGAACTCTTGGGCTCAAGCTCTCAAGTAGCTGAAATCACAGGTGTGTGCCACCATGCCAGGCTAATTTTTATATTTTTTGTAGAGATGAGGTCTCACTATGTTGCCCAGGTTGGTCTTGAACTCCTGGCCTCAAGCGATCCTCCTGTCTCCCAAAGCGCTGGGATTACAGACATGAGCCACTGAGCCTGATTGAAAGAGATACAGTTTCTAAAACAATGATAATAATGGGTTCTAAACAGAGGATCTTAAGGAACTCTCCAGTAAAAGTTAACTTTGGGAGTTTGGGATACAAAATTTAACATTTAGGATTTTTTCTTTTTTTTTTTTGACTTGTAATAAACCTCAAACCATGTAAAAACAAGCAATTATATACACATTAAAACATATACTCACAAAGAATATAAAAATGTCATTAAGTCCTTAATTTGGACACAAAAATTAAATAGGCTTTGCTGTTTTCATTAGGCTGATTCTCTTCTCCCTAAAGGATTCTAAAAGTCTCTGCCTGGTCACAAAATCTACAATCTGGTCCAAATCAAATTTACTAATTTTGAATACCATTGTTCTCTACCTATACTGGCCTACTCAGTTATCTCTCAGACTCATCAAGCCCATCATACCTTTGCTCATTCAGGTTCCCTCATCCAGAACATGTTTCCTTTTCTCCATTCATGTTAATAATCCTCCCATTCTTAAAGGCATGGCTTGTTTTACTGCCTTTTTCTATTCTTCCCAGGATTATTCTATCCCATGATGATTTCTCCTCTCTCTAACTCCCTTGGCTCATTCTAACATGCAAAAACTTGCTTTTTATTGTTGTTTACTTTTTTATTTTTATTTTATTTTTGAGACGGAGTTTCATTCTTGTTGCCTAGGCTGAAGTGCAATGGTGCGATCTTTGCTCACTGCAACCTCTGTCTCCCGGGCTCAAGTGATTCTCCTGCCTCAGCTTCCCGAGTAGCTGCGATTACAGGTGCACACCACCACACCCAGCTAATTTTGAATTTTTAGTGGAGACAAGGTTTCTCCATGTTGGTCAGGTTGGTCTTGAACTCCTGACCTCAGACGATCCACCAGCCTCGGCCTCCCAAAGTGCTAGGATTACAGGCGTGAGCCACTGTGCTTGGCCTGTTTAATAAAAAAAAAAAAAAAAAAAAAAAAAATTGCATTGTGAAATATAATGCACATACAGAAAAATACACAAAAGAAAAGTAAAAAGCTTAATTATTCCAAAGTGAAGATCTATGGCCTGGGTGCAGTGGCTCATGGCTATAATTCCAGCACTTTGGGAGGCCGAGGCAGGTGGATCACTTGAGATCAGGAGTTCGAGACTAGCCTGGCTAATATGGTGAAAACTCGTCCCTACTAAGAATAAAAAAATGCGGGCACAGTGGCTCACATCTGTAATACCAGCACCGTGGGAGGGCGAGGCAGGCAGATCATGAGGTCAGGAGTTTGAGACCAGCCTGGCCAACATGGTGAAACCTCGTCTCTACTTAAAATAGAAAAATTAGCTGGGCATGGTGGTTCGGGCCTGCAGACACAGCTATTCAGGAGGCTGAGGCAGGAGAATCACTTGAAACCGGGAGGTGGAGGTTGCAGTGAGCCGAGATCGCGCCACTGCACTCCAGCCTGGGTGACAGAGACTCCATCTCAAAAAAAAAAAAAATGCTCACGTACTTTGGGAGGCCTAGGCGTGCAGGTCACCTGAGGTCAGGAGTTCGAGATCAGGCTGACAAACATGGTGAAACCCCATGTCTACTGAAAATACAAAAATTAGTTAGGTGTGGTGGTGGGCATCTGTAATCTCAGCTACTCAGAGCTTGAGACAGGAGAATTGCTTGAACTTGGAAGGCTGAGGTTGCAGTGAGCTGAGATCATGCCAGTGTACTCCAACCTGGGTGACAGAGCGAGACTCCTCAAAAAATAAAAAAAAATAAAATCTATGAAACTTCCTGTAGGTCCAGAAACAGAAAACTGTTACTGTCTAGAAATCCTCTTCGTTTTCCTTCCTTATTATTAACACACTTTTCCTTCCCTATCCCCTACAAAAAGATAACCACTATCCTAAAAACCATAGTTTTTATAATTCCTGGTTTGATTTTCTTTATAATTATACCACCTAAATATGCAACCTTGAATACAATATTTTTTTGAGTTTCATATAAATGGAATCATACAGTATGTATATTTTTGTGTTTGGCTTTCTTTATTGAACATAATATGAGAAATATACATGTTGTATAACAATATTCATTTTCATTCTGCATAGAAAACATATTTATACTCATTTAAACAAATGGATGATTCTTTTTTTTTTTTTTTTTGGATGATTCATTTTTATCCATTCTGCTCTTGATGGACCTTCGGGTTACTTAACTTTTTTTTTTTTTATAAAAAGACGGGGTTTCACCATGTTGGTCAGACTGGTCTTGAACTCCCGACCTCAGGTGATCTGCCCGCCTTGTCCTCCAAAGTGCTTGGATTACAGGCGTGAGCCACTACGCCTGGCTGGGTTACTTAACTTTTAAAAAGTATGTATCTTTTTGTCTCTCCAGCTACAATGCAAGTTTCTTGAGGGCAGGGACCATATACTATACTATTTTGTATTTATCTTAGTATTAATATTTGGTATAACACTAAGCACAAAATGAGTATCCTCAATCACATTAAATATTGATTAATCTATTGATAGTTTGAGAGATAAGAAAAAATAAGTATAGTTGGAAATCAATTCAATATTTTTAGAGATACTTATGTAACTGGCATTTTGTAACTACTACTGCTTAAATAGATCACAAGGTTTGACCTCTTCTATTCATTTACACCTAAGGATTTATCATCCCTTATTCTTCCTGAGCCAAATGAAAGCTAAATATTTGTTAACATCCTCAAAAATAAAATTAGAGCAATTCAAAGGGTGGTTAATTGTTATGTGCACTTATTATTATTATTTTTTTTTGAGGCCTTGCTCTGTCATTTAGGTTGGAGTGCAGTGGCACAATCTTGGCTCACTGCAACCTCGACCTCCCAGGGTCAAGCAATCCTTCTACTTCAGCCTCCTGAGTAGCTAGGACTACAGATATGTGCCACCATGCCCAGCTAATTTTTTTTTGTTTTAAATTTTTTGTAGAGATGGGGTCTCACTATGTTGCCCAGGCTGGTCTTGAACTTCTGGGCTCAATAAATCCTCTCACCTTGGCCTCCCAAGTGTTGGGATTACAGGCATAAGCCACTGCATCTGGCCATCTGCTCATTTTATACAGTATCTCACCAATATGTTAAGTACTCACTATGGCCATAGCTCTTAATGAGCTCCTTTATTTTTTATTCTATTTCCTGAAATTTATATTAACCATTATACACACATGAAGACAAGTCTAGAAGCAAAAATTCCAGTGCATACGGTCAGCGGGAAATTAATCATTCCTATTCAAAGCTAAAACCAAATAGCTTTTAGTTCTATATACTCTTTTAATACAGTCAGTGACTGTTTCCTAGGCAATGCGTAAACATCTCAAAACAGTATTTATACCACCTAATCTTCAGTTCTATTCTGACATTCTCTTGGAGAGCTGCCTTTATCTTTTCATTTATTTGCCTTTTATAAAACTGGAGCCTCATCAACGTCTCAACAAATAGGAAAATATACTTCTGGGCAAGAATTTCTGATATACCTGCATCTTAGCCAGGTACACATGAGCATGTCTCTAATATTAGTTTTTGTTTTTTTTGGCTCGTGTATCCTAGCATCTTCTTTTCTTTTTTAAAAAAATTTATTTTATTTTTTTAATCTAATATTAGTTTTAACAATACACAGACTATAACTGGTCTTGTAAATTTTGTTCAAGTTGGTAATTTAACAAGAAAAAAAGTAGAAAGGAAAACAGCAAATAAATGAAAGGCAAAGTCTAAGCAACAATGGCATTCCCAAGTCGAAGAATTGATGTAGAAAAGAAGAGCTGTTACTACATGTATGTAGCCAATTCAATTCTAGCTAAAGATAATTTTCAAAGCCAAATTAAATATTTTTGAAATCTAAAATAACATTCTAATTGTATATCTTTTCAAAACTAAGGCCAGTATTAAATATACCTCTTTTTTTTTTGAGGGGGGCAGTTATTTACTAAGGCTTTGCTGGAAAGAAAGTAGATTGTTCAAAATGTTACCTTCAAAACTTCTTCATGAGGGAATAGGGTGATGAGAAAACACAGTAAAAAGTTACAAATGAAGGATGATGATGTATGCTGCTAGTAGAGAAGCCAGCAAAATATTTGGTTATATCACAAGACTCAGGATCTCAAGACTAACTATACTATAAAATGAATGCTCCATTAAATAAGGAGAAATTTAGGGGAAAAAAGGAAAAACTGAAATTATTTTTAAAAATTTTCAAAAATTAAAATACTCCTCAATTGTTTATATATGTATATCTATATATATAGATTTTTTTTTGAGACAGGGTCTCACTCTGTCATCCAGGCTGGAGTGCAGTGGTGCAATCTTGGCTCACTACAACCTCCGCCTTGTGGGTTCAAGCAATTCTCCTGTCTTAGCCTCCTGAGTAGCTGGAATTACAGGCGCCTGCCACCATGCCCGGCTAATTTTTGAATTTTTAGTAGAGATGGGGTTGAACCATGTTGGCCAGGCTAGTCTTGAACTCCTGGCCTCAAGTAATCCACCCGCCTCAGTCTCTCAAAGTGTTAGGATTACAGGGGTGAGCCACTGTGCTCAATCCAATTGTGGATACTTGATTTGTAAAGCTGCACAGAGGAAAATAAAAAATTATTTCTGTTATAAGGAATCTATCAGCCCGGTGCCGTGGCTCATGCCTGCAATTCCAGCACTTTGGGAGGCTGAGGCAGGCGGATCACCTGAGGTCAGGAGTTGGAGACCAGCCTGACCAACATGGAGAAACCTTGTTTCTACTAAATATGCAAAATTAGCCGGGTGTGGTAGTGCATGCTTGTAATCCCAGCTACTCAGGCGGCTGAGGCAGAATTGCTTGAAACCCAGGAGGCAGAGGTTGTGGTGAGCCAAGATCATGCCATTGCACTACAGCCTGGGCAACAAGAGCAAAACTCCTACTCAAGGGGAAAAAAAAGAAACCTACCAATTGTTTATTTCTGTAAGACAGCTAATCACACACGTTCCTTATCTTTTCATTTAAAGACTATTTCTCCTCAAAGCTGAAGGAGACTTCAATGTGTGGGCCCTCTTTCTTATTTTAATAAGGAGTTATTTCATCTTTAATCTGACTTGGGAAACTACAAGGACAAAACTTTATACTGTATCCTCCTCTCCTGTATCTTCTAAAATTTTGGAGTGATTTTGTAATTAAATACACTTCACATAATTATATTTCTGGATTTTTACCCTTCAAGTATTAGTCACTGTCCCAGCTCCTCCATCTTCCAGATGGTTGGAGCACAATTCTAAGACCAATTTAGTATTAAATATATTCCATTAGATTATTCCTAAAACATTCCAATATTTAACAGTCTTTGAGATAGCCTAGTAAACCTAACTGCATTACCTCTTTATCTTTTAGTCCCAGGAGCAATACTTCTTCCATAAGGGTAAGGCGGATATCCTTAGAGTCTCCAGAATCTTCATTGTCTGGACTTTTCTCCCGATTACTGTCTTCCTCTCTTTCCAGCTTCTTTTCAGAGTTCTTGCTTACTTCAGTGCGACGGGCCCGGTGAGTTAAAGTGGTCATTCTCACCTGTTTCTGGAAGGAGTAGTTAAAAAAAAAAAATCTGTTTGTATGCTTATGTAAATAAATACATATATTCATACATGCATATTAAACATGTATACAAGGGCCAGGCGCGGTGGCTCACGCCTGTAATCCCAGCACTTTGGGAGGCCGAGGCAGGTAGATCACAAGGTCAAGAGATCGAGACCATCCTGGTCAACACGGTGAAACCCCGTCTCTACTAAAAATACAAAAAATTAGCTGGGCATGGTGGCACGTGCCTGTAATCCCAGCTACTCGGGAGGCTGAGGCAGGAGAATTGCCTGAACCCAGGAGGCGGAGGTTGCGGTGAGCCAAGATCGCGCCATTGGACTCCAGCCTGGGTAACAAGAGCGAAACTCCGTCTCAAAAAAAAAAAAAAAAACATGTATACAAATAGGAAATATTTACAGATTTAAATATAGAAAGAAAGGAAGGAGTAATGACCAGAAAAAATGGGTGGGTAATAAAACAGTATCTTTTCCAAAGTACAATAGCTGAGATTTCACAGATAGCACTGATAAAATATAAAATGAGTAATTCTAAAGTCCAGTATAAATGATCATCTTTTAACTCTGCTGATTTCTTTTTTTCTTCTAATTTTTTTCTCAAGAGGGAGTCTTGCTCTGTTGCCCAGGCTGGAGTGCAGTGGTACGCTCTTGGCTCACTGCACCCTCCGTCTCTCAGTTCAAGTGACTCTTGTACCTCAGACTCCTGAGTAGTTGGGATTACAGGTGTGTGCCACACTTGGCTAATTTTTGTATTTTTAGTAGAGATGGGGTTAAACCATGCTGGTCAGGCAAGTCTCGAACTCCTGACCTCTAGTGATCTGCCTGCATGGGCCTTCCAAAGTGCTAGGATTACATGCATGAGCCACAGGGCCTGGCCAAGCCTGCTGATTTCTTATGTATCATCTATAAACAAGGAGTGAATGTCCACCATTGTCACTTCTCTTTCACAAAATGGATCTCAAGTTAATAAAGATGGAACAACAAAAAATTGTGAGCATTCGGCCCCAAAATGCATATAATAATTTATATTTAATTTCTATAAACATTCAATAGTACTACATTATAAAACATATACAAAACAATCAAAAGCAAAAAAGAATATGAAAACTAAATAGAAATACATGTTCTATATTTCCTTCCCATGCCCTAATGACTCATTTCAAATACTCACCGTGGAGATCACAAGTCTAGAGGATAACATTCAGAAAACCATGTGCAGTAATTCCACAGTCAGTAAACTTAGCAGCTCAAGTCCTAGCTAGCCACATCTTGCAAATATACAAGGAGCTGCAAACAAATATTACTGGCAAGAGAGTGTTAAAAGATTAACAAATTCTTTCTCAAATTTTTTTTTTATTTTTTTGAGAAGGAGTTCACTCTGTTGCCCAGGCTGGAGTGCAGTGGCGTGATCTCGGCTCACCACAGCCTCTGCCTCCCTGGATCAAGTGATTCTCCTGCCTCAGCCTCCTGAATAGCTGGAATTACAGGTGCGTGCCACTATGCCCGGCTAATCACTTAAAAAAAAAAAAAAATCGAAGAATATGTCTTTTATTCTATGTACTACAGTCAAAAGAAACTGCACTAAATCATTTGTGATAAAGTTTATAGTTAGCATACTTTATTTTATATGAATCTAGATATCAGTTTTTAAGATATATACATCAAATATTTTAATTCAGCAATTATACAAAGGAATATCTTTTTTAAGATCAAAAGAATAGTATTTAAGAGTTGTTATGACTGGATTTGGTTCTACTCCTCTAGCAGTATTTCCCATTACTCCCAATAAGTAGTGGTGTCAAACTTTTTCTCAAAAATGTCTCATGCTTTCTTTCTGCCTCTGCTCCTCTGTACTCACTGGGGTCCTCTCCCTTTTCTCTTCCTCTCTACATTCCACCTATTCTTTAAAGGCCTGTGGACCCACTGAGAAGCCTTAAGTGACTTCCTCTTTTCTATTACCTATATGTGGCATGGCCACTCCCTCAGCTGTACTTTCACAGAACTTTATTTTTACTTACTTCCTTTAAAGTATTTATTATAGTCTTCCTCTTGGTATGGTTGTCTCTCAACTGTAAACTTCTTGAGAACAGGGATATTGTCTTCTTGGGTTTTTATATTCTCCATAGCAACTAGTACAATGTCTTTAATATTGTAACTGCTCGATAAATGTATACTGATTAAAATGAATACTCAGAAGTGCATATGAACACTTAAAATAAAAATACAAATGAAGTGAGCTACAAAAGTTTTTTTTTTTTTGTACAAGGGTATATTTCAAATGTAATTTGTTATGGGAGGTGGGAAGAAGAGTGAAGCAGGAAGAGACTCATGAAATAAATGCTTAAGGGCACTAAGCCTATCTGGCACTGTGAATAGGGACTATTTCCTAAACAAATCTAAGAAACTTTAAACCTTCTAAGGGGCGGGGGTGGGAAACAAAGGGGAGTTTTCTTTAAGAAATTAATTTCCCCTGGACATTTATTAGTTAAAAATCCTACTTGAAAGAAAAAAAAAAAACGGCCCCAAATGAATAAAACCCCTCCCTCCCCATAACATAATAATTTTAAAAATTAGAGGTTTTTTGAGGGGGGTGGGGAAGGGACATTAGGAAATGTAATTTTCCCGTTGCTTACCTGATGTTACTTCTGGGTTATGGCTGGACGCAGGCTGTAGCTTGTGCTGTATTTTAGGAGGACACCTGTTCCCCCCACCCCACCCCCGTCCTAGTAGGTGAAAAACTTAGCCACGCAAGAGCACAAACTTCCTGATCCTTCGATGCAGAGAAGGAATAACACATCAGCTTCCTCAGGATCACTAGGCAACCTACCTTGGTGTTTCTTCATTAGGCCAATCAGAAATCACCAAGGTTGAGTCCCACCAATCGGAGCTCATAGGGGGAGGCTCTCCCCCAGCTATTCTGTTGCGATCCAGACAAACACCACCAAAAGGAGGCAGGTTTGCGTTCAACCTGACAGCTGGTCAATCCAATGAAGGAAACTTGGTGGAAGAGAGGAAAGAGGGCTGCACTCCCCACCCCCATTAAACTGGCCAATCAAAGCGCTGAGTGAGCTAACAAGGGCTGCCAATCTCGAAAGGTTTCTGTCGGTCAATTTCAGTATAGCAGGTGTGTTGCTGTAGTAGCGTATACTGGGACAATTAAGTGAGATGTGTTGGGATCCAAGCAATACAGCTAAGAATAAATAAATATTTTTACATTGGTTGTTTCTGACAGTCAGTTTATTCTTGACTGTTCCAGAAAAACATGATCTGGGTCAGTGTATGGACGTTTATATGGTTTACCTTCAACAGGATGAATACATTTCTACCGTCGCATACCTACCAGCATTCCCTATAACGGTTATTACTGACAAACACATAGATAGTGTATGTTTTTGGAATATGGCTGCTGAAACTACAAGAGACAAACAGATCATTTTTTTTTCTTTTTCTTTTGAGACGGAGTCTTGCTCTGTCGCCAGGATGGTGTGCAGTGACGCGATCTCGGCTCACTGCAACCTCCACCTCCCTCGTTCAAGCGATTCTCCTACCTCAGCCTCCCGAGTAGCTAGACTACAGGCGCGCACCACCCGCCCAGATAATTTTTGTATTTTTTGTAGAGACGAGGTTTCACCATGTTGGCCAGGATGGTCTCGATCTCTTGACCTCGTGATCCGCCCACCTCGGCCTCCCAAAGTACTGGAATTACAAGCGTGAGCCACCTTGCCCCGCCCAAACAGCCCAGGTTTTAAGTATTCCTTTTCAAAAGCAAAGAAAGCAGTTAAGTCTGGAACTAGCTACCAGGCTTCTCATGAAAAGCACAGCATTTTTCGTATTACCACTCAAAAATTCTAGAAAGTGTGCTCAACTCTTCTTGCAAAGTAATAGCTACCGAAATCACCTAAAAATTAGTATTCTCTATCCCCCCATCCTCCTACCAGCCTTTCAAATTAATGGAGTCATATTTCCTGCTAATTAAATAAAAATTAGAAGCGATGAAAGGGCCTACATACTAAACAGTATTCATGCTACAAAAAATGCCATACTTTAAAAATCAATCTTTTTGTCCTGTAAAAAAAAGGTTTAAAAAAGGTAAAGCACCAATTTTAAATTGTACATTATATATTATAATGTTAATACATTATATCAAAATATTGAAGAACATTGTTTTAATAACACAATGACAAAAGAGTCAGTTAAATGGTATAATTTTAACATGAGTAAAAAGTGAATCCATACCAAATTTTAATACCAAAGTAAACATTACTTGTTTAGAAAAATGATTAGAGGGCCTTAATAGTCAGTATATATTTAAAGAAAATATTAAGTAGATAATGAACAAAATCAATTTTTAAATTTTACTTATTACAGAGTCAATTATGACATTTGTACTTTTGCTTTTATTCAAAAGTTCTGTTGGATTTATCTCAAGATTAAGGACCACAATATGATAGTCAAGAACTTAATTTTAGTGTACAAACTGCTTTAAACTCCATATACATTTTCAGAGTTAGGGAAATATAATATAATATCCTTCAGTTTAAATGTTGAGAAGAACTTTGCAAACATGCAGAAGAAAAATAATTTTTATATATGTTCCTTTGGTTCACTAAACTTCCTCCTTTTTGGTACTGACTCTTGACTAGAATCAAAGTGATTGAAGACCTGTCAAAAGAAAACAATTATTAAGAATAGATACTTTCCTGTTTAAATGTCTTTTAGATTTTTTCATGTATCTGAGATTTCTTTCCTTTTTAAAAAAAATTATGCCTAGCATACCTAGCATAACTATTTCCTACTATGATAGGATATCTGGGTTTCTTAAAAGTAGAGTAAAATTGGCAGGGCACAGTGGCCTATGCCTGTAATCCCAGCACTTTGGGAGGCCGAGGCAGGCGGGTCACCTGAGGTTGGGAGTTCAAGACCAGCCTGACTAACATGGAGAGACCTAGTCTCTACTAAAAAAAATACAAAATTAGTCAGGTGTGGTGGCGCATGCCCGTAATCCCAGCTACTCGGGAGGCTGAGGCAGGAGAATCTCATAGCAACCTCGACTCAGGAGGTCAAGGTTGCCATGAGCCAACATCATGCCACTACACTCCAGCCTGGGTGACAAGAGCGAAACTCCGTCTCAAAAAAAAAAAAAAAAAAGTAGAGTAAAATTTATTATTAACATCTTCCAATGGCTCTGAAGTATATACTTGCAAAATGTATGATCTTTGTAGGATTGCTGTAGTAGTGAGAGGATAGATTTAACATTATGTCCTCAAAATAGCCAAATATTTCAGAGGAATAAGGGAAAAAAAGATTTAAAAATGAGCTACAAATAGAAAAACCTTCTATCTTGAAATCATGTAAGATTTAATTTGTCTTGCTTTTGTACTCTTGGGATGTTAACATTTGATTTTTAAAAATAGTCTTAAGTTTTCAGTTGTCTAATTTTAACCTACTAATAATACTAAAATATCTAGTTAGAAAAATATGAATAATTAACTCAGAAATGGCAAATATATTATTTGATTTGGTAAAATAAGGTTCTAAATATGAAACAACTATATGGTTTAGGTCAGGAAAAATTTTCTTTCTCCAGAGGTACTAGAAAGAGTCCATATATTTTTAGAGAACACATGGATTTAGTAACTTATCCTCCTTCTACTTTAGTTTTGGTCTCTAGAAAGCTCAGGTCAAATTTGTGGCCCAATTTCAGTTCTATGAAAACAAAATGGCCTTAATATTCTTGTTCTGACACTTTCTCATTCTACTTATATTTTTCCTGACACTGATTTTCAATTTATATTACAGTTCCTCCAATTACTTTAAATCATTCATGGAATGAGACAGGAGATGTTTACATGGAAAAAAACTAGTAAACCAACATAGTGCATCTTATTTCAAAATCACCTCGATTTTTAGAACAAAATATATTTAAACAAAATTTGAATATCAGAGCTCTCTGGTAAATCAAGGGATATAAAATTCATCATTTTGAATTTAATTTATAGTAATGATATTCTGATACTTGCCATTGTATTCAAACTATACATTATCATAAGACTTACTATTCTCCCAATTCATGTTGACTTCTCTTCCGATTTTCTTTGGAAGATTTTACTGGTGGATTTCCATTTGCCTCCACAAAGATACAGTAATTACTAATTGTTTATTTCTCAAAGAACAGACAATACTTGGATTTTTCAATCTTATGGAACACTATGCAATGTTTATTTATTTATTTATTTACTTTTTAGAGACAGGGTCTCCCTCTGTCACCCAGGCTGGAATGCAGTGGCACAATCATGGCTCACTGCAGCCTGAAACTTCTGGTTTCAAGTGATTAGCCTGCCTCAGCCTGCCAAAGTGCTGGGATTATAGGAGGGAGCCACAGTGCCCAGCTGGATATACAATTTTTTAAAAAAACAGCTTTATTGAGATACAATTTAGATACTATATGATTCACCCATTTATAAGTATACAATTCAATGATTTTCAGCACATTCTCAGAGTGGTATAACCATCACCACAATCAATTTTAGATCACTTTCATCACCCTAAAAAGAAACCCCATTTCCCTTAGCTATCACTCTCTTATTCTGACATCCTCCCATGAGCCTTCAGACTGTCTCAATAACTTTCCCAGTTCTGACTTTCAAATGAATGGAATAATATAATATGTGAACTTTTGTGAGTAACTTCCTTTAATTAGCATGTTTCCAAGGTTCATCCAAGTTGTAGCATGTATTGGCACTCCATTCTTTTTTATGGCCGATATTCAATTGTATGAATACACCACATTATTAATCCATTCATCTGTTGATGTATATTTAGGTTTTTCCCATCTTTTGGCTACTGTGAATAATGCTGTATATACAGTTATTAAAATGAATATTGGAAATGACAAATGATTAGGTGTCATATAACTATTCTCTAAAAGGACATACTTATTTTCTGATGTTTGAAATGTTCTTTCCAATGATAATTCCTTAGTATATATAACAATGAATATTTTCATTGCTTGCCCTTTCCTAACCACAATTCAGTAATAATTCTTAAAATCAGGAGTACACTGGCTCAGAGTTCATGTCCAAAAACATGTGCAATTTCAGAAATAAATTTATGTCCTCAAAGCATCTTAATGTTACATTACAAGGAAATCTTGCTTAATAATTTTTAAAATGCTGGTCTCTATCCCTATATCCTAGTAAGGGTTATTCATTCAAATAGAAACTGGCTAGGATGAATATTTTGCTTCTATAAGTAGTAAATCTTGACATTCCTTTACCTCTTGGTTTCATGAGCATACTCATTTGAATGCTGCCTTCTGCCAGTTCTAACTTCCCATTGAGAATAGGGGTGGGGGAAGACACCTAAAAATTGCACTATAATGAGTAGTGTTCTGATAAATGTTTAATAACCAGCTCTATGAAAGAAACAACCCCTGAGGCATTTGCTGATTTCTGTGCTGTGAATACTACCAATATGTCCAATTTAAGCTACCAACATGATATCTCTGAGTGAGGAGTTGGAAAAAAATGTTCTAGCACACCACTAACAGAATGAGCTGTTTCTTTCCTAAACTTTGGATATTTTATGTATTTTATGGAATGCTTTTTCTTCACCCCGATGAACCTTCGAGAGTAACTTAAAGTCTAAAATCAAATATGAATTTTGATTTAGTATAATTCATACCAAAAGCTAAAATAAAGCAGTGATTTTTTCCCTAAGAACATGAGATTCATTTTATACAAGATATATGCAAAAGATTAATTATTAATATCTTATTAGCAAGATACCCAGTTTATAAGATCGAGCATGGTGCTTACTTTGGCAGCAAATATTAGAACAATATAGATATGCAAAAGATTAATTTGTAATATCTTATTAACAAGATACTCAATTTATAAGATCGAGCATGGTGCTCACTTTGGCAGCAAATATACTAAAATTAGAACGATATAGAGAAGATTAGCATGGCCCCTGTGTAAGGATGACATGCAAATTCGTGAAGCATTCCATATTTTTCAGAGTGAACAGACAACATACAGAATGGGAGAACATTTTTGCAATCTATCCATCTGACAAAGTCTAATATCTAGAATCTACAAGGAACTTAAAAAATTTACAAGAAAAAACAAACAACTCCATTAAAAAATGGGCAAAAGACATGAACAGACACTTCTCAAAAGAAGTGTGGCCAATAAACATGAAAACATTTATGTGGCCAATAAACATGAAAAACGCTCAACATCACTGATTATCAGAAAAATGCAAATCAAAACCACAATGAGATACCATCTCATGCCAGTCAGAATGGTGATTAAAAAGTCAAGAAACAACAGATACTGGTGAGGCTGTGGAGAAAGAGGAAGACTTTTACACTGTTGGTGGGAATGCAAATTAGTTTAACCATTATGAAAAACAGTATGGTGATTCCTCAAAGACCTAGAACCAGAGATACCATTTGACCCAGCAATCTCATTACTAGGTATACACCCAAAGGAATATAAATCATTCTATTATAAAGATACATGCATGCTGGCTGGGCATAGTGGCTCACGCCTGTAATCCCAGCACTTTGGGAGGTCAAGGCGGGTGGATCACCTGAAGTCAGGAGTTCAAGACCAGCCTGGCCAACATGATGAAACCCCGTCTCTACTAAAAATATCAGAAATTAGCTGGGTGTAGTGGTGGCTGCCTGTAATCCCAACTACTCAGGAGGCTGAGACAGGAGAATCACTTGAATCTGGGAGGCAAAGGTTGCAGTGAGGGGAGATTGCTCCATTGCACTCCAGCCTGGGCAACAAGAGCAAAACTCCGTCTCAAAAAAAAAAAAAAAAAAAAAGGTACATGCATGCGTATGTTCATTGCAGCACTATTCACAATAGTAAAGACATAGAATCAACACACATGCCCATCAGTGATAGACTGGATAAAGAAAATATGCAGCCATAAAAAGGAACGAGATCATGTCCTTTGAAGGGACATGGATGGAGCTGGAAGCCATTATCCTCAGCAAACTACCACAGGAATAGAAAACCAAACACCACATGTTCTTGCTTATAAGTGGGAGCTGAACAATGAGAACACATGGACACAAAGAGGGGAACAATACACACTGGGTCGGGGGGCGGGGGTAGGGAGAGCATTAGGATAAATAGCTAATACATGTGGGGCTTACTACTTGGGTGGTGGGTTGATAGATGTGGCAAACCACTATGGCACACATTTATCTATGTTAACAAACCTGCACATCCTGCACATGTATCTTGGAACTTAAATGAAATTTTAAAAAGAAAAAAAAGAGATCGAGCATGGGAACATTCTGGCATTCCAGGAAATTTCTCTGGGAGTCCGGATGATAGTATCACTTCTTCCCAAAGGCTTTTCTGGATCCCTCCCTTTAATATACCTTCAGTAAAATTAACCATTCCTTTCTTTGTGCCTGCCTGTGTAGTCTATTCAGACTTCTATAGTGGCCCTATATCATTGCTTGTTTATTTCTAGTTACTGAACTTTGGCTAAGACCAAGAAGTATATGTTATTCAGGTTATATCCCAAGCACCTAGTAAAGTACCTGATACATAATAGGTACTTAGTAAATATTGGTCTAATAAATGAAATATTAAAATAATCTCACATATGGAGGAGAATTACAAGGCTAGGATGGAAAACAAACCTAAAGCGATATTTACCATTTTATTCTGAAAGACTTTTCCACTTCTTGTTCTGCCTTCAGACATATCAAGTTCAGATGTTTTATTGACTAACTGCTCAACCTAAAAAAGAAAATAATTACACAAAATATAACTTAATAAAACCTTTTCATAACACAATAAATGGGGTCCAAAAATTTAATCACATAAAATTTAGGGTCTTGTTAAGTTAAAACCAATAATTTCGAGTTGGTTCATACTGTCACGAAAAGCACAAAAGTAAAGATAGTGAAACTGACACTTTACACAATTGGCCAATCACTGAACTGAGAAAGTCCCAAATGATCACCAGGCGTTACCCTTCCAGAAGACAAGAAGTTTAGTCTACTCATTTGAGAAATAGGCTGGGCAGAGGAAGGTAGACAATCAATCATTAATCATATTATTTCCAAGTTCATATTACCTAAATTTATTATTTCAGGATTTTACTGTATTTGAAAAGCAAAATAAAACATGCTATGCTCAAGGCAACAAAAAGGTATTATATATTCCATTTGTAAATACGAAGGGTGGAATAAATAACTGCCTAAGATTCTATCCAGTAATTTTCAGATTCTACCAACAGTATTTAGGTTTATTACTAAACAAATCCACTAGTAATATACTCGAAATTCATCAACATATAATTGTCAGTTTAGTTAATAATAAGCATTCTAAATGTTGAATTTTATTCTAAAAGACCTGGAATAAGAAAATCTGAAAAATAAAAAAATAGCACATAAGCAACTGTCTTTTTAACAAAACAAAAGTGAGACGGAACTATCAAGTTTGTACCTGAGAATGAGAAATGGAAAGATCCGAAATTACTTTAGACCTCATAATTTCATCTTCCTTACAAACTAAACTTGGTTCTGTAAAAAAAAAAAAAAAAGTTAAGCAAGTATAAAATTGAATTGGAAGTGAGTTAATCTACATTTTCATTAACTTCTTACCAAGTTCCAACGATCCAGGGACTTTTTCCTGCTCTTCCATTTTAGTTTCAGTGTCTAAATCATCCTACATAATTATGAAGAAAAAAATGGACACATTTCAAGAAGAAATAAAAACAACTGAGCAGAAAGCATTCATGAACGAATTTGTTTTATGCGAAGGCTAAACACGATACAAAACTACTGGCCGGGCATGGTGGCTCATGCTTGTATTCCCAGCTCTTTGGGAGGCCGTGGAGGGAGGATTGCTCGAGCCTAGTAGTTCCAGATTAGCCTGGACAACATGATGAGACCTCATTTCCACAAAAAATTTTTAAAAATTACCCGGCTGTAGTGGCATGTGTCTGTGGTCCCAGATATTTGGGAGGCTGAGGTGAGAGGATCACTTGAGCCTAGAAGTTTGAGGCTGCAGTAGCCTTGATCATTCCTTTGCACTCCAGCCTGGAGACAAGACTCTGCCTCAAAAACAAACAAAAAAACCCAGGCCCAGCGCAGTGGCTTACATCTGTAATACCAGCACTTTGGGAGGCTGAGGCAGGCAGATCACTTGAAGAAGCTGGAGACCAGCCTGGCTAACATGGTGAAACCCTGTCTCTACTAAAGATACAAAAATTAGCCAGGCATGGTGGCACACGCTTGTAATTCCAGCTACTCAGGAGGCTGAGGCAGGAGAATACCTTGAACCCAGGAGGTGGAGGTTGCAGTGAGCTGAGATTGTGCCAATGCATCCCAGCCTGGGTAACAGAGCAAGACTCTGTCTCAAAAAACAAAACAAACAACAAACCAAAAAACCTACAACTGCCTTATGCTTGCTAGAAATAAAAGTGGTCCTAAAAACAACAACAACAAAAGTGGTCCTAGAATTACTATCAAAAGGCAACTTATTAATCCAAATAAATACTATTTTTCTTTACTTTGCAGGGTTGTTTTAAGGACAAGTGATAAAAACATACAACTTTTGGCTGGGCGAGGTGGCTCACACCTGTAATCCCAAGACTTTGGGAGGCTGAGGCAGGCAGATCACCTGAGGTCGGGAGTTCAAGACCAGCCTGACCAACATGGAGAAACTCTGTCTCTACTAAAAATATAAAATTAGTCAGGTGTGGTGGTGCATGCCTGCAATCCCAGCTACTCAGGAGGCTGAGGCAGGAGAATTGCTTGAACCCAGGAGGCGGAGGTTGTGGTGAGCTGAGATGGTGTCATTGCACTACAGCCTGGGCAACAAGAAAAAAAAAAAATATATATATATATATATATATATATATTTACACATACACAACTTTCTCTAAAATGTATGATGATTCTAAGATCTTACTACTCTTTGAGTGCATTGAATTAGACACGTTCACATAACAAACTACCACTTCTATATAGCTCTGGAATTTCCATACAACTGTTTGCATACACTCTAAATATGCCCCAGCTCTCTTCAGAGAATTATTGAAGTGTAAGCTCAGTCATGCTATGGTAGAAATAGCAACAGGTTTAACGTTTACATTATAATCATTGTTCCCTTTGTGATACATGTGAAAGAGATTTAAATATTTTAAAGATTGCTACAAACACCCCAGCCACATTTGTTATAAAGCCAGACTGAGATTTAGGTCTTAGAAAAAAGTTTTCTTCTTTGACTGAATTGGTTGAAGATTTATTGAATTTTCCATGTGTAAAAATATGGCTATGGAGCCTGATCAGAATAGTAAATCTCTTTACATAAGTACTATATTCATAATTTAGAATAAGTTGAGACAGAGAAAACAAGAGAAGTGAGATTAAAGGACATAATGTTAATGCTTGAAAGATTAAAGCAATTATGACTTACACATTTGCTGGAAGTGAGGCAACCAAAAAACTCTTTTATACTTCTATTCATCCATTCACTCAATTAATACTTAGGATACATGATTACAAATCCAAGTGCTAGGCACAGGATGATTACAAAATTGAATAAGACACTTTTCCTGACTTCCAGGCACTTCCAGGCTGCTTCAGAACAGTGACTTTCCAGGCTCTGGAGAAATTCAAGCACCGGCTACCTGAACACTTAGTAGGGAATGTCGTAGAAAAGATTCCATCATTAGCTGGGGGTTGGACTAGTGCAATGTTTTTGAAATTATGCCCTAGAGTCCTAGGGGTTTCCTCAGAGTCCACTATGAAGGTAAGTGATGTAGAGAGTGGCAGGGCCTCCAGGACCATCCATGCTTCAACCAGAATAGTTGTGCTTTTAAGTTCTAGTATTATGTTGTTTGGACTAAGTAAAAAGTTTTAAAACTATAGACCTAGACTTAAGGTCCCTTCCAACCTTGAGTTTATGATTATAATACAGAATTTACACAAATGTTAATGGGAGCTATGAAAATCTTCAGAATTGAGTCAAACATTTATTATTATTGTTCTTTGTAACTCTTTAAATACACTTACATTTGTATAATGCTCCTGTTCATCTTCTACATCTTTGTCTCTCAGGATTTTTGGAAATGGTGTTTTTATTTGTTTTGGTGATAGTATACTTGAATCAACATTTTCCATTCTTTCTCTCTCGGTGGTCACTTTTACTTTGAAGGTGTGAAAAGGTGTTGAGACTTCTCCCACATTTAAATACATAGGCTCCCCTTCAAATATAACTCCTTCACAATCACCATCCTTAAAACCAGGAGGCTGATAATCTGGGGGTGTAACTGCAAAAAAGTAAGTGTAAACTGGGCTGTTCATGAAATTAAAGAAAATATTATTATTATTGTAAAAACACATGTGATTGCAGATATTTCAAATAGTATAGAAGAGCATAGGCCAGGCATGGTGGCTCACGTCTGTAATCCCAGCACTTTGGGAGGCCGAGGCGGGTGGATCACCTGAGGTCGGGTGTTTGAGACCAGCCTGACTCACATGGAGAAACCCTGTCTATACTAATACAAAAAATTAGCCAGGCATGGTAGCACATGCCTGTAATCCCAGTTTGAACCCGAAAGTCAGAAGTTGCGGTGAACCGAGATCATGCCATTGCACTCTAGTCTGGGCAACAAGAGTGAAACTCCGTCTCAAAAAAAAGAGAAGGGTGTAAGCTAAAACATAAGAATCACTCTCTTACTATGTCCAAGTCCCCATTTTATTCCCTAAAGATAAGCTTTGTTTTTTTCACTTGACTGTCTGTGACCTTGAGTAAATTATTTAAATTATTTATCATCCCTGATTTAATTTTCTCATCTGTCAAATGGGGAAAATAATAGTACCTACTTCATACGGTCATTGTGGGAATTAAAGTGCAAAATGTTGAGAACAGAATTGGCACATAGTAAATACTCAATAAATGTTAGTTGTTATTTTGTTGCTTTATGTTCTTCTAGAAGACATTCATATCATAAAAGATATTTCATATTTACATAGGTTTTAGGAAATATATATATATATATAATTCCTTAAAAACACAAATGAGATCATACTGTTCTATATCTAGCTGGTTTTAACTTAATAATATATGTTGGATGATGTAATTTATCAGCACCTTCTTTTTAACAGCTTGTGTAGTATTCTATTATGCAAATGGACCAAAATTTATCTGGTCCTCAATGAAGAACACTCAAGTTGTTGCCAGTTTGTTAATATTTTAGCCAATGCTATAAAAATCCTTTTATATAACCTTGCATATTTGAACAATTATGTTCTCAATATATTTTTCTCACTGTAGAATTTCTGGATTAAAGATAATGTGCCTTTAAAATTTTGATACTGCCAAATTGTCCTCTAAAAATGTTGAGCCTCTATACGGTTCCTCAAGAATATAAAAGTGCCTGCTTGGCCAGTTGTGGTGGCTCACGCCTGTTATCCCAGTACTTTGGGAGGCTGAGGCAGGTGGATCACTTAAGATCAAGGAGTTCGAGACTAGCCTGGCCAACACGGTGAAACCCCGTCTCTACTAAAAATACAAAAATCAGCCAGACATGGTGGCAAGTGCCTGTAGTCCCAGCTACTCAGGAGGTCGAGGCACAAGAATTGCTTGAACCCAGGAGGTAGAGGTTGCAGTGAGCTGAGATTGTGCCACTGCACTCCAGACTGGGAGATAGAGCAAGACTCTGTCTCACACACACAAAAAAGTTCCTGTTTCCCCACATCTTTGTCAATAACGGGTTAACAAGTTTTATCAATCTGATAAGTGAAAACTGTTAACTCATTGTTAAGTTTCTTTAACTGAGTGAGGTTATACTTCACATGCATATGTTCTTATCACTAGAGAAGCATCTATTTTAAAGCTTATTTTTGGCCGGTTGCGGTGGCTCATGCCTGTAATTCCAACAGTTTGGGAGACCAAGGTGGGTGGATCTCTTGAGGTCAGGAGTTTGAGACCAGCCTGGCCAACATAGTGAAACCCCATCTCTACTAAAAATACAAAATAGCCAGGCGTGGTGGTGCACACCTGTAATCCCAGCTACTGGGGAAGGTGAGGCAGGAGAATCATTTGAAACCAGGAGGGGGAGGTTGCAGTGAGCTGAGATCGTGCCACTGCACTCCAGCCTGAGCAACAGAACGAGATTCTGTCTCAAAAATACAAAAAACAAAAAGCTTATTTTTGAAAATCTTTCTTTTTTGAATAGTGATATTAAATGTAAATTTTATAATTTCAAAAACTTTAGGCCGAGTGCAGTGGCTCACGCCTGTAATCTCAGCACTTTGGGAGGCTGAGGCGGGCGGATCACGAGGTCAGGAGATCAAAATCATCCTGGCCAACATGGTGAAACCCTGTCTGTACTAAAAATACAAAAATTATCTGGGTGTGGTGGTGCACGCCTGTAGTCCCAGCTACTCAGGAGGCTGAGGCAGGAGAATCGCTTGAACTTGGGAGGCGGAGGTTGCAGTGAGCTGAGATTGCACCACTGCATTCCAGCCTGCTAACAGAGCAAGACTCCATATCCAAAAAAAAAAAAAAAAAATTTAGATGCTAAAAATATTTGGAATGGAAACCAATTGTTTCAGTAAAAATAAAACATAGGTACCAACTGAAACAGGATGTATTGCAAACAGTACCTTCATCGTAGTAAAAAAGTTTCATGGTCAAACAAACATCATTAGGTAAAGGCCCCAGATTTTGCATTAGGATATAAATCTTGCGAATGAGGAGAATGCTTGCTTTCTTGGTGTCAGTAGATGACATGCTAGATCCACTACTTTGGTTTTTACTAGAAAAGAATCACATAATTAATTTCTTTTATAAAACCTGTGGCTTCTAATATCACAACTGTACATTTTAACTATTTGAGATTATTTCTATTATAGCATTAAGTTAACCTGAAAGTTACCATGGGTTTTAATGTCACTATTATACAATTTTAATATTGATTAATATCATTACAATAAATCAATAACTTAATTTTACTTAAAGTGCATTTTATATAAAGTATTTAAAGGATGCAAATGATGTTTTAAGATTATATTTCTAATCACCTAAGTTCTCTTTCTGCAATTAAAATTGCATATGATAAGCCACAGAATCCTGGCTTGAAGCTACTCCAAGCCACCACTCCATTTTGCACAGCCACATCTTAATGGTTAGTTGGGGATGTCCCCACAGTTTCAGAATGAATACTGAAGTTTAGCTATATAGCATAATATGAATAAGTGATAATGTATAATACAAAAAGAAAACTATAGAACAATACCTTACGAAGTCCATGAGTGGTCCATTATCGGTGTATTTGAATTTGAATTGGTAACATTCTGAAATTGTCTTAAATAGAAAATATTGAAGTTATGCTTCTGATATTCAGTACTGGCTGCTAAATAGCTATATTCTGTTTTTGTATGACTCAGCATTTAGTCAATACTTTTTCTGCCATATTAATCCCTATTGGTCCATTGAAGATTTTGATTCCTCATAGTCAGTTCTCATGGTTTGGGATTTGGGGCTTCAGGCTTGGAGAGACATTTACTTCCCAACTCATTGTAACGTATGTTATTTATACCACATGGAAGGAACTCCGTAGCAGGCAGATAAGGGAGGCAACATACCTCAGCAGAGTGGCTAGCACAGGGCTTAAATCTTTGCTATACTGTAACCACAGGCAAGCCACTTAAAGCCTTTTAAGTTTTAGTTTCCCCAGCTAAAGAAGGGATTGAAGACAGTACATATCTCATTGGTAGTTGTGAATAAATATTCACAAATGGGATAATTTATACAGGGTACTTAATAAAGTATCTGACATATGGTAAACATTCAATAAATGGTATTAGTTATCAACAAAGTTGCTGATTTACTGATAGAAAAAAGACACAATTATAAAACATATGAAAATAAATGAACATTTTCTAAACAATCGATCAGTTTTCTGAACAATCTATCAATTTACAGCCTTTACCCAAATGATCTGCTTTGTCAGCATGAACACATATTAAGCATTAATTGCAGGTGTGAGTATCAAAGAAAAGACAAATTCTCAGCCCTCTTGAAGCTCGAATTTGCTTTCTTTATATTTCATTGCTTACACAGTGATTTTTTTTTTTTTAAGATGAAGTTTTGCTCTTGTTGCCCAGGCTGGGGTACAATAGTTTGATCTCGGCTCACCACAACCTCCACCTCCTGGGTTCAAGTGATTCTCCTGCCTCAGCCTCCCGAGTAGCTGGAAATACAGGCATGCACCATCAGGCCTGGCTAATTTTGTATTTTTTTTTTTTTTTTTACTAGAGATGGGGTTTCTCCACATTGGTCAGGCTGGTCTCGAACTTCCGACCTCAAATGATCCACCTGCCTCAGCCTCCCAAAGTGCTGGGATTACAGACATGAGCCACTGCACCTGGCCCACAGTGATGTTTTTAAACATCTTTTTTTAAACACCAGTTTAAATCTCTTTCTCCTTGACTGAATGAAATATTATATTTTATAGCTATAGCATTAATGGGTAAACATCCAAATTGTGAACGGGCCTTCCTAGGTTCAAAACCTGGTTCTGCCACTGTAACCTTAGGCAAGAAACCCCTTCTACCTAGATTTCCTAATCTGTAAAGTGGAGATGCTAATAATGATTACCTGTTGAAGGTTGGGATGCATAAATGAGATAATGCACATAAAGCCCCAAAGAACAGAGCCTAATATAGAGTAAGCACTCAATAGATCTTTCCCCCTGTTTCTTATCTTCTGGTTTTCCCTTTCATGTTCTCCCTTCTCTCTCCTTTAATTGTAAAATGAATAGGTGGCTATCACTGGATTGGGATGAATACTCTAAGTTTAAGGATGACTTTCTTACTTTCCTAAAACTCAAGCCCTTTCATAACTCTAAAATACAGTATAAAACATACCGTAAAAAGGCTGGGCACGGTGGTTCATACCTGTAATCCCAGCACTTTGGGAGGCCGAGGCAGGTGGATCACCTGAGGTCAGGAGTTCAAGACCAGCCTGGCCAACATGGTGAAAACCCATCTCTTTAAAAAAAAAAAAATTAGATGTCAGGAGATTTAAGTTATTTCTAACAGTTTGTAAGCTTTGTGGCCTAAGATCAGTCACATAATCTCTGTCATGTTAATCTGTTTCAAGGTAACAATACAAGCCCTGCCTTACCTTAGAAGAGTTTTATGAAGCTCAAATGTGAAAATATATATGAAGGTACATTTATTAAAGCACATTGAAAGCATAAGATATTCTTATATTATAGTTTTATGTTATTTTTAGATATCAGAGGCATTATGTTTCTTTAGTAACTCAAGTACACTTACCTGAGGATCTTCTGGGTTTGTGTATACCTATTTAAAAACAATTTACAATTGAGTTATCTAAGGCTAAGTATTCAAGAACTAAATTGGCTGTTTAGACTAAACATTGTATGAACTCAGCAAAACAAACAAACAAAAGTGACCCCCCAAAATATTACTTTTTTGTTCCATTGAATAGATTAGTTATTTGAATAATGTGATATAATCAATTGATAGTTTTAGTGTCATTTAATTAAGCAAGGCCAAATTTGACTGTTATTAAAAAAAGAACACACAATTAAAAAATACTTACAGCTAGAACAACCATCCTTAGCTGAAATACAACAAAGAACAAAAATCTTACTTGTAGTTTATAAAGTATTTTTTCATGATGAATCATAAGAATTCTTTGTCCTATTTCAACATGTATTCCTAATAACAAAATCATTGCAGATCTTGACTTCATAAGATCAATGCCTATAAGGCAGTAAGTACCTTAGGTATGCTTTCCTAGTCCCGAAAATATCTATTGCTACTAAAATCACTGATGGTTGAAATTCATGTCAGCACTTTATTTCATTGACTTAAGCAAAAAGGACGTTACTTCCAATTACAAGAAAAATATATATAGTGAAATAACACAATATATGTGTTACATTGAAAACAATGATAATGGATTTTAAAAAAAGAAAAAGCAGAGAGTTCAGGGCCCTGAATAATAAAGGGAGGAAGTTTTGGAGACCATAGGAAAAGAAAATCATAGAAAATAATTTAATCAAGCGATCTGCCAAAAATCTAAGAGTTATCTTTGATTTTGATCTTTTCCTTATATTACACAGCCAGTCCATCAACGAATCCAATCAGTTCTACTGCCAAATCTATCCTGAATCTCCTCTCTCTGCTATCCTGGTCTAAGCAACCATTATTTCTCACCAGTACTACAGTAATGGCCTAGGATCAGCCAGGCGCGGCGGTTTATGCCTGTAATCCCAGCACTTTGGGAGGCTGAGGTGGGCGGATCACGAGGTCAGGAGTTTGAGACCAGTTTGGCCAACATGGTGAAACCCCGTCTCAACTAAAAATACAAAAAATTAGCTGGGTATGGTGGTGTGAGCCTGTAATCCCAGCTACTCAGGAGGCTGAGGCGGGAGAATCGCGTGAACCCGAGAGGCGGAGGTTGTAGTGAGCCGAGATTGTAGCATTGCACTCCAGCCTGGGCAACAGTGTGAGACTTCGTCTCAAGAAAAAAAAAAAAAAAAAAAAAGTCATGGCCTATGATCTATTCTCCTTATTCCAATCTTATTCTCCCTCTACAGCATATTCTCTAAATCATGGGCAGAGTGATTTAAAACAATTTTTTTTTAAGACAGAATATCTCTCCGTCACTCAGGTTGTAGCGCAGTGGCACGATCTTGGCTTTCTGCAACCTCTGCCTCCTGGGTTCAAGCAATTCTCCTGCTTTAGCCTTCTGAGTAGCTGGGATTATAGGTGCAACCATGCCTGGCTCATTTTTGTACATTTAGTAGAGACGAGGTTTCACCATGTTGGCCAGGCTGGTCTTAAACTCCTGACCTCAGGCCTCCCGAGGTGCTGGGATTACAGGTGTGAGCCACTGTGCCTGGCCTAAAACAATTTTTAAATGTAAATCAAACATTACATTTCTGCTTATAAGCTTTGAATGGCTTTTCTTTGCACCTAAAATAAAATCCAGTGACTGCTCTGGCCCTGCTTATCTGCCTAGGCTCAGCTCATGTTATTTTCCCCCACTGCACAATTGCACTCCAGTCATATTGACCTTCTTTTTGTTCCTGGAACTCTCTAAACTACCTTCCAATTCTTAGCATTTGCTGCTCTGCCAGGAATATTCTTTCCAAAAATCAATGCCTGGCTGGTTTCTTCTCATTCAGGTCTCTTAAATGTCACTTCCTCAGGGAAGCTCCTATGACCTTCCCATCTAAAGTTACCCCACCTCTCCATTTATCACATACTTTTGCTAAAAATTTTAACGGCATTTAACATTATTGGAAAGTATATGACTTACTTGTTTTATTAACTACTTGTTTTCCTACTACAGAGGGGACCCTCTTTGTTTTGTTGATCACTGTTAGCTTACCCGGTTCCTACCTAGAATGGATGCCTAGCACATAACAGGCACTAGATATTCACCATGCCTTAAAGGTGAAGGTTAAGGACCATGAATAAAAATTCATCTTCTTCACAATTAGCCTAGTGCTGGACTTCATTATACATGTTGATACTAAATTATGCTAAGTATGCAAAAAGGCTTTTATAATCTATCTTAAAACCTTCTTAATTTTGCTAACTCAGAATTTGTGACAGTTTAACCTAGATTATGTGGAAATTTATTTTTAAACCCTAATAAGGAAATAATTTATTAAATTATTAGTATAAACAAACTTGTAGAAGGCATGTGAAACTAATGAATAAACTATATGAAAAGATTTTTTAATTCATTAATTTTTTATAAGTTAACATGTGTTATTAATATAAATAAGTGTTAAAAAAACAAGACTAGCTTGGAAAAATTTGTTTAGCATTAATTCCACTAGCTTTAAATGAGTTAACGATTAGTCTTTAAAATACTCAAATGTTTAGGCTTTTGACTAACTCAGATCACCTACACTCAAGTTAGTTTAAATAAATGTTTTACTACATAATTCCAGTTAGATTTGTAGATCATAAACTATAGAAAAAAAGGACAAAGAGATTGCAAGACTTACATATTTTTTCTGTAAAGCATCATAACATCCTAGCATCCTAAAAAAATCAAGGATTCATTTTAGACTGAATGCATTTCCAGAAAATAGTTATTTTCATACATTTCCATATTATCTCATTACTAAATAATACAAAAATATCTTATTAAAGCTCCCTTCTTATTAACTAGCTTAAAACAAGACAAAACATAAAAAACAATGTGGCAGAAATGTAAAATGATGATAGGGATGGATAGCTATTTGTGGAGAACAATAGTAAAATAAATGAAACTTGCTTACATGGAGCATAAAATAAAGAAATATTAATTTTTTATTTTATTTTATTTATTTTTTTGAGATGAAGTCTCACTTTGTCACCCAGGCTGGAGTGACAGAGACAGGGTTTCACCATGTTGGTCAGGCTGGTCTTGAACTCCTGACATGCCTCAGCCTCCCAAAGCACTGGGATTATAGGCATGAGCTACCATGCCTGGCCAACATTTATCTTTAAAATTTATTTTACCAAATACCCAGACTTCCAGGATAGGAAAACTTCAACGGAAAATTTAATGACCTACAAAAATGCTATCTAGCATTAAAGGATGAGTCACTAAAATTTGGTTAAACACCAAAAAGTATCCAAGGTATAAAAAAAGTAATGAGAAAAAAATAATTTTCCCTCTTTAGGTATTGTTTTACTTGCCATTTCACTAACTGTGTAGATCCTGGGCAATTTTTATCTTCTCTCAGTATTTTGACACAAAGATCTAAACACAAAGATAATAAAATATAGAGTTACTCAAGAACAGCAAACAACTAGAAATTTTAAATGTGTATTACAGGCAAATTATTATTATAGTTATTATCATTTTGAGACAGGGTCTCACTCTGTAACCCAGGATGGAGTGCAGTAGAATGATCTTGACTCACTGGAACCTCTGACTCCTGGGTTCAAGCCATTCTCCCACCTCAGCCTCCTGAGTAGCTGGGACTACAGGTGCATACCACCATGACTGGCTAATTTTTGTATTTTTTGGTAGACAGGGTTTCCCCATGTTGGCCAGACTGGTCTCGAACTCCTGACCTCAGGTGATCTGCCTGCCTCGACCTTCCAAAGTGCTGGGATTACAGGCATGAGCCATCATGCCCAGCACAGGTAAATTATTAATAGCAAAAACTAATACCCAGATGATTAATATTATTAACGTAATTAAAGGAAGAAAGGTTATATGAAAGTAGTCTTTTAATATTTATTATAAAATTCCATCAGAATTAGGATGAAAGTTGATGGGTACAAAAGCATTTCATGAAAAAAATTATAGAGTCCATAAAATTAGATATGTTGCTTTTATGCCATTGTTATACAGAAATCTTAGAATCTTATCCCAGTAACATACTTAGAATCTTATCCCAGTAAAATACTTGTAAAGGCCAGGATGTTAACTGGCTATCAAAAACAAAGAGGCCTGCAAAGAAGCAACATGTAACAAAGTGGAAAAGACTGACAGCATCTCATATCCTCAGGTTTCTTATTTGAAAAAGAGAGATTTGTAGGACTGTTACATGAATTAACAAGATATCATACATAACATAGTGCTTACCATATTGCCCAGCACATAACTGGTGTACAATATTTTGCATGTATAATGTATTGAGAAATAAGTTATTATTGTAGTATAAATTGGCTGTATTATTATTATTATTTTAATTTAAAAAATGGAGATGGAGTCTCCCTTGTTGACCAGGCTGATCTTAAACTCCTGGCCTCAAGTGATCCTCCCACCTCAGCCTCCCAAAGTGCTAGGATTACAGACATGAGCTTCCACTCCTGGCCCTGGCTGTATTATTTTTACTTTCTAAAAATAGTACAATCCATTTTTTAAATGCACTACTACTGTACAAAGTTATAAATAACAGAATGTTTTCTATCTATCTCTCATCATTATAAGCATAATTTCAGGTAAAATCATACTTGAGAAACAGGAAAAATTTTGTGATTAAGTGCTTTTAAAAGTATTGAATATATATATTTAAAAACCATTTAGGTGTCCAAACAAAAACTTGTGTATCAATGTGGCATTATTCATAGTAGCCAAAAAAAGAACGCAAATGTTCATCAACTAATGAAGGGATAAATAAAATGTGCTACAGCCATACAATAGAACGTTATTCAGCAATAAAAAGGGATGAAGTGCTTATCCATGCTACAATATGGAGGATCCTTGAAAACATTATGCTAAGTGAAAGCCAGTCACAAAGGACCACATTTTTTTTTTTTTTTTTTTTGAGACAGAGTCTTGCTCTGTTGCCAGGCTGGAGTGCAGTGGCACAATCTCAGCTCACTGCAACCTCTGTCTCCTGGGTTCAAGCAATTCTTCTGCCTCAGCCTCCCGAGTAGCTGGGACTACAGGCATGTGCCACCACACCCAGCTAATTTTTGTATTTTTAGTAGAGATAGGGTTTCACCACATGGGCCAGGATGGTCTCCAATTCCTGACCTAAAGTGATCTGCCTGCCTCAGCCTCCCAAAGTGCTGGGATTACAGACATGAGCCACTGCACTCGGCCAGGACCACATTTTATATTATTTATATGCAATGTCTAGAATAAGTAAATCCATATAGACGGAAAGTAGATTGGTGATTGCCTAGAACTGGGAAGGCCGAGGGGAAGTGCATAGTGGCTTAATGGGCATGGAGTTTCATTGTAAAATTGACTGTGGTAATGGTTGTACAAGTCTGTGAATATACTAAAAATCATTGAAATGTACATTTTAAACAAGTGAACTGTCAGGTATATAAATTGTATTAATAAAGCTGCTATTAAAAATAAAATTTCTAAGTCAAAATCATAGTTTTAGAGCAAGCCAAAAAACATAATTTTAAAAGAAAGTTTTAAAATAAATATTATATTACCATCTAGATATCTTGTTCCATAAGCGCATTCTGGAAATATTCCTCTCAAATACGTGATACAGGATACTGAAACTGCTAGGAGCCTCTTCACTAACACCAAAGACTGGTGTTCAGTTGATATCTTATTGGGAAATACCAGTGCACTCTAAAATTCAAGGGAAAATAAAACACTTTAAATTTATTAAAAATAAAGTTTCCCTAGACTTAACATAGATCCAATTTTGCATAAGCATAATACTCTTCCCAAGAATTCCTCCCTATATTGGGTGGTAACCCCCCAAAAGTCAGAGTGGTGTGTAAAATGTGAGGGTGTTTCCCTACACCCTAACAGACACATGCAAAAAGTACCTACAAATCTTTTAATTTTTTTTAAATTTTTTAAAAAATTGAGACAGGGTCTCACTCTATTGCTCAGCCTTGAGTACAGTGGCATAACCACAGCTCCCTACAACTTCGATTGGATGCCAGTTGATAGGCACAAAGCATTTCATTAAAAAAGTATAGGCCGGGTGCAGTGGCTCACACCTGTAATCTCAGCACTTTGGGAGGCCGAGGTGGGTGGATCATGAGGTCAGGAGTTCAAGACCAGCCTGGTCAACGTGGTGAAACCCCATCTCTGCTAAAAATACAAAAACTGTTGGGCATGGTGGCACGTGCCTGTAATCCCAGCTACTCGGGAGGCTGAGGCAGAGAATTGCTTGAACTGGGAGGCAGAGGTTACAGTGAGCTGATCGTGCCACTGCACTCCAGCCCGGGTGACAAAACAAGACTTGGTCTCCAAAAAAAAAAAGCACAGAATAATTATATAATTATTCAGATTATATTTGAATATATCAAAGACTAGTCTTTTGAGGATGAATAAAACAAATGTTAATTGTGGCTGGTATTTTTAAAACACCTTTTTGGGACAAGCATATAAAGTGTTTTTAGTTTAATGGTTTTTAGTTTATTCACAGAGGTGTGTGTGTGCAACAATCACCACCATCAATTTTATAACATTTTCTTCTCCCCAGAAAGGAAACCCATACCAATTAGCAATCACTCCCTGTCCCTTATCCCATCCCACGTCCCAGCCACTAGTCTTTCTGTCCCTATAGATTTGCCTATTCTAGACATTTCATATATGACATTTCATATATCCTCCCACAACCTCTAAAACGAGGAGGATCCAAATGATCCTCCTGCTGAGACTACAGGCATGCACTACCATGCCTGGCTAATTTTTTTTTTTGAGAGATGAGGTCTCACTATGTTACCCAGGCTGATCTCAAACTCTTGGGCTCAAGCGATTCTCTCACCTGGGCCTCAGCCCAAAAAGTATCCAAAAATCTTAAGAATCCCCTTGCAGATTAACTGTCTGTAAATACATAATACATGGATAGATAACATTGATTTTTCTCTTTGGTCACCAAGTAGGCTTAACAGAGGTTAAGTGTAATGCAAAATCCTATACAAAGATGACAAATTCATATTTGTCTCTGGGTTACAAACATTCATTTTCTTTTCTTTTTGAGATGGAGTCTCATTCTGTTTCCCAGGCTGGATGGAGTGCAGTGGTGCAATCTTGGCTTACTGCAACCTCCCTTACTGGGTTCAAGTGATTCTCCTGCCTTAGCCACCCTCATAGGTAGGATTGCAGGCATGAGCCACTGTGCCTGGCCTCATTTTCTTATTTATTTATTTTTATTCTGCTTACATATTGAACATTCATGTTCTGGAGGTGGACTGCTATGAACAATAATTCATCAAAGCAACAAAGCAGTATTCACTAATATCTAATGTAAATTAAATGTGAATGAGCAATTTAATACAATGCAGCAAACATTAATATAATTCTCAATTGATTCAAAATACTTTAGCAAATATCTTCATTTCTTAAAACATGCAGTTTCCTGGTATCATAAAACCCTCAAATAGTTGAGCCCTAACTTCCAAATATAACAACAGAGTAGCTGAGACTTCAAGAAACAATAAAATCAGCTAAACTAAGATCTACCAAAATACAAGAAATCATACCACGGAAGTCCTCTGCAACTGGGCAGTGGCCATCTTCTTCTGATAAAGTATTTTCTTTAATTCAACCTTGTGACACAAATACAAGCTTTAACTTAGAGCTCATTTTTTTTCTCTAACATTCCACTTTACCACATATAAAATTCAAAAGAATTTAAGTGAACAAATTTGAGTTTCTTTAATTAAAACAGAATCTTCAAAAATGTAGAGGTTGATATTGCAGTAGAACTCTTTTGAGTAGCGTCCTGATTTGAAGCCATTTGACTAACAAGTCTCAACTAAATGGGTTATTAAGAAACTCTTTAAGAGAACTTTTTAAGGCACAATCTTCCTATTTTTATTCACTACACATATTCAGACATGGATAACATTGTACAGGTAGGCATTCGGTAATGAAAAACTGCCCCTGGCAAACACGCTAACATTTTTTAAGTTTTATTTCTTTTTCTTCTTTATTTCTTTTTTCTTTCTTTTCTTCCTTTCTTTCTTTCTTTTTTTTTTGAGAGAGAGATTCGCTCTTGTTGCCCAGGCTGGAGTGCAATGGTGCAATCTTGGCTCACCGCAACCTCCGCCTCCTGGGTTCAGGCAATTCTCCTGCCTTACAGGCGCGCGCCACCATGCCCAGCTAATTTTTGTATTTTTAGTAGAGACGGGGTTTCACCATGTTGACCAGGATGGTCTCGATCTCTCGACCTCGTGATCCACCCGCCTCGGCCTCCCAAAGTGCTGGGATTACAGGCGTGAGCCACCACGCCCGGTTTATTTCTTTTTCTTTTTATTTTTTTGGGGGGGACGGAGTCTTGCTCTGTCACCAGGCTGGAGTACAGTGGCGTGTTCTCGGCTCACTGCAACCTCACCTCCGGGGTTCAAGCGATTCTCCTGCCTCAGCCTCCCGAGTAGCTGGGACTACTGGTGCGCGCCATCACGTCCGGCTAATTTTTTTCTATTTTAGTAGAGACGGGGTTTCGCCATGTTGGTCAGGCTGGTCTCAAATGAGCCTCCTGCCTCAGCCTCCCAACTTACTGGGATTACAGGCTTGAACCACCGTGCCTGGCCCCCATTTCACTTTTCTTAATCAGAGAATTCAGCTGGAAGAGTTTACTGCAGAGGCAAACTTCACAGAAGAAACTATTTACTTAACGTTTAAAGTTATTCTGACAAAGCCTGGATTCGCTGCCCGTATTAACCTCATCTCAAGAACCTCAGGTGACAAGTAGGTATACATTTTTCCCGCAAATGTTTTACCACTAAGACGTTAAGAAACTTAAAAGTAGGGCGAAGCTGACAGAAAAAGAGATTAAAAAGTAAAATACACTCACAAACACACATATATACACACTAATAAATATTACATTACGTCTGAGGAACGGACGCCGGAGAGCAGAATGGCTGCACGAAGCCGCACGCGCTCTGCCCAACGCGCATGCGCTTTCCTTCAACGGTCACCCGCTAGGGCGCGACAGTGGCTTTTCGACCCCTGGTCGAGGTCATCTTTCCCGCCAAGCGCAGCGCAGTGCACACTGGGAACCTCAGACGCAGGAAGGCTCAGCGCCATGTCTCAGGCAGGGAAAAATCAGACAGAAGGGGGAAGGTTAAGTAACTGCATGTGCCGTCACCTAATTTCTGATTGTTTTCTGACTTTTGATTTTTCTTTTTTTTTGTGACGGTTTTACTCTGTCGCCCAGGCTGGAGTGCTACGGCGCGATCTTGGCTCACTGCAACCTCCGTCTCCTAGGTTCAAGCGATTCTCCTGCCTCAGCCTGCCAAGTAGCTGGGGTTACAAGTGCCCGCAACCCTGCCTGGCTAATTTTTGTATTTTTAGTAGAGATGAGTTTTTGCCATATTGGTCAAGCTGGTCTCGAACTCCTGATCTCAGGTGATCTGCCTACCTCTGCCTCCCAAAGTGCTGGGATTACAGGCATGAACCACCACACCTGGCCAACTTTTGATTTTCTTATTGGAACTACCACAAATTGCATTCCCACCTTCCAGTCTCCTGTGTCTTCAGGAAACCAGTTGCTCTAACAGTCTTTTTAACCATTTCCACTGTGTTATGTCATTGGGGACAATGGATAGCTTTGAATGTAATTTGTCTCATTTAGAAATAAAATAAAATCAGAGTGGGTAGGTATTAATAGTTGGAGATTAGTAGTACAAGCTTCTTAGCTTACAGATTATTATATGTCCAAATACATTTCTTACCAGTGTAAACATACAGACATGCCTTGGAGATACTGCAAGTTCAGTTCCAGACCATGCAATAAAGCAAATAACACAATAAAGCAAATCACACAATTTTTAAAACTTTTCCAGTGTGTATAAAAGTGTTGTTGGCTGAGTGTGGTGGCTCATGCCTATAATCCCAGCACTTTGGGAGACTGAGGCAGGACGATTGCTTGAGGCAGAAATTGGGGATCGGCCTGGGCAACACAAGGAGACCCCGTCTGTATAAATAATAAAAAAATTAAGCCGAGGTGGTGGCGCACACCTGTAGTCCCAGCTACTAAGGAGGCTTAGGCAGGAGGATCCCTTGAGCCCACGAGTTTGCAGTTGCAGTGAACCCTGTTTGAGCCACTGCACTCAGCCTGGGCAACAGAGTGAGACTTTTGTCTCAAAAAAAAAAAAAAAAATTATGGTTACACTATTAATATCTTAATATATTTATTGTACATATCTTATGCTTATTGTAGTCTGCTAAGTGTGCAGGAGCATAATATCTAGAAACACAATGCACATACTTTAATTTAAAAATATTTTATTGCTAAAAAGTGCTAATGATCATCTGAATAATAATCTTTTTACTGGTAGAGGGTCTTGCCTTGATGTTAATGGCTGCTGACTGAACAGGGAGGTGTTTGCTGCATGTTGGGGTGTCTGTGGCAATTTCCTAAATTAGAACAACAATGACATTCACCACATCGACTGACTCTTCCTTTTACAAAAGATTTCTCTGTAGCATGGGATGCTGTTTGATAGCATTTTACCCATAGTAGAATTTCTTTCAGAATTGGAGTCAATCCTCTCAGACACTGCTGCTACTTTGTCAACTAAGTTTATGTACCATTTTAAATCTTTTTTTGCCATTTCAATCTCGTTCACAGTATCTTCACCAGGAGTAGATTCCATCTTAATAAACCAGTTTCTTCAATCATCCATAAGAAGCAATTTGGCCAGGCTTGGTGGCTCACGCCTGTACAGATCACAAGGTAAGGAGTTCAAGACCAGCCTGGCCAATATGGTGAAACCTATCTCTATTAAAAATACAAAAACTAGCCAGGTATGGTGGTGTGTGCCTGTAATCCCAGCTATTAGGGAGGCAGAGGCAGGAGAATCACTTGAACTCAGGAGATGGAGGTTGCAGTGAACTGAGATCGTGCCATTGCACTCCAGCCTGGGTGACAGAGAGGGTCTCTGTCTCAAAAAAAAAAAAAAAAAAAAAAGACTGTTTCATCTTCTTATCATTCATGTGTTCACTAGAGTAGCACTTTTAATTTCCTCCGAGAACTTTCCCTTTACGTTCACAATTTGGCGAACTATTTGGCACAAGAGGCCTATTCAGCTTATCTTGGCTTTTAACATGCCTTCCCCACTAAGCTTAATCATTTCTAGCTTTTAAGTTAAATGAATGCAACTCTTTCTTTCACTTGAACACACAGACAACATTGCCGGGTTATAAATTGACCTAATTTCAATATTGTGGTGTCATAGGAAATAGGGAGGCCCAAGGAGAGGGAGCGAGATGGGGACACAGCCAGTCAGTGGAGTTAGTACACACACAACATTTGTTGATTAAGTTCACCATCTTACATGGGTGCAGTTTTTGGCATCCCATGACAATTAACATAGTAACGTTAAAGATCACTGATCATAGATCACCATAGCAGATAATAATAATGAAAAAGTTTAAAATATTGCAAGAATTACCAAAATGTGACACAGACACATGAAATTAGTATATGCTGTTGAGAAAATGGCACTGACAGACTTGCTTGATGCTGGGTTGCCACAAACCTGCAATTTGTAAAAAAATGCAATATCTGCAAAGCACAATAAAGCAAAGCAAAATAAAACAAGATAAGCCTGTATTCATAAACTTCGAAATATCTTAATCACAAAGGAGAAAACAGCCACCCTAGATATGAAAAGATTTGCCCAAAGTCATTCAAGTAGGAGAGAAATGAAGACTAGAACCATGTTATCAGGATTAAAAATAGTGAAAACCTTGGTCTAATAATTATTTTGAATTATAGTTAAGTCACCTTTTTTTTTTTATCAGACGGAGTCTCACTCTGTCACCCAAACTGGAGTGCAGTGACACAATCTTGGCTCATTCCACCTCCCAGGTTCAAGCAATTCTCCTGCCTCAGCCTCCCTAGTAGCTGGGATTACAGGCGTGTACCACCACACCCAACTAATTTTTGAATTTTTAGTAGAGACAGGGTTTTACCATGTTGACCAGACTGGTGTTGAACTCCTGACCTCAGGTGATTTGCCCACCCTGGACTCTCAAAGTGCTAGGATTACAGGCATGAGCCACAGTGTCCAGCCACTTTTTTTTCTTTAGAGGCAGGGTCTCTTTCAGTCTCCCAGGCTGGAGTGCAATGGTGCAATCATATTTCACTGCAGCCTCATACTCCTGGGCTCAAGCAATCCTCTTGCCTAAGCCTCTGTAACAGCTGGGACTACAGGTGTGTGCCACCACACTCAGCTAATTTTTAAATTTTATTGTAGAGTCAGGGTCTTGCTATGGTTGCACAGGCTGGTCTTGAAGTACTGGCCTCAAGTGATCTTCCTACCTCAGCCTCCCGAAGTATTTCAATTATAGGCATGAACTACTATGCCAGGCCTATTTTCTTTTCTTTTCTTTTCTTTTTTTTTTTTTTTTGAGATGGAGTCTTGCTCTGTCACCGGGCTCCAGGCTGGAGTGCAGTGGCACAATCTGGGCTCACTGCAACCTCCGCCTCCCGGGTTCAAGCAATTCTCCTGCCTCAGCCTCCTGAGTAGCTGGGACTACAGGTGCACGCCACCACGCCCAGCTAATTTTGTATTTTAGTAGAGACGGGGTTTCACCATGTTGGCCAAGATGGTCTTGATCTCTTGACCTCGTGATCCGCCCGCCTTGGCCTCCCAAAGTGCTGGGATTACGGGTGTGAGCCACTATGCCCAGTCTCTTTTTTTTCTTTCGAGACAGAGTCTCTCTCCATCGCCCAGGCTGGAGTGCAGTGGCACAATCTCAGCTCACTGTAACCTCCACCTCCCAGGTTCAAGCAATTCTCCTGCCTCAGCCTCCTGAGTAGCTGGGACTACAGGTGCACGCCACTATGCCCAGCTAATTTTGTATTTTAGTAGAGACGGGGTTTCACCATGTTGGCCAGACTGGTCTCAAACTCCTGACCTCAGGTGATGCCCTCCTTGGCCTCCCAAAGTGCTGGGATTACAGGCGTGAGCCACCATATCTGGCCCCCTTTATTACATGTTCTGATTTATAGTCTTTTTGGTAACTTAGAGTATGCATACTTGAAGCATTATCAAGATTCTCATCTAGAAGAGAAGAGTAAGAAAAGAATTATTTGATTGAAAGAAATAGTAAGTCTTATGCCTGTAATTTCAGTATGTTGGGAGGCCAAAGTGGGAGGATCACTTCAGGCCAGGAGTTGGAGACCAGCCTGGGCAACATAATGAGACTCCAATCTCTACAAACACACACAAAATAAGCCAGGCATGGTGGCTTGCACCTCTAGTCCCTGCTATTGGAGGGGTTGGGGGGAGATATGTGAGGTGAAAAAATAGGTTAAGCCTGGGAGTTCAAGGCTACAGTGAGCAGTGATTGGACCACTGAACTCCAGCCTGGGTGACAGAGTGAGATCCTGTTTCAAAAAAAAAAAAAAAAGGGAAAAGGAAATGCTAAGTATCTGTCATATTTATTTTGAATGTATTAATGGCATTGTCTCATGGACTCCGAGTTCTGGAATACTTAAATCTTATTTCTTTTTTCAAATATAATTTTTCAATTTTTTTTGCTAATCTTCTATGTGCTGCTGAAGTGAGCACTGTTTCTTTCCTTTTATTACACAGTTTAAAGTTTTGTCAACTTTTACTCTGTGATGACTCCCAGATTTACTTTGTTTATTTTTTATTTCTTTGCTGTTTTCAGAAAATGATATATTTAGTTAGTTTAGGGTTTTATCACTACACATGTAGACTACTATAATAACTTTTAGATTGTCTCTGCTTTTTTTTTTGAGACGCAGTTTCGCTCTTGTTGCCCAGGATGGAGTGCAATGGCATGATCTTGGCTCATCACAACCTCCGCCTCCCAGGTTCTAGCAATTATCCTGCCTTAGCCTCCTGAGTAGTTGGGATTACAGGCGCCTGCCACTACACCCAGCTAATTTTTGTATTTTTAGTAGAGATAGGGTTTTACCATGTTGGCCAGGGTGGTCTCCAACTCCTGACCTCAAGTGATCCACTCACCTCAGCCTCCCAAATTGCTGGGATTACAGGAGTGAGCCATCATACTGGTCTGGATTGTTGCATTTAAAATTTTTGGTTATTATTTACCAATTTATTTGTTTTGAAACAAGGTCTTACTCTGTCACCCAGGCTGGAGTGCAGTGGCATTATCATGGCTCACTGCAGCCTTAATCTCCTGGGCTCAAATGATACTCCCATCTTGGCCTTCCCCTAGTAGCTGGAACTACAGGCACACACCACCACACCTGGCTAAATTTTAAATTTTTTGTAGAGATGGGGGGATCTTTTTATGTGCTCATAATGAGAGGCAGGAGGATCACTTGAGCCCAGGAGTTCAACACCAGCCTCTTGAACTTCTGGCTCAAGTGATTCTCCCACCTCAGCCTCACAACGTGCTGGGATTACAGGTGTGAGCCTCTGCATCTGGCTTTTAAAAATTTTTTCTTCAAATCATCTTGCATACTACTGTCTAGAAATTGTTCCAGAATAAATTCTTTTTTTGTTGTTTTAAACTTATTTTTAGATAATTTATCTCTAGATGTTTGAAACTACCTATTGCTAAAAATTTCCCTTTATATTGGGCAACCAATAAAGATTTTTATTAAATATTTCATTATTCTACTTGTTTAGTTCAGGCATTCTTTACTTAAGAGCCACAACACTTAAAGGCTCCTTGGATAGAATTCAGGGAATTTGTGAATTTGTGTGAGTAAAAAATTTCATTTTTATTTTTACTAATGTAGGGGAGAACCTATCTTTCCTTCTACCCATCCTAGGTTTAGGGCTGAGATCCCTATTACAAAAGAGAGATTAGCAAGAGAAAAGCATACACATTTATTTAATATAACTTTTACATGACACAAGAGCCTCCATAAGGAAATAAAGTCCCAAAGAAACAGTTAAACTTGAATTTTTTAAATAGTAGTTTTGATGAAGAGCAGCCAGTGATAGAGAAATGTCACAGGGCAAAGTGTGGAAAAGTTAAATGTAATACACTGGGGGAAACTTAGCAGGCCTTTTTGTTTAGATTCCTCTTTGTGTCCCTGTGCTTTTGGAGGTAAGGATGCTCCTTTTCTCTGGGTGCGGGGAGAGCACCTCTTACATGAGGGTCTTATGATTTACTTCAGGGGAAGGTCAGAAAATCCTTCCTAGGTTTTGTGGCTGCTTCTGGGGAGAAGGGCAGGCAGAAGGTCAGAGTTACTTTCCTGCTTCTGCAGTTTCCTCAAATGCCTCCAGCTTAAAATATTCAATATGTCAAGGTGCTATATTTTGTGTAGGGTGTCCTGAACCTTGTCACTAACCTCTAACTGAAAGTTAGGATTTTCTTCAATTCTGAACATAGTTCATAAACCACAGTAATATTAGCAATACTTTATAATCAAAAGAAAACTATCACTACTTCAAATTTAGGATAGCTATTAACTCTTATTTAATGCATTTATAAAGAAGCATATATTAGTATATAACAAACATATTTAATGTTTTAATAACTGTATTTCAATATAACTGGCTTCCTTTGTAATCCTATATGTTTTATGCATTTAAAAACATGATTCTGAGAAGGCATTCATAGGCTTTATCAGATTGCTAAAGACTAAGAACCCATGTTTTTGTTCTACTTTCAAATACTTGTGGATAAAAACAAAAAATATGTTAAAAACTGAAAAGTAGGCAAGGTAAAATGGCTTATGCCTAGCACTTTGGGAGGCCAAGGTGGGTGGATCACCTGAGGTCAGGAGTTCGAGACCAGCCTGGCCAAACTGGCAAAACTGTCTCTACTAAAAATGTAAAAATTAGCTGGGCGTGGTTGTGTGCACCTGTAATCCCAGCTGCTTGGGAGGCTGAGGCAAGAGAATCTCTTGAACTGGGTAGGCAGAGGTTGCAGTGAGTTGAGATGGCACCATTGCACTCCAGCTTGGGCGACAGAGGGAGACTTCATCTCAAAAAAAAACCCAAAAAACAAAAAACAAAACCCCACAAAACTGAAAACTAATCAACTAAATACTTTTTAACTATAATATCTAAAATATTCTCTACACTTTTGATGATAGCCATGTATTATGGTATTATGTTTTTATATTTAGCAAATCTTGTTCCTTAAAATGCGCTTTATGAAGAAGGAGCCAGACTTAGTGAAATTAGTTTAGGTCAGTTTAGGATACATTAATGACATTATCCCACACATTGTTCATGCCTATGACATGAACTTAAGAAATTTAAAGTTTCTGCTGCCTGCTTAGATGCATCTACTTATCTAGAGCAGTTGTGAGGAAGATCCATCTGAATCAGATAAAAATATAAGCAGTGGAGTATCGGTTATTTTATTCCAGTTGGCTCAATTATTTGCCAAGAAAAGACCTTGGTCAAATTGTTGATGGCTAGGTAAAAATAATTTGGACTAGTATATTAAATTGTTGATCATTAAAATAATTCTTCCAAAGTGCTTGTCTTTTATGAATTTGTTTTCTTTAACATGATTTAATTTAAAAACGTTTATTGAATCCTCTTTTTTTTAAGACAGGGTCTTGCTCTGTCACCTAGGCTGGAGTGCAGTGGCGTGATCACAGCTCACTGCATTCTTGACCTCCTGGGCTCACATGATCCTCCTGTCTTAGACATCTGCTTAGCAGGGACCATAGGCACACACTGCCACTCCTGGCTAGTTTCCTTTTAATTTTTGTGGAGATAGGTTCTCACTATGTTGCCCAGGCTGGTCTTGAACTCCTGGGCTCAAGGCAATCCTCCTACCTCAGCCTCCCAAAGTGTTGGCATTACAGGCGTGAGCCACCACACCCAACATGTTAAAATCTTTTATGTGCAAAGATACAATCTGAGCCCTTAGGACATTTATAGCCATACATATATATATATATATATATATTTTTTTTTTTTTTTTTTTTTTTGAGACGGAGTTTCGCTCTTGTTACCCAGGCTGGAGCGCAATGGCGCGATCTCGGCTCACCGCAACCTCCGCCTCCTGGGTTCAGGCAATTCTCCTGCCTAAGCCTCCTGAGTAGCTGGGATTACAGGCACGTGCCACCATGCCCAGCTAACTTTTTGTATTTTTAGTAGAGACGGGGTTTCACCATGTTGACCAGGATGGTCTTGATCTCTTGACCTCGTGATCCACCTGCCTCAGCCTCCCAAAGTGCTGGGATTACAGGTGTGAGCCACCGTGCCTGGCTTTAGCCTAATATTTTCTTTTTGTTTGTTTGTTTCTTTTTTTTTTTAATTTTACTTTTATTTAGCCTAATATTTTCTTCCATCAAAGTTGCTATAGCCTATCACCAGAATACCACAATTAATATTTTCAGGATAGAGTATTAATAGTTGCCTAGGAATAAGAATGATATGTGGCAATAATAGACATTTGAAATGGCAGATTTATTAAGTACTTTTAAGCCATCAAGTTACAAAAAGCTGTGAGAGGTCTTAAAAAGACAGTATACAATAAAACAATGAGAAATGACAAATTGTTTTAGGTTGAACAATTTTTGTACAGTTTTATCTATAGTACATTACTAATTTACTTAGCAAACTTTTTCCTGAGATTTGCAAAGTTAAAAAAATGAAGAATCGAACTATATTTTCTTTTCTTTTCTTTTCTTTTTGAGACAGTCTCCACTCTGTCACCCAAGCTGGAGTGCAGTGGCATGATCTCAGCTCACTGCAGCCTCAACCTCTTGGGTTCAAGGATTATCCTGCCTCAACCTCCCGAGTAGCTGGGATTACAGGCATGCACCACCATGCCCAGCTAGTTTTTTGTAGTTTTAGTAGAGAGGGGGTTTCACCATGTTAGCCAGGCTGATCTTGAACTCCTGGCCTCAAGTTGATCTGCCTGCATTGGCCTCCCAAAGTGCTGGGATTACAGGCATGAAACACCACACCCAGCCTCAAACTATATTTTCTAAATAGTACAGTAAATATACATTAATCATGACACAATTATTTCTTCTGGATACAGCAGGAAAAATTAAGAGAAAGTGCTTCATATTTCTTGATTTGTTATAAAATGAAGAGATCCTCTAGATTTCTGGGTAAGAGGGAAAACTAGCAATCCCACAATGATTTCCTTTATTTCTTGCCATCCGAATATATCCTTGTTCACCAAAGTTTCTGCCCCAGCTTTAGAAAAAGAAATAATACAAAATTACAAATGCATATAATCAAATCATATTATCAACTTTTTTCTTCATATTATCAACTTTTTATCCCATTGTTTTTCCTCTATAAGTGATTACATATGAAAGGCTGTAAAACAAAATTAGAATGAAATAATATCATAATTTCTCTAGGGATTTCAGGTAATTTTAAATACGGGTTTGGAAAGCTTTTGCTATATTGATGAATAGACTTAATACCTAAGGAAAACTATAGTAAGAGCCATCCCAGTTCTTTAATCCTCCTACTTTAAAAATATGCCTTCTCTAAGGAAAGAGTATTAGTATCCTTTATAAGACTTTATCTCTAAATTTTTTGATACTGGTATCATGGGTAATGATTTTCTATCAAACTTAAATTCCTCTAGAGAATGTCAATTAAGAAATATTTTTGAGTGACTACTATGAAAAAGGTATAGAGCAGGGAATTCTAAAGTAAACAATAAAAATGCAGCTCTGGAAGAGCTTTTTGATCTAGAAGTGGAGCTGAGATAAGACTTTCTCATAATTAAAGCTATTGAAAAATGAGCCAGGCATGGTGGCTCACACTTGTAATCCAAGTGCTTTGAAAAGCTGAAGTGGGAGGATTGTTTGAGGCCAAGAGTTTGAGACCAGCCTGGGCAATATAGCAAGACCCTGTTTCTAAAAAAAAAAAAAAAATGTTTTTTTGAGACAGAGTCTCACTGTTTCCCAGGCTGAAGTGCAGTGGCACAATCTTGGCTGACTGCAACCTCTGTCTCCTGGGTTAGCGCAATTCTCCTGCCTCAGCCTCCTGAGTAGCTGGGATTACAGGTGTGCGCCATCACACCCAGCTAATTTTTATATTTTTAGTAGAGATGGGGTTTTGCCATATTGGTCAGGCTGGTATTGAACTCCTAACTTCAGGTGATCCACCACCTCGGCCTCCCAGAGTGTTGGGATTACAGGCATAAGCCACCGTGCCTAGCTCAAAAATTTTTTTAATTCACTCTTTTTTTTTTTTTTCTTTTTTTGAGACAGAGTTTCACTCTTGTTACCCAGGCTGGAGTGCAATGGCGCGATCTCGGCTCACTGCAACCTCCGCCTCCTGGGTTCAGGCAATTCTCCTGCCTCAGCCTCCTGAGTAGCTGGGATTACAGGCATGTGCCACTATGCCCAGCTAATTTTTTGTATTTTCAGTAGAGACGAGGTTTCACCATGTTGACCAGGATGGTCTCGATCTCTTGACCTCGTGATCCACCTGCCTCGGCCTCCCAAAAGTGCTGGGATTACAGGCGTGAGCCACCGCGCCCAGCCCAAGGATAGTCTTTTGAGTAAATTCAGATTTACGAAAAAGTCACCAAAATATTTTTATTTTTCTTATTTTACCAAGACTGATGAAAAAACTGACAAAATCCTTGTAAGAGGAATGATTTCTGAAGCTCTTTATGATTCTGAGATTTTGTAGTGGTAGATATGTAAATATCATACAAGGCAGAATTCATTAAGTGCTCTAGGATACAAATAAAAGCATGAAATTGAGAAAATGCCTAGTGTGTCTAGAGTGTAAGAAATTTGGTTGAAAGGAAAACCGGATATCTTTAGTAGAATAGTGGAAAAGGAGGACAGAAAGCTGGTTTGGGGCCATCCTGTGAACAGCTTAGAACTGCAGGTGGAGGAACATGTACTTCAATTACATAGGCAAAGGGAAGCTGTTAAAACTTTGGCTCAGGGACTCAAAGGTTGTGTTTTCGCATGCAGTGGAGAACCTAAGAAATGCTGGTTTATTCCTGGCAGACAAATGATACCATTTAAAAGGACTGTGCTTTAAGAGGCCTTAAATATTCTATGTATCAGCCCTCATTGGACATTTTGCAGATCCTATTTTTATCTCTCTGTATCATTTAACACAGTTGTCTACTCCCACCTCACTGGTCTCTTGGCTTTAAGACACTATTATGTTCTGATTTTCTCATCTGTCTCTGGTCACTTGTTCTCAAACATTTTCATGAGCTCCTTTCTTTGCTTCCTTTCACTTAGTTGCCACTCTACTGCTTAGAAATTTTCAATGGCTCTCCATACCTTTACAATAAAATTCAAACTCCATCATCACCTCTAATAAATCAATGGCTGCAGTGTTTTTGTTTTTGTTTTGACAGAGTCCCACCATGTTGCCCAGGCTGGAGTGGGCTGCAGCTACGACCTCCTGAGCTTGAGCAATCCTCCTGCCTCAGCCTTCCAAGTAGCTAGGACCACAGGTGCATACTACCATGCTCAGCTAATTTTTTATTTTTAGTAGAGAAGAAGTCTCACTATGTTGCCCAGGCTGCAGCAATGTTCTTTTAATATCTAGTTTGATAACAAAAGCAATAACGATAGTCTGGCCAGGCTATTATTAATAGCTACCATTTATTTAGCACTTACTCTGTGCCACACAGATTCACATAAATTATCTAATTTAATCATCATTCTGTGAAGTTAGTATTATCTTCTTTTACTAAAGAAAAAAACAGAAGGGCAGAGTGGTAAAGTGGCTTGCCAAATGTCACATAGATGGTAAATTGTGAAGCCAGAGTTCAAATCTAGGATTATTTTATTCCAAAGCCCACTCTAACTTTTATACACTGCCTATCCCTGTAGTAATCTCTGTGAGTGAAGTCATATGGGGAATGAAATTCAGATCAGAACATCTAGGATGTCATGTAATTTACATCTTACTATGGTCACTGCCTTAAATAATAGATAAAATAAATCATTTTAGATGAACTGAGTTTGGACCTGAGTACTAGTATGAAAATTGAATTGAGGGTCTAGTTACTAGCAGTATGAATTCAGTCAGTGAGACCAAGGAATCCGAGACCCCATTCAACATCTGGACAACTTACTTTTCTCAGTTTTACAGATCAAGATCAGCTGCCCCCAATTTTGCAAAAGACCTCAGACCTCTTTTTGACTGAGTCCTGCTAACTTCACTTAAACAATGAAACTGATAAAAAATCTTAAGCTAAATAAAATATCTGAGGACAAATTCTTGCCTTCAGAACTATACAAGGTCTGTTCCAAATGTTAATTTCAGTACTTACCAAGCTGTATATTTTTATTGATTCTATAGCTCTTTCACTCAAACTGTTCAAATTTGGGTAAGTTTGTTAACTAAATGTCTCTCGTAGGACTACTTTAAAAATTAAATGAGAAAATGTATTTAAAGTACTTGCACAATATTTGGTACATAGCCAATGCTTACTAAGTGAAGGTAGCTATTTTTATTATTATCCAGGTATGAGTCCATCTGATTGAACTCAAGAAGAGTCTGTCTACTTTAAAACATGTGTGTGTGTGTGTGTGTATATATATAGCCTTCTTCTAGGGTGACCACCAGTCCCAGTTTGCCTGGGACTGTCCTGGTTTTAAAAAGAAAGTCCTATGTCCCAGAAAGCCTCATCACATAGCCCTTAGCAAAGTGGAAAAGTTGGTCATCCTACCTTCTCCTTGCATACTGTAAGGCTACTAACTTATCAGACTTCTAAAATTGATGCCAGTTTCCTTTGTAACAGGCTGAAGCCCAGGGTTTCTTAGGCTGTGCCAGCCACTCTTCTAAGGCCTAGGTTTTAGAGGGGAAACATACAATAAACAAATACTTGATATACTACAATATGCACAATAAAGAAAAATAAAGCAGAATAAAGGATACAGAGTGTCAGGAGACAGGGCTCAATTTTAGGTGGAATGGTCGGGTCGGGAAAACTTAGCCTCACAAGCAAACATGCAAGTGAGGCAAAGACCTAGATAAAGACCTGGGAATAAGCGTGGTGTGTCTGAGAAATAGCAAAAAGGTTAGTGTGCCAGGAGCTGAGTGAGAGAGGGGAGAGTAGTTGGAGAGGTGGTTGGAGAGGCAAGCTAAGGCCAGATAATGTCAAGCTTTACAGGTCATGGGTTTTATTGTAAGTGGGAAGGAAAGCCATTAGAGGGTTTGGGGTAGGAGGGTAACATAATCTACTTTATGCTTTAAAAGATAATTTTGGCTACTGTGTAGAGGATTGATTGCAAGCAAACAAGAGGGAAGCAGCTACCTGTTATGAGATTATTGCAATAGACCAGGAGATAGATGGATGGTGGCTTGAGGTATAATGGTAACAGTAGAAGTATTGAGAAGATTTGAGGGATGTTATGGGTTGCATTGTATCCCCCCAAAATTCATGTTGGAATCCTAACCTCCAGTACCTCAGAATGTGATCTTATTTAAAGATAGCGTTGATGTAGACATAAGTAACTAAATTAAAATAAGGTCATTAGGGTGGGTCCTAACCAACATGGCTGATGCTCATGAAAAGGGAAAACTGGCCAGGCACGGTGGCTCACACCTATAATCCCAGTGCTTTGGGAGACCAAAGCAGGAGGATCACTTGAGCCAAGGAGTTTGAGACCAGCCTGGGAAACAACAAAATCCTGTACCTACAAATACAAAAAAATTAGCCTGGTGTGGTGGTGCATGCCTGTAGTCCCAGCTACGTTGGTGGCTAATGTGGGAGGATTGCTTGAGCCCAGGAGTTTGAGGCTGCAGTGAACACTGATCATCCCACTGCACTCCAGCCTAAGTGACAGAGTGAGATTCTGTCTCAAAAAGAGGGAAAACAGTAAAATTATGAATAGAGACAGAAAATGCATACAGGGAGAATGTCATGTGAAAATGAAGGCAGAGGTCAGGGTGATGGTTCTTAAACACCGAGGAAAGTCAAAGATCACCAGCAAACTTTCAGAAGCTAGGGGACAGCCATCAAACACACATTTTTTAAATTAAAAGAACATATTTAATTGACACAAATTGTATAAACTGAAAGTGTATAGTGTGATGATTTGATGTATATGCACATTGTGCAATGATTGCCATAATCAAAGGAAATAACGCATCCATCTCCACACATGCTGTACCTCAGATTCCCAGAACTTGTTGATCTTTTACCTGAAAGTTTACACTCTTTGATAAACATCTCCTCATTTCCCCAGCCTCCAGTCACTGACAACTATCATTCTACTGTCTGTTTCTGTAAGTTTGACTTTTTTAGATCTCACATATGAGATCATATAGTGTTTTTTCTTCCTGTGTCCACGAACATTTTCTTCTCACAGTGTGAGAAGGAAGTAACCTTGCCAACACCTTGATCTTACACTGCCAGCCTCCAGAACTGGGAGACATAAATTTCTGTTATTTAAGCTGCTCAGTTCATGGCACTTTGGGTTATGGCAGTCATAGCAAACTAACACAAAGAGAAACTCCAGGTGTGCCCCAAAGACTCAATCTTCATATTTTCTCTGTTTTTTACCTCTCAAGTTATGTTCCTTTTGTTTATGAGTGATATAGATGTCAGTTCAATACATGTATTGAGAAACCTTTAGATGCCACCCACTCAGTCTGCACTGCGGATATGAAGACAAGACGTAATATCTCCCCAAAGGCATGTACAGAACATTGGAGTGACAGACAGGTAAATATGCAATTTAAATATGATACCAAAAATGCTGTGATCCAGCATGCACAGGACATTTTGGCAGCATAGAAAAAAGACATTTTGCTCAGCCCAAGGATTCAGGCAAGCCTTTCTGGAATAGATAATGCCTGAGCTGCTTCTGAAGAAAAGGAGACGTAAACTAAAAGAGAAGACAGGATGTTCCAGGCAGAGGGAACCCAGATATGAAGGAAGGTATTACAGGTAAAGTGGAATGTATGGGAACTGCAATTGTGGATAGCACAATGTGACCAGAGTGAAAAGCAGGAGGCAACAAATGCCAGGAGGTAATGCTGGCAAGGGAGCACAGCTACAGGACGTGTCCTCTGTCAGGGAACAGTAATTTTATACCAAATGAGACTCAGCAGAAGAGTGATAAGCCCAGACTTATTCATATTTTAGACAAATCAGTTTGGCAGCAGTATGAAAGAGGGATTTGAGGGTAAAGGGGAAGAAAAGAGGGAATAAAGGAGCCCAGTTAGAAGGGCACAGCAATAGTCCACACCAGAGATGTCTGAACGAGAGCCGCAAGAGAAGAAACAGAGAAGGGACAGGATCAAGGACACAGATGAGGTAGAATGGTTTGACTAATTGGTTGCTTGGTTGGACTTGGGGATATCTCAGATGAATCCATCATATCTTACCGGCTGACTATGCTGTGTGGCTCCTTACTGATACAGGAAATTCCGAAGGAGGAACAATATGGGGGAGAGAGTCCTGAATTATTTGGACGTATTGAGTTTGGAGAGACTAAGATATGTGTAAGTGAGTGTGTCCACGTAAGTCTGAAGTTCTGGGACGATGTCAGAGCTAGAGCTAGAGATTCAAAAGCCACTGGAATGTATAGGTTATAGCTAGAGTCCTAAGAGTGGAATTGTGGCACCTAGAAAAAGTAGAATAAGAAGAGGAATGGGCAGAGGATAGAGCCCTGGGAAAATACCAACATTTTTGGGCTAAACAGAGGAATAGGTTCATAAGAGAGGCTGAGAAGGAATAATCAGAGAAGTGCTACAGAAAATAAACCATGAAAACAAAGTGATGAAGGCAGAATAGTAAGTGAAAAGATGAAGCACTGAGTAATTTAGAATGTCACTTTGTAAGAAGCTATAAAGTTCATCATTGTCAATATTGTGATCATCATCATCAAAATCATAAGAAAGTGCTGAAACTCCCTCAAATTCCTAATTCCAATTAAATATAAAGTATAAATATATTACCTGTTTTTCACAAGCCAGTATTCTTTCCCATTAAGGTCACCATAGCCAATCACAAGTACACCATGATTCACATTCTGAGTACAGGCTGGGTCATAGTAGACACCTGAGAATCAAATATGGGTGGGAAAAAGTGAATACTATAGGATAATAAAGGACATTTTAAAATGGTATTACTTTTTATTAGCCTTCTTTGGACACATAGCAAGGTTAATTTAAAAAGTTAAGGACATACACACTCATGTGTAAACTAGCGCTCATAATTATTTGCCATCAATGCTATATTTTTCAGTATTCTTGTTAAGCTTAGCATCACTCCAATCATAGTTCCCCCAGAAATCTTCTTTGATAAGCACACCACTTTTTCTATGTTTCTTTTGTTTTTTGTTTTCTTCCTATTTTTAAACTTGCAAACAATCTGTTATTCTAATTCTGTCTGTATACAGGCATATCTCATTTTATTGTGCTTTGCTTTATTGTGCTTCATAGATATTACCTTTTTTTTTTTTTAAAGGACCAGAGTTTTGCTCTATTGTCTAGACTATAATACAGTGGTATGATCATAGATGACTGTAACCTCAGCCTCCTAGGCTCCAGTCATCCTTCTGCCTTGGCCACCCAAAGTTCTGGGATTACAGGCATGAGCCACTGCACCCAGCCAGATATTGCATTTTTTACAAATTGAAGGTTTATGGCAATTCTACATTCAGCAAGTCTATTGGTACCATTTTTCCAAAAACATGTGCTCATGTTATGTCCTTGTACCATATTTTGGTAATTCTCACAATATTTCAACCTTTCTCATCATTATTATATTTGTTATGGTCATCTGTGATCAATGATCTTTGATGTTAATATTATAATTTTGGGGGTGAGCTACAAACCACACCTATATAAGATAGCAGACTTAACCCACAAATGTTGTGTGTGTTCTGACTGATTCACAGACTGGCTACAATCCTGTCTCTCTCCTCAGGCCTCCCTATTCCTTGAGACACAATGATATTGAAATTATGCCAAATAATAACCCTATGATGGCTCCTAAGTGTTCAAGTAAAAAGAAGAGTTGCATATCTTTCACTTTAAATCAAAAGCTAGAAGTAATTAAGCTTATTGAGAAAGGCATTTTGAAAGCCAAGACAGGGCAGAACCTAGCCTAGGCCTCTTGTACCAAACAGTCAGCCATGCTGTGAATGTAAAGGAAAACTGCTTGAAGGAAATTAAAAATGCCCACTCTGGTGAACACACAAATGACAAGAAAATGAAACACTCTTATTGCTGATATGGAGAAAATTTGAGTGGTCTAGATAAAAGAGTAAACCTGCCAAGCATGCCCTTACGCCAAAACCTAATCCAGAACAAGACCCTAACTCTCTTCTACTGTAAGAAGGCTGAGAGAGGTGAGGAAGCTACAGAAGAAAAGTTTGAAGCCAGCAGATGTTGGTTCATGAGGTTTAAAATTCCCTCCCTCCCTCCCTCCCTTCCTCCCTCTCTCTTTCTTCCTTCTTTCTTTCTTTTTTTTCTTCCTTGTTTTTTAGAGACAGGTTTTCACTCTGTTGCCCAGGTTGGAGTACAGTGGTATAATCATACCTCACTGTAACCTCAAACTCCTGGGTTCAAGCAATCCTCCCACCTGAGCCTCCCAAGTAGGTGAGACTACAAGTGCATGCCACCATATCCAGCTAATTTTTATTTTTATTTTTTGTAGAGATAAGGGTCTCCCAATGTGGCCCAGGCTGGTGTCAAACTCCCAGATTGCTCAAGCAATCCTCCCACCTTAGGCTTCCAAAGCGTTAGAATTACAGGCATGAACCACCATGCTTAGCCAATATTCTTTCTTTCTTTAAATTCTTTTTTTTTTTTCTTTTTTGAGATGGAGTTTCACTCTTGTTGCCCAGGCTGGAGTGCAATGGTGCAATCTTGGCTCACCGCAACCTCTGCTTCCCGGGTTCAAGCAATTCTCCTGCCTCAGCCTCCTGAGTAGCTGGGATTACAGGCATGTGTACCACCATGCCCAGCTAATTTTGTACTTTTAGCAGAGACAGGGTTTCTCCATGTTGGTCAGGCTGTTCTTGAACTCCCGACCTCAGGTGATCCACCGCCTCAGCCTCACAAAGTCTTGGGATTACAGCCACTGCACCCGGCCTTCTTTCTTTAAATTCTTATTGTTTTTTATTTATTTATTTTTTTTACCACTTCTGTAGAGGAAGAAAGAAGGATGACTTGCATCTACACCAACACACACTGGGCCTTTATTGGCCACAACTTCTTTCAGGACATCTTCTCTGCCATAAGGAAGTTCAGTGTACTTTGAACATGTGGCAGCACGGTATTTTGAGTCATATTGACATTTCTGATCCTGCAAAAAGAAGTATAAACCAGATAAAGAAGTATACTTCAACTCCTTTATAAATCACCAGTATCCATAGCCTGGATTTTAAATATGTCTTCTTTCCTTAATTTTTTCATGTGTCTAAGGCTCCTTCCTTTGCAAATCTTCCAAATCCTAACAATCCCAGGTTTCACCAATAATAGGGGAAATACAGAACTATTCTATTTTTTCAAATTGTGAAAATCTTCATACATACAAAATTTGCCAGGACAATGTCCCCTCAGACTCTGAGGTAGACTGTAGGGAACTATTACATAGAGATAATAAACTCTAGATGAGAGCTTTAAAATCTTTTTGATGCCTGCAAGATGATCTGCAGTTAAAATGATGGTATATAAAGACCACATAATATGGGAAACACAAGTGTATTTCAAGTGGGAAAAGGAAAGTTACAAATTCATGTTTGTTGTATATACAACTATGTTTTGTACTTAGTTATTTATATTACTTATTTTTTTAAGACAGGCTCTCACTCCATTGTCCAGGCTGGAGTGCAGTGGCACAATCATAGCTCACTGCAGCCTGTTGCCTCCATCTCATGGGCTCAAGTGATTCTCCCACCTCAGCTTCTTGAGTAGCTGAAACTGCTACGAAGGTGCACACCACCATGCTTGGCCAATTTTTTAAATTTTTAGTAGAGGCGAGGTCTCGCTATGTTGCACAGGCTGGTCTCAAACTCTTGAGTTCAAGCAAACCGCCCAGCTCGACCTTCCAAAGTGCTAAGATCACAGGCGTGAGCCACCACACCTGGCCAACTACGTTTTGTAAGTGCTTAACAGGAAAATAACTTGAAAGAAATAAACCAAAATAATAGTGGTTAAGGTAGAAGGTTTTTGAGTAACATTTTTATCTTTAAAAAAATCTTCTGTAACATGACATAATCTTTAGGTTATTGTTATCATAATATTTATAATATCATTTGATAAAATGTATAATAAATCTGCGACGAAGAGGAAAGCATTATTTAGCTTCTCAGTAGGTGGAAGAATGAAGTCGTTAATGATCTGAGAATAAGGTTGAGCATGGGAGGCTTCAGAAGAAAAAGCTTAAATACATAGAAATAATTTAAGGATAGTTTGCTTAAAATCTGTCTTTTTTTTTTTTTGAGACTGAGTCTTGCTCTGTTGCTGAGGCTGGAGTACAGTGACCTGATATTGGCTCACTGCACCTACGCCTCCTGAGTCCAAGTGATTCTCCTGCCTCAGCCTCCCAAATAGCTGGGACCACAGATGTGCGCCAACACACCCGGCTAATTTTTGTATTTTTGGCTGAGTTGGGGTTTCACCATGTTGGCCAGGCTGGTCTCAGATTCTTGACCTCAGGTGATTCACCCACCTCGGCCTCCCAAAGTGCTGGGATTACAGGTGTGAACCACTGTGCCCGGCCATTAAAATCTGTTTTTAAGCATGAATGCTACTTTTTATACTAATGATATATTAAGAAGAGTACTTCATCAGAAAGAGAACTTTTGAGAAGTTAAGAATTCCTGGCTGGGCGAGGTGGCTCACGCCTGTAATCCCAGCACTTTGGGATTCATCTGTCCCAAGGCGGACAAATCACGAGGTTGGAAGATGGAGACCATCCTGGCTAACACAGTAAAACCTCGTCTCTACTAAAAATACAAAAAAGTAGCCGGGCATGGTGTCGGGGGCCTGTAGTCCCAGCTATTCAGGAGGCTGAGGCAGGAGAATCACGTGAACCCAAGAAGCAGAGGTTGCAGTGAGCCAAGATTGTGCCACTGCACTCCAGCATGGGTGACAGAGTGAAACTCTGTCTAAAAAAAAAAAAAATTCCTCTTCAGGGTTTTATCTCACACATAATACTGCTTCTCAAGCAATTGGTGTGGTGGCAAGCCCAGTGCAATCGGTCAACGGATAACATAAGGTCATGTAGCAACACAAAAAGTTTGCCTGTGACGCACCGTGGCTTTGTAGGGATAGGAAGCTTCTGAGTCGATGCCTTTGTTATCAATAACGTACTGGAAAGCCTCTGTCATGAAGCCACCATTGCAGCCTTTGTTTCCATATTTTTCAGAGCAATCCACCAGGTTCTGGGCACTGAGAGACACCAGTTTTCCTGTTTTCAGCTTCAGCTGTGCTTCCAGTGCCCCCACAGCACTGAAAGCCCAGCAAGCACCACAAGAACCCTGAAACAGATACAAGGTCACAAACGCAAATCAGAGAAAATCATTTGAAAAGACTTCTATAACAAACTGGACAACACCCAACCACATCAGCTCTGTCCCTAGTTCCTAGAAACAGCTCCCCCACTACAGTTTCCTTCTGCCTTTGACAATGGGAATAAAGACTAAACACTTGATTGTTATCTAGGCAAGGTCCAACCTTGAAAGAGACTTGCAATTGGCCAGGCTCAGAGCATAATGGTCATATTCAAATATATTAAGAAACAATACTCACTGAACATGTACCAAATCATACCTATTTTCACCCGTAAGTAAGGGAGATAGTTGCCTACAGTAATGAGATTTGAGAGAAGCTAGGATGATTTCCTTGACCTAAAATACCCTTTCTCCTGTCAAATGATGACTGAAACATAAGAAGTTTAATCCTAGGTTGGCATTTTTCAAACCTTATTATCCCCAGAATTTTTTTGATCAAAAAATATTTTACAAGGAGACATAAACAAACAGAAAAAGGCAAACCTGCTTTAGTTTTAAAGGGGGAAAAATGTCCAGAGCCCCATCATAATTGTTCTCTTTCTCTCTCCTCCCCTCCTCCCACCTTGCTCTCCACCCAAAGAAGGCAAATTGACATTGCTTTTGGTTGAAGCAAAATTGCTCATTAAAATGCAAGCACCCAAAGAAAGGAGCTCATTAACTTACTCAGAGTTAACATCTAAATATGTCGTTTATTGGGTCTTCTAAAGCTGTTATTTTAGAGAACTTCCGGTAAGAAATCCAAAACTAGTTGAAAGAAAAATATGTAGGTGGAAAAGAATAAGAGATTAGCGGTACCTTTCCTTCTTTCTGTTTTGTTTTGTTTTGAGACAGGATTTCCACTCAGACTGAAGTGCAGTGGTGCGATCGTGGCTCACTATAACCTCAACCTCCCAGGCTCAAGCAATCCTCCCATGTCAGCCCCACAAGTAGCTGGGACTACAGGTGTGCACCATGCCTGGATAATTTTTATTTTTAAATTTTGTAGAGATAGGGCCTCACTATATTGCCTAGGTTGGTTTCTAACTCCTGGGCTCAAGCGATCTTCCTGCCTCACAGACATGAGCCACTGTGCCTGACCACCATTTACTTCCTAACACATTTTTACTTTCTTCATTGATCACAAGCTGGGGTAGCTGCTCAGAATGCTCTGATTCCTCTCACTTACCCTGACCTCTGTGGTGACACATGTGTTTTATCTCTAACTAATTTAGGATTTTTGCAGATTTTTAAAACAAGCAAACTAAGGAAAATACAACAACATAGGAACAATGATTTTATAAGGCACATATTTCATATACTAACAATTCAAGACTAGCCATGAATTAACCTGAGTGGCACAATTTATAGACCACTCTAGCTCTGGTTGTTTCTTCTCCTTCAACTCTGAAATTCACAAGTAAACTGGGGAGAGAAACTTCCTGATCACCAGGGTTCTCTCACGCAACATGGCTTCTCAAGCAATTGGCTTGTTGGAGAGTCCAGTGCAGTCAAAGGGTAACATGAGCAGTAAACGTCTGTCTTAAACACCTATTTGCTTAGTTCAGTGTTTGTCTAAGTAGGTGGCTCTATGACCACTTAGAAAAGCACTGTGGGGCCTGAATGCAGGGGCTCATGCCTCTAATCCCAACACTTTGGGAGGCGGAGGTGGCAGGATCACTTGAGTTCAGGAGCTTGAGACCAGCTTGGGCAACACAGCAAAACCCACCTCTACTAAAAACACACACACACACACAAAGCAGGGTGTGGTGGTGTGTGCCTGTAGTCACTCTGTAGGTTGAAGTGGGAGGATCACTTGAGCCCAAGACGCAGAAGTTGCAGTAAAGCTAGATTGCGCCACTGCAGTCCAGCCTGGGCAACAGAGGGAGACCCTGTCTCAAAAGAAAAAACAAAAAACCACTGTAGGGAATCCAGTTGTCCCTCAGTATCAACAAGGAATTGGTTCCAGGACTCCTGAGTATAACAAAAGTCAAGAATGTTTAAGTCCCTTATATAAATGACTGAGTATTGCATATAACCTACATATCCTCCTATATGCCTTTTTTTTTTTTTTTTAGATAGGGTCTCACTCTATTGCCCAGGCTGGAGTGCAGTCGTGAGATCTCAGCTCAGTGTAACCTCTGCCCCAGGTTCAAGTGAGTCTCCTGCCTCATCCTCCCAGGTAGCTGGGATTACAGGTACCTGCCACCACACCCAGCTCATTTGTGTATTTTCAGTAGAGACAGGGTTTCACCATGTTGGCCAAGCTGGTCTTGAACTCCTGACCTCAAGTGATCTGCCTCCCTTGGCCTGGAAAAGTGCTGGGATTACAGGTGTGAGCCACTACACCCAGCCCTCCCATATTCTTTCTTTCTCTTTCTTTCTTTCTTTAAGATGTAGTCTCACTCTTGCTCAGGCTGGAGTGCAGAGGTGAGATCTCAGCTCACTGCAACCTCTGCCTCCCAGGTTCAATTGATTCTCCTGCGTCATCTTCCCAAGTAGCTGGGATTACAGGCACGTGCCACCAGGCCCAGCTAATTTTTGTATTTTTAGTAGAGATGGTGTTTCATTATGTTAGCCAAGCTGGTGTTGAACTCCTGGCTGCAGGTGATCCGCCTGCCTCAGCCTCCCAAAGTACTGGGATTATAGGCATGAGCCACCATGCCTGGCCTATTTTTTATTTTAATTTTTTTCTGGATATTTTTGATCCACAGTTGGCAGAATCTGCAGATGTGGAACCTGTGGATATGGAGGGCCAACTGTATAAATAAAATATAATATGCGATCCTTGCCCTTAAGCAACTTATAATTTAGTTGGGAAGATAAGAATAACAAAAATAATTAGAAAGTAACATGGGACTGTAAGATTCACTGTCAAATTCTGTAGCTAATCTAAGCATTTGAAGAGAGCTCTACCTAGGGTTCAGAGGCTTGGGATGGTAATACTCACTTGATATTTCACTTCGGTAACACACCCCTTTTCTCTCCAGTCCACAGAATCAGGCAACATCTGATTAGGGTTTGACTTATATGTGATATTTCTCTGCCACTGGCTGGGAACTCTCAGGGAACTCATCAAAGACATCACTTCTTCACTGGTCTACAAAGGAAATATACAGTCAGGCATTGTTTAATGACTGGAATATGTTCTGAGAAATGCATCATTAGGTTTTGTCACTGTGCAAACACCATAGTGTGTACTTACACAGACCTAGAGAGTATCAGCTCCTACATACCTAGGCAGTATGGTAGGGTCCATTGCTCCTAGACTACAAACCTGCATGGCATGGTACTGTACTGAAGGTTGTAGGCATTTGTAGAACAATATGAAGTACTTGTGTATCTAAATATAGCTAAACATAGAAAAGGTACAGTGAAAATACAGTATAAAAAGTAAAAATGGGGGCCGGGGCGGTGGTTCACCCCTGTAATCCTGGCATTTTGGGAGACCAAGGTGGGCAGATCACCTAAGGTCAGGAGTTGGAGACCAGCCTGGTCAACATGGTAAAAACCTGTCTCTAATAAAAATACAAAAATTAGCTAGGCGTGGTGGTGTACGCCTGTAATCCCAGCTACTCGGGAGGCTGAGGCAGGAGAAATGCTTGAGCCTGGGAGGTGGAGGTTTCAGTGAGCCAAGACTGCATCACTGCACTCCAGCCTGGGCAACAGAGTGAAACTCCATCTCAAAAGAAAAAAAAAAAAAAGTAAAAATGGTACCCCTATATAGCGCATTTATCATGAAATGATGGGAGTCACTCTGGGTGACTCAGTGAGAGAGTGGTGAGTGAATGTGAAGGCCCAGGGCATTACTGGAGACTTTATAAACACAGTACACTTAGGCTACACTGAATTTGTTAATTTTCTTTTCTTTCTTCACTAATAAATTCACCTTAGTTTACTGCAACTTTTTTACTTAATAAACTTTTAATTTTTTAAATGTTTTGTCTTTTATAGTAATACTTACCTTAAAATACAAACACATTGTATAGCTGTACAAAAATATTTTCGTCTTTATGGCCTTCTTTTATAAGCTTTTTTCTATTTTTAATTTTTTAAAACTTTAAAATTTTTTTGTTAAAAACTAAAATGCACACACCCACACACATTAGCCTAGGCCTATACAAGGTCAGGATCATCAGTATCACTGTATTCCATCTCCACCTCTTGTCCACTGGAAGGTCTTCAGGGGCACTAACACGCATGGAGCTGTCAGCTCTGATAACAATGTTTTCTACTGGATACCTCCCGAAGGACCAGCCTGAGGCTGTTTTACAGTTAGCTTTTTTTAAGTATGCCTACGCTCTAAAATAACAATTGAAAGTATAGTATAGTAAATACATAAACCAGTAATGTAGTCATGTATTACTATTAAGCATTTTGTACTGTGCATAATTTTATGTGCTATACTTTTATACCACTGGCAGAGCAATAGGTTTATTTACAGCAGCATCACCACAAACAAGTGCTGGGGTTACTGGTGCGTTGTGAAACAAGTGTGTTGTGCTACATTGTTAGGATGGCTACAACATCACTAGCTAGGCAAGAGGTACTTTTCAGCTCTATTATAATCTTAAAGTAACACCATGGCATATGCGGCTCATCAATGCCCAAAATGTATATGGCTGTGACTGTATACCTCCTTCCTTCCTTCTTTTCTTCCTTCCTTCCCTCCCTCCCTCCTTCTCTCTTTCTCTCTTTCTCCTTCCTTCCTTTTCTTCCTTCCTTCCCTCCTTCCCTCTTTCCTTCTCTCTTTCTCTTTCTCCTTCCTTCCTTCCTTCTTTCACCAGAGTTTCACTCTTACTGCCCAGGCTGGACTACAATGGTGCAATCTTGGCTCATTGCAACCTCCACCTCCTGGATTCAAGCAATTCTGCTGCCTCAGCCTCCCGAGTAGCTGGGATTACAGGCGCACGCCACCACGGCTGGCTAATTTTGTATTTTTAGGATAGATGGGGTTTCTCTATGTTGGACAGGCTGGTCTCAAACTCCCGACCTCAGGTGATCAACCCGCCTCGGCCTCCCAAAGTGCTGGGATTACAGGCATGAGCCACCACACCCAGCCTATCCTTCTTTCCAATATCCTAATAACTGTAACTGTGAATATATTTTAAAACTGACATGGAATAAAAAACTGAAGAAAACCAGTAATAGTTGTGACCAGCATAGGTTCCATTAGGAGCTGGTGGGGTGAATTATCTGTGTTTGTTTAGTTTCACACTTGCCACTAGCATCCCAGTTAGCCACCCCCATGGGGAAGGAGAAAAAGAGAATGGTAAAAACTAGAAGTTATAGGGAGCCAGATTTTTGTTTCAAAGCAAGGCAGAATTTCATAAAAGGGCCGTCTAAACAGTGGACTAAACTGGTTTCCCATGTGACAAGGAATTACAAAGGAGATTCCTGCATTTAAGAAGGAATTTAGTCTACCTAGGGTGTTCTCTTGTTCACTTTGGCCACAGTGGTAAAGTTTTATAGGACAGAACAGAATCTGAAAACCAATAGGAGATTATTTGTAATTTTAAATACCCACATGCTCCCATTAAGAAAGCAGATGGGGCTGGGCACGGTGACTCACACCAGTAATCCCAGCATTTTGGGAGGCTGAAGCGGGTGGATCAAAAGGTCAAGAGATGGAGGCCATCCTGGCCAACATGGTGAAACCCCATCTCTACTAAAAACACAAAAAATTAGCGAGGCGTGGTGGTGCGTGCCTGTAGTCCCAGCTACTCGGGAGGCTGAGGCAGGAGAATTGCTTGAAACCGGAAAACAGAGGTTGCAGTGAGCCGGGATCGCGCCACTGTACTCCAGCCTGGTGATAGAGCAAGATTCCGTCTCAAAAAAAGAAAAAAGAAAAAAAGAAAGCAGAAAGCAGATGGACCATTTTAAATTGTCAATCTAGACTTAAAGAAGTATGGCAACTTACTATAAAAGCTAAAAGCCTGTGGATAGTCTTTAGGCAGTACTTTCTAGAATTTACAAAAAAATAAAACAATGGTAGTCTGTGAGTTTAAAATTTCCTCTAAAGAAGAGATTTGTTAAAGAAAGCAGTCAAAGTAGAACTAAGAATTTCTGCTACACGTTCCTATGTCCTTAAATTCTTCTGCCTTCCAACTTGGTACTACACATTCCTTTATTGTTGTTGTTGTTTACCTTCAAATTGCTTTTGAGGAGATAGAAAGGAAATGATGCTTACCCAGACATGAAAGTGGGATTCTTTGTAATGTACCTACCATGTCTCCCAGGTGGTTCATAACCAGATCATACGAGTGCATTCCCATTGAATGCTCCAGGTTGTGAAGCATCACAAACTTTAGATTCTTTTCCCAGATGAGACGTCGTACTGCTTCTTCATTCTAAAACATAGTGAAGAAGAACATAGTCATACTGCATCCCTGACAAGTAAGTGTTCAATGATGAAAATGGCATTTTTTTTTTTGAGATGGAGTCTCAATCTGTCGCCCAAGCTGGAGTCCAGTGGCGAAATCTCAGTTCACTGCAATCTCTGCCTCCCGGGTTCAAGTGATTCTTCTGCCTCAGCCCCCCGAGTATCTAGGATTACAGGCACGTGCCACCACGCCCAGCTAATTTTTGTATTTTTAGTAGAGATGGGGTTTTATCATGTTGGCCAAGATAGTCTCAATCTCTTGACCTCATGATCCGCCCACCTCAGCCTCCCAAAGTGCTGGGATTACAGGTGTGAGCCACTGAACCTGGCTGAAAATAGCATTTTTGAAGCATTCTACCAAATATGGATCTGCCTGAGAGCATGAAAATAAATGAATATATCCAATATAACTGCTAACTTCACATATTAATCTTAATTCTCGCTCTTAATTGCTTTGATGGTAATTAATATTATTTTATGATAAACATAATGCATTTTCTTCTTTTAAAAATTTATTATTATTGGTTTTTTTTTTTTGTTTTTTTTTTTACAGAGTCTCGCTCTGTCACTCAGGCTGAATGGAGTGCAGTGAAGTAGCGTGATTACTGCTCACTGCAGCCTTGACCTCTTGGGACCCAGCAATCTTCATACCTCAGCCTCCTCCATAGCTTCGATCACTGATGTGTGCCACTGCAGCCAGTTTTTTTGTTTTTTTTTTTTTTCGGTAGAGACTGGGTCTCCCTATGTTGCCCAGGCTCATCTTGAATTCCTGGGCTCAAGCAATCCTCCATCAGCCTCTCAAAATGCTGGGATTATAGGTGTGAGCCACTGTGTTCAGTATTTCTTTTTTTTTTTTGACAGAGTCTTGTTCTGCTGCCCAGGCTGGAGTACAGTGGTGTGATCACAGCTCACTGCGGCCTCAAACTCCTGGGCTCAAACTATCCTCCCATCTCAGTTGCCTGGGTAGCTAGGACTACAAGCATACACCACCACAACCAGCTTATTATTATTATTATTATTTGGAGAGACAGGGTCTCCCTACGTTGCCCAGGCTGGTCTCAAACTCCCGACCTTAAAGAATCCTTCCCCCTTGGCCTCCCAAAGTGCTGGGATTATAGGCGTGAACCATGCACCCAGTCATGATTTTCTTTCTTTTTGATGTTTTATAACTTCATTACATGTGTTTGGGTGTAGGTTTCTTTATTTACCGTCAGCTGTGTACTTTTGATTGGATGACTCAGGACCTTTTCTCATATATGGAAAATTCTCAACAAGTGTCTCCGCATATATTGCTTCTCTACAATTCCATCTAATTCTCTTCTTCAGAAACTCCTATCTGAGTATTTTGGAGCCTCAGACTCTCTCTCACCTCTCTGACTTGTGATTTCATAGATTTTTCTTTTTATTTCTAGGTGCTGCATTCTGGGTGAATGCCTCAGCACTACATTTTAGATGACTGATTCTATCCAATTCTTTCCAGTCTGGGAATCCTTTTGATTTTTATTGTAATGACAATATTTTTTATTTCCAAAATTTCTAATTTATTTTGCAATTTCTTTTTCATTAGTGTGCATATTATTCCTTTATGTATAGTCTTTTGAAAAGTCATTTTTGGTTCTATTATTTTAATTTTATTCAGAGTGAATTTTTACACACTGCCTGTCAATTTTCTTTTCCTCTAGGAGATTCATTTACATAGAAAACAATGATGTAGAAGGCAAGGTGGATGGTGCCTCCTAGAATAGCTGAAGCCAGAGTTTCCAATAAGCTAGAACCCCAGGGAGCAGTTAGCACAACTCTGTTCTGCCTCATTTCATTGAGCGGGTGAGGCCAGGCCCAGACCCTAGTTTTACGCACTGGGTAGCAAGTCTGGATGCAGGTTTCTCTCCCTTGGAGCAAGGTTTTACTGTTACCCTGGTAATGGACATAATGGGCATGCATGATGGGCATACTTTCAGACCACAAGATGAGAAGCAATGGTATAAAGACAAACAAATCTAAGTACAAGAAAGGAAAAAAAAAAAAGAAGTGCACTTTGTGATCAACTATTAAGGTAGGATGCTAATCAAAAGTCATGTTCATTCCTCCTGAGGGATTGGAATTATTAAAAAAAGGAATAGCATTCATTTAACCAGATAGTGTTGCTAATTGCACAATTAACTCCAGTCAACCTTGAAATGAGGAACCTGGTTATAAAGGGTGTGGGTGAGGGTGAAATTCATCACCACAAAAGAAACCATATGATCATTTCACCTAGATGCAGCAAAAGCATTTGACAGAATTCAGTATCCTTTCATGACAAACATTCTCAACAAATTACGTATAGAAGGAATGTCCCTCAACACAAATAGGCCATATATGACAAGACTACAGCTAACACCATGTTCAACTGGGTGAAAATTTAAAGGCTGTTTCACTAAGATCAGAAAAAACAAGGATACACACTCTCTCATCATTTCTAGTCAATATAGTACTGAAAATCCTAGCCAGGGCAACTAGGCAAGAAAAAAAATACAAGGTCTCCAAATAAGAAAGGGAAGAAGTGAAAAGAAGAAAAAAAAAAAAAAAAGAATAAAAAAGAAAGGGAAGAAGTGAAATTGCCTTTGTTTGTTGATGACATGCTCATATAGAAAATCTTGGCCAGGTGTGGTGACTCATGCCTGTAATTGCAGTACTTTGGGAGGTTGAGGTGGGAGGATTGTATGAATCAAGAAGTTCAATAACAGCCTGGACAACATGGCAAGACACCATCTCTACAAAAAACAAACATAGAAATTAGCATGTGTGGTGGCATGTGCCTGTAGTCCCAGCTACTTGGAAGGCTGAGGCAAGAGAATCACTTGAGCAGGGAGTTTGAGGCTGCAGTGAGCTATGATCACACCACTTCACTCCAATCTGAGTGACGAAGCAAGATCTCATCTCAAAAGAAAAAAAAAGAAAGAAAGAAAGAAAGAAAAGGCTACGTGCAGTGGCTCACGTCTGTAATCCCAGCATTTTGGGAGGCCAAGGTGGGTGGATCATGAGGTTGGCAGTTTCAGACCAGCCTGACCAACATGGTGAAACCCTGTCTCTACTAAAAATACAAAAACCATCTGGGCATGGTGGCACGCGCCTGTAATCCCAGCTACTCAGGAGGCTGAGGCAGGAGAACTGCTTGAACCCGGGAGGCAGAGATTGCAGTGAGCAGAGATCGCGCCACTGTATTCCAGCCTGGGTGACAGAGCAAGACTTCATCTCAAAAAGGCCAAAAAAAAAAAAAAAAAAGAGAGAGAGAGAGATAGAGAGAAAAGAAAAGAAAGAAGAGAAAATCTTAAAGACTCTATCAAAAAACTATTAGAACTGATATATGAATGCAGTAAAGTAGGACAAAGTGAACGTACGAAAGTCAGTAGTGTTTTTACACACTAACAACTATTTGCAAAAGAAATTAGGAAAACAATTCTATTCACAATAGCACTTAAAACATACTTAGGAGTAAATTTAACCAAGGAGTTGAAAGGTTGTATGCCGAAAACTACAGAACATTGATGAAAGAAAGTGAAGACAAAATAAATAAATGGGAAGATATTCCATGCTCATGGATTGGAAGAATGAATATTGCTAAAATGTTCATACTACCCAAAGCAAACTAGAAATTCAGTGCAATCCCTATCAAAATTCCAATGTTATTCTTCACAGAAATAGAAAAAAGCAATCCTCAAATTCATATGTAACTACAAAAGTCCTCAAATAGTCAAAGCAATCTTTAGCAAGAGGAACAAAGCTGGAGGCATTACAGTACCTAATTTCAAAATATATTACAAAACTATAGTAATTTAAACATCATAGTACTTGCATAGAAACAGATGCATTTACCAAGGGAATAGGATATAGAGCCCAGAAATAACCTGCAATTTTATGGTCAATCGGTTTTCAGCAAAGGTGCCAAGAACACACAATGGGGAAAGGATAATCTCTTTAATAAATAGTATTGGGAAAACTGGCTATCCACATGCAGTAAAATGAAACTGAACCCTTATGTCACTCCATATACAATAATCAACTCAAAATGAATTAAAGCATAAATATAAGGCCTGAAACTATACAACTACTATAAGAAAATATAGGGGAAAACTCCGCAACATTGGTTTGGGTAATGGTTTTTTGAATATGACCCCTAAAGCATAGGCAACAAGAGCAAAGATAGACAAATGTGACTCCATCAAACTAAAAAGCTTTTGTACAATAAAGGAAACAATTAACAGAGTGAAAGGATAACTCATAGATTGGGAGAAAATATTTGCAAATTATACATTTGATAAGGGGCTAATATTCCAAATAGAGAAGGAACTCAAAGTAACCAATAACAAGAAAACAACCCTGTTTAAAAATGGGCAAAAGACCTGAATAGACATTTTTTAAAAGAAGACACATACAAATGGCAAATAGATACATGAATAAATGCTCAGTATCACCAATCATCAGGGAAATGCAAATTAAAACCACAATGAGATATCATCTCATATCTGTTAGAATGGCTATTATCAAAAGGATGAAAGATAAGGGTTGGTGAAGATGTGGAGAACAGGGAACCCTTATACACTGTTAGTGGGAATGTAAATTAGTATAGCCATTTTGGAAAACAGCGTGGAGGTTCCTCACAAAAGTAAAAATATAATTACCAAATGATCCAGCAATCTCACTTCTGGGAATATGTCCCAAGGAAGCGCAATCAGTACGTCAGCGAGATAGCTGCACTTCCATGTTCGCTGTAGCATTATTCACAATACCCAAGATATGGAATCAACCTTATAAAGTGTCCATCAAAAGATGAATCAATAAAAAAGTGTGCTGCATATTGTATTCCATACATAATGCAATATTATTTAGCCTTAAAAAAGAAAGAAATTCTGTCATTTCCAACAACATGAATGGGTCCACAGAACATTATGCTAAATGAAATAAGCCAGGCACAGAAAGACAAATACTGCATAATCCCACTTACATGTGGAATCTAAAAAAGTCGAACTCATAGAAGTAGAGAGTAGAATGGTAGTTAGCAGAGGCTGGGAGAAGGCTAGACAGGGAAAGGGGAGATGTTAGTCACAGAGTACAGAGTTTCATTTAGACAGGAAGAATAAGCTCTAGCAATCTACTGCATAGCATGGTGACTACAGATAATAATGTATTTTATATTTTAAAATTACTGAAAGAATAGATTTTAAATGTCTCATCACAAAGAAAGGATAAATATGTGAGGTGCTGAATATGTTAACTAGCTAATTTCATCATTCTGCAATGTATATGTGTATCATAACATCACATTGTACTCTATAAATATACACAATTATTATTTAATTATAAATAAAAATAAAAAGTAAATAATCTACTGTCATTTTTATACAAAATAATATGTCAAATAAATAAATATATGATGCTAACTTACACACAGAGATATTATATAGTTACAGGACTTAGTCACTTAAAGCAATAGGGTTAAGGTCTTAATATCAGCAAGAATGCTTTGAAATCAAAATAAAACTACAAAATTGGAAGTGACAGCCAAGCAACAATATCTGGTCGCACTATGTGGGTAATAAGGTCTTTTTAATCCTCACCCGTCTCAAATGTGGCCCTTCCTCAGGGGCTTGTGCTCATTTGCCCTTGGCCTGAGACCTTCATTACGTATTTTGCTTGCTCCCTGGTTTCCATCAATTCTCTGCTCAAATGGAACCCTTATCCGTGAGCCCTTCCCTCACCCTCGTATCTTATAGATAGAATTCTTGCCATCTTGCCACCGCCAACACCCAGGACCCTTTCCACTCTCTATGCCTTCCTTTATTTTTATCTACAACACTTATCACCATCTAACAAACTATGTATCTAGTTATTTTCTTATTTCCTGTCTCTCTCACTATAATATAAGCTCTATAAAAGGAATTTTGTTTTGATTCCTGCTGTATGGTACCAAGAACAGTATCTGGCAAGAAACAAGTACATAATATTTATTTATTTATTTTTGAGAGAGTCTCACTCTGTCACCCAGACTGGAGTGCAGTGGTGTGATCTCGACTCATTGCAACCTCCGCCTCCCAGGTTCAAGCAATTCTGCCTCAGCCTCCCGAATAGCTGGGATTACTGGCACCTGACACCATGCCTGGCTAATTTTTGTATTTTTAGTAGAGATAGGGTTTCACCATGTTGGCCAGGCTGGTCTCGAACTCCTGACCTCAGGTGATCTGCCCCCTGACTAGCCTCCCAAAATGCTGGGATTACAGGCATGAGCCACCGTGCCCAGACTAAATATTTACTGAAAACACTGCCTGTAAGAACGTAATTTTGAGAGGTAGAAAACAGTACTCCTGTAAAAGCACATCACTCAAGTGGCAATCCAATCCAATCTACCTTTTCTTTATATTGTTTGCCATAGGTTTTCTTCCAGAGATTCCAGTGGTGATCCAGGGTGGGATCTTTATGCAATTGCGCCACTGCAGAGGAGCACACGAAGAGCACACAAACCAGCTGTTTCATTCTGTGTAAAGAAAGGTAACATAGGAAGTGTAGCTATTAACTGCATATGTTGTGACCATATTTTTCATAATAGAAAATAACAATGTGAAGTCTATCAAAGGGACAGACTATTATAAATCAAAATTATACAGGAAAATTCCTGGGATATAGTCACAGGGAATAACTGCAAATTTATGTCTGAAATACTATTTCCAATACTTAGTAGCAGTTAAAAAGTGATTTCTGGCCGGGTGCGGTGACTCACGCCTGTAATCCCAGCACTTTGGGAGGCCGAGGCAGGTGGATCACAAGGTCAAGAGATCAAGACCATCCTGGCCAACATGGTGAAACCCCGTCGCTACTAAAAATACAAAAATTAATTGGGTGTGGTGGCATGCGCCTGTAGTCTTAGCTACTCGGGAGGCTGAGGCAGGAGAATTGCTCGAACCTGGGAGGCAGAGGTTGTGGTGAGCCAAGATCGAGCCACTGCACTCCAGCCTGGTGACAGAGTGAGACTCTGACTCAAAAAAAAAAAAAAAAAAAAGTGATTTCCAGGAGTTTCCCAGCATCTGGTAAACCAAACACATCTAGGGGGTTAGAAAACAGGGACTTCTCAGGATTTGCCAACAAATCTAATAAAAGAAAATCTCTCTCTCTCTTTTGGAAAAAAAAAATCCTTAAGAAGATGACAAACCTCTGAAAACTCAGTTTATCATCTGAATTTTTGAATACAGGAGCTTTTCTTAACTGACCTATTTAAATATCCACAATCTTTACAGATAGTTAAAAGACAACTCTCATCTATTGCTTTCACATCTTTAGCTAGATAATTTTCCTTTTTAAGTTTTTTTCAATGATCAGACATCTGTTTCAAATGAAACAATTAACTACCCTTTATTTTTTATCTTTTTCTCCTTGCTCCCTCCTTAACTACTCTTTAAAATGGCACTTCCATATTTAATTCCAAGAGACTTCAACAGAAATTCAGTGACTAGCTCCCTCAAACTGGATTCTACTTTCTTTTTCATTGAAAACATCTGGAATTTTAAACATGTAAACCTTGAAATTATATTCCAAAGAAAGCCACGTTTCAGCCTCAACTTAGATGCTTAGATGCTCAAGCAGACATTAACTTTTTAAAAATAGAGAAGAGACAAATTGAGTGACACGATTTTTTAGTTTACTTCCTGAAAGCAAAGATTTAAAACCTAGTGGGCAGAACAAGCTACGAACACAAACAGTGTTTGAAGACCAAATGGGAGAAAAAGAACAGTACATACGTGGTAGAACTGGCAGGTGCTCCCATGGTAAGGGTCCTTAACTTGGTGGGCTCTCTTCTAAGATTTCAAAGGCAAGGAGATTTCAGTTCAATTGACTTTATAAAGAAATTGGAACTTGTCACATGAGGTACCCACAATGAGGAAGTGAACTTTCATTTCAGTTTCGTTTAAAATCTAGCTAGCTCAGTCACCTCTAGTCCTCTCCCTACGGTCTTGGGGACAAAGTGGATACCGTAAGCCATCAAAAAGAGCCCTTGGCAGGGCACGGTGTCTCACACCTGTAATCCCAGCACTTTGGGAGGCCAAGGCAGGTGGATTACCTGAGGTCAGGCGTTTGAGACCAGCCTGGCCAACATAGTGAAATCACATCTCTACTAAAAATACAAAAAAATTAGCTGGGTGTGGTGGCAGGCACCTGTAATCTCAGCTACTTGGGAGGCTGAAACAGGAGACTTGCTTGAACCCAGGAGGCAGAGTTTACGGTAGCCGAGATGGCGCCACTGCACTCCAGCCCGGGCAACAGTGCGAGACTCTGTCTTGAAAAAAAAAAAAAAAAAAGCCCTTGGCTAGGCCCAGTGGCTCATGCCTGTAATCCCAGCACTTTGGGAGGCCAAGGCAGGAGGATCACTTGAGGCCAGGAGTTCAAGACCAGCCTGGGCAATATAGCGAGACCCTGTCTCAGTAGATAGAGATAGGAAATGTCTTTTTTTAAAAAAATTAAATAGATCACAAACTCACACTGATACTTCAAATTCAAGATTATAGGGTTTACCCAACCCCATCAATCTTGAACTTCTTTTCAAACATGCTTAAAAAATCTGAGTTCTCTAAAATATCAACTCAAGTACTTCTTTAATTTATCCTGTAAAATTGCAGGATAACAACAACAAGCCTATGACCAATAAGATTATTAATGAAAACAAATTAGAGAGTTTAAATGGGAGGGGTACATTAAGCCATATTCCGCTAAGGATGTAAGTCAATTACTGTGTTCTGAAGTCACCTGAAATAGTTCCCTGTATGGTTATGCCACCACTTCCATACAGTTAGGTTTATTTGGTTCATTTCACTTTCTCCTTTTAGGGATTGCTTTTTACACCTGTAATTTTGTTTTATAATTATGTATAACATTGGATCCAAAGTGAAATCAACACAACCAGGTATATTCAAAGAATTCTAGCCTCTCTTTTTGTCTGCTTTACACGATTTCCTTTTTCCCTTGATTGGTAATCATTTAAACAATTTATGATTTATTGCCCATTTAAAAAATACGCAAATATGCCTATATATTAACACTCCTCCATCTTTTTCTTCAGTACTCCTCCATCTTAAGTGAACACTAATATACATACTTTTCTCTATCTTGTTTTTTCACTTAATATTTTTTTCTTTATTTCAGTCAATCACTTAACATTTTATTAAGAAAAATTATTCAGGAGAAAGAGATTATCAGATATCATTTCAGTGGCGTGCTGGGTATTATTTAGTGAACCTTTACAGGAATTGTTTGATTCTTTTTAGAGTTAAGTTGTAAAATACTGATAACTATGCAAATGATCCCTATACAAGGCAATGCAAATAAATTTTGTGTGGTAGATTTTGCTGAATAGAGAATATAGATCTCTAATTTTTTTTTATTTTTTTAATTTTTTTTTTTTGAGACACAGCCTCATCCTATCACCCAGGCTGGAGTTCAGTGACGCTATCTCTGATCTCGGCTCATTGCAACCTCCACCTCCTGGGTTCAAGCATTCTCTTGCCTCCTCCTCCTGAGTAGCTGGGATTACAGGTGTGCACTACCATGCCCAGGTAATTTTTGCATTTTTAGTAGAGAGGGGGTTTCACTATGTTGTCCAGGTTGGTCTCGAACTCCTGACCTCAGGTGTTTCACCAACCTAGGCTTCCCAGAGTGCTGGGATTACAGGCATGAGCCACTGTGCCTGGCCTTAAATTCTTATTTGAACTAATTTTAATCTTACTGATCCCTTATTAATTAATGAGTTAAATAAAATCTTTGACATGTTCATTGTATATTTGTTACAGGAGTCATGTTCTCAGCTTTTTAGACACTATAGCAATTAAATTCTGATAACTCCACAGTAGTATATATAGTGTTCATTTATTTTCATGGCCATGTAGCATCTTTTGAACAATATTCCTATGTCTGGAGAATTTCCCTCATTATAAATTTTGCTTCTCCTAGTTGAAGCCAAAACTCCATCTTCGAGGCTCCAATGCAGTTAAGGCACAGACATGAGAACTAGCCTTTGTCAGTCAGACACACCTGTATAGAACATTATTTTGCAAGTGGTCGAGGAACCATAAGTATGTAAAATCCTCCTTTTTTTTTTTTTTTTTTTGAGACAGAGTTTTGCTCTTGTTGCCCAGGCTGGAGTGCAATGGTGTGATCTGGGCTCACTGCAACCTCCGCCGCCCGGGTTCAAGCGATTCTCCTGCCTCAGCCTCCCGAGTAGCTGAGATTACAGGCATACGCCACCATGTTTGGCTAATTTTTGTGCTTTTAGTAGAAACGGGGTTTCTCCATGTTGGTCGGGCTGGTCTTGAACTCCTGACCTCAGGTGATCCACCCACCTTGGCCTTCCAAATCGCTGGGATTACAGGCGTGAGCCACCATCTGCGCCCGGCCTAAAATCCTCCTTTTGCTGAGAATGGCAGTAGAGCTGTCTCCCAGCAGCAGCAGCAACAGTGGCAGCAGCAGATATTCTAACATCTGGTCCCCAGTGTCACCTGTTCAAGCCGTAGTGTTTATGTCAAATATTGTGTTTGCTCGGTGGCATCACAGGTTGAACAGTCCTCTTAAACTGTAGTGCCCAGATAGATGAACCCAGTAATGACATCCACAGCTGTGCTGAGTTTGGAAAAACAAGGGTGGAGTCTCAGAAGCTAGAATGGGTAAGGTGCTTTTCTCATGCTGTGAACAGAGGAAACTCAGGAAGAATGCTATTGTGGAACTCTTCATAATTTCAGATTGCCTTCTCTCTCCTTCTTTACACATCTGATCTCATACCTGATTTTTTTTTTTTTTTTTTTGCTTTTAGCCTTGATACCTTTATATGTATTTCTACCTCCAGAAATATATAGTTCAATTTCCTTAATGAGGAAATGAGCATAGGAACAAATTTCTTTCCAACCAGATTAAAATGATAGACAACTGCTTTTACAAGGTACCATGTATTTTTCCAGTCGTTATTTCTCTGTGTGACAGGGTCTATAAATCTACACTCAGTACAGAGCGTAACCACGGTGATTAGGCTACAGCACACCTTCTGCCTCCATTCCTGGGTATTACCTACAGGGAATTGTGTATGAAATTATGTCTCTAGCTGTTTCAGGTAATCCTCTACCAAGTGGGAAAAAACTTCGGGGTTAATTGTGTTTTCTAGTGGTACTCTAAACAGGATTCAGGATGGCAGCAGCCATCTAAATGTCTTCCCTTGTTTATTTCTAAATCCATAAATTAATTCCAGATTTACCATGAAACTAAGTTGAGTTGGTCCCAAAATGAAACAGGCCTCTCAGGGACATACCCACCTCCTCCCAGCCTGCCTTTGGACTCAGTAAGTAAGCAGAGACTCTGTTTGTCTGATATATATGACCCCTGGTTAATATGTAGGTTGTAGAAGAAACCAAAATTTTACTTATGGAAGGCAGGGAGAATAAAAATGAATTACCTTTTGTGAGAAAAAGAACAAGTGACATATTAACTGCTATGGTATTTTCTGTTGTCAGGGCGTGGGCTGAGTAAAAAGCTTCAAGGCTTTTGCGTGTGTCTTGGTTCTGCCATCTGTTGGTTATGAGGCCTGGAGCAAGTGAGTTAACGTGGCCATGGCTCACTTCCTATGCATAAGTGAGAAAATTCTGACTCAGTGGCAACTAAACAGTGGAAGACACCAGCAATAGAATGTAATTATAATGTCGCTCCATGAGGTGGTGAGATTTGACGGTTCCGACTAACTATTCCTAAGTCCATTCCTTTTGCAGAACAAGTTTCTAATAAAGTACTCAGTAGTAAGATAGATGGTTATGAGCCAAGTGCTACCATGTAGGGTATTCATCTGAAATACGAATATTCCTGGCGCTCACTTGTTAATGTTCCATTTGGTATCTTTTTGTCTGTGGGATTGGGGGGATCTAATTACTACTGCTTGAACAAAAACAGCAAGTATTTTCTTGGAGGAAACAAAATCTTATTTAAAAACTTTTGTTAATTATGTAATTTTTCAGCATTGTTTTTGTGCTGTGGAAAGCACAATGCTGATTCTTGGCACAATCTCAGGAGGAGGGATTGATGGCACGAGGTAACTACAAGGAGCTCTGAATTCTTTTTTTTTTTTGAGACAGAATCTTGCTCTGTCACCCAGGCTGGAGTGCAATGGCACAATCTCGGTTCACTGTAACCTCCGCCTCCCAGGTTTAAGCAATTTTCCTGCCTCGGCCTCCTGAGTAGCTGGGACTGCAGGCGCCCGCCACCATGCCTGGCTAATTTTTGTATTTTTAGTAGAGATGAGGTTTCACCATATTGGCCAGGCTGGTCTCAAACTCCTGACCTTGCGGTCTGCCCGCCTTGGCCTCCCAAAGTGCTAGGATTACAGGTGTGAGCCACCACGCCCTCCCTGAACTCTTATGAGTCAAGCACTTATCCTCTACACCAGCAGAACTAGCTCCTTTCTCAATTATTTTAGTGTCTTACTGTATGGATAACACAAAAAGTAGGAGGTGATTAATGGAATTAAAGTGTTTAGGTGTCTAGCATTATTGGGAATGTGGTAAAAGTAAAAACTGGTATTAGATTCTAGAAAGTCAAAGATGAATTTGTAATCCTTAGGATAATCATTAAAAGAATCATAAAAGGATTTATAACTGATAAGCTAACAGAGAAGGAAAATAAAGTAATAAAAATATATAATTATTTTAAAGCAAGGCAGTAAAAGAGAGGAAAAGGAAAATAAAACAGGTGGGTCAAGTAGAAAATACATTGTAAGACAGTAGCTATAAATCCAGTGATATCAGTAATTACATTAAATGAATCTAGACTAAGTACTCCAATTATAAGATTATAACACTGGATAATAAAAGCAAAATGCAACTGTATGCTGCTTACAAGAAAAACTTTTTCTTTTCTTTCTTTTTTTTTTTTTTTGAGATGGAGTCTTGCTCTGTCACCGAGGCTGGAGTGCAGTGGTGCAATCTTGGCTCACTACAATCTCCACCTCCTGGATTCAAGTGACTCTCCTGTCTCAGCCTCCCAAGTAGCTGGGATTGCAGGTACACCACCATGCCTGGCTAATTTTTGTATTTTTAGTAGAGATGGGGTTTCACAATGTTGGCCAGGCTGGTGTCGAACTCCTGACCTCAGGTGATCCACCTACCTCGGCCTCCCAAAGTGCTGGGATTACAGGCATGAGCCACCACGCCTGGCTAGTAACTTAAATTAATAAGCAAACCCTACAAACCAGATCTCTCTTCTTTATTTATTTAATTTTATTTTTTTGAGACAGAGTCTCACTCTGCCACCCAGGCTGGAATGCAGTGGCATGATCTCGGCTCACTGCAGCCTCCACATCCCAGGTTCAAGTGATTCTTATGCCTCAACTGCCCACCACCACGCCCAGCTAATTTTTGTATTTTTTTGTAGAGATGGCATTTCACCACATTGGCCCGGCTGGTCTCCACCTTCCTGAGTTCAAGTGATCCGCCTGCCTCAGCCTCCCAAAGTTCTAGGATTACAGATCTGAGCCACTGCGCCTGGCCTATTTATTGTTTTAATCTGGAGAGCCAGTGGTTAAACACTTACCAGCATGCAACTGGGCTGCACTTAGAAGGCATGGCATCTGCTTAAATTCCTTTTCTTTTCTTTTTTTTTTTGAGACGGAGTCTCACTCTGTCACCAGGCTGGAGTGCAGTGGCATGATCTTGGCTCACTGCAACCTGCACCTCCTGGGTTCAAGTAATTCTCTTGCCTCAGCCTCCCAAGTAGCTAGGACTACAGGCGCGTGACACCACATCCAGCTAATTTTTGTATTTTTTAGTAGAGACAGGGTTTCATCATGTTGGCCAGGATGGTCTCTTGACCTTGTGATCCACCCAAATCGCCTCCCAAAGTGCTGGGATTACAGGCATGAGTCACCGCCCCCGGCCTGCTTAAGTTCCTTTTCTTTGAATCTTTCTTATTTTGTTCAAGACTTGGCATTGTAAGAAGTTGCAATACTGGCTTGAATTACTACAGTTTCTCAGCTTCAGATTTTACAGAGTAGTAAAACTTAAAGGAAATATTAGAAGACCAGCTTAAAGTTATTTTTTTAGTTTGTCAAATAAGGATATTTAAAACATATTATCTTCACCATCATATCAAAATTGAAGGAGGATTTTAACACCAAAAAAGGATAGAAAGGAAATCATCTCAGAATTTAGAAGTTGATTATATTTAGTTTTGTTAAAAACTCACTCCAGCTGGGTGCAGTAGCTCATGCTTGTAATCTCAGCACTTTGGGAGGTCGAGGCAGGCAGATCACTTCAGGCCAGGAATTCAAGACCAGCCTGGGCAAGATGGTGAAACCTTGTCTCTACTAAAAATAGAAAAAATTAGCTGGGCATGGTAGTGTGTGCCTGTAACCGCAGCTATTTGGGAGGCTGAGGTAGGAGGATCACCTGAGTCCTGGAGGTCAAGGCTGCAGTGAACCATGATCACACCACTGCACTCCAGCCTGGGTCACAGAGAGACCACGTCTCAAAGCAATGAAACAAAAATGTCCCACTCCATTGTCAATATTTTAATCACTTAACTGAAGACCAATGAAAATATTGTCAAGGACAAACATCTCACGAACAGGGATTTTTATTTGTTCAGATGTATCTCAAGCACCTAGAACAGTATCTAGCACTCAGTAAATATGTGATGAAAGAATGAAGGATTTGCAGGAATCTGGCAACCAAAGTTTGGTCACCACCACTGGTGTAAGTTACCCAACTTGGCCTCTTGGCTAGTCAGTTAGCTAACATACTTGAAATATTTAAGAAGCTGTGAGGCCGGGCGCGGTGGCTCAAGCCTGTAATCCCAGCACTTTGGGAGGCCGAGGCGGGTGGATCACGAGGTCAAGAGATCGAGACCATCCTGGTCAACATGGTGAAACCCCGTCTCTACTAATACAAAAAAAATTAGCTGGGCACGGTGGCGCGTGCCTGTAATCCCAGCTACTCAGGAGGCTGAGGCAGGAGAATTGCCTGAACCCAGGAGGCGGAGGTTGCGGTGAGCCGAGATCGCGCCATTGCACTCCAGCCTGGGTATCAAGAGCGAAACTCCGTCTCAAAAAAAAAAAAGAAGCTGTGAAAGAAAATAAAATGCACATATCCTATCTTTGGTTGCTAAAATCTAGTTGAGAGTTACAGAAGATGAATACCGAAACATGGCTTAATCTCAAGGACAACTAATATCAAATTCGTTGCTCTACTTTTAAGAGAACTATGGAGTGCCTTTATTCAAGACATTAGAAATGCCTTTGCTAGAAATGGGAGAGTCTTTTCATGGTTCAGTAATTTTCCCTAGGAATCCGCAGAACCAATGAGAATGAAAGCTGTCAAATGCATGATGATGGGGGAGGATTCTGACGCTTCTATTTAACTGTATTGTCAGGGACTTTGAAAACAACCAACTGTAACTGTTCAGTGAGGTGCTGTTGGCAGCAGCAGTGTCCCTCTTTATAGATGAGGAAACTGGAACTTGGGCTTAAGCAAGATCATTGTGGAAGGAAGTGGTGGAAGTGTGGGCAGAGCGCCACAAATATTAGCAACAGGAAGCATGAGCACAGAACATTCCTTCAAATCATTTTTCCTTCTTACATCGTGCCTACGTGGGAAGTCAGCCCAGCTCTTTGGTAGAGGTACCTGCTACCAATGGCAGCAATAACCGAAGAGGCAGAGGAAGTAAAGGTGCCTAAGGCAGTGCTAAGGCTGCTTCATTTTATTTGTAAAGTGCAAGTGCAGGCCAGTAATAACCTTCTTTAACTACTGTATATTAAGTCCTATACATACAAGCAGTTTCCAACTTGTAAAAGGGTTGTGTTCTAAAAGACATGTAAAGAGGCTGTTTGAAACCAAAAATAGAGGCCAGGAGCAGTGGTTCAAGCCTGTAATCCCAGTACTTTGGGAGGTGGAGGCGGGCGGATCACCTGAGGTCAGGAGTTCAAGACCAGCCTGGCCAACATGGTGAAACTAAAAATATATCAGCTGGGTGTGGTGGCACATGCCAGTAATCCCAGCTACTTGGGAAGCTGAGGCAATAGAATAGCTTGAACCTGGGAGGCGGAGGTTGCAGTGAGCCGAGATGTAGTTCACCATGCTGGAAGGGCAAGTCCCTGAGTCCCTGATTCACGATTGTACCACCCTCCACAACCTCTGAAACAGAGCTCTCCAACAGAAATGGAATGTAAGCCACAGAACGAATCTAAGTTCTCTAGTGGCCATATTTAAAAAGTAAAACATGGGCCAGGAACTGTGGCTCATGCCTGTAATACCAGCACTTTGAGAGGCTGAAGCAGGTGGATTACCTGAGGTCAGGAGTTCGAGACCAGCCTGGCCAACATGGTGAAACCCTGTCTCTACTAAAAATACAAAAATTAGCCCGTCATGGTGGTACACACCTGTAATCTCAGCTACTCAAGAGGGTGAGGCACAAGAATCACTTGAACCTGGGAGGCAGAGGTTGCAGTGAGCTAAGATCGTGTCACTGCACTCCAGCCTGGGCAACAGAGCAAGACTCCAGCTCAAAAAACAAACAAAAAAAGTAAAACAGAAAAAAGTGAGGTAAAATTAATTTTAAAACACATTTGGCCAGGCACAGTGGCTTATGCCTGTAATCCCAGCACTTTGGGAGGCTAAGGCAGGCAGATCACAAGGTCAGGAGATCGAGACCATCCTGGCTAACACGGTGAAACCTCATCTCTACCCAAAATACAAAAAAGTAGCTGGGCATAGTGGCATGTGCCTGTAGTCCCAGCTACTTGAGGGGCTGAGGCAGGAGAATCAATTGAACTCGGGAGGCAGAGGTTACAGTGAGCGAAGATTGAGCCACTGCACTCAAGCCTGGATGACAGAGTGAGACTCCATCTCAAAAAACAAAAAACAGAAAAACAAAAAAACACAGATTTTAGGCTGGGTGTGTTAGCTCGTGCCTGTAATCCCAGCACTTTGGGAGGCTAAGACAGGAGGATTACCAGATCAGGAGATCGAGACCATCCTGGCCAATATGGTGAAACCCTGTCTCTACTAAAATACAAAAAATTAGCTGGACGTGGTGGTGCACGCCTGTAGTCCCAGCTACTCAGGAGGCTGAGGCAGGAGAATTGATTGAACCCCTGAGGCAGAAGTTGCAGTAAGCTGAGATTGCACCATTGTACTCCAGCCTGGGCAACAGAGCGAGACTCTGTCTCAAAAAACAAACAAACAAAAATACACATTTTATTTAACTCAATGATAATATACATAACATTATCTTTTCTTTTCTCTCTCTCTTTTTTTTTTCTGAGACAGAGTTTCACTCTTGTTGCCCAGGCTGACGTGCAATGGCGCAATCTTGGTTCACACAACCTCCACCTCCCAGCTTCAAGCAATTCTCTTGCCTCAGCCTCCCGAGTTAGCTGGGATTACAGGCATGTGCCACCATGCTCGGTTAATTTTGTATTTTTAGTAGAGACAGGGTTTCTCCGTGTTGGTCAGGCTGGTCTCGAACTCCTGACCTCAGGTGATCCACTCGCCTCGGCCTCCCAGGCATGAGCCACGGCATCCAGCCAACATTATTCTTTCTATTTATAATCAATAAATTATTGATGAGATTATATTTGGTACCATCTTCAAAATTCAGTTTTGGAGAGCACTGTTGCCAGTTGGTTCAAGTGTCCGGGCCTGAGGCATCGTCCCGATCCCTCCCACTTCTGGCCCCTCAAACTGGAAGACCATTCATCAAGCATTTCATATCCAAGACTTAAAAGTTTGTTACCCAAGATGATGAGTGCTGACATGGATGCAGTTGATGCTGAAAATCAGGTGGAACTAGAGGAAAAAAACATGACTTATTAATCAAGTGTTGAAATTCCAACACACACAGAGTTCACTCTGCAAGAGCAGATGCAGGTAAGGAAGAAAATCTGAAGCTAAAATCAGAAAACCAAGTTGTTGGACAACATATAGAAAATCTCATGTTAGCTTCTAGTGTTTTTCAAACAACTGACACAGTAAACAAAAGAAAGTAAGGAATGGACACCCTTCCGTTTTATGGAATTGCTGCTGATCATTTTTTTCTTTAAAACTTGGACAGATTCCAAAAAGTTACTTTTGTTTGTGAAAAGCACCTTTGTTTGTGGCTTTTACCTTGAAAAGCACCTTTGTTTGTGGCTTCATTGAATATTTATGAAGAAATTGTCAGGTGTAGGCAAAATTAACAGCATTAACAGGAGACTTCCCTAAGTTTGCATATTATATTAGTCTATGAAAACATGCAAACGAATTGTACAGACTACAATTACAATTGCATATACTTGCCAGGTGTGGTGGCCCATGCCTGTAATCCCAGTACTTTGGGAGGAGAAGGCGGGCAGATTGCTTGAGCTCAGGAGTTCGAGACCGATCTGGCCAACATGGTGAAACCCCGTATCTACTAAAAATACAAAAAATAGCCAGGCGCAGCGGCACGTAACTATAATCTCACCTACTCAGAAGGCTGAGGCAGGAGAATCATTGAACCCAGGAGGCGGAGGTTGCAGTGAGCCGAGATCGTGCCACTGTACTACAGCCTGGGCGACAGATGAGACTCCATTTCAAAAAAAAAAAAAATTGCATATATTTATGAAACTTAAAGATGAATGTTACATCAAATTTGCCTTGATTATAGATTTAGCACTATCTTTTATTATAGGCTTAGTAAGATATACAAGAAAAATAATCGCCTGTTGTGAAAAAGTGACCAAATCATGCACTGAATGTACGGCTTTACGTACCCTTGCAGCATCTTCTGCCTCCTCTCCATTTGTCCATTTGCGTCTTCCTCTTTCCCTTCCTCTAAGGAAAAAATTGGTTTCACATTTCTAAAAGTCATTTTAACAGTGAATCATCTCTGAGAGTAACCTGTACTTCGATTGTTGAAACTTAACCGAAATAAGATACTTTCTCAGCTAGGGCTTGCCATTTTTGATATTTAGTGTTAAGATAGGAATGCTCGTTTCTCTTTAATTCATTTAAAACAGATGGAAGCTATAAAAATAAAGATTTTTCTTTGAAACTGAATTGTCAACTTAGGAAGATTTGTTGTTAACAATTTGTTCTTGCACAAAGTAACTCACTTTATATTATTTGGAAAGATAAGTTGTTCATGTGTAGGTTTAAAATACAAAATTTAGAGGAAAAATAGAAATAAGGTGAAAAAGTACTTGGTAAATAGTAGTAATGAACTGCAAATATTTTCACTCCAGATTTGTGTTATCTCTGGCACAGAGTAGATCTTTTGGGAAATATATATGAAAGTGGATTAAGTTTGACTAACCTTATGTAAGCCACATCTGGCAGAGAACAGTTACAAAGAGTTTGGTTTCTAGATTTATTTGCACCCAGTAGATAAACTTTTGCAAAATTCCTTAGCAGTGCAGTAGTATTAGAATTGTGAATGAAATAGGAGCATTTCACATATGTACTTATTGACAATCTTGTTCAATATTTTATCTTACTTGTTCTCTCAGAATTTTCTGTAAACTCAACTACTTGATTTGCAGTCATCCTTTGTTGTTATCCTTTAACAAATTTTATTTTATTTTATTTGTTTTCTGAGACAGGGTTTTGCTCTGTCATCCAGGCTGGAGAGCAGTGGCACAATCTCGGCTCACTGCAACCTCTGCCTCCCAGGCTCAAGCGATTCTCCCACTTCAGCTTCCCAAGTAGCTGGGACTAAACTCATGTGCCACCACATCTGTTAATTTTTCTATTTTCTGTAGAGCAAGGGTTTCATCACGTTGCCTAGGCTGATCTCGAACTCCTAGACTCAAGCAATCTGCCCACCATGGCCTCCCAAAGTGCTGGGATTACAGTCATGAGCCACCATGCTCAGTCTGGCCTCAAATTTTAAAAATTTACTTTGTAGGTTTCATTTGGTAAAGAAATCAGTATCTGAAGTAATGCTAAAATCTTATGATAGGAAAAGAGATCCACTAAGATAGCCTATGGTTATTAGATATGGGCTACTTTTAATCATGGAATAATCTTAGGCATTGGTATAAGAGTTGATGAATGACTTTACCTGTATGAATTATACAATTCAAACTGCAAACATTTTGCATCCGTTTTGTGACCTAATTTACAGACATTTAAATTGTGCTGCAATTCTGCTTTGCTGTTTAATAAAAATGTTTCAGAAAAAAAAAATCCAGTTTTGTATTTTATACTTACAGCACATCTCAATTTGAACTTTTCAAAGTATCATATCTCAAGTGCTCAATAGCTTCTTGCAGTTAACGGCTACCGTATTAGACCACACAGGTCTAAGCCCTCATCACTTCTCCAAAAACAGAGTTCTGCAAATGACTTCCTGTTTTGGCCAGGTGCAGTGGTTCATGCCTGTAATCTCAGCACTTCGGGAGGCTGAGGTGGGAGGATTGCTTGAGCTCAGGAGTTCATGATCAACCTGGGTAACACGGCGAGATTCTAATCTCTACAATAAATACAAAATTTAGCTGGGTGTGGTGGCATGCGCCTGTGGTCCCAGCTACTCCGGAGACTGAGGTAGGAGGATTGCTTGAGCCTAGGAAGTCAAGGCTGCAGTGAGTCATGATCATGTTACTGCACTCCAGCCTGGGTGACACTCAAAATATATATATATATAGATAGATAGATAGATAGATAGATAGATAGATAGATAGATAGATAGACAGATAGATATAAATGATCTAGATATATATAGAATAATATATTTTAAATATATCCTTATATAATTTTTTATTTATATATATATATATATATTTTTTTTTTTTTACTGTGGCTCACACCTGTAATCCCAGCACTTACTTTGGGAGATCAAGGAGGAAGGATCCCTTGAAGCCAGGAGTTCTCAAGACCAGCCTGGGCCACATAGTGAGACCCTGTCTCTACAAAAATTAAAAGCCAGACACAGTAGTGCACCCCACCCCTGTAGTCCCAGTTACTCGAGAAGCTGAGGCAGGAGGATCCCTTGAGCCCAGGAGGTTGAGGCTGCAGTAAGCAGTGACTGCCCACTGCATTCCAGTCTGGGTGACAAAGTAAGACCTTCCTTCTAGAAAAAAAAAATGAACAAAAATATTTCCTGTCTCAAGACTCTTCAATAATTCCATATTGCCTACTGATTTGAACCAAAGTCCTTATCCTGGTATTTCAGATGCTGTATAAAACAAAAGCATCACCCTATCTTTAGTTTCATCTTTGATATCCTCTTACAAGAACCTTACACTCCAAGCAACTAGTTCCCTTCATATTCCCAGATCTTCTATGCTTGTCACCCTCCACTTTTTTGACTCTTGTAATGATCATAATAGTCTGAGCTAACTTAGTTGGATGCCAATTATATGCCAATGAGTATGCTAGACTTTTTGTACATTATTATTTAATCTTCACAGCTCTATGAGGTAGATATTATTATCCTCATTTTACAAAGGAGAAACTAAAGCTCTGAAAGGCTAACTTGTTCAAGAGGACAGAACTGGCCAATGACTTACAAGTGAACCAACCTAATTTTTAAAGTAGTACTTTCCCAAAAGCATTGTGTGGCCTCCCTCTTTTTTTTGTTAAGATGGAGTTTCCGCTCTTGTCTCCCAGGCTGGAGTGCAGTGGCATGATCTCGGCTCACAGCGATCTCCGCTTCCCGGGTTCAAGTGCTTCTCCTGCCTCAGCCTCCCAAGTAGGTGGGATTCCAGTCGCCCACCACCATGCCCAGCTGATTTTTGTATTTTTAGTAGAGACGGGGTTTTGCCATGTTAGCCAGGCTGGTCTTGAACTCCTGGACTCAGGTAATCCGCCCGCCTCAGTCTTTCAAAGTGCTGGGATTACAGGCATAAGCCACTGCACCCAGCCAGCCTCCATCTTTCTGGAATTGCCTTTTCTCATTTCTGCCTCTTGAAATTCTGCTCCTCCTTCATGGCCCATTTCTGAGAATAGCTCTTACAAAAAGCTTTTCTTGGCCGGGTGCGGTGGCTCATGCCTGTAATCCCAGCACTTTAGGAAGCTGAGGTGGGTGGATCACCTGAGGTCAGGAGTTCAAGACTAGCCTGACCAGCATGGTGAAACTCTGTCTCTACTAAAAATATAAAATTAGGCGGGCGTGGTGGCACATGCCTGTAGTCCCACCAACTCGGGAGGCTGAGGTGGGAGAAGTGCTTGAACCTGGGAGGTGGAGGTTGCAGTGAGCCAAGATTGTGCCACTGCACTCCAGCCTGGTTGACAAGAGTGAAACTCTATCTCAAAAAAAAAAAAAAAGCCTTTCTTTATCCCCCAACTAGATGTCACCTTTTGAGCTTCTACCAAGCTTTGAGGCTTTGAGGCTCTCTTGTGGCAGACACATAGACTGAGAGCAGAAAAACCATCCTCTTAATTTTCTGGCTAATATGATAATTATTTGTATTCTTGTCTTAGGTAACTACCTGTTAGCTCATAAAGCACAGGGGCCCTGTAGCTCTTACTCTTCCTCCTATCCTCCACAGTGTATGATGTGATGATACAGCAGACACTTAACAAATATTTACTGATGAATTAAATGATTTCAGCACCTTCAATCCAGTCTGTTGTGCAATCTCATCTTGCACATCACTACCAAACTGTGCTCCTAAAACACGTTTTTATCATGCTATTTTCTAGAAATGTTTTCTGTTGCCTGCTGCATGAAACCCTGCACCTCTGCCTTCCAAGGCTCTTTCCCCGTGCTCTAGACCCCTTTCCTGAGCATTTTACTTTGTTTTTTTTTTTGTTGTTTTTTTTTAAGAGAGGGAGTTTCACTATGTTGCCCAGGCTAGAGTGCAATGGCATGATCTTGGCTCACTGCAACCTCCGCCTCCTGGGTTCAAGCAATTCTCCTGCCTCAGCCTCCCGAGTAGCTGGAACTACAGGCACTCGTCACCATGCCCAGCTAATTTTTTGTATGTTAGTAGAGATAGGGTTTCACTGTGTTGCCCAGGCTGGTGTCGAACTCCTGAGCTCAGCCAATCTGCTCACCTCAGCCTCCTCAAAGTGCTAGGATTACGGGAATGAGCCACTGCACCCAGCCCATTTTACTCAGATTAAAAAAAATCTGTTTACCATTTAAAAAAGATTTTTGGCTGGGTGCAATGGCTCATGCCTATAACCCCAACACTTTGGGAGGCCAAGGCCGGTGGATCACTTGAGGTCAGGAGTTTGAGACTGGCATGGCCAATATGGTAAAACCCCATCTCTACTAAAAATACAAAAATTAGTGCATCATCTATAGTCCCAGCTACTTGGGAGGCTGAGGCACAAGAATTGCTTGATTCCAGGAGGCAGAGGTTGCAGTGAGCCGAGATCGCACCACTGCACTTCAGCCTGGGCCACAGAGTGAGACTATGTCTCAAAAACAAAACAAAAACCCAGATTTTTAAAAACTCAGCCTCTGCTGTGGCCATGCTGGTCCCGTGGATCCCCCCAGCTGCCCAATCATTCTTGCCTCCTTTCTAGAATGGCTCTCTCCATTCCTTGGCCTCTCTGTTCTGCGAGATCCACTTCAAGTACTCCCTCCTCACAGAGCCCTTGCTGACTACCCTACTCCTCTTCCCTCCATCTACACTTTCATGACACAAATTGTACCACGAAATTCTGATTCTCTATTTGTAGCACATAAGATACTTTTATCTCACTAGCTAACTTGAAGACACAAGATCTTATCTTACTCATCTTTGTCTTGTTCTGTGGCTTAACACATATTTAGATAATCAACAAACATTTGTTGAATTAACTTTTCCTAATTATAATATTCTACATGGTTTGGCTTCATTTCTGGTTCATCATGATCTGGTAGTGGCTTCTGAGGCTTTTAGCCTTAGGTTTCTCTTGGAATCTCCTTCTGGTATGTAAAAGTCTGTAAATACAGTATTTGAATACATTAGGGGAACATGTCATTACATAATCTATCCTTGTAGCACTTAAGGCATTTTATAAACTTAAACATCATCCTGTGACATTCCAAAGCTATACATTTGATTTTTGTAGAGTAAATTGCCCTGAAATAGGGCATACTTGCTGTTGCAAATTTATTTAAGTAGTAATTAAAAACAGAAAACAAGGCAAGTGCTTTGCACAACAGTTGCACAACAACTAAGTCTTATCCAGAATGCTGCATAACACTAAGTCTTACCAGGGATGGTGACTCCCTTTTCATCACAAGTAAGGAAACATCTCCTGAATAACCTGAAAAAGGAGAAATAGAAGCAAAATAAGGAAGCTTTGTCCCTACGTGTTATGGTTGTGCCTTCTCCAGCTTTTAAAGTCACCATCTCTTAGCTTCATGATCCCTGAAAATCAAGTTTCTCTTTTTTTTTTTTTTTTCTGTGACAGAGTCTCACTCTGTCACCCAGGCTGGAGTGCAGTGGCTCGATCTTGGCAAACTGCAACCTCTGCCTCCACCTTCAAGCAATTCTCCTGCCTCAGCCTCCTGAGTAGCTGGGATTACAGGCATGCTATCATGCCTGGCTAATTTTTGTATTTTTTTTTTTTTTTTTTTTTTTTAGTAGAGATGGGGTTTGGCCATGTTGGCCAGGCTGGCCTCGAACTCCTGACCTCAGATGATCGTGATATGCCTGTCTCAGCCTCCCAAAGTGCTGGGATTACAGGCATGAGCTACCATGCCCAGCCCTTATTTAGTCTTAAAGAAAAAGATTTTGAGTTTTAGGATGATAGCAATGCAAGTTTTAGTCTCTGTTAATTTACCCAAGTGTGCTAGGAATTTAATAACAGACATTATTTTCATAATAAAATAGTTCACTTCTTACTGACCCCACTGTCCAAGAAATGCACGAAGGTGAGGTGAGGAATACCCTTAATGGACTATAGGAGAATATGGGACTAGAAAAGATAATTTTGCCATGATGTTGAGTTTTCCCCTTAATTAACTTCAGGTTAATATTATGCAATAACTGTTTCTGAAGAAAGAAAACAAAATTATTGAGTCATTAGGGAAAATAGGAACGTTCTGCATTGAAAAAATACATTATTGCTGATTTTCTGTGTAGCTTATCTGCCTGGTGCATTACTTGATCCCAGTAGACATCTCCATTATCCTATAGTTACTTTCTGTCACCTAGCAATGTGTGCTCAAAGAAGGAGCTTAATTTTACAAAGAGAACAAAATAAGACATAATGAGGGAGCGCTCTAGAAGCCAATGATAAGACCCCTCCCCTGACAAATGAATAGCAATGAGTGTGACACATTTGACGTGTTACAATTAATCACAAGGTAAGCCACAAGAAATTTGTGACTAATAAAAAAGTACCAACATTTGAAAGTGACTTTTAACAACGAGAGCCGATTCAGCAGATTATCCATGTAATAATATTATGTTGATATATGTGGATTCCAATATGCTTTCTGGGAGAGAAAAGGAGAGAGTTCTGGGTAGCTACCGATAACTAATATTACTTTGTGGGCATGTCCATGGAAATGTGTCAAAAATGTGAACAACATCTGTTTTCTCTACAGTAATAAGGGAAAGCTGAGAATAGCTCAGCTAAAGGGTGCTGGAAGTATACTTTTTTTTTCACCTAGCTTCCATTCCTCCTTCTGCGGTAACAGCACCCTGACTTTAAAATGGGGCAACCCACCTCCCCCTGACACTCCTGGGCTTAAGATAGAACCAACCTTACCCCTAGCTTCAAGAGTGGGCATAGGTCCCAAGGCAGCCTGTCAAAACCTTGTATCCCTCTGTGTTGGGGAACGAGCATGTGAAACAATCACAGCCTGCAAGACCTATATCACGAGATTCTTTGTTGCAAAGAAGAGTAGTCAATTTTGACTGACTCAGAATTTGGTACAAGTTACAGACTAAAATATGGAATCAGCTGAATGGAGGGTGTGGGGGTAGCGCAATGAGGACTCTAGTCCAAACTGGAAATTATGAATTCATGAAACATCTGTTGCCTATTGTTTTGGGGTAAGATCGCAGGTCCACTGGAGTGTGGTATGACAAGAAATGATAGTGCCAGGTGCAGTAGCTCTCCCCTGTAGTCCCAGCACTTTGGGAGACAGAGACAGGCAGATTGCTTGAGGCTAGGATTTAGAGACCAGCCTGAGCAACATGGGAAAACCCGTCTCTACAAAATACAGCCGGGTGTAGTGACACACGCCTGTAGTCCCAGCTACTTGGGAGGCTGAGATGGGAGGATCACCTGAGTGCAGGAGGTCAAGGCTGCAGTGAGCCATGATTGTTGTGCCACTGCACTCAAGCCTGGGCAACAGAGTGAGGCACTGTCTCAAAAAAACAGAAAAGAAAAGAAAAGGAAGAAGAAATTATAGGAAAAATTCGGCATGTTGACTTCTTTTGTAGGCTTCAGTAAAAATATAAGAAAGTAACTTAATCTGAAAGTGTTCTACCTAAAAGCCTAGAGAGAATAATATATCACTTTGCTAAGAGAAGTTCTTTCTGCTTATAGCCTGCAATATAAAATCCCACAGTTTAGAGCCTTATAGGGTAGAAAAAGCACCAAACTGGCTGGGCGCAGTGGCTCACGCCTGTAATCCCAGCACTTTGGGAGGCCGAGGTGAGTGGATCACTTGAAGTTAGGAGTTCAAGATCAGCCTGGCCAACATGGTGAAACCCCGTCTCTAGTAAAAATACAAAGCCCTGTAATCCCAGCTACTCTGAGACAGGAGAATCGCTTGAACTCAGGAGGCAGAGGCTGCAGTGAGCCAGGATTGTTCCACTGCACTCCAGCCTGAGTGACACAGCAAGACTCCATCTCAAAATAATAATAATAATTATAAGCGCCAAACTAACAATGCAGAGGCAAGGAGGCAAAAGATTCAGCAAGAAGTAAGACTAGAGGCTTCTGTCATGCATTTCCAGCTAAGCATTTTCCCAGAAGAGGGCATAGCTCAGATTATGGGTGTACATCTGCTCTTATGGATTTCGAGCTACTTATGGATTTTGAGGACAAGGGCCATTAAATGAGTTTATGGGATGGCACAGCACTGAGGGCGATTCCTAGGAGTTTGAAATTCTCAGGTTTAAACATTTTATCTAGTAAAACATTTTTTGGGTGTGACAACTCAGACCAAAAGCTACTGAGCTTTTATGGGAATGTATTACCAAAGAAACCCCAGGCCCAGCAATCTATTGTACTTTCTAGGTTTCCAATTCGTACCACAGCTAAAGTTGAGCAGGGTATGCCCAGAAAGGGCATTTCCGTGTGCCCATCTGGCATAGCCATGGAGAATAAGAGACAAGTAAGATCCTCCAGCAGGAAGAAGCAAGAGCCATGCTGGACCATAAAAAAGATCCCCACGGAGAGCAAGCCTCGAGTTTCCCAGTTACCTGGCCAAGGAACTCATTCTACTGCCAGGGAGGGAGCCTTCCATATTCCTGCCTAGCTGGACATAATTTATGCTACAGATCAACAATAACTGTGTGCTGTTTTTCATTCATTCTCCTCTTTCCAGAATTACAGTTTTCATTGTAACTACTCTGTTCCTCACCATTGTTTTTTTAGATATATTGGCTAAGATCGTTTAAGTTTTAGCCAATATAAGCAAATCTGGCCATTTCTCACTCCCTCTACCATGATCACACACTTTAAGTTCCCACCATTTCCCCTTAGACTTACGTAAGAGCCCTCTAACTTCCCTACTCCATGCTACGCTCTGCCCTACAGTCCATTCTTCCCTGTACCACAGGTCACATCACTCCCCTATGCAAAACTCTCCCATCACTCTTTCTTTCATTTGTTTAACAAATATTAAGCATCTATTTGCCAGGCCTCAAGGAACCATATCCAAATTTGAGAAGGAAATCATCAGCCAGAAATCCTGGTCTTAGAGTTGAACACAGTAACCAAATAAGACCCTGGGTTGTCTCTCACTGGGAAGAGGTATTGATAAGCACTCTTTTATATAGGTGTCACCATTTCTTGACCAATCCTTTATTTCTAACAGCATTCTAATTTTGTTTATATAACCACTTTCCATAAAACCACAGGCTGAAATAGGTGGCCTAGGCCAGGTGTGGTGGCTCATGCTGGTAATCTCAGCACTTTGGGAGGCTGAATTTGGATTACTGGAGCCCAGGAGTTCGAGACCAGCCCAGGCAACATAGCAAAACCTCATCTGTACAAAAAATACAAAAATTAGCTGGGTGTGGTGATGTGTGCCTGTAGTCCCAGTTTCTCAGGAGGCTGAGCTGGGTGGGTAGGGTGAGAGGATTGCTTGAGCCCGGGAGGTCAATGCTTCAGTGAGCCGTAATTGCGACATTGCATTCCATCCAGCCTGGGTGACAGACTGAGACACTGTCTTAAAAAAAAAAAAAAAAAAAAAAAAAAAAGCCTGGGACCAGATCATGCTGCTTGCAGGCCATTTAAGACTTATATTCTAAGTTCACTAAAATGTAAACTCAATGAGGTCATGAATTTGTGTCACTGTTGAATTTCCAGAACAGTGCCTGCCTCATAGTAGACGCTTAATATTTGTTAAATAAATGAAAGAGTAATGGGAGAGTTTTGTACAGGGAAGAACAGACTATGGGCGGAGTGTAGCACGGAAGTAGGGAAGTTGGAGGGCGGTTACATACGTCTACAGGGAAACGATGGGAACTTAAACTAGTCACGGTAGAGGGAGAGAGAAGCGGTCAGATTCATATTATGTTTTGAAGAGGCAGGGACAGAATTTGCTGATATGGACCATAAGAGAAGTAGAGAAGAATAACAACAAAACGATTGAGCAATATTTAATTCGAATCACATGACTAAAGATGAAGCTTTAAATAGTCACTAGAACTTCTCTTTTAATTTAAAAAAATTTTTAACTGTGGCAAAATATACATAAAAATTGTCATTTTAGGTGGGGTGCGGTGGCTCGCACCTGTAATTCCAGCACTTTGAGAGGCCGAGGCAGACAGATAACAAGATCAAGAGTTTGAGACCAATCTGGCTAACATGGTGAAAACCCATCTCTACTAAAAATACAAGAAATTGGCCGGGTGTGGTGGCACATGCCTGTAGTCCCAGCTATTCAGAAGGCTGAGGCAGGAGAATCGTGTGAACCCAGGAGGTGGAGGTTGCAGTGAGCCGAGATCACGCCATTGCACTCCAGCCTGGGCGACAGGGTGAGGCTCTGTCTCAAAAACAAAAAAATTGCCATTTTAACCATTTTTAAAGTATACAATTCAGTTGCATTAAGTATATTCACAATGTTGTGTAACTATCATTTTCAGAACTTAAAAAAATTTTTTTCGAACAATTTTAGGCTCACAGCAAAATTGAGCAAAACATATAGAATTCCAATGTACCCCTCACCCCAACACACCCAAGCTTCTCCCATTTGGAACATGGTCCCTAACAGAAACTTATACCCATTAAGCAAGAACTCCCCATCCTACTCCCTCCCCAACTCCTGGTACCCCCATTCTACTTTCCTTAATGTCTCTATGAACTTGCCTATTCTAAATGCCTCACAGTAAGTGGAATCACAATATTTGTCCTATTGTATCTGGCTTATTTCACTTATCATGTTTTCAAGGTTCATCCATGTTATAGTATGTACCAGAATTTTATTTCTTCTTTTTTGAAGTGAGGAAGTGAGGAGTTTCCTTTCCTTTTTTTTTTTTGAGATGCAATCTCACTCTGTCACCAAGGCTAGATAGAGTGCAATGGTGCAATTACAGCTCCCTGCAACCTCCACCTCCTGGGTTCAAGCAATTCTTGTGCCTCAGCCTCCCAAGTAGCTGGGATTATAGGCGTGAGCCACCTCGCCCAGCTAATTTTTGTATTTTTAGTAGAGATGGATTTTCACCAGGCTGGCCAGGCTGGTCTCGAACCCCTGGCCTCAAGTGATCTACCCCCACTTGACCTCCCAAAATGCTGGGATTACAAAGCGTGAGGCACTTCACTCGGCTGAGCTTCCTTTCTTCTTTCTCTTTCTTTCTTGAGATGGGGTTTCACTATGTTGCCCAGGCTGGATTCAAACTTCTGGGCTCAAGTGATCCTCCCACCTTAGCCTCCCTAGTAACTGGGACTACAAAGGCATGCCACCATCCCAGCCAGAATTTTATTTCTTTTTATGGCTGAATAACATTCCATGGTATAGAATATTACCACATTTGGCTATCTATTCATCTGTTAATGGACCCTGGGTTGTATCTACCTTTTGGCTCTTGTGAATAATGCTGCTAAGAACACTGGGTGTATGAGTATGTTTGAACTCCTACATTCAGTTCTTTTGGATACATATCTAGAAGTGGAATTGCTCGATTATATGGTAATTCTAGGTTTAAGTGTTTGTGGAACCAACAAACTTTTCCACTGCAGCGGCACCCTTTTACATTCCCACTAATAATGTACAAGAGTTCTGGTTTCTCCACATCCTCACCAACACTTGCTATATTCCGGGTTTTTGTTGTTGCTGTTATCATAGCCGCTCTAATGGGTATGAAGTATATCTCATTATGGTTTTGGTTCACATTTCCTTATAGGCTAGTGATGTTGAGCATATTTTCATGTGCTTATTGACCATGTGTATATCTGTTTTGGTAAATATGTATTCAAGTCTTTTGCCCATTTTTAATTTTTTTTATTGTTGAGTTGTGGGGGTTCTTTACATATTCTGGATATTAATTCTTTTATCAGATATATAACTTGTGGATATCTTCTCTCATTCTGTGTTCTTTTCCCTCTCTTAATAGTGTCCTTTGATGCACAAAAATTTCTAATTTTGATAGAGGTTCAATTTCTCTTTTTTTTTTTTTTGAGACAGAGTCTTGCTCTGTTGCCCAGGCTGGAATGCAGTGGTGTGATCCGGGCTCCCTGCAACCTCCACCTCACAAACGATTCTCCTTTCTCAACTTCCCAAGTAGCTGGGATTACAGGTGCCCACCACCATGCCCAGCTAATTTTTGTATTTTAGTAGAGACAGGGTTTCACCATGTTGGTCAGGCTGTTCTCAAACTGCTGACCTCAGGCAATCCGCCCACCTCAACCTCCCAAAGTGCTGGGATTGCAGGCAGACGCCACAGCGCCCAGCCCTAATTTTTTGTTGTTGCTTGTGCAGGGGTGTCATAACCACTGCCTGATGCAAGGTCAGGAAGATTTACCCCTTTGTTTTCTAAGAGTTTTATCTCTTACCTTTAGAATCATTTTGAATTAATTTTTTATGTGGTGTGGAGTAGTGTTCCAACTTCATTCTCCTGCATGTTTTTATTCAGTTGTCCGGCATGATTTTTTGAAAAGACTATTCTTTCACTTTGAATTGTCTTGGCACCCCACATCAACTGAACGTGGTTTATTTCTACACCCTGAATTCTATTCCATTGATCTATAATGCCCATTTTATGCCACATTGTCTTGACTACTGTTGGTTTGTAGTTACGTTTTGAAATTGAGAAGAGCAAATCCTCCAACTTTGTTCTTTTTCAAGATTGTTTTGGCTATTCTGAAGCTCTTGAATGTCCATACGAATCTTAGGGTCAGCTTGCCAATTTCTGCAAAGCAGCCAGCTGGGATTTTAATACAAATCGTGTTAATTCTGTAGATCAATTTGGAGATTACTGCCATCTTAACAACAGTGTCATGCTGGATGCAGTAGCCTACACCTCTAATTCCAGCACCTTGGGAGGCCGAGGTGGGAGAATTGCCTGTGCCCAGCAGTTTGAGACCAGCCTGGCTGACATAGGGAAACAGGCTGGTCTTAAACTGCTGGGCTCAGGCGATCCTCCCACCTTGGCCTCCCAAAAATAATTTTTAAAAAGTCAGCTAAGCATGTCATTGTGCACTGTAGTCCAAGCTACTTAGGAGGCTGAGATGGGAAGAACTCTTGAGCCCAGGAGATCAAGGCTGCAGTGAGCTATGAGTGCCACTGACTCCAGCCTGGGCAACAGAGGGAGACCCAGACAAGAGAGAGAGAGAGAGACACAGCGAGAGAGAGAGAAAAGAAAAAGAGTCTTAAAATACTTTTCAAGACCCAAGTTTCCATGTCACTTAATCCAGTCTCCCCTCAGGCAGAATTAAATATTGAGATCTCCTTATATCAGTTAATCCCAGCAATGTAGCACAGTTCTTGGTACAGAGTAAGCACTCAATATATATTGGCTGAAGGAATGAACAAATAAACGAATTGTTTACATGAAAGTCTCTACAACCAGACTGTGGGCGCATCAAGCAGAGAGAAAATGTTCTATTCATCTTCTTTCCTCCAGCACCTAGCACAGTATCTAACACAAAATGAATGTGAACTAGATGCTATTTTTTAAACTGTAGCTAAGAGATACTTTATTTCAAAAATGCAAAGAAGGGAAGATAAATCACATTTCTTTTATTCATGTAAACTTGTACCAAAGACTTATGAATAGATTTATCAATTGGAGTGGAAAACACAGACATTTCTACCTTGAGGATACAGAAGAGAACTTAGAAAGTGAGAAGTCAGATCACCCCAGTCCTCTAGAGTGGTTAAAGCTAACTAGTCCCAGGGAATGAGAATCTAACCTCTGTGAAAATCTCTAGCCTCTACCTGCACAGCATCAGCCCTGGGACAACGCAGTCAGGGGCAGGCTATAGTCACATCTCTTAGCTTAAGAGTACACACTTGTCAGGGAAAGTCCTGATGGCTACAGTGAAAAAGGTCACAGGTGGAGAGAAGCAAAGTGGGAAGGATCATTTGAGCACAAACAAATGGAGAAACTGAACAGACAATCTCAGTACCAGCACACCTGTTTCGAAAGTTGCACACCAACTCCCTCCCAAAGTGCATCATTACACTGCACCATCGTGGAAGAAATGGAAGAGCAGGATGGGTTTGGCTGGCTGGAGTCACATCTTGGGGAAGCTGGCCAGGTTGGCAATGCCACAGGCGTTGTTCTTATTTCGAGCCATGAGGATATATCCTTTGTTTCCCCAGTTTTCTCCCCAGCTGTAAGACCAATCAAGAAAAATACTTAGTACTCTCAGTTTATGTATTCATTAAAATGTTTACTAAGAATTGTGCTAGGTACTGATGGTACACAAAAATGAATATGATTTTTACCTTTAAAGAGTTTAAAGTCAAGAAATAGGGAGAAGGCGTAATACTATAGGTATCAGAGGAGGGAAAGATTCCTTCTGATCAAGAGAATCTCAGAGGCCTTATATAAGAGGTGGCATTTGAGCTGCGCCAAAAGCCTGAGTAGAATTTTGCTCTGTAGGAAGGGGATGCCAGTGGAGGGGTGTGAAATGAACAACAGAGGCAGGAAAGTGTGGGGCACTATTAGGATCATGTAGCTGAAAAATAGTGTGCCTCACAGGGTGTAGTGAGAGATATGTCTAGAAAGGCAGATTGAGATCAGGTTGAATTACCTTTTTTGTGGGGTTAAAGAGCTTCACCTTTTACCCTGTGACCCATTATAGTGGAGGAGCCACTAAGGGATTTTGAGTGTGAAAGTGATATGATCAGAGCTGTATTTGGGGAAGATTAATCTGGAAAATGTAAGTTTAGAGCATAAGAAAGAGGCAGAAGCTGGTGATCTTGATTTGGGAGTAAACCCCAGAGGAGAGATGGATGAAACTATGAGAGTGGATGAGATTACTAAGGAAATGAGTGGCAAGACTAGAAGACAGGAGAGACGATGTGAGACAGAGGAGAGAGGAGAGATTGTATATCTTCCTAAATTGTTTTCAGTCCTCTTCCCCAACCACCAACTTCTCCAATTACCCAATACGTTTCATTTAAAACCTGTACCCTGCCCCCATTCTCCCCTTCTCCAGGGGCCCCCAGTGTTCCTGATCCTTTCTTTCTCCCAGCTCTTTTGGAAGCTATCTCCACACATGGCACCTGATCATGAAAGAACAGGGTCAGTGCCTGGAGTTGGGAGTCAAGAGAAGGGAAAACTTACTTGGGAAGGTGCTCATGTTCACCCTGAGTTGGAACTGTGATATAAAAAGTTGTTTCAGGTTTGAAGCAACTCCCAGCCTCACATTCTATCCTGCCTGCCTTCCAGGTAGCAGCCCAACTTGCTTACACCACCACGTGAGTCTGTGAACTTCCCAGAGTCTAGGACTCCTGCTCCTTGGAGGACACAGAGGACAGCAGATTTAGCCAATGCTGCTGCCAGGTTAATGGTGATCAGCAGGAAAGGAAAAGTGTAATTCTTATCAGTCTGCCCTGCCCCAAAGTCACAAAGTGCTAGAGAAATGGGAAGCAAAGTACCCTGGAGTTTTCTTTGTTCCCTAACGTAGGAAAATAAACACTAACTTTTTTTTGTTTATATCTTATTTCTAAAAAATGTTTCTCTTCACATCTTTGGCAAGTTCTTTTTTTAAAGCTCCCACTATGTGGGAGGGGATTCCAGAGAGTTGGAAATCCCGGCAAGTTCTTATATCCACGTATCCTAAGTGTATCTTTTTTTTGTTTTTTTGAGACGGAGTTTTGCTCTTGTTACCCAGGCTGGAGTGCAGTGGCGTGATCTCGGCTCACCGCAACCTCCGCCTCCTGGGTTCAGGCAATTCTCCTGCCTCAGCCTCCTGAGTAGCTGGGATTACAGGCACGCGCCACCATGCCCAGCTAATTTTTTGTATTTTTAGTAGAGATGGGGTTTCACCAGGTGAAACCAGGTGTTGACCAGGATGGTCTCGATCTCTTGACCTTGTGATCCACCCGCCTCGGCCTCCCAAAGTGCTGGGATTACAGGCGTGAGCCACCGCGCCCGGCCCCCTAAGTGTATCTTGAAGGAAAAAACTGTTCAAAGGAATATTAAACCTTTACACTGTTCCCCTACTGTTAAAGACAGACTGCTAATGGAAACCACCCTAAGAAACTGATCATATTAGAGACAAAAGAAAGTAAAAATATGTAATTCCAAAGCTCCTGCTGGTTTTTTGTACTGCTTTATTTCATGGTTAGCTAGGTTTTTTTTTTTGTTTTTTTTTTTGAGCTGGAGTCTGGCCCTGTCACCAGGCTGGAGTGCAGTGATGAGATCTCGGCTCACTGCAACCTCCGCCTATCAGAGGAGGGAAAGATTCTTTCTGATCAGGAGAATCTCAGAGGCTTGATATAAGAGGTGGCATTTGAGCTGAGCCAAAAGGCTGAGTAGAATTTTGCTCTGTAGGAAGGGGATGCCAGCGAAGGGGTGTGAAATGAACAACAGAGGTAGTAAAGTGTGGGGCAGGCGATTCTCACACATTCAGGCGATTCTCCTGCCTCAGCCTCCTGAGTAGCTGGAATTACAGGTGTGCACCACTCCACCCAGCTAATTTTTGTATTTTTAGTAGAGACGGGGTCTCGCCATGTTGGTCAGGATGGTCTCAAACTCCTGACCTCGTAATCTGCCCGCCTTGGCCTCCCAAAGTGCTGGGATTGCAGGTGTGAGCCACCACACCCAGCCAGCCAGGTCTGTCTTACTGGGCTCTGAGCTCACTGAAGGCGTCAACTGCTCATTGGTTTGTATATGTGACTAAGCATCTTGCACACAGGGAGCATCTGCCCAGCACAAACACTGAGCACTACTGTCTGGCTGATATGGTTTGGATGTGTGTCCCTTCCCAGTCTCATGCTGAAATGTGATTCCCAGTGTTGGAGGCGGGGCCTAGTGTGAGGTGTTTGGGTTATGGGATGGATTCCTCATGAATGGCTTGGTGCCACTGCCTTGGTGATGATGAGTTCTCACTCTATTAGTTCATGTGAGAACTGGTTCTTTAAAGAGTCTGGTACTTCCCTCTCTCTCTTGCTCCCTCTCTCACTATGCGACATACTTGCTTCTTTTGCCTTCTGCCATGAGCAAAAGCTTCGAGGACCCATCAGAAGCTGAGCAGATTCTAGTGCCACGCTTGTACAGCCAAACAAACCTCAATTCTTTATAAATTAGCCAGTCTTGGGTATCTTCTATAGCCATGCAAAGTGGACTAACACACTGGCCATTAAATGTCAGACTCAGAGTTAAGAGCCTCTGACTGAGAAGACAGAAATGAGAAACCGAAGATAATTTTTTTCTTGATTTGGGAGACAGAAAGGAATATTGGGAAGCTGGAGGTGAGGTTGAGTGTTAAAAGGGTGATTGAATGACAAAAGTAGTGATCCCATCATTACCTGTTTTTAATTATCCAATGCTTGTTTCCCTTCTGGATTCCATATCCCACTGCCAAAACTGCATGGTTCAGATTATCGCTATTGCAGCTTTCATCATAATACACACCTAGAATACAAAGTAGCAGCGTGAGGCTCTATGCAATCCAAGGGTCACCCTGTGGGATCCCTCAGTCTAGGAGACTCTGTAGAATTCCATCCGGGTCGGGAGGGTTTACCACAGAGATCTGCTCCATACTGCAGGAGTTGTTAATTTCTCTCTGGCCGCCTCCATCTGAATACAAAAACTAAGTTCTGAAAATACCCAAGGTCCTTCAAGAAGCCATCAAGCCTGTATCATAAAAGACAGTGCTCTACAGAAATAGCTTCCTTTTTTTTTTTGATGGAGTCTTGCTCTGTCACCCAGGCTACAGTGTGGTGGCATAATCTCAGCTTACTGTAACCTCTACCTCCTGGGTTCAAGTGATTTTCCTGCCTCAGCCTCCTGAATAGCTGGGACTACAGGCATGTGCCACCACGCCTGGCTAATTTTTTATTTTTTGTTTCTTATTTTTAGTGGAGACGAGGTTTCACTATGTTGGCCAGGCCAGTCTCAAACTCCTGACCTCAGGTGATCCACCTGCCTTGGCCTCTCAAAGTGCTAGGATTACAGGCATGCATCATTGCACCCAGCCAGGAATAGCTTCTTACCTTTGCTGTAAAACTGGAAGGAGGTCAGGCTTGCATCAATGGCCACAGAGATAGGTCCTACTCGGGCCACTGCCCTCTTCAGAGCTTTCTCATTCCCCTCGGGAATCTCTCTGTACCCTCTGCATTTAGCTGCCTTGCCTGTTGGGTTATACATACAACTCTCCTCCTGAAAGAAAGAAGATTGTAATAGGACTAGGACAAAGCAATAGGCAATGAGTCAGTGAGTGAGAAACTCAACCAATATTTTGAGAGATGCCAGTGAACTAACAGAGGCAGCAGTCTAAGGTTTCTAGAGAGAGTCTGTTCTTCCTCATAAAAAAGAATATGAAAAGAGGATTCCCACCTTCCACCACACATAAAAATCAACTACAGGTGGTTTAAAGACATAAATCTGGGAGGAAAACCTGTAAAACAGTATGAAAAGATTTTGGAAATAAGATTTTTTTTTAAAGCATAAACCAGCTACTGGCCATATAGTATGTATGAGCCTCAGGGGGCAGGAAGGTACCAGCTGCTGTGTGGGTAGGAAGCCAAGGCCAAGGCTTAGCTAGCGGGAAGACCGGGCCCTCTGCATCTGTATCAGGGGAACTGGTATGATCCATGTGCTCTCATCAAAGACAGAATATGAAAGCCATAACATGACACAAATAGATTGAAGAACTTAGCAATTTAGCCTATGACTTCCAACACTGTATTTTACAGGTAGTTAGCAATGTTTCGTTGGCAAGCCACAATTATGGAATCTAAAAATAGCCCATGTCAAGGTGGTATGTTCTTTTCAGCAATGCATTTTCCTACATTACCCCTTCAGAACCCTAAGGTTACATCTACAAGATGTAACCTAGATTACCTTTCCTAGATTACCCCTTCAGAACCCTAAAGTTACATCTACAAGAATACATTGTCTACTACTTGAGAGGCTGAGGTAGGAGGATTGTTTATGCCCAGGAGTTTGAGGCTTTAATGCACTATGATCACGCTGAGAATAGCCACTCCACTCTAGCCTGTGCAAGATAGTGAGATATCCTCGAGAAAATAGATTATCTAACATTATCTAAATGTTAACAGCAATAGCAGCATTTGATGTGCTACTTTAAGATTACAGTGGTCTACTGCCTTGATAATTTTTCAAGATATCTTTGTTTCTGCCATGTGCTCCGTTTAACCTCTGATCCCTCCTGGTGTCAAAAATTACACAGAATTACAAGTGAAACAGAATATCTTGGAAATTGACTCAGAAAGATTTTATGTGATGATACTTTAAAGTCAGAATAACCTGAATTATAACTGGAACAAACTTATAATACTATCTCTTTAAAATGTTATCTGGCTGCTGCCCTATCAGATCTCTTCAATTTTTTTTTTTTTTTTTTTGAGACAGAGTCTCCCTCTGTCACCCAGGCTGGAGTGCAATAGTGTGATCTTGGCCCATCGCAACCTCTGCCTCCTGGGTTTGAGCAATTCTCCTGTCTCAGCCTGCCAAGTAGCTGAGATTACAGGCATGTGCCATCACACCCGACTAATTTTTATATATTTGGTAGAGATGGGTTTCACCATGTTGGCCCAGCTAGTCTCAAACTCCTGACCTCAAGTGATCCACCTGCCTCAGCCTTCCAAAGCACTAGGATTATAGGTGTGAGCCACTGCACCTGGCCAGAGCTCTTCTTTTTTAAATTTTATTTTTTCTTACCTTCCTTCATTCATAAATGAATAAAACACATTGCTAAAGGCAAAAATTGCAAAGGAAAATTAATCATTTTATTATAATAAAATTAACTTATCTAGATTGAAAGTCATCATATAGAGAATGAAAAGACAATTCTCAACTTTTAACATACATAATATTGATATCCAATTTTTTTTTTTTTTTTTGAGACAGAGTCTCACTCTGTTGCCAGGCTAGAGTACAGTGGCGCAATCTTGGCTCACTGCACCCTCCGACTGCCTGGTTCAAGCGATTCTCCTCCCTTAGCCTCCCGAGTAGTTGGGATTACAGGCATGTTCCACCACACACCAAACTAATTTTTGTATTTTTAGTAGAGATGGGCTTTCACCATGTTGACCAGGATGGTCTCAATCTCCTGACCTTGTGATCCACCAGACTTGGCCTCCCAAAGTCCTGGGATTATAGGCATGAGCCACCGTACCCAGCATCAAATATTTTTTAAAAACTTTTCAGAAAGAAAGAGGAAAAAAGAAACCCAATTAAAAATGGGTAAAAGGTGGGGAGTGGTGGCTCATGCCTGTAATCCCAGCACTTTAAGAGGCTGAGGCAGGCAGATCACCTGAGATCAGGAGTTCAAGACCAGCCTGGTCAACATGGTGAAACCCCGTTTCTACTAAAAATACAAAAATTAGCTCAGCATGGTAGCAGGTACCTGTAATCCCAGCTACTCAGGAGGCTGAGGCAGGAGAATCACTTGAACCCCAGAGGCGGAGGTTGCAGTGAGCTGAGATCGTGCTACTGCATTCCAGCCTGAGTGACAAAAGCGAAACTCCATCTAAAAAAAAAAAAAATGGGGTGAGACGTGGTGGCGCACCCCTGTAATCCCAGCACTTTGGGAGGCAGAGGCGGGCAGATCACAAGGTCAAGAGATAGAGACCATCGTGGCCAACTTGGTGAAACCCTGTCTCTACTAAAAATACAAAAATTAGCTGGGCGTAGTAGCGCACGCCTGTAGTCAGGAGGCTGAGGCAGGAGAATCGCTTGAACCCGGGAGGCTGAGGTTGCAGTGAGGCGAAATCGCGTTACTGAACTCCAGCCTGGAGACAGAGTGAGACTCCGTCTCAAAAAAAAAAAAAAAAAAAAAAGGGTAGGCCAGGCATGGTGGCTCACATCTGTAATCCCAGCACTTTGGGAGGTAGGAGGATTGCCTGAGCCCAGGAGTTTGAGACCAGCCTTGGCAACACAGCGAGACGTCTCTACCAAAAAATTTTTTTGTTGTTTTTGGGGGACAGGGTCTCACTCTGTCACCCAGGCTAGAGAACAGTGACGTGATCATAGCTTATGGCAGCCTTGAACTCCCAGGCTCAAGTTGTCCTCCCAAACAGCCTCCTAAGTAGCTAGGACTACATGTGCACACCACCATGCCTGGCTACTTTTAAAAAGATTTTCTGTAGAGAGGATGTCTTACTTATATTGCACCAGGATGATCTGGAACTCCTGGGCTTAGCCTCCTCCCACCTCAGCCTCCCAAAGTGCTGAGATTACAGGCATGAGCCACGGTGCCTAGCCTCTACACAAAAATTTCAAAAATTGTTGGAAATTGGTGGGCATGGTAGCATGCATCTATAGTCCCAGCTATTTGTAAGGCTGGGGTGAGAGGATTGCTTGAGCCCAGGAGGTACAGATTGCAATGAGCTATGATTGTATCACCACACTCCAGCCTGGGCAACAGAGTGAGACCCTGTTTCAAAAAAAATAAAAACAGTCGGGCGCAGTGGCTCACGCCTGTAATCCCAGCATTTTGGGAGACAGAGGCCGGTAGATTACGAGGTCAAGAGATCAAGACCATCCTGGCGAACACAGTGAAACCCCGTCTCCACTAAAATACAGAAATTAGCTGGGCATGGTAGTGCGTGCCTGTAGTCCCAGCTACTCGGGAGGCTGAGGCAGGAGAATTGCTTGAACCCAGGAGGCAGAGGTTGCAGTGAGCCAAGATCGCACGACTGCACTCCAGTCTGGTGCCTGGTGACAGAATGAGACTCTGTCTCAAAAAAAAAAAAAAAAAAATCAAAAAAATGAAAGGTTTTCTCATAGAACCAAGAAAATAAAATAAATAAATAAATAAATAAAAAACAAATGAGCAAAAGATAAAAACAGTCAATTCATTGAAAAAGAAATATGAATAGCCAGATAAACATACTAATAAAAAGGTGATTCTATGAGATTTCTTATACATTGCAGGCGGAGTATAAATTTTTCCAAATACTTTGGCAAACAATTTGACATTGTGTAGTAAAGTTGAAAATAGATACACCCTAAGACCTACACAATTGTGTTCCAAAGCATTATATCCTAGCAAGAAATTCTTGCACATGTACATAGGAGACATGCCTAAGAATGTTTGCAGAAGGTAAACATACTTGGTAGATACATCTTGCCTTTGCTACGTACTAGTGGTATGAATTATACTGTTTTATCTCCTTAAGTGTCCATTTCCTCACCTATACACTGAAGATAAGTCTACCTTACAGAGTTGATATGAGATGAAATGAAAAAAAGAAAAAGAAAAAATGCACTAAGGACATGGCTTAGAACACAGTAGCCATCATTTTTATTCTCAAACTTGCTATCCCTGTTCCAGAGGTTTCTGTTGCAAAGGTCCTACATTATTTTATCTATCAGTCCCAGCCCCATGTGTATTAAAAAACCCTCAGATTGCCTCCCTTACAGATACGATTTCCTTCCTATGACTAAAGGATCATGCAGAAGGAACTGAGTTAATCCCTTATCTCTAGTATGAAGCAACTTGTTTTTTCTCTCATTTTATACATGTTAGCATGTAAACTTACATATTTTGCTTAAATGTTCTGAAAACTCACACCGAGATCATATAAAATAAAGCCACACAAGTTGTGAAAATAGCATGGTGGGTTTGTGGGTTTGTTGTGGGAGTGGGGAACTGAGCAGAGGATTATAGAGCCCTGCTCAGAAGTCTTTGGGGTAGGTAGCGTAGCCTCTGTTTTCTCTCCATGGCAGAGAGGCAAATAGGAGCCATAGTAGCTTAAGCTCCCTAAATTCCCCCAGATTGTGGAAATCTTCTTGGCTTTCTGTGGGAAATTATTTTATCAAGAAAGCAGGATAGGGTAACAGAAAACAGTATTTCTGGCAGGGCGCGGTGGCTCACGCCTGTAATCCCAGCACTTTGGGAGGCCGAGGCGGGTGGATCACGAAGTCAAGAGATCGAGACCATCCTGGACAACATGGTGAAACCCCGTCTCTACTAAAAATACAAAATTAGCTGGGCATGGTAGCACGTGCCTGTAATCCCAGCTACTCAGGAGGCTGAGGGAGGAGAATTGCCTGAACCCAGGAGGCGGAGGTTGCGGTGCGCCGAGATCGCGCCGTTGCACTCCAGCCTGGGTGACAAGAGCGAAACTCCGTCTCAAAAAAAAAAAAAAAAAAAAAACCACAGTATTTCTGGAATTGTTTCCATGACAAAATATCATGCTGGGGAAGGAGAAGCTGACAGAGCTGTGTAACTGTGTGGAGCAATCTCACCTGTCCTACATATGGGTAGGCATCTTCAGAGTCAATACCCCGGTTCTTCTGCACATACTGGAAGGCATTGGTCATGTAGCCCCCTCCGCAGCCATCATTCTCAGACACACAATCCACTAGGTTCTGGGGACTCAGATTTAGGAGTTTGCCAGTTTTCTTCTTGAGTTGGCCCTCCAGGGCACCCACAGAGCTGAAAGCCCAACAGGAACCACACTGACCCTGAGAGGCATGCAGAGAAACTCTATCAATCTTTGCTGTTCACATTTCCTATATCTTCTCTCTACCTGCCTGAAGAAATTCCATGTGTTCTAAATATTTCAGCACAAATGTTGCTTTTGTGGTGAGTCCTTCTACTCCCTTTAACAACTGTTGGATTGTTCTACTGCTATTGATTTTTGCTACCATTTTTACTATTAGCTACAGTAAAGCAGAGCATAATACCAGCTTTGGAGGCAGTTGTCCTGGGTTCTAACCCTGACTTTGCCACCTAATAGCTGTGTAACCCTGGGTAAGTTACTAAACTTGCCTATGTCTCAGTTTCCCTATGTCTCAGTTTGCATATTTCCTCAGTAAAAATACTGTCAGGAGGATTAAAATATTTAACTCATGTAAAGAGCTAAGAAGTTCCTGACACCTAATAAAATCTCAAAAAGTATTAGCTATTATTGTTGGTACAGCTAGATTATAGATTTTTCTTTCTTTCCTGTTCTGTTTTTTAAGATTGAGGATTTCCTGAGGACACAGATTGTGTCTTAGTGATCTTGAATCTCTGCTGCCTAACACTGCAGCTGGTAGGTTCTGGGAGTGAAAAAGTTTGTTAAGTTAATGTTAAATCAATTGTTTATCTTGCTGATACAATCCTGTGTTGTTAAGGTTGTGAAAAAACTGACATTCTCATGCTAGTAAGAATGTAAGATTGTAAAAACTTTTTTGGGCCAGGCATGGTGGCTCACATCTATAATCCTAGCACTTTGGGAAGCCGAGGTGGGCAGATTGCTTGAGCCCAGGAGTTTGAGACCAGCCTGGGCAGCATGGCAAAACCCTGTCTCTACAAAAAAATATATTTAAAAAATTAATGAGGTGTGGTAGCATGTGCCTGTAGTCCCAGCTACTAGAAAGGCTGAGGTGGGAAAATCATCTGAGCCTGAGAGGTTGAGGCTGTAGTGAGCCATGATCACGCCACTGGACTCTAGCCTGGGTGACAGAGAGAGACTCTGTCTCAAAAAAAAAAAAAAGTTTTGTTTTCTTTTGTTTTTAGAAAGGATTCCTTGTGACCTAACAATTCTGATTTTAGGACTTATTTTGCATAAATATTTGTACATGTGCACAAAAATGTATGCACAAAGGTGCTTACTGCAACACTGTTTGTAATAAAAACCAGACCTCAACGGCTCACACCTGTAATCCCTGCACTTTGGGAGGCTGAGGTAGGTGGATCACCTGAGGTCAGGAGTTCAAGAGCAGCCTGGCCAACATGGTGAAACCCCAACTTTATAAAAATAGAAAAATTAGCCAGGCATAGTGGTACGTGCCTGTAATCTCAGCTACTCAGGAGGCTGAGGCAGGAGAATTGCTTGAACCCGGGAGGTGGAGGCTGCAGTGAGCCAAGGTTGCACCACTGCACACCACCCTGGACGACAGAGTGAGACTCTGTCTCAAAGAAAAAAGAAAACCCAGAAACAACCCAAATGGGCAAAAACAAATGAGGTTAAATAACAGAACAAGCCATATTCTCTTAGCATGGGAGATGTACCTTAATTCCTTGCTCTCTCTTCCTGGTGCCCCTTCACCTCAAGAACAGAGCAGCAGTAAAAGGAAGTTCATGCCAGATTACACATGCACACCCAGAAGAAGGGAGAGTACCTGATTTTTGACAGGAGTAACATATCCTTTCTTTCGATAGTCAACAGAGTCTGGGGCTCTACCTTCCCAGTCTGGGATATAAAGGGTGTCATTACTGCGGGAATAAGAGGTGGGTACTTTGAGTCCAGTCATCTTCTGAACCACCTCTTCACTGGTCTGAGACAAAGAAGAAAGAGGCCAGGCATCAGCAGGGAAGTAAAGCAGACGGTGTAGGTAAGACAGGAGCTGAAGCTGTACTCACCATGTCCCCCAAGTGGTTCATAGCCAGTTCATATGTATGGACGCCAAGAGAAGCCTCAAGGTTATGGATGGAAATATACTTCAGGTTTTTTTCCCAAATTAAACGCCGAGAGATTTCATCCACCTAAACAAAGCATAGTCAGTACTTGTATAGAGTGTGTACAGTTATGTATGTAATACTGTGAAGGTTTTTAGGAGAATAAAGGAAACTCAATGATAAAAAGTTTACAGTTTAGTTGGGGAACTGACCATGGAATTATTAAGAGCCTGCAAGAAGAGATAATATGCAAACGAGTCAAATTAATATAACATAAATCTCTGGAGAGACTCACAGAAAAATTGCCTATAGATGAATAGCATTAATCTTAGAAGTCTTCCCAAAAGAGAAATGTAAGGCAGTTATAAAGCAGAGGAAGGATACAATTTGACAGAGGATGATTTGAAGCATAGGAATGAATACCTCATGTTAACATGAGTTAGGGAAGAGGGACTGATTAGCTTGGAATAAAATATTTGGATTGAAGAAGGGAGTTTGGAAGTTAAGATGGGAGAGCTCATGTCTCAGCCCTCCTGCCATGCCCCCTCCAGGACCCCAGGCACCTTGCTGTTATATTGCTTCCTGTGGGTCTTCTTCCATAGCTCCCAGTGGGTGTCCAGTATCTCCTCAGGATACAGAGCAAAGCTCACCATGGGTAGCAGCAGAACCTTGAGCCCCCACATTCTGGGGAAGAGTATAATTAGGGAAAACTCTTCCATTTGGCAGGGAAACAGGAAAACTAGGCTTTATGAGGAAAAGGAAGGTAGACACAGAATGGAGGGTGACTTTCATATGATAAAACAATGATAGTCAGGAGGGGCCTGTGTTTAGGTAGGGTGCTGGTACATCTGGTTCCAAGGACTTTGAGCTGGGGAGATTTAGCCATTTCTCTCTCTCTCTCTCTCTCTCTCTCTCTCTCTCTCCGCCCCCCCCCCCCGGAGATTTAGCCAACATACACACTCTGTGCCTCTACCTCTGCCCCCTCTCTCACACACACGCACACGTGCACGCACACACACGTACACAACCAGAAATGGGATAGAAACTGGAAAACCAGAATGAGCTCAGTGCCTGTTTCCTCCAGAGTCCCTAGCAGGCTTGGCGACAAAGGGCAAAGTGGTACTGGGGTTCAGAATACACAAAGGAGAGATTTCCAACTAAGTTTTGCTTCCTGACCATTTCTTCAAGGCATTGTTCTCTTTCTTGCCTAAATTCCGATCTTGCCAAAAGGGAAAATATGACAATGTTTTCTGAGACATTTTCTTTTTTTTTTTTTTTTTTTTTTTGAGACGGAGTTTCACTCTTGTTACCTAGGCTGGAGTGCAATGGCACGATCTCAGCTCACCGCAACCTCTGCCTCCTGGGTTCAGGCAATTCTCCTGCCTCAGCCTCCTGAGTAGCTGGGATTACAGGCACACGCCACCATGCCCAGCTAATTTTTTGTATTAGTAGAGACGGAGTTTCACCATGTTGACCAGGATGGTCTCGATCTCTTGACCTCATGATCCAGCCGCCTCGGCCTCCCAAAGTGCTGGGATTACAGGCTTGAGCCACCGCGCCCGGCGTTTTCTATCTCCTCACTCTCCTTATGCATTTCTTCCTCCTTTCCCTGTCCCCTCCCTCCTTAGGCAGGAAATTGCCCTAATCTTAACCAGATGCTGTGGGCAAAGTTTCCCCCTCCCCCAACAACAAAAAACCACTGTGGCTGCCGCACAGGACAAGAAGCCTCAGCTCCAGTTTGTTAGAATAATTTTCAGACTGAAAAGCAATGTTCTATGATGATTAAATTCACAGTTTTTCATAAGTTTAGCTAGCTTCACTCATTTCTTGCATTGGCTTCCTTAATTACAAATCCTCCATTTTAAGAACAATTTGCAGCCTGCAGCATGTCCTATGGCTTACACAATTGCTTATAGTCCATTTACGTGTAATTTTTGCAAACTGCCAAAATGTCCAGTAGGACATTTAATAGCTAGAGTGTTGAGGGCTTTGAGACGTCTCAGAGAACAGGAAGCACTGAGCTACCACCTCCCTGAACCACCCTCCTCCTCCTCACTATTGAGTTAACCCTTTTGATCCTTGTTGGCTAAAGTTGAAAACACCAGAAAGGCCACTCTTGAAGGATGGGCAAATGATTCCCTACATCTTTTGCTTTCACTAACAACCATGTATGTATATATACAATTCATACAAAGAATCCTACAGATTTCAAGGCAGATTTTATTTAGGCAGGAAATAACCTAAGAAGGGCATCTCTGTTTTCATCTGCAGAGGCTAAAAGTTTATCTTGATCCTCAAGTCACTACATCTCTAATACTCTTAAAGAACTGACAGGAATGAAAAGCTAAAAGATCTAAGAAGTTGCAAATGTTACCTGCTGACGGAAATCTGTTGTCTGGCTTCGTTTCGGCAGCAAAGTGTGGGCAGATGATCAGGAGTGCTAGATTTATTCCATCAGGATTGCGGAAGTCAGCTCCAGTGGTCGGCTGGAAAATTTGGGTAAGAGGAAGAGGCAGGGATAGAAATGCTGAGGGAAGGGAGGGTAGGGAGGAGGGAAGAAGGCAGTGGATGTATAGTATTTCTGTGTCTGTGCAGCATATGTGCCAGAATAGAGAGTTGCTAGGTATTAAGTCTCACAAGATTGTCCTTGGTGGCAAATAACAAGACCTCAGTATCTATTGACTCAAGTAGGAGCTTACCTTCCCTATTGTTGAGTAAAAGGAAGGACACAGCCCTCGTCTCTCCCATCCTTCTTCTTCAGTATCTTTATTACAATATTGGGGGATTACAACTTTTCCTACCCCTTTCCTGTTGATTTACCTCTCCAACATTGAAACTTACTTTCAAATTTGTGTCTGACCCTCACCTCTGGGATGAGATAATGAACATAAAAGGCTAGAAAAGAATAATGGAAGGCATAGGCTCCAGAATTCTTTGTATTTATATAAGCTTGTTGGTTGAAAGTTGTCATTACTTCCAGGCAGAAGAATAGCTTTCCCAGCCTAATGTGGTTTTGCTGAAGGAGATATGCCCAGAAAGTCCAGATGAAATTGTCTCTAAAAGTAACCAAAACAGCAGTCCTGGATATTTATGACAGCACTTGAATCAATGCCGTAAGTTCTGATGGACTCACATGTGATTCTGTTGCTAAAACTCTCAGATGGTGGGACACCCAAAAACATGTCTCAATTATTAAAATCCCCAATCTAAGACAAGTCACATGAGCTCCTCCAAATGCTTCTCCATGTCCAGGCATGTGACAGATCATAAGAATCTAGCTCAGTCCTCAAACCACACCCCAAACTTCATTTTCTTCCATAAACAGATGTGGGGAAGGAGGAAAAAACGCTCCTTGGAATAGAAAGGGTAATAAATGGGATCTGTAATAGACTGAAGTTTCTAGCTGGATTCCATGCATAAACTCTCAAGAATACAGGCATATGCCTCTGGATTTTAAGAGTTGCTAATGGGCTAGGCGCAGTGGCTCATGCCTGTAATCCCAGCACTTTGGGAGGCCAAAGCAGGCGGACCACCTGAGGTCAGGAGTTTGAGACCAGCCTGGCCCACATATAGTGAAACCCTGTCTCTACTAAAAAAGATACAAAAATTAGCTGGGCATAGTGGCGCACACCTGTAGTCCCAGCTACTTGGGAAGGTGAGGCAGGAGAATTGCTTGAACCCAGGGGGCATACGTTGCAGTGACCCAAGATTGCACCACTGCACTCCAGCCTGGGCAACAGAGTGAGACTCTGTCTCTCACACACACAAAAAAAGTTGCTAATGAACCAACATAAGTCACCTAGAGGGAAACCAGATCCAGACTTGAACAGTTTAAATTTCACTCCTTTTAATCCAGAAGAGGACATACTGGGGGAAGACATCTAGATGTGCCTTAGGGGTTTCAAGTTCCAACTCTTCCCCTCTCTCCCAAGAACCTGGGCAACGCCCACCCCAAAACCCCCACCTCATGGTCAGAGTGTCCCTGCTGACGTTACTCAGAATGTGTCAGGATCAGGAGGACAAATGAGGGGGAGAAGTACAGTGTGATCAGAACCCTATGATTTCTGATTCCTGGAATTAAAGACACAGTGTGCCTTATGTCTATATGTCTGGAGCTTAAGCGATAGATTCCTCTAGTTGTGGGTGCTTGTTGTTTATGAACTGGAAAGGAATGATTAAGCCGCAATTAAGATCACACAACACAAGAAATTTTACAAAAGGAAAAAGTATTTTGTTTGAAAATCTTTGCTACATGTCATTATTCTTGCCACTGTAAGGCTTAGCACAGATGCCAGCAATACAGAAATGGCCAACAAGAAAACAAAACAATCAAAAATAAAACCCTGAAGGAAAAGCAAAAACAAAACCCCCAGAGCATCTTCTCCCTATCCTCCCCTTCCCCAAAAGCCCTATAATAACTGTACAATATTATAGTCCTGATCACATTTAAAAAGTCGATTATTTAAAAACAAGGGTTCCATTGGAAACTCAACTTTTTGGTTTCATAAATTGTGATATAAATATATATATGTATACTGTAAGTGTGCACATAGAATAAAAAAATAAACTGTCTCCTTTTTTACTCCACTACCTGGCACCAGACTGGAGACAAAAGGGAGGGAAACCCAGCAAATGGACATTCCTTTGGCCTCTCCAAGGCCATCTTTGCTCCTCAGTCCCCTATGACTACATTTAATGTATCATCTCATTAATTCAGTCTTGGACTTTAGCTACTGGCCAAAGCCAACAAAAAAAAAAAGAAAAAGAAAAAACAAAAAAAGCTGGTATCTATGATTGTTACCTGAGGAAGGTAAAGGGTAATGGTAGTAACCTGTATCTGCATTTATATGGCTATAGTTAATTACCAATGACCCTGTTGAGATAGGTGTCCAGGCTCCATCTATCACACGAAATTATTATACTTGCACTCTAAAGCAAAACCCAATCTCAAGATTGGAGGGAGCAAAGAGAAAAAGCCTCTAGGGCCAGAGACTTCAATCTGTTTTTTGCTAAACTGGGTATTTTGAGTACGGGATAAAAGAGGCTACTTTGCAAGAGGGCTTTGTATTTGGTTTATACTCCAACAGTGAGGATTCACTGGGACGGCTAATCCAAGAAGTTGAGTTTCCATGCAGAAATATCCTCCACAGAACACACATCATATGTGATTCTGACAGAAAAATGCAGCATTAACTTTATGGCCAAGTCTTGGGTTTCAGAAAGTGTTTATCTTGCCAGGCTATTTTGGTGAAGTTTGCAGATCTTCCAGATAAGGTGACAGCACCAAAAGCAGGAGTAACCCACCTTTATCACTGAATGTGTTCGATGAGAGACAACCATATCAGCAGCCGACTTTCTATATTTGCTTTACAGTTGTATATCGGCTGGGCATGGACGTAAGTGCAGCAAAGACATTTATTTAAATATTCTTTGGCTGCAATAGTAAGTGAAAAATACCTGGAAGATTTAACTCCTTAGGACTCTTTGAAAAGTACACAGAAAGACAAAGATAAAATGTGGGACAAATTTTGCATAATTCCCTAATAGGGAGAGTGAAATATAGAAGCACATATACACACACACACATACACATACACATACACACACATACACACTCTCTCACTTACATTTCTTTCCAGAGGGGTTGCTCACATGCTCACTTGCTAAAGCCCCATATATACCTACCATGTTTCATGGTCCTCAAATATGAGGACATTTCTCCTCTCCTCCACTCTCTTCAGAATTTCTTTTCAAAAACAAGTCATACTATCCAAGGCAAACAGTGGATGTCAGATTCTTCTAACCTGCCTCTCAATCTTAGCACAAATCATCACTACACAACTTCAGGTCAGGAGACATAGGAAAGGTGTTTTAACTTCATCCAGCCTCAAATTTTCAGAGTCCTAAAAGCCTTGGAGATTCATTCCATTTCTTCTACAAATGTTACCTCAGAGAGGCAACAGAGTAGGGGAACAGCCAGAAGGGAAAGGGGGTACACGTCAGGGGTGAGGGAAGGGAAGGGAGAGGAACTTTTATTCTGTTTACAGAAAGATTTGCTTTTTAAAAACAAACAGTGATTTTTCTCCCCCACCCCTTATCCTCACCCCAATAGTTCTATTCTGAAAAGGGAGGAAACATAGTTAGATCAGGGAATTCTTCATTGTTGTAGCTGTTGCTCTGATCTCCCAGCATGGACAGCATCTCCTGATAAAAGAAAAAGATTACGTTTGGGTCACACACCTTGATCTCTTACACTTAACAAGTTTTATTCCACCATTCCCCTCCATTATCATCCCTGAACTGAGTCTTTGCTATGCTGAGCTCTTAGCCTGCCTTCCTTCCAGCAAATTTGACTCCTTTAGATCACAGCCTTTTTTCCTAATCCCTTCTGTCTTCCTCTTACAGTTCCACCTTTTTCCTTTTCCTAGTCCTCAGTATTTTCAAAGGGAGAAAAATCTGCTTGCTGTATTTCATATAACCCCCTATAGACACATATGGAGTCTCCTGTCCTATTTGTTTTTCAGCAAGACCTGTTTTGCTTTCTTTCAGTCTTTGCTTTAAATCAGCTCTTCCTTTGTCCTGCCTAAGATTACTCCATTCACTCTTGCAGTCCCTCAGAACTGATGTAAATAGACCATTATGGCTATAATCAGTTGCTCTATTTCATTTACTTTTCATTTTTATATATTTTTAAATGGAATACTTCATAAATTTTTGTGTCACCCTTGCACAGGGGCCATGCTAATCTTCTCTATATTCATTCCAATTTTAGTATAAATGCTGCTGAAGTGAGCACTACTTTTTATTTTTAATCATTCTGTCTCTTTTAAACCCAAAGTTACTGTGACTTGGGTATGTGGAACTATTTGAATGGGCTGAAGTAAGTTTCTTTGGCATCTTCCTATGGTGCTAAATTTGTCTGTTCTGGTTAAATGGTATGTATCACACTCAATTGATACTCTGTTTTGGTTTGTTTGACAGAGATAGGATCAGGCTAGTTGCTCAGCCTGGCTTTGAACTCATGGGCTCAAGTGATCACCTGCTTCAGCCTTCTAAGGGGCTGACATTATAGGCACAAGCACCACTACATCTAGATTCCACAATCCTTTCAATTACTGACAGTGATCCCTAAATTTATCCCTCTCTGTCTTCTCACATTTACCCCCAACCAAACACCTCAATCCAGGCATCCTTCCCTCACTGTCTCTCCTCTTCTCTGACTCTTTTTCTCCCAGCTTCTAATTTTCAAAAATCTTTTCACCCTCTTACCTGGAAGACCTCAGGCTGGCCAGGTTGCTGTGCTGCTGATTGCTGAACATGGTGCTCAGTAGAACTCGAACGATGATGAGGCTGCTGGCCTTGCCACTGTGGCCAGACACCCACACCCTCTGCTGTCCGTGTCTGGAATTGTCCTGCAGTCTGTCCAGTCTCAGGAGCTAGAAATACAGCAAGGAAGAATAAACAACTCCAATTTACACAGTTCCACTGTGTACTAATTCCACAAGTCAAAACTCAGCCCTAAATTAATTTTTCTTCTCCAGGCAGCCTTTCCAAAGAGTCCTTTGCTCATTTAGATTAAATCTGCATACTATTAAACGTATAAAAACTTACATTACTTTGTTATATATGCTAAAATATCATTTTTCATGTGGGTAGGTTTTAAATTCTAAATAGATTGTCACCTTGCATTTCCCTACAATTAGGTCAGTGCACCCAGAACACAGGCAAACAACTTTAACTACAAAATCCTTTCTCTTTACTGGTGAGATTTTCCTGTTACTCTCCTTGTGGTCTGGACTCACCAAAGTTGGATCCACGATTGGTGAGACTAGGGTAGGCAGCAGCACCAGGTGATGCAGTGGGAGCACCAGGGAGGGACATGGAGCTGAAGGAGGATGGAGTCTGAAAACTGCCCACACTAAATTGGGAAGTACGAGTCTTAGCGGTAGCCTGGGTAGCCACCTGCTAAAGAGAGATGAAGAAGGGATACAGAACAAATAGAGAATTAACATCATTGCACATACCATGCCTATGAGAGTCAACATTGTCAATCCCTGCATCCTTCTGAACCAAGTTCATCACTAATTTCCTACTGTGTTTCTTCCAATTACTCTCAATCTCTCTGACACTATTTTTTAGGCAGCTGAGATAAAAGTACAAAAAGCAACAAACTATGGGATTAATAAAAGTTGTAAGAATTAAATGAAAGCATCTTATAAACTGTAAAGTTATATAAAACTAGAGGCATTCATAACTGTGAAGTATTATATGTAGGCCAGGCGGGGTGGCTTGTGCCTGTAATCCTAGCACTTTGGGTGGCCAAGCCAGGTGAATCACCTGAGGTAAGGAGTTCAAGACCAGCCTGGCCAACATGGTGAAACCCCTCTCTACTAAAAATACAAAAATTAGCCAGGCATGGTGGTGCATGCCTGTAATCCCAGTTACCCAGGAGCCTGAGGCAGGAGAATCACTGGAACCCAGGAGGCGGAGGTTGCAGTGAGCTGAGATTACACCACTGTATTCCAGCCTGGGCGACAGAACGAGACTCAGTCTCAAAAAAATAAAAAATTATATGCAGAGAAAAAATATTCTGCACCATAATTCAGTCTGTTCTACATTCATTTGTTCCTAATGGTGTATTTTTTATAAAAACTATTTTCTCACAAGAGTTGTATATATGCATTGTAGAATATTTGGAAAGTGAAGGAAAATAAAAAGAAAAGAATCATTTATAATTGGTTAACATGTTTGGATAATTTCTTCCAGTTTTTATTTTCTCATGCATTTTGCACATAATTGAGATCATACTGCATATAACATTCTGGAGCCTGCTTTTGGTTTTGACTTTTTAAAACTATTACTTGTATAACATAAATATATAGTAATATTAAAGAATCTTTCTTTAGACAATATATTTATTGTGCATTACATTATATACATAAGAATTTTTCAACTTTTGTAAACAGACATCACTGTAAGTTAGTCATTAATTTTCTCCTTTGTTCCTGTATTACATAGTCCTAAACAAAGAGGAAACATCTTAGAATTTACTCCAAAACAAATGTGAAAACCACACTCTACTGAGATTTTTTTATTATCTGTGATTTTTAATTAGCTCCTCTCAACAAAGATGAAAACTGGAAACTGGAGGATAAGGGTTGGGGAGAAGGTATTTAAAATAGAAAACACTGATTCTACATATGGAAAAAAGCCCAAACAAACAAAAAATAATACACAGGGAACAAAAAGATGATACGTTTTACCTGGGCAGAAAAACCTGAGCGGGTAGTAGGGGTCCAAGTTGGGGCTGCTCCCTGGGTGGGGTTGGAGTGGCGGGAAATCTGGGCCAACATCTGTCCTGCAGAAGCTGATGGCTGGACAATGGTTACAGGAGGGGCTAAACCACTATTCCTAGGAGTGAACAAATGAAGTAAAGGATTAAAACGATAGATTTATTACAGAAGCTAGGAATCAAAGGACAATCTAGTGCTATCCCTAGATCCCCTTGACTTCCTGCAGGTTAAGGAAAATTTGATAACAATTTGGAAAAGACAAGAAAGACTGACAGTCACACATTGACCAGGACACACAGAAATGGAGCCTAGTACATGGCAATAGGAAAATGCAAAGAAATAGGAGGAAGAAAAGCAGCTTGTTTGCCTCACGCTAGGCCCTACAAGCTTCACTGCTTTTTCTGAAATAACCAGAGAAAGCAAGGGAAGAATAAAATTTGGATTCATCAGTTGAATCCCTTAGGGCCCTGTAAAGCAGCACATATATATGGGGCTCACCTGAAATTCTCTGCCGGCCGGGGGGTAGGAGGGAATGTGTTGCCCTGGGAGAATAGCTGTTGGGTGGCAGGGACAGTGCTGGAGGAGATGCCTTTACTCTGATCTGTGGACCAAAAGGAGTTGGGGGAGGGCCAGTCAAGGGGCTGTAGTATATTAGTCCAGCAAGTTCCTATTTACTCAGGTGGTATTATGATTAAGTGGAAAAACATTGGAAGATTACTGATTGGGCAGTGGCATGCCCATCAGTAAGTGATCTAAATGAGAATTTAAAAGGATAGTGAGAAAGAAACATACCTGCATTGATGTTGTGATAGATTTCTGAAAATCTTGGATCTCTATCCTGGGCAAATAAACCATCTGATTTCTCAAGGGGCTTGCTGTGTTCTGGTCCTGTGGTTGTCACAGGCTGAACAACCTGTGGAATACAATAATAAAAATAACCATTAAAGATTTAACATGACAATTTAATAACCCTAAAATTCATATAAAACATATGTAGATTCTAACTAGTACTGGAGGACACTTCCTAAGTAAATACTCTCTATCCTCTTCAAAGAAAAAGAGAACACAACTTACCTGGGAATGATTGTAGCTGGTCAGTCCCTCTCTTCCTGGTACAATGTCCAATTCTGTTTGCTGTTGCTGCTGCCTATATGTCAAAGGACAGTGGAGAAGAGAAATAGGAAAAAAGAAAATTTTTTAAAGAATCTGGAAAAAGGACCTTAAAACAAAAAAATTAAACAGGCTGGGTGTGGTGGCTCACACCTGTAATCCCAGCACTTTGGGAGGCTGAGGTGGGTGGATCACCTGAGGTCAGGTGTTCGAGACCAGCCTGGCCAATATGGTGAAACCCCATCTCTACTAAAAATACAAAAAATTAGGAAGGGGTGGTGGCAGGCTACTGTAATCCCAGCCACTCTCGAAGCTAAGGCAGGAGAATCGCTTGAACCTGGGAGGCAGAGGTTGCAGTGAACCTAGTTTGTGCCACTGCACTACAGCCTGGGTGATGAGAGCAAAACTCCGTCTCAAAACAAAAAACAAAAAACAAAAAAAATTAACGAACCAACCAAACAAAAAAATATATGGGATTGCAAATGACCACCCCCTGGGTGATTGCTCAACAAATGATTATTTCACCCTTTCTTACCTTGGTGCCAGCTGCCCTGAGCCCATCTCCAGGGGTAAATTAGCTGTGGGACCTAGCTGTGGCCTCTGGATTGCAGTGGAGAGTGCAGGCCGTGGTTCTTGGCTAGAGTTCCTAGGAAAACAGAGTAGACAGTAAAGAAGGGATGGAAGTGGAGGAGGGGGAGACAGAGAGAAAGAGAAGAATCAGATTCTGTATGTAAAGCTCTACAGATTCATCTGTAGGTGGAACAATCAATAAATCCTTCATTAAGTCCAATCCTACAATTAACCTATGATGTCAGTTTCAGCAAATAGAAACTATGTCCTGTGGCATAAAGGGTCATCTTGCTGGGTTCTAAATCCTTCTAGGTCAAAACCTGGTTGTTACATATATTCATAGTCTGTATTTTTTTAAAGCATAGGTAAAAAACTGAAAGTATGTACACTGATACATTAACAAAGACTACCTGGAGTGTGAAATTTTTTTTCCTTCTCTCTATATGCTTCAATACTTTCCACATTTTCTATAAAAAAATATTTATTTAAAAATAAAATACTGGCCAGGCACAGTAGCTCACGCCTGTAATCCCAGCACTCTGAGAGGCCGAGGCAGGGCAGATCACTTGAGCTCAGGAGTTTGAGACCAGCCTGGGCAACATGGCAAAACCCTGTCTCTACAAGAAATACAAAAATTAGCAGGAGTGGTGGTGGGCTCTTGTAGTCCCAGCTACTCAGGAGACAGGTGGGAGAATCGATTGAGCCTCAGAGGCAGAGGATGCAGTGAGCTGAGATAGCGCCACTGCACTCCAGCCTGGTGACAGAGTTAGACCCTGTCTCAATAAAACAAACAAACAAACTCTAAAAGCTAATTAAAATTAATCATGGTAGGGAAATGATACATAAACATGGAGAAAACAGTTATTTCCAGAAATTCAAGTCCTTAAAATGACTGAAATTTTTAAAAATTTAAACAAAATGGAAACACAAAAATGATGTCTGTTGTATAATATAAAGATGTAAAAAGATAGAAAAAAAAAAAAAAAAAAGCGGCCGGGCGCGGTGGCTCACGCCTATAATCCCAGCACTTTGGGAGGCCGAGGCGGGTGGATCATGAGGTCAAGAGATCGAGACCATCCTGGTCAACATGGTGAAACCACGTCTCTACTAAAAATACAAAAAATTAGCTGGGCACAGTGGCGCATGCCTGTAATCCTAGCTACTCAGGAGGCTGAGGCAGGAGAATTGCCTGAACCCAGGAGGCGGAGGTTGCGGTGAGCCGAGATCGCGCCATTGCACTCCGGTCTGGGTAACAAGAGCGAAACTCCGTCTCAAAAAAAAAAAAAAAAAAATGACCATGGCCTTCCACTTGAGTTCTAAGTTAATAAAAATTTCTAACTCAATCCATTGTGTTATATTAAGTTACTTAGCAACGAATTAAACTTTACAAGTTCTAACAACTGAATTGGACAATACTGTTGTCCCTTGGTATTATTCATACTTGCTAAGTAGTCATAATCTGATCTTCAAGAGCTGGATTCAAGGCCAATTCTACAGAAAAAAAAATTAAATGGCAAAAAAAAGATTGAATGTCAGTTGTCAGATTATAACCTGACAAGTGACACCTACTAGATGACTATAATAAAAAAAGACAATAACGAGTGTTAACAAGGATGTGGAGAAACCAGAACCCTTGTACATTGCTCCTGGGAATGTAGAGTGATGGGGGAGCTTTGGAAAACAGTTTGGCAGTTCCTCAAAAGGTAAAACAGAGTTACTATGTGGCCAGCAATTCCACTCCTGGGTGGAATTCAAGAGAATAAAGACATATATCCAAACACAAACTAGTATACAAATATTCATGAAAGCATTTTTTTCAGCTCCTTATCACTATTTTACAGATGAAAGCATTCTTGATAACCAAAAAGTAGCAACAACCCAATGTCCATTAATGAACACATAGTATGTGGCATATCCATACAATGAAATATTTGGCAATAAAAAGAAATAAAGTACTGATACATGTTACAACATGGATGACCTTTGTAAACATTTTACTAAGTGAAAGAGGCCAGTTACAAAGGAACTACATAGTCTGTGATTCCATTTATATGAAATGACTAGAATAGACAAATTTATAAAGACAACAGATTCCTAGTTATACCGAACTTGAGAGGGAGGGGAAAGAACAGGGAATGACTGCTAACTGATCTTGAATTTCTTTTGGAGGAATGAAAATATTCTGAAATTAAGACTGCAGGAAGAGTTACATAACTATGTGATATACTAAAAAACACTGGATACTTTAAATGGGTGAGGTGTATGACACGTAAAATATATCTCAATAAAACTTTTTAAAAAAGAAACTGAGAAAGCAAGTTCAAATAGAAAAGTTCAAAAGAGAGGAACAGTAACTAATAAAAGAGGAGGATGTAGCTATGCTCTAAAGCAAAGAGCCCAAATAAGGCCCACTGCCTGTTTTCGTAAAGAAAGATTTACTGGAACACAGCCATGTTCTTCCATTTGTCTATGATTGTTTTCATGCTGCAGCAGAGCTGAGTAGGTGCAATAAAGACTACATGGCCCACAAAGCCCCCTTTACAGAAGGAGCTTGCCTACCCCTTGCTCCAGAGGAAAATCCTGCCAGACTAGAGCAATAAACTGGTGTACAAAACATAATTCTTTTCAGAATGGGTTGATACATAGAATTGAAATATAAACCCTTCCATTTCAGGACCTAGTCTCTGAATTATTGTTTGTAAAATCTTATTCTGCCCAGGTGCAGTGGGTTATACCTGTGATCCTAGCACTTTGGGAGTTGAAGAAGTACGGATTGCTTGTGCCCAGGAGTTCAAGTCCAGCCTCTGCAACATGGAAAAACCCCATCTCTATAAAAAATACAAGAATTAGCCAGGCATCCTGGTGCACGTCTGTAGCCCCAGCTACTCAGGGGACTGAGGTGGGAGGATCATTTGAGCCTGGGAGGTCAAGGCTGCAGTGAGCCATGATCATGCCACTGCATTCCAGCCTGGGTGACAGAGTGAGACCCTGTCTGCGGGAGGGGAATAAAATTTACTCTACTCTGATCAACTATCCCAAATCCTATAAGCTGGAAAATGAGAAACTTCAAACTAATGGTGTTGAATACTGGAAAAGCAGAGGATAAGGGGACAGCTTGATAAGACTAAGAAGAGCTGGTCCATTAGAAATCCCAACATCAGAAAATGCCTGTGTTATATTATGAAATACAATTGATTGCTGAACATGGAGGTTAGGGGCACCAACCACTGTGCAGTCAAAATTTCGACTGTAACTTCTGACTCCCCCAAAACTTTACTACTAATAGCCTACTGTTGGCCAGAAGCCTTATCAATAACATAAACTGTTGATTAACACATTTTGTATGTTGTATGTATTATATACTGTATTCTTACAATAAAGCTAAAGAGAAAATATTAAGAAAATCATAAGGAAGAGAAAATACATTTACAGCACTGTACTGTATTTATCGTTACAAGTTTTATTATCTGTTTACAAGATGAGTCATCTATACGAAGTGGCAAGCAACCACAGTTGCTGACTTCATTCTACAGTACATATCAAGCAATTCACCTTTTTATTTTTTCAAGACTTCTCAGGCTAGAGTACAGTGTCGCAATCTCGGCTCACTGCAACCTCTGCTTCCCGGGTTCAAGCGATTCTCTTGCCTCAGTCTCCCGAGTAGCTGGGGCTACAAGCGCCCACCACCATGCCTGGCTAATTCTTGTATTTTTAGTAGAGACGGGGTTTCACCATATTGGCCAGGCTGGTCTTGAACTCCTGACCTTATGATCCACCCACCTAGGCCTACCAAAGTGCTGGGATTACAGGCTTAAATCACTGCGCCCAGCCCACCTTTTTCTTATAATGTCATGACTCTTCCCTGCTTCTTGGGAACACTTCCAGCATCACTAGTGGCACTTCATATTGCTCCTAAGTGTTATTAAAGGTTTACAGTATTTCACTAAACATAATGAAAAATACACAAGAAACATGAGATTTCACTTTTTACTACAATATGCAATTTACTGGAGAGAACTGCTCATGAAGACATGATTAGCGTCATACAGCATTTTAAGCAGACTGGCAACAATTGAGCAATAGGAGGTGGTTATAAAATTATTACAATAGTACAGTATGTATTACAGTTAGCTTTATGCAGTTATGATTTAAAACTGCATCTTTACATTTGTTTACATTTCTCTCAACTACAAATAGTACCATATATAGTCTGTGCGTATGTATAGGTTGTGATACTTTTTTTTTTTTTTTTTGAGACGGAGTCTCACTGGAGTGCAGTGGTGCGATCTCAGCTCACTGCAACCTCTGCCTCCCAGGTTCAAGTGATTCTCGTGCCTTAACCTCCCAAGTGGCTACGACTATAGACATGTGCCACGATGCCCAGCTAATTTTTGTATTTTCTTTTTTTTTAAGTAGAAATGGGGTTTCACCATGTTGGCCAGGCTGGTCTCAAACTCCTGACCTAAAGTGATCTGCTCAGCTCAGCCTCCCAAAGTGATGGGATTACAGGTGTGAGCCACCTCACCTGGCCAGCATTTTTACTTTTTATAATAGATTTCTATATACTTTATGGTAGTAAATGATAAAATAAGATTAGAATTTACATATATTTAATACTTTCATGACATGCCTAACTTTTTCAAAATTTTTTTAATAAGTCTAGGCTATGTAGCTTATTTTAGGGTTTTTCAAATTGTCATAAATATCCAAAAATTTTTCCAACACATTTACTGAAAAAAATCCATGTGTAAGTGGACCTGGATTTATACCAACTAAAATCTTTGGAATCTTCAATATGATAAGTGTCTTTTTGTCTGCTAGTGAGTTGACTGAGGGCTGGCGACCCCTAGGCAGCTTTAGGATAGGGGCTTGTCTCTGGAAAGATCAAGGCAAAATTAGAGGGTTGGGATTTTTAGCCCTAACCTTCAACCTCATGGAGGGGCATGGGACTGAAGATTAAGTTGATTGTCAATGGCCAATGATTTAATCATTCATGCCTACATAATAAAATTTCTATTAAAACTCAAAAGGATTGGGTTTGAGGAGCTTCTTGATAGGCAAACACATGGAGATCCCTGGAGGGCAGCCCACCTAGAAAGAGTATAAAAGCTCTGTGCTCCTTCCTCCTTACCTTGCCCTATCTATCTCTTCATTTGATGTTCACTAGTATTCTTCGTAATATCCTTTATAACAAACCGGTAAACAAGGTAAATGTTCCCTGAGCCATTCAAGCAAACTGACAGAACCCAAGTAGGGGGTCATGGGAAATAGCTGGTCAGTCAGATGCACAGGTAAAACAACCTGGAGCTTGTAATTGGCATCAGAAGTGGGAGCAGTCTCACGGTACTGCATCTACAAATTGGGAGATCTGATGCTATCTTCAAGTAGACAGTGAACTGAATTGAATAGGACAACCAGCTGGTATCCACTGCAGAAGTGATCGCTTGATGTTTTTTTTAAATGAGTCTCCCTCTGTAGTCCCCAGGCTGGAGTGCAGTGGCACAGTCTACTCACTGCAACCTCCACCTCCCAGGTTCAAGCAATTCTCCTGTCTCAGCCTCCAGATTTAGCTGGGACTACAGCCACACACCACCATGCCCAGCTAATTTTTGTGTTATTGCTTGATTGTTTTACCCCTCACATTGGGCATCAGAAGTATTTTGTGTTGTGAGAGCAGAGGAAAAACAGCTTTTTCATACTCCTTTACAATACATACTTCACATTGGTGTTGGTACAGATGATGTACTCAATTTCATCTGAGTAAGGGTTCTGGAAAGTAAAGGAGCTTGTTCTCATCCAGAGCCATTCTTGGTTCTTAGACCGGAACCGGAACATGACAGACAGTACTTGGCCTTTTAATTTCACAACCTGAAAAAGTTTTCATGCCATCAGTAGAACTCATAGAAAAGTTTCATTACAAAAATAAATAAAAATTTTCCCATTTCTACAACCCTAAAACTCTTGCCATTATCCTCGAAGCACCAGTATTTTTCAGTATTAAAACAAAATGAGAAAGTAAAAACGAAGTGATTAAATATGGAGGCATATTTCTCATGCTTCCTCTCAGAGACTCACGCTTTCTTATTAGGCTGGTGCAAAACACATTGCGATTAAAAAAAAAAAAGGCAAAAAAGGCAATTTCTTTTGCACCAACCTAATACTATTCTAGTCAAATAGAAATAATACTTATTTACAGGAAGGAAAAGACTGTTTCCCTACTTCCCTTGTGAAGTCCATTAAAGATACTCTGAGTTGGCTTTAGAAGTCTATACTAGACATTTGGTAAATTTAATGACACTGAATATAGCTTACATACTGCTCTTCAATCCGATTTCTCTCCCCTGCAACCTGAGAACATCTGTCTTTTATTTTCCTTTCTTTTTTTTTTTTTTTTTTTAGATGGAGTCTTGCTCTGTTGTCCAGGCTGGAGTACAGTAGTGCAATCTCGGCTCACTGCAACCTCAGCCTCCCGGGGTTCAAGTGATTCTCCTGCCTCAGTCTCCCGAGTAGCTGGGACTACAGGTGTGCGCCACCACGCCCAGCTAATTTTTGTATTTTTAGTAGAGATGGGTTTTCACCCAGGCTGGTCTCAAACTCTTGACCTCAAATGATCCTCCTGCCTTTGGCCTCCCAAGGGATTATAGGAGTGCGCCACCATCCCAGATGAGAATATCTGTTTTCACAGCATCTACAGAGGTTAGTCTTGTTTTGCTTTTGTTTTTTGAAAGTAAGTAATTTTAAGTAATTTTATTTTATTTTTTATTTTATTTTATTTTTAGTCTCGCTCTATCATGACCAGGCTGGAGTGCAGCAGTGCAATCTTGGCTCACTGCAATCTCTGCCTCCTGGGTTCAAGTAATTCTCATGCCTCAGCCTCCCAAGTAGCTGGGATTACAGGCATAAGCAACCACACCCAGCTAATTTTTGTATTTTTACTAGAGATGGGGTTTCAAGGTGTTGGCCAGGCTGGTCTCAAACTCCTGGCTTCAAGTGATCTGCCTGTCTTAGCCTCCTAAAGTACTAGGATTACAGGTGTTGAGCCACCATGCCCAGCCAATTTTAGGTTATTTTAGATACTAGTCTCATGGAATAGAAAATAATCTTTTAACTCTATATTCCTAAAAATTAAAAAACAACAGTATCAGAAGCCAACCACTTATTTTGTAATACTATATGTATCAAATACTGGGTGATGAGTTTTATATTTATTATCTTATTTAGTCTCCCCAACAACTGTCAGAATTTAGGTACTATTAATATATTCATTGTATCAATAAGGACACTACTGAGAAAGAGGTTAATTAACTTGTCCAATACAAAGTAAAAACTGTTATTGAAAGCTGTCTATAAAATTCAACAGATATTTTCAGGAGCTGGAGCCTGAGAATAACAGTAACAGTCAGCTTAAATAATTCCTTATAACTCTCACTTATCCATAAAAGAACTGTATAAACCGGGTGTGGTGGCTCACACCTGTAATCCTAGCACTCTGGGAGGCAGAGGTGGGTGGGTCACAAGGTCAGGAGATCAAGACCATCCTGGCCAACATGGTGAAACCCCATCTCTACTAAAAATACAAAAATTAGGTGGGTGTGGCAGCATGTGCCTGTAATCCCAGCTACTCAGGAGGCTGAGGCAGGAGAATCACTTGAACCCAGGATGCAGAGGATGCAGTGAGGTGAGATCGTGCCACTGCACTCCAGCCTGGCGACAGAGTGAGACTCTGTCTCAAAAAAAAAAAAAGTATAAAATGAATTTTTCTACTACAAGCTTAGTGAAGCATACAATATTTTTTCTTTTTTTTTGAAACAGAGACTAGCTTTGTCCTCCAGGTGGAGTGCAGTCGCACAATCTCAGCTCACTGCAACCTCCACCTCTCGGATTCAAGTGATTCTCATGCCTCAGCCTCCCAAGTTGCTGAGATTATAGGCATGCACCACCATGTCTGGCTAATCTTTTGTATTTTTAGTAGAGACAGGGTTTCACTGTGTTGGTCGGGCTGGTCTTGAACTACTGGCCTCAAGTGATGTACCTGCCTTAGCTTCCCAGAGTGCTGGGATTACAGGCGTGAGCCACCATGCCTGGCCCAATAGTTTAAATACCTTAAAGACAGTTCTTTGGATACAGTTAGTTGAATACAAGATAGTAAAATAGCCAAAGCCAAACAGAAATATCTTGGGCATTATCTATAATTTCAAAGTATTAGTCGTTTTCTATTCCTTTAAGATAGAGATTAAGTATTAAAGAATATAAAACTGTAGTGCTTGCCACAGTGTTTAGTTAATCAGCAGTCAATATTTATGGAGTGAATATGATAAATATTTATTCAGCTCCAAACCAGGAAAAAGGTTACCTGTTGGAAGCTGTCTCTTAGAAGCTGCTGGTCTTCAGGATGACAGAATTCTACAATATTCTTTCCTAATAGTTCCTAGAAGAGAGAAAGAAGAGTAAGATACATACTTTTATGGTCATCTAACTGGTTTAGTTCATCAGCTGGGGACCTGGATTTTATTTCTTCTGTTTTAATCCTAAGATTGTAGTTAAGTGCAGAGGAAAAAAAAAAAGAAAATAAACAAAAGATGAGATCTACTAAAAGAAGATATAATCTGTTAAGGAGCTAGCTTCTAGGACATTTTTCTTTTTCAGAATATTACACATTTATTTTAATGATTATAAATTTTAGATATAATTTACATTCATAATTCACCCATTTTAAGTGTACAATTTGATGGTTTCTACTGAATTTATACAATTGTGCGATGATTATCACAATCCAGTTTTAGAACACATTCACTGCCCCAAAAAGTTCCCTGTGCCATCTGCAATCAATCTCTGCTCCCACTCCCCTCCCCAGCCAACCACAAATCTACTTTCTGCCTCTCTAGTTTTGCCATTTCTAGAAATTTCATATAAATAAAACAACACAATATGTGGTCTTTTGGGTCTGGCTTCTTTCACCGAGCACAGTACTTTTGAAGTTCATCTATATGGTTGCGTTATCAGTAGTTTACTCCTTTTTATGCTCAGTAGTATTCTAACATGGATATAACATAGTTGTGTATTCATTTACAAAATATTAATGGACATTTAAATAGTTTCCTTTTTTGGCTATTATCAATAATACAGATATGAACTGTACACAACGGTGTATAAATCTGTGTGTGAACATGTTTTCATTTCTCTTAGGTATGTTTAACTTTGTAGGAAACTGCCAAAATGCTTTTGCAAAGTACCTATACCATTTTCCATGTCTATCACCAATGTATGAGGGTTCCAGCTTCTACACATTTTCACCAATACTTTTTGATTATAGCCATTCTAGTGGGTATATAGTGGTATCTCATTGTGATTTTAATTTGCACTTTCCTAATGATAAAAAGATGTTGAGTGTCTTTTCATATGCATAAATGCGTATTTACTCTTGTGCCCTTTTTTTAACCAGCAGGTTTATTATACTGTAAGTTCTGGGGTACAGGTACAGGTCATGCAGGATTGTTACATAGGTATACACATGCCATGGTGGTTTGCTGCATCCATCCCCCGCTGTCATATATATTAGGTATTTCTCCTAATGTACCAGATGTTTGTCTTAATGAGTTATTTATATATTCCCGGTACAAATCCTCTTTCAGATATATGATTTGTAACTATTTTCTCTCCATTTATGTCTGGTCTTTTCATTTTCTTAGTATCCTTTAAAGAGGACAAATTTTAATTACAATTAAATCGAATTTATCATTTTTTTTTCTGTGAATCATGCTTTTAGTGTTATGTAAGAAATCTTTTATCTAACTCAAAAATCACAAAGATTTTCTCCTAGAAGTTTATTTGTAACTTTAGTTCTTACATATTTAGACCTTTGAGCTGATTTTTGTGTATGAGGTAAGATCTATGTGTTTACATTTTTGGGGTTTTTTTTTTTTTTTTGCATATAGATACCCAATTGTTCCATTTGTTAGAAATACTTCTTTTATCCATTGAATTGTCTTGGCACCTTTGCTGAAAATGAGTTGACAAGTATAAGAATAGACTCACGGTGGCTCATGCCTGTAATCCTAGCACTTTGGGAGGCCGAGGTGGGCAGATCATGAGGTCAGGAGTTCAAACCCAGTCTGGCCAACATGGTGAAACCCCATGTCTACAAAAATGCAAAAATTAGTTGGGTGTGATGGCGTGTGTCTGTAATCTTAGCTACTCAGGAGGCTGAAACAGGGGAATTGCTTGAATCTGGGAGGCGGAGGTTGCAGTGGGCAGAGATCACACCACTGCACTCCAGCCTGGGTGTCAAAGCAAGATTCTGTCTCAAAAAAAAAAATATATATAGACTAGACTCTATTCTGGTCTATTGCTCTACATATCTAGCCTTACACCACCACATTGTCTTGATAATAGCTTTATAGTTAGTGTTAAATCAGGTAGTGTAAATTCTCCTTGTTCTTTGTTTTCAAGACCTCTTTTTCACCAAATTCTTTCACATAGCCACAGCCAGAAGTCCCTCCTTCCCCCAACAGTTTTAAAAGCTCACATGATGAATCAATTCAGGGATGGCTAACTGGTCTGTTGCATGAGTAAATTACAATAACTGGTGCTAAATCTGCATGTTTTATGGGCTATTATATATCTAGATAATTATATGAATTATCTAAATATGGCTATACTGGTATAACTAATTAATATGAGTACCTTTGAATCATTATCTGTATTAACATCAGTAACAAAAAAACAAATACATATTTGTACCTGCTTCTCTCACCTGGTTTCACAAGCCATATTTCTCTAGATGAGATGATAGTCTTAACAGGAAGCTGAAAATAAATTTAGGTACTAACAGAATATGATGATCTCTTTTTCTCAACTGAGGTTGGTATGTTTTGGCTATCTTAGGAATTATATGATCACACAATCTCAACATAGCCAAAGGAAAATCGAGATCTAAGTATTAGTGATGTACAGCTCCAGCTCCTCACCTGCGGCTGGTAGCCAACAGTAGCCACACAGCGGTGATCCACAAAAGTGAAGATGCCCTCAATGTTGTGTCGGGAGATGAACTCTGTTGGCTGACAAACATTACTCATGTCTGTACAGTTGGGAGAACTAGTTACCTGAGAGTGAAGAGATGAAAATGAGGTAAAATGATACCGTTCTTTACATATATATTTCCTATCTCCTCATGGTCTTTTGCATAGACATAAGATTACCAGTTTTAGGAACTTCTAAACTTTCACATTTTATCCAAAAAGGAAAAAAATGACAATCACAATCAGACAAGGTATAAGGTCTAGCTCTACTCCCATGTATGTACACTTTACCAAGTTAATAAAGTAAGAATAAAATTTATTCAACCTAAAATCCACATACTTTCATCTGGCTAGGCTAAGCTCATTACTCAGATTGATACAGTACAAGTAACCAAGAAACTTATCTATACTTATGAAAAGAATCAAAATAATTCCACTTTTCTATTGTTAGTCAGGTAATGATAAAATGAAAAGAATCTTTCTTCATTTGTATAGGGGCAGAGGAAATTAACTGGAAATAGAAAATTAAGCATGGTAGAGCTAAAAATAAGAAAGACAAGGGGAGAAAAGATCTCCCTTCTCTTATACTCTTCAACTTCTACTTAAATCCAAGAATAGCAATGGTCACGATAAATGCCGTATTCCTTCAAATTTTTACAGTTTCATAAAATTCTTCATTTGAATTCAGAAATTAAAGGAAAATTAACAGAAATGAGTCCTGAAGATTGTTTCTAATTAAAAGGGATATAGACATGGCAAATTCATACTTGCCTGCAATCTGCCAATGGCCACTAGGCAAAACTTGCTTCCCTGGCCAGCTTCTGGGTCATCATCTGGGAGGGAAACACCTTCAGAAAGGTGAGGTTAAAAGATTTAACAGGGTCCTCCAACTCAAATGCCTTCAAACTCAGACAAGATTCAAAATAGACCTATTTATGGGCCAGGTACCATGGCTCATGCTTGTAATCCCAGCAATTTGGGAGGTCAAGAGCTCAGGTTGGTCAGGAGACGAGGCCAGTCTACTAACAATACAAAAATTAGCTGGGCATGGTGGCGCATGCCTGTAATCCCAGCTACTTGAGTAGGGCTGAGGTGAGAGAATCACTTGAACCCAGGAGGCAGAGACTGCAGTGAGCCGAGTTCACGTCACTGCACTCCAGCCTGGGTGATAGAGCGAGACTCCCTCTCAAAAACAAAGAAACAAACAAAATAGATCTATTTATGAAGAGGCTAAGCATAAAGCAATAGAGAATGATAAATGATAATAATAAATAATCATATAAAATTTACCATATATGCCAGTCATTGTTTTAAGTATTTACATATATATTAATTCCTACATTTTACCCATATTAATTATAGTAAACTGGAAAATACAAGTCCTACCCAAAGTATTCTTAAAAAAACTATGCTGGCCAAATCAGGTACATATGAAGACATCCATTCTATGACCACGTTACAGGCAGAAAATAGATGCTTTGCCTAATCTGTGACTTTCAAAGTTAGCAAACAACCCAACATGCAGTTATACAATCAACAGTTATTCATGTCCCTTGGAAAAGAGAGAAACCAACGTTTTACACAGAAGGGGAAGAAGACTGCATTTCTCCCCTATTTTTTTTGCATAGTTATGTTCTTTTTATCCAGAAAAATAGTATTCCTTGATGATACACAGAGGTAAAAAGATCACATACTTTAAATGTATGATTTATACAGTATATAGACTAAGTGGTTCAAATGTCATTACCACTTCAGTTAAATTTTTAAAAGTTACATTAACTACTTTTATTGGGTACCTGCCATATGTCAGGCACTGGGCTGAATGCTTTCCTTAAATTAAATCTAATCCTCACAAAAACCCTATACAGGATGTACTATCTCTAAAGTACAGATAAGAAAACAGCTTTATAAAGGTCAAGCAACTTACCCTAGGTGATGCCACTAATAAATAACAATGACAGGAATCCTACCCAGGTTTTTCCACATCCAAAGTTTAACCTCTTTCCAAGACATATCACCTTGTTTCTCTTTTCTCTTAGTCTCTGTTTCCCCAAAACCCCTACTTTCCAATAATACCCATGAAGCAGCGAAGTAATAAAGTTGCTAAGATTTGGAAACTGACAAGCCAACTTAAAACGTTGATCCCTGCAACCCAATCACCTTTCTCACATTCCTTGTTTGATCTCAAATTCTAATAAAGCTCATCTGCTGAAAGCCTGATTTAAAGCCTTTGTAGATAATATTCTCTTGATAAGTTATTACAATAAAGGCATTTTCCCCTTTTCCCTCAAAGTCTTGCTTTAACTTTAGAAAGCTTTCTCAAGTTAACTGCATTCGATGTCTACGTTTCTTTGCAACAAATGCTTAGAACACATGTTCACATAAATTTGTGCATTTAAAAACTACATTCTGTGACACAGCCAATACTATTTTCCAGTCTGAGTAATCTATCTCCTCAACTGGAATAAAAGCTCAATAATGGAAGGGAAAGATTGTGCATTTTCTTTTCCTATTTTCTTTCATCTTTTATGAAAGTACATTTCATATACCAGGTATATAATAAATATGAGCTTTCATGGACTCTGTGAGGAACCAAATGTACCAAGGGGAAATATTTACTATCTCACTTTCTTACCTGCTGGGGGCCAGGCCTTGATGTAGCCTGTGCAGTGGACCACCACAAAGTGAGGTTCCCCATCCTTTACAGAGCCAAGTCCATTCCTAGAAGAGTTACAGGAGTTAGAAAAAAAAAATCTACCCAGTAAAACTCAAAGGGCAATGCTGGCTTAGTACCTTTAAGTTTAGGCTCTTAGGAGTTTAGAAAACAGGATAATCATCTTTCCCACCTAAAAATGACCACCACATTTTACCCTTGCCAAAGTAAAGTAACAAAAGGTATGCAGTAGGAGAAAAGTAGGTAAAACAGCAGAGCAACTTCCTTAAACAGGATTTTCAAGAGACGTTTTAGAAGTTTAGGAAATTATTGCCAGAAAAAACGTAACTGGGAGGTGAGAGATGAAAGTGAAGGCTGCTGAAGGAATGACTATAGTAAGATAGGTAAAAAAGTGATGACCTCTACAGGTATTTGGCCATCTCTTTGGTTTTCACTGCTTAGGACCTCACCTGCATCTGTTCCTCACAAAGCTCAGCCTATTCACAGAAACTGGGTCCACAGCACTACTGCCACACCTGTTTCAAAGAACAAAGAGATTAAAAGCAATCAGGCTGCATTATTAAAGAACTTTCCATCATAACAGCAGAATAACAGGCTCTTGATACAATTAGACATAGAAAATTGGTAATGCTACTAATAAGGAAGGATAAAGGTAAGTCAGGCTTGGTATTTCTAGAACTTTTAACTGTCCTAGAATTTGAAGTTAAAATGTTCCATATGTTCTTCAAATGCAAATATTCTCAACATCAAGAGTTGGTAAGCCTTTTCTGTAAAGGACCAGATAGTAAATATTTTCAGCTTTGTGGGTCAGTCTGTTGCAAACTAGTCAACTCTATCTATAGCATGAAAGTAGCCATAGATAATATATAAAAATATGGGCATGGCTATGCTCCAGTAAAACTTTATTTACAAATAAAGGGCTGTGGTTTGCTTACTCCTGCTCTACATTAACCACAACTTAATGTAATTGCTACATTTCATTATTATCTTGCTCTTACCTATGTCTTTGCATTAGCCATGTCCACATGTTGGGATACTTCCTTTAATGCTACTTTCCCTCTCCCCATTCTTTAAAACAAAATAAAACTTACATAGGGTTAATATGTATCATGCTCTGTTCTAAATATCTATACATATATTAATTCATCTAATCTTCATAACAACTTTATAAGATCAGTATTATCTCCAATGTGAGATGATGTAGTCATGTAATCATCCAAGGTTTCAGAAGACAGCATCAAAGCTAGAATTCAAATCCATAAAATAATATGGATTAAAACAAAATCCAGCAGTCTGAGTCTAGAAGCTACTCTAAATTACTAAACCAGGCTGAGTGCAGAGGTACAGGCCTGTAATCTCAGCATTTTGGGAGGCCAAGGCAGGCAAATCACTTGAGGTCAAGAGTTCGAGACCAGCCTAGCCAACATGGTGAAACACTGTTTCTACTAAATATATAAAAATTAGTTGGCTACAGTGGCATGTGCCTATGGGCCAGCCACTCAGGAAACTGAGGCATGAGAATCGTCTGAACCCAGGAGGCAGAGGTTATAGTGAGTCAAGATCATGCCACTAAATTCCAGCCTGGGCAACAGAGCAAGACTGTCTAAAATAAATAAATAAATTACTAAACCACCTAATGTTCAATTTTGTGACTCTCCAAGGAAACCTTTAATATCCTACCCATAATTTCTAGCAACCATCCTTTCAGTACAATGTAGTCAATTTCCATTACATAACCTGAATTTTGTGACCATGAGATGCCTTTTGCACCTGTATAGGAAGGACCACCATTGGGCCAGGCGCGGTGGCTCACGCCTGTAATCCCAGCACTTTGGAAGGCCGAAGCAGGTGGATCACGAGGTCAGGAGTTTGAGACCAGCCTGGCCAAAATAGCAAAACTCCGTCTCTCCTAAAAATACAAAAAATTAACCAGGTGTGGGTGGTGGGCACCTGTAATCCCAGCTACTTGGGAGGCTGAGGCAGGAGAATTGCTTGAACCTGGGAGGCAGAGGTTGCAGTGAGCCGAGATTGAGCCATCGTACTCCAGCCTGGCAACAGTGTGAGACTCCGTCTCAAAAAAAAAAAAAGAAAAGAAAGGACCACCATCTTTTCTACAGAATCCTAAATGTACAGTATATAATTTATAAACACTAAACACTAACTCTAGACATAGGAAGTCTCAAATTTCTAACAAGTCTGGAATATACAAAAAATACCACTGAATTGTAGACTGTAAAAGGGTGAATTTGATGGAATGTAAATTATACCTCAATAAAGCTGTTATTAAAAAAAAAAGAATAAATGATCTGAGTAAATAGATATTGCCTTTTGTTTTCATGGGGAAAAAGCACAAGTTTTGTAGTCAGACTACTATGAATTAAAACAAAATCCTGTATCAAACACTATGTAATTGTGGAAAGTTCATTTCTTTCTTTTCTTTTCTTTTTCTTTTTTTTTTTTTTGAGACAGAATTTTGCTCTTTTTGCCCAAGTTGGAGTGCAATGGCATGATCTTGGCTCACTGCAACCTCTACCTCCTGGGTTCAAGCAATTCTCCTGACTCAGCCTCCCAAGTAGCTGGGATTACAGGCACACGCTACCAAGCCCGGCTAATTTTGTATTTTTTTAGTAGAGACAGGGTTTCACCATGTTGGCCAGGCTCGTCTCAAACTCCTGACCTCAGGTGATCCACCTGCCTCAGCCTACCAAAGTGCTGGGATTACAGGCTTGAGCCACTGCACCACCCAGCCAAGTTCATGTCTTTATATCTGTTTTTCTGTCTGCAAAATGGTAACTATGAAGCTTACCCTGCAGGGCAATTGTGAGGATGAAATAAGATGACAGACATAAATCACCTATCATAGTGTCTGGCAAGTTCAGAAATGTTAGTTCTCTTACCAAATATTTTATTCTGTGTTACAATCCATCTGGGTACTGAGAGTTAAATTTAATCCACTGGAGCTATTCCAACTTAACTCCTCTGACAGAAATAAAACTCTCAGCTTTTGATTATTCCTATATCATACACTAGCATGGGTAAAAATAAAATAAAAATTAAAAAAAAGATTCTTCCTATACCAAATCACAATCCTCACCTTGACACTCACCTCATTCGGCAAATAAATGATCTCCTTGAGCCCATACACATTCTCATGGAAGACTGCTGACCTTCCTTTTTCACTGTTCCAGTCTTTAGATCCAGGATACGCCCTGAAGGAGGATGTGAAGAGCAGTCTGGAGTACATTTTTGTGTGTGGAGAAGTGGGGAGAGATACTGAAGGCAAAGATAAGTAAGCATCCTATTCATGCCCTTAATCTCCTTGCTTATAACAGAAATGACCAAGCGGGAGATGAATTTTTTTTCAAGCCTAAAATATTTAAATTCTCATCAATGAATCTCACTCTTAAGTCCAAAGGCAGCACTGAAAATAACATTGTGCAAGGAAAAGCAGGAGTGGAAAGTAGTAGTAGAAAACAAGAGGGAAGGTTATACTCTCATGCCTGATTATTTGTATACACATAAAGACATACATACAGAGTAAATGTCATTGGCTGAAAAACAAGTAATTTTCTGTAGTCCCAGCTAATCAGGAGGCTGAGGCAAGAGGACTGCTTGAGGGCAGGAGTTTGAGGCTGTAGTGTACTATGATTGTGCCTGTGAAGAGTCACTGTACTCTAGCCTCAGCAATAAAGCAAGACTCTGTCTCAAAAAAATAAGAATAAAAATAAAAATTTTTAAAAAGAAAAAACCAAGTAATTTTATATGCTATAGAAACATAGATCTGTTAGTTGGTCTTCTTTATTATATAGAAACAAAGAACAACTTTTGGGGAAAAGAACTAGAAAAAGGAAATCATAAAAACATAAAAGAAGAGAAAACTGGTCAGGTGTGGTGGCTCATCCCTGTAATCCCAGCACTTTGAGAAGCCAAGGTGGGAGGAATGCTGGAGGCCAGGAGTTTCAGACCAGTCTGGGCAACAGACAGATCCTGTCTCTAAAAAAATTTTAAATTAAGTTAGCCAAGTGTGGTGACATGAACTACCCCTAGCTACTCAAGAAGCTGTAAGCAGGCAGATCACTTGAGCCCAGAAGAGTTCAAGACTATAGTAAGCTATGATGCGCTACTGCACTCAGCCTATGCAAGAGAGTGAGACCCTGTCTCTTTTGGGTGGGGAGAAAAAGGAGGAAAACTAAAGATCAACACTAATATTGAGTATATTGAAATTTCTTGCATTTAATTTTAACTACCAATTTTTATCTGCTTCCCCTTTAAATATTTTTCTAGAGTCACTCAAGAATAGATATGACTTGTTTCCTCTAGCCAAACTCTGGCAAAAAGACTGAACAGTAATGAAACAGGGGAGAAAAAAGAAAAATGGTACAGATACAAACAAAAGAAAACACCTCATACACTAACCATGTCTACAGAATAAAAATCTGGGCTGGGCATGATGGCTTACGCCTGTAATCCCAGCACTTCGGGAGGTGTAGGCGGGCAGATCAAGAGATGGAGACCATCCTGGCCAACATGGTGAAACCCCAGCGCTACTAAAAAATACAAAAATTAGCTGGGAATGGTGGCATGTGCCTGTAGTCCCAGCGACTCAGGAGGCAGGAGAATCGCTTGAACCTGGGAGGCAGAGGTTGCAGTAAGCTGAGATCACGCCACTGCACTCCAGCCTGGCTAACAGAGCAAGACTCCAATCTCAAAAAAAAAGAGAAAGAATAAAATCTGTTATCATTGAATCTAGCACAAAGCCAAGTACCAGGAGGTAGAAAAAATACCAGATAATTATCCATACAAATGAGATAAAAGCATGAATAATTATTTTAGAATGGAAAAAAGTACTGTAGGTTTGGCTTTTACCGTTCTTTTTACACTAAGATAAAAGTAAAATATCATTAATGAAATATTTTCTAAGGATGAGCCACAAAGTAGATAATCTCATGTGGATAAAAAGAACTAATTAAATTTATTAAAGGAGAAAATTCTAGAAGCCTTGCCAGAGTCAACAAACCAATTTAAGAGCTAAAACATCTCTTAAGCCTCAGGAAAAAAAGAAGAAAGGACTTCTCATTCATTTCCCATACACATAACTCTCACCTGTCAGGGCATTTTCCGAAGTGGAAAGCTGCTCACGAAGTTTATCCACATCATCTGGGTGCACCTGATCATAGAGTGTGCTGCCAAACCATTCAGACTGTGGCTGGTTCAAAACAGGAGTCACGGAGTCAGAGACATACACCACCCGGCCTGTCTCACATGAAACAATAAACAGAAAGCCATCTGCTGCCTCCAAGATCAAATGTTTCAGTTCCTGCCCAAGGAAAAGAAATAGAAGTTAATACTGATCTCTGAAAAAAACAAGTATTTCTATTCACAGGAAGAGGACACTTGAGGCCATATGCATCTTTCCATAAGCAACTGCTGGCTCACACCTGATCCACAGCCACAGGTTTCCACCCTAAGTTACCTTCATCGATAAGAAGGTTTTTTTCTAAAACATGTTTCCTCAATTTCTCTATTTCACTATCTACCTCTTCCTCTCTATCTCAGGATTCAAGAAGAATAAAAAGGCTTGGGCTAGGCACAGTGGCTCATGCCTGTAATCCCAGCACTTTGGGAGGTCAAGGTGGGAGGATCACTTGAGTCCAGGAGTTCGAGACCAGCCTGGGCAACAGAGTGCTCTATCTTTACAAACAAACAAACTAGCTGGGTGTGGTGGCACACACGCCTGTAGTCCCAGCTACTCAGGAGGCTGAGGTGGGAGGATCATCTGAACCTGGGAAGCAGAGGTTGCAGTGAGCTGAGATCACACCACCGCACTCCAGTCTGAGTGACAAAGCAAGAGATCCTGTCTCAAAAAAAGGCTTACCATGAACAATAATTGACTTCTTAATTCCATCCTCTCTGGTCTCTTTTTAGGATCTTGCTTGACAAATATTCCCACTTTCTCTCTTTCCCCTCAAGCCTATAAAAATGATCAAGTTTTTTCAATTCTATACAAATCTTCCCTCAACTTGACCCACCTCATCTCTCTTTTTCAGCAGCAAGTTTATACTAAGAATAGTATTATATTAACTGGCTTTCTCCTCTTACCTTTCAATTATTTCTCAATCTCACTGCAATCTGCACTCTAAACCACTGTTTTTTTGTTTGGTTTGGTTTTTGTTCTGTCAGGAACAGCATACATATATATATATATATTTTTTAGGCCATTACTAATGTCCTCCTAATTACCAATTCAAGTCCCTTTTCCTGGGTGGTCTTCACTCTATTCAGCTTCTCTGCAGAATCTGACAATGCTGTCCATCTTATCCTTTAAATATTATTTTCCCCTACCTTCTTCTATGAGACTATACTCCAATTTTTGCTTTCTCTTCTGCTTCAGACTTTTTTTTCCTTTGTTTAAGTTTTAAATGTAGACATTTCCAAAGTTCATCTTTTTTTTTTTTTTAGCCAGAGTCTCGCTCCATTGCCAGGCGCCAGGCTCGAGTGCAGTAGTGTGATCTCGGTTCATTGCAACCTCCGCCTCCCAGGTTCAAGCAATTCTTCTGCCTCAGCCTCCCAAGTAGCTGAGACTACAGGCGCGTGCCACCATGCCCAGCTAATTTTTGTATTTTTAGTAGAGACAGGGTTTCACCATGTTGGCCAGGATGGTCTCGATCTCTTGACCTCATGATCCACCCGCCTCAGCCTCCCAAAGTGCTGGGATTACAGGCGTGAGCCACCGCGCCCGGCCCCAAAGTTCATCTTAAGTCCTCTTTATAAATACCACACTTTCTTCCTGGGAAATCATATTCACTCTTCCCTACTATGAAATAATACCCAAGTCTGTATCCCTAGACCTGCCTGATTATTTTTCCTGAGCTTTCAGCTGACTTGAATTTCAAGTATCTGTAAAAGATTTATAAATATTCTACCAGTAACTCAACATCAACATCCCCAAACCTGAATCATTATTTCCCTCTTAAAAAAACCTGCCGTGCTCTTCTGCTATTCCCTTTCTTAACACCATCCTCCCAAGCTAGAAGTCTCAAAATCTAACTATTCTCTCTCAGTGATAACTTAGTTTTATCAGTTCTACTTTCCAATGCTTTTTCACTGTCCTAGTCATCTTTTGCCAAAACTAATTAAGTAGTCACCCTGCTTTCAATCCATCCTTAAAATGCTACCAGATATGCTAACACATTTTTGATGTCTCCCCACTGCATAAAAATTAAAATCTAAATTCTTTAATGCCTAAACATTCCATCATTAGATCCCAGCCTACCTTCCTATTATCTCCCAAAAACATGCTAAACCACTTGACTTTCCTTGCATAACCCAATTACTCCACACTTCTAAGTTTTTGCTCAAGTGATTCCCAAAATCCACAACCCTACTCCCCAACTCATTTTCCATCTGCATTTCTACAGGATATATTACGTATTTCTATTATAGAACTAGTTCTATGTTTATGATTTATTTATTTACATGTCTGTTTCCACCAGAAAACCATTTCTCTTACCATTCTTTCTACTCCTCACAACACCACACATCTGGTTTGCCCACAAAAGGTGCATAACTAGAGTTTGTTGAATACCTGCACAGGTACTGTTAGAGCATATGAACTATTCCAATGTATACAGCTATAAAGTATGTATTTTGGGCTGGGCCCAGTGGCTCACACCTGTAATCCCAGCACTTTGTGAGGCTGAGGCGGGTGGATCACGAGGTCAAGAGATCAAGACTATCCTGGCCAACACGGTGAAACCCTGTCTCTACTAAAAACACAAAAATTAGCTGGGTGTGGTGGTGCGTGCCTGTAGTCCCAGCTACTCGGGAGGCTGAGGCAGGAGAATCACTTGAACCAAGGAGGCGGAGAGGTTGCAGAGATTGCACCACTGCACTCCAGTCTGGGCTACAGAGCAAGACTCTGTCTCAAAAAAAAAAAAAAAATGTACTTTTAAGTAGACCATCCTATTTGGAAAATTCTTATTCTCTAAAACTATATTCTCTCCTTCTTTCTAATCCTTTGATTAAATTGCTGGCATTAAGGACATACTTGATTGATACTGAAGCAAATTTTTTCTTCCTTGTACCTCCTATATTTTCTAAACTTTTCTGCAATGATCATACGTTATTTTAATAACCAAAATAGAACATGGCTTCCTTACCCTAAGAAGTCTTCCCTAACCATCCTAACTCAAGTGTAGCCATTCTATTCATTGTAGCCACCTCTTTAGTATATGTCTATCTAGTGCCACATAAAATTGTTAATTAAAAAATTAATAAATTAATTTAAAAATTCCTCTCTTAATGCATTTTCCTATCATTTTCTGTGATATCCTGCCACTCACGTACTTATATTCAGATGAAGTTCCTGAAAGGCAGAAAATGATTATGCCTTCTCTCTGTTTTTCATAGTACATCAAATGTAACAGAGCAAATCCCTAAACAACAATTAGATTCTCAGTTCTTCTATCACCAAAGGAGGGAAGGATTCATTCTATTACTAAAACTAGACGCTGCTTCAGGGATGAAAATAGATTTCTTCCATATTCTAGAACCCTAGAGGCAAGGAAGAGAACTGGTTCCATGGACATAGTCATTTCCTCTGTGATTCCATCCTGCATGCTATATTCATGTTCTTTTTCCATCCTATATGCTATATTCACGAGACAAGTTCTCAAATATTAATACTTATTCGTTTATTAAAGTTTTCACAACTCTTCTCTACTTCTCATTGTCCCAATGCTAATTAATGTTATAGCCAAGGACTGAAATTCATTTTCCCATTGTCTGACTTTTTCCTGAAAAGCTGAATTCTCGTCCAAAAAAAATAAAACTTTCAATAGATTCACCCAGATTCTAGACTCTCTCAGAGTTTTAAGTCCCAGAGACCTGATCAGTGAGAAAAGATGGTTTATAGGAGCCATCAGTGGATGTGTTGCCAGTTCCCCGCAGGGACTTCATGTGAGAAACTGCCATGCGTAAGATGGTTAGCTTGTCTGGTTTTCGAGCCAGGGCACTACAGGTGGGTACCATATCTGACAGTTCTGTGATGTAGGCTGTCATCTTGTTCCGTCGCCGCCGTTCAATTTCACTATGATTTTCCCTGCATGGAGAGAGAGAGAAGCCCCATCCGGGTGGTCACATCTGGTCACTTGGTAGCAAGGAGAGTGATATGGATACCAAGTGAGGGGTTGAAGAATGTGGCATTCAGATTTAGTGATGCTTAAGTCTTGGAAGTTAAAATAAGGTTTGCCAACCTTCTCATGCAAAGCAAGCATGAAACAGAGCTAATAAGGCAGTCAGAGAACAAGCAGATAATGCAAATCTCTTCCCTCTATTTCCTGGAAACTTCACATCCTTTGTAAATTACCACTCCCTCAGAACAAAAACTGTTTTAAGAAATGATAGGCCAGGTGCGGTGGCTTACGCTTGTAAGCTCAGCACTTTGGGAGACAGAGGCAGGCGGATTACTTAAGGACAGGAGCTTGAGACCACCTTGGCTAACATGGTGAAATCCCGTCTTTATAAAAAAAAAAGAAAAAAGAAAAAGAAAGCCCAGTAGGTTTCTCAGTGTCCTCCATGAGGATGCCTCAAGGAGATAACCAAGCAACATGCTGCATTTCTGCTTCTACTCAAACATTTGCTTTACCTCTTCTATTTATTTCTGTTACCACCTAAGAATTCTACCTGAATAAAAGTTTTGTCAAAAAAAAAAAAAAAAGGAAAGAAAACTAAAAATCTAACATAAATCTCTTCTTTCTGAGAAGAGCAAAGGGAGGTCAAGTAGGTAAGTGACTTTTCCCAGGTTGCTCTCTTCCCAATACAACGTTTTCTCCACCACATCATGCCAAATACATTTGCTGAACAGTGAAAGGGTTAGTAAGAAGCTTGAGTTAAACTGGCAGCAAAATGAGTTTGTGGCCCAGATTAAAGAGGAAATAGTAGAAAAAAGGGGGAAAATAGTAAAAATAGGTATCGGTATCTATTATCTATTTCCTAAGTCACCCCCAAATCACAGATACTAAAAAACAGAAAAGTCTGGGTATATTTCTTCTGCAGTATTTCTACATTATGGATGACATCTCCAAAGAGGATTCTAGAGTCTCCTTTCTCAATGGCAAAAAGGGTCTCACCACATAGGTCCATATTTAGTTACACTTTGTCTAAGACATAAAATTCTACTCTCAAACATAAAGCACTCATCTTCCTAGTATCTGACAGATTTCTGACATGTAAGTACAGAAACCTGGTCTTTTAAATAGCCACATCAAGGAAGCTAAAACTTTTCTAGGAAATTACCACAAGAAAGGATTCAGTCACCAAAGTAACCCTAGTTCTGTTGTGAGAATAATCTAGGCTGTGAGTCTACATAGGAAAATAGGTGTGAGTTTCCTAAAGGTGTGGAGTAAATGCTGAAGTCTAAATACTAGGAACTAATCACAAATACAGATATATTTATTGGTTTTCTGATAAAAAGAGTATTCCCCTGTTAAAGCACCAACTGGCATAACTGCATTATTTCTAAGAGTTTTTTGTTCTGTGAAACTTAGTGCTGGCATAAAGAGAAAAAGATAAAAAAACTTTAATAGCAATTTCTTAAATCCCTAAGCAAAGTTCCCTCAACTCACCCACTTTCTGATGGGGGAAGCCAAAGTTCCTGTTACACCCAAACTTCTAAAAAATCTTGTCCTCTCTTGCCACACACAGATAAGGAAAAATACAAAGAGAAAGGGAAAGAAAAGATAGAGTAAGAAAAAGGATAGAAAAAGCAGCAGCATCTGCTTCATCATGCTAAAAACACTGTTCTCCTACCTGGCAAGTCTCTCTTTATCCGCAGAGCTCTGTTCATCATCTGACCTAAAAATAGAATTAATGAACTAAGCTAAAATTAAAATAAAAAGGAAGGAAGGAGGGAGGGAGGGAGGGGAAACAGAGAGAGGGAAGAAAAAGAAAAGGAGAAAGATGAGAGAAAAGGAAATAGAATAAAACAGATGGAGAGAAGAGAGGAGGGAAATGGAAATATAGGTAGGAACCTTGACTGTAACTCTACAAAGTCATCTGTTAGGATAAAGAAAAAGTAACTTATAAAAGTCAACATAAAAACAAAGCCAATATATATTGTAAATTAACATGATCTAAACACAGAAAGTATTTTCCCAATCAATCTCTGTAGGGACTAAAGATATACAGAGTCTGAACAAGAACCGACCAAGGGAATTCAGGAATACCATTTTCATACACTTCTCCCAATCTGGAAAGAAAATGATATCCACGTGTGCTATTCTATAATGAAAAAATGAAAGACAGAGTAAATTAAAGATGAGAGTATCAAACAAGTGATCACAAATATAATCTCTCTCCCTCCCTCTCACACAAACAACACAGGCACATGCCACACAATGACAAAATAACCAACCAGATTTCACTGGAGAAATTATATAAATAAAACTAAGAGCTAGGTTTCTGGCATCTCCTCTATTATTGATTTGTTCCTAAAATAATTCTTAACTTTGATTCTGTCCCTTTACCATTTCTCTGCAGTATAGCCACTGGAGAAGGATACAAAGAACCATCACTAAACTTTTCCAGAAAACTGAGATACTGTAATGATGAGTGGCAACTGAAGAAATGGCAAGGTGCTGGCAGGCCAGTGTGACAGGAATGTGTCAATTCCATTTTAAATATATTTATTTTATATAGATAAAGAGGCCCTGAATAAAATGTCTAAGTATGACAGGTTAACAAGCTGAAAGATTATTTAGCTATTAAAAATGGCAAATACAGTAACTGTATCGGGAACGGTTTTATAAAACAAACAATCAACAGAAAATAACAGTAACAATGAAGAGGAATGTAAAAATTTATGCATATATTCTGATGACAAGAGAAGGAGAATTGAGTGATATTCAGCAGTTTAGAGTTTTACATTCCTTGGGTGATTTCTTCTAGATATTTCCTTAACAAACTATAAACTTTTTTTTTCAAAAAGTTGAGCAATTTTTACCTTTTGAAGACCCTCTATTAAATTCCCAAGGAGGATACATGAGGTGCACTCCTTAACAAATCATATGAATGAATTCTGTTGTTTGAAAAAAAAGTTAAGCATCTAAAATTCCCATTTCTATTGCTACTGGTACTACAGATCCGTAATCCCTTATCCACCTCAATAATTCTGAATGAAATATATGTACATTATTAAGCAGGACAAATGAAGACTAAAATCATTCAGGTCATGTTTTCTCGGCTTTTTGAAATTTCATCAAGATATTGTAAAACTGTACTCCCAATAATAATTGATGGCCTGACTTTTTAATGAAGCTTGAAAAACTAACTTCTCATTTTAGATATGGTTCACATCGTAAAGACTTTACAAGTATCTATTTCAATTAGCCTACATAAATAAATTATTCTTCAAAAACCTCTCAACTTCACTCATTTCCTGCTGCCACTGCCACTCTAGCCTGGGCCCTCATAATTTTATAGCTGCATATTATTTCAATAGCTTCCCATCTACCTCCCTATAGTCCTACAGTCCATCTCTTTAATCAGTTCTATAACTGCTACCAGAGAAATATCCCTACAGTGCATTTTGTATAATATCCTCTAATTCAAAGCCTGAGATGGCATCTTACCACTTCAGAATAGTTTTAAACTATTTCCCTTATCTCTCTACATCAATGGTTCTCAAAGTATATTCCCAAGACCAGGAGCATCAGCAACAAATAAATACTAAGTGCTCAGTTAATCACTGGATTTTGAAATAACAGATTATTCATTTTTCTGAGGTTGCTGCACACTTAATTTTTTAAAAAGAAATAATATATTGCCAAATGATATTTAATATAAACTTTCTAAAAAGAAAACTGACATTTGAGTTAAGAAGAATTTAATAAAAAACAAAGTATATTTCATCATCTTGATAGGTAATATAAACAAATTTAAGTTTATTTCAATCAAAACTCTACTTGCCACAAAAACTGTTTCCTTACGGTCATTTTTTTTTTTTTCCCTGAGATGGAGTCTCGCTCTGTCACCCAGGCTGGAGTGCGATGGCGCCATCTCTGCTCACTGCAACCTCTGCCTCCCAGGCTCAAGCAATTCTCCTGTCTCAACCTCCAGAGTAGCTGGGATTATAGGCACCCACCACCACGCCTGGCTAATTTTTGTATTTTTAGTAGAGATGGGGTTTCACCATGTTGGCCAGGCTGGTTTTGAATTCTTGACCTCAAATGATCTGCCTGCCTCGGCCTTCGAAAGTGCTGGGATTAATCACAGGCGTGAGCCACCACACCTGTTCTCTTACTGTCATTTTTAAAAGAACAGGACCAGCCAGGCATGGTGGCTATGCCTATAATCCCAGTATATGGGAAACTGAGGTAGAAGGATCACTGAAACACCAGAGCTCCAGGCTGCAATGAGCTATGATCATGCCACTGTACTCCAGCCTGGGCAACACAGTGAAAACAGTATCTCTAAAATATATATGTGTATGTATATATTATATATGTGTGTGTGTATATATATACATGTGTGTGTCTGTGTGTGTGTGTGTGTGTGTGTGTGTGTGTGTGTGTGTATGAATAAAATAATAGGCTGGGCATGGTGGCTCATATCTATAATCCCAGCACTTTGGGAGGCTGAGGTGGGTGAACAGCTTGAGGTGAGGAGTTTGAGACCAGTCTGGCCAACATGATGAAACCCCATCTCTGCTAAAATAATTATTACAATAATTAGACAGGCATGGTGGCACATGCTTGTAATCCCAGCTACTCAGGAGGCTGAGGCAGGAAAACAGTTTGAACCCAGGAGGCGGAGGTTGCAGGGAACTGAGACTGCACCACTGTACTCCAGCGTGGGCGACGGAGTGAGCCTCCATCTCGAAAAAATAAAATAACGAAACCATTAACTGTATACCTATTATTTGTAGATCCATTTAGTGATAAATACAAGCACAAAATCCATAATTTGTGCTCCTATGGACATCTCACAAGCACACTGCTTTAGTTATCACATACGCAGAAAAACACTGTATAAAATACACTGCTAATTTGAAGCCATGCCACCTGTACATAAATGATAGGTATAATATTAAGTTTCACATACTTCGAAACAGGAAAGAGATTAGACAGAGAAATTCGGTCTCATCCAGAAAAAATTAAAAGTCAACATGCTAGGACTGCCTGGTTCTACGACATGGATCAAGATGCTCTACTATATTACCTGGCAAACCGCTCCTTATCGTTAGACATCTGATCATCATCGCACCTGAAGAAGAAAAAGATTGTTTCAAAGCATTACACTGGTTACATTTATTTCACTGTGAAATGAAAACTAGAAAGGGGTTGAAATATTCAATAGGAAAAAAGCCAATGGAAAAGCATCACAAAGTGATAGAAATAACAACAGCACCCCATAGAACTTAAAAGACCCACAATTATTATTTGTCAGGTTTCTGGTATTTCCATTACCCTCACCAGACACACCAAAAAAAGACAATGATCTAATGATAACACAGCTGACTGGCCTCTCAGCACTATTCTAAAGTAAGGGATAGTCTGGGTTTTTTTTTTAATTATGGGAAAAAACACATAAACTTTACCATATGCCATTTTTTTTTTTTTTTTTTAGACAGAATCTCGCTTTGCCGCCCAGGCTGGAGTGCAATGGCATGATCTCGGCTCACCGCAATCTCCGCCTCCCAGGTTCAAGCGATTATCCTGCCTCAGCCTCCCAAGTAGCTGAGATTACAGACACGTGCCACCATGCCCAGCTAATTTTGTATTTTTAGTAGAGACGGGAGTTTCGCCATGTTGGTCAGGCTGGTCTCAAACTCCTGACCTCAGGTGATCTGCCTGCCTCAGCCTCCCAAAGTGCTGGGATTACAGGTGTGAGCCACTGTGCCCAGGCACCATATACCATTTTTAAGTGTATAGTTGAGTAGTGTTAACCATATTCACATTGTTGTACAACAGATATCCAGTAACTTTTTCATCTTGCAAAACTGAATCTCTATACTCATTAAACAGCATTTTCTCATTTCTCCTTTACCCCAACCCCTTAGTAACCACCATTTTACTTTCTGTGTCTATGAATTTGACTACTGTAGATACCACATATAAGTGGAATCATACAGTATTTGTCTTTTTGTAATTGGCTCATTCTTTTAGTATAATGTCTTTAAGATTCATCCATTTTGCAGCATATGACAGGATTTCTTTCTTTTTAAGGCTGAATGATATTTCCTTGTATGTACATACTATATTTTCTGTATCCATTCATCTGTCAGTGGACATTTGGGTTACTTCCACCTCTTAGCTACTGCACAAAATGGGCCAATAAACATGAGTGTGCAAATATCTCTTCAAGATTCTGCCTTCAATTATTTTAATATACACATACCCAGAAAAAAGAAGGGGGGGCCGGGTGTGGTAGCTCACACCTGTAATCCCAGCACTTTGGGAGGCCAAGTCAGGTGGATCACGAGGTCAAGAGATTGAGACCATCCTGGTCAACATGGTGAAACCCCATCTCTACTAAAAACACAAAAATTAGCTGGGCATTGTGGCACATGCCTGTAGTCCCAGCTACTCGGGAGATTGAGGCAGAATTGCTTGAACCTGGGAGGCGGAGGTTGCAGTGAACTGAGATCACGCCACTGCACTCCAGCCTGGCGACAGAGTGAGACTTGGTCTAAAAAAAAAAGAAGAGGGAAAGGGAATTTGGTGGTGCTTTTCTCAGGCATAATAATCCCTCTTGGTAAGATAAACTATGATAGTCTTTTTTTATGGTTAGGAAAAGGACAAATGAACCTCTCTTTGGATCTGCATGTAGTTGTGACTGCTGGATTTTGTGGAAGCAATGACTCAGGGTTAGAGCTAATTGACAGGTATAAAAAAAGACTAGTGGTTACCCTCATATCTTTCATACACAGTGAAGTTCCACAAATAGCATATATCTTTATAATTCAGGATTCTCAACAGGAGGAGTTCTCAAGCTGTTTAGAAAAAGTCTGTCTTTTCCAGAAGTTGAAATCTCTTCCCTTCTTCACATTTATTGAGACTCATTAAGTCTCAAGAGACCTCTTAGAGAATTACTTCCACTTGCAACTATTTCTTTATGACAGCCAAGTCACGGTTGTTGTTTTCAAGAGTATTTGGCAAGGTTCATCAACTAGTCAGTAGCCAGAAATATGAGCCTTAACTTTAAATGTTACTATAAAAAAAGTAGATGTTATTAACTGTATGAAGCATTATAAAACTAAACAATGGCAAGCAATTTACAATATGGACCTCCTTTGTGTAAAAACAAAAACTGGTGGGATGAGTGTGTGTACGTGCACACATACACATTTATATACAATTGTATACACACTGAATATTTCTGGAAGGATACTCAACAAACTGGAAACTGTAGTTGTCTCAAGAGTTCTGAAGGTCCAAAGTGAAAAGAAGATGTGCTTTCACTGTATATAACTCTGTACTGTTTTAAATTTTGGTGTTTTTCTTTTTTTTCTTTTTTGAGACAAGGTTGCCCAGGTTGGAGAGCAGTGGCACAACCTTGGCTCACTGCAACGTCCACCTCCAGGACTCAAGCCATCCTCCAGCTACTCAGCTTCCCAAGTAGCTGGGACTACAGGCACACACCATCACATCTAGCTAATTTTTGTAATTTTTTTTGTGCAGATGGGGTTTTGTCATGTTGCCCAGACTGGTCTTGAACTCCTGAGCTTAAGTAATCTTCCCGCCTCAGCCTCCTAAAGTGCTGGTAATACAGGTGTGAGCCACCATGCCTAGCCTGAAATTTCTGTAATAAAATACACTTATATTACTTTCCCAATTTAAAAAAAAAAGAAACTTAGTTAATAAACTAATAAATAAGAAAATAAATAAATGATATTAAATCTAGGCACCAACATAATTAAGTCATTAAAAAAAAAATCTCCAATGTCTGTTACTTGGCAATGTACAGACTACCTGGGTAGTATTTTCAACTCTGGGAAGAAAAAAAGCAGGTTGCAGTCAAAATTATCTTCCTTTCTTTGAGTCTTACTGCTTTTCTTACTTAAAAACAAGACAAGCGATTGGTCTTCAGCAAGAATACCTCCCCTTTCTGAAAGAACTCCTTCATCAAAATATTAAAAAGTACAATCTGAGGCCGGGTACAGTGGCAAATGCTGTAATCCCAACACTTTGGGAGGCCAAGGTGGGAGCGTCACTTGAACCCAGGAGTTAAAGACCAGGCTGGGCAACATAATTTTAAAATTAGCCAGCTAGTATGGCTTACACCTGTAATCCCAGCTACTTGGGAGACTGAGGTGGGGGGATTGTTTGAGCCCTGGAGGTCAAGACTGCAGTGAGCCAAGATTGTGCCACTGCACTCCAGTCTGGGTGACAGAGTAAGACCCTGTCTCAAAAAAAATAATAAAATAGACCAGGCATAGTGGCTCATGCCTATAATCCCAGCACTTTGGGAGGCCAAGGTAGGTAGACCATTTAAGGACAAGAGTTCAAGACCAGCATGGCTAACATGGTGAAACCCTGTCTCTACTAAAAATAGAAAAATTAGCTAGGTGTGGTGGTGAATGCCTGTAGTCCCAGCTACTCAGGAGGCTGAGGCACAAGAATCGCTTGAACCTGGAAGGCAGAGGTTGTAGTGAGCCAAGATTACACCACTGGACTCCAGCCTGGGCAACAGAGGAAGACTCTGTGTCAAAACAAACAAACAGTCCATTTGAAAAGCTCCAGAAGATTAATTACTCAAAAATACAAATTCCAATTCCTGCTACCTATAACAGGAGTCAACAGGTATCAGAGGGTATGACAGAGTAGTACATTAATAACCCCTCAACCAATGAATTACACCTCCCAGTATGTACTCCCTTGTGTAACCCCCTCACACACTCACAACTGAAAAATATGACTTGCTTTGGCCAATGGGATACCAAAGCCATAGCAGAGGCTTGGTAAGCACTTGCACACTGGGACTTGTGCTGTAGACTGGAGCCATCACCACGTGAAGAAATTCAGTCTGGTCTCCTTGAGGATAAAAAAAACCACAGAGAGAGAAATACCCAGCCATCCCAGCTGAGTCCAGTTCTCAGCTGACAAGCTAAGAATGCAGTCTTATGAGTGAGTCTAGGTGAGATAAGCAGAATAAACATGCAGTCAATCCACAGAATTGAGAAATAACAAACTGTTATTCTTTTTAAGTTACAAAGTAATAGAGAAGTGATACAGAGGGTTTGTAAATGCTATCCTCTCCTTACTGAGGTCCTTTCTCCAGAGATATTAATGAAATGGTTAAAAATTTTCTGAGATATAACACGAATATTTATAGTTTTAGGATGAAGTGCTCTCCTCAGACCTAAGGACAAAAATTTATAAGTCAGAGGTATAACAATTATAAACTAATTTTTAATATCAGACATCTAAGCAAAGTTTTTCAGTCTCTTACCTCAAAAATTTACCAGTCCCTTCTCCATCATCATCAAAATCCAGCCTGAGGAAAGCCAACAATAAATACTTTAAGCCTGCTGATAATACAGAACATTAAGAAATTAAAATTTCTCAACACAAGCTACCTATACACCCACCCAAACTGAAGAAGGAAAAGAGGAAGTGGCAGAAGCCAAACACAGTTACATTACCTCTTCCTCATAGGGCCAAACTAGGCAAAGAAGTACAAAATTGTGTACGGGCATGGTGGCTCACACCTGTAATCCCAGCACTTTGGGAGGCTGAGGTGGGTGGATCAACTGAGGTCAGGAGTTCAAGACCAGCCTGGTCAACATGGTGAAACTTCATCTCTACTAAAAATACAAAAATTAGCCAGGCATGGTAGCGGGCACCTGCAATCTCAGCTACTTGGGAGGCTGATGCAGGAGAACTGCTGGAACCCGGGAGGTGGAGGTTGCAGTGAGCCAAGATCACGCCACTGCACTCCAGCCTGGGCAACAACAGCGAGATTTCATCTCAAAAAAGGAAAAAAAGTAGTACAAAACTGGGCAATAGAAAAAAAGTACCTTCTCCTACCTTAACACTTTCCTAGAGTAGCAGTCAATCTTTGCCAAAGTTTGGCATTAGACTACAACCTCTACAAAGGGAGCAGGAATCCACTCAGAAAAGATAAGAAAAAAATTAACATAAATAATTCAGGTACATGTTTCATTTCTATAGTCTTCTCTAAGCTGTGTTACCAAACTTCTGAAACATCTTTCAAAACAGTGATCTTACACAAATGAGTGACTCAGCCTAAGAAGATTGTTAGATAGCCGGGTGCGGTGGTTCACGCCTGTAATCCCAGCACTTTGGGAGGCCGAGGCGGGTGGATCACGAGGTCAAGAGATCAAGACCATCCTGGTAAACACGGTGAAACCCTGTCTCTACTAAAAATACAAAAAATGATCTGGGCATGGTGGCGCGTGCCTGTAATCCCAGCTACTCAGGAGGCTGAGGCAGGAGAATTGCCTGAACCCAGGAGGCGGAGGTTGCGGTGAGCCGAGATCGCGCCATTGCACTCCAGCCTGGGTAACAAGAGCGAAACTCCGTCTCAAGAAAAGAAAAAGAAGATTGTTAGATAATGTTTCTTTCCTTAATTAATCTAATAAACATGTAATATATAGTACAGTCAAGATACTGTGCTAGATGAGGTAAAAACAAGAACCTTCCCCTCAAGGGTCTCTTCACCTAGAGAAATACAAATACAAAACAAATAAGAATAGAAAAGTGCCACATAAGGTGTACAATCAACATGCTATCAACATTCAGTGAAAGAAGAGGTAAATTTCATTTAAGGAGGTTAGGAAAGATTATAAAGAATAAAATAGGCCAATCCCCTTGTAATCTCTGTACACTATTGAACCAAAATATTGCTCATGCTACCACCTTAACCTAGAGATCACTGTTTTTACTTCTACTAGTGGGATAACTTGGTATTATGGGCCTCTAGATGGGTTGCATTTGAAGTATATATACAGCATCAATCCTGAAAGGGTTTGCTCCTCTTCCTCCTTCCTGAATCCCCTGATCACCTGTGAAAATCCTACCTATCTACCCAGTAACTCCAATTCTTTCTTCCTCTCACTCTTTCTTTTTAAGAAACAGGGTCTCACTTTGTTGCTCAGGCTAGAGTACAGTGGCATGATCACAGCTCACTGCCGCCTTGACTCCTAGGCTCAAGGGATCCTCCCATCTCAGCCTCCCAACTAGCTGGGACTATAGGAGCATACCACTGCACCCAATTAATTTTTTTTTTTTTTGAGATAAAAGTATTGCTCTGTCGCCCAGGCTAGAGTGCAGTGGCATGATCTTGGCTCACTGCAACCTCCACCTCTCAGGTTCAAGCGATTCTCCTGCCTCAGCCTCCCGAGTAGCTGGGATTACAGGCGTCTGCCACCAAAGGGGTTTCACCATCTTGGCCAGACTGGTCTCAAATTCCTGACTTCATGATCTACCTGCCTCGGCCTCCCAAAGTGCTGTGATTATAGGCACAAGCCACGGAGCCTGGCCCTAAATTTTTTTATTTTATAAAATCTCAGCCAGGTGTGGTTGCTCACACCTGTAGTCCCAGCACTTTGAGAGGCCAAGGCGGGTGAACTGCCTGAGCTCAAGAGTTCAAGACCAGCCTAGGAAACATGGTGAAACCCTATCTCTACAAAAAATACAAAAACTAGCCAGGCATGGTGGCACATGTGTAGTCCCAGCTGCTTGGGGATGGGGGTGGGCAGGGGGGAGACAGCAGGCCTTGAGCCTAGGAGGTTAAGGCTGTAGTGAGCCGAGATTGGGCTACTGCACTTCAACCTGAGTGACAGAGTGAGACTCCATCTCAAAAAAGAAAAGGGGCCAGGCACAGTGGCTCATGCCTGTAATCCCAGCACTTTCGGAACCAAAGCAGGTGGATCACTTGAGGTCAGGAGTTTGAGACCAGCCTGGCCAACATGGTGAAGCCCCGTCTCTAAAAATACAAAAATGTACTGGGTGTGGTGGCGCACACCTGTAATCCCAGCTACTCAGGAGGCTGAGGCAGGAGAATTGCTTGAACCCAGGCGGCAGAGGCTACAGTGAACTCAGATCGAGCCATTGTACTCCAGCCTGGGTGACAAGAGCAAAACCATATCTCAAAAGAAAGAAAGAAAAGGAAGGGGATAGGAAGAGAGGGAAGGATGGAGGAAGGGAAAAGTAATTGCTAAGTCAAGGAAAAAAAATCTCGCCATTTTTCCTAGGCTGGTCTCAAATTCTTGGGCTTGAGTAATTCTCCTACCTCAGCCTCTCAAAGTGCTGGCATTAATAACTCCATTTTTAAGAATCTAAACAAATAATATGAAATAGGAAAAAAAAGTTTAGGTACAAAGAAGTTCTTTGTAGCATTATATATAACAGCAAAATCTTCAAAACAATTTAAATAACCCAAAACAGGAAGTACATCCTTTCATGCAACCATTAAAAATTATGTTTATATAGAATATATAACAATCTTTTTTAAAAAGGGCAGAGTGAAGTAGGTCACATCTGTAATCTCAACACTTTTTAGGAGGTTGAGGTGGGAGAGCTGCTTAAGCACAGTAGTTTTAGAGCAGCCTGGGCAATGTAGTGAGACCTTGTCTCTAAAAAAAAAAAAAAAAATTAGCTAGGTACAGTGGCATACGCCTGTGGTCCCAGCTACCTGGGAAACTAACATAGGAGGACTGCTTGGGGCCAGGAAGTTGAGGGTATAATGAGACATGATCATGCCACTGCACTCCAGCCTGGGCAACAGAGCAAGACTCTGTCTCTAAAATGTGTGTGCATCGGGGGTGGGGGGTATTTTTTTATTATTTATATAAAGTGAAAAGACTGGATGTGCACGGTGGCTAATGCCTGTAATCTGAGCGTGTGTGTGTGTGGTGTGTGTGTATTGCTTATTATTTATACAAAGTAAAAAGAACGAACAGGCGCAGTGGCTCATGCCTGTAATCCTGGCACTTTGGGAGGCCAAGGCGGGCAGATCACTTGAGGTCGGAAGTTGGAGAACAGCCTGACCAACATGGAGAAACCCCATCTCTACTAAAAATACAAAATTAGCCGGGGAAGGTGGTGCACACCTGTAATCCCAGCTACCTGGGAGGCTGAGGCAGGAGAATCGCTTAAACTCTGGAGGTGGAGGTTGCAGTGAGCCAAGATCATGCCATTGCACTCCAGCCTGGGCAACAAGAGAAAAAATCCATCTCAAAAGAAAAAAAGAAATGACAAGACCAGGCTATATAAAACTATATAATTACATAACTATTGGAAACAATTTATATATAAAGACTGAAGGACATGCACTAAAAAACATGGAAGTACATTTTGGCCATTTTATTGTTCTTTCTAACTTTCTGTATTTTCCAATCTTTCTTTAAAAGAAATATTAGGCCAGGTATGGTGACTCATGCCTGTAATTCCAGCACTTTGGGAGGCCGAGATGGACGGATCACAAGGTCAAGAGATTGAGTGAGCCCATCCTGGCCAATATAGTAAAACACTGTCTCTACTAAAAATACAAAAATTAGCTAGGTGTGGTAGTGCCCACCTATATAACCAGCTGCTCAGGAGGCTGAGGCAGGAGAATCGCTTGAAACCGGGAGGTGGGGATTGTAGTGAGCTGAGATGCCGCCACAGCACTCTAGCCTGGAGACAGAGTGAGACTCTGTATCAAAAAAATAATAAAATAAAAATAAAAGAAATATTAAAAGACTTCTTTTAGGACAGGTGAGGTGGCTCACACCTGTAATCCCAGTACTCTGGGAGGCCAAGGCAGGAGGACTGCTTGAGGCCAGAGTTTGAGGCTGCAGTGGGCCATGACTGTGCCTCTGCACTCCAGCCAGGGTGACAGAGCAAGACCCTGTCTCTAAAAGAACAAAAAAAAATTTTTAAAGACTTCCTTTAATATATTTTTCTGATTACCAATCATACATGTTCATTTCAGAAAATCTGAAAAATCAAAAACAAAAGAAACCATAAATCACCCATAATATTATTACATAGAAATCTGTGTATTCTTTCAGTGTTTTTTCCTATGTACATGTTATACATATTTTTGATAGTGAAATACTATCATAACCTTTCTTAACAGATTGTGAACATTTTTCTATACTGAAACATATGTCACTTCTAACTACACAGCATTCCATTTTAAATATACTAGAACTTTCTCAAGTGATGCCTTAATTTTAATATTTATAATACTTCTAATTGTTTGCTACTATATGTAACCATAACACGGTGTTAAAAAGAGTAAACTACAAAGCTAAACTGGCAAAGTTCATATCCTATATCTGACACTTACTAGCTTTACAGTCTTAGAAAGTTACTTATTTACCTTATGCTTCAGCAAATGTGTTAAAATGTGTAAAGCTCCTGAACACATATCAAGTCTTAATATGTTACTCATGCTACCATTTAACCCAGGCATCATTCTTCTGTTACTATTGGTGGGACAAAAACCTAAAGACTGGTTGTAATTAGCTATATAATTTTTAAAAAGAAAAAGAAGGAAAGGCTGGGCATGGTGTCTCATGCCTGTGATCCCAGCATTTTGGGAGGCCAAGGCAGGCAGATCACGAGGTCAAGATATCGAGACCATCCTGGCCTGAACTCTGTCAGAGATAGGGTGAAACTCCATCTCTACTAAAATTACAAAATTAGCCAGGCGTGGTGGCACACACCTGTAGTCCCAGCAACTTTGGAGGCTGAGGCAGAAGAATCGCTTGAGCCCAGGAGGTATAGGTTGCAGTGAGCTGAGATCGTGCCACTGCACTTCAGCCTGGTGACAGAGTGAGGCTCTGTCACAAAGGAAAAAAAAAAAAAAAAGGTAAAAGGGAAATTTAATACCAAAAAGTAAATAAAATAGTGCCCACTCCTCCAGGCCCCTCTAAAACAACCTTCTTTCTGAATCTTTTCTCAATCTTTACTAACCAAATGTGTATTTCCATACACAGAAAAACATAGCACCAAATTTGTTCCTTCCTAACAAAACTAGGCATAGTCTATCATATCTTTATGTGTATAATAATTATTTCTGTCAGAACACAAGCAACTTTGAGACAAGGACTGTGTCTTATTTATCTTTGCATCCTACTTGGATCAGCACAATGCCATAACACTAATTAGGAAATTAATAAATACTTTTGGAACTGAATGGACTATTCCAAACCAAGCAACTATCGATATCTTGGAAGAGAGCTATTCTAGAGCTCAGCATTCTCTAAATTCAGAAAAGCATCCTATCAAAATGATTCTGAGAATACAGACACAAAGCTTAATCAAAGTAGCAGTTTTCTTAGGCATAGTGAAATCTCTGGGCTTAGCTATAGTCCTTTATCTTACAGAAATTTTTGGTTTAAAAAAAGAACTGCTTACACAGGAAACTTAGATAAAAACATAAATTGTTCATAAGGAAAAATTCAGGGACTAAGGAGACTTATATGACAGTAGTACAGTAAGTAATCAAGTTGAAGAGTTACAGTCAGGAATAGCCAAGTGGCTTCAGCAACTAAATAAATGAAGCTGGTTTCTGGAAAGACATTCGTAACACACTACACTCAAACTTACCCTGGCCGTCGCTTAATAGCCCTCTGGACAATGGCTCCTCCACCTTGAAGTCCAGGTCCAGGGTTTCCAGAGGCAATGGCTGGACCCAGTGATGGGACATCTGATGTCATTTCTGTCAAGAAAATAACGAAGTAAACATTTTTAAAAAGATGGTCCTTGCTTATCATCAGTATCATCAAGTTAGCTAAAAGAAAGGTTCAAGCTATAGACAGTCTCAGCAGTTTGCTAAAAATCCCAAATGCTCGTATCCAGATTGCTCTTCTTGCTTTTTTTTAAGACCAGGTCTCACTCTGTTGCCCGGGCTAGAGTGCACTGGTGCAATCATAGCTCACTATGCCTCAGTCTCCTGAGTAGCTGGGACTACAGGCGCATGCCACCACGCCCAGCTAATTTTTGTATTTTTAGTAGACACGGGGTTTCACCATGTTGGCCAGGATGGTCTCAATCTCTTAACCTTGTGATCTGCCTGCCTTGGCCTCCCAAAGTGCTGGGATTACAGGCATGAGCCACCGCACCTGGTCTTTTTTTTTTTTTTTTTAAGACAGTGTCTCGCTCTATCTAGCCAAGGCTAGAGTGCAGTGGCATGATCTTGGCTCACTGCAGCCTCCCGTGCTCAAGTTATCCTCCTGCATCAGCTTCCCAAGTAGCTGGTACTACAGGTGGGCACCACCGCACCTAGTTGATTTTTTTTTTTTTTTTTTTTTTTGGTAGAGACAGGGTCTCACTATTTTACCCAGGCTGGTCTTGAACTCCTGAGCTCAAGAGTTCAGGAGCCCAGCCTTGAGTACATTTTATCTCTGATTTTTTATCTCAGTTTATATATACCTAACTCTGTAATCAAAACAGGTACAGGCTGGGCACAGTGGCTCATGCCTGTAATCCAAGAGCTTTGGGAGGCCAAGGTGGACAGACCATTTGAGCTCAGGAGTTCGAGACTAGCCTTTGCAACACAGTGAAACCCCATCTGTATAAAAACTACAAGTTATCCAGCATGGTGGTGTATGCCTATAGTTCTAGCTACTCAAGAGGCTGATGTGGGAGGATCACTTGAGTCTGGGAGGTCAAGGCTGCAGTGAGCCATGATTGCACTACTACACACCACCCTGGAAAACAGAGTGAGACCCTGCCAAAAAAAAAAAAAAAAGGTACATTTTTGTATTTTTTTCTAGTAAAAATGGAGGCCTGATCTTCAACTTGCTCTTGTCATTTAACTATACATCATGCATATCTATCTACACACACAATCACACACACATATCTCATTATTTTTGTTAGTTCATACTGTATAATGCACAATATTTTGTGTATCAAATAACAGTATCAACAGAGTGAAAAGCCAATCTATGGAATAGAAAAAAAAAATTCTCTTTTTTTTTTTTTTTGAGACAGAGTCTTATTCTGTCACCCAGGCTGGAGTGCAGTAGTGTGATCTCAACTCACTGCAACCTCCGACTCCCAGGTTCAAGTGATTCTCAAGCCTCAGCCTCCCGAATAGCTGGGATTACAGGCATGCACCACCATGCCTGGCTAATTTTTATATTTTTAGTACAGATGGGGTTCCACCATGTTGGCCAAGCTGGTCTCGAACTCACGACCTCAGGTGATCTGCCTGTCTCAGTCTCCCAAAGTGCTAGGATTACAGGCGTGAGCCACCATGCCAGGAAGAAAATAATTTTTCAAATCATATATGCAACACAGAATTAATATCCAAAATATATAAATAACAACCAGGCACAGTGGCTTACACCTGTAATCACACTTTGGGTGGCTCACACACTTCGGGAGGCCAAGGCAGGCATATCACCTGAGGTCAGCAGTTCAAGACCAGCCTGGCCAACATGGTGAAACCCTGTCTCTACTGAAAATACAAAAATTAGCTGGGCATGGTGGTGGGTGCCTGTAATCCCAGCTACTCAGGAGGGAGGCTGAGGCAGGGAGAATTAACTGAACCCAGGAGGCAGAGGTTGCAGTGAGCTGAGATCACGCCACTGCAATCCAGCCTGGGCGATAGAGTAAGACTCCACCTCAAAAAAAAAATAAACAAATAAAAAATAAACAAAATATAAAAAGAGCTCCTACAATTCAAGAAAAAGTAAAACCCAATTTTAAAAGGGGCAAAGAACTTGAATAAGCATATCTACAAAGAAGATATACTACTGGCCAATAAATACATGTAAAGTGCTCAACATAACTAATCACTAGGGAAATGCAAATCAAAACCACAATGAGAAAGCATTTAATAACCACTAAAATGATTATTATCCAAAAATACATAAATAAATAAAGTATTGGCAAGGATATGGAGAAATTAAAACCCTTATGCATTGCTAGTGGAAATGTAAAATGGTGTAACCACAATAGAAAACAGTATGGAGATACCTCCAGAAATTAAAAATAAAGCGAGGTGCAGTGGTGCACACCTGTAGTCCCAGCTACTCAGCGGTCTGAGGCAGGAGGATCCTGAGTCCAAGACCAGGCTGGGAAGCACAGCAAGACACCATCTCAAAAAAAAAAAAAATTAAAATTAAAATAGAATTACCACATGATCCAGCAATTCCACTTCTGGGTATATACCAGAAAGAATCAAAAGCAGGATCTCAAAGAAACATTTGTATACCCATGTTCATAGAAGTACTATTCAACAATAGTCAAGGGTGAGGGCAACCCAAGTGTCTATCTACAAGTTAACAGATAAAGAAACTGTGGCTGAACATGGTGGCTTACACCTGTAAGGCTAGCACTTTGGAAGGCCAAGACAGGAGGATCATTTAAGTCCAGGAGTTCAAGACCACCCTGGGCAACATAGTGAGACCCCATCTCTACAAAAAATAAACAAAATTAGCCACCCATGTGGTATGTGCCTGATTACAGGTGTGAGCCACTACACCCAGCCACGGTTTTGGTAATTTTCACCAAAAAAAAAAAGGGTCATACTATACAAACTGTCCTGACTTACAATGGTTCCACCTGGGGCTTTCCACCTTTATGATGATGGGAAACCACTACAATTTCATCACAATGTACAGTGTTCTGTGAGTTACATAATATCCAACACTTTATTATAAAGTAAAATTTGTTAGATTATTTTGCCTACTGTAGGCTAATGTAAGTATTCTACACACATTTAAGGTGGTCTAGGCTAAGCTATAATGTTTAATAGGTTAGGTGTATTAAATGCATTTTTGACTTAGGATATTTTCAATTTACAATGGGTTTATTTAGACATAACCCCACCATAAGTCGAGGACCATCTATATTTATTCTGAACTTTTTCTCTTCTATGTAACAATATATTGTTATGGCAATAAATACAGGTGTAAGTCATTCTTTTTAATAGTTACATAGTACTCTGTACTATAAATGAATAGTTATGACATTCAAACCTTCACTATCATAATGTTTCAATGAACATCATTGTGTATCTTCATTCACAGGTGCCACTACTTTCGTATTATTTCTGAAAATGACTCCCCGGGGCATAAGACTAGGCACATTTAAAACTTTGATTGCCCATTACCCATCAAGGAAGTTATACCAATTTAGAGCCTCATTGACTGCATCAATTTATCCATATCTCCAACAGCATTATGTTTTGGCAATCCTTCAAATTTTGGTCATTTTCTTGGTAAAAAAGGATTATCACTGTTACTTTAACATACATTAAGGCTGAACATATTTTTATGTTACTGCTAATTTTTCTATTTCAGCCTATAAATTTGAAATAGTGAGCATATGTTACTTTTCTAAGAAAAAACATTTGTTTCCATTAAAAAAAAAAGTTCAGGGCTAGGCACAGTGGCTCATGTCTATAATCCTAGCATTTTGGAAAGCCAAGGCATGAAGATTGCTTGAGCTCAAGAGTTCAAAACTAGCCTGGGGCAGGCCGGGCACAATGACTCATGCCTGTAATCCCAGCACTTTGTGAGGCCAAGGCGGGCGGATCACCTGATGTTGGGAGATTGAGAACAGCCTGACCAACATGAAGAAACCCTGTCTCTACTAATAATACAAAAATTAGCCAGGCATGGTGGCACATGCCTGTAATCCCAGCTACTTGGGAGTCTGAGGCAGGAGAACTGCTTGAACCCAGGAGACGGAGGTTGCAGTAAACCGAGATCGTGCCATTGCACTCCAGCCTGGGCAACAAGAGTGAAACTCAGTCTCGAAAAAAAACAAAACAAAACACTAGGCTAGGCAACAATGAGACCCTGCCTCTATTTAAAAAAAAAAAAAAAAAAAAATCATACTTTTAGTAATAAGTTTATACAGGATATAAGAGTACCATGGAGGTCAGGTGCAGTGGCTCATGCCTGTAATCCCAGCACTTTGGGAGGCTGAGGCGGGCAGATCACTTGAGGTCAAGAGTTCGGGACCAGCCTAGCCACGGCAAAACCCTGTCTCTATTAAAAATGCAAAAATTAGTCAGGTATGGTGGTGCACATTGATAATCCCAGCTACTTGGGAGGCTGAGGCATGAGAATCGCCTGGGAGGCAGAGGTTACAGTGAGCCGAGATCACGCCACTGCACTCCAGCCTGGGCAACAGAGTAAGACTCTGCCTCAAAAAAAAAAAAAAAAAAAAAAAAAAAAAAAATGTCTAGGGAAATTCAGAGAAAGAAAAGACAATCCTCGTTTAAATCAAGGCCTGGTATAGTCCCTTGCAGAGAAAATGCTCAATATGAAGAAGAAACTGAAGGAAATAAGGCAGGCAGGCAACCAGCCCACAGGGAAGTTTCAAAAAGGTAAATCAAGCTGGGCCTTAAAAAAAGTAAAGAAGGCTGAGCACAGTGGCTCACACCTGTAATCCCAGCATTTTGGGAGGCTGAGGCAGGTGTATCACCTGAGGTCAGGAGTTTGAGACCAGCCTGACCAACATAGTGAAACCCCATCTCTACTAAAAATACAAAAAATGAGCTGGGCATGGTGGTGGGCGCCTATAATCCCAGCTACTCAGGATGCTGAGGTAGGAGAATCACTTGAACCCGGGAGGCAGAGGTTGCAGTGAGCCAATTGCGCCACTGCACTCCAGCCTGGGCAACAAGAACAAAACTCCACGTCAAAGAAAAAAAGTAAAGGAGAAAAAAAAGGCATTCCACGTAGATAAAAGACAAGAGAAAATCTAAAGGGAGATATGAAAATACAGTTATGCAACACTTAACAACAGGGATACATTCTGAGAAATCGGTCATTAGGAGATTTCAACATTGTATGAATATCATTGAGTAAACTTACACAAATCTAGATGGTACAGCCATAAACACCTAGGCTATATGGTATAGCCTATTACTCCCAACCTGTACAACATGTTACTATACTGAATACTACAGGCAACTGTAACTCAATGGTAACTATTTATATATCTAAACATAGAAAGGTGTGCTAAGACCTTATGACAACTATGATGTGACTGGGCAATAGGAATTTTTCATCTCCATTATAATCCTATGGGACCATCATCATATATGCAGTCCTTTGATGACCAAAATGTCATTAGGTGGCACATAACAGCAACTGTGAAGAGCTATAAGGAAAAAGACCTATAAAAGGTAAGACGTCAAGTGCTAACCGAGAGAAAGCCTTGAATGTCATGATGAAACACCTGCATCAGATTCAACAACAAAAATACAATTTTAAGTCAAACAAGATGAAAATATAAATTAAAAGTAATCTGACAGATTTAAAGTTTGAAGTAATAGAAGTAGGGAGACAAGACTAATCAAAAACAAGGTGATAAAGGCCTAAATGAGGATGGCAGGATGAAAAGGTAGTTACTTCTAAAATTTTTAACTACGCAACTTCTGAGTAAGGATAGTGGATTAAATGTATCTAGCTAGATCTACTTTCTCTTCTCACTCACATACAGGAAAAAATTTTAAAAAAGAAAAAATGTTTACACAAAACATAAAATCACAAGGATGGAAAGAATAAGAGAAGAAGAAAAATAACTTCTTTGAAATTAGAGGTAAAATGGACTATTGCCCTGGGAGATCGACAAGAACTAAATCCTGAACTGACAAGGGAAAAAGTAGAAAACCAACTCAATTTACACTATGGAATCCCCAAAGTCTCAGAAGCTGGTGGCTCTAGGTACCTCTGGGTATGCAGGGTGGGGTGAATGAAGTAAAAATAAGGAGAATTAGTTCAACATCTGTTTACTACACAGATGGATTCCTAGATCCTCTTCTCTATTCCTTCTAAACAAGGCAACTACCCCTCCCCATCCTGTCAAAAGACAGATTTACTCTTTGGAGAATATAAATCAAAGGTCTTGCAGTCTAGTGAACACCAGGCAAGTGAAACTGAGAGAGCTAGACAGAAAACAGGAAAACTAACACCAATGTATGCATACCACGTTTCATTTTTCTTCCGCGTTGTACTGCCTATTTCCTATATTCCATATCTCCACTGTGTTGGTTTACTCTCTCCTACTGGTGGAGCCTATTGTCTAGTGGATCCTGAAAAGGTGTAGGAATACCTTGGATATATAAAAATATCTTTCTTTAATTTCACTAATTGATAGTTTGCTTAGGTATGAAATTCTAAATTAGAATTTATTTTCCCTCAGAATTTTGAAGGCGTTGCTCCAAGGTCTTTTTGTTGTTGTTGTTGTTGTTTTGTTTTTCTGTGCTCTTGCGCCAGTGGCGCGATCTCAGCTAACTGCAACCTCTGCTTCCCAGGTTCAAGCAATTCTCCAGCCTCAGCCTCCGTTTTCTCTGGTACTACAGGTGCACATCACCATGCCCAGCAAATTTTTGTATTTTTAGTAGAGATGGGGTTTCTCGATGTTGGCCACGCTGGTCTCAAACTCCTGACCTCAGGTGATCCACCTGCCTCAGCCTCCCAAAGTGCTGAGACTACAGGTGTGAGCCACCACGCTGGCCTACTCCAACATCTTCTACTTTCTAGCATGACTACTGAGAAATAAATACAATCTGATTCCTGAATCTTTTGAATGTGAACAATCTTATTCTCTCTGAAGCTTATAGAATATTCTCTTTCTAGCTGATGCTGAAATTTCAGCATAATGTGCCTTGATGTTTCATGGACTCTTCAATCTAGAAACTAATGTCTTTCACTGTGACATTTTATTTAAACGGAAATAAAGAATTCTGTTAAAACAAATAAAAATGATGCCACTGGAGAGAAGGAAATGAGGAATAGGGAGTAAAGGACTCTCTTACAATGTTTTTTATAACATTATAAAACTAAGTCATTAAATATTAATATATGCATGCATAGTTTTGATTTAAATAACATTTATGTATGTATGTACACACACACACACACACACACACACACACACGTATATTTGGCAAAAGACCCAAGAAGAGGTAATAACCCAGATAAACACATAAGAAGTAAAAAAATCCAAACACTTATAGTCCCTTAGCCTGGAGAAATGAAAAACTGAACTTTAACAGTCATGATAGATACAGAAAGGTAGGAAGGACAGCAGATTTGAAGGAAATGCTGGTGAGTACATACAAATATAGGATGTTAAAGATTATTGAAATAGAGGCTGGGCACGATGGCTGACACTTGTAATCCCAGCACTTTGGGAGGCCAAGGCTGGTAGACTGCTTGAGGCCAGGAGTTCAAGACCAGCTTGGCCAACATGGTGAAACCCCGTCTCTACTAAAAATACAAAAAATTAGCCAGATGTGGTAACACATTGTAGTCCCAGCTAGTCAGGAGGCTGAAGCACAAGAATCATTTGAACCCAGGAGATGGAGACTGCAGTGAGCCAAGATTGCCCCACTGTACTGCAGCCTGGGCAACACAGAAAGACTCTGTCTTTAAAAAAAAAAGATTACTCAAATAGAGCTAGGCATAGTGTCATACATCTATAATCCCTATATTAGGGAGACCAAGGTGGGAGGACTACTTCATCTCAGCAGTTCAAAATTAGTCTGGGCAACATAGTGAGATCCCATCTCTATAAATCAAAAAAAAAAAAACTACTCAAACAGAGATGCAGCTGGGCACAATGGCACACACCAGTAGGTCCAGCTACTCAGGTGGCTGAAGTGAGAGGACTGCTTGAGCCCAGGAGTTCAAGATCAGCCTGGAACATAGTAAAACCTTGTCTCAACTTAAAAAAAAAGAGAGAGACAGATGTCTTTTAAATAGACAAAAACATAGGAAAGTAATTTATGTGAGAAGCCAGAAATGAAATTTTTGAAGTCTTTGATACATAAAAGATAAATGAAGGGTGATATGGTTTGGCTCTGTGTCCCCACCCAAAACTCATGTCAAATTGTAATCCCCAGTGTTGAAGAGGCAGCCTGGTGGCAGGTTTTTGGATCATGGGGTTGGTTTCTAATGGTTTAGCACCATCCCCCAGTGCTGTCTCATGATAGAGTTCTCAAAAGATTTGGTTGTTTGAAAGTGCGTAGCACCTTCCCCTTCTCTCTCTCTATCCTGCTGGCCATGTAAAGACATGCTTGCTTCCCTTTAGCCTTCCACCATAATTTCTTGTTTCCTGAGGCCTCCCCAGCCATGCCTCCCATACAGCCTGTGGAACCATGAGTCAATTAAACTTCTTTTCTTCATAAATTACCCAGTCTCAGGTGGTTCTTTACAGCACTGTGAGAATGGACTAATACGAAGGGAATGGAATTGGCCAGGTGGTTCGCACCTGTAATTCCAGCACTTTGAGGGGAAGAGGTGGGCCAATCACGAGGTCAGGAAGTCAAGACCATCCTGACCAACACGGTGAAACCCTGTCTCTACTAAAAATACAAAAACTAGCTGAGCGTGGTGGCACACCTGTAGTCCCAGATACTCAGGAGACTGAGGCAAGACAATTGTTTGAACCTGGGAAGCGGTGGTTGCAGTGAGCCAAGATCACACCACTGCACACAAGTCTGGCAACAGAGCAAGATTCCATCAAGAAAGAAAGAAAGAAAGAAAGAGAGAGAGAGAGAGAAAGAAAGAAAGAAAGAGAGAGAGAAAGAAAGAAAGAGAGAGAGAAAGAGAGAAAGAGTGAGAGAAAGAGAGAGAGAAAGGAAGGAAGGAAGGAAGGAAGGAAGGAAGAAAGGAAGGAAGGAAGAAAGAAAGGAAGAAAGGAAGGAAGGAAGGAAGGAAGGAAGGAAGGAAGGAAGGAAGGAAGGAAGGAAGGAAGGAAACCAAAGAGAATGGGATTATAGTAGGTACCATCTGAATGTTCAGTTGAAATAGGAAGGCAAGCAGCTAGGAAGGCAGGTAGGTGGACAAATGGAAAGAAATGTAGGAAACTGCCTGGTTTACTGTTTAGTTAACAGTTCTAGCCCCAACCAGGCACTGTGGTGTACACCTGTAATCCCAGCTAATTTGCAAGCAAAGGTGGGAAGATCATTTGCGCTGAGGAGTTCAAGACCAACCTGGGCGACATAGCAAGACCTTGTCTCAAAAAAGAGTCCTAGCCTCAAGGATGAGAATAGAAAAGTAGAAGCGTACTGAAAAAGAAAAAGAAAATATGCAAAAAGGACAAAGAAGGAACAATCAGTGATAAAGGCCAAATAACACAGTGTCTCTGAAATCAAGTTTCAAGGAGTAGCTCAATTATGGAGTATCAAGAACTTGGAGAAGGATTCTAATAACAACCCTAAAAGCTGCAATGCATAATTATTCATGCCTGTAATCTTGGCAATCTGACAGGCCAAGAGCAGGAGGATCACTCGAGGACAGTAGTTCAAGACCAGCCTGGGCAACATAGCGAGACCCTGTCTCTAAAAAATTTAAAAATTAGCTGGGCATGATGATGATGGTGCAAACCTACAGTCCTAACTACTCAGGAAACTGAGGACGGAAAATCTTTTGAGCCTAGGAATTAGAGGTATTGCAGCGACCTATGGTCACGCAATTGCACTCCAGACTGGCTGACACAGCAGGACCTTGTCTCAAAAAAACCCTTAAAAGTATTTAAAGAATTGAAACACAGAACTAGGATAAAGAAATATAGAAGGTTACAGAAAAGATTTTAGGAAACTGTTTTTTTTTCCTGGAGACAGGACCTTCCTCTGTCACCCAGACTACATACAGTCCAGTGGCATGATCATGGCTCAGTGCAGCCTCAACCTAGCAAGCTCAAGAGATCCTCCCACCTCAGCCTCCCAAGTAGTTGGGACTATAGGCATCCACCACCACACCTAGCTAATTTCTTAATATATATTTTTGTGGAGACAAGGTCTCACTATATTGCCCAGGCTGTCTCCAACTCCTGGGCTCAAACAATCCTCTCACCCTGGCTTCCCAAAGTGTTGAGATTACAGGTGTGAGCCTCCACACCCAGCCTGGAAACTACTCTTCTAGTTCCTTTTTTCAGCACCTTGCACTCAGTTCTCCATCCAAGCAATGCCTTGTCCCCTAGGCTGCCTAATGTGGTATTTCACCCTTTTCATCTACAAAAAAGACGATACTCCACCTAGCTCTTTCTCAAAAGATATCCAATGTAGTACATTTCAGTAGGAAAGTGACTCTAAGTCACAATGGAAAAAATCTTTTAACTAAGAGATTAGGAATGATGACTGTGTAGATGGACTGCCAACAATCAAATTTTGTCTCTACATTCTAGTAGCTATGTGACTTCAGACAAGTTACTTATTCACTCTCTGTGCCTTAGTTTCTTCATCTGTAAAACAAGGATAATAATACTTACCTAACGCAATTGTTATAAAAATTAAATGAGAACAGCTGGTATATATATTACTAATAAATGTTAGATATTATTATAGTTAGATTAAATTCATAATATCAATGGCTCAAATAGTCTTATCCCTTCAAAAGTATTTTTATAGTAACAGTGTATAAAGGGATGAGCCTCCAAAGCTGGGTTTTATATTCATTTTTATTCAATAAATATTTATTGAACTCTAACCCCATATACTAGGCACCCACTCACTGCAAGCACTGTGGTGCTACAGTGAACAAGGAAAGCAAAAGTTCTGCTCTCATAGAACTTATATCCTAAGTGTGCTGGTTTGGTTGTTTTTTTTTGAGACAGGGTCTCACTCTATCTCCCAGGTGCCCAGACTGGAGTGCAGTGGCACAATTATGGCTCACTGCAGCCTCAACCTCCCAGGCTCAGGTCATCCTCCCATCTCAGTCTCTCGCGTGGCTAAGACTACTACAGGGGATGCCACCACACTCTGCTAATTTTTTGTATTTCTTTTTTTTTACAGATAGGGTTTCATGTTGCCCAAGCTGTTCTCAAACTTCTGGGCTCAAGCAATCCACCACCTCAGCCTCCCAAAGTGCTAGGATTAAAGGTATGAGCCACCACGTCCACCCCTAAGTACACTGTTGAACCCATAAACTTACTTATCCATTCAACTACAGCGAAAACATGGAGGGAAAATATAAAATGGACCTGGTACAGTGGCTCGCACCTGTAACCCCGGCACACTAGAAGGCTGAGGCAGGAATACTGCTTGAGCCCAGGAGTTTGAGACCAGCCTGGGCAATATAGTGAGACCCAGTCTCTACCTAAAATAAGTTAATAAAAACTTTAAAATAAGAAAATATACTGATGAAAATATGAAAAGTGACATAAATTTGAAGAATTTATCTGAAAAGCTGGAGACAGTTGCTAGAGACTAGACATAGAGACTAGTCAACAAAATAGGACAGTATAGTCTGGCATACAGAAGGAACTTAAGTATCCACTCCTTTCCCTGGGTTTGTCTCTTTAAGTGTAAAATGATAGGCGTTGTCCTATTTCCAACCTGAAGATTCACTGATGTCTACCTACTAAAGTCATCATGGCATATTAGACAGCATTCTTAAAAACAGATGGCTATGGCCTGGCGCAATGGCTCACGCCTATAATCCCAGAACCTTGGGAGGCCAAGGCGGGTGGATCACCTGAGGTCAGGAGTTCAAGACCAGCTGACCAACATAGTGAAACCCCATCTCCACTAAAAATATAAAATTAGCCAGGTGTGGTGGCGCATGCCTGTAATCCCAGCCACTCGGGAGGCTGAGGCAGGAGAACTGCTTGAAACCAGGAGGCGGAGGTTACAGTGAGCCAAGATCGAGATCGCACCATTGCACTCCAGCCTGGGCAACAAAAGCACAACTCTGTCTCAGAACAAACAAACAAAAACAGATGGCTCTACAAGCAGGACCTATCATTAGGTGTGGGTCGTGAGCCCAGACTCTACTGAGTTCAAGCCCTGCATTTCAGAAGGGGTTTAAATGTGCTGTTTTACTGTTAAATCTAAATGAAATCAGGTATACAACCATAAAAACATTTGATAGCATTGACAGAATGTTTTACCCTTGTGTACCCCTTTATGGTACTGTACCACCATTAACATTTTAAACGAATCTTATCACCAGTCTAGGGGGAAAAAAAGACAGCTCCAAAGCCAGTTTTGAAAAATCAATGATTCAAATTTTGCTAGTTTTGGAATTAAACATCCCCAAGATGTCATGGCCTACATTAAATCAAAGAAAAAGAGTATAGTTGCCTTGACTGGTGCAATTTAGTTTTTGAAGATCAACCACCAGTTGACACTGGAAATCGGTACCGTTACTGCCTGAGAGGAAAGCCATCCACAATAGAGAACCAAAAAGGACCTTCAAAAAACACTCATCAAATGTATTATTCTCATCTCTTAGTGGACTGTTCGAGGAGAAGGGAGGACTGAAACACAAAAAATTAAGTTGAGGGACCACTATTTCAAGATGACAAGAAAACTAGAGTTCCAAAAATACAGAAGTTTCTATTTCTTAATTTCTAAGAAAATAAAGATTCAGTTTGGTGATATAAATCTATTATATAAAAAGTATGCATGGCTCACAGGCTCACACCTGTAATCCCAGCACTTTGGGAGGCCAAGGCGGGCAGATCACTTGAGGTCAGGAGATTGAAACCAGTCTGGCCAACATGGTGAAACCCCATCTCTACTAAAAACACAAAACTCAGCTGGGTGTAGTGGCATGCGCCTGTAATCCAGCTGCTCAGGACGCTGAGGCAGGAGAACCGTTTGAACCTGGGAGGCCAAGGTTACGGTGAGTCAAGATAGTACCACTGCATTCCAGCCTGGGAGACAGAGTGAGACTGCCTCAAAAAAAAAAAAAAAAAAAAGTATGCAAGGTTAGGCACAGTGGCTCATGCCTGTAATCCCAGCATTTGGGGAGGCCAAGAGAAGCAGCCTGCTTGAGCCCAGGAGTTCGAAGCTACAGTGAGCTACAATCATGCCACTGCATTCCAGCTTAGGAGACAAAGCAACACTCTGTCTCAAAATATAAATAAATAAAGTAATAAGTACGCAGACTGGTTCCTTTTCAAAAATGTTTATTGTATTTCATCTGCTGAATTAGTAAAATATACCTTTTTAAAAGATCTTTGTAATATAATAAAATAATATCTTTTTTTGTTGGGGGACAGGGTCTCACTCTAACGCCCAGGCTGGAGTGCAGTGGCACAATCACAGCTCACTGCAGCCTCAACTTTCCAGGTTCAGGTGATATTCCCATCTCAGCCTCCCAAGCAGCTGGGAATATAAAAGTGCGCCACAGTGCCTGAATAATTTTTTGTAGAAAAGGGGTTTTGTCATGTTGTCCAGGCTGGTCTCAAACTCTTGGGCTCAAGCAATCTCCCTGCCTTGGCCTCCCAAAGTGCTGGGATTAGAGGCATGAGCCACCGTGCCTGGCCATAAAAGAATATTTTGACATCTTAACTTTACATTGCATGAATTCCTATTTTCCCATATCTGAAAAAGGTATATAAAGGTAACAGGTAAGAATTTTGTCAATTGATGCAGCTAAAACTATAAGTTACATAGGTGAAAATTAGCTAAAAAATTTTTTTTCCTAAATGACAGCCTTACAATAAATTGTATGTAATAGAACAAAAAGAATTCTCTGCTAGTGAGAATACCAGAAACGAGATAAATAACCTACACTCACTACAAACCCATTCACCATTTCTAGTTTGAATATTGAATTGTAAATAAAATACCTAATCTCCTTCCAACTATTGCCTCAGTCAGTGCATTACAAATAACACATTCAATTTAGAAAGTATTCCACCTTGGTTGAGCATGATGGCTCATGCCTATAATCCCAGCTCTTAGGGAGGCCCAGGGCAGGAAGATCACTTGAGGCCAGGAGATCAAGACTGGCCTGGGCAACATAGCAAGACCCTGTCTCTAAAAAAAATTAAAATTGGCCAGCCATAGTGGTGCATGTCTGTGGTCCCAGCTACTCAGGAGCCTGAAGTGGGAGGATCACATGGTCCCAGGGGATCAAGGCTGCAGTGAGGCATGACTGTGTCACTGTACTCCAGCCTCAGTGACAGAGCAAGACGCTCTCCCATGGGGAAAAAAAATATGTTCCTCCAAAATTGTTAATAGTCCATAGACAAGAAAGATATAGCCTAAAGTATTATAGACCGCCTACCCACTCAGTTTTACTTGCCAGTGATAAGCAGAACTAGTGAAAAATGATAGAATATGGAGAATTATCAATTTGAGAAAAAAAATCATCACATTAGAACTATTACTTCAACACAACTCTTAGAGAGTTTAAACCATATTTTACTCTTTTTCTAATGCAACACCAACAGTGAAAAATGCAGAAGAACCTGGTTCCCTTGAAAAACACTGCAGGGCCACCAGCACAACTAACATGATCAAGCACTGTTACTAACCCTAAGGATTAACTTGGCTGAGTCAGTGGCTCACACCTATAATCCCAGCAGTTTAGGAGGCTGAGGTGGGAAGATTGCTTGAGGCCAGGAGTTCAAGACCAGTCTGGGTAACATAGCAAGATCCCATCTCTACAAAAAGTTAAAAAATGTATCCAGGTGAGGTGATATGTGTCTATAGACCCAGATACTCAGGAGGCTGAGGCGGGAAGATCACTTGAGCTCAGGAGTTCAAGGCTGCAGTGAGCATGATTATACCGCTGCACTACAGTCTGGAAGGCAGAGTGAGACCCTGTCTCAAAAATAAAAATAAATATATTTTAAAAAAGGATTAACTTAAATGAAGCTTCAAGAGAAGAGTGAAATATTTTTTTTAAATCATCTTGGCCAGGCACAGCGACTCATGTCTTTAATTCCAGCACTTTGGGAGGCCAAGGTGGAGGATCACCTGAAGTCAGGAGTTTGAGACCAGCCTTGCCAACATGGAGAAACCCCACCTCTACTAAAAATACAAAATTAGCTGGGTATGGTGGCACATGCCTATAATCCCAGCTACTCAGGAGGCTGAGGCAGGAGAATCGCTTGAACCTGGGAGGTAGAGTTTGCAGTGAGCCAAGATCGCACCATTGCACTCCAGCCAGGGCAACAAGAGCAAAACTCTTTCTCAAAAAAAAAACAAACAAAAAAAAACTTCTTGCCAAAACTAACAAGAATTGTTTCTTGTTTTTTTGTTTTTTTGTTTTTTTTTTTTAAAGAATTAGTACTCCAGCAAAAATACAAAGTAGAAAAAACTCATGATGTCCCTGGTCCTTAAAACGGCTCTAAAGAAATAAGGTATGACAATGTAGCAAAGAATTCTGACCTGAAAACCATTTACTTTCTTTTCACTGAGCACAGTACATTTCCACCTAATGTTCCTCCATTCATTAATCTCATTTCCCAAAATGCAACAGACTGCTGAAAAAATCCACGATGTAGGCTGGGCATGGTGGCTCATGCCTGTAATCCCAGCACTTTGGGAGGCCGAGGCGGGTGGATCACGAAGTCAGGAGTTGGAGACCATCCTGGCTAACACGGTGAAACCCCATCTCTATTTAAAAAAAAATCCACAATGTATATATGATCTCTTCCTCCTGATATAAAAGTGCAAAGGGAAAAAAGAAAATACATTTTCTGATTTGATTGAACTGAACATGGGATTGATAAGTCAGAAGGGATAGAAGAATTTCTCAACATCAAAAAAGAAATCTGGCTAGGCAAAGTGTCTCACATCTGTATTCCCAACTTTGACAGACTGAGACAAGTCTTGCTTGAGACCAGGAGATCACATCTGTCTCTACAAAAAAAATTTAAAAATTAAGCGGGCATGGTGGCAAGGCACCTGCAGTGCCAGCTATTCAGGAGACTGAGGAGAGAGGATCACTTGAGCCCCAGAGGTGGAGGCTACCATGAGCAGTGATCTTGCCACTGTGCTCCAGCCTAGGTGACAAAGCAAGGAGCAAGACCCTGTGTCAAAAAGAATAGAGGAGAAAAGAAAAAAGAAAGGATCTAAAAATTGCAGAAGCAAGGCAGCCGAAGCACAGTAAAAAAAAAAAAAAAAACAACTGTTTCATTAACAAGGATTCTGCGCACTCGTGCCACACACACACACACACACACACACACACACACTCCCTCTCTCTCTCTCTCTCTCTCTCCTGCTGAGATTTAAGCTGATATTGATCAGCTTACAAAAATATGGTCAAGAGGCTGTCATTCTGGTTGCTGTTGTTTAAAAAACAAAACAAAATATAGCAACCCCACCCACACAGCTGGAAAAAAGCTTCTGACATACGAACTAAAACTTGTTTACCCAGGCCACTTTTTAATAAGAGAAATGCTCTGCAATTTAACTAGGATTATATAAGTATTTTGCAATGTGTGATCAGTTAAAAATCTTGTTATTTACTCCACAGTTCACAGATAGGTTATTTTACTACAAGGTCAGGTTTGCCATAACGGTATTTTTCCTGTTTTATAGTTTTATTCCATCACCCAGCACTTCCTGCGATGTGATTTTTGCCATTAATTTTACCTCCCTTTCCTTTAAAAAAAAATTTTAAAGATTTTAAAAGGATGACATATAACAAATTAACCATTTCTTAAAACAGCTGTTCCCAGAAACATGGTGAAAAAGAAACTTCAGTGATTCAACTGTCCTATCAAAATCTGGATATCGCAAAATAATACTACCTTTCAGTAACATGAAAAACAAATCTAACTTAAATTTCAACGTGGAGATGGGGGAATCACTCCCACTGTTGTATTTTCAAGAAATTCTCTGCCCACCCCCCGCAACCCCGCAACACACACACACACACACACACACACACAACCCTCAAGGCTTTTTTTTTTTTTTTTAAAGGCTATCAAATATATTGGTTTCTGGAAAAGGATAGACTTTATTTTGCAAAAATGACCAAGGTCTGCGAGATAAACTACGCCCCTAAAATGAAATATCTTCTAAGGAGAAATAACTGTAACATAGAGGAAAAAGGGCTGGGATTAGTAAGTTGAAGATCTCATCTCTCTAGACCTACACTAAAGCCTACTCCATCTCTTAGACAAGAAAGGTGAGATTTTTTTGATATTTGATTATTTTTTTGAAACTGAGAAATGGTGTGGAATCAAACTTTTCTGAAAGAGTTTGGAGACTGCATCGACCTAGGCCTAACAAGATTTAAACCTGGGGCTGTGGACGAAAGACCTGTCCGGAACCACAACCATTACACAAACCCCTGCCCTCAGCAGGCAAAGACACTACAGACCCTCTTAAAACAAGACCTAAGTTTCAAAGCATAGTCCGGGGACCGTGACGCGGGCGGGGGTTGCGGGTGGGAGGTAACAGCCTAAAGAAACGGCGTATATATCAAAGAATGTCCATTTTTAATTTTTTAAATCAAAATCTAAACCTTAAAATGTTTGGAAGCAACACCTCAACTAAAGAGCAATGTGGTCCAGTGTTTATAAATCCAAACTACTCTTAAAGTAAACCGAACCACTCTGCCTACAGTTTTCGGCATCAAGCGGCTCCAGCGAGCAGAGGGTTAAAAGAGGACCACATCACAGACCAGACGCCGCCCGAGAAGTGAGGGTGGGCCAGCCCCGCACTGGCCGCAGCTCCAGGGAGCTCAGGACAGGGAGCCCCCAACTCCCACCTGCCCCCTCGCTCCCTCCACCTCGAGTCTACCCAAGTACCCAGGGTCAGGCCCCTCCCCGGGTCACCGCTCCCTCACTGTCCCCTCGCGGCCCCTGCCCCGCCCCGGCGCCTTCAGCTCCAGCTCTGTCCCCTCAGTCCTGGGTCTCCTCAGTTGTCAGCCCCTTCAGCCCCTCCCCTTTAGAGGCGCCCCAGTCCTCCGTCTCCTCACCGGGGTTGGCAGTAGTCGCCGCCATGGCCGTGGATGCCACCGCCGCCGCGCCACCCCCCCCAGTGGGAGGAGCCGCCGCCACCGAACCGGGAGGGAGGGGGAGAGAAAGGCCACTCCCCAGAAGCGACGCTGACCGCTGCCTCCGCTACCGCGGAATCCAAGATGGCGGCTTCAGCAACCCCCACCATCCCAGCCCCTGTAGCGGAGAGACCACGCCTGTACGGTGGGCGGAGTCAACACACGGCCAGCCTCCTAGGAAAAAATTGACCAATGAAAACGCCATCGACTAAGGGCAGGGCTAGTCACTGCGCCAGCCAGTCCTTTGGAGGGAGGGCGAGGAAGAAGTCCAGCTGTCTTCCTAACCCCGCCCTCCTTGCGTAAGAGGTCAATGACCAAGTGACGTCATTGAAATATAATTAAAACGGGTATTTTAGGCCTGGTGCGGTGGCTCGCGCCTGTAATTCCAGTACTTTGGGAGGCCGAGGCTCCTGGATCATCTAAGGTCAGGGGTTCGAAACCAGCCTGGCCAATATGGCGAAACACCGTCTCTATTAAAAATACAAAATTAGTCCGGCCGTGGTGGTGCTTGGAGGCTGAGGCAGAAGAAAAGCTTGAATCGGGGAAGCGGAGGTTACAGTGAGCCAAGTTCGTGCCTCAGCACTCCAGCCTGGGCAACAAGAGTGAAACTCCGTTTAAAAAAAAAAAAATAGGTATTTTACTAAAAACCTTCGCTTGGTGGTGGATTCGTCTGAGTTGTTGCCCTGCAAACAATTTATCTTGTAAATCCCCTGTAGGTGCTCTAATACTTAAACTTCATATGGTGATTTGTAATCCTTTCCAGTTTCCCCCCCCCCCCGCTTTTTTTTTTTTTTAAGACGGAGTTTCGCTCTTGTTACCCAGGCTGGAGTGCAATGGCGCGATCTCGGCTCACCGCAACCTCCGCCTCCTGGGTTCAGGCAATTCTCCTGCCTCAGCCTCCTAAGCAGCTGGGATTACAGGCACGTGCCACCATGCCCAGCTAATTTTTTGTATTAGTAGAGACGGGGTTTCACCATGTTGACCAGGATGGTCTTGATCTCTTGACCTCGTGATCCAACCGCCTCGGCCTCCCAAAGTGCTGGGATTACAGGCTTGAGCCACCGCGCCCGGCCTTTTTTCCCCTTTTAAAGACTTTTGTCCCTGGTGAAAAAAGTTAAATGACTAATTTTTTTTTTTTTTTTTTTTTTTTTTTTTTGAGACAGAGTCTCTCTCCGTCGCCAGGCTGGAGTGCAGTGGCAAGATCTCGACTCACTGCAACCTCTGTCTCCTGGGTTCAAGCAATTCTCCTGCCTCAGCCTCCCGAGTAGCTGGGACTACAAGCCCGTGCCACCACGCCCAGCTAATTTTTGTATTTTTAGTGGATACAGGGTTTCACCATGTTGGCCAGGATGGTCTCGATTTCTTGACCTCGTGATCCGCCCGCCTCGGCCTCCCAAAGTGCTGGGATTACAGGCGTGAGCCACCGTGCCCGGCAATGACTAATTTTTGAATGCCTGCTATAGAATTGGTAGTATAAAAGGATCCGGGTGTTAACGGTTTGGTGTGGGAGATATCAACAGCAAAAACTGGAGGCAATGGATGAAGGAAGTATTTGAAGAGTGGCTTACTTCCTTTGGTCAGTGATAGGGACATAGTGGAGTTTTTTTGTTTTGTTTTTGTTTTTTGAGACGGAGGCCCAGGCTGGAGTGCAGTGGCGTGATCTCAGCTCACTGCAACCTCCACCTCCCTGGTTCAAGCAATTCCCCTGAGTCACCCTTCCGAGTAGCTGGGATTACAGGCTCACGCCACCACGCCCAGATAATTTTTTTTGTATTTTTAGCAGAGACGGGTTTCACCATGTTGGCCAGACCCGTCTCCAACTCCTGACCTCAGGCAATCCTCCCGCCTCAGTCTCCAAAAGTGCTGGAATTACAGGCGTGAGCCACCATGCCTGGCCAGTGAGGAGTTTTTAGCAGGTAATCGATAAAATGATGGCTGTGCAGATCTATTTTCTTTTTTCACTTTTTTTCACCCTAGATGGCGTCTTGCTCTGTCCTAGGCAGGAATGCAGTGGCGCGATCTCGGCTCACTGCAACCACCACCTCCCGGATGGAGCAATTCTGCCTCAGCCTCCCAAATAGCTGGAATTACAGGGGCGCCACCATGCCTGGTTATTTTTTGTTTCCTGATAATAGGAAGCATTGACCTATTTGGGCTAGGCACTGTCCAAAATGCTTTATACGTATTTATTCATTTAATCCTTACAACAATGATGCAGTAGGTTCTACTATTATTTCCATTTTGCAGTTAAGGAAAGTTAAGGAAACAGAAACAAAGAGGTTAAGCAAGGGACATCTAGCAGGTAAGTAATGTGGGAGGCAAACTAAGGGAGTCTGATATCAGAAACCTGTTGCACCCACCCCCCTATTTTAGCACTACAGTTTTAGCACTAGACTGTACTGCCTTTACATGTATGGATCACAAATTGTTTAATACAAATTTAATTAAAATTTTAACAAAAATCCCATTATGCTATTGAGCATCTTTACATTCTTAGAAGTTGTATATGTACTGCACAGATTAAATTGGTCCTCTTATTAGTTCACTGCAAAGGTATTTTAACATAATTTGCATGTTATTGTTTACATGTGTTAAAATTTCATTTTTCTTTCATTTTGTTGTTATATCTATAATTCACCAAAAAGGAAAAAATCGTCCACTCAAAAGAAACAGTGGCTCACGCCTGTAATCCTAGCACTTTGGGAGGCTGAGGCGGGTGGATCACAAGGCCAGCAGTTCAAGACCAGCCTGGCCAAGGTGGTAAAACCCCAACTCTACTAAAAATACAAAAAATATATATATTAGCTGGGTGCGGTGGCAGGTGCCTGTAATCCCAGCTACCCGAGAGGTTGAGGCAGAGGTTGCAGTGAACCAAGATCGTGCCACTGCACTCCAGCCTGGGTAACAGAGGGAGACTCCATCTCAAAAAAAAAAAAAGTTAAAGTCTGCTTTTTATTTTTTTCTTTTCTTTTTGGAAAGGTTTTTGCTCTGCATGGAGTGCAGTGGTAGGATCACAGCTCATAGCTCATAGTAACCTCCAACTCCCTTAAGGGACCCTGCCACCAGGCCTATCCATGTGAGCCGCCTTGCCCAATCATGCTTTTTTTTTTTTTTTTTTTTTGAGATGGAGTCGCTCAGGCTGGAGTGCAGTGGTGGATCTTGGGTCACTACCTCTACCTCCCGGGTTCAAGAAATTCTCCTGCCTCAGCCTCCGAGTAGCTGGGATTACAGGTGCCCACCACTACACCTAGCTAATTTTTTGTATTTTTAGTAGAGACGGGGTTTCACCATGTTGGCCACGCTGGTCTCGAACTCCTGAGCTCAAGATTCGCCCACCTTGGCCTCCCAAAGTGCTGGAATTACAGGCATGAGCCACCGTGTCTGGCCTAATCATGCTTTTTAAAGCATAAAAAGTAGTGATGAAAAATGTAACAAAAGTAAAAAGTACTTCAAAAGTCTGTAGTAAAGATAGCTAACTATTAAGGCTCCAGGGCAGATATAGAATATGAATTATGTTATCTTTAAATGTGATAAATTCATGCAAACAGCCAAAACATTTAAATGTAAATAGGAAGTCCAACTAGGAATATCTAAAAATGGGATTTTATTGGCCATTAATTTGCCCCTTGCCTGATGTACTTTCACTATTAGTACATTTTGTCAAACATTGATTTGGAATGCCATAAAATTTTTCAAGACACTTTTGGGCATGGTGGCTCACGCCTGTATTTCCAACACTTTGGGAGGCAGAGGCAGGTGGATCACCTGAGATCAGAAGTTTGAGACCAGGCTGGGCAACATAGTAAAAACCTGTCTCTACTAAAAACACGAAAATCAGCTGGGCATGTACCTGTAATCACAGCTACTCAGGAGGTGCTGAGACAGAAGAATCGCTTGAACCCAGGAGGCAGAGGTCACCGCAATGAGCCAAGATCATGCCACTGCACTGCAGCCTGGGCAACAGAGCAAGACTCCATCTAAAATAAATTAAAAAAAAAAAATTGGCTGGGCGCGGTGGCTCACGCCTGTAATCCCAGCACTTTGGGAGGCCGAGGCGGGTGGATCACGAGGTCAAAAGATCGAGACCATCCTGGTCAACATGGTGAAACTCCGTCTCTACTAAAAATACAAAAAATTAGCTGGGCATGGTGGCGTGTGCCTGTAGTCCCAGCTACTCAGGAGGCTGAGGCAGGAGAATTGCCTGAACCCAGGAGGCGGAGGTTGCGGTGAGCTGAGATCGCGCCATTGCACTCCAGCCTGGGTAACAAGAGCGAAACTCCGTCTCAAAAAAAAAAAAAAAAATTGCAGTACCTTCTTTACCAAGTAAAATGGATTTTTCTGGAATAAATGCAAAATGTTTTCCAGTTTGATGTGGATGAATATTGTGGTTATAAGAGACCAAGTTACATTTCTGTAGAAAAAAATTGGTAGAAATCATTTTGTTATATAGAGATGCTTACACAACTAGCTACAAAGTTAATAATATATTCTGCTATTAAAGTGTAACAAAGCTGGCCAATGCTGTAATCCCAGCACTTTGGGAGGCCGAGGCGGTGGATCACCTGAGGTCAGGAGTTCAAGACCCGCCTGGCCAACATGTTGAAACCCCATCTCTACTAAAAATACAAAAATTGTCGGGGCGTGGTGGTGCATGCCTGTAGTCCCAGCTTCTCAGGAGACTTAGGCAGAAAAATTGCTTGAACCTGGGAGGCAAAGGTTGAAGTGAGCTGGGATCGTGCCACTGCACTCCAGCCTGGGCAATAAGAGCAAGACTTCTCTCAAAAAAAAAAAAAAAAAGTGTAACAAAGCTATTGGCAAAATTCTTTGTCAAATATCACATGGAGTCATGATACACAACATGAAAGGGCAATCAATATCTGCTCTACCTGCTACCAGATGTTTGTTTTAAGAGAAGAAACCACTAATGTACACAGTATGAGTCAGCTTACAGCATACAGGCAATATATAAGGAGAAATGCCTAGATACTTCTTGTTTGGTTTATCATTAAAAATTGAAGATATGGGGTCGGGTGTGGTGGTTCATCCCTGTAATCCCACTACTTTGGGAGGCCGAGGCGGGCAGATTGCCTGAGCTCAGGAGTTCAAGACTAGTCTGGACAACATGGTGAAACCCATGTCTACTAAAAATACAAAAAAATCAGCCAGGCATGGCGGCATGCACCTGTAGTCCCAGCTACTCAGGATGCTGAGGCAGGAGAATTTCAAGAACCCAGGAGGCACAGGTTGCAGTGAGCCAACTGCACTCTAGCCTGGGCGACAGAGTGAGACTCTGTCTCAAAAAAAAAAATTCAAGATACAAGGCAAGGTGCAGTGGCTCACACCTGTAATCTCAGCACTTTAGGAGGCCAAGGTGGGCAGATCACTAGGTCAGAAGATCAAGACCATCCTGGCCAACATGGTGAAACACTATCTCTACTAAAATACAAAATATTAGCCAGGCATGGTGGCACACGCCTATGATCCCAGCTACTCAGGAGGCTGAGGCAGGAGAATCGCTTGAACCCAGGAGACAGAGGTTGTAGTGAGCAGAGATCACGCCACTGCACTCCAGCCTTGACAACAGAGCAAGACTCCATCTAAAATAATAATAATAAATTCAAGATGCAGAAGAAAACATTTTTCATTTAGGTAAGAATTATTTTGTGAAGTATAAGGCAGTCTGAAAAAGATATCTTGTGATCAAAACTGATGGAGTTATAGGCCAGGCATGGTGACTCACAGCTGTAATCCCAGCACTTTGGGAGGCTGAGGCAGGTGGATCACCTGAGATCAGTCTGGCCAACATGGCAAAACCCCGTCTCTACTAAAAATACAAAAATTAGTATGGCATGGTGACACATACCTATAATCCCACCTACTCGGGAGGCTGAGGCACAAGGATCAATTGAACCGGGAGGCAGAGGCTGCAGTGAGCTGAGATCACGCCACTGCACTCCAGCCTGGGCGACAAGAGTGCAACTCAGTCTCAAAAACAAAACATACAAACAAACACACAAAAAAATTCATGGAGTTATAACTTTGGATACAGAAAGAACATTGATTGTTTCTACAAAAAAGATGTCAGTCCAGTCCACTTTCCTTTTTTTCTTTTTGAGATGTTTTGCCTTGTCGCCCAGGCTGGAGTGCAGTGGCGCGATCTCAGCTCACTGCAACCTCCGCCTCCTGGGTTCAAGCGATTCTCCTGCCTCTGCCTGCCCATTAGGTGGGATTACAGATGTCTGCCACCACTGCCCAACTAATTTTTTTGTATTTTTAGCAGAGACGAGATTTCATCATATTGCCCAGGCTGGCCTCAAACTCCTGAGCTCGGACAATCCACCCACCTGGGCCTTCCAAAGTGCTGGGATTACAGACATAAGCCACCATGCCCAGCCCACTTTCCATTTTATTCAGAAAACAGTTCATGGCCAAAATATATTTCTCCTAGCCAGGCTCAATGGTGCGTGCCTGTAGTTCCAGCTACTCCGGAGGCTGAGGAGGGAGGATCACTTGGGCCCAAGAGTTTGAGGCCAACCTGGGAAACATAGCAAGACCCCATTTCTCAAAATAAAATTTCTCCTGATTTTGATTCGACATTGAACAAATTAGCATGAACCATAAATGTAGCAAAATACCAGCCAGTGAGCATAATCTTTGAGAAGAAATAGATAAATTGGTGCTTTCTCCACAGTTAAGTATAGAGGCCAATCAGGGGGAAATGCTGTCACAGTTTTTAATAAGGATTGAAGTAAAATCCTTCTTTATGATACAGATAATACTAACATAAGCCATTTTTATTATTTTAACTAGGATTGGTCAAATGGCTCATCTGAGTAATATTTTCATTAACATGCACATATTACTTTAACTTCTAAATGTCATGGTTTCGGGTTTTGTTTTTGTTTTAGAGATAGGGTCTCACTCTTTCACCCGGGCTAGAGTGCAGTGGCACCATCATTGCTCACTGTAACCTCGAACTCCTGGCCTCAAGCCATTCTCTCACCTCAGCTTCCCAAAGCACAGGGATTATAGCTATGAGCCACCATACTCAGCCTGTTTTTCCTATTTAGTTTGTGTCTTTTATTAACCCATATTGTCTTCTGGTTTGTTGAAACAATAAGTCAGAAAACATTTGCCACAATGATGTCTTTCAAAGTGGCTGGCCATAAAAACTCCAGCACCACACTCATCTGAATGGCACTCTCTACAAAAGTGACTAATTTTGCCATTCTTGTCCACCTTGTAATATTTTAGGACAGTTAGCTTAAATTTCTCCTGACCTCGGGTGATCCTCCTGCCTTAGCCTCCCAAAGTGCTGGGATTACAGGCGTGAGCCACGGCACCCAGCCAGCTTAACCTTCTTTCTCTTATGCTTATTCTTCTTGGCAGTGGTGTAAGACATCTTCCTTGGCACAACCACGAAGTCTTAACATAATAAGAGTGGACTCCTTTTGAATACTGTCATCAAAGTACATCCATCTTCCAATTGCCTACCAGCAAAGATCACTCCATGAGTAGGAATTCCTTTCTTACCCTGCCAGGGCTTTACATTTTGTATTATATTGGAGAGTTCAAACAATGAACCCCAACAAATAAAAGAGTGATGTCTTCCCCATTACAAAAATCTGCATCTAAGTAGCAGTTCTACTACAGATGGCAGATCACAAAGCCAACATTTTTAATGTTAAGAACAAAGTATCAGGATTTCATAAGAAAACCAGACCATGATGCAAATGCCTTGACTGCCAAGAGTATATTATTTCCCAACACATGATCATTTTCTTTCTTCATCAGAGGAAAAGAATGAATGACACATTATTGAACATATTCTAAACCACATCCAAATGTTGCAACCAAATGGGGGGAAATGATTCCCAGAGCTGAATGTAGCCAATGCAACTGAATACAACTCCTGCTCTCTCTCAAATTGAAACATTCAACTTTTGAGGTTACTCTTTGCTCTTCTGCTTAGAATCTGACAAACCACTGAATGCTGTCTTTGATTAGAAACTCTCCAATAAATCCTTGTAAGCTCCAACTATTCAGAATTATCTGGTGGCCATCAGACACTCCTTGCTATATCTGACAAACTCACTATAATTCAGCTTTTCTAATTTTAGTAGAAATAAAAATTAAGAGATCAGACCAAGATGCCAGTTAGCAACTTTTTAAAAATTAAGAAATGAGTTGATTGTGACGCCTGACCTACATGTTTTTATACACATTTTCAGCTTACCAATATTTAACCATTACTAATATTATTACTATTATTTTTTCCTATTAATTTGTAAACTATTACAGTTTTTTTCTATTATGGTAAACTGGTTTTTTAATTACTTAGACTGGTATTTTTTAAATTGTTTTTTGTTTTTGTTTGTTTTTAAGACCAGTCAAGTGAAGGAACAAAGAAATCTGTAACTGGTTGGGATCAATCAGTTGTAAACACCACTGCACTCAGACCAGCCTCCAAAGTTTTATTAAGTGTCTCTGGGTATGGTTGCCAGATCTAGCAAATAAAAATAAAGGTAGGCCAGTTTGATTTGAATACTGGATAAACAACAAATAATTTTTTTTTTTGACATGGAGTTTTGCTCTTGTTGCCCAAACTGGAGTGCAATCGCATGATCTTGGCTCATTGCAACCTCCGCCTCCCATGTTCAAATGATTTTCCTGCCTCAGCCTCCTGAGTGGCTGGGATTACAGGTGCCCACCACCATGCTCAGCTAATTATTATATTTTTAGTAGAGACCTAGTTTCACCATGTTGGTTAGGCTGGTCTCAAACTCCTGACCTCAGGTGATCCGCCGCCTCCGCCTCCCGAAGTGTTGGGATTACAGGCGTGAACCACTGCGCCCAGCCTTGGAGGTTAAAATTTTAAGAAACACTGATCCAGGTTATTGTGGGGAAGGGAAAGACTGGAACTGGGAAATCCACTTAGGTAAGTAGCTACTGTATAATTAATCCAGGGGAGAAATTCCGAGGACTTGACAAATGTCAATGAAACTGAAAAGATGATTGTTGCAAATACTGTTGTAATAGAATAATCCACAAGGCCTGCTATTTAATTGAATATGGAATAAAAGGAAGCTGGGGTGTCAAAGAAGTCTTTTGGACATCAGTAACAAAGACAGGAGCAATGTGCAAGTCCAGATTTGTTCAGCTGAAGTTTGGTTGTAGGATTGGTTGGTGGAATAGCCAGGTAAAAATGCTTATTAAGCACATGTAATCACAGGGCACCTGCCCAAAAGAGTGGTGGGAGCTAACCCTGAACTTCTGCATCAACTGCAAGAGACTTTGCGGTAACAAAGAATGACAGGACCAAAGTTAGAAGAGAAGAGAAAAAGTACACAAAGAACGCCTCAGGAAATGCCTGTTTCCGATTAAGCGACAACCTGGAAAGAATAGGGGAATGGAAGCCAAAGAAGCTTCAAGATAAAATAGTTTGGGCAACAGCATCACGTGTTCAGAGATGTTAAGGAAGAGGAGGATGGCTGAGCACATGTAAGGAATGGAAACCAGATTGCAATTGGCAGAGGAGTGAGGAGAAACTTAAGTAGACACAGCTAGTTAGCACAGATTACTTTTTCAAGAAACATGGCAGTAGAGAGAAAAATAATTAAATGGTAGCTGAAGTATGGGTTAGGCTAGGGGTGGAAACTTAGTAAAATATGTCTATAGACTGAGCTTATGGAAAGGAGCAAATTAAGAATGCAAGAAAAGGCCAGGCATGGTGGCTCAAGCCTGTAATCCCAGCACTTTGGGAGGCCAAGATGGGTGAATCACCTGAGGTCAGGAATTGGAGAGCAGCCTCCCCAATATGGTGAAACCCCAGCCTCTACTAAAAATACAAAAACTAGCCAGGTGTGGTGTCACACGCCTGTAATCCCACCAACTTGGGAGGCCGCGGCATGAGAATTGCTTGAGCCTGGGAGTTGGAAGTTGCAGTGAGCCCAGATCATGCCATTGTACTCCAGCCTGAGTGACACAGCAAGACTCTGTCTCAAAAAAATAAAAAAAACAAAAATTTTTAAAAAGCAAGAAATATATATGTCTGAGAAAACAAGACTGGTCCTAGGGGAGAGAAGGAGATAGGGTCAGGGCAGCATGTGAAAGCGTTCTCAGAAAACAAAGACCCTTTTTCTAAAAACGTGTAGACGTTTTGAAGTGGAGGAAAGGGAACTTGTGTGTGATGACTTTGATTCTCAAAGAAAAGTAACAGATGAAACTTCTGCTGGGAATACGAGGTAGAAATGGGGTTGGATGTAGCTGCACAGCTGTAGGCAATTGGTTGGGAAGTCAACTACGTATGAACCAAACGACTGTGAATAATCTGCCACAGGAGTAGAAAAAGGAAACCAAAAAAAAAAAAATCACCAAATGCTCTGCAGACCCAGATAAAGTCAAAAAGCATAAATTTTCATGAAACTATGGAGCATTGTTATTTCTGTCAATACTCAGAAAAGAAACCTGAGGAAAGAAAGTGAATGGTTTACCCACAATTGGAGAGCTGATGGACAGATCAATATATTGAAGATGGAAGATTCTAGAATTGCAAAAGAAACCGGTCAGGCGCGGTGGCTCATGCCTGTAATCCCAGCACTTTGGGAGGCCGAGGTGGGCGGATCACGAGGTCAAGAGATCGAGACCATCCTGGCCAATGGTGAAACCATGTCTCTACTAAAAAAATACAAAAATTAGCTGGGCGTGGTGGCGCGCACCTGTAGTCTCAGCTACTCGGGAGGCTGAGGCAGGAGAATTGCTTGAATCCGGGAGGTGGAGGTTGCAGGGAGCCGAGATCGCGCCACTGCACTCCCGCCTGGCGCCTGGTGACAGAGCGAGACTCTGTCTCAAAAAAAAAAAATTGCAAAAGAAACCTAGTTTATAAATCTCTGGAACAGGATAAGACTGGTCTGGGAAATAAATGAAGTCAGAAGTTATTGGACTAAGAGAGGTTTAATTCTGGAAGCTGATGTTGATAGCAGATTCAAAAGTGAGAAAGTTGGAGTCACAGAGGATAAGCACTGGGAACTACATATATCACAAAAAGTTTTTTTTTTTATGTTAGACTGATTTATAAGTGCTGCTCTGGGCAGTTACACAGTTTGTTTATAATGAGGAGTTGTTTGACTTTGAACATGGCAATTAGAGGTCCTCATGGCAAGAGAAAACCACAGCTGGCCTCCCACAGCCAACACAAGAACCAGAAAATGGCAGGGAAAATGAAGGAATAAAGGTAGGGTTTGTTTCTTATTATAAAAGAAAAAAAAAATAATTCCTTAGCAGTCTTAACAAGTAAATGGAATATTTCACACTGGGAGAAAAGACGTCAGGATACAAAGTTACAAATGTTTAGTGTTGTCCCCATCTCCTCCAAGAGCAGAGATCGGAGACAGTTGAAGCAAACAAGGAATTCTGTAAAAATTACCTAGAAACTCCAAAAATTTGATTAAAATCTAAACTTATAAATGTTGCTTTTTAAAAAATTTAATATCAAAAGGCCTGCCTTAGTAACATACTATTCCTACCAGAAAATAACCCCAATACCCCATCAGTAATATGCTCAAGCTGACCAGACAACTCTTATCTCCAAGCCCATGTAGACAAGCGTCTGTCTTTTAAACCAAAGTCATGGAGATCAAGTGACTGCTAGTAACATGTGTCACCTGTTAACTAACCAGTGTCCACCTTCTCCAGAGGGTGGGCAGGGCAGAAACCCTAAAGTGTTATGAGGGCCTAACCTCAGATCACCATCTTTCTAAGAACCGCTTCCCTCATTCCTTACTCAAAAGGAGATACTTGACTTCTAATCCAGACTATTTGTCTCAAATTTGGTGCCTCGTGACCTGGATGTTTTTTTCCTTTAGCAAAACACACATAATCTATAAAATCATATATATATAATTTTTTGTCTTTACATTTAAATATAAAAATACTATTCTGTTTTGTGTGATAAATCGAGGACCAAGCAATAAGAACCTTTTCTTCTTTCAAGGTAGGGATATCCATCAGCTTATATTGAGCTTTGTATTCAGAGCAGGGCATTTAGTCCCATGCCAGGCTAGTCCCACAAGCAAGAGACAAAGGCCATTCTCCCTGATTCCCAACCCTTACCTTCTCTCTTAATTCCCACTTTTAATAGAAAAGTTGGTTATAACCTCTTAAGAAAAGTTTCCGCCATGAGGGCAAGTCCTAACCTAACCAGAGTAACCCAGGTCTTCCCCTTTCAGCTACCTCAAAGAAAAGTCCACCTCCTGCAAACATGCTCTGTCTGGGTACCTATGCCTATTGGACAGGTGCACCCCACTAAATGGAAGCAGTGGTTACGTTTCCCCTCCTTCTTCCCCACTAATGCACTAAAAAGCTTCAGTGAGAGAAAAAAAGCAGGGTAGGTGTGAAGAAATTTATAACTTGACCCCCCTATCCCAGCCAAACAAAGAAAGCAAGATTAACTGGGCACAAGGAAAAAAAAAAGACCTTGATATTCCACCCTTCAAGTTACAATTGGGACAACTGGGGGTGGGGAAGAGTTGGAGTGGGATAAAGAACCAGGAGGGGCTCACAGCTGGAGGTCTAGTCCACTTAGTTTTTGTACTGGAAGGGCTCATCGCCGGTTTCATTGAGAAGACACGTGTGGATGAGGGCTTCTGTCACCGAAAAGGGGTCGCAGTTGGCAGAGGGGCAACGGCCTTCAAAGTAACCCTTCTTCTCCTGGCAGACAGTCCGGGGAATGCATATGCTGGTGCTATAATTGGCTACACCAGCAGAAAAGTCATTGCTGTCGGAGGTTTGATGGGATCTAGGTAGGCGTCAGGCATTGTCCAAGCCTCCCTTGGGATCATAGGTGTGGATGTGGTACTGGTGCCGCTTGCTTAGTTTCTCGATGGCCTCCTCAATGTACTTCAGACCATTCTCCTCCCACATGGCCTTGGTGCTAAAGTTGGTATGGCAGCCTGAACCATTCCAGTTTCTGGGAATGGGCTTAGGATCAAAGGTTGCTATCACTCCAGAGTCTTCACATACATGATGCAAGATGAAACGGGCTACCCAGAGATGATCTCCCATGCCGATTCCTTCACAGGGTCCAATTGGAAATTCCCACTGGGCAGGCATGACCTTGGTATTAGTCTCTGCTTGTATCTTGACTCCAGCATACAAGCAGGGCCGGTAATGGGCCTCCACAATGTTCCTGCCATAGGCTCTGTCTGCTCCCACACCGCAGTAATATGGACCCTGGGGTCCCAGGAAGCTGTTGGAAGGCCAACCAAAGGGGTGCCCATCTGTTCCCATGAGGGTATGTTCCTGCTCCATGCCAAACCAGGGGTGCTGGTTGCTCACCATGTCCATTATCCATTTACAGGTGTGCCTCAAATTGGTCTCTGCAGGCTTTCGATTGTACTTGAAAACTTCACACAGCACCAACTTGTTAGGGTCCTTACGGAAGGGGTCCTGAAACATGGCAGCAGGCACGAGATACATGTCACTGTTGGAGCCTTCAGACTCTAAAGTACTAGAGGTGTCGGAATTCCACTCAGGCCACTCTTCCACGCACTTGGGCTCACTGTGCAGGGTCTGGGTCCTGCAGTGCAGTCCTTCCCCAGTACCATCGATCCAGATATACATGGCCTGGACTTCTCACCCTGAGGCAGAGGGCCATGTACACCTGCTTGATGCCTTTGTTTAAGTGGGAACTTGCTGAGGTGGTCATGGTGGAAGGTGTTCTGGGCCCCGAGCGGGTGGGCAGGTAAAGGTAGGCCGCCAGAGCGAGGTGAGGAGAGGAGAGAAGGCCGCCATGCTGATCACATGCTCTGCTCTTCTCCCACTCTTGACTCTACCACGAAAAGTTATCAATAAATAAAACATGTAGGCCAGGCGTGGTGGCTCATGCGTGTAATCCTACCACTTTGGGAGGCCGAGGCGGGTGGATTGCCTGAGTTCAGGAGTTTGAGATCAGCCTGGGCAACATGGTGAAACCCCGTCTATACTAAAATACAAAAAATTAGCCAGGTGTGGTGGCATGAGCCTGTAGTCCCAGCTACTCTGGAGGCTGAGGCAAGAGAATCATTTGAACCTGGGAGGCAGAGGTTGCAGTGAGCCAAGATGGTGCCACTGCACTCCAGCCTGGGCAACAGAACGAGACTCCATCTCAAAAAAACAAAAAAATGTGTAAAAATATATCTGTGGGTATATACTTATATTTGTAGATAGATATACATCTTCAAACCAATAAGTAAAAGACTAATAGCTCAGTCAAAAGGGAAAAGGATAGATAAGGTGAAAATAGATTAGTATGTATCTGCAAAATATGTACAATCAATAGAGATTCAAATACTATAGTAATTAGAGAAATGCAATTTTTTAAAAACTAAGATATTGTGGTGTTTTGTTTTGTTTTGTTTTGTTTTGAGACAGAGTCTCATTTTCTTGTTCTGTTACCCAGGCTGGAGTGCAGTGGCACAATCTCGACTCACTGCAACCTCCGCCTCCCAGGTTCAAGCGATTCTTCTGCCTCAGCCTCCTGAGTGGCTGGGATTACAGGCACACGCCACCATATCTGGCTAATTTTTTTGTATCTTTAGTAGAGGCGGGGTTTCACCATGTTGGTCAGGCTGGTCTCGAACTCCTGACAGCAGGTAATCCACCCACCTCAGCCTCCCAAAATGCTAGGATTACAGGCGTGAGCCACTGTACCCTGCCTAAAAACTAAGATACTGTTTTTGCCAATTAGCTCAACAAATATTTCAGAGACTCTGAGTAACTTATATTAGTGAAGCTGTGAAAAAAAAGAAAAGGCCCTTTTGTGCCTCTTTCATGGTAGTATAAATTACTATAAACTTTTTAGTGTGTAATTTGGTAATATCTATTAAAATTCCAAATGTGAATATCCTACAATCTAGCATTTACATTTTTAATATTTGGAAGAATTTATTCCACAGAAACATTTCCACAAGTGCCCAGAGAAATAGATATACAAGGCTGTCACTCCAGCCTGGGTTACAGAGTGAGACTCTATCTCAAAAAAAAAAAATACACACACACACACACACACACACACACAAGGATATTTACTGTAATGTTGCTATAATAAGAAATTTGAAACAATATGAAAGTCCACCAATAGAGAAAATGGAGTACTTGAGTACTCAGCAGCCATTAAAAAGAATAAAGCAGATTTTTTTTTTTTTTTTTTTTTTTGAGATGGAGTCTGTTTCTATCGCCCAGGCTGGAGTGCAGTGGTGTGATCTTGGCTCACTGCAACCTCCGCCTCCTGTGTTCAAGCGATTCTCCTGCCTCAGCCTCCTGAGTAGCTGGGATTACAGGCATGTGCCACTGTCCCCAGCTAATTTTTGTATTTTCAGTAGAGACAGGGTTTCGCCATGTTGGTCAGGCTGGTCTCAAACTCCTGACCTCAGGTGATCCACCAACCTTAGCCTCCCAAAGTGCTGGGATTACAGGAGTGAGCCACCACACCCGGCCAAAGCAGATTTTTACATATAAAAATGGAAAGATGTCCAAGATACACTGTTAAGTGAACAAAATATAAGATTTTTTAAAAAATAACAGTTATAGGCCAGGTGTGGTGGCTCCCACCTGTAACCCCAGCACTTTGGGAGGCCAAGGTGGGCAGATCATGAGGTCAAGAGATTGAGACCATCCTGGCCAACATGGTAAAATCCCATCTCTACTAAAAATACAAAAATTAGGCCAGGTGCAGTGCCTCATGCCTGTAATTCCAGCACTTTGGGAGGCTGAGGTGGGCAGATCACCTGAGGTTAGGAGTTCGAGACCAGCCTGGACAACATGGAGAAACCCCATCTCTACCAAAAAGTACAAAAATTAGCCAGGTGTGGTGGTAGGAGCCTGTAATTCCAGCTACTTAGGAGGCTGAGGAAGGAGAATCGCTTGAACTTGAGAGGTGGAGGTTGCAGTGAGCTGAGATCGTGCCATTGCACTCCAGCCTGGGCAAAAAGAGCAAAACTCAGACTCAAAAAAAATAAAATGAAATAAAAATACAAAAATTAGCTGTGCGTGGTGGTGCACACCTGTAGTCCCAGCTACTCAGGAGGCTAAGGCAAGGGAATCGTTTGAACCCGGGAGGCGCAGGTGGCAGTGAGCTGAGATCGCGCAACTGCACTCCATCCTGGGAAACAGAGCGAGACTCCATCACAAAAAATAACAATAATAATAATAGTTATAACAAATATAGAAATTAAAGCTGGAGAAATCTGCCAAACTGTTAATAACACATCTTTATTAACAGAGGGTAAAATTAATGGGAGATTTCTATCTTTTATATTATTCTATAATGTTGGAATGTGATATGACATTATATTACATTTATAAGTACAAAAAGCAAAAAGTTACAACAATTTTGTTTTAAGGTCTATTGCTAAATAAATAGTAGCTATTATAACGACCTACAAAGCCTAGTTTTTGTTTTCCCTACTCTGGAAAGGGATAGATATTACCTTTGCTTTGTCTGAACTTTTCCACACAATTTGAGATGGTATGGTCAAATGCAAGAAGAACTTGGAAACTGAAAATGTTTTTTAATTATTATATTTGTTATTATTTAGAGAAAAAGGGTTTGAGGGTCAGGAATAAACTTCATTCTCCATTCTGTTCCCAGCACCTAGCACAATGATTGACGCATAGTAGGCATTCAGTAAATATTTATTATGTATAGCACATCTTTCATAAGAGTTACTTTATTTATTTTATTTTTATTTTTACATTTTTGAGACGGAGTCTCACTCTGTTGCCCAGGCTGGAGTGCAATGGCACAATCTCAGCTCACTGCAACCTCTGCCTCCTGGGTTCCAGCGATTCTCCTGCCTCAGCCTCCCGAGTAGCTGGGATTACAGGTGCGTGCCACTATGCTTGGCTAATTTTTGTATTTTTAGTAAAGACGGGATTTCATCATGTTGGCTACACTGGTATCAAACTCCTGACCTTGTGATCCGCCTGCCTCGGCCTCCCAAAGTGCTGGTATTACAGGTGTGAGTCACGGTGCCTGGCACCACACCTGGCTAATTTTTGTATTTTTAGTACAGACAGGGTTTTGCCACATTGGCCAGGCTAGTCTTGAACTCCTAACCGCAAGTGATCCACCAACTTCAGCCTCCGGAAGTGCTGGGATTACAGGGGTGAGTCACCATACCCGGCCAGGTTTTGACTTTTTTAATCAAATGCATCAAGTAAATTCTTCTGAGGAAAGCGGGAAAACATTCTAAAGCTTAAAACATCACTGATCCTGTTGACAAGTAATTCTCAAACTTAAGCATAAATCACAATCACCTAGAGAAGCTGGTTAAAACACAGATGCCACAGGCAGTAGTGGTGCATGCCTACAGTCCCAGCTATTAGGGAGGCTGAGGCAGGAGGATCACTTGAGCCCAGGAATTTGAGACTGTAGTGCACTGTGATTCACCTATGAATAGCCACCGCACTGCACTCCAGCCTGGGCAGCATTGCGAGACCCCATCTCTTAAACACATACATACACACCCACAGAGGCTAACACCCCCAACATTTCTTATTCATTAGAACCAGGATCAGGGTCCAAGAATTTGCATAGACCAAAAAGCTGGCTACTGATCCATCCTCTACCACTCATGTGGTCCTACTTAGAAGTTTTTACCTGAGCTTTTAATGGTGGCTGCCCCAGCCCTGGCAGAGATGTGGAAATATTCCTCCACTGATCTAGGCTCCAATTTAATCTAGTGGGATCATTTTCGCAGTATGGGAGTGTCTGAAACTTGATCCTGTTTCAGTTGAACTATTCATGAAGCTTCTGAGTTCAGCGTGGGAGTGGGGAAGGGCGAGAGTTACCAACCACCCTCCTTTTGTCAGAAGAGGCTGATAAAAACAGAGGCTGCCAAGAGATGTACTGGAGTAGGAGGAGACTGCTCTGGCAACAGGCGAATCCAGCCTTGCATATCCACTCTCAAAAGGTAAGTGACTCCCCACACCGCCTTCCTGGTGGAGTCCACACTGGGAGAAATTCCAACAATTCTTCTGAGTTTAATAGCACCTTCCTATGAACTTGGGAAATCATGGGGAAATGACTGAAGGAAGTAAAGAGCTTTATTATTATTATTATTATTTTTAGAGGCAGGATCTTGCTATGTTGCCCAGACTGAACTCAAACTCCTGGGCTCAAGCAACCTTTCTGTCTCAGCCTGAGACCTTTTTCATTAGAGCTTTTTTTTTGCTTTTTTTTTTTATAGAGACAGAATTTCTCCATACTGGTCAGGCTGGTCTTGAACTCCTGACCTCAGGTGATCCCCGCCCCCACCTTGGCCTCCCAAAGTGCTGGGATTACTGGGGTGAGCCACAGCACACAGCCTTCAGGAAAAGCTAAACTTTCATCTGAGAAAGGATGTCTTCAGCAGAGTCTCTTTTTGAGGAAAGTTGGGGTGGGGGCCTCTGATTGGTCCTATTAGCCAGAGAGTGTCTTTGATTTTAAGGATTATAGTTTAAAAAAATCTTCATTATTGTGTTTCTTCACCATCATCTCTCTCTTTGCACTAAACTTACTGCCAGGAGAGAAAAACTGGGTCTTTTTAGTATTTCAGTCTTCTTCAAGAATAACAGGGCATTGCAGGTGGGAAGAATAAAGTGATCTGGAAAAGAAACACATAGAAAGAAAATCTTTCTGAAACTGAAAGCGGAACTGGTGTTGCCAAGGATTTGTAAATGCCGTTATTCTGATTCTCACTCTAGCAGGTCCAAATTTAACATAAACCAATAGGTTCACACCACACTTCCTTTCTCCTACTTTAATCCCGAGAAGTGCTGCTACTCATCTCAAACAAAACAAGAACCTTAAAAGCACTTTTAAAAAAATTCTAGGACAGGTATTCTCTTTGGAAAACAGATTTTAGTTCTACCATTTTTGAAAGTGTATTTCGTAAGAAAAGCTATTTTGCCTACGAAGTAAACTTGTTGTGACCTTTTCCCCCATTTTGAAAACACTTTACCTTTTTTTTTTTTTTTTTAAACAGTCTTACTCTGTCACCTAGGCTGAAGTGCAGTGGCACGATCTTGGCTCGCTGCAACCTCTGCCTCCCAGGTTCAAGTGATTCTCCTGCCTCAGCTTCCTGAGTAGCTGGGACTACAGGCATGCACCACCATGCTTGGCTAATTTTTTGTATTTTAAAATAGAGACAGGGTTTCACCATATTGGCCAGGATGGTCTTGAACTCCTGACCGCAGGTGATCCCCCCCCATCTCAGTCTCTCAAAGTGCTGGATTACAGGAGTGAGACACTGCGCCCGGCCCTAATTTTGTATTTTAAATCTTTTATTCTTTCCTTAAAGAGAAACCCCCAGGTTGTATAAACTTTAGGCCATACAAAATCTGGATCACTGCATATGAAAATGAGCAAAAAATATACAAGGCATACTTAGAAACAAAACATCAGCATCTTTCTCTCTAGTAAGAATGTATTTTAATTTATTTTTATTTTTATTTTTTAGACAGGGGCTTGCTTTGTCACCCAGGTTAGAGTGCAGTGCTGCGATCACGGCTCACTGCAGCCTCAACCTCCTGGGATCAATCAATCCTCCCACATCAATCTCCTGAGTAGCTGGGACTACAGATGTGTGCCACCACACCGGGCTAATTTGTTTTTGTTTCTGTTTTTTTGTAGAGACTGGGTCTTGCTATGTTGCCCAGACTGATCTCAAATTCCTGGGCTCAAGCAATCCACCCGCCTCAGCCTCTCAAAGTGCTGGGATTACAAGAATGAGCCACAGTGCCTGGCCGATCTCACTCTATTTCTGAGTTCCAGTCCCACATTTTAGCCTCCTGAGCATATTGTGTCAGTGCATTTAAATTCAACCTACCCCAGACTGATCTTATCCTACTACCTTAAAATATCTGCCACTCCTAAAATAAATAATCATATGAATGGCAACATTTTTCTTTCAGCTTTCCAAATTCAAGCCCAAGTTTTCTTTATCTCTTCCTTCTTCTTCCCACTACATGTCCATTTAATTTCTAAGTCGTCACAATTTCTCCTTCACAATCTCACATCCATTCTTTCCTTTCTGTTACTCACTGTGTTATCCTAGCCCTTGTTTCCCCTTGTTGAGACTGCTAAAACTCCTCGTTTTCACCCTGTAGTGTGTGTTATCTCCAATACTTTTCTTTCTTTCCTTCCTTCCTTCCTTCTTTCTCTTTCTTTCTCTTCCTTCCTTCCTTCCTTCCTTTCTTTCTCTCTCTCTCTTTCTTTCTCTTTCTTTCTTTCTTGAGACAGAGTCTTGCTCTGTCGCCCGGGTTGGAGTGCAGTGGCACGATCTCTGCTCACCGCAACTGCTGCCTCCCAGGTTCAAGCAATTCTCTGCCTCAGCCTCCTGAGTAGCTGGGATTACAGGCGCCCGTCACCATGCCCGTCTAATTTTTTTGTATTTTTAGTGGAGATGGGGTTTCACCATCTTGGCCAGGCTGGTCTTGAACTCTTGACCTTGTGATCCACCCGACTCGGCCTCCCAAAGTGCTGGGATTACAGGCATGAGCCACCATGCCCAGCCTATCTCTAATACTTTTTACACACTCTTGCTAGTTACCTTCTCGAAGTGTGGCTTTGATCATTTACCTGCCTGAATTCAACGAATGTGAATTGATGTATGCACTATGTGCCATACACTGATATAGATTTATATTAATTCGTTCATGTAGGCATATTAAATACCTAAAATATCCCAGCCCTCTCGAGGCACTGAAGCCATGCTATGAATGGGACAGACATCTACAGCTTACATTTCAGTTAGAATCAGTGGGATACACAGTAAGATATGGCCCCGGTTCCCAAAGAGTTTATGTGCTCAAAACCTTCCATTGCTTCACTATGCCTGAAAAAGCAAAATTCAGAGTTCTTGCCCTGACTTTCAAGGTGCAGTATGGTCCTGTCTTAAGCAACAGAAGTATAGTATCTAGATGAATAATCTTGAGTTTGCATGCATCTTGTATTCTGTATCAGGCACCATATTTTAAAAGGAATATGGACACACTACAAAAATCTTCAGTAGAAAAAGGGTAGAGTGGGCCAGACATGGTGGCTCATGCCTGTAAATCCCAGCACTTTGCGAGGCCAAGGTGGGCAGATCACCTGAGGTCAGGAATTCAAGACCAGCCTGACCAACGTGGAGAAACCCCGTCTCTACTAAAAAATACAAAATTAGCTGGGCATGGCAGCACATGCCTGTAATCCCAGCTACTGGGGAGGCTGAGGCAGGAGAATCGCTTGAACCCTGGAGACGGAGGTTGTGGTGAGCTGAGATCGTGCCATTGCACTCCAGCCTGGGCAACAAGAGTGAAAAGTCGTCTCAAAAAAAAAAAGAAAGAAAAGAAAAAAGTTAGAGTGGTAGACCACATCCTCTGAGAAACAAATCAAAACGTACTTAATAGCTATTTTTAAATTACTGATACTCTTGTGTATGGAAAAGGTATGTGTTGCCTTATACAGTTCTAAGTTAAAAGTGGAGCCATACTAAGAATACAGATTTGGCTTAAGGTAAAAAATTACTGCCTTCCAGAACCTTCTGAAATAGACTGCCAGGAAATAGTCAGTGCCCAGCCCCTGTCACACAAGGAGTTCAAGCCAAGGCTTTACAGGAATGGTTAGAAAGTGGCACAAGATGACCTTTAAAGTTTCCTTCCAACGTGAGACTTTATACCCTTCACTTTCATGCACTGTGAGTTCTGCCATATTAAATTAAGCATCATTTTCCAAAAAGCGTCCATGCT